>NC_051311.1:144990913-146240913 GCF_015220235.1 Choloepus didactylus
TCCTTAGTATTTCTGTCTGCAGTTGCAATAAACTTTCACTTCTTCTAGTTTAAAAGAATAATTTTTAGGGCCATCTGGAATTTACTGCATTGTTATATAAAATATGGTTTATTTCAAAAAACCATTAAGCATTTCTACTTGCCAGGAACTGCGTTAGGCACCATGCATTCAGAGTGGAATAAAACGTGTCCAGTTGTTAAGGACACAATGTAGTAGAGAAAAAACATGTAGTCACGTTAATAAATGTGTGCAATGCAGGGGTAATGGGAACACTGGCAGTGGGGATTAGTTCACTTAGCCTAGGCGTAAGTAGTCCAGGAAGGCTTCACAGAGGAGGTGACATTCGAGCTGGATCTTGGAGTAGATATTAAACAAGAAAAGCATATTCCAGGAAAAAAAAAGAAGCACATGCAAACAGAAAAAAACTAATTCTTCTCTACACTCTTTTTAAATTGTCAAAGTGATTTTAAATTTTGTCCTGCTATATTCCCCATGTCTCATTGACTCTAATCATGGCCCACAAATATCTGGTCCTGTGCTGCTACTCCCACCCCTGCTCCCATAGCAGGTGCCTGAAACTGAACACAGAATACTTTCCTTAAAGAGTCTATTCAACAGTAAGCTCCATTATTAAGAGAAATAATAAAGAACTAAGTGATCAGCCATTGATAATAATTTAAAAAAAGGCTATGGAGTTGCTTATCATTCCTATTGTAACTGGGCCAAGACTTGTAAGGGGTGGATATCTAGGGGTGAAGTAGGGAGGGCAGGTTCTAAAATCCGGAAGGCATTAGAATCACTTGGGGATTAAAAAAAAAAACATCCAAATCTTAGGCCAAACCCCAGACTAATTAAATCCCAATCACTGGGGGTATGAAACGAGTCAGTTTTTTCCTAAGGGTCCCAAGTAATTCCAGTGTGCAGGCATGCCTGAGAAGGACTGTCATAAGGGGTCTTTGATAGAAAAAGCCAAATTCAAGACCCCTTTAAAGGGCTATAGGGATTTGCCTATTCCACCTCCTGGGAAGGTTTTCCAAGGCAAGAGGGAGGCCTCTGCTTTGAATCTGCAGTTGGGCCATGAGCAAATCCCAAGAGAGGAAAGCTGAGGGACCTCACCAAAGAGCAGGCCACATCTGAGTGACGTGAGCTGTGCCAACAGAGCTGGCTGATGGGCTGGCCTTTAGACATCTTGTTTTTAATTAGTATCCATGGCCTGGTGACAAATCTGCAGCTGATTTTGATACTTTGTACTTATTTATTATTACTGAAATCATTTAAGCTTTTGTGATATTGTGATGGAATGTATTTTGCATATGGAAAGAGCATGTCTTTTGGGTGTCCAGAGGGTGCAGTGTGCTGGTTTGGATCTAATATGTACCCCAGAAAAGACTATGTTCTTTTAATCCAATCTTATGGGGGCAGACCTATTGTGGTAGGACCTTTTGATTAGGTTGTTTCCATGGAGATGTGACCCTGCCCATTTAAGGTGGGTCTTAATCCCCTTGCTGGGGTCCTCTATGAGAGAATAAAAGGCAGAGACACTTAGCAGGGTAAAGAGGTGTATTCCAGAGTTTGCCCCCAGAAGAAGCAAGGAGGCCCTACAGGAGCTTTGAAACCAGAAGCTGGGAGGTCAGCGGACATCACCATGTGCCTTCCTATGTGACAGAGGGACCCAGAATGACAGCCGCCTTTCCTCAGAGAAGGTATTGTCTTGTTGATGCCTTAACTGGGACATTTTCATGACCTTAGAACTACAAATTTGTGACCTAATAAACCCCTATTGTAAAAACCAATCCATTTCTGGTACATCGCATTCTGGCAGGTTTTAGCAAACCAGAACAATTTCTTTCTAGTTTTTAGAAATAGGTAAGGAAAGCAGCTTTCAGGACATTCAGCGTAACAACTGAATGAGCTTCATTTTGCTAAATACAGCTTTCTTTTAAGGTATTTATTAAACATGCATATGGAAAAAATACAAGTACTTAAAAATCAATCAAAAGTTCTTATGCCATGTTGAAAAGAGCATGGTTGTTTAAACAAAATACTGGGGAGCACTACCATTGAAAGCCGTTTGACAACTTCATGGTTATTTAAAATAGAGTTTGGGATCAGAGATAATTGATACAGAGAACTCTGCTTTGAAATCACAGCCAATATCAATATCCCATTTTTTTGGCAAAAAAAAAAAAAAGGAAAGAAAAATCTTACCTCTTAACTACATTACAATGACTCAAAATCTTAAGAGTCTTTATAGTTTTCAACTATTACTTTCATTCAGAATTTTTCCTCATGGAAGGAAACGTGAAAAGAAAAATTTCCAAGACCTTCCTGTACCTTAACATCCTTTTCAACTTTGAATTTGTATCCATACATCACTGTGAAATGAAGACCAATTGAGGAACGTAATGAGGTTTAAATGTATTTCTTCTTTTCCTGCCCAGGAACAATTTTACTGATTTAAATTAGTAACTTCTAGTCGGAGGAAGGAGAAGGCAGAGAGAGAACACGTGATGGGGACTAGGGCCGATCCTTGGCTGCGCTCCAACAGAGGGAGATGACTGAGGATTTCTGGGGCCAAATCGAAAGCAATAAAGTAGGAAATGAATTTTTAAAATACACACACACCACTGAACTTGTCTATTTTCTGCTAGACAAAGTGATTTTACAAAATCAATTTCAAAGGACTTTCACTCCTTTCCCATCTCTGAAAAGAAACAGAGTCCAAGCCAAGTCCGGTTTACAGTGTAAATAAGCTGTGTAGTGTTCTGGTTAAAAATGACCTTATCCATTCTTTGCTCCTTGCAGCTCAGTTGAAGCAGAGCCCGCTTAGAGACAAAGGGCCTTGGTAAGATTCAGTTTCCAGTACAAGGCTAGGTTGATCCTGGTGGGGTCAGGGCTATCCGGATTTGATCGCCCCCATGGCTGGTGTACCCACCCATTAGAGCAGAGGGTCTCAAGTGTGGTCCAGGCCATTAAAATTGCATCAGCATCACCTGACAACTGGTTAGAAATGCAAATTCTCAGGCTCCACCTCAGACCCAGTGAATTAGAATCTCTAGGATGAGGCCCGGCCCAGCCACCTGTAGTTCAACAGCCCTCCAGGTGATGTGATGCACGCTAACCTTGGGGACCACTGTCTTGGAACACCTCAGTCCCCAAACATGCCAGACAATCAAGATGTCACTATGTTAAGAAATTAGTTATGCAGGAGGGAATGAAGCTAAAATTGTCTTTCTTCCAAATAGCCAAAACAATAAGTAGACACCTGTATTAAGCAAAAACACGGGGCTATAATTTAGGAAATGCTATGTCACCAAACCCGTCTGTGGTTTAACGTATGAAAAAAAACTTTCAGCAACTTTGTAATTAGCCCGTAGATTTGGTTTTAATGAATTATTGTGTTCCTTGAAGGAAACAATATAGAAAGTATTGTGCCACATAAATATAAGTATTGTTTGTTACAGTCCGCACACCACCACGATGAGGACCAAGTCGTTTCATGAACCCACTGTTAGAATTCTTCTCCCATTTTTCAGGACTGTGATCAGCCACAAACCTGTCTGCGGAACAAGGCAGAGCATGCTCACAGTCAAGGTGGGAATGATGATAACAATTAAAAACATTTTCCAAATTTTTCATGATCTTTTTTATTGAACATACGTAGTACATGTAAACAAGTGGCAGAAAATTCATAAAAATACAATGCTCCTATGCAATATTACTTTATTCCTAAAACACTCTTTCATTCTCCCTATAATTTCATCCACCTATTTTAACACTACACTTTTTCTGCCAAGCCTTTTCAGAGGCTTATCCTTTTATAGAAATACTGCCCAAACTTTTTTTTTTAATGTCATAGCAATAATAAGCTATTTCTACTGCTTCTTGGCCCATCCTTATTCTCCTCACGATAAAGCAAAAATATTTTTAAATGCTAAAAAATACATAAAATATTGAGCTTTAATACTGTTTTGTCATTTGTGTTGAGCCTACTACTACTCTATGTTGCCATAAAAGATATTTATAATCTACAGCACCGGCTGCTACAGATGGGATCACGGCTGCGTGTGCAGTTTAACCACCAAGGCCTCTGTTCTAAACTGAGTTGCCTAAAACATAATCGGGGCTGGCTGGTGGAGTTACATTAATAAATACTATTAAAAAAGGATTCTTCTGAAAAAAAAGAAATTAGAGTATTTTAATGTTTTTCAATATATGAAATGGTTATAACAGTATTTTAATGTTTTTTCCTAGCACAGAATTTCCAACAATTATGGTTTAACATAGTAGAGAGGGAATTACTGGAGGGTTGGAAAATCGAGAATAACTATGTTTTTAAAAAAACTATAACTGATGGTTGTACTGGATGAGCACATTTTGGTTGAGAAACACTTGCAGATAAAGCAGGGCATACTTCCACTCTTTTTACCTGTTTGTGGATGCACATGGAGAAGGGAGAAGAGCATCTCCACATCCTCCTCAACCTCCTGCCCTCTTCCCACTTTTCAGGACTGCAGCATCCAGGCTCAAATAGGACACCAAATCCACAACTTCCCATCTGCCTCCCTATTTTCTGAAACTAGCACAAGCCTAAGAAATTAAAAGTCAGCCAGCAAATGAGAAAGAGTGACAATGGCTCTGGAGAGCACTGAGCACCTCCGTGGCCGACGCTGGGCAAGAAGAAGGATGGGTGGGAGGTGCCAGCTGGGGGCCGGGAGCCCGCGCCCCGGCTGGAGGTGCTGTCTCTCAGCTCCCAACACCAGCAGGCGAGGGCTTCCCCCAACCAGGAGCGTTCTTTGGCTCTGGTAAGAAGGCAGAAAGAGAACAGGTCTTCGGTGGCTCCCAGGAGTGGACTCGGGAAACCATCCCTGAGGACTCAGGTCTCACGAACAATCCACAATGAGGTTAATCTGCCTGGAGTTAATAAAGACAACACTGTGTAATTACATGTGCAGTCAGCCTCAGTCAGGGTTTGCTTAGAATTAAAAATTTAAAACCATATCTCAGAACTGTGAGGAGTTACTGGTTTGAAGAATCTCATTTCACACGAATAAAGTTTAAGAAACAAAGATTTATACAAGTAATGCAAAGCAGATTCTGAAATTTCTCAAAGTAAGGAAGAAGACTAAATAAACTCATTTCTCATACTGAACGGATGATTTTTAAAACCCAAATAATAACATAAGGCCTAGGTTTCTGTCTTATTAAAGACAGGAAAATTTTAAAGTAAAATATAAAAAAAACATTCATCATTAATCATTCACTTTTTTGACAGAAAAATTGGTCACGTTTTAGTGTATCTTAATAGGGAAAGAAAAATTACTACATTATTGCTACATAATAGTGAAAGAAAAATTACTGTACAGTCTATTATTCCACTGTAAATTATGTCTACTCAAATATAGATTAGTTTCTAGATGCATTTTATTAGGGGGTATTCAAAATTGTTTTTCTTAAAACCAATTAAACATGAAAAATTTTAAAAGTGGTTTAAAAGGTATTAAAATATAAAAATGTAATAATATCTAACATGAAAAAATACAAAATTTCCACTAAAAAATGTTTTTTTAACCAAGAATAAGTACTTTTGGTACTTATTAAATGAGTAAATAGCACTTATTTGACAAAGAGAGACAGACAAACAGATAATTCCACATAGCAAATACCCATGTCTGCCTGTCTACTCTTTGGTTCGAGTTGATGACAGGGGCCAACATGACTGACAAGTTTATGACAATCACTGAAATGTCCTGAAAACAATAGCAAAAGAGGCAGGAAAAGAAGCAGGGAGTGTCAATAGTCCATAACCTGTAAGATCAGCCCCTACACAGTTCAGAGTTGATTATCTTTTCATACCATCTTCGCCAAGACCCATTATATTTCTTTTATACAGGTAGGCTTTGCTCACATTAGCACAGATATTTAAACAACATGCAAGCATATACTCATTTGCATAGCAAATTTTAAGGGGTATACTGAAATAGTCACTACTTGAGAAAGGGGTGAGTACTTTTTACAACCAGAATGACATTCAAATTGACCAAATAAAACACTTTCTATTTGAAAAGTTACCTATAAAAGTATTGTAATTTGCATTAAAAACAATGTATGAGTTATTAGAAAACATGAAAATCATTACTGATGTAGGTCTTTGTAGGCAGCAATTCAGGTAGCAGTCATTCTTTTATAACTTCTAAGACTTTGTAAACACTGTTCTGGAATACAGTGGTGAAGTGAGGCTTTGATTCTTTAACCAAGAGGTTACATAAGGGAGTTTTCCCAGCATTAGCAGGATCTTCCACATCCCAAATTTCAGGCATGCTGCAACCAGGCCTAGAAAAATTAATATACAGATCAAAAATCGATATATATCATATGAGCTAATTCTTGCCTTCATTTCATTTTTAATACCTAATTTAACCTACTTAAAAAAATTGTATGGTAGTTATTTACATTTGTGTAAGTTTCCATAAATCCCCTTTAAAAGAAGGTGAAAGCAACAAGGATGACTATAAAGAAAAAAACAGACCTACAAAATTCATGTTGGGGTAAGAGAGATGTGGGTTAAATTCTGTCTCAGCTACTTACCAAGAATGTGGTGTTGCAGAGTTAACTTGACTCAGTCTCAGTTACCACATTTGTAAAGGGGAAAATATCCACAAATAGGTTTGTTGTGACCATTAAGAGAGATGTGCCTAGCACAGAGGCCAGCATGTCGTAAGAGGTATTATCAAATATCAATTTTATAAGTAATAATGGGAAGTATGCTTATTAGTTCATAGTGAAGTTGGATTAATTGTATTCAAGAATCAGTCAATTTAATGAAACTCTGGAAGTATTAAGCTCTTACCTTAGTTAAATGCACGATTAAATCTTAAACGTAATATTTTTTAAAAAGAAAATGATATAAATGAAATCTATCACACGTTATTTGTCTAAATAAGTCCTCCAAAATAACAGCAACATTTATTTTAAATCAAGTATAGTTTTGTAAATATAATTGTTTGATTTGGATTTCACACTTATTTGTTTTTTGAGAAAGTAAAAAAAAAAAAAAATACAAAAATACAAAAAAAATATAGAGGATTGACAATTGCTTACATCTTGTCATAGTTTTTATAAGTGAAAAAAGAAAACAAAACATTTTCAAGTCCTTTTTATCGCCAGTCCACTCCCGTACCTTCCACCCTGAGGCAAGCACTATAACTGAATGTACAGCTTTCATTTTTAATATGACATCGTTATTTTTAAAATAATCAATCATTGTAAAAGTGTCAAAATACAGAACTCTGAAAAGTGAAAAAATGAACGTCACCCTCACCTCCAGCACCATCTCTCAGAAGTGACTTTTGCGAACAATCCTGCGCATATCCTGACACCTTTTTACCCATGTTCAGACCCACAAGCACACAAACATCAATGTGGATTTATGTGAAGACGCAAATACTCCTCGCTCACTTCCACAGAAACAAGCTTGTTCTGGGATTCTTCCTAAAGTGTGGCCATTTTCCATCACACTACCTAAAGACCTACTTCATTCCTTTTAAGAGTCGCTAGTACTCTCTGTATTATTAACCATTCCTTACGGGTGGGTGTTTTAACTGTTTCCCATTTTGCCATTATAAAACAGTGCTGTGGAAAACATTCTTGCATCTATATCACTTCTGCAAGCCAAACTTCTAGAAGCAGCACCACTGCTCTGTTAAAGGACCTACACAATTTTACAATTTGTCAAATTCACTCCCCAACAGGTTTTACCAGTATGTATTCTCATGAAGACTGTTACAGTGCCTGTTTTTTTTGCACACCCTCACTGACATAGACTCTACCTAATATTTTCTACCATTTAATTTTCTCACACATGTCAAGGCCAAACTGTTAAAACTCCCCTGGCCAATGGCCGTAGGGAGTGAGACGTACATGAAGTTAAAAACTACCCAGCTCCTGAGTTCAACTATTTTTAGGAAAAAGAGATGGCAAAGAGTCTGCCATCATTAAATAGCATTAGTGAAAATCCTAATAATTTTCTTCTGAATACATGCATTTTAATTTTATGTCACTCTATTATTGAAATTAATGACAGAAAGCAGAGAACTAAGAATAAAAAGAGTAGTTAACTAAAAACTCATCTATGACTGACATTTGAGTGTATTCCAGTACTTGTATTTGAACATGGGGTATCAAGTATTTAGAAAACAATCAAGCCCCATAATTAAGCCATTTGTAAAAGAGATCATACAATAAAGTGCTGACCACTGAAGAGAGCACAGATTAAGCACTAGATAAATATTAGTCCTCTTTTGTCCCTTGTCTATCTGATTTCCTATTTGTTTCCCTGCCAGAGCAGAAGGCACGACTCTCATTTTGTACTGAGGTTTACACAGTGAAGATCTTTCTAAGGTTTTTGGCGATTTATAACCAGTCTGGTTTAAATCCTGTAGTAGACAGAGGGTTGTTTTAGTTACTGAATGGGGAAAGAGATGGGGAGAGCCACTTTCTTAGCTCCCTCCCACTGAATTCCTGCAAGACCCGACATAACGACATAACAACGGCAAGTCGAGGCCCCCATGGGAGAAGCCAGCACAGCTGCTTCCCTACCCTGAGCTCTGTCTAATGCCCCAAGGGAGCTCTAAATGGAGGCGGTTAATTGGCTGCTGACTTTGTTTAGTGTGTGAGATTTACTGCCATACTTCCTAAATTTGTCTTTATATCCAAAACAGTGTTCGGCCTATCAGGATGTGAGACTGCCACAGTTAGCAAATCCAAGAAGTTCCACCAGCATCTTAAAGAACAATGCACCCCCTGCCTTTGCAATTTTCACATGTTCAAAACACTATGCAAGGTCTAGAAAAAAATGAGGAATCCTGAATCAAGATTCATCGTTAGCTTGGGGGAAAGGAAGGTTATGAAAATTATTTTTAAGCCCCAGTAACCCAGAGGTGTCTCACCTGGCTGTGAGGCTGCATGACACCAAGTGGGGTGGCCCAACTGCATTGGAGAGTAAATCTCCAAACAAGAAGGAAGATCCCAATTCTGGCTGAAATCTTGGTCAAAAAACTGAGTTCTTCCTTCTGCAAATGTTGGCCCACCCACCATTTGTTTAATGTAATTTCTTCATAAAACTGTTATAAGAGTTGCTTATGACTTTTTGGCCTAAATTTATATCACATAAAATTACTTAAAAGTGAGTATATTCTTATGTTCATCAGAACATACATATTCTTATGCTCATCAATATGTGAACATTTTCTAAGTGAGAACTACAAGAACAATAACACTTACTGTAAATCTTGATTAAATTCAAGTCACTTGGCACATAGTCAAAGGAAAACTATTCAATAATCAATGTTTGAGCTCCCTCGTGGGTGAAGCTGTATAGATACTATATCACAAAACTATTTTCAATCATGAGTTGGTATTTAACAGTTTTGTCTTAACATTTTGGTGTATCATTGAAATACTGGCAAAACGTATGATTAAGCCAGAGATACAGCAATCTATCAAAGCCTTCTGTTTAGTTACACAGTAATGAGAATTTTAAAAATACTAATATTCAATAAAATATTCTAAATCTCTGATGAGACTGCTCCTCGTGGGCTGTACTCTGCAGGCAGTGAACGCTTTGATACTTTCATAGGTGCTCACAAAATGAATGTCAAAGCAGGTTACTGTCATCCACTCTCAGTCCCCTAGAAGCAGCATTTCCAAACAGTCAACTTCAGAATTCATATTTGCCTTCAAGATCTTACTGACACTTAGAGCTCTACTTTGCTTAATGAACTTCTCTGTGGAAATCCCTGTTTTTTTTTTAAAAAACTGCAAACCCAATGGAAAATGGGTTCACAGTAAAGTTAATCATCTTTCCACTCAAATGAGATGTCAAGCAGCAAGAAAGAAAGGTGTCATTTTAAGCGGAGGCCGAGGGCAGGTCCCATCCATGCATGGGATGTGGCATGGAGCAAAGATGCAGTATGGACTGCGGCACCTGTTTGGCTTATTTCATTGCTACAAGACTGTTATTTAATTTGAGACTCTGGAAGGGTTTTGAAAGAAAATATACCCAACTTCAAATAAATAAAAGTTTATAAAATATCAAAGACAAGTATGAATAATCTGGGAGATCATCAGTGACAATTTAATCCCTTTAAGGTAGTAAGTCATTATAAGAGAAACAGATATTTACAAAGCCACACTAATCAAAACCGTGCAGTACTGGCATAAAGACAGACATACAGACCAATGGAATCATATCGAGAGTTCAAAAATACAACCACATATCTGTGGCTAACTCATTTTTGACAAGGATGCCAAGTACATTATCTGGGGAAAGAACAGTCTCTTCAGCAAATGTTGCAGGGAAAACTGGATTTCCACATACCAAAAATGAAGCTGAACCCTTACCTCACACCATACAAAAAAATTAACTCTAAATGAATCAAGGACTTAAACATAAGTGCTAGAAGAAAACACAGGGAAAGGGGACCTCTATAACCTTGGATTTATTAGTGATTCCTTAGAAATGACACCAAAAGCAAGAGTAACAAAAGAAAAAATAGATAAATGGGATTTCAACAAAATGTTAAAAACTTTTGTCCATCAATGGACTTTATCATGGAAGTGAAGAGACAACCTATTCAATGGGAGAAAATAATTGGAAACCATGTATCTGATAAGGGCTTAATAACCGGAATCTATAAAGAAATCCCACAACTCAATAGTAAAAAGACAAAAATCCAGCTAAAGAATGAGCAAAGAACTGAATAGACATTTCTCCAAAGAAGATACACAAATGGCCAGTAAGTACGTGAAAATATGCTCAACATCATTGGTCATCAGGGAAATGCAAATAAAAACCACAATGAGATACTACTTCATACCCACTGAGATGGCTAGTATTAAAAATCCAGAAAATAAGAAGCGTTGGCATGGATGAAGAGAAACTGAAACCCTTCTACATTGTTGGTGGGATTATAGAATGGTGCAGCCACTATGGAAATCAGTCTGGTGGTTTTTCAGAAAGTTGTTCCTAGAATTACTGTTATGACTCAGCAATCCTGCTTCTAGGTATATAACCAAAAGAATCGAAAGCAGGGACTTGAATGGATATTTGCACACCAATGTATTCATAGCACCATTATTCAAAACTACCAAAAAGTGGAAGCAACCCAAGTGTTATCCATCCATCTGTTGATGAATGGATAAGCAAAATATGGTATATACATACAATGGATTGTTATTCAGCCATAAAAAATACTACAACATGTTGCATACTATAACATGGATGAATGATGAAGACATCACGTTGCGTGAAATAAGCCATACACAAGGCAGATATTGTGTGGTCCCATTTATATGAAATACCTAAAATAAGCAAAGTCATAGAGACAGTAGATTACATGTTATCTGGGGCCAAGGGGTGATGGGAAAGGGGAGTTATTACTTAATGGGTGCAAAGTTTCTGTCTGAAGTGATTAAAAATTTGGGGTATTATATTGGTGATGGTAGCACAACATTGGGAATGTAATTAATACCCTTGAATTATATACTTGAAAGTGGTTAAAATGGGAAATTTTGAATTGTATAAATGTTACTATAATAAAAAGTCATTTAAAAAAGATATTTATAATGAAGAGAAAAGAAAAAAACTCTAATTCAAATATTTCTCTAAAAATTTTTCCACTTATACTTTGCAAAATATTAGTTATGTTTTACACATACCACTAACACAGCTGCCATGAGATGGAATTAACTTTCATGTGTTATGACCATAAAATATCAATTTTTATTTAATACTCACTTGGATCTTCTTATACACCATGAATCTTCCAGAATGTAATAATTCACTTTTAACTTTATCAATTCTTGCTTCACTTCTTCAGCTGCTTTTCGACTATACATTGAGTATACTATTTTCGTTCTGGCTCTTTAAAAAAAATAATTGGGCAGAATATTTTTAAAATGAAAAAGGATACAGTCAACATATTTGGAAGAAAGCACTGAATGGGACTAGAAAAAAGAATTACATACACACACACACACACACACACACACACACACACACACACGGAGGAATCAGGTCAAGAGAACATTCGTCACAGGAGTTCCCGTTAAGGGTCATTGGTGAGGTCAAAAGAAAAATGCAGAAGTAGCACAAGGAGTCCTGGGAGAACAGGTTTGGTTTCAAATGCATGCCTATGTTTCCAAACCTGGTATTGTGTTTGTTTATTTTGCCTTTAAATTCTTCACCACTCTCACAATTAAGGGTAAGACATCCTGCGTATGGGTCAGGATGAGCTGTGCAAATACAACCACTACTCTGGAGCTTCAACAGTCCCAACTTTGAGACCAATAATAATTAGCATTAAATGGTTCTCTATTTTGTTTCTAGATTCAAAACACTAAACTTATTCAACAAAACCAATCTGGAAATTAGTTTGCTGAAATTGATTTTTTTTCCATGAAAAAGCAGAGTTTTTATCTGTAAAGTGGGTGTCCCACGGTTATGTAAAATAACATATTAATAGGATTCACCCAATCACTTAGCAATTGAATAGCTTGAACTACTCTAGAAATTGCATGAAAATTAAATCTATTTCCTCTTATAAGAGAACATCAGACTCTAAATTACAGGAAAAATAGTAAATGTCAAAAATAAAATATATTTTTTAAAACAAAGTATTCTGCCAGTAATGGCAATTTACAATTTACTTTTTAAAAATAAAAAATTGCTATAAACAGAATTGCTATGGAAACATAATGACAAAAGGAACATGGTCATACCTAATGATAACCACTTCTCCCAAACAACACACTTATATCTACCAGTACCCTAAACAGAATTTTTAATCCAACTATTGTTTACATTGCACACTTCACAGTTTCCATCCAGCTAGAGGGTACTCTGGCCTTTCTCCATGTAAGCAACTGTGACAAATGCCCAGCATTTAACAAATACCTGCATAATCTATGTATCCAAGACCCAATTTTCTTTTAGGCAGCAATATAAAATCAAATAAACAACTCATCTGAGTTCTAAGAAAACCCATGGTTTTCCTTATTTTTCTACCTTGGGTTTGACTTTCCCTATTAACTGAAATTCCTTTTAGGGAAAATGAAACCTCTTCACTTAATTTAGTGTGATAGAAATCGTGTGAAAAATAAAGATCAGACATGGAACTTAATTTAAGAGGGGAGAGAAGTCACACACAGGTAGCACTAATACAAGTTAGACTGAAGTGCTGCAAGAGAAATACAAATTAAACACTAAGTAATTTCAAAAGAAGCCCCAGTATTTAAAGCAAGGATTTTAGCAGACTTGACTACACTTGCTCATTCACTCCATAGAATCTATTCATATAAATCTGGTGTTTAAGATGCAAGTTGTTGGTCTTTTAATCTTTTAAATCTTGTTATTTGGGATAATTTCCAATATTGGTATTTACTTCTATAACTGGAATTGCAATAATGTTTTAGAATCATCTCCAATTTAATTGGTTTCAGCACTTTTGTATCACGACTTTTCCTTAATTTTGTTACATCTACGGAGCATAGAATTCATTTTCAACTAGGGCACATGGGAGGAATATTTTTTGAGTTCTGGCAATTCCAAGAACATCTTTTGGATGTTTTTATGCATATTAACTTAACTTGATTTTTTAAATTATTCCATCCACAACCCTTTAAACTTAATACACTGTAAATACTCCCCCATCTGACATTTTGTTGACAAGGCCCACTTCAACTGATTTTGGTTACTTTGCAGATGCATGTTTGTAGGCAATTCTTTATTCTATAAAGATTTCACCATGATATGTTTAGGTATGAGTCACTTTTAATTTTTCTAAAAATGGACTGAGCACCAGAATCTGTTTTCACATTTTTTTTTAATCTCAGAAATGTTTTCTTCTATTTCATCTCTGATTATATCATCTCTTCTAGCAATTTTGGTCTGTCTACCCAAGCTCACTCATTTAAGAGTGTGTGTGTATATGTGTGTGTGTGTGTATTAACACACACACACACACACACACACATACATACATACATGTTTGCTCTCCAATACTTGACTGTAACTATTAACTCTTCATTATATTTCTGACCTTTCCTTTAGTTAAAAATACTTTAAATAAACTTTATTTTAGAATAGTTTTAGATTCACAAACACACACACAAAGGTAGAGAGTTCTTGTACACCCCACACCCGGTTTCCCCTATCATTACATTACTAAAGCACATTTGTTACAACTAATGAACCAAATATTGAACATTATCATCAGCTAAACGCTCCACTTTATTCCGGTATCATCAACTTTTTCCCTAATGTCCTTTGCTGTTCCAGGATCCCACCCAGGATACCACATTACACTGAATCTCGTGTCTCCTAAGGCTCCTTGGACTGTCAGTGTCTCTCAGACTTTCTTTGGCTTTGATGACCTGACAGTTTTGAGGGGTAGTGGTCAGGCATTTTGTAGAATATCCCTGAAACGTGGATCGGTCTAATGTTTTTCTCATGGTAGGACCGGGTTATGGGTTTTTGGGAGGAAGACCACTGAGGTGCAGTGCGACTTTTATCATCTCCTATCAAGGGTGTATCCTGCCGACACGACCTACCTCTGATGTGAGCCATGATCACCCGGCTGGGCCTTGCCCATCACATTTCTCCACTGTCGTCACTTACTTCATCCACCCCCAGACCTCAAGGTGGGGACTCATGCTCCGTATCTTTGAGGGCAAAGTATCTACATAAATGAATTTGGAATTCTTCTGCATGCAAGAGTTGCCTCTTCTTCCCCATTTACGTATTTATCCAATTACTCATTTATATCACTGTGAACTCATAGATACTTATTTTATGCTTTTGATTACAACCCAATGCCACTTATTTTACTGTTCAAATTGGTCCTGCCTTGGCCATTGGGAGCTCTCGCAGGCCGGCTCTGGAGTCCTTTTGACCCACCCGCTGCCGTTCTGTTTTGGGGGCACTTTCTCACTTTCTAGCACCAGAAGATACTCTGGGCTCATTTATATATTCCCTGCCTGCCCCAGCCCGTCAGCCATGTCTCCAAGTTGTCCCAGGTACTTTGGTTGAAGATGGTCTTTGAATTTGTCCTCATGGTATAACTGAGCACTGTTCTGCTCTTCACTGCCTCCTGCATGGACGGGAATTCTGCCATCGCATTTGTCCCCTGGCTGTCCTTCCCTGGTTTATCCCGGGGCATTTCCAACTGTCCTATTTTCTTCTCATGATTTTCTGCTCCTCTTTCACTAACGTCTCTCTCACTGTTCTCTCTTGAGGACTTCGTGATCATGCCGGGTGGTATGTTGATTTGAGTCTTCCAGTTACTGCTCACTTTCAAGATTCACGTTCAAACCAGGTGAGATCTATTTAGACATGATGAGAGTGGCACTTCACCTCTGTGGTATTCCTCCCCAAAACCCATGAACCATAAATCTTATTACATGGTATTAATAGGCAAATAATAGGTAAATTGGTACCTATTATTAATAAGTAATAACTATCAACAGGCATTGTTAATAGGTAACTAGGCATGCAGGTAAATAGAACAGAACTTCAAATTTATTTGGTCCAAGCCACACCTTAGGGGTAGGAAATGACTGAAAGGAGAGACTGTAAAAGAATACATTAACCCACAATGGAAAAGGCAAAGATGATTGCCTGATTCTTTCGCATCATGCTAGAGTGTTTTTCAATAAGCTCACTTGTCAATCCCCTTACACTTGCTTTTGGAGGATATAACTTTAATTAGGACCTAGATATTTTAGAGCCCTGTTAACTTGTAGAAAATTGCTAAGGTTTGATTTCTTTTTTCTGCTTGGTAGAGAACATAAGCCTAAAGGTTGGCGTTTTATTGCCCTGGGAAGCCTGCTTTTTTTTTCAATAATAAATGCAGCCAGGCAAGGGAGGAGGAAGCGACAACAAGTAATTCTGGGTGATTGTCAAGAGGCTCCCATATAAACAACAAGCATGCATTAATTAAATTGTGTGGCAATCATTCATTTGAGGCATACAGCTAATTATTAAGAACTTAATGCATAATAGCAAGGAAGGGGAAAATGAGCAGCAGAAGGAAGGTCCCACTGTGGTAAGGAAGGGAGAACGGGAAGGAGCTGGCAGTTCCTGGAGCTCACATCATCTTGCTGCAGAGGGAAAGAAAGCCAAAGCTATAGTGTGGGTAGCAGCAGGAGTGGGACAGTTCTGTGTCTAACTGAGAAGCTTATTTCAGCATTCCTCTCTCCACTGACTATACATTCCAGCTCATCATCTCCTTTTTCAAACACTTCTCATTATTCTGCATATCCTCACTCACTGTCTCTTTGTATGAGAAATCTTTTTCTGTCAGTATGAGAATCAGGTACTAACCTCAAGCCTGCATCTTCGTAATGGGGGTGGTTCACAATGGGTCGATGTGCAGAGAGTTTGACACTTGCCATTGTGGGCATGGCCCCTGCAAACACTGCATCTGGAAATGAGAGGGGAGGCCTTAGGAGAACCCTCCTCAGAGTCAGAAAGGTCTCCTTCTGGTTCAACTCAACCATTTCACTGGTAAAGAAGTCAAGGCCCCTGAAGTTAATGACGGAAAGATTCAATGAAGTTGGATGGCTGTCAAAGCAGCGGCCAAAAACCAATCCTGAATAAACTATTTTCCTTGGAAAACAGACTTATTGAAAGTTTCTTTTTCTTTTTTAAATATCTTAGAAATATATCCTGATTCTAAGAAAGAAGTATCAAATCTACTAGAAAAGTTTTAAAGCACCAAGAAACACTGGAAGATGATTCAATATTCAATCATTTGACACTTGGATAACAAGAAAACACTTTCTATATAACATGAATAAAATATTACATTCAATGAGATCATTTCAAGAGGAATGTAGGACATATAGCGAAAAATTCATTAAGAAAATAAGCATAATGAAAATTATTTTAAAATGTGGCATGTATAACTTTCAATGAAATTTGAAAAAGTGAGAGTTTATGGAAATAGCAGAATAAACTACCAAGAAAATATGTATAGCTTTTCCCCTGCAAATCATTTAAGTAAGACTGCTATGTCATTTTTTTTTTTTTTTGATAACAGGAGCAGCCTGCTTAGGAAGAATAACAAAGGCTGTTGGAAGGAACCTGTGTTTAGGATTTTGCAATGGTATATAAAATTGTGGGAAAAACACTAGCTAAGCAAAGTAACTCGTTTACCTGGTTTAGTACTATATTTGATCCATTCTATAAGTTCTTCTTGTGGCAAATTGCTGAATTCCCCTACGATATTCCACTGGGTTTGTAGATTTGCTGAACCTTGTATTGACATTGCTGTTAATACAGCAAAAACAACAGCAGCAGGATGTACTTTGCAAAACAGCCATCCAAATAGCTGAAACCAAATTAAGAAGGCATTGACAATCGTTAGTGCAAAGCAGCAAGTATCCAGTAAGCTGTCAAAAGTAATTCCCAAACAAGAACATGCTCTCTGCTAGGGTTCTGGATAAAGGATTAATTACCCTAAGGAGCAATTCTAAAAACAATGTAGACACCATTCATAGGTGGGACAGGAGTTAAGAAGCTCTTTTCTCAACCTGTTCTCTCCACTCCCAGACTCCGGTAAGGCCAGGACCACCTACACAATTTGCAAGGCCCAATGCAAACTGAAAAATGGCCCCCGGGTGACTGCACAGGTAGCATGCCCGTGAAGCCAGCCCTGAGCAAGGCCCTCTATCATCAGTCAGGCTGCAGGATGGGATTTAAGATGAGAAGCTGCCCACCAGCCTCCTTTCCTGCCCCAGCCTGGAGGAGTCAGGAACAGTGGCCTTCCCCCCAGGGCCAGCCTTTGGAAAGTAGCACCTTTCTACCATAACACCAACATTCTGACTGGGAACCTTGAGGCTGCCTAATTTTTTTCCATCTTGAAATAGTCTGCATTCAATAGTAACACTTAGTCTCTATCAGTCTCTCCCTAATTATCATTTCTCTCCGTGTCCTTAGTGATCACTTTCAAGCTCCTTGAGGACACATGCCTTATATTTTTTAGTTTTTTACACGCCACTGTACCCCATCTGTATAGCACAGAGTAGGTGCTTAGTAAACATTTGCTAAATTTAAAAGAAGTCCTGCTATTGCATCTTGGTTGTCTGTTGAGGAGGTAACACTCTGGAGAAATAAAAATCTGGGAATACAGAACAAGAGGCTGTTACCCAGGAAAAACAAACATGCAGCAAATAACCAAAGATGGCTTAAAATAAGTTTTCAACCATAAAAGTCAGGGATATACACACAAATGTACATTCAAATAAATGAAACAGAAAAAAAAAAAATTAGCAGTGTGATACTGAAAAAGAACATTCGAAAAGACCTGTAACTTGAAATCAATTGCTAGAATTCTTTGGGCTCTGAGTGCCAAAACAGAAGACTCATTGCCACAATTAAGCTCTGCTTTCTACCAGCACGTGCAGTTGTCACTTGTGAATTCAGCTTGCACTGATTTGGTGCCCGGTGTATGCCAAGGACTGTTTTAGAGATTAGAAGGATAGAGAATATGATCAGATTTGGCCTGCACCCTTCTGGAAAGCTTAGCACAAAACTGGAAAAAACTTTATGATTTACCGACAGTGATTTAAAGAACTTTGGGTAATTCAACACAGGGTAACTCAATATTATTTTAGGGCCACTCAATCATAAAGGCTATGGTAAATCATCACAACAGCCCTAACTCCAAAGTCACAAACATCTTACCTGTCTGGAGCAGATCAAGGAAGCCATCACACACATGTGTGGTGTCAAGAAGAGTTTTAGTCTCATAATTAAAATGCCAAGGGCTGTATATGCTAATAGTTGCAATGCATGATAAACCAGCTGAAAGAGAGAAAGAAGAACTACTTCTTACTCCTACTATTTGCAGAGTTTAGGAAAATATTGTTAAACTGGTAACAGTAAATATACAAGGACACTTTTTTCTTAGCAACAAAAATTAATGCTACTTTACTGAAATTTCTAAAATTGTTTTTAAAATTCACTATCAAAAATATATATAAATAATAGGGGGCACCAGGGGTATGGGCTGCTTTGGGTGCTCTTTTTTATTTCTTTTTATATTTTTAATATATTTTTTCTTTATTTTGAAGTAATAAAAATGTTTGAAAATTGATTGTCATGATGAATGCACAACTGTATGAGTCAGTGTGGGTTATATGGTGTGCAAGTATATCTCAAGAAAACTGCATTAAAAAATTCACTGTCAAACCACTCCCTCTTAAGAGATGGCTAAAATGATAAAGTCACTAAGGCTAGTTTTTCTGTAATTCTGTTGGGGGTCGAGGCTGCAGTCAATAAAGCCCACATTTCTGACTCTGCCTGGTGCTTCCACTGGATTGAGGGCTCTGCCGAAACCAGGCTGGCTCTTCGGGGAGGGGACACCAATGTTGTGGAAGGGGGAACAGCAACGGGTCCCAACTCTGAAGCCACAGGGCCAGGTGGGCAGGGAGGAAAGCGATTTCAAATCATGTGGAAGGACGTTCCTCGTGGAAGGCAAGACGAACCGCTATTACTATAAGGATTACTAGAGCAGACGAAATGAGATTCCTACTTAATTATTTTAATAAATGAGTGGCCAGCAAATCTGTCCCTAGCCTTCTTATGAAGGTGAATATAGGCTATTCTGATAACACTCAGTGACAACTGTCAATAAACACAGAAGCTGGGACTAGAAAGCCAAGTCCAAATATACACAAACACTGAAATAAGTAAAATTGTAGTATGTTAAGTCTTTACCTCTCCATGTTCAAATTGGTGCTTTCTGAAATGGGAAAAAAAAAAAAAGCCATTATTGAATCATTATTAAAGAACTTTATTTATTTGCATTTTTCTCTTAAGAATATGAGTTTTATACCACCTATAATATTCCCTCAGGACACATATATGTAAACCAAAATGACTAAAAGGCATAAGCCAAAACTGGTGTTGCAATCATTTAAGGCAGTTTATTTTTTTTAAAAAAAGGACAATGTTGTATTATATACGGAATACTGGACTACATGGATATGTATTAGGCCAACAAGACACATTGCGGTTTTCAGAAACCTCACTGGTGATATGTCAGTCAATAACACAGGGACTGAAAAGGAAGTTTTAGAGTCTTTCTAGTCCCGTTTCCTCCTTCCCATACCCACTGTTCCCCCAGCACTCCCATAACTATAGCTGTAATAGACACAATTTAGGGTTGGAGAAGCCATGTGAGAAATTTTTCAGCATCAGCTCTGGAATATATAAATAGTCACGAAAATTCCACCTTTAGCTTTGCTTGACACCTTTACTCTCTTCAGAAAGGATACATGCTTAGAAGTCTACACCCACTCCCCACATCTCGTTCCTGCCCTCCAACAGGTGATTCTCAACACAGCAGAGACAGAAATCTCTTGAAAATGGGAATCTTTTCATTCCCTTACTTACAGCCCTCCAGGGGAGTTGATTTGCAGTTGGAATAAACTCTGACCTCCTTACCCTACTACACATGGTCTCCCCAAGCTGGTCCTCACTTCCTGCCCGCTAAACCTTCCTACCACCCTCCCTCTTGCTCACTGTGCTCCAGCCACAGGACTAATTTTTTTACTTACAACATCCTACCTTCAGTCTCCTCTCCCTGACCCCTTCTACGCTCTTTCCCCTTTTTTATTTTCCCAAAGAAAACAAAATTCTCATGCATTGGTTTACTTCATTATCACCTGTCTTTCCCTACTAAAATGAACCCTTTTGAAGCACGCGGGTAGAAGTTCATCCATCCATTCACTCTTTCTCTGAGCACCTGAAGACCCTGGAGATACAGCAGTAAACGAAATGGAAAGAACCCTTGCCCTCACAGAGCTTGCATGTATGTGGGAGGAATAAAACAAAAAGCAAATAAATAAACATAATATGTTGCAAGGTGGTAAATGCTGTGGAAAAAAGGAAGCAGGAGAGTTTGGTCTCAAAATTATTGATACACCAGTGAACTCAGAAAAATATGGGACAAATCAAGAAGTGAAACAGATCTTTCTTTATTCTTCTTTCATGCCAAAATAAAAAGTATCAAAGTCACCATTTATCGAGTACATACAGTGTTAATATCCTCAGGATACCCCACTGACTCTGATCTTACAATCATTTATTATTCCAAGTTACAGCCAATAAAAGTGAGTCACACAGCTACTAAGGACTATACTTTGATGTTAGCAAAAACTTTTCCTACTGCCTCATGCTGCCTCTCTCCTATTTTACCTCCCAGGAGCCCGAATAGAGAGGACACTGGTACTCACATCTTGATAATTTTTTTAAATGTTTCTCCTACACCTCCTCCTCTTCTTTTAAAATCGACATAGGACATTGGTGCTTACGTGAGTTGAAATGTCAATGTGCCACTCTATTTCCAAGAAAAACCGTGATCCTACTTGAGTTGAATCCTAAGCAGCTCGGTGGTTTTCTGTAATTTCTAAAGTTGAGTTATTCTTGAAAGGGTTGCCTCTGTTTCTGTGAAAATTTCCACCATTCTCTTCCAGAGTTGCGTACCACAGCTGTAACTTTGTTTCCCCTTCCTGAGTTCTTTAGAAACAATTTCCCCTCAAATGAAGAGAAATTTTGGCACAATATATCTGAACCTTTTCCTTTTCTCCTCAACTCAAATGCTTAAAGTATAAAGCAAGGGCACAGTTAAACCAAAAATTGTTTCTAAATGAGAACAAGAATGCTCTCAGGAGTGTATGTAATAATTTATCATTGGGTTGGTAGAGATTTGGAGGTAAGAGGTATAAGGTCATGTAAATCCAAAAGAAAACAGACAGATAAATTCAACAATTTCCACTCCTTCAAAATCCCACAGAAGATTTAAAACTTCCCTCAACTCTATCCTCCAATCTACACTCGTGATAGTTAGGGGTCTTCTCCTTCCAGACCCCTCCTATGCACAAATAAATATACAAAATCTCCATAATTTAAACAAAAGTATAACCATCCTATTTATATTGTTTTGTAAATTTTTCATGCAATGATGTATAATGGAAATATTTTCATGAGGATGGCCCAGCATTCTACTCTGACTTGGTTATGATCAAGCCAGTCCCCGACAAATGGATACTTTGGTTGTTTCCATTTTTGACATCACAGGCAATGCCAAGGTCTTTGTGCCAGTAACCCCACATTGCTGGGAGCACTTCCGTGGGATACATTTGCATCTGTGGGACTGTTGGGTTCAAGAGCAGGCACACTGTATGTTTTGCTATTTATTGCCAATCCACCCTCCCACCCTTGTGAGTAAAAAGCTTTGCACACTAATCTGAATTTCCCGATTTTGGGGTTGAGAGCTTTCACGTGTGCCAATTAGCCATGTGATGTCTTCACTCATTCAACTCCTATTCTTCTTTACTATGTGCCAGGTGCTGTGTGTAAACTGCTGAATTGAGTAAGTTACCCCTCCCTCCAGGAGATACAGGCAACACAGTATTTAAGTACAAATGGTGATAAATGCTAAGAAGTTAAGGTAAATGGTGAGAATAATGAGGAAGGGGACAAGGAATTCCACTTAGAGATGATGGCCAGGAAAGGCTTCTTGAAGGGGGGAACATTTAAGCTAAGGAGTTGCCAACAGTCAGGCTGGTGGAGGAAGAGCACAACTACAGGCTTAGGGCACACCTCCTGCAATTGTTCCAGAGGTAGGACACCACTGGCCATGGTTAAAAAACAGAAAGGAGGTCCTGGGACATTAGTGGGAAAGGAAGAATGTGATTTCTTTTTCTCTGAATTGTCTCATTTTTCTAATGAGTTTTTAGCATTTTTCTTAGTAACTTATAGGAGTTTTGTCATATATTGTAAATATTTTCCCTAATTTGTCCTTGTTCTTTCAACAATGCTTACAAGTGTCTTTTACCCAACGAAAGTGTTTGCTTAGCTGGTCAACTCTGTCAATCTTTTATGGGTTTTATTTTACGTTTAACAAAGCCTCTCTAACCCTAAGATTATAAAAAATACTCTCCTGGGAATTCAGGGTTTTCTTTCTTTCCTGTATTTAAATCTTCGTTTCATCTAGAATTTATTTTGGGTGAGAACTGAGGTATGTATTCAGCTTTATATTTTCCTGCCCTTCCCTAAAAAGGCACTCCATTGGTCCTAAAATCACTCACAGAGTAATTCATTTCCCCCGCTGAACTGAGGCAGGAAGCTGTGTCCCTCAAGTAGATTCAGTGTAGGGCCACTGTTGGATTGTATTGGATGAGAGCAGGGTGTGAAGGTGTGATGTACTCTGCTCTGCAGAGATAGCAAGTAATGAGAAAAGCAAGGAAGGGGAATGGCAACAACCAAAACCAGCAATTACAAAATGTTGAGTGCACAACATCTAACTATAAAATAAATACGCTGCAAATATCTAAGAGACGAATAGAGGAATTAACAGAAGTTATTAACAGCATATTTACCTTATATGTGTTTGTTGTTTAACTAAGACACTCCATATATCAATAATAATCTGTAACAGATTTAAAACAGCAGTTTAAAACAGCAATTTTTGGAAAAACAAAAATTTTAACTAAAGTTTCTTCTAAAAATTAAAACTTTTCATTAGGAATATGAGAATATGGAGATAACTCAGAAAATAATACTTGTAATAACATAATCTTACATTTGTACAGTTTTTGATCATATCAAATACCCAATGGCACATGGGAGGAAAATTTTACTATCCTCAATCTGTACATAGGCAAACAGGCTCAAATGGATTAAGGATCTCTCTGAAGATAGACAAGCACTAAGTAGCATTGTTGGGCTTGAAACAGATCTTCTGGCTTCAAATTCATATTCTGTACTCCTTCTACCACGTAAAGGCAGCTGGCAAGACTGCTCCTCAATTATATATACACACAGCTGGAAAACTGGCTCAGAGACTGATAATCCCAGCTATAAGTATTTGAAACACATGCAGTACGTGTTCATTGTTAGCAGGGTCTGAGATGCCACCGACTCTGAAATCTTCCCTACAGTCTGATGTTCTCTACAACATTTCAAGCAGGTTTTAATCCAGCCCTTGAAAGAGCCACCCAGTCACTGACAGAACCTGTAACACATTCTCGGTGTCAGTCCAGCCTAATCTTGGACAGCTCCCGTCAAAAGTCCTATGTCCTGGAATTAGCGATAATTCTATTTAATGCACTAGAATGAGTATAATCTTATTTTCAAGTGACAAGGTTTAAAACATTTGAAAACAGTTACCCTCTTTCCATTCAAATCTTTTCTTCTTTAAACAAAACATTCCTGCTTCTTTTCATCATCTCTCGCAGTCCAGGCGGCCGTCTTCTGTGGACTGCCGATGTCTACTATTTTTTGAATACCTGCTACGTGCACACCCAGATAAAGTATGCAAAAGTGCAATGTAAGCACAAGGCCTGGCCTGCAGCAGGAACTGATTAAATGTTAGCTGATTAGAGTTGAAAGTGCTATGAGAATACAAGGCCCAACACCACACAAAGCTCAAGAGAGGGAAAAGGTGCAGACTCTGATTCTCACTTTCCCCTTGTCTTTTAACGGAAATGACATGAGGCTGTAACAACCTCATTGATCTTCCAATTCTGCATCTGTCAAAATGAGGATGATAATATCTGTCTAACTCACAGTGCTGTCGAATAACCAAGTGAAACAACACAGGTGAAAATGTTTTAGCAGAATACAAAGCACAGTTCGAATATATAACATGAGTGATAATGACAGTACAGAATATGCAACACATATATGACATTATGTTAGCACAGAAATCACTGGCCACAAATCAGAAAACTTCTAGATTTTATCATTTCTTGCTTGATCACAGATGAATCTCAATTCATTCTCTTAAAACACCTGCAGTTACAGAGCTCACAAACTCTTAAAATATTGAAAAGGGAACATCTTATCTGCTCTTCTTCATTGAAGATCTGAGATTTTTCTGGTCTGATTTATATAGGGGCTTAAAATTTCAATATCAAAGCTAACATAGGAGTCCAAACATTTTATTTTATCTAGTTAAATAATAATACATCATTAATATGTATTTTTTTTCTTTAATTAACAATAAACACAATCCAGGAGTTAGCAAACTCTGTACAAATCACTTAGAAAGGCATATCTTAAATATTTAAGATAAATATTAACATGAATGTTAATTGTGAACATTAAAAGCAACATGGTCAATATGGTCTCTCTGATCATTTCTTTCAAAATATATGACAATCAAAACCTGAGCCATCCATCTCCTATGTCTATTTTATGCTAGCAGATAACAGAATATTTTTAAGGTTTATAAATATGCATCACAGGCTGTGAATATAAAACTACAGAACATGTTTCATTAAGACATTAAGAAAGACATTGTATTAGATCAACATTTACTTAACTGTAAGTACACATAATGATGCAAAAAACAAAAAAAAAATGTTTTTATTATAAGAAAGAGCTTGTAAGTGATCCACATACCTTTCTAACAATTGCAAGAAACACTACAAGAACAACCGGAAGCAACAATGTCTTTGTGTACCTCAGTGGAGTCTGAAATTCAGAGACAAATTTTGTTAGAGGAAAATGTTATTTTAAACAGATAAAATTCCAGTTAAAAGAATGACCCAATTGAATTTTTTAGGGTAGAAGTATAGAAATATGAGCATTTACCTATCTGACATTCCATCTACCCACTGACACCCATTGTGAAAATGAAGGTACATTTCCATAGAAGTAAATGTCCCCCAAATCTTGAGTTGAAAACACTAACAAGTGCAGTTCCCACACACTTCAGGGTGGAATGTAGCTGGAGAGATCACTGTTCACTTTCAGCATGCCACCTAGAACCAGACTTACTCATCCACATTCAGCAGAGTGCCTTTAACTTGTATAAGCTATCCCCATACATACTGTAAAGGATAAAACACTCACCCATGATTCACACACACACATGATACAAAAAATAATGACCAGTTTTCACAAAGGGAACAAAAGATATTTTTGCATTTTCTTCAGGAACAGATAGAAATTTACAGACATTTATCTTAACAACAAAGCTCTACAAAATGCAACCCTCTGTGCATTCTGATAATTTCTAAATCGTCATTTATTGGCTTTCCCCAAACATCTCCACTCAGAAAAATACATCATTGAATCAGAGAATGTACACTATCCCAAATCCATCTATAGAGAGAAAACTAGCATCATTCACATTTAAAATACTGGTGCATCTTAATTCTACGAAGTATACAGTAAGTAGAGTTTTCCTGATTTTCTTGCTTATTACTCTGACTTTCTTACTCATTATCCCTTATTAGATGAGAAATTTTGATAATTTATTACAAAAATAAAGGAGAATTTTTAGGTTTTATTTTACTATTTACCTTTGCAAACACTTTCATGGCACATAATATTCTGAAATATTATCCTATTTTATAAATTTTAAATTATGTCTTCTCCTAAATAAAAATCATAAAATCAAAACTCTTATTATTTAAGTAATCACTTTGCTAATAAAAAATGACAATAAATGTAAGAAAAATTACAAGACATAGCTATTAACCTTAGGGAACTAAGACTTGATGGAGATAAAGATGACAGAGTAAGATGAATGGGTACATGTGATGACAATGATGATACAATGGAATGGCAAAAAATTGGGGGCACACAAGGAATATACAGAAAGGAAACCAACATCACTGATTACAGTATTGCCCAAAATTAGAACTGGGTAGGACGTAGAGAGAATCAAGAATTACTTGCTAAGTTCAGTATTATTATTTTCAGTAGGAATGCAATAGAAGGGACTAAGAGCATTATATAAAAGCATTATATGCTGGTTTGAAACTGTTATGTACCCTAGAAAACACCATGTTCTTTTAATCCATTCTTGTGGTGGCAGACCTATTGTAGGTGGGACCTTCTGGTTAGGTTGTTTCAATTGGGATGAAACTCACCCAATTCAAGGTGAGTCTTAATCCTTTACTGGAGCCCTTTATGAAAGGATAAAAGGCAGAAGCACAGAGAAAGGGTAGAGAGATGAAAAATACCCAGAGAAGCAAGAAGGACCCACAGAAGCTGAGAGAGAGAGCCACTGAAACCAGAACCCAGGAGAGAGAGACCAGCAGATGTCACCATGTGCCTTCCCATGTGACAGAGGAATCTCGGATGCCAGCAGCTTTTCTTCAGAGGTGACCTCTTGTTGATGCCTTAATTTGGACATTGTCACAGCCTTAGAATTATAATTTGCAACTTAATAAATTCCCATTGCTAAAAGCCAACCCATTTCTGGTATACTGCATTCCAGCAGCTTTAGCAAACCAAAACACATTAATATAAAGATAACCTTAGAACAAAATTACATTTTCTAAAAATCTACAGATGTATCAGAGAGTACATGCACAAAAGAGCATGTGCAAAGGAAACAAACCATACAGTGAAAGATGAGTGTGAGTGCATATGTATGTGTTCTATTAGAACTACAAGTTATTTTATTTATACTTAACATTCTTTTAAGTATAAAAGCTATATATGCTCACCATTTTTTTTCATTACAAAATGCAGAAAAAATAAAGAAGACAACTGATTTTGCATTTTAAACAGTTATCAGCATTTCCTCTCTAATGAAGTGTGCATTCATATCCTTCACCCATTTCTACACATGCGTAGTGGTGGCAGTCTGTTTTGGGTGGGGGTGGGATGAGAGTTCCTTCATAATTTCTTCATTAATCTGGGCAAGCTCCTACACTAATCACAATCCCTAGTTTCACTTCTTATATTTATGGCAAGAATCATTCCAGACATTTGCCTTTTACTTTTTATAAGACTAACATACAGATGTTGTAAGTCACACACAGATAAATCTATTAATCATTCTCATATGAGTTCTTCTGCTGACATTATGCCTACTCAAAGATGAAGTTAATATTCACTCAGTGTCTTCCCAATTTATTTTTCAGGCTTCATTTATCTCCAACCATTAGTTAGCTGGAAATGAAGTTTGGTGCATAATACGACACAAGGTTTTCACCTGACTCCCCACCACCACCACCACCACACACAATTTTTCAAATATTATTCGTTGAATAATACATCTTGTCTCCATTTATCTGTGATGCATTCATTCCATATAAGTACATTCTCGTACACATGGGTCTAGCCAGCACTATTTTCTACCATGAAAAATATTCTTATCTTAGTATTTTCTCTGCACTTAAAATACTGTTGCTATCCATTTGCATACCTAAAAAGGAAAGCTCTTCCACACTAAATTTCTTTCTTTCATAACATAGCACAATTAAAATATGATTATAAAAAATTTAGAAAAGCAAATTATAAAAAAAGTAAATTATCTGTCCACACAGAAAACACTGTTAAAACTTTGTTTTCTTATACTTTACTCTGTGCATAGCAATTACACATAAATAAAATCATATCAATTTTTTCATTCCATTATACTCTTCAGCAACTTTCCACATCGATATAATATGCTGTGAAGTTGCTCCCCTTTCCACCTGTACTGACATACCATACAAGGGGCAGGGTCCTGAACTGGCGCCGTACTCGGTCTCTATGGCACAGCCCCTAGGAAGAGGACTGTGCAGATGCGGAATCACAGGCTGGAAAAAGTTTGCCATTTTCTCCAAATGCAAAGAGGATGTGCTCAATGTCTTCCACCACATAAATGATGGTCACTCCTTTCAGAGTAGAGTGGCACTTATGTCTTCAATAGCGTGCCAATCTGGATATATTATGTTCCCCCAAAAGCCATGCTCTTTAATGCAATCTTGTGGGGGCAGATTTATTAGTCTTTTGAATAGGGTGGAACCTTTTGATTGAGTGCTTCCATGGAGATGTGACTCACCCAATTGAGGGTAATACCTTTGATTAGATTATTTCCATGGAGATGTGGCCCCACCCATTCAAGGTGGGTCTTGATTAGTTCACTGGAGTACTTAAGAGAGTAAGAGAGCTCCAGAGCCGAGGATGATGCTTGCTGATGCTTGGAGACTCTTGGAGATACTGGAAGATGCAGACAGGAGGACATTTGGAGATGCTAAGCTAAGAGACAAAGCCTAGAGTTTGAGCCAGAGAAACTAAGAGAGGACCCCCAGATGCTTAGAGAGAAACATCCTGGGAGAAAGAAGCAAGGATGCACAGGAGCTGGAAGAGAAGAGCTAAGAGAAATCCAGAGACATTTTGGAGAAAGCCATTTTGAAATACAACCTGGGAGGTAAAGGATCAAGCAGACCCCAGCCACATGCCTTCCCAGCTGACAGAGGTGTTCCGGACGCCACAGGCCATTCTTCAGTGAAGGTATTATCTTGTTGATGCCTTAGTGTGGACACTTACCTGGCCTTAGAACTGTAAATCTGTAACCTAATAAATCCCCTTTATAAAAGCCAATCCATTTCTGCTTTTTGCTTAATGGCAGCATTAGCAAACCGGAACAAATAGTATGAAAGAACTTCCACCAAGTCCTAATTTTCTGCTAATGTTCACTCTCTATTTCCTTTACCACTTCCATGAAGGAGTCTTGATCTGCCAAGAAATGTGTATTTTATTTTTTTTAAGATACACTTCCTTTATTTCTTTCAATGTTCAATATTATCAATCGTAAATCTTTTGTCGGTATTATGCATCAAAACCATTTGCCAGAACACGACAGAAACAGACTGCCAGGTCACTGGAGTCAACAGCACATGTGCAGGACACACTCAGCCTACAGCTGGTGCACTGGGGTATGCTGGTCTGGAACTGGGGACAGGGAGCTCTCACTGGATCATGGGGGGAAATGAATACATCACCACTGTCCCATTGGCTGGCTTAACATATACACAAAGATATACAGTTGTGATCAAAAATGTTTCACAAATAATATAATGTCATAATCAATCAGTGCCATGCAGAAGATGTTAAAAAAAGGCACACACGCATTTGTTGAACCAAACTACAACATTTAAAGTACTGTGAAATAGTTACATTTTATATAAAACAACATAGTACTTTCCTATGTGTGATCTCCTTTTGTCTTCATGATGTCTGCTTGTAGCATATTAGGAGAAAGTAATAAACTATGGCACAAAAAATCAAGTCATTCTGCAGCCTTCTGTCTCATAATCCACTAAAATACTCTATGCCTTCCTTCTAAACATCTGAATACTGTCTTGGAAAGAAACATGTTAAAATGAAAAACTTGTACTCAATGGTATTTTCAAGTGATGAGATCATTCAATTGAACAACAAAAATAAGTGGAAATGTAAGAACTTCAGAGCTTGGCTGAATTAATGCCTATCTTTGAAAAGAGGCAACTTGAAATGCCTCTGTGTTTACTCATCCAGAAAACTATTGCTGGTCTGATGCTAGCCTTAATGCATGTCTCCAAATTATCAAAATGAGGAAGGGCCATATATTTCGGGGAGCTGTATTAACGTAAATAGGAGCATCTTCCTCTAACCTGCCAGATTTTCCTTTTCCTTCCAAGTGAGATAGCACGTAGAGGAAAGAGTCTGAAATCACAGGAGCACCCTTTATGAATAATGAATAGACCAAAACATAAGAAAGCTAGAAATCACATCTTACCTCCTTTTCCATAAAGTCAAACTCTGCTGCACAGGTGTACAATAAAGTATCAAAATCCTTGTAACTGAAGAATTTTGATGTTAATAAGTTGCCAATATGAGCCTAGTAAGAAATAAAGCAAAGTACCATTACATGACACTATATATTTAAACAATGCATTTTAATCTTAATATGATCTAAAAATAGTTTTCACTACATTACAGAGCCTACTGCTGCCATACGGCATCTGCTTTTGTTAAAGAATGAAGTGCTGTACCTTCTATCTTCATAGCTCTCCCTTCTTTCTCCACTACCACCAGCCTACCTTCCACTCTCACAACACACCAAACCTTTTACCCTTGGGTCCCCTGCTCATTGTGCTAAACCTGGGGACATACACTATGCAACACTCCTTTACAGGAGCCTACCAGGAAGTGTGGGCTTGGTAACACAGACAGAATTGCATAGAGACAATGTGCTATCAAGGAAAGGAGAGGAAACATTAATTCTGATTTCTGAAAAGGGGATTGGAAAGACTTCTTGAAAGAAGTAGAAAACGGCAAGCCTTGGAATAACATGGACCTTTGATAATCAACTTTATTCTAATTCTTTACAATTTACCAAGTACTCTCACATATGTCATCTCATTTATTTCTCACAAAAAGCCATACGTAGAAGGCAGAATTACTCTCATTTACAAATGAGAAAACCATGGCTCAGAGACATAAATCATTTGCCAAATTTTCAAGTTTGTCTAAAAAAAGGAAGGACCAAGAAAAAGGGGGAAAATTATATCCAAGACAAACAATAAATAAAACTTGAAATGACAGCTACAGGAAGTGGGCGGGTCAGGACGGGAGTAGGAAGTACAGGGTGGTGGGACTGTGCTGAAGGATTTTTAGAATTCTTGAATCCTGTTGTGGGAAGAAATTCATGTTGATAAGAAATAGGGAGGATACAAACTTTTAAAACAGTGTAAGAAAACAATCTATCCCATGCAAAGGAGAAAAAAATCTAACGAACAAGTAAAATACTTGGAAAATCTCAAATAAAATACTAGAAACAGTTTCAATATAATGATAATTACCATGGATTTAAACAGTTTAAATTCACTAGTGAAAGGGATTTCCTTTAATGGGCTTTAAAGGGAAAAATCCAGTATTATGTTGTCTACAAAAGACAACTTAAAATAGAAGTATGCAGAAAGATTGAAAGTAGAATAGAAAAAGATATATCTGATAAAGTGAAGCCAAAGAAGTCTACGCTAGTAATTGTAATATTTCACAAAATTGAATTCAAGCAAATTCAATGAAAAGGGACAACAAATGATATTCCATGCTGGTAAAATGAACAGCAAAGCAAGATTATACATATAACGAACATTATGTGAAGTTAACAATATAGATTCAAAGTATATAAAATAACAACTGACAAAATTACGGGAAGAAATGGATGAGTTAACAGTGTCTATTGGAATTTTTAAACATTACCCCCTCACAATAGAAAAAGCAGACAAATATTAACATAAAAATCTCACTATTATAATAATCTCACAAACAGAAAACATTTTAACCTCAAGCACCAGGAAAACATTAAAAAATTTTTTGTTCATGTGCCATGGCACATTAAATTTCAAAGAATTTATATGATATGGATTATACTTTTCTGACCAAAAATGTAGTAAAATTAGAAAATAACAACTAGAAATGGCTAAACACAACAAAACCAGAGAAGACTAAAACAAAGGTGGTACTTTGAAGATATTAAATACAAAGACCTCTAGTAAGACCAGTCAAGGAAATAAAGTTGTAAATACATAACAAAATGAAAAAGGAGAAATAACTATGAACACAATGGAATTAAAATAAGAAGAGTATACTGAAAACATTACTAAACTTTAAAACCTAGGTGAAATGGATACATTTCTGGGAAATGACAAAACATCAAAACTGGTGCACACACAAAAAAACAGAAAATTTGAAGAGACCAAGAAACATTTAAAAACTTGAAAGAAAAAACCTTCCTTTCCCTAAAGCCCCGGACTCAGATGGCTAATGCAAATGAGTTCTCAAACTTTCAAATAACTGATAAACCCTCTTTTACAAACTGTTCCAGAAAGTAGGAAAACAGCAAAAAACAAAAATACCCAGCTCTTTTTACAAGACTAAGAGAATATTGATTCCAAACCCAAATAAGGAAAATCCAGTAAAAGAACATCAAAGATCATGTCATGTATATGCAGATATGCAAACATCTTAAATTAGAATTTTAGCTAACTGAATCCAATAGTAATTCTTAAAAATCATCATCCATATGATGACATACATGAAACAGACAAGTTCCTCTGAAGACATAAACTACCAAAGCTCACTCCAGATGAATTAGATAGCATCCTAAAACAAATTAAAGTCATAGTGGAAAATCTTCCCACAAAGAAAACTCATAAGCTAGATGGCTTTACTGTTACATTCTACCAAACATTTAAGGAAGAAATAATACCAACACTACGAGAAAAGAATACAGACTAAAATCCCTCAGGAAGATAGGCAAAAGTCTTTAAAAGCTATCATATCAGTCAACTGAACCCAGCAACTTATACAGTGAACAATACATCACGAGCATGCGAGGGTAGCCCAGGAATGCAAGGTTGGGTCAACGATCAAATAACAGTGAAATGTGGGGACTTCCCACTCTGGCAAAGTGAAGAGTTTGGCAAATTCCCTCTTCTAAATAGTAACCACATAACTGGACAAAATTGCCAAAAATAGCCATATCAGATTCTAGAAAGCAACCAAAAGGAGACAACAAATTGAGAAGCATTCATTCTTAAGAAACTGATCAACTTTCGGTAAAAATGGTGGGAGTCTGCAGCATTCTCAGCTGGGCCATTCCATCTACAACACCATCACCAACCTGACGGGGGCAGGGCTGGTCATGAACAGCAGCAGTGGCTGTTGCTTTGAGCGACTGACTCCATGTGGGGTAGAGAGTAAAACACCTATGCTCAGCAGCACCTTCAGTAAAAGTAGCAAACTCAGTAGGAAATGAAAGGCAAAAACTCACAGTACTGCCACCCAGAGGCTGCAGTCCAGTCAGGGTGAGTAGCAGATTGGCAGATTTCAGAAATTTTACAGGGAGATACTGGAAGTGCACAAGCTTCAAAGGGTCAGATAAGCTCTTGACACGTCCATGGTGGGCTGGAAAGCTACCCACGTGTGTGGGAGATATTCAAGGCAGCCCAAGCTCTCCACAAATCCATGGCTGACTCGGAGGTAGAGCACACATCCAGGGAAGATGGAAGAAGGCAGAGCATATAGTAAAAGACAGGGCAAATGGATGTGTAGAAGAGTAAACACAGCAGGCCTGATGGCTATCCTTAGAAAAACCCACTTATAAACTTGGCCCTTGGCTGGTGGAGTCTGGGAAAGTGGCTTTGGGAGCATTCCTACTACCCTGTAAGAGTAGCTCACAGTGCCTAAATTGTTTGTACCAACAATGTGGTCTTTCTTGAGTGCTTGCTTTCCTTCTGGAAATCTAGAATTTTGGCACCTGCAAAGTAGAGGCTGCCTACATGACCACCCCCCAAGAAAAACTCTGGGCACTGAATCTCTAATGAGTTTTCCTGGTAGACAACATTTCACACTTATCACAACTCCTTGCTAGGGTAATTAAGTATGTCCTGTGAGACTCTACTAGAAGACTCTTAGAAGCTTGTACCTGTTTTCCTTTGGGCTTCAACCAATGTACCTTTTCCACTGCAGATTATGCTTTGAATCCTTTTGCTGCAATAATCATAGCATGAACAAGAGTATATGCCGAGTACTATGAGACCTCCTAGCAAATTATCAAACCAAGTGGTGGTCTTGAGGAGCCCCTTGACATACTTTAAAACTGCATGCACTTTGAGGGAGCTTGCCAACCCACACTCAAATCCATCAGCAGAGGGTAGAGAAGGCTTAGAGGCTCAAGGTATTTGAGCATAACTTCTGACCAATCATTATTGGCTTACAAGGAAGTGACATCTAAAAAATAAAATAAGAATCAAAATACACTGAGCACATAACAGCCGCACAACACAAGAGAGAAAAAATTTTTCAGATAAAACCCTTGTGAGAGAGCCTAGATGGTGGATTAAGCAGCTAACAACTTCTAAGCAGCAATTATAAATATGTCAAAGAATTAAAGGAAACCACATTTAAAGAATTAAATGAAAATTAAATGAAAATGACTTAAAAAGTAGCAAATTTCAATACAGAAGTAGAAACTTCCTTAAAAATGGCAATTCTAGATTGAAATGTATAATAACAGAAATAAAAAATTAATCATATGGGCTCAAGGCAGGTTTGAGAAGACAGAAAAAAATCCATAAACTTGAAAATAGGTCAAGAGAAATTATCCAATCTGAAGAATAGACAGAAAAAATGATTGAAGAAAAATGAATCCAGCATAAAAATCTGTGGGACAATATCAAGTATACTAACATATATGTAATGGGAGATACAGAAAGGAAAAGAGTGAAAGACAGAAAAATTATTAAAGACATATGGCCAAAAACTTCCGAATTTTAATGAAAAATAGCAACCTACAAATATAAGCAGCACAATAAACACCTGGAAGGAAGAACACACACAAAAAAATAACACACCTAAACACAGAATAGTCAAACTTCTGAAGTCCAAAGCAGCAACAAAAAAATAACTCATTATGCACAGGGGAAAACAACTTTGAATGATTAATATTAATAAAACAACGTTAGTTGACTGAATGCTCATTAAGAACAAGGAAAGCCAGAAGTTCTAAAAGAAACAAAACTGCCAACCAATGATTCTAAATCCACCAAAACTATCCTTTAAAAATGAAGGGAGGGAGGGGCAAGATGGCGGCATAGAGAGGAGTGGAATTTAGTCAGTCCCCTGAACAACTAATAAACAACCAGGAACAACTAGTAAATAATCTGGAATAACTGCCGGGGGACAGCCATGACCGTCCACACTTCATACACCAACCTGGATTGGGAGGAATACCTGAGATCACAGCACAGAATCTCTAAGTAAAAGCTGCAGAACTGCACCGGGAGCTCCCTCCCCCATGGTAGGCTTTGCTGTAAAACCTCACTGTGCTAGAAATTAGCAGCACTCTCTGAGCAAGCCAAGTGAGCGAATATAGCTCAGCTGAGTTCCAACTGAGGTTTTAATTAACAAATGTAGACTGCTGAATACTAGCTAAAAACCCCTGACAAGCAGACAGAGGCTTTTAGTGATGACTGGCCTTAAAGAACCCAGAAGACTCATCTGTACTGGGAGGGGGAGCCCAGAAGACCAGCTGTTACCTCTGGCCAACAAGTGAAACTATGGCATGTACTGGCTCCAAAAGGGGGCTTTCTGTCTCTCTTTCTCTCTCTCAACCTCAGGGGCTCAGAAGAGAGAGACTTGCAGCCATTTTCAGTTCCCAGCCTCTGACCCAGACAGAGGTGGAGATAACGGAGACAGAGAGACAATTCAAATGCAAATGATAAATCCCTAGGGGGTGTATTTTCCCTAAGAGTAAGGAGGTGGGGCCCAGCTTTCCCTTCAGAACTAGACCCCAGAGCCTGGGGAAAACAGCAAAAACAGAAACTGAAGCCAAAACACTTCTCCTTACACCAGTCAGGAGAGACAGGCTGACAGGTACCACCTGCTGGGCAGGTTAGGAAAAGCACAGTGATTAGAGACCTCACAGGAAAGCCTGTCATTCCTCTAAGACACACCCTGAATATAACCCCATTCTGAGACCTGAACCCATTCTGGCTTGGGAAAATATGACTGGGGTAACCAAAGAAACCAGATGCCTAGACAACAGAAAACTACAATCCATACTAGGAAAAACAAAGATATGGCCCAAAGGAACAAATGTACACCTCAATCAACATACAGTTGAGATACTGTTTCACTTTAATGAAACAATCTATCAAAGATTTTCAAAGAGATATGCTAAATCAAATAAAAAAACAAATCAACGATTTTAGGGAAGATATAACAAAAGAGACGAAGGCTATAAAGAAAACAATGGGTGAACATAAGGTAGAAATTGAAAGTTTGAAAAAACAACTGGCAGAAGCTATGGAAATGAAAGGCACAACACAAGAGAAGAAAAACACAATGAAGACATACAACAGCAGATCTCAAGAGGCAGAAGAAAACACTCAGGAACTGGAGAACAAGATACACGAAATCCTACATACAAAAGAACAGATAAGGAAAAGAATAGAAAAATATGAGCAAAGTCTCAGGGAACTGAATGACAACATGAAATGCACCAATATATGTTTCATGGGTGTCCCAGAAGGAGAAGAGAAGAGAAATGGGGCAGAGGCAATAACAGAGGAAATAATCACTGAAAATTTCCCATCGCTTACAAAAGTCATAAAATTACAGATCCAAGAAGTACAGCATACCCCAAAAGAATAGATCTGAATAGGCCTACACCTATTCTTTGTCAAAAGACAAAGAGAGAATCTTGAAAGCAGCAAGAGAAAAGCGATCTATCACATACAAAGGAAGCTTGATAAGACTATATGCAGATTTCTCAGTAAAAACCATGGAGGCAAGAAGGAAGTGGGGTGATATATTTAAGATACTGAAAGAGAAAAACCAACAACCAAGAATCCTATATCCAGCAAAACTGTCCTTCAAATATGAGGGAGAGTTTAAAATATTCTCCGAAAAACAATGAGAGAATTTGTGAACAAGATACCTGTGCTACAAGAAATACTAAAGAGAGCACTACAGACAAATAGGAAAAGACAGGAGTGAGATGTTTGGAACACAATTTTGGGTGATGGTAACACAGCAATGTAAGTACACTGAACAAAGATGACTGTGAGTATGGTTGAAAGAGGAAGGTTAGGAGCATGTGGGACAAGAGAAATAAAGAGGAAAGATAAAGACTGGGACTTTATAACTCAGTGAAACCTAGAGTGCTCAACAATTGTGATAAAATATACGAATATGTTTTTACATGAGGGAGAACAAATGAATGTCAACTTTGCAAGGTGTTAAAAATAGGGTGGTATTCTGTTGATTAACAGAAACTTTGTATTATGCTTCCTTTAATGTAAAAAAGGCAAGATACCAAAGCTAAATGCCTATAAGAGGGGGTCATAAGGGAGGGGTATGGGACTTGTGGCATTGGTGATGTAGTCTGACTCTTTTATTCTATTTTAGTTTAATTCTATCTTTCCTTTCATTGCTTTTTAGCTGTCATGTTTTTTTTTCCTCTTTCTTTTTTCTTTTTCTTTTGTCTCTCTACCTTCTTTGACTCTTCCTCCTTCTTTGTGGAAGAAATGGAGATGTTCTTATATAGACAGTGGTGATGGTGGTGAATACATAAATATGTAACTATACAAGGAACCACTGATTGTTTACTTAGGACAGAAAGTATGGTGGGTGAACAAAACCGTCTTAAAAAAAACGGGCTGATGAAGAAACCTTGAGGGCATTACACTGAGTGAAATAAGTCAGACATATAAGGACAAATATTGCATGGTCTCACTAATATGAACTAAATTAAAATATGTAAACACATAGACATGAAATATAAGTTACCAGGATATAGAATGAGGCTAAAGAATGGGGAGCAATTCTTATTATGGGCAGAATGTTCAACTAGGTTGAACCTAATAAGTGTTTGAAAGTGGACAGAGGTGATGGTAACACGTTACTGTGAGAACAACTAACAGTGCTGAATGACGTGTGAATGTGGTGGAAAGGGGAAGCTTAGAGTCACGTATGTCACCAGAAGGAAAGCTGGAGGTTAAAAGATGAAATGTATAAAACAGTGAGTCTTGTGGTGGACAATTTCCATGATTAACTGTACAAATATTAGAAATCTCTTTCATGAACTAGAACAAATGTATGACACTATAACTAGAAGCTAATAATAGAGGTGTACATAGGGAAAAAACATACCCATTACAAACTATGTATTACAGTTAACAGTATCTTAACATTCTTTCATCAACAGTAACAAATGTACTATACCAATACCAATACTATGAGTCAATAATGGAGGGGGGTGCTTAGGGGTAGGAGAGGAACCGAGTTTTCTTTTTTGTCTTTATTTCTTTTCTGGAGTAATGAAAATGCTCTAAAAATTGGGAAAAAAAATTAACTGTGGTGATGGACACACAGCTGTATGATGGTACCATGGGCAATTGACTGTGCACGTTGGATCTTTGGATAATTGTATGCTTTGTGAACAATCTCAATAAAAATTTTTTTTTAAATGAAGGGAGTATGGTATGTGAATATATCTCAATAAAACTGAATTTAATTAAAAAAGAAATGAAGGGAAAACAAAGACAATCCCAGAGAAACAAAGCCTGGGAGAATCCATTGATATCAGACATGCCTTACAAGACTTACTAAAGGAAATCTTTCAATTTTAAAGGGAATGATACCAGACAGCAACTTAAATACACAGGAAGAACTGAAGAGCAGTAAAAATGGTAAATACGTGGGTACATATGAAAGACAATATAAACAATTTTTCTTTTTTCTCTTAATTTTTTTACAAGATGTAACATTTCAGGATTACCCTGAAACCAATTGTGCTAAGTTAAAGTAATATTGTAAACTTAGGGCAACCATAAAGAAACTAAAAATCATGTAGTTAAAAAATCAACACAGGAATTAAAATGGTAAACCAAAACAAAATATATTTTTAACACAAAAGAAGGCAGAAAGGAGGAACAGAGGAATAAACACACATGCAACACACACACACAACCATGAGATGCAGTGGAAAAAATAGCAAATGGCAACCGTAACTCCACCCATTTATCGTAACTACATTAAATACGAATGGACTACACTCCAGTCAAATGGCAGATATTGTCAGAATAGATAAATAAGTAAGCTCTAAATATATATTGTGCACAAGAGACAGCTTAGATTCAATAATAAATAAATTGAAAGTAAAAGGATAGAAAAATATATGCCATGCAGACAGTAACTATAAAAGCTTTGGTAAATGTATCAATATCAGACAAAGTAGACTTTTTAAGGCAAGAAATACTATTAGAGGCAAAGAGGGAAATTCATAATGATAAACGGCAGATTTATCAGGAAGATGTAATAATTATAAATGTTTGCACCTAACCACGGAGCCCCTAAGACATGAAGCAAAAACTGAAAGAATTGAAAAGAGAAATAAACAATTCAACAATTACAGAGGTTTTAATAGCTCACTCTCAATAACTGTTAACAACTAGACAAATTCAGCAAGGAAACAGAAGACAGGAAAAACACAGTCAACCAACTCAACTAACTGACATTTAAAGAACACTCCACAGAGTAGAAGGCATCTTTTTCCCCAAACACACAAGGAACACTCTTCAGGACAGACAATATGCTATGCCATAAAATGTTCTCAATAAATTTAAAAATACTTGAGTATGTTCTCCAAACACAATGGAATCAAAATTAGAAATGAAAAAAACAGAGAGAAATCAGGCGAATCCCCAAATATTTGGAAATTAAATAACGTACATCTGAATAAACCATGTGTCAAAAAAGAAATCACAGGGGAATCAGAAATTATTTTGAACTAAGTGAGAACAAAAACAAAACATAACAAAAACTGATGAAATGCAGCTAAAACAGTGTTGAGAGGGAAATGTATAGCTTTAAACACCTATTCTAGAAAAGTCTCATGAGAGTAATCTAAGATTTCACCTTAAGAACTATAAAAACAATAGCAAATTAATGCAAAGAAGCAGAAAGAATCAATAGAGTAGAGATGAATCAACGACATGCAAAACAGAAAGATAATAGAGAAAATCAGTGAAACTAAAAATGCTCTTTGAAAAGATCAAAGAAATTAAGTGTTAAGCTAGATGGTCATAAAAAGAGAAAGAGAGAGAGAGAGACAGAGAGAGAAGACAAAAATTGCAAAGAACAGTAATGAAAGAAGGATGTATCACTAATAACCCAAGAAAAATTAAAAGGATGATAAGGTAATATTATGGATTTTATGCCAACAAATTAGACAACTTAGATAAAGTAGACGAATTCCTAGAAAGACACAAATTGCCAAAACTATCTCAAGAAGAAAAAAGAAACAAAGGTGTTGATTAACAATTAAAAATATTCCCACACAGAAAAGCCTAAGACCAGATAGCTTTATCGGTGAATTTTATCAAATATTTAAAGAAGAAAAAACACCAATTGTATGCAAACAGATCCTAACTCATTCTTTGAGGCCAGTATTATCCTGACAACCAAACCAGGAAAAGACATCACAAGAAAAAAAATTACAAACCAATATTCCATATGCACACAGGTACAAAAAATGTCTAACAATATATTAGGAAACCAAATTCAGCAACATATAAGAAGGATGACAAAACTTGACCAATTGGAATTTATCCCAGGAATGCAAGGTTGACTTAATATCTAAAAATAAATTAATGTAATACACCATATTAACAGACCAAGTAAAAAAAAACTTACGATTGTCTCAATAGATGGAGAAAAGGCATGTGACAAATTCAACATCCTCTTATGACAATAAACAGCAATGATGATACAGCAGCCATTGTTTACTGAGTACTAACCCCATGCCACACTGTGTGAGTGCTTTTTATTTAAGTAAATTGCCTGAAAATCTCACAGGTAAAAAATGGCAATTACAACTTTTCAGACTTAACACCAGAGCCCATGACTTTAAATGCTACATTCTGTTGAAAAAGCAAGGTGTTTTCCAAGTGGAGGCTGTTAAAGCCCCCAGAATTCACTGCTGATAGTCAGATAAAATTTGCAAATTGGAAAGACTTTATGCATAGTTTCCAGCTCATTAGGCTTATACCAAGAGGAGGGCTGAAAAGAACAGGGATGGGAAATTAGGAATATACTAAGAAATTTTCCTAATAGAAAAGGATACATGGAAAATGCTTCTCAAGAACTGGGCAACCTTAACAGACATCCTTGATCAATATTACAGAATTCTAGAACTATTAAAGTTACAACTAAATTATTTCTAATTTGAGAGTAACTGTGTCTACAGTACTTTTTATGGCTCTGGTACAAAATAAGGCTGTGATAGAAATGACAATGGTCACTTTAATCTGAATCCATTCCTTAACTCATTTGCCTTCCTCTGGTGAAGAGGTAGATTCCATAAATCTGGGACTTGGGCTCTTCACTTTTCTTCCTGCTCACTCACATCCTGGCTGATGTATATTCCCTTTCAAGCTCTCATCTTAACGGTTACCTCCTGAAGCCTTCCCTGTGGATTCCTGCAGCACTCTGTACTCAAGTTTTATCCTAATTCGTCGCACTGTACTGTAATTGCTAGGAATTGTTCCCATGTCTTGCTGAGCTTTGTATCTCCAGCATGCATTCCACTGCCAAGCACAGAGCAGGCACGCAGTGAATGGTTGAATAAATAAATGCATTTTAGACTAGAGTTTTATACTCTTAAAAAAAAAATCTTTTTTTTTTTAAAAGATAGCCAACAAAAATGAATTATAAGCAAGATATGTTGTTTACTCTTTCCATGTTAGTTATTGTTTTGCTTTGTCCTTTAAGTCTTCGACAGCCTTCTGACTTGGGATGCTGTCATAAAAACACTAAAATACAATAGGCAAACCATCATGGGTAGGAAGAATTCTTAAAACTACAAATCAGAATTCTTCTTATTTTATTTTTTCTTCTACTCACCTTCTAAGAAGGGAAAAAAGTTTTTTCTAAATAAAACCAAATGGATTAAGTTGGAAAATACTGAAGCTCTTTTGATATTCCTATTGCTTATAAAGCCTTACAAATAAACCTTTTATGAGAACTGCCGGAAATCTGGAAAAAAAAGAGAATGAATCTATACTATGATTTACAGTTTAAGAGGCTCTGAATATGGTATCTTTATTTATTACAAATGTGGATTATAAAGAAACCAGAGAAAAAATGGCTGTATGGACCTTAAAATGTGAGCTTAAGTATTCTTCTTGCTTTAAAATTTTAAAATCCTTGTGATATAGAAGAATCAATAAAATAGAACTGTGTCAAGAAATTAGATTTGGAGAATAGAATATACACCATCTTGTTTGCTTTATTTTATAGTAAATAGATAAAATAATAAGTGGGCAGACTTCATCCTGGAATTTGATTTAAATAATAGCCTGTTGATTTTTTATCAAGTCACTGAAGTATAAGCAAAAAACGCACTCACATCATCTGCAATGCCAAAGATTTTAGATGTCAAATATTTGAGTATGACAGTTCCAAATAACCAAAAACATCCCTGGATAACCTACAAAAGAAAAATTAAACAAAACAAAAATAATTTGATATTTCCTATAGCCATTCCATACACCTAAAAAGAAAAAAATAAATGCTTTAATCAAGCATGAAAAAAAATCTCTATACCCAGAGAAAATGTAAAAATACATCTTAATTTAAAATAAAGAGTATAGTTCAAAAATTAAGGGGCAATAACTAAAAATGAAAATATATATATGCAATAGTATTGTCAAATTAATAGATTTTGTAGATTTATATAGCAATTGCAGTTAAATTCCCCATTCACTAACAGTTTCTTATCCACGCATGCACTGTTCTGAAACATGGGTAATAAATAAAGGAAACTGAATTCTTTACCTACCCAATATTAATCTTCCCTTGCTTCATGAAAACGGCAATATGACACATTAAAATTGAGCCTTAATATGTTATAAAACTGTTAGACCCCCTGTATTACAGAGATCATTTCCTTAAAAGTAAAACATACAACCACTGGTATATTTTAGAGAAGGAAAAAGTTACGCATTGAAAAGATTGATTCTTACCCATAAACTAGGTTCAGACACATTCATTTTCAGGAAATGTGGTTTCAGTGCCAGCACACCCTGTGTAGAGAAAATAACATAATATACAGTTAATGCTTATAGACATAAATTCAAGCATCAAAAAATACTTCTGAATAATAGGACTCTCAAGAATCTGAAATTCTGCACACTGTCAATTTTCCATGTGGCATCGCCATGTGATAATTCCTATTTACACTGATTTTGAGAAACAGCTCTATTATACCCAAAGCAGATTAGGTCAGTTAGTGATCTTTGAAAAGTTGAACAGAATCACCGATCATAAACTTCTATGACTAATTTTACATATCTGATTTACCTAAGAACCAAGAGTTATATATAATAATATCAGAGTTTTAGACAGCCATCATCTAGGCATAAGATTTTCCTTAGGCTAATAATTGTTAACTCTTACAATAAAACTACAAGAGATTTTTAATAGAGCAACAAAATACTTCTCTGTCAAATCTTAAGTCTCTCCAGGTACAGAGACTCCCAAAGTGTATGAACTATAGGGATCCAAAACTAGTTCAAACTTGTAAAAAATATGGTAAAGCAATCAAAAGATAAATAGTTGAACCCAAATTAAGTATTTTCAGATGTTTCTGAACATCTGAGAACACAAAATGTGATAAAATTCAGGTTTCAAAACAGTAACTATAAATAAATATGTGCAAATGTGTGTTTATAGTAAATATGCATAAACATGCTATACACTGTAACTATTGATATCATTTATTTTATACACCAAAATAAATGAAATACACATAAACATTCTTAATTCATACTTAAGCACACCTAGGTGGAAAGAGTATAGCAGTAGCAGTATGCCTAATACACTACAGAAGCTAAAATGAACTGAAGAGAAATTTCCTACAAAATATACTTAGAAAAACATATGAAACATTCAATTCAATGGCTTCCCTGTAGACAGCTACCAAAAGCCATGCACTTCCTCTTGGGTAACAGCAGTGCTCCCCCACCCAGGTATATAAAATACAGACCAAGTTCATCATCACATTCCCCGGTTCAAACAGAGTTCACTGATTTCAAGAAATGTACTCATTAACCCCATAGCACAGAAGTCAGCTAATGACTTTTTTTTTTTTTTTGGTTGGAAACACAGTATCACCACATGCTGTTAATTTCTGTGACTAAATGCACTCCAGTCACACAATCTAAAGAAGGTGGTGGCCCAGATTGGGAAGGGGAGAGGTGTGCCATAAAAATTACACTTCTAGTGCAGAGTAGCTACATTTCTACTATACCAGGAAGTGAGACTCTATAAAGAGAATAAAATAACCATTTTATAAAAAACTCAATTAACATATCATCTCAAAAAAAACCTTTCAAAATGATGCTTACTTTCTAAGTGTTACTTAGTCTTGAGATCAGGTCATATCTTAGAAAACAATACTCAGTTTTGGAATTATTATCTAATTTTAGTAAATTTTCAGATTGTGTAACAAAATAAAATGTGGTAACCAATCTAATTGGACTATACTTCCTGGAAACATCTTTTTGAATGTCACCTTCATCTTCCAGAAATATTATAATGAGTCCTAGACAAGTACAATTTCCCCTTTGGTGAAAATGGCAATGATGGCAATAAATATCTTCGCAGGTGGCATATTTTTGGGAAATGGGTTATTAAACAAATACTATTTGTAAAATGGAACAAAAAAAAAAATAGGATGTTCCAAATGAGTTAATGGGGGTTCTGGAAATAAAGAAAGTAAAAATGATCTGAGTAACTTAAATGATCAATCAAGCAGGAGAATACATTTTGATTAAGACAATACAGAATGCTTTTGTCTTCAGGAAACAGCCTATACTAAAGCACATGCAGCACTTTTGATATACAGAATAATTTCTGTCCCCTTAGGTTTGCAAAACATTGTAATGCTGAAACCCATCAAAAAAAGACATAACCATCTCCAGATATATTTAAATTTAGAAAGACTTTTCTTATTTAGAAAGTCATTCTTTGCCAAAAGTGGGAGAAGGAGTTAGATAACCTTTCACCATTTGTTTTAATTCTGTAAGCCAGTCTTCCCATAATCTAAATCTGGTCTCGCTAGGGACTTAGCAAAACACAGAATAATACCTGACTTAAACCATGCAAAGGCAAGGGGGAGAAAACTAAATAATCACTGTCTGAAACCTCTGATTACAGCAGAATGAATTGACTACTATAGGATGTCAGAGGGAGCAAAGGAGGCTTAGAGAGGGGGCAGAAAGAGAATAAGAACTGAAAAGAGATAAGGATAAAAAAGAGAGAAAGAGCACATGGAAACATTTCAAAAATGGACCAACATGTAGAACACAGAAAAGATGAGGAAAGAGAAAGGTAGGGCAGATTGGTGCTGCGAGGCCAAGTCCAGTGTGAGTCCATTTTAACTTACGGTTGTTTTTTTCCCCAATTGGGGAAGGAGCACTTGCATACTCTATCACATGCAAATGCAGAAAGTTCCTTGGGAATTCTACACCAGTGATGTAAGTCTTTCCTTTCAAAAATAGCCATGTCCTTAAAGAGTACTTACCCAAATAATTACCAAAGAGGAAGCATAATAAGAAGTTAATAACATTGAGTTTCCAAACATCAAAACAAAGCAAAGTGCAAGAGAAATCTGGAAAAGTCCAAGAAAAATACAATTAATGCACATTTAAAAAACAAACAAAAAAGCACTGGTCTTTATTAACAAAATTACACATGTCCATGATAAAACAAAATTCAAAGTTTGAAAGGAAATATAAAATAAAACTGAGCTCACTTTCTATACCCACCTCAAACCCCCCGAGATAATCATGATCAACAATTTCCTATGCATCCTTCCAGATAACAACATGTACAAATTCTAGTTTCATATTTTTAAAAAAACCACAAATGGAAACTTCCACATGAAGTATATTATTTCTTGCTTTCACTCTTAATAATGTCTAAGAAAGCATTCCATACCAGCCCAAGCCAATCTAACACATTCTGTTTAATAATAATAAGTGAAGAAAGTATTCCACTCTCGCTATAATTTATTTAACCAGTCTTCTGCCTATGGCTGGACACTAAAATGGGCTCCAGTTTTGTCTTGTTTTTTTTTTCCCTAATAGAAACACTGCTATGGTAAAAACATCCTTATTATGTACATTGCCAACACATTTATGGAATAAATTTCTAGAAGTGGAAGTGATGGATCAAAGGATAAATGCATTTTAAAATTTGAAAAATATTGACAAATTGTCCTATAAAAAGGTTGTACCAATTTACTCTAAGAGCATGAGAAGTTCAGCTGATACATACTCTTGCTCACACTCTGTATTATTCTTTTAAGTATCTGCCAATCCAGCAGGAGACCAATGTTACCTCATTCTTTTCTTCTCTATTCTTTCTCAATAGTCAGTGAGATTCAGCACTTGTACTTGAATTTGCTCTTTCCTGTATTGTTTTGCATGTTTATATGAATGTAAATTGGTTGTTCCATTGCCAATTTTTTGTCCACTGCCAATTTTTTTAATCAGTGTGGTTATTTTTCCTTATAGTTCTTTATCTGATACAGAACATAGTTGCTTGTCAAGCAAATTGTTTACTTCTTTCAGTTTATTATTTATATTTGTTCCTGTTTTATTTCTACATTATGATTATTATTTTTATGTTAGTCAAATGTCATTCTTTTCCTTTAAGTCTTTGGAATTTAGCTCCATGATTAGAAAAGTTTAAAGTGATTCATATTTTCTTCTAAAAATTCTAATTTTGATATATACAAATTTCCATATTAATTTTAGAATCAGTTTGGTCAAATTTCAAAAAAACCTGACATTTTAATTATAATTACATTACACCTATAAGGTACAATACATTATGTTTATGAAATTACATATGTACAATATTGAATCTTTAAGCATAAAAATAAAACATGCTATTTTCACTCTTTAAGTATTCTTTTACATACATTAGTAGAGACGCAAAGGTTTCTTCATATATATCTTCTATATTTCTTAAGTTTATTCCAAAGTCTATTAGTTCTGTTGCTATTGTATCAGTAATTTTTTCATATTTTCTAACTATTGTTTATATAGAAAAGTTATTTAAGTGTGTATAAATGAATCTATTCTTTCATTATTTCTAATAGTTTTCAGTTCATTAATTTGGGGTTTTCAGGTATTAAAAATTATATCACTTGCAAACAATGATGCTTTTATAACTTCCTTTTCTATTTTTGAAACTTTTACTTTTTTGAATCCATTATATTAGTAATATTTCTACAAAATTTTAAAGTAACAGTGACAATAGACATAGTTCATGTTTCTAACACTAATGAGAATAATTCTATTCATCAATTTGTGTGATGTTAGCTTTTGGTTTGAGAAGTGTGTGTGTGTGTGTGTGTGTGTGTGTGTGTGTATTTACAAATATCAATAAAATATCTTTTTATTTTATTAAAGTCTTAACAATCAGGAATAGATGTTGACTTTTATTAAATGCCTTCATAGCATAAATGGAAATGATTGCGTTGCTGATTTTTTTAACCTACTAATATGATGAAGTATATTGATAGAATTCCTCAAGTCAATATCATCTTGCATTCCTGGAATGAACTTATTTCGTCATGTTATATTATTCTCACATCAGCTTTTAAATTTTACTAAATGGGTGAGTAACTGAACCTCCCCTCCCTCCCCTCTCTACTCTCCTCTCCCCATTCCTCCCTCTGCCTTCTCTTTCTCTCCTTCCTTCCCCCTCTCTACCCTCCTCTGTATCCCTTGCTCTTCCCCCTCTCTCCTTCCCTTCCCCTTTCTCCTCTCCCTCTTTCTCCCCTAGTTAGCAGGAGCCTCCTCACTAGCCTTCCTGTCCCCTCCTTAGGCCACCATTAGTCTATTCCCAACCCAGCAGCCAGATCCCAGTCACTCCTCTGCTCAAACCCTCCAAGGGATTTTATCCTCACTTCAAGGAAAAGCAATGGCCTCCCAAAGGCCCACAGGGCCCTACAGGTAGGTCCCCACTAACCTCTGGGACCTCATTTCATGTTACTCTTTCCCCTCTCACTCCATTCCAGCCACACCTTGAGGCTCCCAGAACACACGGGTACCCCCCAGAGCATCTGTGCCTGCTGTTCCCTGTGGTTCCCTGTACCCTAATGGCTTGGCCCCTGAACTCCCGCATCTCTTTATTCCAATGACACCTTCTCAGTGAGGCCTGCCCTCCTCATTCTATTTTAAATTGCAACCTCCCCTACCTACTCAGCAAATCCTATCCCCATCTGCTTTATTTTCCTTAATACTTACTATCATCTAACGTACTTTTTATTTTACTACTTTATGTATTTCTGTCTACATACACTGAAGTGTAAGGTAAATGAGGGGGAATTTTTAGCGTAATTTTTAGCCCATTTTAGTGTAAGGTAAATGAGGGAAGGAATTTTTCTTTGTTTTTATCATCGCCATAACCTCAGCACCTGCCCAAAAACACCGATGAATTTAAATTTGAAGAAAATCTGCAAATAAACTAAGGAAGCTGAGGACTTAGAAAGTACAAAATGAAGGAGAGATTATTAGAGACACGTTTTTAGTATCTGTATCTTTTCTTTAAAAATGATGCTGTGAACAGACTGGAGGTTGGGGGACAATGTTGACTGTGTTTTAAAACTTCAGATTTTGTGTGAGACCAAGGGAGGACGTGTTTGTCTGGTGCAGGGTCTATGTTTTTTGTAGCACACCAGATGGTTTGGCTTGTACAGCTGGTTTACTTGAGCACCATAGATACATGGAGCTTTGAATGGGTAGTGGGATCTGGTTGGTTTGCGCAGGTTGGTGTGAAGCCCCCGTACATCCCAGGGCCCAGCGTGGTTTGGGCAGAGCATAGAGGTGTGTTTGTGGAGCCCCTTGGAGGGACTGGTGGAAAATGTGTAGCTATTGGACTTCCCCACCTGGGGAATTACTGACGTTTTCACAGGCACTGGGGACTGCTGGTTTGGAGGGCCAAGCCCTCTATCTTGGGGCTTGCCTTGTGAGCTTGTTACTGCAAAGGAGAGGCTAAGTCTACTTATAACTGTGCCTAGGAGTCACCCCCAGAGAAACTCTTTTGTTGCTCAGATGTGGCCTCTCTCCCTAAGACTTGGCAGATGAACTCACTGCCCTCCCCCGCTACATGGGACATGATTCCCAGGGGTAAAAATCTCCCTAGCAACACAGGATATGACTCCCAGGATGGGCATCATAGGATTGAGAAAGTCTTCTTGACCAAAAGAGGGAAGAGAAATGAAGTAAAATAAGGTTTCAGTGGCTGAGAGATTTCAAATGGAGTCGAGAGATCATTCTGGAGGCTACTTTTATGCATTATATAGATAGCCATTTTTGGTGTATTGGAGTGGCTGGAGGGAAGTACCTGGGGCTATTGAGCTGCAAACCAGTGGCCTTGATTTTTGAAGACGATTGTATGGCTGTGTAGCTTGCACGGTACAACTGTGCAGTTGTGAGGACCTTGTGGCTCACACTCCCTTTGTCCTGTGTGTGGACAGGTAAGTAGAGGGGTGGGAGCAGAAAGTGAATGAGCTATGGGGTGGGGGGAATGTTTTGTGTGTTCTTCTTTACCTGTATTTTTATTCTTTTTAATCTTATTTTATTTTATTTTATTTTATTTTATTTTATGTTTTGGAGTGGTGAGAATGTTGGGGTTGATTTTGGTGATGAGTGCACAGCTGTGTGGTGGTGCTATAGACAGCTGATCATGCACTGTGGATGACTGTAGGGTGTGTGAATATATTTCAATGGAACTGAATTTTTTTTAAAAAAGTAACTAAAAGAAATGATGCTGTGAACAACTTTGTGGATGGATTTTAAAATTTAGAGGAAATAGAAAATTCCTAGCAAAATAACAATGACTAAAAATGACTCAAGAAAACAAGTCTGCATAGTCCTATTATCATAAAATAATTTGGATCAGTAATTTAAAATACTTCCACAAAGAAAACAACAGGCCCATACAATTTTACAGGCAAGTTCTACTGAACTTTCAGGGAATAGTCTTTTCCTTCTAATCTTAAACATAATCTACCACAGAACAGAAAAAGTAGGAACACTCTCCAATTAAATCTATGAGGCTAGAGTAAAATCTGATATGATAATGAGTCAAGTGGAATAAAGGATAATTACTGTTCCCTTCATGACCAGAGATGCAAAATTCCTAACAAAATAAAATCAAATTGAATCCAGCAATGTATAAAAATTGTGTTAGCCCAGAAAAACAAGGCTTATTACTGTTAAAAAATCAATTAAGTAATGTAATGCTCCCCAGTAACAGACTGAAGAGAGGAAAAAAACACAAGATCACCTGTACAGATGCAGAAAAGCATTTGATGAAAGTCAGCATTTATTAATTTCTTTTTAAAATCTCAAAGCATGAAGAGGACATGGTAAAAGGACACAGAATCCAGCTTGAAGTAGCTGGCCAAATTTGGAACAATTCAAGCACCAAAATAAACAATGAAAATAATGGATTATACTGAAATAAAATGAGATAAAAGACATGAGTCCATAGAGATTAAATAGTTAGACAGACAGATAGATAGAAAGACAGATAGAATTTTTATGAAGAATGTCTCAACGTATCTCCCCATAAAATACTTATTAATTACAAAAGTAAAGAGTAACTCTACCATAGAGAACCCTAGAGACGCCATTTCAAATGAAGTGACCAAAGTTATAATCATTAAAGGAACAAACAGAAATCACACTCTACCTGCTAGGAGGCAATGAAAAGATTTCCAATTACTTTTGTGTTATTTCTGTCGAAGATATGTAACTTGAATTTGATCACATGGAAATGTCACAAACACAAGCTGAGGGACACACTACAAAATAACCGGCCTGTGATCTTCAAAAATGTCAAGGGTTTGAAAGTCAAGGAAAGACTAAGTGCTTCCAGAGTAAAGGAGACAAACAAATGACAACACCCACAAAATCTGATTCTGAGCTGGTTCTTTTTGCTTTAAAGCCCATTTTTGAGATAATGAATGAAATCTGAAGGTCAGAGGACTAGACGGTAGCATTGTATTGATGTTAATTTCCTGATTTTGAAGGTTTATTGCAGTTATGTGAGAGAATATCCTTGATTACAGGAAATACAAACTATTTAGGAGTGAGATTACAACAAGTGAACAACTTACCCTAAATGCTTCAGGGAAAAAAGCTCATTCTATGATACTTGCAAATTTGCTAAGTTTAAGATATTATTTTCAAAATAAAAAAGAAAAGAAAAATTTCCAAAAAACCTCTTCATAAACTAGGAATAAAAGGGAATCTTCTTTAACAAAGACCTGCAAAAATATCTATAGCAATACAACACAATCTCTTTAAAATGCTCATTATTATTATTACGAACAATCCTTTCTAGAGGTCCTAGCCAAGACATTAAATTGACCTGGGAAAGGAGTACAAGTATCGAAAAGAAACAAAATTACTACTACGCAGAGATTAAGTTAATATCTAGAAAACCCAGAGTATCTACAGATAAATTTTTAGAATAAGAGAGCTTAACAAGATTGCTGGAAATTAGAAAAGTATACACACAGGATGAGTTTTATGAAGTTTAATATATTAATATTAGTAACTTCTTTTCATCAAAAGACACTGTAAATAAAGTGAAAAGCAAATCATAAACTGCAGTAAGATATTTATGATACTGACAGTCAAAGCATCAGTATCTAGAATATATGAAGAACTACAACTCACTTTTTTAAAAGACAACACAAGAGAAAAAATAGGAAAAAGACATGAAAAAGCATGTCACAAAAAAGGAAACATGAAGGGCCCATAAACAAACCAAAAGGGGCTCAGTTCTACTAAGAACCAGAGAAATGTAAATAAAGGTCACGAGATACCATTTTACACTCACCATATTGTTAAAATGAAAAACGACATAAAATAGCATGAATTATTACATATTGCTGTTTGAAGTGCTCCTGCCATTTTAGAAAAACAAGTTGGTATAAAAGTATGATGCTGAACAATGCAGAATTCAGTACCCAGCAACTCTACTACTAGGCAAATACCCCAGAGAAACTCTTAATATATCAGCCCAGGAGATATGTGTAAGAATGTAAAGCATTACTCATAAAAGAAAAAACCAGAAATAATCTAAATGCCCTTTGACAAGAAAATGGATAAACAAATTCTTTATTTATACAATAGAAAATCTAAAGCAATGAAAATGCCTGAACTCTAGTAATATACCAATCTTCAGAGACCTGAGTGAAAACATGTCCCATAAAATAATGCCATTTTTCTAGAGCTTACAAACAATGGTAATATTTAATACATATATATATATATATATATATAATTTAGGAATTTAGATGAGGTGAAGTTATAAAGAAAAGCAAGTTAATTTACCTCGAGGAGTGAGGGGATGTGTTCAGCGCACACAAGAAAGGAATGATAAGTCTTTATAAGCTAGAGGGTGGGCTCATGGTTGTTCATTTTGTATTTATTCTTAACTTTCCTATACCTTACAGATATCCAAAAGGATACACCCCAAGCATTACAGAATAAAATAATGGCATATTATAAGAAAGATTATAGGGAAAAAATTAAAATTACAAAAAAAAGAATTATAAAGAGAAGTCAAATGTTTTAAAGGGAAAACACTACACCAACCCACCAGCCTTAAGGGCTTTTGCTCTAGCTGCTCCATGAACCTAGAACATTCTTCTCCGAGATATGCACTTGACTAACCCCCTCTCAATAAGGCCCACCCTGACCACCTCCCTTAATACCTCATATCTCCCACCCCACAACACCCGCACCCCTGATCCGCCTGACCCTGACCTCCCCTTTTCTTATTTGTATAGTACTGACTACGTTCTAACGTGTACCACATGGCGGTCTCATGTTCTGTGCCCATCACTGCTGCTCTGTCTTCCTGCCTCCCCCCACTCCACCTCAGTGTGAGCTCCCCGGGCACTGGCATCACTGCGGTTCTACTCACTGGCGAATCCCACGTGCCTGGACAGTCAGTGCTCAGCAAGCGAGCGTTCCGTTTAGCTCCAACAGAAGGCGCGTGGATAATACACCACTCCGTTTTTCTCTTTCAACAATTATGTCTTTTACTGACACTATATAAAGTCAATGTACAGCTCCAAATCACATAAAATGCCATTAAAATTTAAATAGGTGGCCTATTTAAAATAGGGTCTGTTGATTATATTAGTGGTTGAAAGAAACTTGTTTCAGTTGAGGAATCTCGACACAACCAATCAACTACTAATCATAAGTTTGTTTAAACAGCAAACTAAATGGAAAACAAAACAAAAAACCATTACCATGTGCATATAAATGATCTTCTGTAACTTGCATATATCAATATACCCCACAACATATACTGCAAACAATGATGCAATCTGAAATTTAAAAAGAAATTAAGTTAAAAATAAAAAGTATATATAAATAAAACAGCTGTAGAATGAAGAAAAGATTATCTTTACTGTTGCTTCAAACTGATAAATATTTATACAGAAAGTAGGTTCTTAGTTCTTAGTTCAACTTATTGTTGAATATGGTCAATACATTAATCCAGAAAATATTGGTTGGTTTCTCTTCCATACATGGCTCTCTCAAATAACCATGAGAATTATTTACTTTGTGGATTCTCCAAAACAACACTCATTTAATGTCAGGTTGACTCTATTGTCAACATGTACAATTATAAAGTGTCTTGCCCCATTGAAAAATATAAAAGCTTAATTATAACATGAACAATTAACACATAATTAAGAAGATACATTTAACTTGAAAATAATTATGTAATGCACATGTGAGTAAAAATGTATTAATTTCTGACTGTTAGTCACTCTTTACAAGTATTTCCATTATTGTTCTTTTTCATTAACACAGATATATATTCAGACACTGGTCATAATCAAATTTCTCAGATTTCAAATCAGGAGGAGTATTTTCAGTACAATGGTATTTTTTAATTTGTTTTCAATTTTGAAGAAAATTGTGTAGGTATCTGGAAATAAATCTAACAGTACTGAAGTGAATTAAATGAATTGATTAAATGAGATAACGTATAAATATAGAGGTATTAGGTCAAACAATGCCTCTCCACCCTTCCTGATGGAGAAAGCAATTAAAATTAAATTCCATGTTTCTCCTACCACACAAGCAAACTACAAACAGATTGCAAAACAGCTGAATATTTAAATAAAACTTAAGGTCATTCATCATGTTCTTGGATTTTGGGTGTTTTTTTTTGGTATATTTTTCATATCTCCAAGCAATCCACAACAAATTTTCCCATAAGTAAGAAAAACAAGGTTTCCCTATACCCAGGGTTACTCATGGGAACTATGCATGGGAATCACACTTCACTGAATAAGGGTAACTGATAACAGGGAAGGGTGTGTCACTGCTTTTCAACATTAAGCCCCCCAAGAGAGGCCTGAGCCTTGCCCTACCCCTACCCCCAACACAACACAACAAAATAACAGGTCACCCGCACCAGCTGGAAGCAACAGAACTCTCCCTTTTCACCTAAGAATCTTAGGAGAGGCCCTCAGAGACATTTTAAACCAGTAACTGTAAAATACCACCCAACTAAAGAAGACAAAAAAGACTAAAAAGATAAGATCAAAGGAAGAAGAAAGTACAAACAGCACTTATATTTTAAAAATAATAATAAAGGCAGCTGGCTTTACTGACACCTTGCTACTAAGTACCAGGTACTGTGTCATGAGTCCTATCTATATTACCAGGTCTGACCTAACTTCAGCCCAATACTGTAGGTTCTTTTAGTTCCTCTATTTCACATGAGAATACTGAAACCAAGAAAATTTAAGTGTTTTGTCCAAGTCAGGAGGATAGTGAGTAGGTCTGACTCTACTTCCCAAGCAAGGCATATCGAAGAACTTTAAAAAGCATCTCTTAAAGGCTTTACACCACTATGGCCAGCATAACAAAAAAAGAAAGAAAAAAAAAAGCAGCAAGCAAGAGGGGAGAAAATGAGCACACAATTTACTCCCTTTTTTCAACAAGTTACCTTGCTTTATGAACTCCTCTTTGAAGGGAGGCGCGAGTACATGGAAAGATGAAAGATAAACTGCAGGTTGGTAGTAGAGTTATATAAAACATGAACTACTGAGCTTTTTATCTAATGTTATCTATGGTTTATTTCAGAGAAATACTTAAATTTATAGCACTAGTACTCTTAAGCACACTAGCCAATTCTGAATAACAAGATAAGCACTTACAAATTTGAGCACGTAAATAATTAATACTTATTAGTAATTAATTCTTACAGATTTCCCTACCCTGAACTTTCTTTAAAAGCATTAATTACAAACATTTTAGGACTCAGAATCATATAACATCTTGTTCTATAATATATGAGTTCACATAATCAAATACATTAAGTTTAAATCAGTTTAAAAGTACAATCACCTTACCTGAGTAAGAAGTACAAACTGAGCAAACTGCCAAGGAAGCATGAAAAATATATTGGAAATGCAGAGTGCAATCAAGCTGCCTCTATAAAGTTTTGTAGTCCTTGAAAAGATAAAATAAACACCAGTAGTTTAACCACAAGACATTCTGGTATAGCCTGAAACTTCTGCAAATTAAAATTTCTAAACATGATGTGGTTGTAACATAAACAGGATATAAAATGAACCAATGAGACAGAAAGTACACCTTCTGACGCTCAATTACAACAATTTTTCCAGGGAAAGTAAATACCTACTATTACTGTAAAAACACAAAGCGTGACAAGGAGAGGAGGACAGCCAGATCAGTATAGCCAGTGGGGTTTTTTTCAAACTAAGTTTTAGTGAATTCATAATCAAACAACTGTTAATATTGTATTCAACAGATTCATCAGTTGGTAAGACAGAGCACATCCATGAAAAAATAAGACATAGTAACATAATGTAAGTGCGAAGTATTATAGAGACAAGTACTGTAAGGCTCCAGACTAAGGGCGGGGCAGCTAAGGGAGAGTACGGAGGCTGAGGGATGAAAGTTGGGTCTTGAATAGGTAGGATTTAGAAAAGTGGAGATGAGGCAAAGGACTGGGGGCCTTTCTGGAGCCACCTTTAAAGGATTCCCTTCCAGCCTGACTTTAAGAGTTAGGGGACTTTTAGGAACATGAGCTAATTTGATCTTCCATGCTAGGTTTTAAGAAGTATTTTTCACTTAAAACTGTGAACACCAATACAAATCCCCCAAACATCCCCAAAGTCTTCAGAGAAGTAGAATGTGCATGGTAACATGGAGTTTACTAGGTACACAGCTTGAACAGAGCACAGAAGTACTCCTTAGGAGAAACCTACCTGGTGCATGGAGTGCCACATGAAATGCCTTCTCTACATCCTTAAGTAATGCTTCTCCAAAAGACAGCCCTCCCGCTATTCTAAATCTACTCTTTCTTTCCTACCCCTAAATCATGTATTTTTAAACCACAGGTAACATACTAATGAGTTACAAAATCAATTTACAATTTACTTTTATTTTTATTCTTATATATATTTTTTTGGAGTAATGAAAATGTTCAAAAATTGATGGTGGTGATGAATGCACAAGTTTATGATGATACTGTGAACCATTGATTGCACACTGTGGATGATTATCTGGTATTTGAATATATCTCAACAAAATTGCATTAAAAAATCAATTTACTAGATTAAAGCCAGCAATTTTTTTTCAATGGAGCAGAGTTGAGTGAAATAGAAAACCTATGACTGCATCCTGCATAACAAGGGCTGTATTCCATGACACTTGGTTTCAGTGTGTGTATGCACATGCATATGTGTATACTGGGCCATGATGTAGACTGTTATTTCTTATTTCCTGTAGATCACAGCCAAAAATGAAAGCCACTGTCTAAAATAAAGCATTTCTTCCTGCTTTTGAATAGTGAACATGATTTTCATTCTATGGTAACAAGAGACATTAAGGATTTCTGAGCAGAAATCCAGATTAAGACTAATCTGGCAATTAGGCAGAGAAAGCACTGGGGGAGAGAGGAAAGAACGTAAACAAAGAATTCCACTGGTGAAGGGAAACCAAGTGGTTATCTGAGCTAAGATAAGAGAATTGGAAACATGAAGGAATAATCCCGGAAATAATCAAAAGCTCAAACTGAGCTGGTATTTGATGATTTATACAAACTGAATTTCAAAGGATTTAAAATTCAAACTTGGACAAAACTAATTATAAAATAAAATGTATCTTTAATCTTATTTATAAGTGATTACCAGCATAAGCAATAGATTCGTTTCCAGTTTTTAAACAGTATTCACAATGCCCACAGCCTATGTCACCAGCGGTCGACTTCTTGGCTCACCCAAGCCGTGTACCCACCAACTCTCTCTGCCATCACAAGATGCCCCTGCAGGTGGAAACCAAGGACAAATAAAGGAAATGGCTCCTCCCCCAATGGAGACCAAGGCAATAAAAAGGATGAAATCTTAGAAGATGTAGATGGCCAAGAGAAATGAAGCTGTCATTCTTCAGAAGAAAGACAAGAAGTCTTCCACAACTCCATAGAAGAAGAATGTGGTTTCCCTGGGGAAAATGGACTGCAGCTGCCCCACAAAAAAGGCTGCATGCCATCCCAGGCAAAATGAAGGCAACCACTACCCTCCCAGGCAACAGGTCCCAGCAGCCATTGCATTAGTCACACCAGGCAAAAAGGGGCCATGACAACCAAGGGACAGGGACAGGAAGTTTGTCCCCAATATGCACAAAGGTGCCAGTGAGGATGGTGAAGAAGATCAAGATGTTGACGATGAATCTGAACCAGCATGGCAAAAGCAGCAGCTGACTCGGCTTCAGATGGCCAGGAATATGAGACAGAAGATGCCAACGAGGATAAAGACAGAGCAAAATGAGGATGCAGACTACGAAGAAGGCAATCCCCCTAAAACTTTCCTGCACCAGCCAGGGGTAAATGAGGAGGGGGACGAGGCTGAAGATGACCATGATTAGGAGGCTACAGAGGAGGTAAAGAAAAAAGAGCTTGCTACAAAAGCACCTGGAGAACAAAACAAAGAACCCAAAGAAATCAGCCCCTGAAGCCAAGAAACAGCAATTGGAATGATGGCCTCAAAGATGCTACATTACATGGCAAAGGGGAGTTAAGACTATACATGGAATTAAGGTTGTTAATCAGTGGAATTCAAGATGGGGAGATGATCCCAGTGAGCCCAATGTAATTATAAGGTTCCTTTAAAGTGGAAGAGGAAGGCAGAAGCCAAGGCCTGAGTGATTCCACATGGGAAGGACTGAAGCCACTGTTGCTGGCTGTGGAGATGGAAGAGGGCCACGAGGCAGGGAAAGCATGCGGCCTCTTGAAGCTGGAAAAGGCAAGGAAACAAATTCTCCCCTAGAGCCTCTAAAGAGAATGCAACTCTGCCTTTTCAAACCTTGATTTGAGCCCAGTGATACCCATGTCAGACTTCTGACCTCCAGAACTGTAAGACAGTAAATGAGTTGTTTTAAGCCACTAAGCTTGTGGTGACTTCTCTTTTTTTAATGCAATTTAATTGAGATATATTCACATAACATACAATCATTCAAAGTGTACAATCAGTTGTTCACAGTATCATCATATAGTTGTGCATTCATCACCATAATCTTTGAATGTTTTCATTATTCAAAAAAATAAAATTAAAATTAAAATAAAAAAGAACATCCAAAACATCCCATTCCCCTCCTCCCCCACACTGTTCATTTACTTTTTTAATACAGTTTTATTGAGATATATTCACATACTTTACAGTCATCCACAGTATACAATCAATTATTCACATCACCACCATTCAGTTGTGCATTTATCACCAGAATCAATTTTTGAACCTTTTCCTTACTGCAAAATAAAAATAAAAGCAAAAAAGAACACCCAAAACTTTCCATCCCCTCCATCCCACCCTATTCTTCATCTAATTTATTGTCCCTGTTTTTCCACTTATCTGTCCATACAAGGGAGTGTGAGCCACAAGATTTCCACAATCACACAGTCACGCTGCACAAGCTACAAAGTTTCACAATCGTCTTCAAGAATCAAGGTCACTGGGTTGCAGTTTGACAGCTTCAGGTATTTCCCTCTAGCCATTCCACCACACCAAAGACTAAAAAGTGATATCCATACAGCGCATAAGAATACCCTCCAGAGTGACTTCCCAACTTCATTTGAAATCTCTCAGCCACTGGAACCTTATGTTGTTTTATCTCTCTTCCCCCTTTTGTTCAAGAAGATTTTCTCAATCTTGCGGTGACTTCTTAATAGCAGCAATAGAAAACGAACACAACCATCTAAAAGTGTGTACCTCAGGATGAATTAAAGGAAGCAGAGCTCAGCAAATGAAGTAGCACCATCTACAGTTACTCAAATATTATGTGAAAGTGAGAAGAACCAAAGCGTTGCCCTTCACTAGATTCAAGACAGGAGCAGAGGTAGAAGAAAAGCAGAAATTAGAGACTGATAGGCAGTCTACCATCCACACCGTACTAGAGAGAAAAGCCACGGTAAAGAATATGGATGTAGAAAAACAGCATCTGTGGTAGTAAAGAAAAGACTCTCTTATAGAGCTTACTCTTCTAGAAATATTGGGAAGGGGACGTCTATCAAGGCGTCCCAGAACCAATGGGGCAGAGCTAAAGGTTATGAACTCAGAGAGTTCACATTTTTGAAAATCCTAAACAAGCTTTAAATTCCTATAATAAGAGAGGAATTTAGGACAGAGCACTCAGGCCAGAGTTGCAGAGACTTTAAAAAAGCTAATGCAAAAGAAGCCACCTTTCCCAAATTCTATCAAAAGTCTGTCTGAAGACACAACATAGGTACTAAAAGCCATGAACCAGCTCTATTCCTGCTGGGATAATCACAGTGGGAAACTGGATCATCCAAAGGGTTTGATCTAATAGACTTCAATAAGGTCCTTCTGAATTCTGCAGACCTCTGAAAAAAGTTCTTAGCCTGAGTTATCTTCATATTTTCATTGTGCTTTGCTCTATTTTTGTCATAGGCCCCATTTTGTTTTCTTTCTTCCTCCTAAACCAAAGCAGCATCTATCTAAATCCAGTATTTGTCAACAGAAAGTGGAGAGAATTGTTCTTGGTCCTACTCTTTCTACTCCTGTTGTGCTTGAATGTCTCTTCCGTCAGTTCATGGTCAGATGAATACAGCAGAGCTTAACCAAAGTCTGAATGTCTAACAGGAGTTCTCTTTGCCTATTGTTAGTCTACTGAGGTGGTTTCCTTCCATCCCTGCTTTCTGATTCCCAGGGATGCCAAACAGATGTAGAATGAAGAACTGCATGTGTTAATGTACCTGATTACAAAGGTTCTGCCAACTGTTCTCTGCTCTACAGGACCAGCTTTCATGGAATACGCTCTACTACCATCAGCTGTGCCCCCTCTTTTGGCCATTTTTGGGAGGTCGCAGCAGTGGCAGGAAATAACTTGGGAAACTGGGGATAGCAGGAGCTGGAAGCGGATTTGCTATTCCTCTAGCAGTCACTGCAGACTGCTAAGAAAAAGGAAGACTAGAAGGCAGATGGAGGAAATGTTGTCAGAACTAAAAATGTTGGTTATACTCTTAAATTGTCTTTACTAATTCAACCTGGAAACAAGATCATCTCAGTTAATTATGTTATTACAGTGCCTTTTTATTATAGAAGCTTAATAAATCCTAGGTTAAGTAATTTAATGAAAAAAAAAAAAAAAAACTAAGCATAAGCTGAAGTTACCTGAGAATATGAGTCACGAGCAACATCTGAAGTACAAGGAATGGATATGAGAAGCTTTCACGAAGAGGTGGTGTCCACATCACACGGGTACACTGAAAAAACAAAAACAAATAATAGCAAATGTAACAGTCTATTTGCTAAGTATTCTAAGTAAGATATTCCAAGTGAAAGGTGCTATTTATAACTACAAATAGATTTACTTTTTACATATAATTCAAATGGTGTGTTGTAAAACAAGCTACTGGATTTTCCACAAACAGCAAAATTGAGGAGGGAAAAGCATTACTGAGAAAGTAGCATACACAAACTCACGATCTTGTTGAGTATTAGCACCATGAATTGTCAACAAGTAAGCACCAAAAAGCTTCAACTATCAGCTAAAAGAGGGGAAAGCTACAGCATGAAAATGTTAGGCCAAATTTCAAAATGTTTCATTTGAATTGGTTGTTTCATTTAACGTAAATTTCAGCAAAACCATCCATAGCCAATTTTTCAAAACTCTTTATAGTCTTTGACTCTTTTTAATCACAATGTTGTGGACAAGAACACTTCTTTTTTTTTTTTTTTTTTTACTTCTCTGTACCCAACCTACACTCACCTATAAAATATTTTTAAAAGGGAGATAAAATTAAATTAAATAACTGAACTTTTAAAATAATAAATTATTAATCTTTCTGAAAAGTCCACTTTGGGCAAAATTAAACACTGTATTGACCCAGTTTTAGTACTCAATCATTTTTCTGCATATATACCAAATGCATTAATAAGTTCATCTTCCAAATCAAAGAAAACGTCACTGGATTAAATGTAAACAATTTATTACTACCACTAAACTAGTCACACTAGAAGAAATCATTAAGACTTTCTGTTCAAGCAGGGCTACTTTAAAGGCTGTACAGAATATCAAAGACCTCACTAGAATTAATCTTTTTCTTATTTTAGCTCTGAGACAATTAGCTATTTCTACATCTTCTTTTTCCATAAAATTAGCATAGATATCTATTTATGAATGTACTAAACACACAAGAGAATTCATGAGATTGAAAAAGTCTTAAAAATTCATATTTGTTGTTTCTGGAATGCAGTTTTTAAAAATTGTAAGTTTATTGGATTAAGTAGAGACTTCAGTAGGATCAACTGTAGAGATATATAACCAGAATTTATAAAGCTATCAATCTCTGTAAAAACCAATAAGAAAATATTCATATTCAAATCATATTCATGTTTCGAGAATTTTCTTCATACACACTGTTCACCCACATTTGTTTTGTTCCCCTAATTCAACTATGTTGTCACGTCTTAGACTCATTTCTCTTACTAGCTTAAGTTGCTCAGTTCTCTAAAATCAATTATATCCTCTATAAAGCAGGGATAAGAAGCCCCAACTTACATGATTATTATAAAGAGCAAGGTCTTCTCTAAAATCTTAAGAGTGAATGAATTCAAATATACATGAAAGTGCTTTTAAATTGCTTTTCCAAAACGTATGTGGCCTGGTGCAAATATAACTGCTGTTTCAGAAGACCGCATATATTTTGTAAATAGTAAACCAATTCGCTTTCATCATGCCTCAAGTTTCAACAAATAAATATTTTTTCCTTAACTATAATTTTCACAAAAAGGAATTTCATGTACTTGGCTAAAATGCAGACTATTTGTGAAAATGAATTCAATGAAAATTGTACACTATTTAAATTGCCGTCATTCAGAATATAATTTTTAGCACACATTTCAGAACACTGAGTAATATTACAACGAAATACTACCTAAATGTTGATGAAACAGGCTTAATTTATTTTGTGCTTAGTAAAGCCTGAGTTTTTAAAATAATTTACTCAAGATTCAAAAACAAAGGAATTTCAACAGCAGCTTCATTTTCCAATCTGTACTTTGAAATACCTTATTTATACTAATCCATTTTCCTTCATAATTGAAAAATAAATAGGAATACAACAGACTAGCAAATTATGAATTGTAGTTAGTACCAAAGATCATGTTTAAAGCTTGTTCCACAAGTTCTGACTGGAGTTGGTATTTGTTGGGTCAATCATAATTTGTTGGTACAATGTTGGAGTTTAAAACAAATCACCCCACCAATGACTACTGCAATATAGTATAATTAGCTGTAATATTGTTTTAGCCACTATACTTAATGATCATTTCCAAAGATTTCTGGTCTCCACGGGCTTTGCCATTCTTCTTCAGAGAATGGTATAGGTTAAGGATCCTATTAACAGGACCATAATCATAAAAATGGTAGGTGCAAAGCCATGGTTTGGACATCTAATATCATTTTACTTAGATTAGGCTCATTGCTTAGGGAGACCCTTAGCTGGGCTTAGGCTTGTACACTGTGCCTTGATAATAAGCCAGGTAGCTTTCTTGGAGTTTTGTTCTCCTTCTATACCATATACTACTAAGCTGCTCAATTATCCAGTTAATCACATATTCCAATTTCAATTTATAAAACAATCTTGACTCACACAGGGTTTAACGTTACAGAGACATGTTAATGATGATAATAATAATAATCACAATCTGAATTTCTGCACCTTCTACGAAAAGAAACATTTATCTTTCTAGAAAGATTTATCATTTCATCTCTGAACTTCCAAGATGTCAGTTTATCCTATCCTAGGTTTACAAAGAAATTTTGTGAAAGTAATCACTTTTGTTTGAAAAGCAATGAAGTGCATCATCATGCACAATAATACTCAAACTCTGAGTTGCTTTAATGACTCAAACCTGACCACTCCTTACTCACTTAAAATAGAAACTATATCTGACGAGATGCTATTAATATCAACTCTGCTACCTTTACCAGGTGGTTGTAAACTACTTCTCAAAGTTATCATCATAATCAGAATGCTGTCTATAGTATGAAGTGTTAGTCAAAACACAAAGACAGTACAAATAGAAGCTGAAACAAATGATTCTGATTATATTATCAAAGGGATAACAGAGAAGCAAAAATAATTCAAGTAACTGTTGAACTGTTTAACATTTGAACACTGACTACATTTTAGTAGAATATATTCTTAAAATAAAAAGAACTGCAAAGATAGCTTACATAGTAGGCTTGTTATTAGGAACAGTATTAGTAACATAATTCTGAAACTGTTTTTGTATTTATAGGATAAAGGAAATAAGTAAACATTGAAATTATGGGGAGAAAATAATACTATGGAATGAGGAAAAGCAGGGGAGAACCCTGTGATACTGGATATTTGAATTCGATCAATCAGTATGAACCTAATGAGTTTTTTAAAATATATTACCTAGCTCTCTGCTGAAAGGGGCTCAAAATAAATTATATCTAAATGGCAATCAGATTGTAGACTCTAAATACAATTCACCATTGCAGGATCCAGGGCTTCTTGAAAAAAAAAATAGCTGATTCTATCTCTGGGGTCAAGAAAGTACAAAGTAATCCTGTAACACCAGGATATGTAAGATATGCAAATTTTCATGTATATAAATTATATATCTTTTTTTTAACAAGAAGAGACTACTGCTGGCTAAATTTGTGACGATTTGAACATCAAGAAGAATAATGAAAGTGATGAACTATAAAACACTGAATAAAAAAAGAATCTATGTGCATACAGCAATAGTAAGAGGAAAAGGGGGAAGGAGGGTAGTTAAGTATTACAAAAGAACACCAGTAAATAAATATAGAAGGAAGAAAAAATTAGAAAATTACCATTTTGCAATGGCCAATATAACTAATTTAGGCAGGGATCATCAATGGATGCTACAACCATTTTGTAAAATGTTACTGGGAAACAGGATATTCATAATGTCTCAAAACATCATCCCACAGACCATTTATTAATTAAAAAAGAAAAGAATATCTTCGTAATAGAGAAATCTGACAGACACCACCTTAACCACATGATCGAATTTCATAAATTCAATGATGGAGCAAACTGGCCCTACATGCCTTCTTATGTAATACAAAGAAAAGGACACAATATCATCTATATAGCATTCTTTGCAACAATTGTATATTCTGAGTCTATTAATGAGGTGACCATTAGATACAACCAAAATAGTGGGATTTTGTACAAAGCAATGAGCCTAGACTCTTCAAAAATGTCAGTGTCATAAAAAAGAACCAAAAAGAACAGCGGAATTGTACTAGATTTAAAAAGACAACAAAATGCCATCCTTAATTGAATTACGGATCCAAACAAAATCATAACGGATTTTACTGGGACAACTGCTGAAATTTGAATATGGACCATATATTTTTATTATTGTATCAATTATCAGGGTTGTTTCCTGAATGGGATAACAGTATTGTGATTATATAACAGAATGCCTTTTTTTCCCAGCAATATGAGGAGCTGAGATGCCATCATGTCTGAACTTGTTTTCAAATGCTTCAGAAAAATGTCTGTGTGTGAAGGTGCAGGTCTAAAAGAAGGAGAAGGCAATTGTGGCAAAATAGTAGCACTGGTGAATCAAGGTGAATCTAGAACTTTTCTAGATTTTAAAATTTTTCAAAATAACGAGTTGGAGGGAAAAAAAAAAAACTGCACTTTTCACTGCCTTTTAAGCGCAAAGATTTATAGTGGAACTCTATGCAGCCCAAATGAGGATAGGGAACTTCTACAGGCTCCCTCTTCATACCTGCGGCCAGCTGCCTAATTTAGATACAGGCCTGCCATAGGCAGAGGTCTCTGGGACTGATAGAAAACAGATAGAAAAACAACATAAACTGAAAAGACATAAACATAAAAATACACCTTCTGCTTGAAACCCCAACTGCCATCCCCCTGACCCCCCCACCCCCACCCCCACCAATTTGACGGCATAAGGAGCGCTGGGGAACAGCCAGAAAGCAGAGAACTGAGTCCAGAGATGGACTGAAACTAACTAAAAAGCTGCAAAGTAATCCCCTCCAGGCTCAAATACTGATAAAATCAAAGAGAACCTCCTCTGAGATGTTGGGAAGTTGGAAAGTTGGTGAGACTGGGCCAAGGGGCAAAGGGATTGCCTTGATTCTTTTGAAACCAGAGGTAAAGTAGAACAAATTAAAACCACAGGCCTCTTCCAGCTTGATTAGACTCATGGTGGGATCTGAATGCTCACTCCCTCACCCCGGGTGCCTGGCATAGGAAAAGGTGCTCCTTCTCTGGCTGAAAACAAACAAAAATGATTATCTAGGTCAGTCTTCATCATTCTTTTTATACAAAATATCCTGCATAAAATTAAAAAACTAGGAGTCATGCAAAGTGGCAGGAAATATGGTCTCTAACGAAGAAGAAAAAAGTCAGTAGAATTAGATCCACAAATAACTTAGGGGTTGAAATGAGCAGACGATGACTTTAAAAGAACTATAATAATTAGGTTAAAGAACTTATAGAAAAAGATGGACAGAATGGGTGAACAGACAGGAAATTCCAGATATTACATTTTTCAATTTTAGAATTTGCATTTTGTTTTGTTTCTAGAATTTCCATTTCTCTGTTGAAAAACCCACTGGATGGGTTTAACAGCAAACTGTATGCATCAGAATAATGTATCAGTGAACTTAAGGGCATGTCAAGAGAAAAAAAAATGAGGCACAGAGAGGAAAAAAAAATATTTTTTTTTAAATAAAGACAGACAGTGTCACAGACCTGTGGGACAACATCAAAAAACTGAACATACCTGTAATTAGAACCCCCAAAGGAGAGGAGAGAGAGAATGAGGAAGATGAAATATTTGAAGAAATACTGGTTAAAACTTTTTCCAAAACGGATAATAAGCATAAACCCATGGAACAAAGATGCTCAGTGAACCACATGTGGGATAAATACAAAGAAAATCACATCTATGACAGTCAAACCAGTAAGAACCAAATAGGAAAAGAAAATCTTAAAACTGTCTTCATGTAACAACAAGAATTATGACTGACTTATCATCAACAATGGAAGCTAAAAGGCAATAGAATATCATCATAATAGTGCTGATAGATAAAATTATCTACCTAGAATTCTCATCCAGCAAAAATCACTTTAAAAGTGAAGGCAAAACAACTTGGCAGATGAACTCACTGCCCTCCCCACTATGTGGGACCTGACTCCCAGGGTGTAAATCTCCCTGGCAATACAGGACCTGACTCCCGGGGATGAGCCTGGAACCAGAATCATGGGATTGAGAAAATCTTCTTAACCAAAAGGGGGAACTGGAATGAAATGAAATAAAGTTTCAGTGGCTGAGAGATTTCAAATGGAGTCAAGAGGTCGCTCTGAAGGGCATTCTTATGCACTATATAGATATCCCTTTTTAGGTTTTAATGTACTGGAATAACTAGAAGGAAATACCTGAAACTGCCAAACTGCAACCCATTAGCCTTGATTCTTGAAGATGATTGTATAACTATGTAGCTTACATGGTGTGACAATGTAATTGTGAAAACCTTGTGGATCACACTCCCTTTATCCAGCGTATGGATGGATGAGTAGAAAAATGGGGACAAAAACTAAATGAAAAATAGGGTGGGATGGGGGGATGGAATGATTTGGGAGTTCTTCTTTACTTTTATTTTTTATTCTTATTTTCATTCTTTGTGGTGTAAGGAAAATGTTCAAAAATTAATTGGGGTAATGAATGCACAACTTTATGATGGTACTGTGAACAGCTGATTGTACACCATGGATGACTGTATGGTATGTGAATATATCTCAATAAAACTGAATTTTTAAAACAAGTGAAAGCAAAATAAGAACATTTTTAGACAGACAAAAGATAGGAGAATTTGTCAGCAGATCTTCACCACAATGCTAAATAAAGTTCTTAAGACTGATGAGAAACTAACCCAGATAGAAACCCAGATCTGCAGGAAGAAATGAAGAGCATACTGAAACCCAAACTCAGATGTCTACTTGTTAAGGATGACTAGGAATTAATGAGGCACAGGTTAGGAAATGGAAGGAGGCCAGGCATAGGAAGAAGATGTGCAAAGGCCCTGAGGAAGGAAAAGGAAAGGTGCCTTCTAGGAACTGGAGGAAGGCAGGCCAGTAGGAGCAAGGAAAGCAGGCAGCCAGGAGGGTGGTGTGAGAGAAGACGAGGGATCCAGCAGAGACTAGATCATATAAGACATCGTAGGCAAATCAGCTATCACATCATAGACTAGCTTTCAAATCTACATCAACAGACTGATCCCAAACCAAGTTCAGCACACTCTCCTTTTATGGATTTTTGGTATAAAAGCAGTAACAACCTTTGAGTCTCTTAAGGCTTGGAGTTAATGCAAGTTAATGTAAGTTCACCAGTACACAGGCCCACCTGAATAAATTAAACCTCTTACACTTACACTGTTTTCCAAATTAAGGTAAAAAAAAAAAAATCATTGAAATCATGTCACTCTTCTGCTCATAGCCCTCTGATGGTTTTCTGTCTGCTCCAAGGAAACTTTACACTGACCTACAAGAACCACAGTATCTGCTCCCTCCATCCCACCACCCCCTTAACCCTCTCACCTTCTCTTCTACCACCCTCTGTTCCTGTCACAAGGACCTCCAGGCTACTCCACAAATGCCAGCTGCTCTCCCACCTTAGGCCATTTATGTGACTGTCCACAAGGAAAGGGGCCTTTGTTTTACTCACTGGCACAATTCAAGCACCTACAAGTACCTAGCATACACTAGTCACATGATTTCAATGATTTTTTTTTTTTTTTTTACCTTAATTTGGAAAACAGTGTAAGTGTAAGAGGTTTAATTTATTCAGGTGGGCCTGCTGTGCTTTCTTTTTTTAAAAACTGAATGAATAAACAGAAGACCTGGAATAAACATCCTGGCCAAAACCTTATCTTTACTAGAAATTTTTAAAAGGAGGTGGGGGAAGAAAGAAGGAAAAGGTCCCATAAATTGGCAAGGAAAAATCTCTGCACTTTTCATTGGTAAAGATAAATCATGGTGTCATCTTTGAAATTCTACACCCCTATCCAAGAGTTACGTGTGTTGAGGGAGGCTTAGAGTGATTATGGTTAATCAGGAAACTTTGACTCTCCCTGCTTAGTAACCTAAGTCAATCAAACTTATAATGCTTCCATTTAATGCTTATTGGCATATTATTACTATTACCTATCCACCCTATCAAAAAAGTACACCAAATACTATACTGTTCTAATACAGAGAAAACTGAATACAGGAAATATAACTTAAAAGCAAGTAACAACTCACACTATTTTTTGGTAAATAAATCACTCACATGACTGAAATAAATCTAAGAAATCAGGGTACCAATTAGTAATCTACCAGTGCTTCCAGGGAGCAAAACACTGTGATACTCTAGAAAAGTTCACACAGTACATGAATAGGTACTGTCAGAAGCTGTTTCCCTCCATTTAAAAATTAAATAAGCAAAATTTCTAAAAATCAGAAAAAGAATAAGGTCTTAAAATCTCACAATCTGAAAACACAAATAAATGTAAAATTATGGTAAAACCATTTTTAATTACTTGAATTCTCACTATGATTTTATCCAAAACTGCAGTTTATGCTCTCACCATTAATATATATCAGCACACAGAATGGTCACTTTTCTACCCTAAAGCTACCGTTACTGACATAAGTAAAATTATTTACTTGATTCTAATTCAGTAAAACTGCAATTCTAATTCTAATCCCATTTAGTTTATCTTCTCCTGAGATGATGATGTCTAGGCATGTTTAAATACACCAAGTAGTTGACAAGTATCAAAAAACTCCATCAGCCTGAAAAATTAAACTGAACAGTCTGAATTCCACTATTAAAAACTGAAAAGACTTTATAAGGAACAATGCTTATACTACATGAGTATCAAAATTATAAGAAAAATCTAAGATCAGGAATTAACAATACCTGGTATATGCTGAAGATGACACAATAGACCTTACTTCCTAACAGCAAGTCTTTAAACTGCATCATAGCTTCAAAATGTTCAATACTACCTTTCCTGCAAACTTTTCAGTTAACATTCAGTGCTCTTTTCTTCCATTATTAAGCACTTACTTCTCATTTCTTAAGTCATTCTCACTGAAACTGTGCTTCAAAACATTTTATAGTCCACGCAATCACAATGTGCAGTATCAGAGAGGGAAAGCCAAATAATTCTTTTTTCTTTTTGCTCAAAATTCAGATTACACCAATTAAATGTTGTCTTGTTATAATCATTTGTCAACTGCTCTAATCTATAAGGCTGTTCTAGCTTTAAATTTCTATGATTCTAAATACTAAACACATATTAGCTCAATATCCATTAGTAACCCACTCGGTAAGAAAGAAATGTTCAACCTTGACTCCGCAGTGAGGTTTCGGTGTGACTACTCAGTGCTTTCCAACTGTACACATTCAAATGTTGCACACACAAACACAGAAACACATAAAAGGATTAAGTTACTTCATAAAGCAAACGGGCCTTTCTTTTTCTTCCCTCATTCCAAACTGACCATGAAGGAAATCTGGGCAGAGCTATGGTACCAGAAATTGTTTCCAACTATGATGAATTTTAGTGAAAGAGATTCATTGGCACCTTGAAGAATTTAATCTGAACTAAGTCAATTAGAAATAATAATAGCACAAGCTAACACTTACATACCAGCCCTATATGCCAAACATTGTTCCAGGCATGTTAGGTATTTGAATCTCTGCAACAACCCTATAAGAGGGGCAGCATCATTATGCCTGCTTAAAAGGGGAAACTGAGGCACTGAGAGAAAAAGACTTGCCCAAGTCACACAGCCACTAAGTGGCAGAGCCAGGGTTTAAACCCAGGTAGCCAGGCTTTAAAGTCTTCAGTCTTTATAAGGCTGTCCTGTTTAGAAAACACTTAGGCACTTGCAAACTTGTAGGTATAACAATATATTCTGAAAAGGAGATTTAAAAGTATATCAAAGTTTAATATAAATACATTAACATAGGAACAGATTGTATAGCTCCTACAGTAAAAGTTATCCCCACACAAGGGGATTAACTATAGCTATGGCTGGCTTATTTCTATTATACCTAAAACATGAGCTATTTATAGTTTCAAAATTATATAGTCCTACTATTTCTTCACATTATTAAGTGTTATATTGTATAAAAGATTAAATGCACATGGAAAGTCACATAAAATAAATGCTAGTGTTTAAAACTTGATTCACAATAAGATTTAAAGAATGCTATCATAGATAAAATTTAAAGAAAATAAATTGAAAGAAGAACTTGTGTTTCTATAAGTAAAATTCCCTAAGTATTTTAGGAGTATTTTTGGAGGCCCTACCTCTCCATGATTGAAGAAGAAGCACAACACTGTAACGAGGCCTCCTAATCGGCTGCCACTGGAAAAGAGGATAAGGAAAAGTAATTCAAATACCAGAAATTCAGGTCAATCCTAATAAAACCTTGAAATAATAATAAACGGTAACATTGCATTTCTATAAAAGGTGTAGCCACACTAGAACTCTACTATGCTTACTGACAAAATAGTTTAATTCCCCCAAACCATCATTAGTCAAAACAAGTTTTATTTTTTGAAAATCATTTTCCATCCTCAAAATGTGCACTCATAAAAGCATGCAAACTAATATGCAATAAAAATATTTTAATAGTCATTTTACTATACATCATGCTATTTTCTTGTTCTTTTTACTTTATTTATTTTTTTTAGTGCTACATATTTATTTCATTGTGTCTTTCACCATTTCTCAAACTATTTTCCTGGGGACACAATTCCAATGATACACATTAGGGAAATGGACAGGGAGGCAGTGCAGAAAAAGTTCTGTGGTCAGCCCATTTTCTAAATTTAGAAAACACTACACTGTTTCCTGCTCTTGGACAGTCACAAAGCAGGTCAGCCTGTTACAGACTTGATTTAATTCAGCATTTCCCCAACCCCTCCTCCAAACTACTTTCCTAGTGAAAAACAAATATTTCTTTTGTTTTAAAAACTGAAATAGAACATAAATATCAATAAAACTCCCAGCTAAGAAATCATAATGCTATAGTGTGACCATCCTAACAACTGAACCCTTAATTGCTTAGGTTGGAATAAAACATGCCCCCCCCTCTTCCCCAAGCCAGGCCAGAAGAGGCTGGATAGGGGAAAGTAAGGTTGCTTTTTAGACTCTCAAGTCTTCCAATTCTCAAGTTCATGTTGCTTTCTCATTACTTTATTCAAATATCCTTCCTTCTTTCTATCCAACAAGTATTTGAATAACACGGAGAGTTCAGAGAAGTAACAAAGAACTGGATGATGGGGGCTGCGGGCCATTATATTAACTCTTGGGGTGTATGAATGAGGAAACAACAAGGAGGCATCTAAGGAGCAAGAATATGGCCCCCCAAAAGGAAGCAGGAAGGGATGGGATCCCAACACAGGTGGCCTGTCAGCCTTAGCAAAAGAGGATGGAAGTTTGCATGTTTAGTGGCAAGTAGTTCGTGGAGTTTCCATTCTCTCTGTGGAGGCAAAGCCACTTGCTGTTAAAGAGAAGAGGTGGCAGCAAGATAGGCTGGAGGAAAGTGGGGGTGGTCTCTGAAAGAGAGGTAAGTAACTAGGGGAAAACAAAAGCGTGTAAAGCTCTCTTTAAGGAACCAATTTGAGATTGGAGACCAGGAATTTATAGAGGCACTAATTATAGGCTTGTGTAATTTTTCTCCACCAGTTGTCAACCAGGACTGGTACAAATGAAGTGTAGAGGGACAAAGAAACTGAGGATTTGGCCAGAAAGTGGCTGAAGAGATGGATAACAGAAATACAAGGACAATAAAAGAGCCAGAAAGTTTTAGGCCCAAGGACAATAAAAGAGCCAGAAAGTTTTAGGCCCTGGAGTGGAGGTGAGGGAGATGGGGGTGGCTGGAGCATAGGGCTAAGCAGAAAGAAGCCCCAGAGTGGTAATCAGGGTTCCCTCAGAGGCACAATCCATCTTTCTCCAAACAAAAAGCAAGCAGCAAACCCCAAGCTTCACTGCAAATGATGAGACAATTAGAGGGTTAAAGAGATTTCAGGTTATTTTTTTATTTTTTTTTTTAAAAGGACAATACTTTGAACTTTACTCTAACAAGACAAAAAGTACAGAGCCTGGTAAGAAAAAAAAGAGGAAAAAAGCAGTGGTTTCCTCCTTGCCACCTTCCTCCAATCCTATTCACCTAAGATAATCAATAATAATTTTGCATGGGTCCATGCTTTCAGAACTTTCTCTTTACCCATACAAACATATAAATTGTTTTAATGTGATCATACTATTAACATTCATCTGAAAATTGCTTATTAATCTACCATGAAGATTCTTCCTAATCAATCCACATACCTAAGGTAATCTTTTTAATAGATGTTAAATATTGCAGACTACAATCTCCTGGAATTTTTTCAGCCCCTAAACTGTTTTTGGACATACAGGTATATTCCAATTTTTGCTATAATAAAATACACTAGAATAAACATACGTTTATATTTAAGTACTAGCGCTTTTGTTTCTATAGCATAGACCCAACTATAAGGCTGCCTAGTCAAAAACAAAAAAATGCTAGATTACTCTTCCAGAAAATGCTCTCCTAGTGCACAGCTCTGCCGACAGTGTATGAGGGGGTCCATTTTTCTATTGCTTACTCAGCATCTGATGTGCTCAGATCTTTTTAATTCTGACCATCAGATGGGTAAAAACTTTTTTCTCACTGTTATTTTGATCTGTACTTCCCTGCCTACTTGCACAGAGGATCATTTCAGTCGGTTTTTTTTAAGCTACTATATATTTCCTCATCTGTGAATTGCCTGTTCATGTTCTTGTCCATTTTTTCTATTGGATCATCTGTTTGCTTTTAGAGATAAGGGATTTTAATTCTTTGACTGTTACATTACAAAGCCTTTTGACGTTATATGTGGTGCATTCTGCCCTAAAGAAATTTTTAAATTTTATGCACTGAACTATGTCAGTATTTTATATCTTCTGTATTTCCTGTCTTCTCTGTGAAGGTCTTCCCAATCTCATGGTTATATAAGCTCCTAAAATTTCTTTTAACATCACTTGATTTTACATGTAAATCTTTGATCCATAGAAATTTTTGTGACTATAGTATAAGACAGAGCCTGAATATTGTTTTTCTTGAAACAATCAATTATGCTAATACCATTTATCAAATAAACACCCCATTTCACAGTGAACTGAAATTCAGCTTTTATTATTGTGGTACACTGAGTCATGTCCCTCACAGCAGTATGATCAAGTCCTAACCCCAGTCCTGTGGATCTTCAAAGATCCCATTAAGATGAAGCCAAACTGAAAAAGAGTTACTAGCTTTAATCCAGTATGACCGGAGTCATTCTAAGCAAAGAAAATTTGGACATGAGAGGGGAAGCCAAAGGGGGAAGCAGAAGGAGACAGATCATCAAGTGACGGAGGCAAAGACTGATTGTCAGTAAGCCACCAACAGAAAGCTACGGTATACAGAGAAAGGATGGCCTGCCGATACCTTGATTTTGGATTGTAGCCTCCCAAACGGTGAGACAAAAAATTCCTGTTATTTAAGCCACCTAGATCGTGGTATTTTTTATAGCAGCCCTGGCAAATGAAGACAATCTTATAATAATTTCTTAAAATGCTAGACTCTGTTCTATTCCAGTAAATTGATTTAATGATATAATTTTTATCACACTATTTTTATCACTATAGCATTATAGCATATCTTATCACATGACTAAGGAAAGTCCCCCCCACGCCTAACTAGTCTTATTTTTCAAGACCCTTTTAGGCAATTATCACCAACTTATTCTTACATATAATATCATGTTCACCATTCCCACACACACACTCAAAATTTTGTTGACCCTCTGATCAGAACGGCATTAAATTTACCTACTAATGTGGAAAGCATTTTAATTTGTATGATGGTAAGTCTGCCCATCCAGTTGCATAGTATGTCTCCCTCCATTTATTTAATTCTAATTGCATTTCTTTAAGTAAAAGCTTTATGGGCGACTTCCAGAGAAGATGACAGAGTAGAGAACTCCAGGACTCAGTCCTTCCACCAAAACAACTAGTAAACAGACAGGAACTATCTAAAACAACTATCATGAAACTCTGGAGGTCAGAACACCATACATCATTCAGGGAAGAGCAGGAAAAAGAGACTGATAAACTACAGTAAAGAAAAGTAAATTGCTCTCTCCACACATGGCTCCTAGAGCCCATTTCCCACTCTCGCAGCAGGACCCCCTGCAGTCCAGCACCTGGCTAGCTCACTAGCAACAGAAAGGGATCTAAAAACCCTCTTCCCCAAGAACAGCAGTGATTAATTAACTTTGATTAATGAATTCAGATTGCAGGGCCCGGCTATGAGGGCAGCTATTGTTTCCACTCACCCTGGACAAAAGCAGCAGAGGGGCAGAGGCAGTGGAGATTTAAAGGCACAGTGCTTCCTCAGGGCTGCAGGGGACAGTTAGTTGAAGGGCTGCATTTGCTGGGCAGGCAAGGAAAGCTCAGCTTTGGGGAATCATTGCACTGATCCCCTTGCTAGGGCACTTTGAAGCTGGTCTGCGCCCTCTTCATGGGTAAGTGTTGGCTGGGAAAGGCTGACTCAGGAAAGTCCTCTCTGTTGTGCCCTCCCTCTAGAATTTATCCTCCAGACAAAAGCAGCTTGAGACAACAAAAGGAGTGTAAAAACCCAGAGTCTGGCTTCGACAACCCAGGAGAAGGAGGACACCCAAACCCCTGTAAACAGGGGAACTCCAGAACGACTAACAAGCAAGAGCCCAGGACAGGACAAAGGCCCAGAAAGACAGGGAAAACTCTGTACACTGCATTCACCTTGGGCAGACCTTCCTGATAGGGGAGCGAATCTCAACAAAATTTCTGTCTTATCGCCAGCTAGTTACAAAACTAAGAAGCAGACATCTCAGGGAATAAATCCTAGAGGTAGCATTTTTAAATATTAATATGTAGAGTGTGAAAGAAAAGAGTACAAGACAAAGAATCAGGAAATGAGAGCCCATCCAAAGGAAGGGGATAAAAATACAGAAAACACCAACAAAGGTGACAATGTGGACATACAGAACAAAAAATGAACTTAATTTTAAAATATGAACTTAAAAATGCTAAAGGAGAAGAAAGTACAGAGAAAGAATTAAATGATATCAGGAAAACAATATGAAAGTCTAAGTAAAGAGAAAGAAATTTTAAAAAGGTACCAAACAGTATGTCATTTGAAGATCTGAGAGCAGAGACACGAATGGACATTTGCAAACTGGTGTTCATGGAGGCAGTAATCATGATTTGCAAAGGGTGGAGGTGACCTAAGGGTACACTGGCTGAAGAACGGAATGGTGTACTGTAGTGTACGCATACAGTAGAATATTGAGCAACTACGAGGAGTGAAGCTGTGAGACACACAAGGTGAATGGATCCTGCACACAGTATTTGAGTGAAGTTCACCAGAAATAAAGGCAAACACTTTAATGCCTTACTAATATGGACTAACTACAATGTGTAAACTCAGAACTGAATCTTAGAACATAGCCTAACGTGGACATAATAATTGTAATAGTCCCTAGATTGTAAGCTCTTACAGCAGTTAACTCTATCCCTGAATTGTAATGCCTATCTCTAAACTTTGAGATGCTGATCCCTTAGTGTATAATCTGATTGGTCTCTGGAACAATGCATATCTCTGAGACACCTGAAACTCAGAGCTAGAGCTCAGCAGATATGAATGTCAGTATTAGTGCATACAGCCACTGTTAAAACAAAAAAAAAAAAAAGGCTGAAAAAGAGCCCAGACTTCAATTAGTGATATGAATGAAGCAGGTCTGGTTAAGACCAGGGCAAACTGGGCCAAAGGGTAAAGGTCAAAACTGACTGTGTTTTAAAACTTCAACTTCCATATGAGACCAAGGGAAGGGATGTCTATTTGGTACAGGATCTATATTTTCTAAACGGTACGACTCTACAGTCAGTTTGTTCAAACACCACAATTACATGGAACTTTGAATAGGAAGTGAGATACGGTAGGTTAGTATAGGCTAGAGTGAAATAGTGACACATCCCAAAGTAATTTGGGCAGACATAAAAAACATATTTACAGCCTCCCCCCCCCCCCACCCAGCCCCAAGGAGCTGGGGGAAGGTGCAGAAGTGTTGGACTTCCTCACCTGGACTGGTGTTGATGTTGTCACAAACATTGGGACTGGCAGTTTGATGTGCTGAGCCCTCGATCATGGGACTTGCCCTTTTGAAGCTCATTGCTGCAAAGGAGAGGCTAAATTTGCATATAATTGTGCCTAAGAGTCTCCCCCTGAGTACCTCTTTGTTGCTCAGATGTGGCCCTCTCTCTCTCTAACTGAGCCACTTCGACAGGTGAACTCACTGCCCTCCCCCCTACATGGGACCCAACTCCCAGGGGTGTAAATCTCCCTGGCAATGTGGGATATGACTCCCGGGGATGAATGTGGACCCGGCATCGTGGGACTGAGAGTATCTTCTTGACCAAAAGGGGGATGCAAAATGAGACGAAATAGTTTCAGTAGCTGAGAGATTTCAAATGGAGTCGAGAGGTCACTCTGGTGGACATTCTTATGCACTATATAGATAACACCTCTTAGGTTTTAATGTATTGGAATAGCTAGAAGTAAATACCTGAAACTACCAAACTCCAACCCAGCAGTCTGGACTCCTGAAGACGATTATATAATAATGTAGATTACAAGGGGTGACAGTGTGATTGTGAAAACCCTGTGAATCGCACCCCCTTTATCTAGTATATGGATGGATGAGTAGAAAAATGAGGATAAAAACTAAATGACAAATAGGGTGCGATGGGGGGATGGTTTGGGTGTTCTCTTTTCACTTTTATTTTTAATTCTTATTCTGATTCTTTCTGATGTAAGGAAAATGTTCAGAAATAGATTGTGGTGTTGAACGCATAACTATAAGATCATACTGTGAACAGTTGATTGTATACCATGGATGATTGCATGGTATGTGAATGTATTTCAATAAAACTGAATTAAAAAAAAAAAAAAAAAAGGTACCAAACAGAACTACTGGAGCTGAAGATCACAAAAACTGAAATGAAAAATGCCCAGGAGGGTTTCAACAGCAGACTGTAACTAGCAAAAGAGACAATCAGTGAACTAGAAGACAAGACACTTGAACTGAGTCAGGCTGAGAAGCAGAAAGTAAAAAGAAATACTAAAAGCAAAAATAGCCTAAGACAGCTTTGGAACACCATCAAGTACACCAATATACATGTTATGGAGTCCCAGAAGGAGAAGAAAGAGGCAGAAGTATAGTAAAAAAAATAATGACAGAGAATTTTCCAAACTTAGCAAAAGACATGAGTATGTACATCCAAGTAATTTCGGCAGGGAATAAAAATATATTTGCAGGCCTCCCTTGAGGAACTAGGGGAAAATTTGGAAATATTAAACTTCTCCACCTGGGGAAGTCCTGATATTCTTGCAAGCATTGGGGACTACCAATTTAGTAGGTTCAGCCCTCAATCTTGGGGCTTTCCCTTATGAAGTCTGTTGCTGTGAAGGAGAGGCTAAGACTACTTATAATTGTGCCCAACTGTCTCCCCCAGAGAACCTCTTTTGTTGCCCAGATGTGGCTTCTCCCTCTCTCTCTCTAAGCCCACTTGGCAGGTAAACTCACTGCCCTCTCCCCCTACATGGGGCATGACTCCCAGGAGTATAAATCTACCTGGCAATGTGGGACATGACTCCTGGGGATAGTTTGGACCTGGCATCATGGGACTGAGAAAGCCTTCTTGACCCAAATGGGGAAGAGAAATGAAACAATAAAATTTCAGTGGCTGAGAGATTACAAATGGAGTCAAGAGGTCATTCTGGAGGTTATTCTTATGCATTATATAGATATCCCTTTTTAGTTTTTAGTGTATTAGAATAGCTAGAAGGAAATACATGAAAAAGTTGAACTGCAACCCAGCAGTCTTGATTCTTGAAGACGATTGTGTAACTATATAGCTTACACTGTGTGACCCTGTGATTGTGAAAACCTTGTGGCTCTCACTTTCTTTATCCAGTGTATGGACAGATGAGTAGAAAAGTGGGGACAATTTAAATGAAAAATAGGGTGGGATGAGGGATGGGATGTTTTAGGTGTTCTTTTTACTTTTATTTTTATTCTTATTTTTATTTATTTTTTTTCTGAGTAACGAAAATATTCAAAAACTGATTGTGGTGATGAATGCACAACTCCATTATGATACCATGAACAACTGATTGTATACTGTGGATGACTGTATGATATGTGAATGTATCTCAATAAAACTAAATTAAAAAAAAATCCATGGAACTGCACTACACAATGAATCCTAAGTTAAACCATGGACTTTAATTAATAGTACAATTATAGAACTGTTATCATCAATTGTAACAAATGTTCCACACCAATGCAAGCTGCTGTTAGTGGGGTGGTATATGTTAATCCTGTATTTTATGCATGATTGTTCTGTAAACCCACAACTTCTCTAATAAAAAATTAAAAAATCCTAGATGAACAATAGAGCAATCAAGGACCTAAAGTTAAAACTGTGAGAAATACAAGGAAAATATGATGAAACTATAGATCACAGTGGAGTATGTTAACACTTTCAGAATTTGACAGATCACATAACCTAAAGTAAGCAAACATATCAAGGATTTGAATAAGATAATCAAGAGCCTCAATTTTATAAATATTTATAGTATTTTTAGCATTCAGAGAATGTTTGTTATTTTCTTATGGCCCTGGAGCACTTGGCTGCAAACCCTTCATTATAATCCAAGATGACCTAAAACACAAGAATAAATGGGGGGGGGGGGGGGTGAGACCCACTTTGGGAATTTAATGAAAAATTCTCTTTTAAAAATGCTCTGGAACAAAGAGGAATCAAAACTGAAATTTCATAACTTCAATTTTTAAGTGGCAGGGATCAGGATGGAGGTGGGGAGGTGGGGAGGCAAAGCCCAGGGCGAAGTTTGCCTCAGCAGCCTTACCCATACTCACTCAATTTCCAAACAAACTGTGGGCCTCAGAGGTTGGACATTTTCCTGAAGGCAGAAAGGAAACAGAAACACTTCCTTTTCACCAAATTAGCATAGTATAGGAAATGGGCCAGCATCTTCCAGGAATATTGACTCAGCTTTGCTTAACAAATCAGGGAGGGTGACTTTCTGGTGGCTTTTGTGACCTGCATAGCTAGGAGGGCAGAATCAAATTTGCTTATCTACAGGGGATATTCTGAATTATATTCACCATAACATAATGTGACTTTCGATATACCTGTCCCCAATATCTACCCTCTACCCCCAACTCGGAGATTATCACATAGGTCACTTTACTTTGCAGCAATCAGAATACCTAAAACTGTTTACATTTTTACAGAAAAGATGCAGTAATCAGGATACCTAGAATTGTTTAAATTTTTTTCCCATCACAGTTGATCAGTTGATATTTCTGCATTCCCTAGCAGTTAAAAAACAGAAACGGTCTCTTCTGCAATATTACCACCGTCAGGAAATATGAAAGCTCCTATTTTGCAAGTTTTAATGCATTCTAAGCTTGCTAAACATATACAACATTTACCCCTACATCTCATCCACCTTTTGAGTCTTGATTTCCTTAGATATAAAATAAGCGGTAAGAATTAAAAAGATTAAAAATTCTTTACAGCTCTGAAATTTAATAATTCTATAATTCTCTTTTTTCTTATATCCCTTAAGACATACAGATTCAAATCAATCACCAAACTTTGGTAGTCACCATTCATCAATGAGATATTTACCTCTGTTTACAAAAGAATGATGGCACACGCAAAGTCCAACAAAGAGAAAAAAACACAGTTAAGTAACTCTTCCTTTAATAATATCTACCAAGAAAGTACTGTTTGGAGTGAGTTTCTTAGTTTATAAATGCTTAGGAAAGAGAAAATGATAGAATGATTGGAATAATTGATTTAAGAGAATCTCCAGTCTCAAGTTTGAGATGTTAAGGCTTCATCATCCTTTTAGGCAGATGAAGAAATACCAAGCAGAGGCCGGTTCAATGCTGAGACTCTTGCCCTACACACAGGCACAGGGACTCCCTGTGCAGGAAGAAAGGAGTCGGAAAGTCAAGAGAAGGAACCAGAAAGGGAATCAGGAAGCGTGAGAGAAAACTTCCCTTCTTTCTTGGTCCTCTCCAGTGTGTTTCTAGAAACTAATTAATGCCTTTTAACGTACCCCTTTGTCTGCCACAGAAATGAAAGAGAATATTTTATTTACTAGACTGTGAGCTCCCTGCTTTACCACTATGGCTGCTGCAGAGCCTGTCGCTGAGCTTTGCCATGGCAGACATTCAAAACATATCTGAGGAGTGAATTAATATATAAATTCTACACAAACAAGCAACTGCTGACATTCACTTTTTGGAAGCACAACCTACCTTGTTCCTTTCTTACCACTGGTCCCTGCACCAGACATGGGCTCCCATCTGTCTCCAGCACCATGGAGGTGGCACCTCTGCTCTAACCCAGCCACCACACTGTTCGACTTTCTGCAGGCCCTCCGGAACCTTCATTCCATGGTGAACCACTACCTACTCCTATCCCTCAGCCTCTTCCCACATGCTTCCTTCTCCTTCTGCCTTGAAATCTGGCTCTCCTCTGTAAAAATGCTTCCTGGAGCTTCCTCCCTAGTTGCTCCTTCATGCTCCTCCATGGCTCTGGGCCAGTACCCTCCTCTCATTCCTGGACAATTCATTAAAATCCTACTCCTCTAAGCTCAATTGTCTCACTCTCCCTCTTCACAGCTGGCATCTCCCAATGCTCCCTCTCATGTCCCATAATTTATAGCTGTTCTCCTTTCTCACTTGACTTTCTGCTGAGCATCACTGAAGAAAATTACACCAATGTGCACACTTTTGCTGCCATAAAATGAAACAACAAAAACACTGGTCAATTACAAAGCCTTATGAACTCTGCCTCCGAAATACCTCAGAATCTGTTCACTTCCCTCCACCCCACTCACTACACTGGCTCAGGCCACAGTCCTCCTCCACCTGGAGGACTATAACAGCCTCCAAAGTGGCCTCCCTGTTTCCAGGCTCACCCCCTCTACAGGCCATTCTTCACCCTGCAGCTAGTATCATCTTTGAAATAAATAAATCCAGTCCTGTTAGCCCCCTCCACTAAATCCTTCATCAGCATCCCATTGCTCTAGGATTAAATCCAAATACCTATGTGTCTAAATGTGCCTGCTTATACCTCTAGATTCTCTTCCACGATTCTTCTGCTGAGCCCAAACTATGTGCTTCAGCTGTACCATCCTTCTCACAGTTCCTCAAACTAAAAGATGACACTGACTGCAGCACGAAAAATAGCCTGTGGGGGACGAGACTGGAGGCCGGGCTCAGACAATCCTAGTGAGAGTGTTGAGGTGTAGCAGGCTGAAGGCAAATGCCAAGAGAAAAGTGTAGGGACTCCAGAGATATTCTGAAGAAAGAAATCAATAGTATATCGTGACTAATTGGATTTCAGAGGTAAGGAAAGAAGAAAGTCATGGATCTCTCCTAGGGCTCAAACTTGAGCAATACACAAGGCAGATGGAAGAGTCATTCACTGAGACAGTGAAGACATAAAAAGGGGCAGGTTTTGGAGAGAAGATGCCAATGTTTTCATCCAATAGCATTAATCAATTTATGCATACTAAAGAAAAATATCTATCTTTTAAATATTCATACCCAACTGTTAAATCAAATGAATCTGATTAAAGATGTGCTAGTAGGCCAAGTTAATAGAATATTCAAAAAAATATGTAGCTGGAAAAGTTTAGAGCTGGTATAATCCACAGTCCCTGTAAGCCAGACTTTTAGCCAAAAACCCAAATTGTATAAACAGTAAATGCCTGATTTTAAAAACTAAAGTAAGAACAAGAAAATGTCAAATAAAATAATGGAAGAAAAATTAGCATGTAAGGCATAAGAAATGCAACTTTTTCTTAAAACAAGAGGGAACTGGGGGAGGAGTAAAGAATTGATACAAAAACTACTGTGATAGTTTAAAAATACTGAGTCACTTTGTAGGTAACTTGGGTTGGATCACAAGAAGAGAGAATAGGAAAATGAGTTACACCAACTATGAATATTCATCTCAGGATAGAAAAGGGGACATTAAAGAAATTTAGAGGAAGCTTTGTTATACAGACTGATCTTCCAGCGCTGCAGGAGATTGCATATTTGCAAATTTACCTACTCCCTACAATCTATTTATAACCTGTATACAGTATGTCTACAGTAATTCATGGACATGCATGAAGTGACGAAAAATTTGAGTTGCCCAAAGCACACACATTCCCAGCTAGATTGAATGTGGCAACACTCTTGGGAATGACCTGACACTGTGATCCTCAAAACAAAGGAATAAACCAAAAAGAGACCAATATGGGACTCAAGCAACAGTGAATCCAACCCAAGAGAAGAAAAGGGAATCCCCAGGATGGTGGCAAACAACAGCTCCACAGCAAGCCTAGAGAACAATCCACCTAGTTTGAAACCAGTGGATAGAGGGTTCTAGGAGGGAGATCCCACGAGGGTGGGAGGACAGGGGGCAGGAATTGAAATGATAGATCTTATACATTTGGCAAGGTACAAATTCAATGATTTACCATTCAGTTGTAGATCTGGAGAGAAATTAATAATCAGTAAATAGAAAATCAAGGAAAACAAAAACATCAGGCAAATTATTAACTGTAGGAAAAACTAAAAGTTACCAAATAAACAATTATTGACAGTACTTGACACAGCAATGAGCAATATTTACACAGTCATAATAAAGTAATATTGACTACTGGTTTACATGTTAGAATTGTGGAGGTTTCAAAAGGTTTGAAAGTGATTTCCTCTGGACAAAGAAATAGATGGGATGAGGAAGTGACATGAAGATGGAGCAAGAGACTTCTGCTGTATGTCATCAGACAAAAAAATCAAATAATACCAAAAGCACATCTGTACACACAAAACTAAAATTAATTTTAAGAACATACTAATAAGTTACATATCCAGTCACAGAGTACATCAATAGAAAAGAAAGTTGCTCAAAAAACTTACTTGGGGACCTGCTTGATATCTGTGAGACAAATAGTTATGCGGGAAAAAAAAGATCATTAAAATGTTCTAGATAACATTAAAGCAAATGTTCTTATTCATTGCCAAAAAAGTAAAATAAAATTGTACATTTTACTAACTTGGACTTGAAAAACATTGGAAGAGGAACTTTTAGAAAAGCAGATAGAAACAACCGTGAACTCTTTAGCCATTCAAAACTATGGATTTCTGGGCATGATTCTGCATGGAGGATGACGAAGCAGCGAGAGATGTAAAACCACAAAAACAGGCATTCAAGGAACTAGAAACGCCACACACAGGATGTTACCTTTCATTCCAATTTGTAGTTAAAGTGTCAAACAAAATAATTCAAAGAAAAAAATAACTGATGAGGAAACCATTAGAATGATTACAAAATCACATATGTGAGAACTGAAAATGGGGAAACACGGGATTCTGATAAACAGCAATTATTAGAAAGAAAAAATTTCCACACCAAACTAAAATCAATGCATTTAGAAGTATTAGCCTAAGAACAGCAAAATCTAAGCAACCTCAGAACTCTGAAGAAATGATCTATTCCAGAAAAGAAAATGGAAAGTCTAGATCCTTCTAAGTGCCATTTTTCTTTGAAATATTTTAGATGAAACTTTTAATGAAATTTCTTATAAATACCACTCTCTTTGGAAATGGAAGAAACAACTTTATCTTCATTACTGAGGGTCTTTAAATACAAATTAACTAAAGCTATAGATAATTTAGTTATTTTTGAAAAAAACATTTGAAATCAATTCCTAAGTACAGACAACAGAGCATGAGAATACAAGATCTGGAGCCCTCGTCTGTCTTCAAATCCCAACTCTGCAACTGAGTAGCTATGGTGCCTTGGGAAAGTTATATAACCTCTTTGTCCTCTGTTTCCTCATCTATAAAATGAGTTACCTATCTCACGGAGTTATCTTGAGGATTAATGAATTTATTACTGTAAAGACCTTAGACTAGAAAAGCAGATAGAAACAACCACAAACTCTTGATATATAAATAATTATTGACAGTACTTGACTCAGCAGTGAGAGCTTGACGCATAGTAAACGGTATATATGTATTTCTTCAATACACAAACAGTCTTAGATAAAAATTGAAATCAGCAGAGGGAAAGTTTCAGAATGAGTCCACTGGAAAAATATTTCCTAAATTAGTCAGTGCCAGGAAAGCATATATGATAGGCAATAATATATTATTATTTTGTCTTTCATATCTGGTAAACCACAAGCTAAGTTTTTTTTCACCCCACTAATTTATTAATTCACTTATTTCACTCAATAACAAAATATTTTCTGAAGCCAGGCATTCTTTTAGGTGCTTTTCAAACACTACCTTATTCCATCCTCATATCTGAGGCAATGCCTCCTAACTCATTTAGGTCCTCTCCCTCCTACCCAATCACTTCTTAAAATTTCTTCTATAATCATTCATTTCAGCTAACCTGATAAAACACTTCACATCTCCATTATAACACAAAAAAGACATTTTAACACTCTATTCTCTTTTATGTCTAAAGGCAAAATAAAGAACTGGCAGTCACTCTTAAGTTCTTCCCATGAGGATGCCCCCAGAATACCTCTTTTTTGGTTTTCAGTCCCTTTAGCCTTTGGTTCCACTTAGGATGCTGAATGGCAAAGGGTTCAGGGGCAAAAAACCATACTCAAACTTGAGTGCTTTTATAATTCTACCCTATTTCCCTTGTCTCAGGGAATATAGGAAAGAAATTTTTGTCCATCTTTCTGCTATAGTTTTAATGAGGGGTACAGAACTCTAAAGATGTTGGCAGCAGTAGTTCATGGGAGAACTATAGAGAAGATAAAGCACAAAAAGACAGAGCCCAAGTATGCTTAGGTTGGCCAGAGCATGTCTCTGGGAAAACTATGGATGGTTTTGCGTATTATTTAATGATCTTAAGATTAAAGATAAAAACAAAAACAAAAACAAAAACAAAAAACAAACAAAACAATGGCTTGGCCACCAGGTGATCACCATAAAAGGAGGGTGGTGGTAGGGGTAGATGGCAGCAAAGCTGAAAGACCACTGGTGGGACAGGATGACAGAGAAGGAATGCATAGCAGTTTTAAAGATGAGATCCAGGGGTGAGCAGCAGAGCCCAAGGAATAATTTTTAAAAACTTTTGTTTCATTTTTGTCCTTTAAGGGGAGGAGGTTAGCAGATGAACATATTCGTAGGCAGATGGAAGGAACCAAGGAATAAAGACCGAAGAAAGGCAACATAAAAAGAACAACTGGTATATTACCTTTTTGCATATATGTTACATTTCACAAAAAGGAAATAACAGAAACTGTTCAACTGTAAACCATAAAATTATTTGAAATTTGTTCTCTAACTACTTGTTAAATTGCACTTGGAAAGTTACCACTTCTATGTATATACGTTATATTATACAATAAAAAAAATTAAAAAAAAAAAAAAAAAGAACAACTGGTAGCAGGTAGGGATCAACTCTGCAATGCCAAGAGAGGAAAGAGGCTTCAAATGAAAACACTTCTTCTGATGAGACATCCCCTTTTTCATGAACAGCTAACTGGGGGCTACAGACCTGCTACTGGGACTAAAACACACAGACACACACATGTGCTTACACACACAACTTTCATTCAGAGAAGTAATAGAAACAGCAAGCAAATTTAGCAGGAACTGGGGAGGACAGAAAGATGATCTAGAAAGGATGGGCCTCTGCTTACTAAGGCTTTCAAACTTCCACTTTCAGTTTCCATGAGGCCCAAGTGCTTTGCTGCTGGTCCCTGGATTCCATGAGCCTTCTACTCTGTATCCCAGTATTGCACTCCCCCTTTCATTTGACATAGATGGGGTATTTCTGGTGCATCAATTCCCCCCTCCCCACCAAAAAACTATTTAGAAACCCTGTTATCATTTTTACACATCCTTTCTGTCAGGAAAATTCATAATAAACGTATGCATGTATATATTTTTCCCAGAAAGCTAGCTGTTAAACGTTTACCAGCACACCACTGCCTAAGGGTAATTAATTAATAGCTAAATATACCATCCAATCTACTCTCGCTCAACAATGCACAATGACCTACTCGAGATAACGCCCAACTCCAGAAAAATACTAAAATCAAACAAAACTGCAAAGAACTGATAGGTTTAGTATTTTCTGCTTGATATCTGTCATTGAGGTCTAACAAGAAAAGCTTCTGGCACGTATCAGTAAGAAAATTTCATTTCCAAGGCGTATCTGAATTTCCCACAAAAGAAACTATAGGGAAGTTCCTAACTGCTTTCTAACTACACTCTATTATGAAGCTTCCTCCCTGCAGATTAGAGACTTCAACACAGTGTGTCTTAAGAAACTGTCTTCCAGAAACTGTTACTCTATAGCTTATAAATAACAGGGTATCTTAAGAAACACATAACTGTAACTGTGAATTACCAATACAGCTTTAAAAAAAATTAATTGCCAACAGTTTTTTGTTTTTCATTTCTTTTTTTTAAAGAAATACGAATACTTCTAGAAAAAGAGGTATATCTTCAGTAGGTGGTTCTGCAAAACACATCTCGCTCCATCAACTCCTGCTGGGCAGGTGGGGCCCCGTTTCACCACTTGACTGCTTTCTATTTTTCCTTCTACTTCCAAACTGGTGAAAGGACTGGCTTCTCTGGTATCTGAAAACTTATGTCTGTATTATTTAAAAATAAATATACTTCTGGATTAAAAATGTCATACTTTAACTGCAAGCACTTACATAAATTCCAACTTTTATTTCTCAATACTCAACAAAATTTATAGAAAGATTCTGAATGCTATTTTAGATATTCTCCTCTTTATTCTTAACCCACACTTTAATAAATCTGCAGCTTTATCCCACCATTGGGGACTGAATCATGTCCTCCACAAAAGGCATGCTCAGGTCCCAACTGCTGGGGAGGTCACCCACAGGCCTAGATGCCATCTCCCAGCGCTCATCTATGCCCCTCCTTTCCCCCTTTTGTCTGAGTGTGTGAGATATTTCAGCATGTTTCCATTCCACAGCCTGAGGGAGATAGTAATTCTAATGAAACAGCCTGAGTGTACCTTGAACCCGGAACAAGCAGCCCCAGTTGCTTATCAGGGCAGGAACTCTGCACCAAGGTTGCTTGATACATGCTTTTTGCTCAATGGCAGGGCCTCTTCCCACTAGGGTGTAGAAATACCCAGCTCTCAGGTAGCACCAACATCCGTCTTCTCTAACATGATCCTTCCAAAGAGGATCATGTGGAGCCATCCACTGACCATGACCCAAGCAGTTGGCTCCCCAAGGGTACCAGTCACAATGGGATCTCTTCCCCTGCTCTTCTGGACCCTTTGTGCTGTATAAGTAATAAAGTGGTCATTTGTTAAGAATCTCTGTTGTGCCTGATCTTGTGTTCCCATGATGCACCGTGCAGGAACTTGCTCCATTCCAACCCCTAGTCCCATGGGTATGAACCCATTTGTAAACAGGACATTTGAAGATGTTATTAGTTAAGCTGTGCCCAAAATGAACGAGGGTGGCCCTTAACCCAATATGGCTGAAGTCCTTACATGCAAAGGAAACTGGACACAGAAAGAGAGGACAAAGGGGAGCAGCCAGAAGCTGGAAGCCAATGGGACCTGGAAGAGAAAGGAAAAGATGCCACCATCTGCACTACCATGTGATGAAAAACCCAAGGAAGCCCAAAGATTGCCAGCAGCCAGAAGCTACCATTCCTGGAAAGAAGCAAGCCTTCTATTCTCTGAAACCACTAAGCCAATAAATTCCTGTCGTTAAGCGAACCCACTGCGTAGCATTTGTTTTAGCAACTAGGAAACTTGATAAAATTAGATGGATGACTACTAAACTAACCATCAAGGAAGAAAACATTAAGAACTAGCTAGTAATTTGGTCCTCTAAAAATATTTAACGTCAAGAACATTTAAAGATGCAGTGAAAAAATATGATAGAATAGAAGTGATAGAAGACTTGATTCAATATAATATAAACCAGAATCACCATTAAACTATAACTTACACATCTGCCCTCAGAGAGCGATGGAACAGTCTAGGTTTCCAGAGAACACAAGTAGTTCCCTTACACATAAGGACTAGAAGTTCAATGGAGAATAGGTAATGCTGGTAAGAACCTTGAGCTTACGATGCCTTTGGACAGGACAAAAGAGATTATTCAGGTATGAGAAAAAACCCACAAAAGCACAGTGAAGGGAGAGCTGGAAAAATGGAAATGTGTGCCACTTTTGAAGTCACTATACCCAAGCACAGCCCAGAGGGTAGCCCACCACCAGGTGCAACACGAAGGGGCCAGCTGAGGCACAGAGCAGTAGAGTGGGCAGAGACACAAGCTGCACCCCTGGAGCTGGGAGGAGCAGAGATAGCTGTTTGCAAAGATCCAAATGCTCTGAGATACACGGCTCCCTCGTGCTACCTTCAGCATTGTTGACATTTTATTTTTCCTTACTAAAACTACAGCAAAAAATAGACTTTTTACCACAACTCAGCACACCTATGTATATAGATATATACAACGAACAACAAACAAAAGTTTCTCTAAATAATATTTATCCTTATTAAGTGTGGTGCACTATATTATTTTCATTTGCATTCTTCTCTTTTTTACGTAAAATAAAATTGCTGGGTCCAATCTATTAGATCGATTTTAAGGCCCCCTCATGGGTCATGCCACATGTTTGACAAACACTATCCTGAGTAAGAGAACAGGGAAGTTTGGGGTCCTGCAAACTGTTAGCTCAGCTCGAATCCTGTCCCTCATTGTCAAATTTCTGATGTCTCCTCACTTGTTTTACAACAGGTTTCAAACCAGCCTGGCAAAAAGGTTTTTCATCATTGGCCCAACACAGTTTTCCAATATTAATCTTCCACAGTGTCCTCTCAAGAACCTGCATCCCAATAAAAGTGATCTGCTTGTTGTCCCCTTTTCACCTCTGTCTCTTGCCAGATGCTTTTCTCATCATTTATATCCACCGATCCAAATCCCACTGATCCCCCAAGGCTCAGATAAAGTAGCCCCTCCAGGCATAAAAAATTCCCCGTCTCTGGAATTCTGAGCACTTTCTCATCTTTGCATCTATCTTCCATTCACACACACCCTACCACCCACCTCATCTCCCACCCCACTCTCCTACCACGTTCTCAGAACCCAAGCACACAGTCCTACGAGAGAAATCAATTGGTAATGACTTCATGTGTTGACTGAACAACTGAGGATGCATCTTCCATGAAGAGAGAAAACTGTCCACAAGAGACTGTGGGCCTGAAGATTCAGAAACTTCAGGCCAGGGCCCCAATTACTAAGAACCCCACAACCAATACCAGAACCTCATATTTTCTTCAGCACATATTGAACTTTTAGCCTCTGAGTCAATGGTTATAACAAGCATTAAAAAATAGTACTAAATATTTATTTTTGTTTAGAGCTCCTTTGATTAAGAAAGTATTGTAATTGTAGATATACAACTTAGCAATAATGCCATGTTTCACATTTTAACTTCTCTTAAACCTAAAATTCTAATCCCTCAAATGCAATAAAGCTATCTATAAAGACAGGTGGGCAATACTGAGCAAAATGTATATATCCCACCAAGTTTTTCTCCCTTTGGCTCTTCATGATCCAGACACACTGGCCTACTTTCCCTCACATCAGCCTCCTTTTCTGACGGTCATATTCCTTTGGTTATTTCTGGGTTTCTTTTTCCAAAAACAAAATCGTTCACATGACCTGTTAATCAAAAGTTTTCATTTAAGTCTCTCCTGATTAAATAATTACAGTAAAAGAAATTTCTTAGAGCTAAGTCAGAGATATTAACATTGAAGGGTCTTAAATCTATATGAGAATATATTTGAAATGATCTTCTAACAACTTCCTCATTTGATAAATATTTACCAAGTAACTGCTATGTACTCAAACATTGAGCTAGGAAGACCCTGAACTGAAAATGCCATATTTTCAAAGCAAAAAAGTTAATGGAATTATAACAGATTCAAATTCATTATCCAAAATTAAAAATCATACATGTATGCCCAAATTTCTGTGGCGCAGTAAACAGTAAGGAAGAAAATTCTAAAGGTACTCTCAAGGTAAAACAGTTCAAACAAGTAGATAATGTGATAATTGTAGAAAAAAAAAAAAAAAAAGAAATACAAACATAAAAACTGTTAAGAGATTTTGTCAATCTTTGAGTTTTAGGAATTTGCTCAATTGTGAAATAAATCAAGCCAGATATTAAATATCCGCATAGAATGCACTTCTATTATAACATTTGTAAAGAGCCATTAGCACAATTTGATAATGAGTGGTCCTTTCCTTTTATTTTATGTGAACAATTTATATACCTATGCTCAAATGCCTATGATCCCTTAAAATTTATGAAATATCCTCACCATGCTCTATTGTCACCTCTAAAATTATTTTAAGTTTGGCTATCTAAGCCAATGGTGAAATACTCAAATGGGAACTAATTTTATATCCATAAGTAGATATTTTTAGGAATGACATTTATAAAACTGAACCAATAATAAGTTTATCAACGATGACCTCACTATTTCTATTATTGCATTATGTTTTCTTATAAACACAAGCTAAAATATTCTCAATGAACTGTCTTACCTTAAATAGGTGCCATATATGAAGAATAATGCCATCATTAGTCCATTTAAAATAAAAATTACAGCAACATAAAAGCAAGCAGGATCTCCCAAGCCTTTAAAAGTAAACACAACATGTTACTAACAATAAATTATTTTATGTATCCAGCAATTTATATTAAAACGTGCTTACTCTGAAAAAGTTACAGATATATTAAATGGTTATGCTGGTTCCCATATGTAAGAACGGCATGACTGCAGAACACAGATAGGAACAGGGTAATAGCTGTGTACAGAGAAATTCTCTGCAGATTCTCTGATGCTCCTCTCACTGAGACTTGGGGTCTATCCCCCCTGCTTCTGAATCTGGATGAACCTTCAACAGCCATGGCAGAGTGTCACTCTGTGACTTCCCAGGCTAGGTCACGAGAGGCCTCGCAGTTTCCAGCTGCTGAGTGAGGAGCCCAACTACTCTGAGGCTCCCCCGTCACAGGGAGAGGCCACATGTAGGTCCAGGTGACAGTTTCAGCTGAAGCCAGCCCTGAAGTCACCCAGCCCGAGAGCCGGACATGTGAGTGAAGACGCCTCCGGCTATCTCTGACCTCCCAGCCCCTCCAGTCTTACTGGCAGAGACCACTGACCTCAAAGAGGAGAAAGCAACCACGCTCGCTGTGCCCTGTCCCGATTCCTGACTCACAGAAGCTGTCAGCATAACAACATGGTACTTTATTGCTCTGCAGTGGGTAATTGGATGGACTCATGGAAAGACACTTGCCTTCACAGCTTTCAATAGGACTGAGTCCTTCTCCTCTGGTAACTGTCCAACAGATCTTGGTTTGAATACCAATCAAGTCCATTATATTGGTATAAATGCGGTACCAGCTGGCCAGGATTACCTATTTTTTAAAAAACAGAGACACCCTAAGAAAATCTAATATCCTCAAAAGTTTTCATTAACAGAAGATCTTTGAGATATTTTGGAAATTATCAAATTTTCTTTTCCTGCAATTCGCTTCTTAACTCCTTTAAATCTAGTAAAATGATCCTCAGAATCCCCTACGCAGATTCTTCACCAGTCAGTTTTTGTTCATTCATGGGTGGAAATAAAATATTGTTAAGAGCATGCAAGATATAAACTTTTAAAAACCTATAAAACTCTATTAAGGGACATAAAAGAAATTTTGAACAAACAGAGAGAAACTGTGTCTTCTTAATAGACCTAATTTTTAAAGATGGGAAATCTTCATCAAATTAATTTGTAAACATAAAATAATCCCAATTAAAATCCCAAGTGTCTACAATTTATCTAGAAACATAAGGAAAAGGAGACAACAGAAGAGAATGCCCTAAAAGATGCTAAAATGTATTGCTTATGATAATTAAAATAATGTGCGCCTGGCACAGGAATAGCCGCAGAAGAGGCAGTGGTGGGGCCCAGGCCCCAGCTGAGGGCAGAGGCTCTCATTTCCCAGATGCCCAGAGGGTAAGTGGCTGACAGCTCCAACTGAGTCTCTTAGTTGAAGAGAGGCACCATACGCAAGGTCACACTCCCTGCCCAATGACGGACTAGTGAATAGGAGGGACATAAAGGACCCAGCCCCCTGCCCCAAGGTGGGACAACCCTGCAAGGCTGAGGCCTTAGTTGCAACTGCATTACAGGTACACTTTCCTCTCCCCTGATCCTGCTTCCTTCACCCCCTACAGGTGGCGACCCCAGGGGTGCTCTTCTACACATGTCCTGCGTGCAAGCTCCATCTCAAAGGCTGTTTCCCAGGAACTGAACAAAAAGTCCAGAAACAGATGCAAGCACGTATGTATAATAATTGTATATATAATGAAGAAGCTACTTCAAATCAGTGCGGGGAGGATGGAACACTCATCAAAGGGGTAGGAAATAGAGAAGTCCATTTGGAAAAAATATAAAGTTAGATTCCTACCCCACACTCTATGTCCAACCAAATTTCTGATATATTAAAGATTTAAATGTCAACAATAAAATTATAAAAGAATGAGGATTATTTTACATTTGTGTGTAAAGAAAAATCATAAATTAAAAACATACATAGGTATGATATATTAGTACAGAAAAAATATATACACATCATACACAAAGTTAAAAGGCAAAGAAAAATCTGGAGAAAATGTTTCATCTATATACTGTTTTGTTAATACCGGCATATAATAAATGAGCTCTTATAAAACTTCAATAGAAATACAGACAAAAGGCACCAGCAATTACTTTTTAAAGTGCAAAATTATAACACGTATACATAGTGAAGAGTGAAATACTTCATGTGATTTCAATTTCTTTTTTGCCTACCAAATTAACAAGGAAGAGGATAAACATTTTCAAAACACCACTGGTGAGAATTTCAATTAGGACAAACTTTCTGGAGGGTATTCTGCCAAAAGGGATCAAACCCATTAAAGTATATATTCTGTTGAACTAAACAGTACTACATCCACAAATTTCTAGTAAAGAAAATAAGGATGTGTGCAAAGATTAAGCTACCAGAATGTTCACTGCAGCTTTGTTTAGAATATTTTTAAGAACAGAAAACAACCAGAGTCTTCGGAAAATATGGGCTAAATAAACCATGGGAGACTATAAAATGGAGTATCCTATAGCCACTGAAATGACGCTATAGAAGAAAATGACATAAGAAGACGATTATAAATATTTTTAAAAAACAAAAAGCACTTACAAAAATATAGGTGCCATGCGATCCCATTTTTGTAAAAGCGTATGTCTACACGGCTATAAGAAGTTCTCAATAAGCAGTACTTTGGTAAGAACACACTGGACCATGGTGGATATCTATTCGCCCGTAAGATTTATCTCCTCATTTATCAACTGAGCTAACTCCTCTCACCCAATCAGAACTGAGAGTCTGCTAGGCGCAGGCACTGGGTTAGAGGCTGGGACCCCAGCAGTGACACAGCCCTGGCCACCAGGCAGGAAGGGCCTAGCTGGAAGGCACAGGGAATAATCCATGAGCTTGCTAAGAAGGGTGCCCCAGAGGAAGGGTGTGCACAAGAGAACCTGTTCCAGGGAGTTGAGGAGGACACCATGGAGGAAGTCTCATCTTAGCCAAGCCCTGGAAAATGTGCAGGGCTGTGTCGAATGAAGGCAGGATGGCAAGGAGAGGCCGTAAACATTTCCTGATCTCGCCTCCTCCCTCACCTCCTGGATTGCATCCCCCTGCCCCCCGCTCCGGCCCAGGCCCAAGAAAGTGCACTCAATAAAATAAGGAGTCCCAAGTAGGGGAGAAATATTATTTGGCAAATGACACGTAAAAGTACCAGTGTTCCCTTGCTTATAATCCCTAAAGGTACACCAAATCTAGATGGCTTTCACATTTTCTAAACCAACCACAGAATCAGTTAAGCCACCCAAAAGCAACAGTGATCTTCCTTCCATACACCTTCTCAAGATACATATTTTCTTCAAAAAAAGAAAACTGAAATAAAATTTAATCAAATTATACCTTAGATTTGGAATCAACGTAATGCAAATAGCATAAAAAAGTGAAAACTCTCCATTGAAAACATAGCTTACCTCGGGGTAAAGATTGAAACGTTTTAAGGTATTAATAGCAAGGGGGTATTCAGTCAGCTTATCGTTCATAATCATCCATACACCATTCAAAAATGAGGGTGCTTCCACAATCGTCTTGAAGTAGGAATAATACAGCCCCTGAAATAAGCATAAGCTCTAGTTATAATAAAAAGTACACAATTACAACTCTTCCTAGTTTGAAAAACGACTTAAAAATCAAAAAACAAAGCCATCAAGCAAGTAATGGCTACAATTAATTTCATAGGTTTCTGATAACTGATAAATTCTTAGGTTGCAAAACAACTACATAATTTAAGTACAACCCTGCCTTAATGGAAACAATTGAACTTGAAATGGCTTCAAAAATAATTTCAGTACTTAAAAAAATAATATAACTTAAACAATAGTTAGAAGAGGCCATCTTATGATTAGGTAAGTAAGTAGTTTACTATGGAATTCTAATTTACCACAAATTTAAAATTCTTCCCTAGCCAAAAATGCTTATTTGAATCCCCAAAATAGCATTATCAGTCATCTTTCCTCCGGACTTACATGTAAAAATGCAAATATGTTGGAAAGGCTACACACTGATGTGTTACATATAAATTACATTCTGATACCAAGTAATTTTACAGATTATTTTACTGCCTATCAGCTTAGCATAAGGTAAGAACCCCACCGGACTCTGGCTGTGGGGGCAGAGGATGGGGAAAATAGATAATTTTGAGGGAAAGAGATAATTTTGGGGGTTGACATGCTGCTTTCAGAAGGTAACAGGGGTAGACTGATGCATGGGACAAAAAGCAAGAATGTACTCAAAGTCTTAGAAGAAAGTATATGTGGCAGTACAGGGGCAAGGCAGACAAACACAGGATACAAGCTCCATCCTCTACACAGTTTTACCCGGGTTACACCTGGCAGCCAATACCATTAGTGACAAATTCTCAAGTATGTTTAAGGCTCATAAACACTGAAGTGATTTGCCTACCCAGATATTTACTGAAGAAGAAAAAAAAAAACAGTTCTCAATACTATAGTGTTTTAGCTCTCAGATCACTGTTTTAAAAATTATATTTCCTGCCTTGTTTTGTAGAGTTAACTTTGGAATCATGTAAATACTTTATTCAATTATATAACAAAAATGTGAAAATCCCTAAATTCCAAAAGCCATATCAAACAAAGGAATCTATTATAGTAAGTTGGGAGCTTAACTTCATAAAGAGAATTTCAAGAAACTTGAAGATCTTAAAATAATTTGACTGTCATCCCTACTGGAATATATCCTAAGGTCAAAAAGAACAACAAGAAAATTCTAAATTATTTTCAGATTAAATTATTAGTAAAATCTCTGGTACTATTGTTCCTAGCAAAAAAAAAAAAAACAAAAACTGAAATTCTCTAGCTAAGAGAAAAGATACAAATATAATATTAAATAAGTAAAATTGTATAGTCCTAAATTTGAACTTTAAAATGTGAATATAAAGTCATGATTTATTTTCTCTTAAAAAAATATTTCCAAATTGTTCCCTAAAACAGCCTAAAAACAGCCTAAAGTGGGCATCCTAGTAGCAATGAGCATCTCCAGTACCAAGGAGTGTGGTCTCCCATCAGCCAATGAAAGGAACTGAGGTTCCTTGGAAGACTGGCTTATTCCAGGTCTGTGGAGGAAATGTACAGGATGAGTCTTGAGGACTAGAAAGAAAAGAAGCTGTGGAACACTAGTTACAACAGGTCAAGGGGACATTAGGGCCAACTGCAAGGGCTCTCCCCAGTTAAAGACAGGGAAGTTTACACAATATATTGGTTCATAATACTCTGAAATAACTCCCCACTGCTCACCAGTAGAAGATGCTAGGGAAAAAACTCATTTTTCTGAAAACTGGTAAACAAAAAGATCCAAGCATTTTCCTGTATGTAGTGTGCTCAGAGAAATCAAATAGATTTTGGGGGAAAGTTCTTTAAAGAAGGATTTCAGCTAATAAATGCAGAAAAGAAAATGACAGACTAGATAATCACTATTTGTCAAGCCTAATGAAATAACTGATGAAGGCAGTTGACATGACAATGCCTAAAGCCATTGACCAATCTTAACATCACAAAAAGGGAAGACAACTAGCTCACAGCACCACCTCTGAAGTAGCCCTGCCAGAAAATAATCAAGCCTGAAGCTTACCAAGACTGTGATCTAGCAATATCAAGAATCATGGGACAGAGGAACCTGCTAAACAAAACCACGGGGATGCAATCAGCCAAAGGCAGAATGTGGACAGGATGAATGACTTGGATTCTTCAACAAATAAAAGGCAAGGAAAACAAACAAAAAATGGGGGAGGGGGGCACTTATAGATTAAAAGACTTAAGAAACATATCAACCAAATGCAATGTACAGGCATTGTTTGGATTCTGATTCAAACACATCAACTGCTAAAAAAAAAAAAAACAAAAACAAAAAAACAATGAGCCAATCAGATCATTTAAACACCAACTGACATTTGAGGATATTAAGGAACTATGATAAATAGTTTTCAAGTGTGCTAATGACACTGTAGTTCAAAAAAGAGAGACAGAGTATGTGAAAGTATTTGAAAGTATTTACAGATCAAATTCTATTATGTCTGGGATTTCCTTTAAAAAGAAATGTGTGAATGGGGGTGTAGATGAAAGAAAAATGTCAAGGTTGAAGCTGGGGATGCAGGGGGGAATTGTCTACTCTTTCTGCTTTGGAATAGCTTTGAAAATTTCCATAGTAAAACGTTAAAATTTATTTTAATTCCTAAAGAACTACAATAAAATACCACATGAAACCCAACCATTTCAGTGCGAAATGCCATCTCCCTTTCCAAGGTTGAGAGGTGAGAAAAATGACGGTCATTTTCAAAGAGGTGCGTTATATGGCTCCTGCGAAAACAAAAGAACAAAAAAGCAACAGTGTTGAAATTTACGCTAAGTATTGTTTCTAAAAGAGACTCTAAAAGCAAAAATAATATTATCTATAATTTTGAAGTTAACTTTGTAATTGTTTTTCCATTCAATACATCTTACATTTCTACTAAAATTTCTCTCTATAAGAAAAAACATTCAAATTAGATATTAAAATTAAAATGAACTGGGATAATGATATTTTAAGTGAATTACAGCAAAACTATAGATTAAACTGTAAATGTCATTGAGTTACCATTTCTGAAATAACTCTGCTTAATGAAATTGATATTTCTATCCAGAAGATTAAAAAAATTAATCTTCTTCTCAACATGAAGACTATATTAATGCTAAGCAGAGTCTCAAATATAGCTCTTTAATAATGGATCTCTTTTTATTAAAAAATTACATTATTCTGATCCTGATTTATCAATTAAACTACTTTACCAGACTATTGTGTTGCATATGATAATGCAGATTCATAATTAGCATACTGAAATTATTCCTTTAAATATATGGGAAATAGCTTTGGAAAATTATAAACTGCTCATTCAAAATACCATAGAAGAAAAACAATCTTACCAGTGCAACACCGCTGCAAAGGCAGCTGGAAAAAAAAAAGAAATTTAAATTACTCTTTTAGCATAAAGAAATATTTTCACCTTACAGAAACGCATTTCAAAGATAAGCATGTCAAAGCTTGGGATATGTAAATGTTCAACTCTTAAGGATTGGGGAAAGAATACTGACTCTTCAAAAGAAGCCCCAGAGTTAAGCTTAAAATCCCAGTAGACTAGGTAATAAGCAAATTAGGTGTATAGCTACAATTTTCATTCTCTCACTCATTCAACAAAACATATGAGGGCCTAGTATTTGCCAAGCAATAAATAGGAACCATTAGAAGGAAATTACCACAAATAGAACTGAGAGAGGTAAAAATAACTTTAAGAATAAATAAACCCATGGTAGCCCCGGAGAATAGGACTGGGTTGGAAAAAGAGGATAGTGTCACTTTACACTCTATATACTCACACAATGTCAGAATTTTTACGATAAATCTTACTCTCTTTTTCTAAGCAAATTTAAAATAAAACAAGTAAGGAAGGGAAGAAGGGGAGGAGGAAAAGGAAGAAAGAAAAGGTAAGAGGGAGAAAACAAGCTAATAATAAAACCAGTCTCATGTTAAGATGAATCCATTCAATCTTCTTATGTAACAATATTCATCTAATTGCAGACTTCTGATGAAGTAGCTACTAAGGAATTGAACTGTGAAAATACTCTTGGAAATAAAATAGCTCAGATCTAATGCCTTATTCTTAATATCTATAGTTGTGGGTTTTTTTTCATGAAAATATATGTTTTGCCTAGGAGATAGTAATGGTTACAAAAGATAAAGCATTATTTTTTCTAGATCACTGAAGTTGCAAAGATGTAACTCAGTTTGACATTTGACATTTATGTTTGCATATCCTGCTTTGATTGTTTGAAATTTTAATTTTTTTTTCTGATTGACAAATCTATCATTCACTTCCTTTTTGTGGCCTTTAAAGAATTTCTGCACCTCATGAACATAAAATTTGGGCTCTATTTTCTCAATGATTTAAATACCATTTTCTAAATAAATCATTCCTTTATCACTGAATGTAAATGGCACCTTTATCATACTAAAGGCTTGTCACATACTTTGCTATTCCCTTTGAGATTATAACTGGAATTTCATTTCAATTTAATTTAGGAAGAATCTACATGTATATAACAACCTAGGGTCATCACATCCATAAACATGGTATATATCTTCCTTCAAATGTTCAAGTTGCTTTTCAACTGCCCTTGAGGAAAAAATCCTATCCTTTACTCCATGTAGTTAATGTAAATTTCTTATTAAGATTTACCTGGGGGCTAATATCCATGATATCTTTTTCCATTATACTTTACTGAATATTGTTAATATATTTATTTTTGAAGGGCATTTATTTTGTAACATACTTGTTTTTTGGCTCAATTATTAAACTATTAATTTTTTGCAATTTTAAAAATAATTTGTTATTTTAGAAATTTTTAACTTTTTATTATGGAAATTTTCAAATACGTACAAAGTAAACAGAACAGCATAATGAACCTATTACCCAGAATTAACAGTTACAAACATTCTGCCATTCTTATTTCGTATATATGTCCAACCACTTCCCACCCCTTCATGATCAATTATTATTTTCTACAGCTCCTTTTTTCTAAGTAAAATTTACATATATCTAAATACACTTATCTTAGGTATACAATTATGACAGATGGATATATCATGCAACCCACACCTGTCATGTTATATAACCCCTACCACTTCCCCCAAGAAAATCCCCTCATGAAATTTTCAGTTAATTCCTGTACCCCTCCCAGTCTCTATTCTGATTTTTTTCACCTAAGATTAGTTTTGCCTATTCTAGAACTTCAACTTACTAGAATCACACCAGCACAGACTCTTGTATCTGACTTCTTTAAATAAGCATGTCTTTGAAATTCATCCTGTCTATATAGATAGCTCCTTTCTTTTTATTGTTGAGTTAAAAAAAAAAATACTGTAGAATACTGCACAATTCTCCATTCTTCTATTCTCCATTCTTTTACTGACATACATTTAGGTTGTTTCCAGTTTGGGGTCAGTGTAAATAAAGCTGCTGTGAACATTCACATATAAGTCTTTCAATGGATGTAAGTTTTATTTCTCTTGGATAAAAAGTTAGAAGTGGACTTGTTGGGTTAAACTATTAATTCTTACCGTTTTTTTAGTTTATTATCTTCAAGTCTCCATTTTTAAAGGTATTGTTTACAAATGATAATTTTGCTCCTTTTAATTAATTTTACTGCTAGTTTCTTCTCGTTTGGCAATAATAATAAAGTTCAAGATGAGCAGAGCAAAAGGAACACTTAATTCTGGTTGTCTTCTGGAGACTTCAACAGCAATGCATTTCACGTTAGCACCTGACCTTCAAAATTCCACAATAAGTAGGATCTGTGAAGGTCATCATTCCTCTACTTCCTCAAAATACCACAGTTTCTCCAGGAAAGGCTGCGAGGTGCAACATGGCCTTTGGTTTTTAAACAATGGGCAGGCCTAAACCAGTTTGGGGGGTACATCCTCTGTTCCTGCAACCTTTTCTTCTGAGCCTGTTAACCGCAGGTCATATGATCTGAGCATGCAACAGGAAACATGGACTCGCGGCTTCACACAGCCTGTGAGGACACCAGGAACAATGGCCATCTCCCTTGGAACCAAGATTATGAGGACAGGGAGACATCAGAAGCAAATCAAATGCAAGAGGTCCTTCAATAAGGAAGATTCAGCCTAAAATCCACTCTACCACATGTGGACAACTCCATTTACTAACCAATTGGACTATGCCAAATCAAACCTCCCCCACTTTTGTCCCCTACCTCTTTAGCTCTCTTCCCATAAAGTCTCCCTTACCTCTCAGATCAGGGAGACAGATTTGAGCCATGCCTCCTGTCTCCTTGCCCATCAGCCTTGTTATTGTGAGATCATGGTATATTGGCCTCTGGTTCAGACAGCAAGCCCTTGCTAAGTATCTTCCTTTAATTCAATCTCTACTGCACTGTATCTACAAGAAAATCATTAGAGTTCCCAGCCTGTGAACAGCACTTTTATAGTCTCCAAGTTGATTCATAATCTGTCCAGTGTTTTGTATTCCTTTGTCCATACCAATTTAATAATAAAAATAATAATGCGGCTAATATGTGTGTAAGAAAGGGTTAAGTTTAGCTTTCACATAAAGACAATGTGGAATAGGGAAAAAAGGAGGCTGAACAAGGCTGGCTCAAATGGGCTCTGTGGTTGGGAGGAGGGAAAGGGCCCTTACGTAAGCCTAGAGTTGGCTCTCTCCAACAGGCTGTACAATTTAAAATCCCAAAGGTGGGCTAGTTAGCTCTCTCAGACAGACTGTACCCTCAGGAGTATCCAGCCAATGGAGAAACAGGGGGAGGGACTTGCCGTTAGGCCTGGATATAAATTTTTGCTGTTTTCTATTGTTCGCAACGCCTGCCATGGTGTTTGGCTGTGCGTCCGTTCTTGCAAGATCGTGAATAAATTCTTTTCTCCTCCACAACTGGGTGAGTGTTTTTAAGATATAATGCTTGTTTCTAACGTGTGAATGCCAGGCACTTCATAAGTGCTTCGTTTGCATTTACTCAATGAATCCTCACAATTTCCCTACATGGTAGGTACTAATATTTCCCCAGTATATATAAGAAATTGAGGCACAGAAAAGTTTAGTAACTTGCCCAGGGATACACTGCCAGCAAGTATAGTAACTGAAGTTGGACCCAGGAAGTTTAACCTGAGAGCTATGCACTGCCTCAGCTGACAGGCTGGAGGGAGCTAGACACAGGATTAGGCATCCTGACCGAAAGGATTCTTATTCCCCTTCCTTATTTATTTTTATTTTAAAGGGAAAATTTAAAAATTGCTACAACTCATTGTTGATACAATGTCTTATAGAAACTATAAATTTCATGTAAAATTTAGAGCTATACTTTAATTTATTCAAAAATTGAAATAAATTGTATTCATCTATGTCATTTTGAAAACAAAGGCCCCAGGTAAGAAAATATTCCTTTGGGAGCATATAATTTAAGCATAAAGACATAAAATCACAAAACCTTCTGAAAGCCCCCCCTAGAGAGCTTTCCTTGCCTTAACTATAGAAAAGAATATTCTAAATGATTTTCTGTAAGTTTATTCCTGTGATTATCAACCCTGTCTATAGTCTTTTGGAGGCATCACATAACTTGATCCATTTTTTTCCACTTTAACACATAAGCCGTTTTTTAGCACTCTAAGGAACTGAGGTAAATATAACATATCCTTTAACAAAACAGAAATAAAAAACTGTACACTTCAAAAATCCAAACCTATTCTATAAGAAAAAAGGTGTTTAAGGAAAGGCTTGTTTGCTTTGCAACCTAACCCGTAGGATCCCAATCTTATGACTGAGAACTTTCAAAGGCTCTTAGGTTTTGCTGGAAGCACATAAATTACCTGTACTCGGGGACTAAATTAGACACTCCCTTTCTGATTAAAGAAACCCTTTCTGATTAAAGAAACCTTGTGTCGGATTACGTCACATTATATCAAATTTCAGTCTTAGGGGATTTGAGGGTTCTTTCCTGAAAATTATTCTTCTGTTATCAGAAGCTTGGTTAAACAAAATAGTTCCTAAGGGCAGGAACAATGTTTTAATGTTTTACCTAACTTTACCACGGGACTTGGCACAAAATCCAGCACATAGATAGTACTCAAATGTTTGCTGAATTAATGCATACAACTTCTGTAGTTAAGGAGGGGAAATGAACTAATCCTAAATCATGTCCACATAATAAACCTAAATTGAATATACTTAGATTATATAAAATCTCTGTGTGGTGTGCAATAGCTTTTTTTTTTTTTCCCCAAAAAAACACAGCGCCCCATTTACTTAGCATAAATTAGACGCACGGTTTAGACGCGCCAGCCGCCCGAGGCTCCGGGTTTCCCCGCGCAGGGCGCTTCCCTGCCTCGGCCCCTCCCTCCCGCCTCCCGCGCGGCCCGGGGCGGGTGAGGCACCGGGCGGGCGCGCCCCTCCGCGAGGTTCCGCCGGCTCCACGGCCCAGCCCACGCTCCCTCGGATGCCCTCTCCTCCCAGCCACAGCCCATGAGGCCAGTCGCGACTGTGGGTCTTTCCCTCCCAGCCGACTCACAACAGGCTCCAGCGACCTCCAAAGCCGGGCGGAGACGCCCCCTCGCCGCCTTCCCCAGGCTGCCCGCAGCTATCAGCAGCAGTAAGGGCAGGAGGAAAGGAGAAAGCAAGGGGAGAGAGGATTCTTCCATAATTCCTCTGCTCCACCAGAAAGCCCGCAAATCTCATCTCTCTCCGCAGCACCCTGGGCCCTTTCTGCTCTCGCTTCCTTTCCAGCCTCATCCGCTCCCCCAAATCGGGAGCCAGTGCAGCCCCACCCCAACAGCGTGGTTCTGCCATCCTGAGCCGCTTCCTAGACCCCTTCCATCAGGATCTCTAGGAAGTAGAGCCCCGGGATCTGAATTCTTAAGATACCCCAGCTGTCTTCTGTGCTCAAGTTTGAGACCCACCTTCCTTGATGCTCTCTTCTGGTCCCCAAGCTGTACGAGGAAGAAGACTCCAGGAAGCCAGGGAGGACCTCTTCTTGTTTTGCCCTCCTGAGGTAAAGCAGCAAGGGCAGCCAGGGAGATATGCTCCTGACCATATAAACTGCTCTACCCATGTGATATTCCCCTTACACTTAAAAATAACCAGTATTTGACTTAAAATTTGCAACGCACCTTCACATTCTCCCATTTGATTTTCACAACCATGTGAATTTTCTCATTTACAAATAAAGAAACTGGATTCAAAGAGGTTATTTCTCTCAAAGGCACATACACACACTTGGTAAGTAGAAAGACCTACTTGAACCCGGTGTTCTAATTCCAAATCTGAGCTTCTTTCCACCATGCCAGAGCTGTCTCCTGTCACATTTGTGGGCACTCTATGACCAGATCTTCTATTTGCAAAATTTGAAAATACCAACTATTCCTAAATTGGAGCTAATCCATACTTAAAGCACTCTAAAGAGTTTTAGCTTCTCCAAATCTCAAATGACAAAATGACATAAAAGGAGGTTAAGGAGGTTTTCAGATCAACCTTGACAAATTCTATATTCAATCCCTTCCTATTACCTACCCATTCTTCCTATCTATCCCTAAGGGTTCACTCTGAGTTTCAAACTTTCCTTCCATTAGGTCATCAGGAAACAGTCTCACTGTTCCACACCAACAACACATCCTTGAGACTGAACTCAATGCTGTCTTTCTAAATGTACAGTTATGAATATCTCTTCAGTCCCTTTGTGTTCCCCGTGATTTGCCATCTCTCATTCACTCTGGCCTTCTCCAGTCACCCTCCTCCACACACCCTTTATTCTGGCTGCACTGGACAACAATCCCTAAAACACCAAGTGCTTTAATGACTCTATTATGCCTTTGCTCCTCTCTGAAAAACTCCTGGTTTGTCCTCTGAAGTCAAAAGAACTCAAAGGTGGCTTTTTATGTGGCCTCTATTATTGCCCCTAAGCAGAGCTAGTCGTGCATATGACAGTTTCCTCTCCTAGACTATAAGGAAGAGCCTCGAGGCTGAGGCGGTGTTTGATCATCAATGTATCTTTATCTCCTAGCACTGGGCCTGGCAGCTAACTGTTCACTGGGGGTTGAGTTGCTAAACTACTATTACCTAGGATCCTCTAAGAGAAATTATAGAATGTACTCATTACCAAAAATCCAAAATGCCCTAAGACAATATCTAAATTCCAAACAGTTCAAAGGGCTCCAATTACATGAAGGTAAAAAAATTAATATATCGAAAGAAATCACATCTCTAGTCTACAGTATCTAGAATGAAAATTGTGCACTGTAAATCATAAAATGAAAGAAAAGACATTCGTTGGGCCCAGTGTAAGAGAAAGTACTACAAGCCCAGCTCCTTCCTTCCTTCTAGTTCCTAGATATTTGTGTGGATTATGTATGCTTTCAAGTCATCAAATACCTAAGTGCCTCCTAGAGCATAACCCATTTTCCTAGAAGATAAGAAGAACGCTGAAGAAACATTAGCAGACATTTTGGCCCTTAAACATAAAATCTTTATGAGATAAAATTTAAGTACAAAAAAATAATTAGAAAACACAAGACACTGTGGCCATTAGGCACTCAAGCAAATGGCACAAAGTCTTATAACTGTAAGAAATCTGAGAAGGCAGGTCAGTAATGGCTTTCTCAGGGCATGGATTAATAAAGTGGAGTCACAGGGGGCCTCAGATACAATTTAGGTGGGGAAAACAGTAAGGAAAAGATGGATACAATACAAAAGCTGGATATGGACATCAATCCAATGCAACAAAAGAATTCCCATCACGAATACTGGTGGTATGGGCTTAAAAATAAAAATGAAGTAATATCTACTGAGGGCCCACTCACTATATAAGCAACACCAGGCTCTCAGCACTGCAGGAACACCAGGAGGGGAGTTTGGCCAGAGCCTCCCAACCAGTGTGGCCTGCAGTGCCAGGAACGAACGGGGACAGTCAGAGACCCCAGGGCCAGCAACCCTAGGCTTTGTAGAGTGCACCCATCTCCCCACAGTTCTACACAAATATTATCATTTTTCTGTGATATATGGGAGAATGTTTGGGAAGCACTGACCTGGTCAAGAAACAGAGCAAGTATCAGAGAGGAGAACATGATAATGCAGCAGTATAGAGCCACAGCAGTCCAAATCCTGGTTTGCATTAGACTCACCAGTGGCACTAAATAAAATAAATGATACTTGAAGGGATTAATCCAGGGCACCTAAATCTGAAACTCCAGGGATTTTTTGCTTTTTAATTCACAAGCAATCCTGATGCACACTGATGCAGAGAATGACTGGAAGAAAATCTAGGAAGTTGTTCACAAATTTGAATGAGAATCCATTCCTTGCTACTCCAGGTGTAGTCTAAGACCAGCAGTAATGGAATCGTCCGGGACAATTAGCAGTGCAGAATCTCAGGCCCCACCACAGACCTCCTGAATCAGAATCTAGAGTTTAACAAGACCCCCAGGGGATTAATAAACACTTTAAAGGGCAGAGGGTCTCATCATTGACAGCACAATGGAATCACCTGGAAACATGACCAATCCTGAGGCCTCCTTACCGCCTCCAGTGATTCTGAGTTTCTAGGCTTGGCATTAGGGTTTCTAAATACTCCCGAGGTGATTCTACTGTGTAACCAGGATTAAGAATACTGATCTGGGAAGAGCAGATTAAGACTGCATTCCTAGACCCCACTCTCAGAGACTTTGATTTATCAGATCTCACTTGGGGCTTAGAAATCTACATTTTTAATAAACCCTCAGATGACTTTGATACAGACTAAATTCTGAGATGCATTCCAATGAAGAGAATACACTGACAATCCAGGTATCAGATGAGATTTGGACCAGCAGTAGTGACATGGGCTTTATTAGGAAAAGCCAAATATAATTTCAGAAGATAATCTGAAAGAGAAACTGACAAAACTTGATAGCTGAACATAAGAATTAAGAAAACAATTAAAGTTTAAAATCAAATCCTTTTTTACTTCCCCTGGTAAGAAGGTCATTTTTAAGAAGATATATTCTTTTGGTTTTATGTGACATAAATTATTTAGCCTCTCTGGGTCTCATTTTCATCAAGTATAACGTAAAAAGAGATTTTTACTTGACTATCTCTGGTCCTAACACTTATTGACCTTGAATAGCTACTGCTATAACCACTAATACTCAGGCTTTATACTCTGTTTTAGTCTCCATGGTGATTTTCTGTCTTCGGTCTGATCTTCCTCCTTCCCAAACTATAAAGCCTTGGTAGGTTTGGCCCTTTTAATTTGTTTTGTTTTGAACAGGGAAAGAAGGAATGTGCTCAATTTACTAATAGGGATATTGAGTCTCTAAGGGAGAAGCAGGATTGCTTTAAAAACCACAGTCATGACAAAGAAAACTTCTGCTCCTAGTAAGATCTGGGCCTCAGAGTGGTCTACGTGATGAAGGCTTTAAGGATGACTTTAGTTAATTTGAATCTCCTCCATATATTTGGCATTTAGCAAAATAGTGCTTTACAACATTAAGAAAAAAAACAGGAAATTCTTAGAAGAATAATGCCTAACATTTGTTTTTCAGTCTGCAGGGTACAAAGCACTTTCACATATGAAGCAAAAACGACCCAGGAGCATTTGTGAGGCTGGCAGGGCCTTATTTTCCAGGGAGCCCCATGCCACAGTACTGAGACATGTGCGGTCTGGACGGTCCTGGTCGTTCTTGTTCCCAGGACCCAAAGCTCGGGCATGAAAATATAAATAAGCACATTCAACTAAAAGGATGCACAGGCAAATGGCCCGAACTCCTTAGAAGGAGCAAAAGATCAAGGACAGTTTATTTAAAAATGAGTATATGAAAACTCCAGAGTATGAGAAGTATACATCACCACCCCCAAACAGAATATAATTAGACTTTTAAACAGAGAAACATACCAAGTAAATTTTCACATAATTTAAATATTTATATGTTAAAGAAGGCAACACTTAATACAACAATTACCCAGCATATGTGTTTTTAAGGCAATAAATTCTGACTTCCTTTAAAAATCTTACAATGGGATGAAGTTGGTGGAGTGAGATGCTTGAGGGCACCAAACCCCCCCAGACACTTTTGACAACTACCAAGAAGAGCAGAAACATCTTTCTCAGGGCTCCAGAAAAGTCAAAAGACTGCAGTAGGAGGGTGAACACCAAGCCAAGAAAAAGGATCCCATGGCTTCCGCCTGGCCCCTCCCATGGGCCTCGCTGGGCTGAGCCCCAGCTCCCAGTGCAGACCCTGGTCCCAGTTCCAGAGGAAGCAGAGTGTCCCTTTTCAGCCACTCTTAAGGTGGCCTAAGGGACTCATGGTACCAGAACTTGCCCTGTGTGTAGAAGGCAGTTCAGAGAACTCCCCTACGGAACACTCTGGGAGAGTAGTCAAGTCACGCTGCATGGGGCCAAGGAATTGCTGGCTGTAGGACACACAGTGCAGTGCCTGGGACTGGGAGAAAATGGTTTCTTAGGGAAGAGGGGACATTTGTAACCTTGTAAACAGGGGCATTCCTAGGGTCAAACACACATACCCCCCCCCACACACACACACACAGACACAAGACACAGGCACAGAAATGATCAGGGAGGTCCCTAGGCTTTGGCCTGGAGCTATTCTCATACAACGCATTGTATGAATAAGCTCAGAAGGACAGCACTTGTACAGGCCAACCTGCAAAGACTGAGAAAGGTGTTTTCTTTTTCTCCTTTGTTTTGTTAGTTCCTGGCATTCAAGGAAATCTCTGTCATAACACTACCTGGATACAAACTTCAGGAACAGACGCCTCAGAGTCTAAATTCCAGTGATAACACAATGATGTCCAGATTTCAACAAAAAGTTACAAAACTTACAAAGAAACAGGAAGCAATGGCCCAGGCAGAGCAGAAGACTAAAACAATAGAAACCATCAATGAGGAGGACCAGACCTGGGAAATACCAGACAAAGACTTTAAAAAAATGATCTTAAATATGCTCAAAGAACTAAAGAAAAACATGAACAAAGAACTGAAAGAAATCAGGAGAACAACAGATGAACACAACCAGAATATCAATAGATGGAAATTACGAAAAGGAACCAAACAGAGCTGAAGATCACAATTATGGAAATTTAAAATTCCCTAGAGGAGTTCCACAGCAGATGGAGCTGGCAGAAGAAAGAATCAGTGAACCTGAAGATAAGACAACTGGAATCATTCAGTCTCAGGAGCAAAAGGCAGAATGAAGAAACATGAACAGAGCCTGAGGAACTTGGGGAACACCATCAAGCATACCAATATATGTTCTGTGGAAGTCACAGAAGGAGAAGAAAGAGAGAAAGGGGCACAGAGAATATTCAAGGAAATAATGGCTGAAAATGTCCCGAAATTAATGAAAGACATGAATATACACAGCCAAGACATTTAACAAACTACAGAGTAAAGCCAAAAAGACCCATGCCTGAGTATATTATAGTAAGACTGTCAAATGCGAAAGGTAAAGAGAGAATTCTGAAAGCCTCAAGAGAGAAGCAACATGTCTTGCACAAGGGAGACTCAATAAGATTAAATGACAATTTCCTATCAGAAACCACGGAGGCAAGAAGACAGTGGGATGAAATATTATGAGGTGCTGAAAGCAAAGAACTGCCAAGAATTCTGTACCTGGCAAAACTGTCTTTCAAAAATGAGGGAGAGATTAAGACATTCCCAGATAAACAACAGCTGAGGGAGTTCATCACCACTAGACCAGCCCTACAAGAAATGCTAAAGAGAATTCTGCAGGTTGAAAGGACAAAAGACAATAGATCAAAGCTGCATGAAGAATCAAGATCTCCAGTGAGGGTAATGACATGAGTAAACATAAATGCCAATACTACTGCATTTTTGGTTTGAAATTCCATTTTTTACTTCCTACAGTATCTAAAAGGCAAATGCATAAAATTTAATGATAAATCAGTGGTGTAGGAACTCGATGTATAAACGTAATTTTTGACAAGAACTACATTAAAGGTTGAGGGACAGAGGGGTACAGAAACACAGTCTGTGTATACTATTTAAGTTAAGCTGGTATCAAAGCAAACCAGATTGTTTTAGATTCAGGCTGTTAAATTTAAACCCCATGGTAACTACAAAGAAAATATTGGACAATATAGAGGCTCATAGAAATTAAAGTACCAGTTGCCTGGGGTAGGGGTAAAGGGAATGGGGAGTTTGTGCATAAGTGGTGTAGGGTTTCTGTTTGGGGAGAAGGGGGAATTTTAGTAATGGTGGGTGTTGATGGTACCACAATATTGTGAATGTGATTGTTCCCATTTAATGGTGTGCTTGGGAGTGGTTAAGATGGGAAAAGTTTATACTGTAGTTATGTTTTCACAATTAAAAAAAAAAAAAAAAAGCAAGCAACCAAAGGGACAATGACCACTGAATGCAATATGTGATCCTGGATGAGATTTAATAAGGGAGGAGAAAAGACTTAGAAGGACATTATTGGAGCATATGAAAAAATTGGAATATAGACTGTAAGCTTTATTATCAATGTTAAATTTCTTGAACTGGATAACTGTACTTAAGGTGGTTACATAAGTGAATATCCTTGGTCTTAGGAAATGTGCATAGCAGTGTTGTATGTTCAAGGGGCATGACATATATAACATACACTCAAGTATTCAGAAAATAGGTAGAACAATACAGAAAATGTGGCCAAAGGTTAAAATTGTCCGATCTGGGTATCTGGTGGGGCAGGAAGGGTATGTTGGAGTTGTCTGTATGGGGTTTGTATTATTTTTGTTAACTGTCCTGTAAATGTGAACATATATAAAAATAAGTTTTTTTAAAAAAGTCTTATCCTCACATAACTTGAATAAAAAGATTCTGAAATAAAACAGTAATCTATATTAATAATTTTCATAAAGTAAATTTCTCTTTATTAAAAAAATAGCACATTTCAATTTTTTAAAGGCATGTAGCTAAATAAAACATACAATCAAAATAACAAATATACTAGCACATGAATTTTAAGCCTTATTAAATGTTTCTGAGCTAGCACAGGCGAAGCTATAAAACTTTAATAAATTTAAACATAAAACTATAGGTGCTGCATCTCTTCACTAGAGACAAAAAGAGATTCACACATACACAATATACACCCAGGCCCATCATATTCAAGCAAGAAGTTTAAAAAGCTTGTTAAATGATAAATCTTTCCAGTCTTAAGGTTATGGATTCTTCCCAAACTGCAAACCACCCATGGATATCAAAATGCTTGCTTATTATTTAATTTATATGATTAAGAAAATTGTGATACCATAATTACCATTTTACTCTGTTTTTACATCCATGTCAAACAATCAACCAACACAATCAAAACCAATTCAGAATTTAATAGTTTTATACCTTAAACATATAAAAAAATAATTAAGCAAAGCCAAATGGAGATGGACAGGCTGAGTACAAGGATATAAGAGTGATTCTCCAAATGAGCAGAAGCCAGCAAAATAGTGCTACTGCTACAAAGAGTTATGGATCTTGGGACATTAATGAGTTCATCTTCCCATAAGTGCATCTTTGACAGCTGCTTTAAACTTTGGATGTGAAATTTACAATTTGACAGACAGCAATGCCAAGAGACCTTAAAAGAATTTCAACCCCAAACTTCACTCAGTACACTCACTAATGGGCGCTGGGTTATTCATTCACCTGGCCTACTTCAGTTTCCTCACCTGTAAAATACTAGGAAGTAACATTTAATCCTAGATTTTTATGAAATTTCCACAGAGAACAAAGACTAGAAAAGTGAGAAACAAGGTCCTATTCAAAAAACTAAAACAAACAAAAAATGCCCTTTAAAGTGTCGGAAATAGTAGCACTGTGCAAGTTATGTAAGTACTTCAGGATTAGTATTAAAACCTGGCAAAAAAGATTCTGCAGTTTGAGAACTGCAGCTCTAAAAGGCTGTAATACAAAAAGCAGCAATTACTACTAAGAATTAAATAGGAATATTTGGTGCAGAGCAGTAGCATTTCAGGCAAATTTGAGTTAGTATAAAAATACGTGTAAGGTCTCTCCTCAATTATGACAATCTCTCCAAATTAAAAATTTGTCAACAATAGCATGTTTTCAAAATTAATTGATCAAGTGATTTTCAAACTGTGTTTAAGATATTGTTGGTGCTACTGTAAACAAGTCAATAAAATAATGCCCATCCTGCATCAGTAAACAACCCACACTGGAACCTCAGTAAGTGATTTCAGTGACAAACAGGCTAACATGTTAACATGCACCACTATAATAATTTAAAAATATAAAAGGCCATCCAAGCATTCATTAAGTGACAGTGGTAGTACTGAGACACTCCTACATGTCAGTAACTTTGGAAAGGAAGTGAAATGTGAGGAAAGAAGCCAGACAAATATGAAGATATGCTGAGCTGTTCATTTAAGTGTACTCATGAAAAAAAAATAGTGATAATGCTGAGAAAGTAAAAAGTAGTATTAAGGCAAAAATATGCTACAAGAGTTAAAGGTTTATATAGTTTGAAAATTCTTCCACTTTTTAAATTTATTCCTATTCAATTATTCTTGATTAAATTATGAATGATCACCCATGGAGAAATGATCTTCCATATAAAATTAAACTGTCTTTTATAGGACTAAAGAGCAACAGCAAGGTCTTGACCTAGAAATAGATGCAATTCTTACTAACTTTGAGAACTGGTAAACTATTAGAATGGATAACAAAAGAAAGCTACCTTCTTTGGAAGAGTGAAAAAGTAGCAGATGTTCTGATGGTTTGGGTAAAGCACAATCTGATGGCATAAGATGAAGAGCAAAACAAGAATTTAGGACTAAACATATAAATTATAAAGCCAAAAAGTTACCCCATCTAAAAACATGATGATGATAATGTAAATATCCCATCAACACAGACTTTAAGAGGCAGGAATACACCAACATACTAAGCATTTAGAACTTACAATAATAGCTATGTTAAAATGTTAGCAACATCCAAATCCACATATGTAGAGATTAAAAATGTATCTGCTTTCAGTATGGATACCATATTCTTGGCCAAAAATCAATCACAAATTGATAATACATCCTTATATTTACACAAACTAAACACATCACATTTGGTATTTATTAGAGCAGTCATCAACGTCACATATTTGGAAACCTTCTGTATCTTTTAACAAAAGATGTTTAGGTGATCATAAACACTCTTTCAAGTTTTTAGAGTTTATTTGCACATTCAGCCTGCAAGCTCCTCCCCCTCCCAAGTGGTCCTTCAACAGGGGCCCGAGGCAGACTGTAAGGAAAGGAGAGGTCCCTGTGTCCAGCGCACCCCACAGATCAACCTAGCTGAGCAGTGAGCTGAGCTGGCCTGCCCTCACACCCTCTTAAGCAATTAACCACAGATCTATTTTAGAAAGGGAAAAATGACTTGAAGTATTGAAGAAAGTCTTTAAAATCCCCAATTCCTACCCTACTCCCTGGCTTTAACATAAACCCACTCAGAGCTGGTGCTCAGCTACATTTAGGTAGTGTTGGAAAGCAAGAGCCCTAGGACGGCCAACAGCCCCCACGTCTCACGTTTCTTCCACTTTTCTTGTCTCTTAGGCCACCCCTGACATGTCCCCCCCCGCCGCCATCTGCCTTTTTATTCCCTTAACTAGGTATGACTCCTCTTTTCCTTATTTCCCCTGAAATAAGAAAGAGACAAGAAAGCTAATATTTATTGAGGACTAAATGTGGACATTTCTCATAAATGGATCCCAGGACTTCATTCCTTTTCTTGTTACACTCTCACCCTCGAGCCCATGAAGTATACATATAGTACAGCGGTAAGAGCATGAACCTTCAGACCACACCTCCCAGGTTCAAATCCTGGCTTTTCCACATGCTAGCTGTGATCTTGACAGGTTTCTTAACATCTATGTACCTGTCTGGTAAAATGGGTATCATAGTTATAGCACCAGGATGAGGAATAAGTAAATAAATTTAATTAAATGAGCTAATCTAAAGCACTTAGAACACAGCCTGGCAGGGAATAAGCCCTGTATCAGCATAAGGTGCTATTTCCAATGCCCATCAACTTGAATGCCACCTATCTGCTGATAACTCCCTTCTTTATGCTGCTACTCGGGACTCTTGTCTAACTACCAGGCTCCCATGTCCCACTACATACTTGACATTTCTACTCAGCTCAAAAATATCTCAAAGGCAATACGTCCAAGACAGAATACTTGATCTCTCAAACCTCTCCTATCCCCCACACCCCTAGTCTTCACCATTTCAGTGAATGACACCACTATTTTCCCATTACAGCAGCCAAAAACCTAACAGTTACAACTCGTCCCTTTCCCTCACTCCAAGCCCAACTCAAACCATCAGCAAGTCCTGTCATTTCTATCACTAAAATACATCTCACATCCACCCACTTCTCTCCATCTGGACTGCCACTTCGTTAATCTAGGCCAACCACCTCTCTTCCTGGATTCCTGGAAGCGTCTCTTCACTCGTCTCTGCTTCTCTTCTTGCCCTGCCACAACCCATTTTCCCCCACAAAGATGAATTTGTCAACAAACAAACAAAAACCCTCACTGGCTTCTCATCGCACTAGGAACAAATGCAAGCTCCTTCCCAAGATCTGGTTCCTGTCCGTCTCATTTTCATTCATTATTCACTCTGATGATCTATCTTCTTTCAATATGTTACCTTAGCAAATGCTGTTCACTACATCTGCAATGCTCTCTCCCTCTTCCCCTGGACAGCTAGCATTTTCTCTTCCTGTAGATCTCAGCTTTAAGGTCACTTTCCCAGAGACCTTTCTTCACCCAATTTCAAGTGGGCATTTCTGTTTTTTCTCTATCAGCCACTTGCTTCTTTCCTCTATCACCCTTAATACTATGTGCAATTATTTTCTTTTATTTGCACACACACACATACACACACTCCTAGAATGTTAAATTCCATGAGGACAGGGGCTTCAGCTGTCTTATTCTCTATTTTATCCCCAGCTCGTCCAACACCTGGCACAGTAAGCACTCAATAATTGGTGAACATGAACGAGGCTACTGTACTATTCTACATACATTATCTCATTTATTCTTTACCATAACCAGGCAAGGCATTTATTATTTATTATCTCCATTTTAAAGTTGAGGAAACCAAGAGTCAGAATTATTAAGGGATCCACAGCTTCTGAGTATAGAAGCGGGATTCAAATGCAGGTCAGTACCGAAGTGCCTGTACTACTTCCACTACAGCACACTGTCCGCCACCGTTCCCGTTTCCAACCCCTGGACTCAAGTCTCTCACTTCACCGGGCTTCCTACTCCTTCTGGACCCTAACAAGTCACGTGTTCCCCATTATATAAATAATAAAAGCAGTGGCTCTAAACATGGCAATTTTGCCTCTGAGGGGATGTGTGCCAACATCTGGAGACACTTTGATTGTCACAGCTGGGAAGGTGCTATGGGCATCCAGTAGAAAGAGGAACCAGGCAGGTGAGGTAAGTAAAACAGAACAGATATACAGGAGAAACCCAAAAGTTTTTATCCTTTATCTTTCCTATATTGGATTATGGTTTTTATTATACTTATTTCATAAACGATATCTTAAGTTACAGATTTTCGCCAGACATGCTTTGTTCGCATGTTTACCATATGTATTTTTCACTTCCACAGAGTAGACGCCCTTCCATTTTTCCTTGAAACACTTAGCTCTCTCCAGCTATCCTTTTGTCTTCCCTTTTTTGGTTAGCAACATGGGTACAAGAACTGTGTCACTCATCTGTTAACTCTAATTATAATAGCCACATTAGATGATAAATGGCAACTGAGAGCTCCAATTTGGAGGGAGCAATAGAGTTTAGGGAAAACTGTGGCAAACTGGACAATGTGCGACCCCATTTAAAAGTGGAAGAGGCAATTACCTAGTTCCAGCTGATTGCGGCCATGTGGGGATGCGGTCACCCTGATGCTGGATAGTGTGCTTCTAAAGACAGGCAGGAAATCAAACTTTAAAAATGACAGATGCTTTCCCAGCCCCAGATGCTGGGTTAACTAGTCCAGAGTAAGGCTTGGATAGGGGATTTTTTTTCAAGTTTCCAGATGATTCTAGTGTGCAGCTAAAATTCAGAACCACTGGTCTATTTTATAGATGCACAACTGAGGCTCAGAAAAACTAAATGCTTTGCTCAGGCACCCAACCAGTTTGAAGTAAGTATAGAATCAGAAAACTGTTCTTCTAAAGCAGTATTTTCAAGCTAGGGGTCAAGACACTGGATAATGAAATCAATTTAGTAGTTTATAAGCAGCATTAAAAAAAATTTTTTTTAATAGAAAACCAGAGTGCAATGCATGTGATAAAAGGGTAAGAATCGTTACATGAAACTTGTTTTAGTGAACCATGTGCATATATGTGCCACTTGCTCTACAGATCCTTTCTCTTCCTTTCTCTGCCTGGTTCCCAGCCCCAAGAGGGCGGCTCTACAGAAGGCTTCAGCTGGGCCCCTTGTCTCTGATTCCATTGGCTCAGCCAGTGAGAGGTACTAGCAGGAAACCAGACGGTGGGAGGTGGGAGGAGTGTTTGCCCTTGGTCACTCTGGCTTCCACAGCATGGGCTCAGGCTGGGTTCAGCTCCTGATGAAGCTTTCCTTCTCCTTCAGGCTCAGAGTGGTAGCAACTCTCCATTGTTGACAGTACTGGATGCCAGCTCACACTTCTGAAAACAGTCCATTTATTAAATGTTTCCCACCAGGGAACTGATAGATATAAATAGATAGATCAACAGATACATGCATATGTGTACTGGGTTGCATTTTCAGAGGCGTGAGCAGGTGTATTGTTTACTGTTTACTGAGGGTTGTGGTCAAAAAAGTTTGAGAATCATTGTCGTGGTTCTTACTACATTATTGCCTCCCCTGGCTGATATAGGGGGCTAATGGGTTTAAACTTCTAAAAAAGACATTTCAAGAATGCTTTTTTACAACTGTTCCCATTAAACAAAAAGTAAATAATGTCCACAAATAAGAAAAACATATAATCATTAAAACTTTTTTTTTAACAACACAGCAGGGCTTGCCCAATGGAAAGTACCACCTTGGTAGGTGGTGAGTTTCCCATCAGTGAAGTTGATTAAGCAAAGGCTGCTTGGCACATAGAAAGGAGATGAATGAAAAACTGAACTAGAGACCCTTGGATTTATTTCTAATGCTTAAAAAATCTGAGTTTCTATCACGAAGTTCAAGTTAAAAAACTTCTTCCTAAACAATATGAAGCAATTTTTTGGTCATAGTTTAATATTTAATTGTTAGTGTACTTGATCTTTCTTTAAAAAAAAATCAGCTACCAATTATCTCTTGACAAATTAAGAAAAACACAATGCCTTTCAATGTGAAGGCCAAAGAACTATTTTAAAGTCCCAACTAAAGAAGTACATTGTCAGCTCAACTCTCACTCATTCTGGAGAGAGGAGAGGAGGCAGCTTTCAAAAACACCGAAACCCTGCTCCTCTTTGCAGGATCCAAGTGGCCTTTTGTTGCCTTGGCAGGTCACATGGCAGGGGGGGGGGAACTGACATGTCTAGGAGGAGGTATAGGAAACCATGCACCCCAGACCTGATCATTCTCCAGAACACTCTCTCAAGCAACCCTGTGGCGTCATGTAGATGGTCAGCAAGGTTAAAAGATCTCTACACCTTGGTCTGCTCGCCCAGCCTGCATACATCTGATGGCCAGTGACCAGGGTACACCCAAGAATGCAGGACAGCGCCTTCACTGAGCCTGTTTCCAATTCCCAGAGGAGCAAGTCAAGCAGAGTGCACCACTGTTATATTAAGAAACTGTATTTAGGCATGGGCATACTAAACCAAACATAAGCCAGCCAATATAAGAAGATTCAAAAGAAATACAATTACAAGAAAAGAAAATATGCTAAAAAGTGGCAATAGATATTATAATTCTTAGATTTGTTTTTGTAAACTTCCTTAAGAAGCAATGCCATTCCATATTTTACTACAAAGTGGTTGTTTATACTAGCCCATCCAAGAAAAATGCAACTTCATCTGTCACGAAATCAGTTATTATGCATTTGTTTTTATAATAGCAACTACAATTTGTTCAAGAATTTAGACACAAAACGCCTTCCCATATATGACCCACCCCTTTTTGTTTTGCTCCTCAGGACATCTCTGTGGAGTGGGTAGGGCAGGTGTAAATCCCACTTAAAGAGAGGCTCACAAAGGAAGTAACTTGAAACTTAACACAAAACTTAACCATAGGGAGCTGGATCTGAAGCCTCTTCCTTATGCACTGTACCATGCTGCCTCCCCAAGGTGAACTGATCTAACCTGCACTGGCCATGTTTTTCAAGCTCACTAGTGAAAAAAAGAGATAATATACTGAAAATACTGAATTTTCTAGGCTTGAATCCATGTTAGTTAAAAAAAAAAAAATACCCCCAATAACTATATCAACTTTTCTGAGCCCATTAAAGCACACAGAGTGCTGACTGGGCTTAAGACAGAGTGACAGACATCAAGTGGCAGCTGTGTTCTCAGGGGAAGTGGATTTGCTGTGTTCTATTCCTCGACCTATATTGAACCCCAAACTCCTAGTTAAGGGAGCTTTCGGTCACTAAGGGAATTTGCAAAGCTAATATGGAATAAATCATCAGTAATTTAATAATCAGTAGCCAAAGCTCATTAATGGCATTAAATAGGAAAGGCAGTGTTACATCATTTTACTGGCTGACTTAGAAAAATTAGGCCCATTATCCAAATTGCTGTAACTTGCCTTATCGGAACGTAAATCAGGAAACAAAGGAAACCTGAAGTTGGTCCACAACATGTGAATGTTTCAACTTTATTATTATTTTTTTCCCAGCACATTGTTACACATCATCTATTTTGTTCATGGCAGAAGGAGAGGAGGGGTGCCCTCCTCATCAACCATCTCCGGGCCAGCAGGGAAGATTAAGGCCCGGGTGCACACAGCACAACACAGCGTGGAAAGTGACGCGCCGTGGGGAATCACAAGCACAGTGCCCCCGGCGGTGTTTGTAGCCAAGAAGAAAACACAGGCTAAAATTTAATTATAAGTTTAGCAACTTTCTAGAACAGGAAACGCGCTTTTCCACTGCGCTTAAATGAATCGCTGCCAACCCAAAGCAAACCTTCCACCGGGTCATGGACGGAGGTAACGGGCAGGCGGACGGTCCTCACCAATCAGCAGCGCCCAAGTCTAGGTAGCGCAGACCAGCCCGCTCGCAGCCAGGCCGGGCAGCTGTTGATCTCGGGGCCTTTTTTTTTTAAAGCAAAGATTAAAGAGACCTGGTAAGAAGGGTGCGAAGATTGAGCCAGGAGAGGGGGAGGAGAGAAGGTAAGAATGTCCCAGGAAGAAAAGTCAGAGAGGTTTGCAAACTGGCGGAAACCCGCAAGCAAGGCTCGGCGGCGCGGAGGCGGAAAGGGAGGGAAGGGGGGCCGCGCCCCAAAGTTCCGCGTCCCGGCGGCGGGGCGCCCCCGACCGCGCGCTCGAGGCTGCTCACCTAGCAGGAACGTGGTCCAGGTCCGGCCGCGCCCTGCGCGCCGCAGGCCCAGCGCCCCGCGCAGCCCGGCCGCCAGGCGCCCCCCGAGGCCGCCCCCGCCGGGCGGCGTGGCGGACTCGGCGCGGGCCCCCTTCCTGCCTGCAGTGCCTTTGCGCCCCGGGGACAGGAGCGCGCGCTCGGGCCCGGGCTCCCCGGCGCCGACCTCCGGCGACCCCCTCAGCGGTGACTGCGAGGCGCGGGGCGGCTGGGGCGGCTTGGGGGCCGCCTCCCGGTGCTTGTTCCGCGCCTGCAGGACCATCTTGGCATAGTCGCGCCCGCTCGCTGCGCGCGCCTGAACGGCGGCCGAGGAACGGCAGGCTGGCGGGGCGGCCCGGGCGCCGCTCACTCTCCTGCAGGCGGGCAGGCGGGTGGAGGGCGGACCCGTCCCTCCCCGCGGGCCGAGAGGCGGGGAGAGTAGGAAGGCCGGGCGGCGGTTGCTTGTTTGGCGGTGCCGCCGGGAGGCGGCGCCGGACTCGCTCACCCGCCGCCGCGGCCACAGCTCCGTTGTCACGGCGACCGCAGAACGCCGGGGGGCGGGGGCGGGGACACCCAGCGAGAGGCCGGGGCCCCGCCCCCTCCGCGCCGGTCGCGCGCTCCCGATCTACCAGCGCGCACGCGCCAACTCCCGGCGCGGGCAAGAACCAAACCAGTGGCTGCCTGGCGACTCCGCCCTCTTTCGGGGCCCTGGGGGCCTGGCCGATGGCAAGGCGCGAATGGCTTTCAGGACCCAGCTGCTGCCTCCCTCCTCTCTGGGAATGGCCGGGAAGGAAGAAGAGCCCTAACGGGCAGGGGTCGCTTTTCGAAGTTTGGGACTGGGTTGAAGCTGCGCCTGGAGCCCGGCGGAGCCCGCGCAGCGCATCTTGAGGGCGGCAGGGGCCGGGTCCGCTGGACCTGGAGCGTCCACCCAGGGGCGCTGCGAGTGCGCACTGGAAGCCCTCGTTAGCCGCTTTGGGGCGTGTGGGTAGAAATAAAACCACAGTCTTAGGTTTACTCCAGAATGAATGTGTGGCCCTCTCAACTTAAGGCAGAGCCGAGTGCAGCTCCCCTGTTCACAGATGGTAAGAACCGTACAACTCGATTTAAAATGGCAGCAAAGTATCTCACGTGGAGCTGACGAGGGTCGAGGCACAAGTGTGCCTAAGACATTGAAACTGGAAACCCTGACTCGCACCCAGTCTGAAGATAAAATTGCACTGCCCTAGAAGGAAAGATTATCAACAAGTGTGTTCTGTTAGTTTCATATTCTGTAACCTTGGTGTTTAATAGGAAGAAAGCAGAAAACGTTTATTTGCTGATAAAATACAAGGCTTTAGTCGAAAACGGGTTTCCTTTGACAAGGCAGTGGAATGCATAAGAGAATGAAGCCCAGAAATGTTAAGAAAACCCGGCAGATCCCAAATCTCCCTCTTCGCCCTCCACCTGGCACTGTTTGCACGAAGCCTTACATCCTCCTGAATTACCACTAAGGTTCCCTTCCTTGCTGTGTCCTGTGGCCTTGTTCCAAAAAGTTGTCTTTTAGTCCCAATATTGTAAACTAAGCCACATCGTTGTCATTCCAGGGGCTTTTTGTGGCTATGGGTCCTCACCCTTTCGGTTTCCCTGCCCAGTGATTTATCTCTTTATTACGAAGTTAATACCAACATTCATTCACTGCTATACTTATCTAAGGGACCATGAATTCTTTCATAAAGGGAAAAACATGCCATGCTAACTAATTATCCCTCATATTTTGACTATTTTGTGAATTTGGATTTTCAGATGTTGTCTTTGTTGGAGCGGGAACAGCTATTTTTAGATACCGATTTTTAAAAAGTGATTAAAAGTGAAATGGCAGAATGCTTGGATTCTGAAACAGTGTGTCAGATGGATCCAACGTTACCTTCCAGGATTAATACTGAAATTAACCTGTCAGGTTAAAAGAAACCTAATGCAATGTCCAGTAAGGGTGATGAAAATAATTTGTTGAATGATTTTTTTTAATGATCAGAAAGACACATGAAATAAAAGGTTTGACATTGGAACTACTGAATTCCTTGTATGTTCCCTCCTCTACATGGTGGGTCCTGGATTCAAGAATTGCCTCCCTTGGGCTGGATACCATCTTACTAGAGAACAAACTCATTAAATGAATAAAGGTGTGAATGAGTGAATGATCTGTCATTCTAGCCCACCTCACCCACTCAGTCTCCAATCTCTGAAAGACAAGGACTCTTGCCTACTCATCTTCACATTGTTCCACAGAGCCTAGCCCAGAGCCTGGCTATGAAAGTTCGTTAAATTGACTTGAAAGAGGAAAACCTATGTTCAAGACAACACCCAGTGGGTTTTTATTACTGCCACAAGTGCTGAATTCCCTTCTTGGCTTGGCAACCATGTGGAAAATCCCAGAGAGGGGCAATATGCAGTACTGGTTTTAAAATATTATAATTTTAAGCCCAGGATCCAATCTCTGTTCTGACATTTACAAGCCCTAAGACCTTGGCCAAGTTACTTGACCTTTATGAGTCTAGGTTTCCTCATCCCTAAAATGGGGATAATAAAACACCTACCTCACAGGTCTGTAAAAAGTAAATGAAAGCATATGAAATGCATCTAGCAATTACTTTCATCAGAGTACTTAATAAATGTTAAAGGTAATGGCCTGGATCAAAGTAATTGCTAAAAAAAAAAAAAACAGCAATAGATGATGTATAAGGAGGATGGTAAGCCCTGTGCCTTCCCAGAACTTGAGGGCTGACAATCCAGGATCGGGTGTGAGCCAGGGGAGAGTGCATTGGAATAGAGGGCAGGAAAGTGAGGACAGCTCTGTGATCTGTGTACCAGTCCTGCACTCTCTGGGCTTTAAGCTTTTCAGCTATCAAATGTGTGTTCTGAGCAGGTGATTCCCTGTGAATGATTCCTGCTTCCAACTTGTGCTTTATGACTTAGTTTTCCAGAGCTGCTACCACACAGAGCATTAGCTTACACAACAAGAATTTCTTGGGTCACAGTTTGGAGGTGAAAAGGCCATGCATTTTCCTGGAGATGTAACTTTCTGGTGATGGCAGTCCTCCATCACTTGGCAATGTCCTTGCTTTCCTTCTGTTGCTTTCTCTGACCATATCTGAATTTCTCCTCTCTATAAGGACTCAAGTAATACAGATTCAGACCACCCTAATTCAATTTGGCTACACCTTAACTAATAACATCTTTAAAAGGTTCTGTTTACAAATGGGTTCTCACCCACAGGAATGCAGATTAAGATTAAGAGCATGTCTTTTGTTGGGTAATAATTCAATCCCCAACAGTCCTCCTTCTGGACTCCAAAAAGACATTCCCACATGAAAAAAGCCAGGCTATTTTGTGATATTTGTCATAGCAGCTCTGGCAAACTGAGACACTACAAATGATGCCCACTTGGGACATCATTAAGCCTTGTTAATTCCTCCACCCCCACCCCCAAAAAAGGAGGAGGTCATTTCACACAGGGAGAGTGGTGGAGTAGAAACTAGAACAGTCTAGGGAAGTTACATGCCAGATTTCATCTTATAAGTGTGAGATCCACAGGAGCAGGGAATGCAGTTTATTCATATCTGTATTCTTAGGACAGTGGCTGCCACATAGTGGTGGATGCTTAAAAAAAGTTTGACTAACTGAAAGCTGTGTTTTTAAAATTGTGCTGTGTATAGAGGATTCTATGAGTTGATTCAAGGTTATAACAAATTTAGATTAAGCATTACTATCTCTCACCACCTTTAATGTGCTTTTCTTTCCAGGGGTTCCAGATGCACCAGAAAGGAACCTCCTTGTTTGACTGACACTGCAGAAGTCCTGGGCCCAGGCAGAGGATTCTAAAGACACGAACACAAAACAGCAGCTCCTCATGAAGAATCCTTGGTCTGGTCCCAGGGGTGCAAACCCAATCCTTTTCTCACTAAGAGCTACTATGCATTGGGCATTGAAATACAGACATTTAATTTTTTAAAAAACTTTGGGAATGTAGAGGGAGGGAATTAAAAGAAAATTAGCATAAAATAAAAAATTACTTAGAGGAAGACAAGGAAATGCAGAAAAATAAAGCTTAGCAGTGTTAAAACATAAGAAGCAGGGAAACATTCTTAGATGGGCAGCAAAAAGCTAAATCTGGTAAAGGGAAGACTGCGCTAGGAACCAGTTTCCTTGTTTTTCTACATTGGCATTTTAAAGGCCCCATTTAGAACTTCTAAATTTTCCCCTTTTCCTCCCACTTGCTTTCCTACCCATAGAATGACAGCTAAAGGAGAAGCTGGATTATGGCATTGATTTCTCATTTCCTTAGACAACTTCTCTCCATCTCTTTATTGGAGATTTGTCCTGGGGGTAAGTTTTAGATTTTGACATTTGTGCCCCTCAGGGGTTGCTCATACAAAGAGAAGAACCTGCTTAATTCCAGAATACTACTAGAAACCTAAAATGGGTGCAACAAACTATATGTGTGTAACATTGAACTTTCAGCAAAGCTCCAACATTAACTTGTCACTGTGTTATAATGTATTCCTTTAGTCTCTGGTGAGAACAAATGTAAATTGCTACTTTATTGCTTTTCAGATTTTATCTCCTGTCTTTCTTATAGCTGACCTTGTAATTTAAACTGTTCATGCTCCAGTGAGTGTTCCTGAGAAACTCAGAGAGTTCATCATTACTCCTAGTTATAGTACATTTCTGCATCTCTATTATAGAGAGGTGTGTCTCTTAAAAATGCAGTTGATGTTATTGAGGGCTTACTATGTCCTTAGAGCCTTAGTAGCTAATAGGGACATTAAAAATTCATATACTAAGTCCCCATCCCCAAAGGGCTCACACTTTAGTTAGAGAGACAGGGCAAGCTAGAATAAAATACAATTATGGAGAAAAATTTGTGAGTCCAAGAATAAGTACTGGCAGGGTTGCAAAGAGAAGCTGCGATGGCTGACATAATTGAGGAGGTTACAGGGAGAAGGTCAAACTTGTTCTAGGCCTTGTTGGCATGACAGATTTAGATTGAATGGAAAAGACAATATCAACAGGGAACAGCATGGCATATTTCTGAAACACTCAGATGGTGCTTGGCACAGAGAAGGTACCAGTACCAACATCTTAAATCTTTTATGGAATGAGGAAAGGAAGAAATAACTAACTAAGTTCGAGCAATGAATGAATGGGAGAAACAGAGAATAAATGAATGAACCAATGAATGGAGCATGAAATGCCCAGAGGGCCACCACCTGGAGCTTGGCTTTCAGAGCCCCCTCCTCCCCCCAAATCAATCCAGACCTGAGCAGACTCCTTCCTGAAGGGTGCTACACTCCTTCAGAGGGTCTTAGGAATACTGGGACCCAGTGAATTCCAACTCCAGCCTGTTACCTGGGCCAGGACTTGATTATGTCTGGGGGGCTCAGAGGCCTGACCTTCCCTCTCACCACCCCAGACACTGAGGAAGGTTGGGAACTGATTCACTTAGACACCTTATGTTCAGTCTCCTGTCCCCATTACCCAGGTTATGCACCTGGATATTTCACACACTTTATCCTCTGACACCCAAGCTATTCCTCTACCCAACCTTTAGCCAGTGCTCCCTGGAGCTGCTGTGATCTGATATGCTCAGCGCTTCTGTGGCCTCCACCTCCTGGCTCTTCCCACAGGACCTTTCTCGTGTGGCAGGCTCATTCCCCCACAACCCCACTTCCCCCTTCCTCAGAACTCCTTTCAGCCTCCTGGAAAGTTCCTCTGAACTCCTTGTCATCTCTACCCTTCATGATGCTGTCCTGCATGAACTGCCCAGTAATGCCCCCTACCCCACCATAAACTGTCTACCTACCAATAGCAGGAATGATGTCAGCACCCTTCCAACACCGGGCCTCTCAGCTCCTTGGCATCCTTGCCTCTGGGTATCTACACCCCTACTCCATGTCAGCCATCCCCTCTTATGGTCTCACCCTGCTCCTTGCCCTTGCCCAAGGTGGCTTTGCCCCTGCATTTTAATATTCAAACATCCCACTCTCCAATACCAACCTCCAATGCCTCCAGGTCTCTTGCTTGCTCCACCTCAAGGAACTCTTGAACCCCTATTCCTCTCCTGTCTTGCCCAAGCACCAAGGCCCATCCTTGCAACACTCTTCTGCCAGTATCCCCAGCTCCCTACTCTGCACCTTCACCCACCTGGAAAAATCCCACTGTTGGAATAATTCTGTCATCCAACTTCAGATCCACACCCCTGGTCTAAGGAGTGCTGGAGAAATCCCAAAACTTGGAAGGCAGGAACAGAATCAGTTTCCACCAGCAAATGGACCCTCAGCGCTGCCCTGATATCCATTCTCCGGAACAGTTAGCAAATGTTTGCTAAACTTTCAAACCTGCCACACTGTCACCAACTCCCACATAATCAGAAGATGGTCTTTCCTCCTACTCCATGGAGAAACTGGACATCATCAGACAGGAGTTACTTTGTCATCCTGCTTTACACCCACGAACTCACCCAAGCTCTTCCTTCCTCCCCTTCATGAGGAGGGGCCCCTCTTGCATACAAGGCCAACCTCTCCTCCAGGGATTTGCCTGTCCCTCTCACCACCTTGGCGCTTCACTCTACCAACTGCCTCCTTGGCCTTCCCTCCCCCTCTTTTGACTGCTTTCCAACAGACTTAAACTTGCCTAGTTCCTATCTTAATTAAAACCATCTCCCAAACCAACATCTCCCCAAGGCAACCACTCTATCTCTCCCCTTCATTCACAGCAAGAATTCTTGATAGATTTCCTTACTCATGCTACCTCTGCTTCCTCTTCCAGTCACTTTCAAGCTCACTCAGGTCTGGCATCTGCATCCATTCTTCACAGAATTGCTCTTGCCATGGTTGCCAATGACCTCCATGTTCCAAGATTCACAGGACCCACCACTCTTCATCTTGTCATCTGACCACTCCCTTCCTTTGGTTTCTTTGGTAAACCTTGGTGTTCCTGACTGACACCTCTTTGTCTGCTCTTTCCCAGGATCCCTTGAAGGCACCTCTTGTTCATTGAATGTTGGTGTCCCCTAGGGATCAAAAATCAGCCTCTTGTCTTTTCATTCTGGGCAACTACTCTCTCTTCACTAGAGTTTTCCAAACCTGCATCTCCACCTAAGCTTCAGGCCCACCTATCAAACTGCGCATTTGATACTTCTGCTGGAATGTTTTTTGGCAACTCAAATCCCAACTCCAAACTTGTTTCTCCTCCAGTCTCCTTATCTCTGTAAATGGCACCACCAACCCCCCTATTGCTTAATCTAGGGAGCCATCCTTATTTCCCCTCTATCACTCCCAACTTCCAATCAGTCATAAAATCCTGCTGACTCTGTCTCATGAATGTCTCCCAAATCAATTCCTTTCTTTTGGTCTTCACTGCTTGATTGACCATCTTTTTTCCTACAGCCTTTAGCAACATCTCCTAAGTTGTCTCCTTATATCCTCTGTTGCTGCCCATCCATCTTCCAAAGGGCTGTTTCTAATATGCAACTCTGAAGATGCCACTCTTTGTCTTAAACATCATTCAATGCTTCCAAATTCCTAACCGTGATTTCTTAGGCCCTTCATGATTTGTGCCCTACATTCCCTCCCCCTTGCCCTTTCTTCTCCAGCTCACCTCTCACCATCCCCCAGGACTCTATACTTTCTACCCCTCTGGACCTTCACATGTGCTTGGACTGTCACCCTCTGTCCTGTGCAGCCCCTGCCACTTCTCCTGGGTAACTCTGATTTGTCCTTCATGTCACCTTAGGAATCAATTCCAGCAGGAACTTCTCCCTCCCTGCCTCTGCCCCTGGCTATATATCTAGTAAGCAGGACTCTTCCTATCCTGTCACTTACCACATGCTTTCCTTGCCTGTTTATTTGTCTCACTTCTGTGTTAGACTATACACTTCTTGAGGGAAGGCTCTGTATTCTGTTCCCCAGAAAGCAGAACTCTGAAATGAAAATTTGCATGGAGGTTGCTCTCAAGAACAATGCCTGGAAGGAGTGAGGAAAGTGAGACTGGGCAGGGAGAGAAGGTGAACTGCAATGCAATTGCACCAGGGGCCTCATTCAAGCCAGAGGGTAGTTCAAAATCATCCCAGGACTTTGACACCCACAACTAATCAACACTGCTGACTGCTTCCAGTCTACCTGGGTGAGGCAGCCCCCTTCAAGCCAAGAGCAATTCTCCAAAAGGGACTCAGCTGTGAGCCTTAAGTGACCAAGACTCCTGGTATCTGGGGATCTGAGTGGCACACCACAGCATCCACTACAGATACCGCATGGTGTCCCCTAGACGTGACACACCATAGGTGCCTGTTAAATCTTTGTTGGCAAATGAATGATTGAATGTGTAATTAAATGAATGAATTAAATACCAGAACACTAGATCCATTAGGTTAAATGATTCAGAATCTTGAAGAAGGACAAGTTTTTAATTTAGAAATAGGGAACTAGTGAAGGTGTCTGACCAAAAGTCTGATGGGTTGTAAACAGGATTTAAGTAACATTATGCAAGTAGATATGCTGTGAGCATCTGAACGTGTGGCATGTGGGTGGTGGGGATGACTGAGATGATAGCAGGAGGGGTGAGGTATGTGGAGGTTCTGATAGAATGTTGACAGCATGACAAGACAAATGATACCTGCTGAAATGGTAATTAAAATGCTTTGAAAAAATCTGTGATCACGTGTACTTGATCTCGTTTCTTAGTTACAAGTACAGATTAGCCATCGAAACAAGGACTATATGTTGGATGTAAGGTCCATGAAGGCAATGCTGCATCCCCAATGCCCAGAGCAGTGTCTGCACATTTGCGGTGCATGTACATTGAATAAGTAAGTGAATCAGATCTTGTTTGACATTGCTTGAATACAGATTTCTCAACAATTAGGAGTTAGATTGGTGTGAATCTAGCCTTCAGAAGTATTCGCCATTCATTTCTAAGCTATACTTTTTTAGGTTAATTTTGCAGATATATTTTAAAACTAAGTTTATTGTTCTACTTGCAAAACAGCTGTTACTTCAACTCAGCTCATGCCACAAATCCTGGTTTGTTCTCAGGAAATTAATTTTAAGGGAATAGCTGGTAAGGATTTGCCAGCTGACCTAAAGCTCAGCATGCTCAGCAAAAAAGTAAGTAAAGCCTTACTTTTGCCTGCCAAGAAGCTCGTTTTGTCACAGGCCACAGATTAGAGATGAATAACAGATAAGGAGTCTGCATCTTCAGAGAAAATTAATTGACATGGATTCTGGCACCAGGTTTTGCACCTGGGCCATGAACACTGGAGATACCAGTCATTGCTGCTCTAGCAAGAGTTGAAGTGCAAAGCACAGTGAAATGGTGCAGTAACCCTGGCACCTTGCTTGGGGAGCCAGTACTGGATTCCTAGTCACTTTGGGAGAGATATGCTGTGTGGATTCTGTGCAGTCCCACCAGGACTCAAGACCATGTTGTCACTGGCCCTGCGTCAATGAGAGGTTTGGGGTCAGAGGGAAAGAGCTTATCCCAATCCTTTTCTAACCTCCACCAATGAGGCAAATCAAAATGATGCTCTTACATAAGAAAAATGGCCTATTTTTTAGATGCAGTAGATAAAGGAGGCAGAAGTGGCCTAGACTGAGCATGCAGCCCCAAATCCCATCCTTGGTCCTGCCACTGGACATTCCATGGACTTCCATCATGTTTGGGGGGTTTCCACCTCCAGAAGGGGGTGACTGGGGAGGGGTGCAATGATGTTAATAGCTCTTTGGGGCCAGTGCCTTCCTTGACATTGAGCCCCTCTCAATACTCACTTGTTCAAAGGGGAAAAAATCAGAGAGAGTTAAGTTGGTCTCTGAATCCCCCCACCGAAGAGATGCCACAGTGAGCTCCATAGTGGCTGACCCAAATGCTGTATCTTGATTTGCCCAATCACAGTTTAGTTACACTTGGATCTAAACCAGTCTTGCGGGCCAGTGGGCAATGAGCAATCTGCTGCTCCTTCTGCATCTTTTCATAGCACTTTCAATTAAACCACAGACTTGAAGTTTGTTCTCCTTTCCTCACTTCCCAGCCTGAAATAAATACAGCTAGGGCTTTAAGACATGACCTGTGAGGCACCCAACTCCTTCATTGTCATCTTCAAAACTCTCGCCTGCAATATTATTTTCTTCATGAGAATTAGACTTGCATGGAGAATGTGATGTGGATGACTTGATGTACCAAAAAGAACCACAAAATGTGAGATCCAGCCCTTGACAGCAGCTCTGTAACACCAGGGCAAGGCTTGGGGCATTCTTGACGCCCACTTCAGCCAGAGGGGTGTGTGATGAAATGAACACATTAAGACTTTTACCTTCCACAATTCAGTGAGTTAAACAGAAATGTTGTAAAAGTCAGTTTGCCTTACTACAATCTTATGTGTTCTGAATTCTTTTCCTCTATGACTTTTGACAAATGCATTGGAGAGTAAGATGGCTGAGGAGAAAAGAGTTCAGTGAGGCAAGAGGAAGACCAAGGGCCGTAAGAAAGCCTGCCCGGACAATGGAGAGAAGATGAGGGGAGAGTAGGAAGGCACATGTTACAAGACCGGCAGCTTCTGGGAGTTGGGAAGTACGGAGGCAGAGATGGCACTGAAGTTTGGGTCCTTCAAGCAGCTGGGTTTGGTTGCCTTGGGGAAGCGTCCCTGAACCCCAAGGATGGCCCCAAGCCTACCACATCACTACCCCTTCTCAACTAGAGAAGCTCTACGTTCACTGCGTTTATTGATTGGCACTCCATGTACAATTTTATTTTAAAGATGGTACTGCTACTTTAAGAAATAAAAGTCAAGCAAAATCTCAGGAAGCTGGCTTAAAATGCAGGTTGGGTGATAGGCCCCTGTCCCTGGAAATCCTGAGGATGGGGTGGGGTGGGGAATCTGCCTCTCTAACCAGGGGATTCTGATGCAGGTGGTTTCCGATCACACTTTGGGAAATGCTGACTTAGATAGTGGTTTAGGGTTCATTTACTCCAAATGAATAAGAGAATCAGTTCCAGTGTCTGGAGGTCAGATTCACCAGTAGGTTGAGATGATGATGATGATGATGATGATGATCATGATGATGATGATTCTTTTTCTGCTGCTGCTGTTTCTCCTTCTTCTTCTTCTTCTTCTTCGTCTTCATCTTCATCTTCATCTTCTTCTCCTCCTCCTCTTCGTCCTCCTCCTCCTTGTTTCCATTATTCTGTTTTCTTAAAGACAAGGGTAAATTTTCAGATTCTTCTATTATTAATATTTAATAATCTCTGCCTTTGTGAAGTACATATTCAAAAGAGGCAAGCAAGTTTTGTCTGTAGAAATTATAGGAAAAGCAATAGAGATGCATTTTCTCAAAGCTTGCCCTTCTTCCTTCTTTTTGGAGTCATATTTTGGAGGAATAGCTATTGAATGTCCATAATAATTCTACTTCAGTAGTTAAAGATGGATCTTGGAAACAGATCTAGAAAACACTGCCAAGAAAATGAGGTAGGTAACAATAGGTCATGTACTATCTATAAAGCTTTTTTGAAAGGTTACATAGATATATTATTTTGGGATCTGTGGAGTTAGAGTAGGGGTGGGGAGAGGGTTAGGTGTCACCTGTCTCTTCTGGAGCCTGAGGCCCACAGGGGTGGGGGTGGGTGGAGGTGCCCAAAGCTGCTCTGTGAAGCCCTTGGGATGCCCAGGTCTCACCTGCAGCTCTGGCAACATTAAAGTCACCTGGCGGTTTTAAGAAATGCTGATACCTAGGCCTTACCCCAGGCAAGGAAATCGGAAGGGGAGGGCATCTGTACCTTGCAGAAGCTCCCCAGATGAGTCTTCCAAATGGTGAGGCAGATGCCCATAGTTTTAGGGAGAGAAGAAATGAGCTCCCTTCTTATTCCTTGATGATATGACAACTTTTAAAATAACATATTTTATTGTTAGAGCAGCTATGGGCTTAGGAAAAATTGCACATAAAGTACAGAGTTCTCATATACCACTACCACCACCACCATCTCCCCCCCTCCCAAACACATACATACACACACATTTGGTTTCCCCTATTATTAACATGGTGCATCAGTGTGGTACATATATCACAACTGACAAACCAATATTGATATATTATTATTAACCAAAGTCTATAGCTTACAATATTCTTTCTCTGTGTTGTACAGATCTATTCCATGGATTTTGACAAATGCATGTCATGGATCCACCATTTCACAATCATACAGAATAGCGCCACTGCCCTAAAAATGCCCTGTGCTCCACCTATTCAACCCTCTCCCCAACCCCAAGCCCCTGGCAACCACTGATCTTTTCACCATCTCTATAGTTTTACCTTTTCCAGAATGTTATCTAGTTGGAATCATATAGGATATAGTCTTTTCATGCATTTATTTGCCATCTGTATATATTTTTTGGTGAGGTGTCTGCTCAGCTATTTGGTCCATTTATTAATTGGGGTTTTCTTTTTTCTTATTATTGAGTTTTAAGAGTTTTTTGTATATTTTGGACACAAGTCCTTTGTTAGATATGTGTTTTGCAAACATTTTCTCTCAGCCTGTGGCTTATCTTTTCATTCTTTTAATGATAGATTTAAAACACATATATTTATTTATCTCTACACAGGGATAGAAGGGAAAAGGAACAACAATGAGTTAATAAGGAATGCAGGCGGTCACTCTGATTGCAAGCCCAAAACACGAAGCAGTTTTCACACATGGAAGACCAAGTCTTGGCCCCAGCACTGGTCCTTATTTGAGTCCCTTTGTTGCCTCTCCAACACTTAGATCAGGTCACAAACACTTATTTAACCTACAGTACACAGGAGCTGCCAAGTATTTGGAACTTCAACCTTGGATGTCAGGAGGCACCTACCAGATCCCAGCTCTACCCCTTTGCCCGGCTCCAGCTTTGCTATGGCCCCAGCAACTTGGGCAAGCATGTCCCCTTGTCCCCGCTCCTCAGACTGGCCAGAAACAGAACGAGCTTGAGAATGATGGATGGAGGGAAGGATAAATGAATCAAAGTACAATATGAGGAGCCAGTGAAGAGAGTCATGAAATATTCTAGGGAAAAGCTCCTCAGGCCAAACCCTATTTTTCCTGGAGTTACCCAAGCACAAGACACATTTCAGTTACCAGCCAAGGACAAGGCCCATGGAATCTTAAGTGTCATAAAAACAAAAGACTTCCAGACTTAGCCAAGGTATTTATGTATGGGCATGATTCAATGCAGTGATGATGCATTTGTTCTGTACACCAAGACAGGATAACTGACAAAACAACAAGGAAAACACTCATAAAAGGGAAAAGACTTATAGTTACAAATAATAATCACTCCCACAAAACCAGCCTTTCCTAGGTTTCAGGCACGGTTCTAAGTCTTTCATATACATGAACTTTTTTAGTCCTCACATCAACCTTTAAGGTACAGAGGTTGTATTCTTATTATCCTCAATGTGCAGGGGAGAAACACAGAGAGGCTGTCTCTTGACCAAGGTCATAAGGCCAGTTAGTGCTGGAGCTGGGGTTTGGACACAGACAGGGCTGCCCAGCTTAACTGTTGACACCACCCTGCCTTGTGAGGTGGAGAATTCATAGAAGACTCCAGGAGTTGTGATTTCCCTTAAGAGCCAAGACAGCCTCCTTAAAAATAAAGGCCATGAGAGCGCATCCTATGATTGTGGACTTTTACCAGAAGCAATGCTCCGTGCAGCTGAGGGTGGTGTGTCCCAGGGATTAACTTGAATTCTCTGTAATTTATATATGAGAGAGTAAGTCGTTTGCAGACTTTGGAAGTCCATTATTAGTAACAAATGACTTGCAACACCACAGACAGCCCATTGCGACACCCCAGTGAGTTGTGACACCACTGTTGCAGGGAACCACTGGCCTAGAAAATTGACCTAAGTGGAAAGATATTTATGTAACTGAGTTGGAAAAGGATGCTGGAAGCACAGAAAACTTGACATCAACAGTATGTGTCAGGCCTCCCCACTTATTGCTTTTTCCACAAAAGCAGGCAAGAAAAGGACAAAGTGGGGAAACACACGCATCACCCTGTTGCAGTCGAGCCTGCAGAGATGAGCATGGGGCATCCCACTGTCTGGCAAGACCACAGCCCTGAAGTCGCAGAAGCGACAGCACTTATCGCAGAAGATTAAATCATTCTTGGCTGAGAATTTCCCCTTTGAAACAGCGAAGATCACACTGACAGGCTGCGGGGGAAAGAACGAGCCGGCCCTCCCTGGTCATTTGCAGGCGTCCCCATGAGCATTTTGGCTCCCCTCCCCTCTAGGTCAGATGTGCAATTTTGGCCAATCACTTAATGTCACTGAGGGTGTGTGTGTGAGGTATATGATCCCCAAAGTCCCTTCCAGCTCAGAAATTCTGTGATTCTTTTATTAAAATGAAACAGCTATATCATTTTGATTTGCCTTGAGAAGAGTTAGCTCTGACTGCTATGTTTTCACTGCATGATTTCCCCTTGCCCTTAATATTCTCCCCACAATCCATCCAAAATCCTTTTCCTTTCTCCTTTCAAATGAATAGATTTTCCAGAAGCTCTAGTGTGTCTCTTTTCCACAGACCCTAAGACTTGAATTGCTTCTATTCAATCCACATGTGGATTATTTCAATTATAAACCTAAAATTTCCCTATGTATCCAAATCCTGTCCTCAGACTTCCGTTGATTGTTATGAACTTTCTGCCATTCATTACAAACAGAAAGAATCCCACCTAATTTGCGACATTTCATTAACGACAAGAAATTATATCAGAGACTTTTGCTTTCAGGAATTAACATATACCTTTGGTTATATTTCAAACTACCAAGATGGACCTAAAAGAGGCAGCTCCATTGAATATGTTATCAAGTGACTTTCAAAGTCTGCACCCTTGACCAGAACTCTAAGTGACTTTGTTATTTAAGAAAAGTGGCCCTAAGCATTTTCTATTTTCTTTCAGAACCCAACATGCATCGAGTACTTACTATGGATCGGGCAGTGTGCTTGACAAGAGGGATGGAATCCCTAACCCCTTCCCCCCAGCCCCCCTCCTCTTCCCCCCCTTCCTCATCTACACCCATGACCCTGTGTCCAGGTTATATTATGAGTTGACTCTTGGTCCCAGGAGAGCAGGTTTGGACTCACGCAAGGCCAGTCACGTTGTATCTCCAGGGAATTTGGACCTTTCACAGAGGTCTAAATTAGTGTGGGCAAGCTTGCTGGATTAAAGACTCAAAATAGGAAATTTCTGCTTGTCATGTCAGAAAAGCTTAGTCCACAGAATGAATGGAAAGTAGCAGATGCACAGCGAGAAGCAGGAGAAAGGGGGGCGTGAAGGGAGAGGGTGGAGGGAGGGAAGGGGAGAGAGAGAGAGGGAGCAAGCGAAGGGAAGACAGGGAGGGAAGGAAGAGAGAAAGGAAGGGTAAGGAGGGAAGGAGAAAGAAAGAAAATGAATCCGGAGAGTCCTGCTTCCCACAAGTATTTGTCCCAGGGCCTTCAGCCACATTCCAGCACTCTACTTCCTGAGGCACCCCTGCATTTCTCTTTTCTTTTTAAATCTGATCATTTGGGTTTTTGTTTTAAATACTTGCAACCAAGAGGTCTAACTGATAATGATTGTAATTCATTGTTATAGTATGACAATTGAAGTTGGTTCGGACAAAATTTTATGTCTTATTTATTCAAATACAGTAAAAATGACAATTACATGTATAGTAAAAAGGGAAAGACAACCCATTTTTGTTCTTAAATTTCTTCCACCACAAGCATTCACATGCAAGACACTGAGCTTGGCAGTGGGAATAAAAAGATACATAACAATAATGGCCAACCTTATGTTAATCAAGAGCAAATTTAGGAAAAAACAAAAATGCCTATGGGCTATATTTCTTACATTCAAAATTAGTTTCTTTATTGACCGTGTGGGGGAAATTATAGTCTTACAACTCAGTGATGAAGAGGAAAATGTCAACGAGAAAACAATGTCTGCTTTCAGACATCTCTGAAATATTATAATAGGGTCATATTTGAGACTTTGGGACAGGAGGCAGCTTTTTCTATGAGCTCATCTCTTATGCTTGGATAACACTTAACTTTCACATGAGTTCATCTGTATTAGCTTCATTTATTCTCCCAAACAACCCCCCCCCCCCAAAAAAAAAATCTAGCCCAGGAGGCATTATTATCCCCATTTAATATATGGAGATACTGAGGCTCTGTGGAAGTTTCAAAACATACCTGTAACTTCTCTGACATTTGTCCCCTCAACAAGTAAAATCTGCACCCCGTGCCCTGGAACATGGACAGGACATTGTGAGTTGCTGTACAAATACAACGAGGTGGAAGGGACACCGTGTGACTCGTGAGACCGGGTCCCAAAAGGCAATTGACTTCTGCCTCTCTCCAGAGCTACCTGCCCATGGTGTCTGGACCTCCATGTAAGAACTCCAGCTACCCTGGAGCCACCATGCTGGAGAGACAGAGAGACCACACTGTGATGGAGAGAGGCCTCAGATGTGGCATCCCAGCTGTCCAGGTCTTCCCCAGCCAGACACCAGTCACGTGAATGAGGAAACCTACAAGGTAACTCTACCCCAGCCACAGACTAACTGTAACTGCATGAGGATCCTGAGCAAGAATCCCCACCATGGTGAAAAATCATAATAAATGCTTGCTGTTGTTTTATGCTGTTGAGTATGGAGTGGTTTGCTATGCAGCAGGCTCTAAGAAAAGAAACTTTCCAAGATTACTCAGGAATTTCCCAGGAGAGCTGGGATGAGAAAAAGTTCACTCCATTCCATGCAGTACTAATTAGGCAGCTGTGTTGGGTCCTGCCACCCAAGCCCTCCGCCAATTTAGGGCCTCCTTCTTCCACTCTCATCTTTGGGGCGGCTGCTCCTTGGTGGCAGGAGCCTCACGAGCTGCAGGTTGCCAGAAGGAACAGGATCCAGGGCGGGCAGACCATCCCTCTGCACCGTGCTGTGGGCAGGTGGCTTCTGGCATCACTGCCAGCCTTGGCTCCCCACCAGTCCTCCGCTGAGCTGGCTGGCTGTGTTTGAAGTTGCACGCACGCAGTATTGCAAAGGTGTGTGGGTGCCATAAAACCTGCCTGTAGGTTGGCTCTGACAGATCACACCTAGTTCCTGCTCTCACATTTGGCTGGATCTACAGGAAAAAAATATGAGTGTTCTGGGCACCGGCTGATCTTTCAATCTAACGTCTGTCCTTAGGTAAACAGTCCCTGATAAAATTCTAAACTTTCATCCACCTCCTCCAAAGAGCCTGGTAAAAAAGGCATTAACTATATAGACTTCATTTTTTAGTTGCAATGAATTCAGGGCTACTGGCTGCCTCCTTCCCTCAGTGTCCCAGGGCTGTGCTGCAGGAGTGCCGTCTAAATAGAACACCATGGGAAGGGGGCCCCCAGGGGATGGCCCCACGCAGTGCACTTGTGCTCTATGCTGAAGAAGTAATCATTTTCATTTCTGAGGCATATGTCATGTATTTTCAATTAACACCCACATGATTCATGACTGAGGTCAACAAATATTTACTAAGTACTAATTTTATTAAATATCCTTGTTTTCAAAATGTGATCCAGTTTAGCTTTGCCTGTCATGGCATCAAAGACCAATTACAAGAATCATTTTCAAATTTATTCAGATTCATCTTCCTGCCTTCTAGGTTTCCTTTAGTCAAGGCATCCTTGTACAGTGAAGAAGAGGGACAAGAAGAAGAAGCGGGAGGAGGAAGAAGGAAGAGGAAACGGAGGAGGAGGAGAAAGAAGTATGTGTCCGTTTTGGGAGTAGGGGGATGCTGCTCCAAATGGTAAACCCAGGTTATTATTTTTGCCTTATGATTATATATATCAAAAAATACAAGCTGTAGCAAACAAAGCAATATGCAATTATGGAGCAGCCATAGATGCACAGAGTAGATTTTCCTAAATCATGTTTCACAGAATGCCAGTTCACCAAGATGTTAATAAGTGTTTTCCAAAGAAAGTTTTTCATTGTTCTTCTGCATCCCCGCTCAATTCATCTCAGCATATTCAAAAAGGTCTGTGAAGTCCTAGCGTTAAAACAAAGAGAAACTCAACAAAAAATTTCAACTTTGTTTAGCTTGGCATTTCTCAGACTGTAGACCGCCACTCCACCTGCCTTTTTTTTTTTTTTCCTTAATTCACTGATTAACAGGACCCATGGAACACAGTTTGGGAACCCCTCACATAAAGCCGTGATGACTTCTAAAGAATGAGAAACTGTAGCACAGTCTGGGCTAATCTCCTGCTGGGTCAGAGAGAGGCACTGGTGTAACTACCTCCTCACCCAGGTGGGACAAAGACTTGTTCCGTAGCATCCTGTCTTTTCAGGGGAAGAGAAACTTCCAGACTGAGTCTGAGCTGAAAATCACTTTCCCCTTGCACCAAAGTCATGGCACCCCCCTGCACTTCCTGTTATACCGTTAAACATGTCCCATCCCGATATTACCTCTGGCTTTTGTTCTTTGTCTTCCTCGTGCCCTCTTCTGCATGATTGTGTTCCTCCCCAAACTCCCATTCCATTTTCACAGGCATTTCCAGTGAATTCGTTTCAGCTTTACCCTTAAAAGGAGATGCAAAAAAATATATTAAAAAACAAAAGAAATTGAATTAAAAAAAAAAAAAAAAAGAAGGAAGCGCAGGTCAGGAAGGAGAGGCCCTGGGTCCTGGAGGGCTCGTGCTGAGTCAAGATGACAGATCCCAAAGCAGGGAGGGACGTCCCACATCCCCCTTGCTCTGTGCTGAGCCAGCGACCACACAGCCTCCACCAGCGGCCCTGACTCTGGACTGCATAGATTCTTTTCTTTTTTTCTCAGATTTTTTTTTTATTAGAAAAGTTGTAGGGTACAGGGAAATCATGCATAAAATACAGATGGCCTGGACTGATTCTGCTGTGAACGGGAAACGCTCCTGCCCCTGTGCCTCCCCACACCCCTCCCTTACCCTGCTGCCACTGTTATTTGGATTCTTGGTCTTGGTTTCTTCCTATCTCAAATGTCTTCATTTCAGGGTTGTGATGAGTAATAAATAAAATAGTATACTTAGAATACCAAGCATCATGCCTGGCCCAAGACAGTTGCTCAATAAATGGTGAATACTGATCATTATTAGCCTCACCTTATTTTTCCAAGGTGTCTCCATCCTGCAGATACCAATGAGGTCAAATTGACAGGACCAGTTTAAATTTCACGGGGTTGTTGGCCCCACTCCTGTCTGCAGGACTTTCCCTCCCCTCTCTGGCTGCAAGTTGCATGCCAGCATTTCTGGGGTTCTCTGGAGGGTCTCGAGGTGTGCAAGGATGAGTCTGCCCCCTGCAGGCCTGCATGTGCTTCTCCTGTCATCAGAATGCCCCGTCACCGGCTGTCACAGCTCCAGGGACACAGGAGTCCCATCCATCTCGCCCACGGCCCGGCCAGGCACAGCCTCCCTGGCAGTGGTTACTGTCTTCTGCCCTCCACCTGCCCCAATGGCCTGGACACAAAGCTGGAGTGTGGCTGTGACTGCCAGGTGTGAGAGGACAGACAGCTATTTGTGATCCCTCTGTTAGAGGGCTGCCGAGCAGGACTCCTTGTGACCTCGTGCGTTAAAATTTACTGACAACGTTATTATTAAAATATATATATATATATATAGTCTTTCTTCTTCCTCAGAAGCACACAAGCACCTTCATCCAAGAGGCTGAGCTGAGGGCAGGGGTGAGGAATGGCCTTCCTCTTGAACTCGTCATCACCTCTCTTCAGCAGGAGGCTTTGTGATTGGGTGGGGCTTACTGCCCTGGCACCTCCTCTCTGAGGGGGGTCTCCCCTGGGGAGAACTATGCAATGATTGAGCCCCAGCGCCACCCACCCTGAATCCTTACCAGGAGGGCCCCACTTCCCAGCTGCTCAATGGGAGGGTCCTCCTGCCTCCCTGACCTCCCCAAGGGCCTGGTCACTGTGGCTACACAGGCTCCGCCGAGATCCTGCTGCTGACTCCCACGGCCATTGCCAGGAGCCGGCTCTTTCTGCCCCTAAGTGACCATTCAGACAAACGGCCTCGGGGAGCTGCTGTCTAAGGTGAATAGAAAGAAACTAATACGTAATGAGCACCTAATAATTGCCAGCGCTGCATGCTAGCACTTTCCCTCACGGAGGTACTAGGAACCCCTTTTATAGGGGGCGGCAGGGGCTTACTCTGCCGTGGCCAGAACCAGGCTTCCCAGAGACTCCGTCTCTTCATTCCCTGAGGGAATCACTTCTTTTACACTGTGTCCAAAGGGTTATGAGAAGCCACCCAAGGGCCAGGCGAGTGCGGTGGGAGACTGGCCCCACCCAGTCCTGGCCGCGTCCTCCCTCCAAACTGGCCCAGGTCCCGGGCTTCCCCCAGGCCAACGCGGGGACCTTCCCGGGGCCTCCAGTTTCTCTCTTCACCCTGATCATCTCCCCCCAGGGGACCCCTTTTCCCAGATCCTCTGACCAGAAGGACAGTTTTTTTCCCTGCGTTTTAGGTACTCATGTCACTGCCACTACTGGGCAGTTCTGGACTGGAGAAAAAGAAGAGGAATAAAAAAAAAACCTGAAATTTTTCCCACATTCCCCACCTCACAGGAGCCCCGTTTCCTGCTCTGGCTGGGAAAGGGAGATTCCATGTCTCCGCCTGCTACACAGTTTCAATAGCAGGGGCCACCTCTGGGCCAAAGCCATGAGATGAAAGAGGAAAAATAACCCAGGATACTCACTCCCATTCTGGTCTTTCTTCACATTTTGACGCTCCTCTCCAACCTGGCTTCTACTGTTTGCCTCTCAGGGTCCTCAGGTGGTTGCTTTTTGTATTTGATTTTAGTTGCAATCAGTGAGAGAGGTTTTAAAGGGCCTACTTCACCTCGGCCAGCAATTGGCAATCTCAGCAATTTTTAACACCTAAGGATTTTTGAATTCTATATATAATTCTCATCTCCCTATCTTTTTTAGGAAAGGTTTTTTAGAGTGTTAGATATGTGGGAGTTTGGGAGACATTGTGGGTATTGGACTCTCGTTTTCACTGGGGATGTAGCAACTGCTTGGTCAGGGAAGTGCTGTCTGTCTGTCCACCCGGCATGTGGCTGCATGTTGGTGGCTTCACCCTCCCACGAATCTAATGGTCTACCCCCACTTTCTATGTCTTCACTCTGTTAACATTTCTACTACTACAGCCATCGTTACCTATAATACCCAGTGCCATTCTTGGTTTAAACATCTGTTTCCTCTGCTGGACTGGATTCCTCTCTGCCTTCTGAGCTGGTAGCATGGTTTCTGGCACAGAGCAGGGATCAGGCAAAATATTTTTAAAAATTGTCCAACCTTGTCTTAAAATGACTTTTAGGTCTTTGGTATGAGGGACAATGGTTTTCTTGTCTTTTTAAACATGTCTGATGATAATACGGGACCATCTCTGAAAGCTCTCTTGTACTCACAGCCCTCTCCTCCCACAAGCATCAGCTCCAGGGAGCTTCTCTACTTCAGAGCCAGGTAAACTGAGGCCTGGGGAAGTTGGATGTCTCTCTGTTCAACCTAAAATTATTCGCCACCATGAAGAAATTTAAATGGAGAATCTGAGTCAAACTAGACTCGTACTGGCAGTTCTGACACCAGTTTCCCTTAGCTGCACAGCAGACAGCCCAAAGTACATTTACAGATCACTCATTTTTACCTTTGCATTCTGACATCATTTACGCACAGGCTTTCTGACATCCCCTGGGACCCTGATGGCATTAACAACCAAGCACAAGGCTGCATCATGCTCCCCTGGCCTTCTAGTGCTCCCTCCAGCGTTGTTATTTCCATCCTATTGTGGAGCAAAGGCCTTTAAAATCGTTTCATTTCACCAATAACAACAACAACAATAATAATAATAATAAAGCATTTATATTCAGCTGATGTATGAGTACAGTCAAGGCAATTTCATGTTATTCTCCAAGGCTTTTACATACTTGGGGAACTTTGCAAAATGCATCTGAGTGGTTTCAGCAAGCTGTCAGAGCAGACATTCACCTACATGTTCCAAACTGAGCACCCGCCCCGTCTGGAGGATGCTACATCCATCACACTGCCAGGAACAGCCCGACAACCCTCAGAATCCTCACTGAGTCTCACACACATCGCCCACTGTCACAAAATTGCCTCTGATGGGAATATGATTTCCTCCAAAGAATTTTGAGTTCCAGCAAATGGGATCTAGTAAACAAGTAAATGGGAAATGCTTCGATGTCTTACGCAATAGACTTTGGCTTAGCACATACCCTGTGCGTGAGCAGATTGGTAGGGAATCCAAGTCAACTGGCCAGCAGGAACTGAGCTTCCCTGAGGGGAAGGAGGATCATTTCAAGTTTCCCAGCGATCCCACCACAGAGCCGTCAGCTACAGGGCTCATTGGACATCTCAGCATCAACCCACTAATTAGGTTCTTGATGTGGGAACAGAAAAGAGCATCTGTCTCACCCAGGACCCTACTGTGGGCTAGGAGCTCCTGAGCTGACATAGTGACCTATTTGCCTGCCTCCCTTCCCATCTCCACCCCAAGCACCAGTGAAGACTGGCCCTTCTCTCCCAAGGTTCAGCCCAGGCCCAGTTCTCAGGCTAACAGCAGCCTAAGAAGGTCTGGGTTGTTTGCTTGGTCAGTAATTCTTGGGACAATTTTTAGGATGAGCTTTGGCTCCCCTATTCTTTAACTGTAGGGTAAGTATCTCATTTCTCTCTTGCAGGAGTGCTGGTGCTGCTATTTTCAAATAGTTATTCCTTGTCTTTCGTTTCCTCCACCATTGGACCCCAAAGACCAAATTACAGCTCCCAGAAATCTACCTCCGAGACTTTTAGTTCCCCTTAGATAAATGACTTCCATCCCAGGCAGTTTAGCTTTTGCTTGATTATACCAGTGAGTCAGACAGACCCTAATCTAAATCCCAGCTTTGCCCCTTTCTAGTTGGAGAATTTAGGAAAAAGGCACTTGACATGCCTGAGACCCAATTTTCTCAACTGTAAAACAACTTTACTATGTTGTTCTAAAGATTAAATTAGATAATACATCTAAAGTGCCTATCACACAATAGGCCTATAAATTGTGGCTTTAGATTATTATTTTTAGTAGTATCTGTCCATCCATTTCTGCCATGACTGCTGACCTGGCTTGCAATGTTCTTCAGACTCTCCTTTCTTTGATCACATATTGCCAAGGCCATGCTTAAAAGGGTTGGTCCTTGGCCCAATTCTCGCATTCAGACTTACTCTATGCTTCCACCTGAACTTGGTTTTCATACAGGGATCACCGATCCACCTGAATTGCTTTCCTGATTTTTTTTTTCTCCACCAGACTTGTCTTTCTACTTCCTGAGCCCCTACTTTATTCATATGATACAGCAAAATTGTGCAATAAAAATTCTGCAATGGGAGCTTCACTCAAAGGTAAATTATAATATCTTGTATTATTCAGTGTGTGATTAGAGATTCGTGATTATGCACACCATATACAAGAACAGTAAAATGAATGGTTTAGACATCTAGAACTAGATAGTTCTATTTTTTTCTCTCTACTGAACTGATGATCTCTGCATCAGAATAGATATTCACAATATTTAAACTATGGTAAATGTTTTTGCAGTTGGAACCAATGATAAGGTACTTAGTGCCTTGAGTTCTAGGTTAGTACACATTTATTGTCTGGGATGGAAAGGCCTTTAATGGTACTGCTACATGAAACATGACCTGGGGATGAGATAGAGATGAATCTTACAATAAATTTCAAGACGAAGACTCCTTGCCCAGTCAGTCCACTCTGGGCAACTAGGCTCTGTCACTAGGTAAAATTTGTACACGGTACATCAACTCCCTTGATGGTAGTTGGATTCATTTCCAATGGAGAAGCATGTATTTATCTTTTTCAATTTTATCTTTATTTTTTTCCCTTTGCCTTCACTGATGAGAAGGTGATCATAAGCCAAGACTTGCTGCAGGCCTGGGACTGTTGGATTTCATTTTATACCTGGCAGGTAAGTCTATTTTAGTAAAATCGAACTTATTTTAAAACTTAAAACCATATGATGCCACTACACTATAGCAACCAGCTATTGTACAGTAGGAGCTATACATTCTTATATTCAGGCTGTGAGCACTTACTGTTTCAAGTATAATTGGCTTTTTAAAATTAAAAATATAAACTATCCCTTGTTAGACAGAACAGTAGTGAAGCTTCCGCAAATTGGCAAAACAAAATTTTGACAAGAGACTCCAGAGGGAACAGGCAGTCCCTAAAGAATAAACAAACTATTGAATGGAGATTAAAAATTCCACCCAGTCAGCAGCAGCTCTGTGCTGATTCTCAGTCAGTTCCTGGCCTTTAGCAGTAACAACTACAAATAAAACAACAAATCACTAAGTGGAACGTTGCTCTAGATTAAGATATGCTTTATGGGTATTACTTCATTTTTGTTCTTCGCAACAAATTTTGAAGTAAAGACCTTTAATATCTCTATTTTGCAAATAAGGACATGTTAAAATATTAAATAAATTGCCCAGCTATTAAGTGGAGGAGCAGAGATTCAAGCCCCGTCTTCATTTACATATTAATATTTGGAACCTGATCCCAGAGCACCCAACATACTACTGGATACTTAAAAAGCAATTAAGAATATATTGATCCAGTGTTGGTGTAATTCAGCCACATAGGAGGAATAGCAAACAGTAAAACTTTTCCAAAGGGATCACCAACCACTCTACCTAATTTTTTTTCTGTATTTCAACCAATTTTTTTCCATGTTACTCCTTCATGCAACATTTACCGAGCACCTACTATGTGTCAGTATCATGCTGCATGGAAAACAGAAATCAGATGCAAATTCTGCGTTTAAGGAGCTCACAGATCCATAAGGGATTCCCAAAGATAAACAATTTTTAAATTACCAAACAATGTGGCAAAAGGAGTGATGTGAATGGGATACAGAGAAGGCAGTCAGTACAGCCTTCGTAAGGCAGAGGTGTGGCTGGAAGGAGGAGGGGTTGAGCCAGCAGAGAATGTGGGATGAGGGCGAGAACAAACTTAAAGGGCTGAGGGACCCTGGGAGCTTGAGCAGGACAACGAGATGCTGGAAATCTCAGGCTGGAGGGAAACGTGATGTTGGGCATGGAAGGCAGGGACCAAAGCACCTAGGCACTGGGGGAAGGAGACCGAAGAGAGAGCAGAGATGTGGAGGGTCTGGGAGGGGAGAGCCAGCAACAGTGCCCTCTCTGAAGATAAGCACAATTCAAAAAGCAGCACAGTTCGTGTCCTTGAGGTCTCTTTTGTCTCTCCCTGAATTTCTCCCATTTTCTATTAGAATACATGCATGTATGTTTTGAGTCATTTCCTGACAAATGTTACCTTGTGACCAGCAGATGGCGCTAAGTATACATAATACAAATATTTTGTACATTATAACTTTTTAAAAATTTATTTGGTGACATATAAATTCCCCATTTTTAATCATTTTAAGTGTATAATGTAGTGGCATTAATTACATTCACAATGATTTTCTCCCATTACCACCATCATTACCAAAATATTTTCATCAGCCTTAGCAGAACCTGTACCTGTCAAGCAGTAACTCCCCATTCCCCACCCCTCCAGCCCGAAGTAACCTATCATCTACTGCCTCTATGAATTTGCTTCCTCTAGATAATTTCATAAGTGGAATCATACAATATGTGTCATTTTGTATCTGGCTTATTTCACTCAGCATAATGTTTTCAGGGTTCGTCCATTTTGTAGCATGCATCAGAACTTCATTCCTTTTTATGGACAAATAATATCCACTGTATGGATAAAACATATTTTGTTTATCCATTCATCTGTTGATGGACATTTGGGTGCTTCTGTCTTTTGGCTATTGTGAATAATGTGGCTGTGAACACTGGTGTACAAGTATCTGTTTGAGACCCTGGTTTTAATTCCTTTGGGCATATACCTGGAATTGTAATTCCTGGGCCATATGGTAATTCCATGTTTAATCTTTTGAGAAACTTTCACACTGTTTCCACAGCAACTGCACCCATTTTACATTCCCAACAACTATGTACAAGGGTTCCAATGGCTCCACATCTACTCCAACACTTGTTATTGTTTTTTTAATAGTAGCCATCCTAGTGAGTGTGTAGCAGTAATATAATTTTTTAGTGGGCATTTCCCCCTATGTATTTTATAAAACAGTCTAGTTTTTTAGCTTGGTAAATAATTTATTATGGGGAATAAGAACCAAATTTTGGATGAATTGGTTTTTCTTTTCACAATATTGTAGAGTTCTATTTTAGCCCAATACTCATCTGAAATGGTCTGGTTTGGCTGACTTCATGGCCAAATTTAACTCTTTGTGGAAGTGTGCAATGTGTTCTGTAATATGCCTCCATTCTCAGAGTGACTTTTCTCCCCTTTAGGAACTCTGAAATTGGAGGGTCTTGAAATGAGATAGGTTGGACATCCCAGAGGCAGAGTCCCCTCTCCTGGCAATGACTACCTGCCATAGCTTCAAAGAGATCATCCCAGAGACCCCAGTATGTTTCTAAAAAGAGAGAAATTTCTTTGGTGGCACGTTCCCTTGTCAGGAAAATTCATGGAAAACTAGAATGTGTGAAGACATGAACCTAGCTTTTCCTATGGTCAGTTTCTATTTATAAGCCCTGCACATGCAAGGGGCCGCAGAATCTCTCCAGATAACCCTGATAAGCTCACACGGACTTCACATGCTCCACTCGTGATTTGGGCTGGCAATCTGCCTACATCAGTTCAGGTCCTCCAGGAAACAGATGGAGTTAGGAGAGCAAGAGGTTTACTGGAACGAATTACAGCTGTTTAAGGTTGCAGGATTGAGCAAGGAGGGCCTTTAGGCTGTGATGCAGATCCGATACCTATGAAAGGAGGATCAAGCAGGGATAGCCTCAAACTCGAAGGAGACTGACTAAGCAGACGCTCCAAAGCAAAGATCGCCCATTAGCAAAGTCCAGCCTTGGCAGAAATGGCCAGGCCTTTAATTCCTCCACCTTGCTCAGCCATGGGCTGGGGACTGCCAGGGGAGAGGGTAAGGTCAGCTTGAAGGAATGCTACGGCAGACCCTGAAGGCATTGCAAGTGGAGACTGTCAGTTAACTGACAGCAAGTTTTCTTGGAAGGAGATCTGAGGGGTTCACCTATGTGGCTGCCACCCCAGCCCACTTAAAGACAAAACTATTTGTGTCTGAGGTCCTCTGCATTCCTTAGGTCCCTCTGATGAAGCTATGTGGGCAGGCTATTTCTGTTCCAGTAGCTGAAGTGCTATTTTTGTACAGAAGCTAATTCCCATATCCTTGGTCATGCCTCAAACCATTATATTCCATGAGGGGGCTTTGTAGCTTCATCTGAAGAATCTTAAGATCTATAATGAGTTGTTGGTAGCTCTTCTATGAAATTTTAAAAATAAAGAGGCCATTGTCAATATGTGTTCAAAGGATACATATGAACTTTAATCTCAGACAAGGATGATTAAAAAATAAGTATCTGCAAAAGCTCTTCTAATATAGGACACATTTAAATATAAATGATATTATTTGCTCTTTTGGATTATTAATACCTCTCAGAGCTCCCTTTTATTAACATCCAATTCAGAGTTGACCCAATGTCACAGGTAGAATTAAAATGTATCACAGGGGGTAGTGCTTTATAATGCACTTCCACATGGGATATCTTGTTTGGTCCTCACAATTCTGTAAGGTAGATACTGTAATCAATTCACAGATGGAGAAAAGGAGACTTCTGGCTGCTTGGAGATCATGGGCTGGTACTGCCTTCCAACTCCAGAGGCCTAGCTTCCTCTACATCCTGCTACCAGCACAATCTGCTTCTGTCTTTCTCCAGTTTACAAAGTACAACATGCATGTGCTTCCCCTGGACCAAAATGCAGTGCCTTGACCGTGCCACACATGTCCATGGTCCTGTGCTTCTGCACGTGCTGCTCCCACTGCCTGGAAAGATGGCCCCCTCCTCATGTTCACGGTTAATTCCTTTTAAGCTACAGATCAAGCAGCACCTCTGTCAGAAAGTCTTACCTGACATTTTCTGCTCAAGGGTTCCTTCTGTTGTGCCCCAGCATTGATCACAGGGTAACTGTCACCCACTAGCTTCTAAGCTCTTTGAAAACAGAGTACCTTTAATGTGTTTATGGACAGATTCTTGCACATTGTATCCATACAACAGGCAGACAATGTATGCTGACTAGTACAATGAAAGGACTCGAAAAGCTCCTGGGCATACAAAGAGATAATTGTCAAACAGTAATACTTAATTAGATCTCATTTCAAAAAAAAGAGAAATGTATCCTATTAAAAATTATTGAGATTCATGCTAGAAAATCTGCCCTTTTGAAAAAAGGCTCTTTCTTTATGGATCACATGCTAATATGAAGTAGGCACATTTTGTATTTTTTTTATGATCTTTGTAGTTATCCACAGGAAGAGCTGAAAAATGGTAATTTAACACAATTCAAGAGAAACAGTGAGACTCATTAGAAGTTCTAATTAATGTACTGCTGAAAACTGAATAAAAATCTTGACCGTTTTAAAAAATGAAAACAAACTTCATTTGTATTGATCTCCTATATCTGATAGAACATGGGTGTTTGATATGCAAAGACCATCAAATATACTGATGGATTGAGTTGCAAAAACAGAATTCTCATAGGGAAGATATTGTAAGGCCATGAAAAACTCATCTTGACTTATATATAAAAAAGAATCAAATTATTGTGAATTACAACGGTAACTTCCATGAATGATGTCTTGCCTACAAAATCCTGTGACTTTGCAAATGTGGTCATTTTAAGGAAGTTGTGCTGCTCCCAAATGGTGATATATTTTCTTTTCTCTACTACCCTGAAGTGTCCAACTTTTCCTTATTGAACACATTACTTTCATTAGCAAATTTTTAAAATAAGAAAACAAAATTATACAAAATTGCTATTTCTATGATCTCCAGTTTGTACTTTCAATAAAGGCAACATCATCTGCCATCTGTGATAAACTGCACAAATGGAAGCGCAATAAAACCTACAATATGATGATCTGTTTGAAGAGCCGGACCTCAGGCCTCAGAACAACTCTTACAGCTTGTTTAAGCACGCCCAAGCTAGTGAAAGAGAATCTGAGGTTTAAGAACCACTGACGTAGTACTAAAAGCCCTGCTTTGAAGGGTATAAAATATATTAAACATTATGAATAAAGCATTCATACATTTTAAAGGATCACAAAATGAGCACCTATGTGCTTACCATCCAGTTATGAACTGTAACAGGACCACTGAAGTGCCCAGTGCCCCTCCTGGGTTGCATTCTCTCCTAGACGTGGGACAAGCCTGGATTTTGTTTTAATTATGCCTGCAGCAGCTTGGGTGCAACTTGCTTTCAGCCATGGTTTCAGACAGATGGGCAAAAACACAACCATAGGAAACTACAGATAAAGCTCCATTGCACTGGGGGAAAGTGTCTATGCACTTTCCCCACATTTCAAAAGAAGAAAAATAAAATAAATGCAGGCAAGCATCTGAGCGGGTACTTTGTATAACAGTAAGCTGCAGTCCAGAGTTCCTATTTCTTGACACAAAATAAAGGAAGGAAAATTTTGTATCCTGAGGTGCACTCATCTCCCTCGGGAACCTGGTTATTACTGAAAGGAGCGTTTGCGGAGTGGCTCCATGTGCCAAATCCTTTAACACATCATTTCTCTAATCCTCACAACGACTTTCTGCCAAGAAGAAAGTGTTAGTCCTCAATTACAGGTGACGAAGCCGAAGCTCACAGAGTCAATTCATATGACCAAGCTTAGCACAATGCCTGGCATACAGTAAATGCTCAATAAGTATCTTTTGAAAGGAGGGTAGGTGACACACCTGGTAAATGGAAGAGCCAGGATTCAAGCTCAGTTCCGTCTTGTTACAAAGCTCACACTATTTTCATCACAGTGCATTGCCTTCTGTGTGAGAATACTTTAGAATTGTTATGAAATGGCTAATAAATCTCACTGCCAATGCAAAAATGGTTAATAAATCCAGAAACTCATGATTTCTTCATTCATACCAGAACTATCTGAATTTTAAAACATACAATTAGTAAAGGATGAGAAAAGAGAAAACAGGCTTTTTAAGGGCTTTTAAAATTATTTAACATACATATACATGAAAATAACATAAATCCATATGCATACATTTGCTTGGAACAATTTATTAGCTAATACACTTCTTCCTTGTTTTGCTGAATTCTGCCAATTTCTTTAAAATGTCTTCCTTGAAAACATCTTCCAAAGCATGTTGCTTTAGTTTTTATGAATGCTGGGTGTTTTGCCTCTTTTCCTTCTTTGCCCCGTACTTACACTAAAACAAATTATTTGAAACTGGCAAAATAAAATGTGCCATTCCTTCTTAGCTGTTTTGTATCCTGTATAAAATATTTTACAGCTACAAAAGTTGAAAATAATCTTATTGGTTTTCCTGTACATAAATCCATACAAATACATTATATTTGTATGGAACAGTTTTACAGCCAATACAGCTAGTCTCTTTTTTGTTTAATTCTACCAACTTCTTTAAAATATTTCCTGTGAAAATGCCATCCAAAATGTGATACTTTAACTTCTTTGAAGGTTAGGTGTTATATTTCCTTTCCTTGTAAAAGAAAAAACCTTAATTGACACATGGTTACCCCATATTTACACTAAAACTAATTATTTGAAAATGCCAAAATAAATAAAGTAGGGCAGTTTTCTTAGGTGTTTTGTATCCTGTATTAAAATATTTTACAACTATAAAAGTTGAAAAATAATTGTATTAGTTTTCCTGGATATAATCTCCTACTTTTTGTAAATGCACTTATCTATGAAATTAAGTCATTTTGTCACTGCAAATGTAGAGGGCCAAAATATAAAGGAATTATAAAAACTCTTTTTAAAAGTAGCTGCACATTAAAATACTATAAATGTGGCATATTTAATATTTATCAAGCAGGGAAAAAGAGGTAAGTGTTTATCTTTGCATTTGCAATGATATCTTTTAGCTAACTACCACTTTCCTAAGTTTTACTGGGGAGAGGATTTACAGAGCATGGCATTCCTCATCCAAAACCAAAAATAAAGGAGTATTTAGAAGTATGTTATTACGAAAGGTGGTGGCTGGAAGGAAGGCTATGTCCAATAAGCTACAGGACTATTAAAATGAAAATGCCTTGGATTCATTCAAGGTCTAGAATCTTGAACACCATCTCATTTAGTGAATTTAACTGAATTTTCTTTTCTGATTATTTTTAACCCCCCTAAATTGGTTGAGTACCTTAGCAATTTTTATTTTATCTGGATTTAAAAGGAAGACTACCAGACTGTAAAGACAGACTAATAATCTGTTGAGTTTGAGTTGATCAGTGGAATGTATCTGGTTGTGTAAATGTATTTCAAGAGATTCAAAATATTAGGAAACAAACTGTTGTGAAACACATTTAACTTGCAATGATAAGAAGTTATTAACCTATTTTTTTAAAAAGTCATTAAAGATCTTTCTTCAGGACTTGCAAGAGAAAAAACAACCTTAACTGACACATGGTTACAAGTATTAATTTTCTCACAGTGATAAAGAAGTTGTGATCAGTATCTTAAGAAGTGTCATTTCAGAGCCTGCATTCATCTCTCTAGGTGGTTTAACAGTGTGAGCTGGTACACACTGGTACTAGAGAAAATCTGAAGCAATTCACCTAGATGGATACAAAATATCCTTGATTTATTAAAATTTCATTGCTCTTTTACATCCATTTAAAAAAAACTTACAATGAACATTTGTTTAAGCAGTATGAAATCATTTAATCATTTATATGACAAGCTTAATAAGGCTGGCATTTAATGGAAAACAATGAAATACTTTACCTTTTAGTAATCAGAAAAACTTTAAATGATTTTTATTTATTCTTTTTTTAAGCATCCCTTATTAAAGCTTATGATTTTTATTGTAAATAAGCCAAACAGTAATTATTTCCAACATATTTCTTTGCATTACAGAGTAATGGTCTCACTTTCAGTTAACTTTTAATACTCTGAACATACTATTCTGAAATACTGTGGTGAAGTAAGGCCTTGCATCCTTAAGCAGGATGCTACATAAGGGAGGGTTAGCTGCATTGGAAGGATCTTCCACATCCCAAATTTCAAGCATACTGCAACCAGGCCTTAAAAAAATTGAAACACATATATATTAAAATTGCATTCAAATCTATAGGAAATACGCAAATTATAAAGTATTTTCCTCAATTTTCAAAGACTTAGATTCATAAAGTCAAGATTTAAAGTATCATTAAAAAACAAAATAAATACTTAGAAACATTAAAAATGAAATTAAGTATGCTGCATTTCCAGGTCCCACTTAACCAAATCATGAGACCTGTCCTAATAAAGGCTCAATATACATTCAGAAATACATATTGAAAAATTCACTTTCAAAATAAAATATTCATTTGATTTTCTAAGATCCATCATCATCCAAACATAAGGCCAACCTAGTAGTGGAATGGGTCAAATTAAAGGAAAGGTAATATAATTCCCAATGAAATTCATATTTTAGAGCATATATTAAGTAGGACTAGCATGAAAACATGTAGTTCAAAGCAGGGAATTGTTCTCCACCCCTTTCATTTTTGCACGGCTCCATGAGTGGGCCTGCAGGAGACAGGACCTCTCATTAGAGAATAGTCCTGCATGAAAGTCATCAAAGGGAAGGATTCAGGCAAAATCGGTTTCTAATTTTTTAATGGTTCTATTGAGGTATACTTTACAAACGATAAAAGTCATTCACGTTATGTCAAAGTTCCATAAGTATGGCCAAAGGTGTGTAGTTGTGTAAGAACCACCACAGTGATAAGACGAAACATTTCTATCACCCCAGTAAGTTCCCTCCTGCCCTTCTGTTGCCAATCCCCTCCCCCAAACCTGGCCCCAGGTAACCAGTGATCTCCTCCTTTCTGTCACGGAAAGTTTTGACTTTTGGAGATTTTCATGTAAACAGAGTCACACCTCATGGAGGCTTTTATTTCTTTTGAGATGGTACCTTAGATGTTGTGGCTACTATAGCTTCTATTGTGGTTCATTAGTTCCTTCATTGTTATTGCTGAACAGTATTCCATTGTATGGAGATACCACAATTTGTTTATCCATTCACAAGTTGATGAACACTTGAGATACTTTGAGTTTAGGACCCTTATGGACTATGCTGTATGAATATTCATGGACAACACTTTGGTGGACAAAAGTTATCATTTCTCTGAGGGAAACACTTAGGAGTGGAATTGCTCAGTTCTATTGTTAAGTGTATATTTAATTCTATAAGAAACTTCAAAACTGATATCCAAAGTCGCTGTACGATTTCCCACTCCCATCAACAATGTATGAGAGTTCAAGTTGCTCTATATCCTCACAAATACGTAGTTTGATTGGCCTTTTTACTTTAAGTCATTCTAGTGAGTTGGTGACATGTCTGTTCAAATATTTTGCCAAATTTTAATTGTGTTGCTTGTCTTATTGATTTTTCAGAGTTTTTACATATTCTGGATAAAGGTATTTGTCAGATTTTCAAGCAGATTTATTGGGGCATAATTGCACAATAAACTGCATATATTTAGAGTATACATTTTAATGTTTTGCTATATGTATATACCCATGAAAACATAGCCACAATTAAAATAGTGAACACATCATCACTCTTAACAGTTTACACATACCCTTTTTGTAATTCTACCCTCTTTTCCCTGCCAACTCCTTCTCTCCTCAGGCAACCATTGATCTGTTTTCTGACAATTACTTCACATTTTCTGGAATTATATTGCAGACATCCTTTCGTCTGCCATCTTCTACTCAGTATAATTACTTTGAGATTCGTGATGTTGTATGTATCAACATTCATTCTCTTTTATTGGTGAGTAGTATTCAATTGTATGGAGATTTCAATAATATGTTCAAATAGTATGTTTATCCATTCACCTGTTGATGGACATTTGGGTTGTTTCTAGTATTTGGTTATTATAGAAATAAGCTGCTATGAGCATTTACTTACAAGTACTGGTATGGACATATGCCTTCTTTATTTTAAGTCAATACATAGAGTAGGTGTATGAAATTGTCAAACTGCTTTGTACAGTGGTTTGATCATATTACATTTTTTAAGTCTTACACATTTTTGACCAATTCTTCCATTGCAGCCAACTTTTGTATTTAATTTATTTTTTTGTAATGAACTTTTTAGAACCCCTGCTAATTTCCTAATGTGCAAATTTTCCGATATTTTCTTTGAGGTTACCTTGGGGCTTAAATTTAACTTTCAAATTCTGTAACAATCTTACTGGATTTGAAACCAAATCAATTTCAATAACATATACAAGCGACATACCTATATCCCTCTCTTCAACCTTTATGTAGTTCTTGTCACAAGCTACATATTTATACAAGTCCAAAACAATTGATTTATCATTACATTTTAGGCATATAGCTTTTAGATCCTTAACCAGAGATCTTTATTTATTCATGTGGCTTTGATCTGTTGTCTAGGATTCTTTCCTTTCAACCTGCAAAATTCCATATAGCATGTCTTTCTTGTAGAGTCAGTCTGATGAACTCCCTCAGCTTTTGTTTATCTGGATGTTTTAATTTCCTAGGCTGGGAATTTATTCCTTCACTGTTCTGAGGCCAGGAAAATGTCCAAATCAGAGCATTATCAAGGCAATGCCTTCTCCCCCAAAGACTGTGGCATTCTGGGGCTGGCTGCTGGTGATCCTTGGTTCCTCTGTCACATGGCAAGGCACACAGTGGAGCCTCCTGCTCTCTCCCTTCTTTTCCGGTTCCACGGATTTCTAGCCTTTTGCTTCCCATGGCTTTCTCTCTGAATTTCTTATAAAGGATTCCAGTAATAGGATTAAGACTCCTCCTGCCTGAGGTGGGACATACCTTACTGAAGTAACCTCATCAAAAATCCTACTTATAATAGGTTCACACACACAGGAATGGATTAACTTTAAAAATAAGTTTTTCTAGGATAGACAGAGTTCCAAACCACCACAGTGGGTATATCTTAATCTTTCCCTCATTTCTGAGAGACCGATTTGCCAGATATAAAATTGTGGGTTGGCAAATTTTTGCTTTCAGCACTTTAAATATGTCATCCCGCTGCCTTCTTTCCTCTATGGTTTCCAATGAGAGACTGGCACTTAATCTGATTAAGACTCCCCTGATACATAACATACCGTTTCCTTCTTGTGGCTTGAAGAATTCTCTAACTTTGACATTTGACAGTTTGATTATAAAATGTCGTTGCTTGGGTCTACTTTGATTTATCCTGTTGGGAGTTTGGTTTCTTGGATGTGTATATTCATGTCTTTCATTAACTTTGGAAAGTTTTTGGCCATTTTCTTCATATATTCTCTCTGCCCCTTTCTCTCTTTCTTCTTCTTGGACTCCCACAATGCATACATTGGTATGCTTGATGGTGTCCCACAGGTCTCTCAGATTCTGTTCACTTTTCTTCATTTTTTTTTTCTTTTTGCTCCTCAGACAGAATGATTTCAAATTGTCTTAACATCATGTTCACTGATTCTTTCTTCTGCTGTCTCCAACCTGCTGTTGAATCCTTCTAGGGAATTTTTAAATTCTGCTAAAAATGTCTTCAGCTCTGTTTGGTTCCTTTTCATAATTTTAATCTCTATATTGATACTCAGTGTTCACCTGTTGTTTGTCTGATTCCCTTCAATTCTTTGTCCATGTTTTCATTTAGCTTTGTAAGTATATTTAGGATTATTTTTTAAAAAGACTTTGGTATGTCCCAGGTATGATCCTCCTTGTTGATGGTTTCTAATACTTTAACCTGCTCCTCTGCAGGGGCCATCACTTCCTATTTCTTTGTACGTTTTATAATCTTTTCTTGAAACCTGGGCATTTTGATATTTTAATGTGTTATCAATGGAATTTAGACCCCGAGGCATCTGTTTCTTAAGCTTGTATCCAGGTAGTGTTTATGATAGAGATTTCCTTGAAAGCCAGAAGCTGTGCTGCTAACCCTAACTTCCTTAGTCCCTCAAGGCTCTGAGCTCCATCTCTGCAACTCAGAAATCTGCTGGGCTCCACAGATTCCCCTCTGCTACAACCTGCAAACTCTCTCAAGGCAGTAAGCTGGGTCACCTGCACAGCTCACTTTGTTTGCTTCCTGTATTTCAAGGGTCGTTGACTGTCATCACCTCATGTCCAGTGTCCTGAAAGTTGATTTTTCATAAAATTTTTCTGCTTTGTTTTATGGCTATTGTTGTTCCAGGTGGGAAGGTAAATTTGATCCCTGATACCCAAGCTTTCCTAAAAGTGGAAGACATCAGATAAATGATTTGTAGTTATTTTCTCCCAGTCTGTGGCCTGCATCTTCATTTTATTAATAGTCTTTCTAATGGAAAAGTTTCTAATTTTGATGACGCCCAAATGATCAATTATTTCTTCTATGATACATTCGTGTCTGTCACAGAAATCTTTGCCTAATCCAAGGTCACAAAGATTTTCTTCTGTGTTTTCTTCCAGATATGTTATGGTTTTAGTTCCCACATTTCTGTCTATGATCCTCTTAAATAAAATATTTTAAAAGATGTGAGGTGAAGATTATTTTTGTGAGAGTGTGTGCATATGAAAGTCTAATTGTGCCAACACAATTGGTTGAAAAGATTCTCCTCCCTGTAACGACCTTGACCGCTTTGCTGAAAATCAATTGAGCTTATAAATGTGAGTCTGTTTCTGAAGTGTCTGTTATGTTCCGTTCATCTATCTTTATGGCAATGTCACATAAAGATTATTGTAGCGTTAGTGTAAGTCTTAAAATCCTCCATCATTGTTCTTTAAAATTGTTTGGACGTTCTAGGTCCATTGGTGTTCCATGTAAATTTCAGAATCCAAATATCATTTTCAACAAAAAGCCTCCTGGAATATTGATTAGAATTACATCATATCAACAGACCAATTTCTGGAGATTCGCCACATTAACAATATTGAGTCTTTTAATTCATGAATTAAATTTGTCTCCACAATGTTCTGTAGTTACTGTAACAAGTCTTGTTCAGCTTCCATTAAATATATTCCTAATATTTTGAATATTATAAATTCAATAGATTTTTAATTATATTTCTATTTGTTCATTGCTGGCATACAGAAATAGAATTGGTTTTTCAACACTGACCTTGCATCCTATGACAGTGAAACACTATTAGTTCTAAGCTGCATAAAGAAATAAATACCTACGGTAAGGGCAACCATGTGGGGAATTATAAATGCCAGTTATATTGTATTGTATTTTTTGGTATGCAACTCTACATTTTACTTCTTACAGGTTCTAAAATGCAAATGCATAAAAAGTTAATGATAAATCTATGATTTTGAACATAGAGTGTATAGAGATATTATTTTTTAAAAGCACAACAAAAAAGTGAGGGAATGGAGGGAAAAAGGAACAGTGTATGTTTATGCTATTGAAGTTATGTTGGTATTAAATCAAATATGATTACTATAGATTTGAGATATTAAATTTAAACCCTATGGAAACCACAAAGAAAATATCTGAAAAACATATACAGAAGGAAATGAGAATAATCATTTATATACGAAAAGGGACACATTCAACAAGAAGACATAACTATTTATAAATGTATATTCACCAAATAGCAGAGCCCCAAAATACATGAAAAAAATACTGACAGATTTGAAGGGAGAAATAGATAGGTTTACATGAATAGTAGGAGACTTCAATATCACTTTAATAATAGATAGATCATCTAGACAGAAGATCAGTAAGGAAATGGAAGACTTGTATGATACTCTAAACCAATAGACCTAACAGACATATATAAAACACTTCACCCATCAGAAGAAAAGTAAACATTCTTCTCTATTGCACATGAGTCATTCTCCAGGATGGACCATATGTTAGGCTGCAAAAGAGTCCCAATGAATTAAAACTATTGAAATCATAAAATGTATCTTCTCCTACCTCAATCAAATAAAGGTAGAAATCAATAAGGGAGAACTGGAAAATGCACACGTATATGGAAATTAAACAACATATTCTTAGGGTCAAAGAAGAAATCTTAAGGGAAACTAGGACATATCTTGAGGCAAATGAAAACACAACACACCAAAACTTATGGGATGCAGCAAAGGCAGTGTTAAAAGGGAAATTCATAGCCCTAAAATGCTTACATTAACAAAGAGAGATCTCAAATCAGAGACCTAATCTCACTATTAGAGAATTTAGAAAAAGAAGAGCAAACTAAATGCAAAGTGAGCAAAGGGAAGGACGTAACAAAGATCAGAGTAGACATAAATGAAATACAGAATTAAAAAAAAAACAATAGAGAGAATCAACAGAAACAAAAGTTGGTTCTGTGAAAAGATCAATAAAATTGACAAACTTTTAGCTAGACTGACATAGAAAAAGAGAGAGAGGATGCAAATAAATAAAATCATAAATGAAAGGGGGAACATTACCATCAACCCCATCAAAATAAAAAGGAATATAAGAGGATACTATGAACAATTATATGCCATTAAATAAGATAACCTAGATGAAATGGACAAATTCTTAGAAACACACAATCTACCTACATTGACTCAAGAAGAAATAGAAAATTGCAGCAAACCAATTACAACAAAGAGATTGAATCAGTCATCAACAACCTCCCAACAAAGAAAGCCCAGGACCATTCACAAAGGAATTCTACCAAAATCCCAAGAAGACTTAACTCCACTTCTGCTCAAAAAAAACTTGAAGAGGGGGCACACTCCCTAACTCATTCTATGAGACAAACATCACCCTCAAACAAAATCCAGATAAAGATACCACAAGAAAAGAATACTACAAACAAATACCTCTCATGAATATAGATACAAAATTTCTCAACAAAATACTAGCAAACTGAATCCAACAGCATATTAAAAGCATTATACTCCATGATCAAGTGGGACTTAACCCTGGAATGCAAGGTTGGTTCGTTACAAGAAAATCAATTAATGTAATACACCACATTAACAGAATGAAATATAAAAAACATGATCATCTCAATTGATGCAGAAAAGGCATCTGAAAAAATACAGACTCCCCCTTGGAAAAAAAAATTAGAAAACTAGGAATAGAAGGAAACTTCTTCAACATGATAAAGGGCATATGTGAAAATCCCACAGCTGACATCCTACTCAGTGGTGAAAGACTGAAAGCATCCCTTCTAAGATCAGGTAAGACAAGGATGTACCCTGTCACCACTGTTTATTCAACTTTATACTGGAATTTCTAGCAGAACAATTTGGAAAGAAAAAGAAATTAAAGCCATCCAAATTGGAAAGGGAAGACGTGAAACTTCCCCTATTTGCAGATGACATGATCCTATATATAGAAAATCCTGAAAAATGCACAAGAAAGCTAATATAGCTAATAAATGAATTCAGCAAAGTGGCAGGATACAAGATCAATGCACAAAAGTCAGAAGTGGTTCCATACACTAGTAATGAGCAATCTGAGGAGAAAATGAAGAAAAAGATTCCAGTTACAATAGCAACTGAAAGCATAAAATATCTAGGAATAAACCTAACCAAGGATGTAAAGGACTTGTACTCAGAAAACTACAAAACATTGTTAAAGGAAATTAAAGAAGACCTCTATAAATGGAAGGATATTCTGTGTTCATGGATTGAAAGACTAAATATCATTAAGATGTCAATTCTACCCAAATTCATTTACAGATTCAATGTAATCCCAATCAGAATTCCAACAGCCTACTTTCCAGAAATGGAAAAGCCAATCATCAAGTTTATATGGAAGGGAAAGAGGTCCTGAATAGCCAAAGCCTTCTTGAAAAAGAAGAACAAAGTTGGAGGACACACATTTCTCAATTTTAAAACTTATTACAAAGCTACAGTAATCAAAATAGCATGGAACTGGCACCAGAACAAGCATACAGACCAATAGAATATAACTGAAGTCTCAGAACTAAGCCCTCACATCTACTGCCAAATGATTTTTGACAAGGGTGGCAGATGCACTCAATGAAGAAAGAATGTCTTTTCTACTAATGTTGCTGGAAGAACAGGTTATTCATATACAAAAAAAAGAACAAAGGCAGACCCCTACCTCACACCATGTATAAAAATTAACCCAAAATAGGTTTAAAAAAAAAGTTAGAGAATTTTCCTATAATCTGGCTATCCCACTTCTAGGTATATACCCAAAAGACTTGAAAACAGGAACTCAAAAACGCATTTGAATACTGATGATCATAGCATTTTCCACAATTACTAAAAAGCAGAAGCAATCCAAATGTCTGCCGACAGATGAACAGACAAACAAAATGTGGTCTATACATAAAATGGAATATTATTACGTCATAAAAAGTAATGAAATTCTGATGCATGCAACAACATGGATGAACCTTAAAGATATCCTGTTGGGTGAAATAAGCCAGACATAGAAGAACAAATATTTTATGAGCTCATTGATATGAAATCATTAGCATACAGTACAATACAGGTTACCAGGGGACAGGGTAGGCGTAGGGAATTGGGAGTTAATGCTTAATTGGTACAGAATTTCTGTTTAGGGTGATGGAAAAGTTTTGGGAATGGATGGTGGTGATGGTAGCATAGCATTGTGAATGCCATTAACAGCAATGAAATATATTTCAATGTGGTTAGAAGGGGAAATTTTAGGTTGTATCTAAATTACTAGAATAAAAACTTCATCAATTTTAAGAAAGGTACCACACTAATGAAAATGTTAACAAGGGGTGGGGAGTATATGGGAACTCTCTATATTTTTTTTCTATAAAACCTACAACTTATCTAATTTAAAAAAATACATTAAAATATATATACTATATCATATAATATAGGATTAATACTCACTTAGTTCTCACAACACACCATGCCTCTTCTAAAATGTAATAATTTACATGTAAATCCAACAACTTATCTCTCACTTCTTTCACAGATTTTCGACTATATGCAGAATAAACTACTTTTGTCCGGGCCCTTTAAATTCAAACAACAGGTTAAGAAATTTAAAAATAAATGATAACAAAATGGACTAAAGAAGTTTTGATGACAAATTAAAATCCCAATACTCACTAGATGGGCAATCTATGACCCAAAACATCATACATTATTTTCAGAATAGCAGTTTTCCACAATCCTATTTATTTTTTGTACGTGCTAAAACTCCCAGGACTTTCAATTTTGTATATACTGCTGGTTAGTGTATAAACTGGTCTAGAGTTGCAGTAGGTGGCAGGATAATAGTTCAGGTCACAACATTTGTTTTACATAGATCACAAAACAATCTGCTTGTGGAAGACACTTGGGGCTGAAGGTATGAAAATACAGATTTCAGCAGACAACTTCATTGTATAGAAGTTCTAAAAACCACGAGTGCAGGCTGTATGTTAGAAATAAAGCATTTAGACAGTGGGCATCTATGGTAACAGAGCAGGCAGATAAAACATGTTAATGGAAGCTTGAGAACCAGAGATGTGCACCAAATTATGGCATAACAGACAATCTGACACTAAATAAGAGTTCTTACGAAATCCTGAACACATCACCACTTACGCATTAAACATCATTTAGGATTTTAAGTGTATGGGATTACCAATATCAACAACCAGACCTAAAACTTCAAATAATTTATAATTTTACTTTGAGTAATAGACCAAAACTCACCTAAAAGGGAAAGAGAACCTTGACAATAACTACAATGATCAACACATTTTTTAAAAATCCAGTCATTTAAGGAAAACAAAAACTCAGATCTCATGGAAGCTAGAGTTCTCACAAAATACCCTAAGTTTTCATAAAAGCATGCAGTATAGCAAATTTCACATACTTTTTCTACCTGTCAAAAAAGGCTAGTAATATGGCCACCAGTAAGCTCAAGAAAGGTGTAAGATCTAGAACAGTATAAGATCTAGAACATGTAAGATCTAGCACGGTTCGTTAAAGCAGGCAGAGGGGCCGTTGGAGACCAGAACTGGGGTTGGCAAACTGGCCTCAGGCCAAACCCACCACACCTCCTAGTACTACTACTCCTGGGCAGTTATACTGGAACATACACACCAAAGACTAACCATAAATATGCGATACATTTTTTGCTTTGAGAAAACTGACCTTTTCTTTTTTAAAAAGAGTTTGCAGAGAACCAAGGTACAAATTATAATTTCTGGGTAATATCAATTTTCTCAACTTCCAGCATGAATATGAGGATGAGAGGATGTGTGTGTGTGTGTGTGTGTGTGCACACGCATGCGTGTAAAATTTTTCCCTATTCCTAAGACTTGGTAGTAAGGGAGGCTGGTTGAAGTATTCAAGGGCTGCCAACCTCAAGTCTGCATCCTCATAATGTGGATGGTTCACGATGGGACGCAGTGTAGACAGCTTGACACTTGCCATCGTGGGCATGATACCCGCAAAAACAGCATCTGAAACACAACATCACACTCCTCAACAAAATGTTTTAGAGAACACCAAAAGTTAAACTTACCTCTACTATTTGAACCCAAATGAAGAAATCCAAAGTATATTTAAATGATAGCCATTGAACACATTCTTTTCATTCATTCAGTGTTTATCGATTGCCTACTATATTACTGCCAGGAAATGTGTTAAATATTTTTATGAGGGTTAAATCATTTAATTCACATGACAACTCAATGAGGCAGGTTCCGTATCCTTCTTATTTTATAGATGAAGAAGGGGAGACGTGGTGGAGTTAAGTAACTTGCCCAAAACTGCACAGCTAGGAAGTGTCGGAGCATACCTCCCACCCATTTCCCTTCAGCTTCCAGCATGTCCGAGCATCACGCGAAGAGCCAGTGCCACAGAGCCACCCGGGACTGGAAAGTGTAGCAAGATTTCAGGTTTTGTTCTAATAATTTAAAATGCTAGGAACTAAGAAAGAATAAGATATTTTTCCTTTCAATGCAATGAAGCCTCCACTTAGTCCGCAGTATGTATTGGGAAAGCTATCCCCTCCACTCCATTTAGCCCCACTGGTCCATGGCCAGGTGAGTGGGCCATGGGCTGGACTTCAGCTCCCACCTGTCATCTCAGCTGGGCCCCTCTGTGCAGTGTTCAAACTATACAAGCTTACCGGAGGGCCTGAATATGAGCACCTGTCCCACCTACACTATAGAACTTCAGACATCTTCTAATATGGGGTAACCATGAAAGAACTCATAACATAGAGATGAGAAGATCTCAAAGAGATTGAAGGAGAGGTAGCTGAAGATAAGGTTGCCATTTGTGGGGGTTATCTTAGAAGGTAAGTTGCCAAATGTAGGCTCTCTCTGCCAGGAACCCAAAACAAACATGAAAACAAAGAAAGGCACAAGAAACGAATTAATGAGCAGTTTCCTTTTAAAGCTTGGGAAACCTAGCTGTAAACTGGGGAAGGGCAAAGGAGAGTCAAGGGAGTGACCATCTTCTTCTATAGGGCAAAAGGCAGCTGGGGGTTAATTAAAAAGTTCTAATTTAACTGGTAGCTCTAAGTGATATGCGTCACTCATACCCTTTCAAAGCTATAGACCGAGTAAGTGAGCCGAAGCTTATAAAAATGGCTAACTGGTAAAATGTTGGCTATCAAATAAGAGACGAGAAAACCGATTTAAGGAGTCATAAGATGAATTTAAATAAACCACAATGAAGAATTTCTGTCAGAAAAAATTACCAAACATAAAAATAGTCTTGGACAAGACTGCATATAAAACTTCATGGAATATACTTATTTTCTATCTATCTGCTTGAGGCAGTTTCAAATAAAGAAAGGAAGAAAAGAAGGTAAGCTAAAAAGAAAATTTTGGAGTACTTAAAAGTAGGATGTATACTCATCTCTTTGAGGTAGTTAGGTAGGAAAGCAGAATGTCTAAGATTTTAACCCCTCTGCACTTAACCAGCTTTTACACAGAGATAGAGCAGGTAATTACCACGGATTGAAGCAGTAGAGCGGAGCCAGTAAACACCCCGCAATCCAAAGTAACTTCTCCAATGGCCTGTCGCAAGGTCTGAAATTTTGTCATTAAATATTTATTTCTCTGATTTGTCATTGTTATGACAATACAATAATGACCCATGAGAGTAATGACTGTGAACAATCATTAATTCCTTAGTGTTAATTAAAAGTCTTTTGCAAGTTATCTAGGAGGAATTTAAAGAGGGCACAAAATTGGCTTTTGAAAAGGTTTGACTGGATGGACACTGCAAGAAGCATGGCGCAAAATCTGTGAGGGTATGACTATGTGTGTGTATGTGTTTAAATTATATATATATAAAACAAAAACATATAACTATATAAGATATAAATGTGTGAATATATATACGCATTTATAAAACTAAATATACATACAACTAAATAGCTACATACCTGTTCTGGTATTGTATTTGATCCACTGTATAAGTTCTTCCTGCGGCACATTATAAAACTCTCCCTTTATGCTCCATTGATTATGGAGATTTGCACAACCTTGTATTGACATCACTGTTAGAATGCCAAAGATAAAATTCTCAAAACGAACTCTGCAAAAAAGCCAGCCAAAGAGCTGAAATGAAAGAAACCATTTATTTATAATTCTTATGTGAAGACTGCTATAGGAATCAAAAACAAATTCTCACCTTGCTACTTAAATCAAGTAATTACCATTTGATAATATTATTACACTAATACATGTGATTATCATCACCTATAGCTCAAAAACAATAAATCTTTTGGATTTTTAGGATCTTGTTAAAAGTGGAGCTTTCTCTCCTCTCAAAAGAACTCAGGAAGGAAGACCTAATCTCTCTAGGATTGATTTACTCCCAGGGATTAAGATTATTGAAGCACAATTTAGAAACATCCTAGAATTAAATCCTTTAACATTTGGCTGCCTTCTATGAAAACCTTGAGGGAAACCCCGCTAGTATTGCCAGGAATATTCCTCTCAGGAAAATAAGCACTGTGATACTCTAAGACAGCATGCTCTTAATAAAAATAAACACGGTATTTCTAGAAGTAACTTGGTCCCAAGATTCTCGCTACTTAGTCTAGTTATTTTATATATCAGATACACTAAAGGAACTTCACAATTGATGACTTCCCCTAGGTATACTCTGAGCCAAACAGACTATACTATAAGAATTATACTGCATCAACTTTAGTATTGGAAGAGGCCTTTACGAGAGTTTTGGTGGGCCAGGAAATTGTTGGACAGACCCGAACTCCAACAGACTATGTTTATGGAGAGGATACTAACAGTGGGGAAGGTACGCCTCGTCTCTTGTCATAGAATATCAGTTAAAACCTATGAATAATTTCCAAAGCTACTTGTAGTTGCTTTCTTACTCTATAGTGAACCATGAATTGACATTTGAAATCACTTATTTAAGTTAAAAACACTTAGAGGATTAATCAGAAAACCCACGGTAACTACACTGTTGTTGCTAGAGTAGTTAGAGACAAATGAATGCCTTACCCTTCGAGAGCATATCAAGGAAGCCATAATACACATGTGAGGTGTCAAAAACAGCTTCAGCCTCATAATTAAAATGGCAAGGGCACTAAATGCTAAAAACTGCAGCATGTGAAAAACCAGCTATAAAAACACAAAACAAAATGACATTTTCACTTTATATATTTTAGAATAAATATAAAATAAAGTAAAACCATTAGGACTAGAGTCTTTTAACTTAGTAATAAGTATTAAACATGCATTCACTCGTTCATCAAAGATTTAATGCTTAATATATGCCAGGTACTGTTTGGGGGGCTTCACATATAACAGAGAACGGAACAACAGGGGACAGCTTCTCCCTTGTGAGACTTACATTCTAGTGTACTCAGTAAGGAGAGGCAGAAACTAAATATAACCAATAAATCCATTACATAGTCTATCAGAAAGTGAAATACTTGGCGGCAAATAGCAGGGAGCAGGGAAAGGAGGCTGGCAGTGGAGAAGTGGGGGTGGAGCCACAGTTGCAGTTTTAAGCAGGCCCCTCAGGGTGGCCTCACTGAAAACGTGACATTTGAATAAGTGAGGAAGTGAACCAGGGAGACATAAAAATGTCACCGCATCCTGAAACTAGCTGAAATGTATTTCCTTATATCACATCTGAAAAATAACAGCCCCTGTGCTTTCCCCAGGTTTGATGCCTTCTGCGACCCCTTACCCCTAAAGTGAAAATAGTTGCTGTCTCCCCAACCATGGAAAATTTATCATTTGCGAGTCCAAAGTGGGAGGTGGGTACGGGGGTCAGCCTCTTGCTCAACAGATTTATGATTTTACATTTACACTACACTGAAAGATGGTATAACATTTCTCCTACCTTCAAGTATGCATAATTTTATGATGGAGACATGAAACAAATGTGACAGATTTTAGAAATTTAAGATCTACTGATTTCAGAAATTTAAATCAACAATGTGCCTATGCACTAGGAGTTTAGCATACTCTCTTTAGTCTAAAGTGATTGGGAGATCTGCTATATCTGTCCTTGTTAGTCTCCTTGACTTCTGCTCCAAAGTCAGTCCAAAACCAAGGTGTCATCAAGGCAATGCTCTCTCTCAGAAGACTGCGGCATTCTGGGCTGGTTGCCGGGATCCTTGCTCCTTGGCTTTTCTGTCACATGACAATGCACATGGCGGCCTCTCCTGGCTTCTTTCTCTTCCTGTTTCTGTTGACTTTCAGCTCCTGGCTGCTCCCTCTGGCTTTTTCCCTATGTGGTCTTCCCTATAAGGACTCCAGTAATAGGATTAAGACCCATCCTAATTTAGGTGGTCCACACTTAAACTGAACGAACCTTTTCAAAAGGTCCTTTCTACAAGGGCTCACACCCACAGGAACGGATTGAGTTTAAGAATATGCTTTTGTGGGGTACATAGCTCCAAGCTACCCCACACATCAACACTGGAAGCCACATGTTGGAGATGGCAGGGTCAAAGATGGAAGGAGTCTTGGTCTCTCAGGCCAAGAATTAAACTCTTACTGTGTCAAGTCACTGCAATGTTGATGTATCTTTGTAAGAGCTAGCATCACCTAATTAACATAATTTCCTTATTTGCAAAATAGGAATAATATGATGATTATTATTAAATGACACAATACATGGCACATAGTAACTATTCAAAAAGTATTAGTTATGATCATACTATTCCTATTAAGTTCAAATACACTTGTCATCACCTGTAAATTTTACCCTTTCCTTACGACCCACTTAAAGTTCCATCTCTTAGGAAATCCTACTTCCAGCCAACACTCATCTTTCCCTTTCTTCTTGTATGCCCCAGGTAATTTGGCACTACACTGAATGCTGTCACATTTGTTTCATGTCTCCATCATAAAGGTATGCATACTTGAAGGTAGGAGAAATGCTATACCATCTCTCGTATCCTGTAATAAGCCGGAGACCGAGAGCCAAGGCAATGTGGTGGCAGAAGCCCACCTGTCACAAGGCCACGGGTTCTGTCCCGAGGGGCTGCAGCCAGCTGGCTCGGTGGGCTGGGCCACTGTGATGCCAGATGCTTGTTACTGTTAAGTATGTGAAAGAAAGCAATTTAATTTTATGATAGTACACAGCCCTGGTTCAGCCTTCTGGCTTTCAAATGCTCGCACTGTTCAAATCTGTGAGCAGAGTAAAGAGTGAGAAGGGTCAGAAGAAATGCATTTCCAAAGCTCACATCAAGCACTACTGAGGGTGCCTCAGCAGCAAGGTTAAACCTTCATGAATTATCCTTCAACTAGAATTTAAGTCACAAGACTACCAGAGATTAAAATGAAAGCTTTACCTCACCATTTTCAAGGATCTGTTTTCTGGAATAAAACAAAAATACACTCTATTTACTGAATGTCTGTTATAGTATGATTACATTAAAATAATTCATGATTGTTCACTTATTTGTTCTTAGATTTTTATAATTTTATTTCTCTTTAAACTACTTAGGAGCACAAATAAAAACTGAAAATAATGAGATAATACTATTAAAAATTACAGCAATTTTCAAAGTATAATTTAAATTTTTCCTATTAAGGTATGTAAAAGGTCATTCTTCAGTTAAGATAAAGTTGACTTTTCAGATCCCTGTAGATTGTACCTCTGGAAGGACAAATGAATACCAAGAATTTCTATTAAATATTCAATCTATGTATATACAATACTTTAGATAACCACTGTTAGACTTTTGAGTTGTTTCCATTTTCATGATTACAAATAGCATAACATCCTGGTACATAAAACTACTGAGTATTTTCTTAGGATACATTTCTATAAAAAAAATTACTGGGTCAAAAAAATCAATATTTTTAGTCTCCAGAAACATCCTGATTTACTAAATATTTACAACACACTCGTGTTCTAGGCACTGGCAGTGATACAGCAGAGAAAAGTACAGACACAGCTCTTTTCCTCGTGGAACTTACATTACAGTCACACAAGAGGCAAGAGACTACTTCATGCTTCCATTGACAAGACTGGGTGGTTAGTTTTTTAAAGAAGGTTTTAACAGAGCCTTGTAATATGGACTTTGGAGTTGGAGAATAAAGTAAGACAGTGTCCAGAGAAAGTTCAGGGACACAAACAGATCTGGAAATTTATAAAAAGAGCAGTCAAGGAAAGGCCTCTCAAGATAGAAGTGAAACCACAAAAGTGCTCTTCCTCCACTGTAGCTCCTTTCCTACTTACGCAGTCAAGGGGGACAGGTGGATGGCTTTCCACTTGCCCTGAAATCTGCCAGTTAGCACTCTCCTACCCAAATACCCACAGAACCACGGAGAACTGCTGCATGCAAGAGGTGGGTGAGTAATTACCATAATCATCAAGGATCCAGACCATAACTACAGCGACAGATATATCTGGGAACTAATTTAAAATACAAATATACAATGGAATCACAAGATACAAATATTATGAAAGAGAAACTTCAAGATGAGTGAGAAAATAAACTGAGTCTCAGGAAACAGTTATTTCAAGATACAGAAAAAAATATTAAATAAAAATTCAAATTATCATCAGAGCAGTTGGAGAGAATATTGCATCCACAGAATTAACACAAGCTGTGATAAGAAATAATCTTTCAGAAATTCTGAGAAATACATATCTGCCTAATTTGAAACCTTAATAAAGGTTAAGTAGCAGAATGTAAAGGGCTGAAACTGATAACAGAGAAGACCAAGTCACAGACTTCTCTTTGAAAATAAAGAAAAAAATAGATAATCTGAGAGAAACAAAAACAGAGGTTTAAAAGAAAGAGGCTGGAGGCGGGGCAAGATGGCAGACTGGTGAGCTGTATGTTTTAGTTACTCCTCCAGGAAAGTAGGTAAAAAGCCAGGAACTGCGTGGACTGGACACCACAGAGCAATCTGTCTTTGGGCATACTTCATACAACACCCATGAAAACGTGGAACTGCTGAGATCAGCGAAATCTGTAAGTTTTTGCGGCCAGGGGACCCGCGCCCCTCCCTGCCAGGCTCAGTCCCGGGGGAGGAGGGGCTGTCAGCTCCAGGAAGGAGAAGGGAGAATTGCAGTGGCTGCTCTTATCCGAAACTCATTCTACTGATTCAAACTCCAACCATAGATAGACTGAGACCAGACACCAGAGACTCTGAGAGCAGCCAGCCCAGCAGAGAGGAGACAGGCATAGAAAAAAAACAACACGAAAAACTCCAAAATAAAAGCAGAGGATTTTTGGAGTTCTGGTGAACACAGAAAGGGGAAGGGCGGAGATCAGGCCTTGAGGCGCATATGCAAATCCCGAAGCAAGGCTGATCTCTCTGCCCTGTGCACCTTTCCTTAATGGCCCTGGTTGCTTTGTCTATTAGCATTTCAATAACCCATTAGATCTCTGAGGAGGGCCGTTTTTTTTTTTTTTTAATCCTTTTTGCTTTTTCTAAAACAATTACTCTAAGAAGCTCAATACAGAAAGCTTCAAAGAATTGAAATTTGGGCACGTCAAGTCAAGAGCAGAACTAAGAGAGCTCTGAGACAAAAGGCAATAATCCAGTGGCTGAGAAAATTCACTAAACAACACAACTTCCCAAGAAAAGGGGGGTGTCCGCTCACAGCCACCATCCTGGTGGACAGGAAACACTCCTGCCCATCGCCAGCCCCATAGCCCAGAGCTGCCCCAGACAACCCAGTGTGACGGAAGTGCTTCAAATAACAGGCACACACCACAAAACTGGGCGTGGACATTAGCCTTCCCTGCAACCTCAGCTGAATGTCCCAGAGCTGGGAAGGGGGAGCAGTGTGAATTAACAGAGCCCCATTCAGCCATCATTTGAGCAGACTGGGAGCCTCCCAACACAGCCCAGCAGCCCAGAACTGCCCTGGGGGGACGGCACTCACCTGTGACATAGCACAGTCATCCCTCAACAGAGGACCCGGGGTGCACAGCCTGGAAGAGGGGCCCACTTGCAAGTCTCAGGAGCCATACGCCAATACCAAAGACTTGTGGGTCAGTGGCAGAGACAAACTGTGGCAGGACTGAACTGAAGGATTAGACTATTGCAGCAGCTTTAAAACTCTAGGATCATCAGGGAGATTTGATTGTTAGGGCCACCCCCCCTCCCCGACTGCCCAGAAACACGCCCCACATACAGGGCAGGCAACACCAACTACACACGCAAGCTTGGGACACCAATTGGGCCCCACAAGACTCACTCCCCCACTCACCAAAAAGGCTAAGCAGGGGAGATCTGGCTTGTGGAGAACAGGTGGCTCGTGGACGCCACCTGCTGGTTAGTTAGAAAAAGTGTACTCCACGAAGCTGTAGATCTGATAAATTAGAGATAAGGACTTCAACTAGTCTACAAACCCTAAAAGAACCCTATCAAGTTCAGCAAATGCCACGAGGCCAAAAACAACAGAAAATTATAAAGCATATGAAAAAAACAGACGATATGGATAACCCAAGCCCAAGCACCCAAATCAAAAGACCAGAAGAGACACACCTAGAGCAGCTACTCAAAGAACTAAAGATGAACAATGAGACCATAGTACGGGATATGAAGGAAATCAAGAAGACCCTAGAAGAGCATAAAGAAGACATTGCAAGACTAAATAAAAAAATGGATGATCTTATGGAAATTAAAGAAACTGTTGACCAAATTAAAAAGATTCTGGACACTCATAGTACAAGACTAGAGGAAGTTGAACAACGAATCAGTGACCTGGAAGATGACAGAATGGAAAATGAAAGCATAAAAGAAAGAATGGGGAAAAAAATTGAAAAACTCGAAATGGACCTCAGGGATATGATAGATAATATGAAATGTCCGAATATAAGACTCATTGGTGTCCCAGAAGGGGAAGAAAAGGGTAAAGGTCTAGGAAGAGTATTCAAAGAAATTGTTGGGGAAAACTTCCCAAATCTTCTAAACAACATAAATACACAAATCATAAATGCTCAGCGAACTCCAAATAGAATAAATCCAAAAAAACCCACTCCGAGACATATACTGATCACACTGTCAAACATAGAAGAGAAGGAGCAAGTTCTGAAAGCAGCAAGAGAAAAGCAATTCACCACATACAAAGGAAACAGCATAAGACTAAGTAGTGACTACTCAGCAGCCACCATGGAGGCGAGAAGGCAGTGGCACGATATATTTAAAATTCTGAGTGAGAGGAATTTCCAGCCAAGAATACTTTATCCAGCAAAGCTCTCCTTCAAATTTGAGGGAGAGCTTAAATTTTTCACAGACAAAGAAATGCTGAGAGAATTTGCTAACAAGAGACCTGCCCTACTGGAGATACTAAAGGGAGCCCTACAGACAGAGAAACAAAGACAGGACAGAGAGACTTGGAGAAAGGTTCAGTACTAAAGAGATTCGGTATGGGTACAATAAAGGATATTAATAGAGAGAGGGAAAAATATGGCAAACATAATCCAAAGGATAAGATGGCCGATTCAAGAAATGCCTTCACAGTTTTAACGTTGAATGTAAATGGATTAAACTCCCCAATTAAAAGATATAGATTCGCAGAATGGATCAAAAAAAATGAACCATCAATATGTTGCATACAAGAGACTCATCTTAGACACAGGGACACAAAGAAACTGAAAGTGACAGGATGGAAAAAAATATTTCATGCAAGCTACAGCCAAAAGAAAGCAGGTGTAGCAATATTAATCTCAGATAAAATAGACTTCAAATGCAGGGATGTTTTGAGAGACAAAGAAGGCCACTACATACTAATAAAAGGGGCAATTCAGCAAGAAGAAATAACAATCGTAAATGTCTATGCACCCAACCAAGGTGCCACAAAATACATGAGAGAAACACTGGCAAAACTAAAGGAAGCAATTGATGTTTCCACAATAATTGTGGGAGACTTCAACACATCACTCTCTCCTATAGATAGATCAACCAGACAGAAGACCAATAAGGAAATTGAAAACCTAAACAATCTGATAAATGAATTAGATTTAACAGACATCTACAGGACATTACATCCCAAATCACCAGGATACACATACTTTTCTAGTGCTCACGGAACTTTCTCCAGAATAGATCATATGCTGGGACATAAAACAAGCCTCAATAAATTTAAAAAGATTGAAATTATTCAAAGCACATTCTCTGACCACAATGGAATACAATTAGAAGTCAATAACCATCAGAGACTTAGAAAATTCACAAATACCTGGAGGTTAAACAACACACTCCTAAACAATCAGTGGGTTAAAGAAGAAATAGCAAGAGAAATTGCTAAATATATAGAGACGAATGAAAATGAGAACACAACATACCAAAACCTATGGGATGCAGCAAAAGCAGTGCTAAGGGGGAAATTTATAGCACTAAACGCATATATTAAAAAGGAAGAAAGAGCCAAAATCAAAGAACTAATGGATCAACTGAAGAAGCTAGAAAATGAACAGCAAACCAATCCTAAACCAAGTACAAGAAAAGAAATAACAAGGATTAAAGCAGAAATAAATGACATAGAGAACAAAAAAACAATAGAAAGGATAAATATCACCAAAAGTTGGTTCTTTGAGAAGATCAACAAGATTGACAAGCCCCTAGCTAGACTGACAAAATCAAAAAGAGAGAAGACCCATATAAACAAAATAATGAATGAAAAAGGTGACATAACTGCAGATCCTGAAGAAATTAAAAAAATTATAAGAGGATATTATGAACAACTGTATGGCAACAAACTGGATAATGTAGAAGAAATGGACAATTTCCTGGAAACATATGAACAACCTAGACTGACCAGAGAAGAAATAGAAGACCTCAACCAACCCATCACAAGCAAAGAGATCCAATCAGTCATCAAAAATCTTCCCACAAATAAATGCCCAGGGCCAGATGGCTTCACAGGGGAATTCTACCAAACTTTCCAGAAAGAACTGACACCAATCTTACTCAAACTCTTTCAAAACATTGAAAAAAATGGAACACTACCTAACTCATTTTATGAAGCTAACATCAATCTAATACCAAAACCAGGCAAAGATGCTACAAAAAAGGAAAACTACCGGCCAATCTCCCTAATGAATATAGATGCAAAAATCCTCAACAAAATACTTGCAAATCGAATCCAAAGACACATTAAAAAAATCATACACCATGACCAAGTGGGGTTCATTCCAGGCATGCAAGGATGGTTCAACATCAGAAAAACAATCAATGTATTACAACACATTAAAAACTCGAAAGGGAAAAATCAATTGATCATCTCAATAGATGCTGAAAAAGCATTTGACAAAATCCAACATCCCTTTTTGATAAAAACACTTCAAAAGGTAGGAATTGAAGGAAACTTCCTCAACATAATAAAGAGCATATATGAAAAACCCACAGCCAGCATAGTACTCAATGGTGAGAGACTGAAAGCCTTCCCTCTAAGATCAGGAACAAGACAAGGATGCCCGCTGTCACCACTGTTATTCAACATTGTGCTGGAAGTGCTAGCCAGGGCAATCCGGCAAGACAAAGAAATAAAAGGCATCCAAATTGGAAAAGAAGAAGTAAAACTCTCATTGTTTGCAGATGATATGATCTTATATCTAGAAAACCCTGAGAAATCAACGATACACCTACTAGAGCTAATAAACAAATTTAGCAAAGTAGCGGGATACAAGATTAATGCACATAAGTCAGTAATGTTTCTATATGCTAGAAATGAACAAACTGAAGAGACACTCAAGAAAAAGATACCATTTTCAATAGCAACTAAAAAAATCAAGTACCTAGGAATCAACTTAACCAAAGATGTAAAAGACCTATACAAAGAAAACTACATAACTCTACTAAAAGAAATAGAAGGGGACCTTAAAAGATGGAAAAATATTCCATGTTCATGGATAGGAAGGCTAAATGTCATTAAGATGTCAATTCTACCCAAACTCATCTACAGATTCAATGCAATCCCAATCAAAATTCCAACAACCTACTTTGCAGACTTGGAAAAGCTAGTTATCAAATTTATTTGGAAAGGGAAGATGCCTCGAATTGCTAAAGACACTCTAAAAAAGAAAAACGAAGTGGGAGGACTTACACTCCCTGACTTTGAAGCTTGCCAAAGTCAAAGTTGCCAAAACAGCATGGTACTGGCACAAAGATAGACATATAGATCAATGGAATCGAATTGAGAATTCAGAGATAGACCCTCAGATCTATGGCCGACTGATCTTTGATAAGGCCCCCAAAGTCACCGAACTGAGCCATAATGGTCTTTTCAACAAATGGGGCTGGGAGAGTTGGATATCCATATCCAAAAGAATGAAAGAGGACCCCTACCTCACCCCCTACACAAAAATTAACTCAAAATGGACCAAAGATCTCAACATAAAAGAAAGTACCATAAAACTCCTAGAAGATAATGTAGGAAAACATCTTCAAGACCTTGTATTAGGAGGCCACTTCCTAGACTTTACACCCAAAGCACAAGCAACAAAAGAGAAAATAGATAAATGGGAACTCCTCAAGCTTAGAAGTTTCTGCACCTCAAAGGAATTTCTCAAAAAGGTAAAGAGGCAGCCAACTCAATGGGAAAAAATTTTTGGAAACCATGTATCTGACAAAAGACTGATATCTTGCATATACAAAGAAATCCTACAACTCAATGACAATAGTACAGACAGCCCAATTATAAAATGGGCAAAAGATATGAAAAGACAGTTCTCTGAAGAGGAAATACAAATGGCCAAGAAACACATGAAAAAATGTTCAGCTTCACTAGCTATTAGAGAGATGCAAATTAAGACCACAATGAGATACCATCTAACACCGGTTAGAATGGCTGCCATTAAACAAACAGGAAACTACAAATGCTGGAGGGGATGTGGAGAAATTGGAACTCTTATTCATTGTTGGTGGGACTGTGTAATGGTTCAGCCACTCTGGAAGTCAGTCTGGCAGTTCCTTAGAAAACTACATATAGAGCTACCATTCGATCCAGCGATTGCACTTCTCGGTATATACCCGGAAGATCGGAAAGCAGTGACACGAACAGATATCTGCACGCCAATGTTCATAGCAGCATTATTCACAATTGCCAAGAGATGGAAACAACCCAAATGTCCTTCAACAGATGAGTGGATAAATAAAATGTGGTATATACACACGATGGAATACTACGCGGCAGTAAGAAGGAACGATCTGGTGAAACATATGACAACATGGATGAATCTTGAAGACATAATGCTGAGCGAAATAAGCCAGGCACAAAAAGAAAAATATTATATGCTACCACTAATGTGAACTTTGAAAAATGTAAAACAAATGGTTTACAATGTAGAATGTAGGGGAACTAGCAGTAGAGAGCAATTAAGGAAGGGGGAACAATAATCCAAGAAGAACAGATAAGCTATTTAACGTTCTGGGGATGCCCAGGAATGACTATGGTCTGTTAATTTCTGATGGATGTAGTAGGAACAAGTTCACTGAAATGTTGCTATATTATGTAACTTTCTTGGGGTAAAGTAGGAACATGTTGGAAGTTAAGCAGTTATCTTAGGTTAATTGTCTTTTTCTTACTCCCTTGCTATGGTCTCTTTGAAATGTTCTTTTATTGTATGTTTGTTTTCTTTTTAACTTTTTTTTTCATACAGTTGATTTGAAAAAAGAAGGGAAAGTTAAAAAAAAAAAAAAGAAAAAAGACAAACAAGGAAAAAAAAAAAAAAGATGTAGTGCCCCCTTGAGGAGCCTGTGGAGAATGCAGGGGTATTCGCCTACCCCACCTCCATGGTTGCTAACATGACCACAGACATAGGGGACTGGTGGTTTGATGGGTTGAGCCCTCTACCATAAGTTTTACCCTTGGGAAGACGGTTGCTGCAAAGGAGAGGCTAGGCCTCCCTGTATTTGTGCCTAAGAGTCTCCTCCTGAATGCCTCTTTGTTGCTCAGATGTGGCCCTCTCTCTCTGGCTAAGCCAACTTGAAAGGTGAAATCACTGCCCTCCCCCCTACGTGGGATCAGACACCCAGGGAAGTGAATCTCCCTGGCAACGTGGAATATGACTCCCGGGGAGGAATGTAGACCCGGCATCGTGGGATGGAGAACATCTTCTTGACCAAAAGGGGGATGTGAAAGGAAATGAAATAAGCTTCAGTGGCAGAGAGATTCCAAAATGAGCCGAGAGATCGCTCTGGTGGGCACTCTTACGCACACTTTAGACAACCTTTTTTAGGTTCTAAAGAATTGGGGTAGCTGGTGGTGGATACCTGAAACTATTAAACTACAACCCAGAACCCATGAATCTCGAAGACAGTTGTATAAAAATGTAGCTTATGAGGGGTGACAGTGGGATTGGGAATGCCATAAGGACCAAACTCCACTTTGTCTAGTTTATGGATGGATGTGTAGAAAAGTAGGGGAAGCAAACAAACAGACAAAGGTACCTAGTGTTCTTTTTTGCTTCAGTTGCTCTTTTTCACTCTAATTATTGTTCTTGTTGTTTTTGTGTGTGTGCTGATGGGGGTGTCAGGGATTGATTTAGGTGATGAATGTACAACTATGTAACGGTACTGTAAACAATCGAAAGTACAATTTGTTTTGTATGACTGCGTGGTATGTGAATATATCTCAATAAAATGATGATTAAAAAAAAAATAAATAAATAAATAAAAGAAAGAGGCTAAAGATAAAGAATAACAGAACAACAGTTCCCTGAGCTGAAGAAAGATTTGCATATTCAGGTTAAGATGTCCTACGAATTAATAAACATAAAACACACACCTATACACACACACGCACACTCACAGCATCTCAAAACCCTCCAAATTAACAGGGAGAAAAATTTTATAGAGGATTTTTTATCTGCAATGCTCAATGCTAAAAACCAATGAAGTAACATTTATAAAATTCCTAATAAAACCTAGAAATCTCTATTAAACAATCAATCATTCAAATATGAGGGCAAAATAAAGACATTTTTTCATGTATGATTCAGGCATTTCTCATGCTCAGAAAGTATGTCATCTCTATACCCTTCCCGAAAAACAAGATTTGAGTGTGTACTCTATAGACCTAAAAAGGGGAAAGCATGTGATGCAAGAAAGAGTCAAACCAGAAAAATTTAAAGTCAAGTCCAAAAATTGCTTGTGTCTGAAATCTAAATATTCAGAGAGCCTTCTTGAAATAGAATAGATATTATAACAATCTAGAACTAAACTTTCAGATTGTTTCAATATCACATGGGAGGTGAGCATACATAGAAGGGAGAAATAAATGTGTTCTGACAGCAGTGGTGAGGCGAGGTCTCTAAAGCCAGAAAGCCTGAGTCTGAATCCCAACTGTTCCACTTACTAGCTGTGTGCCCTTGGGAAAATTACTTATCAACCCTGTGCTTCAGTTTCCTCATCTGTAAAGAAGGAGGGTAATAATGGAACTCCTCTCCCACAGGATAGCTGTGAGGAGTTATTGGATTAAAGTTAAAAACCTAATAATATTGCCAGGCACACAGTAAGTCATCAGTGAATGTTAGCTATTATTATTGTTCGGGATAATAATTTTAGATGCTGATTAATTCTTGACATCAATAAAAATATGGTTAATTATTTAAAGGAAAACCACAGTAAAATAGAATTGAGATTTAGAAAACAAACAATGTAGAAAATGTCAAGCCAAGAATTTCTTTTACGCTTAATGAATAAATGACATATAATAAGATGACAGGAATAAATACAAACAAAGCAGTTATCACAATGAATACGAAAATGGGTTAAATTCCCCAATAAAAAATGAAGATTGTTAGATAGAAGGGAAAAAATAAAATCTTGCAATGAGAAATATACCTAAACCAAAATGTCAGAGAGAGGTTGAAAAATAAAATTTCGTCAAAACTTTAAGGAACAGATAATCTTCATGTTAAACTATCCTCAGAGAACAGAGAAAGAAAGCATAGATATAACTTTGATTACAAAATCAAGTAGGGGTAGCCCACAAAAACTCTATACCAATCCCACTTATAAATATATAAACAGAATCCTAAATAATATCGTATTAAAAGAATAATGCACTAGGACCAAGTAGGTTTCAATCTGGATGTGAAGGAAAGATTCAACATTAAGGAACCTATTAATGTTTTTATTGATCAAGTAAATGAAAAAGAGCATATAAAGATCAACCAAAGACTTTTAAAGCCATTTAATAAAATTCAGTGTCCATTTTATAGCTTTATGGAGTTACCGAAATGCTATTCATACACCATACACTTTTGAAATTCATCTTTAATTTTAAAAATATTTTGTTTTAATGGACTAGAAAGAAATTTCCTTAATTAAATAAGGCTATGTGTTACATATCAGCAGCCAACAGAACAGTGAACCATGAAAAGGACATCTTAGAGTCAGAAATAAAACAAGAACAAAGGACAAAGCCCATTATCACTACCATTTTTCACTGTTGCTCTGCAAGTTCTAGCCAATAAAATAAGACAAGAAAAAAAGAGAGGTAGAAATATTGAAAATTATCAGTATTTTCAGATTGTATGATTACCTGCCTAGAAAGTCCAAAGAATTCATTGAAACCCTCTGAGAACAAAAAAGAAAGTGTGGAGGGGTAGCTACATACACAATTGATGTATAAAAAATTGACAGCTCTCCTATAAACTAGCAATGACAATTAGCAAACATAAGGTAAAAATTTACCATCCTCAATAGCAAAAATAAAACAGGAAAAAAAAAAAAAACAACATGTAAAATCCACAAGGAAAAACTAAGATTCATGGGGGAAAAAAACTATAAAACTCAACCAAAGTACAATAATTAAAATAACAATAAAAATAGCTAACACTCGAATGTTTTTTCTGTGAGAATTCTCCTAAGCACTTTACGTATATGAATTTGTTCAATACATACAGCAACACTGTGAGATACACATTGTTCCCATTTTACAGTTGATGGAACTGGGACACAGAAGTGTTAAAGTGATTTGCCCGCAACTACTAAATAGATATACCATATTCCTGGATTGGACACTTAATCTTACAAAGATTAAATTCTCTTTGAATTGATCTGAAACAATTACCATAAAGTGACTATGGTAGGAGCTGGGGGCAGGGAAGGATTCTAAACATATATATTCCAAAGTTACCTGGAAAAATAAATGTAAGGAAATGTGAAAATAATAATAATGAGTGAAATGATACAGTGTGGTTCTACACAGAAACAAACAAATCAATATAAGCGAAAATCTAGAAACAGACAAATACATATGAGAATTTATTACTATATGATAAAAATTGACATTTCAAATGACTGGGAAAAAAGATAAGTTTTACAATATTGCGTTGGCAAAATATTTTACTTAGAAGAAAAAAGATATATGCCTAAAACTCTCTATACTGTAAAATTAATGAAAGATTAATGATTTTTATTTAAAATTAAAAATTATGTACGATAAAAAACTTTAAATAATTTTGGTGTGAAGTGTGTCTAAGCAAAAAATGAACTTAAAAAGCGGAAAGTTGGTTCATGTGATTGTACAGAAATCTTAAACTTCTATAAAGACCATAAATAAATTTAAACTATAAATTGGCATCCTGGAAGAAACTAGGTCATAAAATGATAGACAAAAGGTTAATGTCTATAATATATAAAAACACAGATCAATTTTTAAATGGTCAAGAAGAAATACCCATAGGCAACAGACATATAAAAAGATTCTAAACTGCACTGATAGGCAAAGAGTTATTTTTTTAAGAAAAGTTACTTTTTTTTTTTACCTGTCAGATGGAAAAAAATTAAAAGTTTGATAACTGTTCAAATGGATGCAAGAAAATGAGCACTCTCATCACTATAATCTTTCAGTATTTATCAAATTATAAAATACTCATACCTGATGATCCAGCAGCCTCATTTCAAATATGCTATTATGCTGGTTTCGATGTATTATGTCCCCCAAAATGCCATTATCTTTGATGCAATCTTGTGTGGGCAGACATATTAGTGTTTATTAGATTTTAATCTTTGATTGTTTCCATGGAGATGCAACCCACCCAACTGTGCATAATAATTCTGATTGGATAATTTCCATGGAGGTGTGGACCCACCCATTCAGCATAGTTTACTGGAGCACTATGTAGGCTCAGACAGATGCGAGCTTGCTACAGCCAAGAGGGACAGTTTGAAGAATGCACAGGAGCTGAGAGAGGAGCTGCAACATACAGAGACATTTTAGAGATGGCCTTTGAAAGCAGACTTTTGCTCTGGAGAAGCTAAGTGAGGAAAAATGCCCCAAGAGCAATTGAGAGTGACATTTTTGAAGAGGAGCTGAGGCCTAGAGAGGAACATCCTGGGAGAAACCAGAACTTGGAGCAGATGCCAGCCACGTGCCTTCCCAGCTAACAGAGGTTTTCCGGACACCATTGGCCATCCTCCGGTGAAGGTACCTGATTATTGATGACTTACCTTGGACACATTAAGGCCTTAAGACTGTAACTTTGCAACCAAATAAACCCCCTTTATAAAAGCCAATCCATTTCTGGTGTTTTGCATATTGGCAGCATTAGCAAACCAGAACAGATTTTGGTACCAGAATACTGGGGTGCTGGTGCTGCTGAGTTTGCAAATACCAAACACGTTGGGACAGCTTTTTAAATGGATAAGGGGAAGATTCTGGAAGAATTGTGAGAGGCTTGATAGAAAAGGCCTAAACTGCGTTGAAGAGACTGTTGGTAGAAATATGGAATCTAAAGATACTTCTGATAAGGCCTTGAGCAGAAATGATGAATGTGTTGTTGCAAACTGGAAGAAGGGCAATCCTTGTTTTAAAGTGGCAGAGAATTTGGTAAAATTGAGCCCTAGTGTCCGATGGAAGGAAGAATTTGGGAGCAACTGGGATACTTGGCTGATGAGATTTCAAAACTAAAACTTGTACATATAGCATGGCTTCTCCTTGCAGCTTATAGTAAAATGCAAGAAGACAGAGATAAGATGAGAACTGAACTTTTGGTTTCAGAGAAACCAGAAACTGATTGCCTGGAAAACTCTGAACTTCCAGGGGGTGGAACCCCAGAAGTTACAGCCCCACATGAAGATTTAACCAAACATGGAACCCGACCTCCATTTCAGCACAAGCCAAGATTGGAAATGGAGTTATCCAGAAAGGATCTGTGGAAAGTCCTACTGTCTGATGGCTTTGACCCCTGTATTTCATACGAAGCCAACAGAATTTTTGCAAGATCTATATAGATGGAGCTGCTGCCAGTCTGGACTGGAGGAGACAGACAAGGAGCAAACTGAATGAAAAATTTCTTCAAAGACAGAGCCATGGAGGTTGAGGTCTGGAGTCAAGAGGTCTTAGGCTGGGAGAACGGAGTGGCCCCCTTGCATGGAAAGGATGAGTTTGCTGCAGAGGTCGAGGGTGAGCCTTCCACCTCGATTTTCAGGAAGAGTTTTGCCACCTCAGGCCTCAGGGAGGGTGGAGCACATTCCCAGGAGAATGGGGAGAGCCTGGCTGCCACCCCACTGTTCTGAAGGGGTTGAGTGTGGGCCCAGAGATAAAAGAGAATCCAGGTGCTGCCCCGATGTTTGAGGAGGGTGGGGCCGAGAAGGTGATCTCCCCAATGTGGATATGCTGGAGCACTCACCCCAGCATTTGGAGAGGAAAGGCCTGCCACAAAGGCCCTTAGGAAGGGTTAGACTCCCGCTCTCTTAAGCCCCAAGGATGCAACATCATTCTGTGAATGACTCTCAGACTTTGAAATCTAATGGAATTTCCCTGTGGGTTTTAGTAACTGTTTTGGTCCTGTGAACCCTGTTTTCCTTTCAGTTTCAACTTATGGCAATGGGAATGTTTATCTTATGAATGTCTCCTTTGTATATTAGAAGCACATAACTTGTTCTAAGTTTTACAGGTCCACAGTCAGAGGGGAATTTTGCTTTTGGACAGACCACACCTGTAAATGATTTAATGGGATCTTGTACTTAAGTATTGTTACTGAAATGATTTAAGTTTCTGTGATATTGTTGTGGGATGAATGTATTTTGTATATGGAATGATGATGTTATTTTGGGATCCAGGGGGTGGAATGTGCTGGTTTGGATGTATTATGTCCCCCAAAACGCCATTATCTTTGATGCAATCTTGTGTGGGCAGACGTATTAGTGTTGATTAGATTTTAGTTCTTTGATTGAGTGTTTCCATGGAGATGCAACCCACCAACTGTGGGTAACAACTCTGACTGGATAATTTCCAAGGAGGCATTGCCCCACCCATTCAGCATGGCCTTGTTTAGTTCACTGGAGCCCTACAAAAACTCAGACAGAAGGAGTGAGCTTGCTATAGCCATGAGGGACACTTTGAATAATGCACAGGAGCTGAGAGAAGGGCTGCAGATGAGATAGTTTGAAGATGGCCTTTGAAAGCAGACTTTCGCTCTGGAGAAGCTAAGAGAGGGCAAACACCCCAAGAGCAACTGAGAGTGACATTTTGAAAAGAAGCTGTGGCCTAGAAAGGAACATCCTGGGAGAAAGCCATTTTGAAACCAGAACTTGGAGCCAACGCCAGCCACGTGCCTTCCCAGCTAACAGAGGTTTTCCAGACACCACTGGCCATCCTCCAGCGAAGGTACTGATTGTTGATGACTTACCTTGGACACATTATGGCCTTAAGACTGTAACTTTGTAACCAAATAAATGCCCTTTATAAATGCCAATCCATTTCTGGTGTTTTGCATCCTAGCAGTATTAGCAAACCAGAAGAGCTATGCTATAGACATTCTACAAGTGTGCAAAGATATACATACAAGGATGTTCATTACACAGAGCATTGATTGCTATGACAAAAAGTTAACTATAATCTGAATGTCCATGATATGGGAATGATTAAATACATGATGAGCAAAGCTGATGATAACTAATGGAATGTCAAGACTATTGCAAAACATAAGGAAGATCTATACAGAAGCCCAAGACATAATGTTAAAAAAAGGTAACAAGTTTCAGAATAATGAGAATACTAAAACTCCATTTATGTTTTTAAAGATTGTTTTGCCAACAACTTTCCTTACAGAAATAGGAAAGCCAACCATCAAATTTATATGGCAGGTAAGGGGCCCCAAAAGATCAAAGCCAATTTGAACAAGAAGAACCAAGCTGGAGGCCTCTAACCCACACCTCCCAATCTTAAAACTTATTACAAGGAGTAAGGGTCAGGTGGCCACATATGGACATGTGGGATTTAGTCTGTCCACTAGAACAACTAGAAAATAGCCAAGAACCCTCTGAAACAACTGTTTGGAGGATTTCCGAGATTAGATGCGCATCATAAACCAACCAGGAATGATTTGAAGGGCCAAGATGGATAAATCACAGCACAGAACTGGAAGTCAACTCTTCCACACTGTGGAGGCTGGCACCTCCGAGTCTCTGCCTGGTGAGAAACAGAAGCCCTTTCACCAGGAGGAAGGGAAGGGGCGGTCATCCACTCTCCAGTTGCAGATTTGATTAACAAATTCGGACTGCTGAATACGAACTCCGAGACAGAAAAATCTACAACACAAACAACAAATAAACCCTGTATCTGTCCCACTCCCAGCTGGGAGAAGGCCAGCTGATTGAAAAAAAAAAAAAATTTAAAAACCAGAGACTTCTGGAGTTGGTTGCACTCAGAATACTTGAAAATGGCTGTGCCCCCAAGAAAAGAGGATACACAGACCTGGGTACCAATGCCAGGTCTTGATTGATGAAAGTTGGGGGTGGGGTGGGGGGCAGGCCCAGTGCAAGGGGCAGCTCTCACTAGGAGAATTCAGACCCTAGGGGCTGGGATATCAGCATCAGTTTCAATCAACAAAAACAACTGAGCCCAGCCTCTCCCCAGCACACAACAGTTTCAACCTACAAAAAGTGGAGCCAATCCCATCTTAAATACAATCCCAGCAGGGTGAAAATGGTGGCTGCTTTAGAGTCCTGTAACTTTTCCAGGTTCCAAGGAATAGCAGGCTAAAGTGAGGTGGGGCAAGGCTTAGCTCAGATAGTGACTGTTATATAGAGAATTCAGACCCCAGGAGCTGGAAAACAGAAACAGTTAAGCCTGCCTTCAGCCTCAGCCTCTGTATCAATCACAGCCCTGGATGGAACAGGGTCACCTGAGAATTAAAGGCACAGTACCACTTTAAACCAGTAGGGAGCAGTGGTCATCAGGTGCCATCTGCTGGGCAGAACAGGAAAAGCACAAAATTAAGAGACTTCACAGTAAAGACAGGTCTCATCCCCAGGGAACCTTGATACTGATTACAACCCCTCATGAGTACTGGGCCTGCCTTGTCTGGGAAACCTAACTGGGGCTGATCCTGTATAGGGGGACCCTCTGTCCAGAGCCATTCTGCCAGGTAAAAGTTGCTAGAGGTAACAAAAGGAGTGTTAAAAACATACAGAGAAGATGGTGGCATAGAGAGGAGTGGGAGCTAGTTTGTCAAACTGGGACAACTTAAAAAAACCAGAAACAACTAGGAAATAATCCAGAATAACTGCAGGGGGACAAACATGACCATCCACTCATCATACACTAACCTGAATTGGGAGGAATGCCCGAGATCGCAGCATAAAACCCGTAAGCAAAAACTGCAGATCCAAGCCAGGAGATCCTCCCCCCATAGCCCAAGCTGCAAAGCCACGTGGTGCTAGAGAGAAGCTCTCTCCCAGCAAGCAAATATAGCTCAGCTGAGCTCCAACTGGGGTTTTAATTAGCAAGTGTGAACTGCTCACTATGAGCTACGCATTCCCAACAAGCATACAGAGACTTTGGGTGATGACTGATCTTGGAGAGCTGGAGGGTCACCGTGGACAAGCCCTGAAAGGGACTCTCTGTCCCTTTTTTGGCTCAGTGGAGAAAGCCTCAGCCATTTTCAGTTCCCAGTGCTCTGACCCAGACAAGGGTGGAGATAGCACAGGCAGAGAGACACCATTGAAATGCTAATGATGTCCCCCTAGGGGGTCTACCTTCTCTAAGAGGAAAAGGGTGGGGCCCAGCTCTACTACCTGCCTTCCATTCAGAACCAGATCTCAGAGCCTGGGAGAAAACAGCCACAGGCCACACCTCCTTACACCAGTGTGGAGCTGCAGGCTGACAGGTGCCACCTGCTGGGCAGAAAAGCACAGTGACCTGAGGCATCACAAGGTGTACCAATTTTCTAAGACACACCCTCGAGGAAACCAGATACTGAATATTTCTTCCTTCTGGGACCTGAGCCTGTTCTTGTCTGGGAAAACCTGACTGGGGTAACCAAGGAAACCATGCCTAGACAACAGGAAACTACAATCTACACTAAGAGAAACGAAGTTATGGCCCAAAGGAACAAACCTACACTTCAACTGAGATACAGGAATTCAAAAAACTAATAATAAGTTAATTTAAAAAGTTTAGGGAAGATATGGTGAAAGAGCTGAACCGTATAATGAAAACACTGGATGTACATTAGGTAGAAATTGAAAGTTCGAAAAACCAACTGGCAGAATCTATGGAAATGAAAGGCACAACATAAGAGATGAAAGACACAATGGAAACACACAACAGCAGATCTCAAGAGGCAGAAGAAAACACTCAGCAACTGAAGAACAAGGCACCTGAAAGTCTACACACAAAGGAAGAGATAGAGAAAAGAATAGAAAAATATGAGCAACATCTCTGGAAACTTAAGGACAAAATGAAAAGCAAGAATGTACATATCATTGGTGTCCCAGAAAGAGAAGAGAAGGCAAAAGAGGCAGAAGCAATAATAGAGGAAATAATCAATGAAAATTTACCATCTCTTATGAAAGACATAAAACTACAGATCCAAGAAGCGCAGCGTACCCCAAACAGAACAGATCTGAATAGGCCTATGCCAAGACACTTAATAATCAGATTATTAAATGTCAAAGATAAAGAGAGAATCCTGAAAGCAGCAAGAGAAAAGTGATCCATCATATACAAAGGAAGCTTGATAAGACTGTGTGGATTTCTCAATAGAAAACATGGAGGCAAGAAGGAAGTGGGGTGATATATTTAAGATACTGAAAGAGAAAAATCACCAACCAAGAATCCTATATCCAGCAAAACTGTCCTTCAAATATGAGAGAGAGCTTCAAATATTCTCTGACAAACAGACAATGACAGTTTGTGAACAAGATACCTGCTTTACAGGAAGCACTAAAGGAAAAACTGCAGACAGAAAGGAAAAGACAGGAGTGGGAGGTTTGGAAAACAATTTTGGGAGATAGTAGCACAACAGTGTAAGTACACGGAACAAGGATGACTGTGAGTGTGGTTGAAAGAGGAAGGTTAGGGGCATGTGGGACACCAGAACCAAACACAAATGATGGGGACTGGGAATGTGTAACTCAGGGAAACCTAAGGTGCTCAACAATTGTAATAAAAGGTACAAATATGGCTAAAAAAAACATATAGGGGCAGAGAGGAGAAGATAGTGGCATAGAGAGGAGTGGAAGCTAGTTTGTCCCCCTGGAACAACTAATAAACAATGAGGAACAACTAGTGAATAATCTGGAATAACTACGGGGGGACAAACATGACCGTCCACTCACCATACACCAACCTGAATTGGGAGGAATGCCCAAGACTGCAGCATAAAATCTGTAAGTAAAAACTGTGGATCCAAGCCAAGAGCCCCCTCCCCCCATGGCCTGAACTGCAAAGCCTCGTGGTCCTAGAGAGCAGCACTCTCCCAGCAAGTGAATATAGCTCAGCTGAGCTCCAACTGGGGGTTTAATTAACAAATGTTGACTGCTCAAAACAAGCTATGAATCCCCAACAAGCAGACAGAGGCTTTTGGTGATGACTGACCTTGGAGAGCTGGAGGACCTCTCTGGGAGGGAGGGGGAGCCCAGAGGATAAGGTGCCATTTCTGGCTGACAGGTGAAACTGAGGGTGGCCATGGACTGGCCCTGAAGGGGGGGCTTCCTGTCTCTTTTTCGGCTCAGTGGAGAAAGCCTCAGCCATTTTCAGTTCCCAGTACTCTGACCCAGACAAGGGAGGAGACAGCAGGGTCAGAGAGACTACTCAAATGCAAATGACCTCTCCCTAGGGGGTGTATCTTCCCTAAGAGGAAGAAGGTGGTGGCAAGCTCTACTACCTGCCTTCCATTCAGAAACAGACCCCAGAGCCTGGGGGAAAACAGCCTTGGGCCACACCTCCTTACACTGGTTAGGAGCTACAGGATGACAGGCACCACTTGCTGGGCAAAGTACAGTGGCTTGAGGCCTGAAAGGGTATATCAATCTTCTAAGACACACATTCAGGGAGATGTGATACTATCGCCTCCTTCTGAGACCTGAGCCCATTTTGGTCTGGGAAAACCTGATTGGGGTAACCAAGGAAACCAGATGCCTAGACAACAGAAAATTACAACCTATACTAAGAAAAATGAAGTTATGGTTCAGTCAAAGGAACAAACTTACACTTCAACTGAGATACAGGAATTTAAACAACTAATGCTAAATCAATTTGAAAAGCTCAGAGAAGATAAGGCAAAAGAGATGAGGCATATAATGAAAACACTGGGAGTATATAAGGCAGAAATTGAAACTCTGAAAAAACAAATGGCAGGATCTATGGAAATGAAAGGTGCAACACAAGAGATGAAAGACACAATGGAGACATACAACAGCAGAAGAAAACACTCAGGAACTGGAGAGCAAGACACCTGAAAGCCTACACACAAAAAAAACAGATAGAGAAAAGAATGGAAAAATATGAGCAATGTCTCTGGGAATTGAATGACAACATGAAACACAGAATGTATGTATCATGGGTGTCCCAGAAGGAGAAGAGAAGGGAAAAGGGGCAGAAGCAATAATAGAGGAAATAATCAATGAAAATTTCCCATCTCTTATGAAAGACATAAAATTATGGATACAAGAAGCACAGCATACCCCAAACAGAATAGATCTGAATAGATCTATGCCAAGACACTTAATAATCAGGTTATCAAACATCAAAGATAAAGAGAGAATCCTGAAAGCAGCAAGAGAAAAACGATCCATCACATACAAAGGAAGCTTGATAAGACTATGTGCGGATTTCTCAATAGAAACCATGGAAGCAAGAAGGAAGTGTTTAAGATACTGAAAGAGAAAAACCACCAACCAAGAATCCTATATCTGGCAAAACTGTCCTTCAAATATGAGGGAGCGCTTAAAATATTCTCAGACAATGACAGAGTTTGTGAACAAGATACCTGCTCTAGAGGAAACACTAAAGGGAGCACTGCAAACTGAAAGGAAAAGACAGGAGTGAGAGGTCTGGAACACAATTTTGAGAGATAGTAGCGCAAAAATGAACAAAGATGACTGTGAGTCTGGTTGAAAGAGAAAGGTTAGGACCATGTGGGACACCAGAATGAAAGAGGAAAGATAAAGACTGGGACTGAATAGCTCAGTGAAACCTAGGGTGCTCAACGATTGTGATAAAAGGTATACAAATGTTTTCACATGAGGGAGAACCAAATAATGTCATCATTGCAACATGTTAAAAACAGGGTGGGAATGGGGGGAAAATACAATCAATACAAACTAGAGACTATAATTAACAGAAACACTGTTTTATGTTTCATTTAATGTAAAGAAGGCAATATACCAAAGCTAAATGCATATGGGGTGGACATAGGGAAGGGGTATGCAACTTTTGGCATTTGAGATGTTGTCTGACTCTTTATTCTACTCTGGTTTAATGCTATATTTCCTTTTATCGCTTCCTAGTGGTCATTTTTTCTCTTTGTTTTTTTTCTTTTGTCTCTCTACCTTCTTTGACTCTTCGTCCTTTTTTGTGGAAGAAATGGAGATGTCCTTATATAGATAGTGGTGATGGTGGTGAATACATAAATATGTGACTATACAGGGTACCATGGATTGTTTACTTAGGACAAAATGCATGGTGTGTGAACAAAACTGTCTTAAAAAAAAATAGGCTGATGAAGAAACCTTGAGGGCACTATATTGAGTGAAATAAGACAGACAGACACATAAGGACAAATAATGCAGGGTCTCACTGATGTGAACTAGTTATAATATGTAAGCTCATAGACATGAATTATGTTACCAGGATATAGAACAGGGCCAAACAATGTGGAGCAGTTGCTTAGTATGAGCAGAATGTTCAACTAAGGTGCACTTAAATGTTTGGAAATGGGCAGAGGTGATAGTAGCATGTTGTGACAATGACTAACACTGCTGAATAATCTGTGAATGTGGCAGAAAGGGTGAGCTCAGAGTCATTTATGTCACCAGAAGGAAAGTTGGAGATTAAAAGATGGGAGAGCATAAAACAGTGAATCTTGTGGTGGACAATATCCATGATTAACTGTACAAATATTAGAAATCTCTCTCATGAACTAGAGGGAATGTATGACACTATAACTGGAAGTTAATAATAGAGGGCATACAGAAAAAATATATATACCTATTGGAAACTATATACTACAGTTAGTATTTTAACATTCTTTAAACAACAGTAACAAATATACTATATCAATATTATGAATCAATAATGGAGAGGGGGTGGTTAGGGGTATGGGAGGATTTGAGTTTCCTTCTTTTGTCTCTATTTATTTTCTGGAGTAATGAAAACATTCTAAAATTTGAAAAAAAAAATAATTGTGGTGATGGATGCACAGCTGTATGATGGCACAATGAGCAACTGATTGTACACTTTGGATCTCTGGATAATTGTATGGTTTGTAAACAATCAATTAAAAAAAAACATATAGGGGCAAAAAAAAAAAAAAAAAAAAAGTCAAAACAATACAAACAGCAGATGAACATTCCCTGAGGAAGAAGAAGGAAGAAAAAACTTTTCCTGGGGCTGGAACAACAGCACAGAAATATGGAAATCTCAGAAAACTTCCACATAGGCAGGGCAAGAATCAGAAAAATAAGAGGTGAAAAACTCTTATCAGTTTAACAGAAGCTATGCTAAAGGTCTAGAATAAGTTGAACTGAATGCCAAACAAAAGATAGAGAAAAAGACAACCAACAAGAAAACCCTAGGCAAAAGAGAGAAAACGACCTCCAGAATAAACTAATCAAGGAAATCACAGGCCTAGACACCAGCAAAAAATCATGAATCACACTAGGAAGCACAAAGATATGGCCTAGTCAAAGGAACAAACTAAAACTCCAGATGAGATACAGGAGTTAAAACAACTAGTTAAAGATGTTCAAAAATATCTTCTAAACCAAATCAAGGAGACGAAGGAAAATGTGGCAAAAGAGATGAATGATATAAAAAAGACAATGAATGACCATAAAGAACTCAGAAGTTTTCAAAAAAAGAAAAATGACAGAACTTATGGAAATGAAAGTCATAATAGAAGAGATGAAAATTACAATGGAGAAATACAATAGCAGAATTGAAGAGGCAGGAGAAAGGATTAGTGAAGTAGAGGACACAACATCTGAAATCCTACACTTAAAAGAACAGATAGGGAAAAGAAAGGAAAAATATGAGCAATGTCTCAGGGAACTGAATGACAACATAAGTGCACAAACATACATGTTATGTATGACCAGAAGGAGAAGAAAAGGGACAAGAGCAGAAAGAATAACAGGAAATAATCACTGAAAATTTCCCAACTCTTACAAAAGACATAAAAGTACAGGTCCAAGAAGTGCAGCATACCACAAACAGAATATATCTGAATAAACCTACTCCAAGACACTAATCAGATTGTCAAATGCCCAAATCAAAGAGGGAATTCTGAAAGCAGCAAGAGAAAAGCAATCCATCACATACAAGGGAAGCTTGATAAGGCTAAGTGCAGATTTCTCAGCAGAAACCATGGAGGTGAGAAAGCAGTGGTATGATATATTCAAGATACTGACAGAGAAAAACTGCCAACCAAGAATTCTATATCTGGCATAACTGTCCTTCAAAAATGAAGGAGAGTTTAAGATATTTTCAGACAAACAGACACTGAGAGAGTCTGTGAACAAGAGACCTGCTATACAAGAAATACTAAAGGGAGCACTACAGGCAGATAGGAAAAGACAGGAAAGAGAGGTTTGGAGAAGAGTGTAGAAATGAAGATTATCAGTAAGGGTAACCAAAAGGGTAAAAAGAAAAAAATAAGATATGACATAGAGACTCCAAAGGACAAAATGGCGGAATAAAGTATTTCCTTTAGAGTAATAACATTAAATGATAATGGATTAAACTTCCCAATTAAGAGGGATAAATTGGCAGAATGGGTAAAAAAAACAGGATCCATCTAAATGCTATCTACAAAATACTTTAAACCCAAGGACAAAAATAGGTTGAAAGTTAATGGCTGGAAAAAAATATTTCAGGGTAACAACAACCAGAAAGAGCTAGGTTAGCTATACTGATATCAGACAAATTAGACTTCAAATGTAAAACAATTAAGAAACAAAGAAGGACACTATGTATTAAGAAAAGGGACAATTCATCAAGAAGACCTAACAATCATAAATATTTATACACCCAAAATACATGAGGCAAATACTGACAACACTGAAAGGAGAAGTAGACACTTCAACAATAATAGTTGGAAACTTCAATACACCACTCTTATCAGTGGATAGAACATCTAGAGAGAGGTTCAATAAGGGAACAGAGATCTTGAATAATATGATAAATGAACTAGACCTAACAGACATTTACAGAACACTGCACCCCACAGCAGCAGGATGTACATTTTTCTCAAGTGCTCATGGATCATTCTCCAGAACAGACCACATGTTGGGTCATAAAGCAGCTCTCAATAAAGTTTAGAAGACTGGTATTATTAAAACGCATTATTGGATCATGATGGAATGAAACTGGAAAACAAAAACAGGTGGAGGGCTAGAAAATTCACAAATATATGAGGCTAAACAACATATTCTTAAACAACCAGTGGGTCAAGGAAGAAATTACAAGAGAAATCAGTAACTATCTTGAGGCAAATGAAAAGGAGAACACAACATATCAAATCCTATGGGATGCAGTGAAGGCAGTGTTGAGAGGGAAATTTATTGCCCTAAATGACTATATTAGAAAAGAAGAAAGAGGTAAACTCGAGGACTTAACTCACTGGAGGGACTAGAGGAGGAACAGCAAACTAACCCAAAAGCAAACAGAAGGAAAGAAATCACAAAGATTAGAGCAGAAATAAATGAAATTGAGAACATTAAAACAATAGTGTTCTAGTTTGCTAATGCTGTGGAATGGAAAACACCAGAGATGGATTGGCTTTTATAAAAAGGGGGTTTATTTGGCTAAACAGTACAGTCTTAAGGCCATAAAGTGCCCAAGGTAACATATCAGTAATCGGGTACCTTCACTGGAGGATGGCCAATGGCATCCGGAAGACCTCTGTTAGCTGGGAAGGCATGTGGCTGGCATCTGCTCCAAAGTTCTGGTTTCAAAATGGCTTTCTCCCAGGACGTTCCTCTCTAGCAAGCTTGCTCCTCTTCAAAACGTCACTCACAGCTGCAATCAGTTCCTTCTGTTATGCCAGCTCATTTATATGGCTCCACTGATCAACTTAAACCCACCCTGGATGGGTGGAGCAACACCTCCATGGAAATTATCCAATCAGAGTCATCACCCACAGCTGGGTGGGGTGCATTCCAAAGAAACACTCAAAGAATTACAATCTAAGCAACCCTGATAACATCTGCCCATACAAGATTACATCAAAGATAATGGCGTTTGGGGGACATAATACATTCAAACTGGCACAAATAGTGAGAATCAACAAAATCAGAAGTTGGTTCTTTGAGAAAATCAGTAAAATCAATGGACCCTTAGCTAGGCTGACAAGGAAAAAAAAGAGTATGCAAATAAATAAAATCAGAAATGGAGGGAGGGACAAAACTGCTGACCCTGCAGATAAAAGGAAATAATGAGAGGATACTATAAACTATATGGTAACAAACTAGACAACTTAGATGAATGTACAACTTCCTAGAAAAGCATGAATAACCAACACTGACTCAAGAAGAAATAGAAGACCTTAACAACCCAATCACAAGTGAAGAGACTGAATCTGTCATTAAAAAAACTTCCGAAGAAAGAAAAGCTTAGGACCAGATGGCTTCACATGGGAATTCTATCAAACATTACAGAAAGAATTAGAACCAATCTTGCTCAAATTCACAAAAAAAAAAAATTGAGGAGAAGGGGAAACTGCCTAATTCATTCTATGAAGCCAAAATTACCCTAATACCAAAGCCAGACAAAGATACTACAAGAAAAGAAAATTACAGACCAATGTCTTTAATGAATATAGATGCCAAAACCCTCAAAAAAATACTTACAAATTGAATCCAGCAACACATTAAAAGAATTATACAACATGATGAAGTGGGTTTTATTCCAGGGATGCAAGGGTGGTTCAACACAAGAAAATCAATTAATGTAATACATCACATCAATAAATCAAAGAGAAAAAACCACATGATCATCTTGATTGATGCAGAAAAGGCATTTGACAAAATTCAATATCCTTTCTTGAAAAAAAAAATTTCAAAGGATAGGAATACAGGAAACTTCCTCAATATGATAAAGAGAATATATGAACAGCCCACAGCTAAAATCATACTCATTGGGGAAAGACTGAAAGCTTTCCCTTGAAGATTTGGAACAAGACCAGGATGCCTGCTGTCACCACTATTGTTCAACATTATGCTGGAAGTGCTAGCTAGAGCAATTAAGCAAGAAAAAGAAACAAAGGGCATCCAAATTAAAACAGAAGTGAAACTTTCACTGTTCGCAGATGACACGATCCTATATGTAGAAAATCCCCCAAAACCTACAGTAAAGCTACTAGGGCTAATAACTGAGTATAGCACAGAGGCAGGATACAAGATCAATACACAAAAATCAGTAGTGTTTTTATACACTAGAGTAAGGAGCAATTTGAGGGGGGAATCAGGAAAAAAATTCCATTTACAATAGCAACTAAAAGAATCAAATACTTAGGTATAAATTTAATCAAGGACATAAAAGTCCTATACATAGAAAACTACAAAACATTGCTGAAAGAAATCAAGGAAGATATAACTAAATGGAAGGACATACCATGTTCATGGATTGGAAGACTAAGTATAGTTAAGATGTCAATTCTACCCAAATTGATTTATAGATTCAATGCAATAGCAATCAAAATCCCAACAACTTACTTTGCAGAAATAGAAAAACAAATAATCAAATTTATTTGGAAGATCAGCGTGCCCCAAATACCTAAAAATATCTTGAGAAAGAAAAATGAAGTGGGAGGACTCACACTTCCTGACATTAAAGCCTATTACAAAGCTATAGTGGTTAAAACAGCATGACACAGGCTAAAAATAGATACACTGACCAAAGGAATTGAATTGAGAGTTCAGAAACAGACCCTCTCAACTACAGACAATTGATTTTTGATAAGGCAGCCAAGTCAACTCAACTGAGACAGAACAGCCTCTTCAACAAACGGTGCTTGGAGAACAGGATACCTATATCCAAAAGGAAAAAAGAGGACTCCTATCTCACACTTTATACAGAAATTAACTCAAAATGGATCAAAGACTAAACATTAGACCTAAGAACATACAACTTTTAGAAGAAAATGTAGGGAAATATCTTAAAGATCTTGTGATGGGAGTGGCTTCCTAGACCTCATACCCAAAGCAAGAGCAAGGAAAGAAGACATAGATAAATGAGATCTCCTCAAAACTGAATACTTTTGTCCATCAAAGGATTTTTTCAAGAAAGTAAAAAGGCACCCTACTCAATGGGAGACAATATTTGGAAGCCACATATTGGATAAGGGTTTAATATCCAGAATATATAAAGAGATCCTACAACTCAACAACAAAAAGAGAAACAGCCCAATTAAAAAATGGACAAAAGACATGGTTGGCCACTTTTCCAAAGAGGAAATACAAATGGCTCAAAAGCATATGGGAAGATGCTCAGCTTCACTAGCTATTAGGGAAATGCAAATCAAACCACAATGAGATATCATCTCACACCTACTAGAATGGCCATTATCAAAAAAAAACAAACAGAAAATTACAAGGACTGTAGAGCAATGTAAGAAATAGTACACTTAGTCACTGTGGTGGGAGTGTAGAATGGTGCAACCACTCTGGAAGACAGTCTAGTGGTTCCTCAGGAAGCTAAGTATAGAACTGCCATAATTGTGGTGATGGATGCACAGCTGTATGATGGTACCACGGGCAACTGATTGCACACTTTGGATCTTTGGATAATTGCATGGTATGTGTACAATCTCAATTAAAAAAAAAAAAAAAACTATCCATGGAACTGCACAACACAGTGAACCCTAAGTTAAACCATGGACTGTAGGTAACTGTACAATTATAAAAATGTGCTTTCATCCATTGTAACAGATGTACCACAGGAATGCAAGGTGTTAATAATAAAAGTGGTATAAGGGACCCCTGTATTTTATGCATGATTTTTCTGCAAACCCACATCTCTAATAAAACATTTTTATACAAAATGATGGTGTTTATATATTTTCTAGAACAGTATGTTCTAAGCTGTTTACAATCAGTACCTCTGAGGAGATTTAAGAGAGTGGAATGTCCCCTCTATTTTACATACTTCTATCAAGAAGAACTTTCTCTCTTTTTTACATACTTCTGTTTTGTTTGAATGTATTACTGTACTACGCATAGTTTTTGTGGTTTAAAGCACCCTTCTGATCATAAACACACACATGACTGTTGCTTCCAAGTTTGTAAGAAAGTCTTCCTTCTTTTGAGCCAAGCATCTCCACCCCTAGTCTTCAAGTCTGTCCCTCTTCCACATTATAGCCTCTCAAGTACTTGAAGACAGCTGCCACATACCCCTCAATCTTCTGTCACCAATTAAATAACCCCCCTTACGTAAATGGTTTTCAATGCTCTGAGCACACTCCTTTTAGAGTATTAGGACACATTCCCTGGCTTCCATTTGACCAGAACAAAGTGGAGTGTGTCTAAGGCTCAAACAAATGCTGCAAAAGATCTTGTTTGCTCTTCTGGCAAGCATAAAATACTGTTTATTAATAAACTAGAAGCATGGAGTGCAGGGTTCACAGAAACTCCATGTAGGATTGTGCCAGTTTGAATGTATTATGTCCCCCAAACGCCATTATCTTTGATGTAATCTTGTGTGGGCAGACCTATCAGTGTTAATTAGATTGAAATTCTTTGAGTCATTTCCATGGAGATGCACCCCACCCAACTGTGGCTGATGACTCTGATTGGATAATTTCCATGCAGGTGTTGACCTGCCCATTGGGTGGGTCTGAAATAAATTACTGGTGCACTATATAAGATCAGACCGAAGGAGCGAGCTTGCTACAGCCAAGAGAGACATTTGAAGAAAGCACAGGAGCTGCAGATGAGAGACATTTTGAACATGGCTGTTGAAAGCAGACTCCCGCTCTGGAGAAGCTGAGAGAGGACAAATATCCCAAGTGCAACTAAGAGTGACATTTTTGAGGAACTGCAACCTAGAGAGGAACGTCCTGGGAGAAAGCCATTTTGAAACCAGAACTTTGGACAGACGCCAGCCACGTGCCTTCTCAGTTAACAGACGTTTTCCGGACATCATTGGCCATCTCCAGTGAAGGTACCTGATTGTTGATTTGTTACCTTGGACACTTTATGGTCTTAAGACTATAACTGTGTAACCAAATAAACCCCCTTTTATAAAAGCCAATCCAACTCTGGTGTTTCGCATTCTGGCAGCATTAGCAAACTAGAACAAGGATCTTCACAATTCTTCTGGAAATCTAAAAGTGTTCTAAAAATAAAGTTTATTATATAAAAAAATCAAATGACATATCTACAAATACTAAATGTTAATTTATATAAGATTTCCCTCTGAAGGAAGTTTACTTCACAATTTACTTTTTGTGCTCTGTAGCAACATGTGATTGATATGAGTTATGCCAGCATCTGTTTATGCCTTAGGTCTAAAGTCTTCATGAAAACCACAAAAAACTGTGACACAGCAAATTGCTTTAATAATTAACATAGGAAAAGCTATTTCATAAATATTCAGAAAAATAATCATGCTTTCTCTAAAAGTAAAAATATCAAAAAACAAAACAAGCATAGTCAAAAATAAATACTTACCTTGCTTCTGTTTGCTGACTTTACATTATGGTGATACATTAAAATTAAACTGAATCAATTTATACATTAAGTCAATTCAAAAATATAAACATTTACAAAAAAATTCACATACATAAATGAAATCCATAAAAATAATACATTTGAAGAAAATGTCTAAGTTTGGTTCATACCTCCTTTCTTGCTATCATTTGAAAAATTAATATTGCAATAAGTTATTTAATAATTGAATATAGCATGCTTTAAAAACAACTATAATATAATTACCTTTGATAAGTGTTTGTACATAAGACACATAAAACATCACGAAAGATCTGTGAATAGAATCACATCAATGAAACTTTTCTTAAAAATTATGCAACTTTAAAGTGATCTAATTCATTAGTACAAAACAGATCAAACTAGAAAGAAGTATTTTTTTTAATGTTAAAGTGAGTCCTTGCTGGCATCAGAAACAGTGCAGCCCCAGTTTCTGCCACAGGCAACTTCTTTAAGAGATTAATTCTTCTAAAAATAGTCCATTTCAGCTCTAAAATTCTAAGGTTTTATATGAGTGTAATTACTTACTAATGTTCTAAGTTTATACTTTTACTGGGCAGGGGTAGGAGAGGTTGGCTTCCTTAAAGGAGGTAGCTTCCTCCATGTATTTTCAGAGTCTGTATTAATTTAGCCTCCCAAGCAAAGTAGGGACATCTATCTATGTGTCAGCTATCTATCTATCTTTCTGTCTATCTATCTATCAAACAATCAATCATCTCTCCATCTACCCATCCACACAATGGACTATACTTCCACTACACCACCAAATTCCTGATTATTATAAAATTAGCTATAGGCATATCTGCCTCCCTGATCTCTACACCTAAGCTTAAAGTGACTGTTAAGAAGGCTCAAGAGCACTCATAAAAATGGACCAGATGACGGCACAGTGTAGAAGACAGAGAGGCATGAAAAGGGGACTATGAAAGCTAAATTTGGCCAGAGGCTTTAGCTGCAATAATATGCAACCCAAATGGTAAAATTTTTAAAAATGTAAAAGTAACTTAAAATTTTGTACTCCAAATGATAATGTGTTTTATAATCCAAAGAAAGATGTTGAAAAATACATAGCTGAATTTGGACTCTAATTTAAAATGAAATCTAGGTTTAAAATTTTTAACTTCTCTCATTGATTCAAAAGCATTCTGCATGCAAGAATGTTTTAAATTCCATAAGAGCTGCTATATAAATTCAGTGTTAACATCTCAAATAGTTAACCACTGAGGGACATAAATGAGATTCCAGTTGCATATGCAGACAACTGCCAGTTCAACAGTATTGTTAATAAAACATATTTTTTTACGGGAGTTTTAATGCTCAGTACTGTCACAGGAAAATCATGTTATCATATGCCTTCATTCTCTCCTTCCCAGAAGTAACTTTACACAAGTGAAAGCTTAACCAAACATCGAAGGTATCCTTGAGGTGAAAAATAGCTATAGTATCAATAAAGACTGAGGAAATTATGTGGAAGCAGAGAGGAGCTGAGCTTTGGTGGCTACAGGGATGGGTGTTTGTGTGTTGGGGTGTGTGTACACGTGTACATCAGCACACATGTTGTTTTGGGTGTGGTGTATTTTGGGGCTGGTAATGTTTTTATGAGTCTTGGGTTCTAATTTTTAAAAAAATTACCATAGTAGATCTGGCTCTCATTTTCCCCCATGCAGTTAATTTCTGCATTAGCCTCTCTAAGTGGAATCCTACAAAGATGCCACAGGTTGCCATGGTGGAATAGAAACAGGCTAGTGGAGAAAATCTGCAACCTGAGCTAGTCAGGGCAAAGGGATGGAAAGCAGCAAACTTGTCCAGATTTTATCCATTTCTTCCCATTACCTCCATCCTAATTCCTTCCAAGTGAGCCCTAAGGAAGTGGACTAAGGATGAAACAATAGAGATGAAGAAGGAGGTTCCTTCTCTTTCACTCATAAATTATTCATATTCTATGTGAAAGCAAAGGAATGGATGAGAATTGTAGGAACTCCAAACCACACAGAAAGGATAGTGTCAACAGTGTAATTTGACTTTCAATACAGGAAACTGTAGTTTCAACAGGACCACAATTGGTGTGGTGGTGGAGGAATCATTATCATTGTTACCTGCTGAAAGGTATAAAAATGAATACATGCTAACTAACTTAAGGCAAGACAACTTTTAAATCATATGAATAAAGATGGTTCAAAATCTCTGAAACACTGAGGACCCACATCTATAGGCTTTCAGATAAACCACTTTCAGAATAAAAAAATCTGCCGGCAGGGAAACATGATTTCTTCTACTGTGAAAACAGTGTACATGAAGAGGAAGATATTTTTAAATTGTTTATACAAATTTCTCCTGGGCAAGTCTAGTCGAAATGGATCAAGTCTTTTTTGAACGTGTTTTATATTTGGAATATAGCAAAATTGTCACTGCATTTTCTTTCACTGCACCTATAATAATTGTAATTCTTTAGTTGTTTGTATGATTATTTGCTTAATGTTTGCCCCTCTAACAGATTATACATTCTAAGACAGGAATGGCCATGTGTTATTTGCTCCAGTGAACCTACAATGTTAGCATAGTACTTGACACATAACAGGTGTTTGACAAGTAACTTTTGAAAAATAAAAACACTTTTTCTTATGTGACTTTTTAAAAACCCATGCAATACCACAGAAGGAATTTTTGGAGAGAAGAAGAGTTTATCCTAAAAATGAGGTGGAATTCTGAGCTATGAGCATTAATTTATTATAATCCTTATCTTGAACCTGAAAGCAAGTAATAAAAATTTTAAAAGTACCTTTTTAATGATGAAACCAGCAATAGTCGTAACAATTGGAAGCAATAATGTCTTTGTGTATCTCAGTGGGGTCTGAAATACAGCAAGTTGTTCAAATAGTTATTCATTTAATTTTACTTTAAATGAGTAAAATATCTATGTCAAACTGAGTGCCACAATACAACTTCTTAAAGGTAAAATGTCTTTGTCATTAGCAGACTATAAATTTATCACCTCCAGGCTCTAATACAAGAATAATAAAATTATAAAAAGTTACATAAAATTATCAAAAATTGTAATGATAAAAGCAATACTATGAAAACTAGAATTAAATCAATCTGTTACTTTTTTTTTCATTTCTTTCAGTTTTACCTCCCTGGACCCTACGTTATCATTTCCTGTGCTTCAATGTTCCACGTTTAACGGGAGTTAACAAGAAAGAAAGCTAGCCTAACTAGCTAACTAGCCTAACTAATCACTGTAAATACAAGTAACTATTGAAATAATACCAGCTGAACAACTCAGAGTTATTCATGCAAACTGATCTATCACTCATGCACAATGACCTATCATTGTAATGAGGAGTGATTTACCATATGACTAAATTATAAATTCTTGAGGGTAGGAGTGGGTCATGTTTCTCTTTGTAGCCCTACAGATAAATGATGGTCAATAATAGTCTTTGAATGAATGCATGACTGGCTAGATCGGTAAGAGATGAAGTATGAAAAAACTGTGTGATTATAGTTATCAAAAATTCAGAATTCATAATTATTAAACCAGGGCTGGCTGAATCAGTGACAGCCTTTTAATTTTCTATGAAGAAAAAAAAGTAGCATGTAGAGGGAGGAGCACTGGATTGGGAGTAAACAGATGCGTGTTCTGATCTTAGCTTCACTGTCTACTTTTGGCAAGTCATTTAACTCTGTTTCTTTGTCAGTAAACGAGTTATACTTCGTAGTCTCTAAGGTCCCTTCCTGCTCCTGCGTTCCATGATCCTACAAAGAGAAAACTATTTTAAAGTTTAATAATATGAGTTATTTTTTTAAGGATAATACCATATATATCCATTTACATAAAATGAATTTTATATATTCATTAAAACTACACCTTTCTGGGAAACACCTTGCTAGATAATTTTGTAATATTTGAGTTATTAAATGTAATACAACTGAATTTCTTAAAAACAAAAATGAAAACAAGAATTTGGATTATTTTTCCTGAATGGTCCCATACCCTTAGCTGGCCCAGATTATTAAAATTGAGATATAACAATAATAACTTACATACATGCAGTATGTTAAGCACTCTACATGATTTATTTCATTTAATTGACATTAATGACTCTTTCAACAGGGAGCTATTATTGATTTTACAGATAAGAAAATGGTAAGAAAGGCCAATGACAAGCAAATTTATAGTAGAAAAATGATAAAATAATTAAGTTGGCTGTTACTGAATAAAATATTTTGAGTTTCAGAGTAAAAGGAAAACCAAAGCATAAAAAATCATCACACATGTGGAAAAAGGGAAAAACAGAGAAACATTCATACCTCTTTTTCCATGAAGTCAAATTCAGGAGCACAGGTGTATATCAAGGTATCAAAATCTGTATACCCCAAGATTCTGGCAGTTATAAGGTCACTCAGGCGAATCTGGAATATAATAAAGTAGATTAAATTTCACAAATAATTATAGTTAGTAATAAATTATTTTGATATAACAGTAATAAAGTTTATAGAGCAAATAAATCCAAGATATATGAAAGTCCCTCAAATAAAACAAAAAATTACAGTGAACAAAATGTGCTGTGTTAAATTGTAAACATAACTGAAAACAAAAATCAAGAGAAATGAATAGTAGAAAGAGGTTAGAAAAAAATAAGCAGGGAAGATGATAATATAATAAGTGAACCAAAATGAACATTTGCTGGGCAGAAACCAAAGTGCAGTTTATCAGCAGATCTTACTTTATCAAGTAAAAACAATTCCATTTAACCCATTTCACCACAGATTATAAATCATGAACAAATTTTCTACACACAGGCATTTTCACAAAGCCTCGTGTACTTACTAAAATTTTTGGTGCTTCCTGACATTTTTAAGACAAACATTCAAGCCATTATGCTATACTGCATACGAATCACAATTACACATATTACTTTGATTCCCTGACTTTATCTCAAAGGCCTTAAAAATAAACACTCCAACCAAACCTAAACTTGTAGAATCTATGCTTTCTTAGACTAATTATTTACTATCTGCTTTCGGTGAGACAATTATTTTTTCACTGCATTTTAAGAAAGCCAGGAAAAGGAAAACTTTTGGAAGGTAAAACCTTAGTCCAGATTATTTTACAGGGCCAGGAATTATTTTATACCAAGGCTGATGATCAGTGGTTTTCATTTTTTCGTGGTTCCCCTTATCTTCCAGCATGAAAGACAATTTAGAGTTGACTTTATATTTTAAATACAGAGTAGGCCAGGAGACTAAGAATAATTTAATAATTTCCTGACTTTCTTATAGTTGTCACATAGAGGATGTCCCTGAGACTGCCAAGGGTGTGTGTGTCTGTATTTCTTTCAGAAGTTGTAAAAAGCTGAGTGACAATGTGGAAGGAGACAAGAATCAAAGGTAGGGTCGTTAGTAGATAAATAAGTAACGCAGAAGACCTGATTATCGTTTATCATTAAATGTATACCCTACAGAATAAAAAGTTAAGAACAATAAAAGGGGGAAAAGGGAACAACAGTAACAAATAAACCTAATAAACCACTATGCAAAGCTATCAAAAAGTGGCAAATAAATGCTTATATTTTGAAATTATATTAAACACAAACATGTATGCAATCTGAATTTTACCAGATAGTGATGATATTGGCCTTTTAAAGAATAAGGACTATAAATCCCTTGCTAATGTTGAAGTAATTACATCATTAGAAAGGGGATCTAAAATTGGGTAGTACTATATAGGTAAATTTCATAGTATATTATTTTCTGACACTCAAGTTTGCTTACATCCAAACCCAATGTGCAAAACACCAAAAGTTAATAAATTCATGTATTGTTTTCTACCCCCTGATCTATTCCAAGACTTCTGACTAGAAAAGGGCCATGGTTTAAGACATCCCTAAAACAAAGAGAAATACAATACATGAGAGATAAGTGATCTACATATATTTTCTAGAAGATGAAAAGTTAGAAAATTTTTAACAATTCCTTTTTACATAACAAGAAAAAAATTTTAAATACCACAACACATCTTTAGTACACAATTAGAAACAAGTAAAACTATATTAAGATTTCAAGAATTTTATATTGCAAAGCTGAATACAGACCTACTCACGTTAACATCTACAACGAATGAATAACTTATTGGATAATTAATGAATAATTTATTATTTAACAAATTATTTGTATTTGTAATAGGTGGTATAAACACAAGACTACTTAAATTATTTTTTTTCCTAGAAGCCTAGGTCAGCATTTGCTTTTTTCTTGGCTCTGCCAATAACTATCATGGAGACCTGGAAAAAGGCACTTAACCTCTGTAAATAAATAGATCAGAATAAATGATATCAAAGTTTTTATCTAGCTCCATACTTACAGAAACTTTTATTTGTTAACTAGAAAGTACTCACATGGTCAGAAACACCTAAGATTTTAGATGTCAGATGTTTCAAAATGATTGTTCCAAACAACCAAGAACCACCTTGAATTAGCTAGAAAATAAATAAAAAGATGAGAAATAAGGTATTAAAACTTACAAATTGCCCAGTTAGAATATTCACTTATGTCTATCAATGACATAAGAAAATTTTAATTTTGTGAGGTATATTAGTAGTGAGGTCTAAAAAGGGAGCCATTTCTCTAAATATTTCAAGGACAAAGACTTGAAAGTGAAGACACTGCTATAAAATATACAGCAACATTGGAATTCTACATATTCTAAACTAAAGGAATTCTTAAAAAATTATTTCTTCTCAATTTCTGTTAAGACATGACAGAGGCTATCTGTTTGTTTCCAAATATTATTTCTCAGCTGAAAATCTTTTTAAAACAGTATATCAAAAGTTCTCATACTACTCTTATGAAAATATAATTTACATGAGCCTGTCTTCAAGAAAGGAAAATTTAAAATTTGAAAACTTAAGAATTCATTTTGAAAAGAAAACTATGCCCTAAAACTTACAGGGGGATCTGTTTTTATTGTTTTGTTTTGTTTACTTTTAGGCTAGTCTTGATTAAAAAGGGAACAAATGTGGGCTTCTGGGAAGCCTCAGGAAAATTACAGCAGCCTAAATCCAAACCTCTGCATACATCCTACAAGTAGAACAATACAAGTAGAACAATACAACAACAGAGAAAACAGATAAATGTACAAACTTCAAATAGTCCATTAAAGTTATTTAGAAGAAAGAAGAGGACTTGAAGCGGCCAAAATCAAGCTAAAATAACCCGAGTTAAAGTCACCTTTAGTGGAAAAAGAGCCCTGTAAAGAAATGAATGACAGAAGAAGAAATGGAAAATTCACAAATATATGGAAATTAAACAACATATTCTTTAAAAAAAACAGTGGGTTGAAGAAATCGTAAAGAAAATTAGAAAATATCTTGAAAGGAATGAAAATGAAAACACAACATACCAAAACGTACAGGATGCAGCAAAGCAGTGCTAAGGGAGAAATTTGTGTTAAATGCTTCCAATAAAAAAAAGAATCTCAAATGAGAGACCTAACCCCATAACTAGAGGAAGTAGAAAAAGAAGAGCAAACTAAACTCAAAGTGAGCAGAAGAAAATAACAAAGATTAGAGGGAAGAAATAGAATTTAATGGCTAATGAGAGATCTTAAAACAGATCTAATAGAATTTAAAAAACAGCAGAAAGAATCAATGAAACCAAAAGTTAGATCCTTGAAAGGATAAAGAAAAGTGACAAACCTTTAGCTAGGCAGACAGAAAAAAAGAGAGGGTTCAAATAACTAAAATCAGAAATAAAAGGAGGGACATTACTACCAGACGTCACAGAAATAAAAAGAATTAAAACAAATGACAATGAACAACTGTATGGCAATAAATTAGATAACTTAGATGAAATGGACAAATTCCTATAAACAAATGAACAACCTACACTAATTCTACGAGAAATAGAAAACCTCAACAGACCAATTACAAGGAAAGGATACATCTTCATTTCAAGAACAAGGGAATATGTACAAAAATGATCACATATTAGGTCATAAGTTCTATAAAATAAAAATAATACAAAGAACACCCTCTAATCACAATGTAAGAAAACTAGAAATTAATAAGAAAATCCAAAGACCTCAAAACCCTGGAAATCAACACACCTTCTATTTAAAAAGTCATGAGAGAAAGGGAAATATAAAGAAGGAATTTTTTTTAAAATAATGAAAAGAAACTATGGGAGACATTTAAAAGAAGGATCAGAAGAAAAATTATGGCCTTAAAAACTTGTATCAATAAAAAGTTAAAGAATGTAAATAAATTAAATTCCTAACTCAAAAAAGCTAGAAAAAGGCCAATAAACCAAAAGAAACCACAGGGAAGGAAACAATAAATGCTAATTAGAAGAAAAATAGTCTACTTATATGTATGCCTCTTTTTACCCATTTTGCTGTCCTTCATTCCTTCCTGATATTCTAAGATTCCTTCCTTTATCATTTCCTTTCTGTTTTAAGATCTTCCATTAGCTATTAAGAGTTGGTCTGTTAAAAACAAATTATCTAAGTTTCCTTTCATCTGAGCATGTCTTCATTTCCCCTTTTGTTCCTAATGGATAATTTCACTGGATATATAATTTGTGGTTGACTGTTCCTTTCTTTCAGCTCTTGACAAAAGTTTTGCTAATCCCTCGCCTCTATATTTTTAGGTGAGAACTCTGCTGTAATTCGATTAAGTTTTGCCCTAAAGCTAATGCATTGTTTCTCTCTGCCTGTTTCAAGATTTCCTGTCTTTAGTTTTTATAAGTTTAATTATGATGTGTCTTGGCATGGATTTTGTTGGGTTTATCCTATTTAGGATTCATTCAGTTTCTTGACTCTGTATCTTTGGCAAATTTGGGAAGTTTTAAGAATTTCTTTGAATACTTTTTGAAGCCCCATTCTCTTTTCCTTGGTTTTATCTTTTTTTTAGTATTGCCCAATTTTTCTGAAGTGAAAAAATCATACATTGGAAGGGCCATGCCATCCAACAACTTGGCACACAAATCTTTCTACATTTTCTCCATAGGGGATGGAGACATGCCTCCAGCAGTGGGAAACTGGCAGCCCATTCCATTTTGTTCTTTTGTATTCTGGGCAGACATCTACCTCCTCATCTTACCCTAACATTTTCCGGTTTTACACTCTCAATATATAATATGTATGCATATAGCTTTCAATACGGCAGGTGTTTTTAAAAATAGGGAAACATTAAAAACCTAAAGAAAAATAACAGATCTCATCAGTCTGTCTGATATTAAGAGATGTAAATATTTGCAGTGCCTACCTATTAATATTACTTGAAACAAAAAGCAGAAGTATCTATTTGGATAGTTGGGAAGAAGTCCAATTAGGATGAGCTAGCAGCTGAATTGAAATGAGAAGCTTGGAGATTGTAAAGAGAATGTTTTAAGGACAAAAATAACAAGACTCTACAGATGGAAGCAAAAGGAAAGAGAGAGTGGATGGATGCAGAGGAAAGAAGAAGGAAATGCTGGGAAAGAATTACAGAGTTATTTTGAAGAGAGGTTAGAAAAGCTAAAGAAACTCAAGGTGAGTAGAAAGAAATCAAAGAGCAAGATAGTCTAGGTAAGGACAGAATGAAAAATTATGAGAGTGGTGTTAAAACAAATGAACTAATTTCTTGAAAATGATATGTAGTCATTGCTAAGAGCTATTTCCTGTCTTAGGCAAGCAGCTATTTATAAGATTTATTAAATATAAATCATTGGAATTTAAACATTATCTATATTCAGTACAAAGAAATGAAAAGTATAGTTTGAAGATAGTGTTTATGAAGTTGAACCTTACCCAAAAGTTGAGTTCAGACATTCCCAATCTGTGGATTTTATTTCTCTTTAGAATTATAGCCTAAAATGCATATGATAAAAAAATAAAAGAATTAAATGAAATTAACATATATTTTATATGAATTGCACATTTCAAAAATTACATAGCCACCCCCTTCCATATTGGGTATCATCAACCATTTTCAGCCTTAACTGTTGATTTTTTCAAATTTTGTACAGGCCAAGTTTCCTTGGGATGAAAGCTCTGGGCATCAAAATGTTGCCTCTTGAATCAAGTTAACTCCTCGTTGATTTACTTTTGACATTTTCTGCAGGATATCTCCTCTAAAGTAGTAGATGTTATGTGGGCAGTACAACTGTGCAAGTATGTGTGTAGGTTGCCCAGCAAAACAGTAGACTAAATTAATTTAAAAATCCTTCCCCTCCAAACTCCCAAATAAAATATTTAAAAATGTTTGTAAAGGGCATAACTTATAAGAAAGAAAAGAAACTTTCCAGGATCTAGAAACAAGGAGGTTCTGGACAACAAAAACAAAACATTAATCACGAGAGAAACTGCATCAGTCTTTAAGGAGGACGGTAGTATCAGGATACACTTACAAAACAGCTTTATCACAGGAGGTCAGCAGAAGAGCCCTTGGATCCAGGCCAAGTAAATTGAAACTCAGACACACATAAAACCATGGGCCTCAAAAACTATATCCTCAGTGATTGGAAATACTTCACTTACCATCTCTAGAAGATGATAAGGCATTTGTTTATTCCCAAGTATGAGGTAAAAATAAGTTTCCCATGAGAAACTGAATCTTGGTGTTTTATCCAGATTTGGAGTTAAATTTTGCATAAACCAGTTAGCACAGGAATTTGCAAGGTGAGCAAGGATTGCCAAATCTCCAACAAGAGAAACGTAAAAATGCACCAGAGTATTCACTGCAACACTATTTGTAAGTGCAGAATTTTGGGGATAAGCTAAATGCCCAGACACGGGAGAGAGGTTGAATTACTTATAGTACACCCACAGAGGAAAGCTGCAGAGCTATGAAAATGAATGAGAACTATCTGTATGAGCTGACAGATAGAGATATCCAGAATAGGTCATTAGGTGAAAAAATCAAAGTGCAAATGACTATAGTATGTCACCTTTTATGTAGAAAGAGAGGAAATAAGAAAATATACATGTAACACTTTTTTTGTATACAAAAATACAGAACGAGAAGCCATGAAAATAACAAGACTGCTTACCTACAAGGAGGAGATAGGAAAAGGGTGGGATGAAACGAAGAGAGAATGGGGTGGAAAGGATGATGGGGTGTGACACTTTTCTGGGTATAAATTCTTGTACATTTCTTACTCATAGAAGAATGCAAATGTTTCACTAACCCAAAAATAAATTAAGTAATTAAAATCAACCAAGATGGAACTTCTGCTTCTGGCCAAGTTGTACAAACAGAAAGCAGATTTTCTCACTCACAACTAAAAAATTAAGCAAAATATCAGAAGCCAAAATTTTCAAATCACTGAATGTCAGGCAACAAAGGACACTGATCCCTGAGAGAAAGGGAACAAATGAGCCAAGACAGAAGACTGCCCGGGCTTACTGCCTTGAGAATGTCCAGGATGTGGCACAAGAAGGCGGAACACAGGTATAGTCTCTGTGCATTGAGGAGATGCAGCTAGGGTCCTGGGAAGATCAAAGTGGCCAGGGTTTTCAGGCCAGAGAACTGGAGAGGAGAGAGAAGCAAGTCTCCAGCCAACTGCTGATCAATACATGCAGGTAAGAAAACCTCCTGAAAAGCTGAGGACAGAATGACCAGAAAACAATCAGAACAACTCCAGAGTCTAGACAAACAAGGAACAGTGCACCTATTCCTGACCAAGAGGAAAATGACTTAAATCATGGCAAGGGTTTTTGCCTTTGTAACAGGGTGATATTAACCATAATCTAAGCACTACTTTAGCCTCACTTAAGAAATCTTAAAAGCAAGACTTGAAAAGGATCAAACTGTTTCCAAGTAACTTCCAAGCTCAAGAATATTTATAGGACTAGAAGATACCCAGCACCCAATAAGGTAAAATTCACAAATACTGCCATGCAAGCAAACATCTAGGAAGTATGAAAAGGTGCACGAAAATACAATCCATAATGAGGAGAAAAATCAATCAACTGAAGCTGAACCAGAAATGATGCAGATGATAGAATTAGTAGTTGGAGACACTAAAGCAGTTTTTTTAAACTATATTTTATGTGTTGAAGAGTGGCAGGTAGGGAAAAAGATGCAAATTGAACCTTTAGATACGAAAACTATAATGTCTGAGATGAAAAATACACTTGATACACTTGATAGGATACAAGTGTATCCTATCCTATACACTTGATAGTGTATCCTATCCTATACACTTCATAGGATTGCAGAAAAAAAGACTAGTAAACTTGAAGACATAGCAATTGCAACTTTCCAAAATAACACACAGAAAGAAAAAATACTAAAAAGAAAGAAAAAATACTAAACTAAAATGAACAGAGGATCAGTGTATACACTAGGACATTTTCAAGCAGCCCAAAGTACATGTAATTAGGGTCCCTAAAAGGGGAGGGCAGACAAATATGTGAACAAATAAAGGTCAAAACTTTCTAAATTTGATGAAAAGTACAAACCTAGAGATCCAAGAATCTCAGTGACTGCCAAATACAAGAAGCATATAGTAAGACACATTATAATTGTATTTCCCAAAACCAGTGATAAAGAGAAAATCTTAAGAACAGCCAGAGGAGTGAGAGATGTTAAGTACAGAGGAGCAAAGATAAGAATGTCAGCAAATTTCTCATCAGAAAAATGCAAGCAGCAAAACAGTAGGGCAACATCTTTTTAAAACTGAAAGAAAAATACTGTCAATTTAGAATTCTATATCCAATAAACATAGCTTTCAAAAATAAAGGCAAAATAAAGACTTTATGATTATGACATGCACTACAAAAAATAGTAAAGCAAGTCCTTCAGACAGAGGGAAAATATCAGATGTAGATCTGGCTCTACACATGTGAAGAGCACTGGAAAAGGCAACAACAGGGAAAGGGATACGATTTTTTTTTCTAATTATTTATCCTCTTAAAAGATAAATGATTGTTTAATAAAAATAATAAAATATTATTGAAGGATTTATAATCTGTATACAAATAAAAAGTATGGCAACAGCATGAAATAAATAAAAAGAAAAACATGCCTTATCAAAATATGTGGGATGCTGATAAAACAGTACTTTCAGGGAAATTTATAACAGTAATAAAATTTATAAACCTCTGGCTAGACTGATCAAGAAGACACACATTTCCAATATCAAGAATGAGAAAGGTGACATCACTACAGATTCTACAGATAATTAAAAGATAATAAGTGAATATTATGAACAACTCCATCACTAAATTTGAAATTTAAAGTGAAATAGGTAAACTCCTTCAAAGGTACAAACTACCAAAGTTCACTTAAGAAGAAAGAGATAATCCCAATAGCTTCTATCTATCAAAGAAATTTAACTTGTAATTACAAATTTTCTTAAAAGAAAGGCCCAGATAGCTTCGCTGGTAAATTCTACCAAACACTGAATGAATAAATTATACCAATGCTTCGCATATTCTTCCAGAAAATGAAAAGCAGGGAATACTTCATTAGTCATTCTCTAAGGCCAGCATTATCCTAATACCAAAACAAGGCCAAGGCCTTATGAGAAAAGACAACTATAAGCCAATAACCCTCAATACATAGATGCAAAAATTCTAAACAAAAATTTTAGAAAATTGCATCTGACAAGAAATAAATAGAATATAATTCACCATACTAACAAACCAGAAGACAGACGCCACATGATCACATGAAATCATGCACAAAATTCATTTTTGAAAAAAAAACTCTCAGCAAACAAGGGATAGAAGTAACTTCCTCAACCAGATAAAGGATGCCTCTGAATAACCTATGGCTAATACCATACTCAACAATGAAAGGCTGGATGCTTTCCTCCTAAGATCAGACACTAGACAAGGACGTCCACTCTCGTCACTTTTATTCAACATTGCGCTGGATGTGACAGCCATTTCAGGCAAGAAAAAGAAGAAAAAGAAGTAAAAGCCATATAGATTAGAAAGGTAGAAATCTTTATTAGCAGAAAACCTAGTCATCTAAGTATAAAACCAGATGGAATCTATAAAAAAATTTGGTTGAACCTAATAAGAGGATATGCAATGGCAAAGAAGCACAGGGAGTGGTAATCAGTATCATTAGTCATTAGGGAAATGAAAATTAAAACCTCAACAAGATAGTACTACATACTGATTAGAATGGCTAAAGTGAAAAAAACAATAGGGCTATACCAAGTGTTGGTGCACATATGTAGGAGCTGGAACTGTCAAGACACTTGGAGGGAATATAAAATAGTACCTTCACTTCAGAACAATTTTGCCATTGTATAGAAAGCTAAAAGTACACCTACATATGACCTAGCCATTCCATGCCTAGATGTTTTTCCCAGAGAAAAGAAGTATTTTTCTATACAAATATCTGTATATGAGGATTCACAGTAGTAACCAAGAACCATAAACAACCCAAATATCCATCAACCTGTGAACGAATAAACTAACTGTGGCATACCCATGCAATGGAATACTACTCAGCAATTAAAAGGAATGAGCTATTGATAACACACCAACATGGATGATCTTAAAATAATTATGCTGAAAGAAGCCAGACAAAAATATATAAACCATATGACTCTATTTACATAAAATTTTAGAAAATCCAAGCTAATCTCTAAGGACAGTATATCAATGAGTAGCTGTTTGGGAATGGGGGGAAGTCAGGAGGAGCAGGAAGGAGGTATTACTAATGGGCACAAGGAAACTTCTGGGGGTGATTTATATATTTACTATCTTGATTTTGGTGATGGTTTCATGGATACATATGTATGTCAAATTTATCAAACTATATATTGTAATTATGTGCAGGTATAATTTTGTGCCAATTATATCTTAATTCAAACAAACAGAACCTGACATTCCAAAATGAGTTAAAATATTGTAAAATGATAAAAGATATTAAAGAATGATATAAATCAAAATTACGAAAACTCAGGAATGAGTTGGTATAACTCTGGAAAGAATTCAAAATAAGAGAAAAAATATTTACTGGCATGAAAATTAAAGCAGAAGGAATACAAGAGTAAATAAACACAATATATAGTGCCCTGAAGATGATAAAACTTTTAAAAATGAAGAAAGAAATAAGGGACAAAATGCATTAAAGAGAAAGTGGCAAATTTAAAAGACAGGCAAAGCAGATCCAGCCTACATTTAATGAATCCTGAAGAAGAAAACCAAAGTGAGGAAATTAAATACAAAAATTCTACTAAAATTTAATACAAAAAAATAATTTAAGAAAAGTTTCGTGAAGTGAAAACAAAAATATTTCAAACTGCTTTTGAAAGGGCATACCATATAAATGAGAAAATCAAGTGAAAATGAATGACAGGGACACATTCTTATAAATTAGCTAAACTTGAAAGCAGAGGAAAAAGCCTTTGGGATTCAAGTAAAAACACCAAGTCACTTATAAGACTTTTAACAGCATCCCTTTTAGACAAAAGAAAATAAAGTAACATTAATTATGCCACTCAGAGAAAAAAAAAATGTGATTCAAGAATTTTATATCCAGCCAAACTCACTTTTGTATATTTAGTCCACACAACAAACAGTGATCAACAGGCGAGAATTCAGAGAACACTATTTCCGTGGAGAACAAGCTTGGAACAAGCAAAATAACTAGAAGACAATGGCAGAAGGCCTGGCGGTAAACAAATGTATATTTATTTATACAAATAATACTAAAGGAGAGTTTTAAGGCAGAGAACATAGTATGGAATGCCTGTATGTTCCGGCAATATAGATAGAGAACAACTAGTAAAAACAATAGATGAGGAGAATGGAGAAAGTATATGCAAAAATATTCAACTATTTTCAGTAATTACATTGGTGGTGGTAGTATAGCAATTCCTATGCAAGCACTCTGAGATAGAGAAATGAGTATGCGATATTGTAATTCTACTCATCCCCTGGGTTCTTGAGAATCAAAAGACACAAATACAGGACAGAAAGATTTAAGAAACCCTGTTGTCCTATAGACCTGAATTAGATTTGGAAATATCCATCATGAGCTATTTTACCTTAAATATACATACATGCATACATATATGCATGAGATACATATACATATTTACATACATATACACACACAGGTATAACATTTCTTAGGTCTGTCCACTGAAAAGGCCTAGAGACAATGACCAACCAGTAGCAATGAGCATCCTGGTGCCTAAATATGGTCTTCAAATACCATTTCCTCACCAAAGGAAACCAGGATAAAATTCAAGATACTCATTACTCTTTTAGGGCTGTGCAGGGAGTTATAATTGGAAAGTCACATGGAGGGGCTTCAAGAGTGGATGGAACAGTTCTAATTCTGACTTGGTGGTAGTTTAAGGACATTTGCCAAATAACAATTCATTGGTTGATACATTTTTAATGTAGTTTAATGCATTTGTGCTATATTTCAAAATAAAAATGTTTTCATAAAAAAAGAGGCGGATATGAGCACACTATTAGGAGTCCTCCACTCTGCAGAGTAAATCTGACAAACTGTTGAGGAAAAAAAAGAGCCTACTTTTTTGAGGGAGAGAGAGGAGGGATTAATTACTGTGAGTCAAAAAGGGCATGGGAAGCAAACATGTTAAAACCTAAGAGAAATTCCAAAAGATTCAATCAGTGCGCGATTCTCAGAAAAGTGCTGTATTTCGGTGCTGCTGTGGTTGCTGTAGTTTCTGATCAGTGTGGAAGTGGGAGGTAGGGGAGAACATTCCAGGCTCTTGTTTATAAATATCAGAAGTGTGACTATAACGTAATGAAACTGATTTACTGAACTTCCATCCAAAAATATATCCAAATCAGTGCCATTCCATGGAAGTAAGTCATGTGGGGAGACCTTACACTTACTCTTTTTGTTGCCATTGCTCAAAACAGTTTTGGAACTCCTCTTTCTAAACTGTCTTCAGAGATAGTTTAGTTAGTTACAAGTGTAAGAAAATCAGTCTTATTACTTTATTGTCACACCACATACTGATCAAGATCTATATTACCCAGACCAATCACCCACCTCATTCACAAGACTTGGCTCCAAATAACTTTTGGCTGTTTCCAAAAATCAAATCCACCCTTGAAAGACGAAGATTTTCCACCATTGAGGATATTCAAAAGAATGTGCCACAGTCTGTGAAGGCAATTCAGAGGAGTTCCAAAAATGCTTTGTGCAATGGCTGTGTCACTGCGATAAGTATTTAGACTACTGAAGTGACTTAGAAGGAAATAAGTCATTTTTAATCATAAATTATGGCATATTTTTAAAATAAGTCTTATTAGCTTATGATCATTTTTAAAGTGTTTACTTGGGCACTGCCTTAAGAAGGTACTTTGTACTATATAATTTTTCAAAGATTATCATGTGAATGATTATCAGCAAAGGGTAACACTTACCCATGTCACTAACAAAGATGAAGAATAATAAGAAGATAAGTACATTGGATTCCCAAACATCAAAATGAAACAAAGGAGAACAGAAATCTGCAAAATAAAGAAAACAAACACATTTTATATTTATTAAATATATAGCAAAATGCATACTTTGGAGGAATATAACCATTTCTAAAATACCAACTTTATTTGCATAAAGAAGATTAATGGATCTTGGCCAAACTTGATAGGTCCTAAGTATTAAAATTCAAGACATAAAGTTTATATCACGGAATTTAATTTTTTCCTCCATCTGCTACTTGCTACAAAGCAAACAGATGAAAACAATTACTATCATTTAAACAGTGGAGCAATGTTATAAGGAAGAATTATTTATAAGTATTACTTTCCTAATTTTATTTTTCTGAGATTACTTGAATATTTCCATGTGTTGTTAATGAAGATGTATTTGGGAATTAAGATAAAAACAATAAATGAACAACATAAAAAATTTCAGTTGCTGAGTGTCAAGCTCAAAAAAATGTTAATAATCTCAAATGTCAGGGAGACATGGAAAGTTTAAAAGTGGTGATAATAAGTAAGACATATAAAAATAAAAGAATAAGTTTTAGAGAGGAAACATATCTACACTTTAAATGAAAGTATAAATTTTCTGCTGTAATATGGTTATTTATAAAGTGCATACCCTGTCTTCATTCTGGATATCATCAGTAATATATGCATTTAATACTACCAAATAGGAGGCACCCTATAAAATGAAATCAGTTCTTTTTAATAAACCTTCAGAATTTATTTTAATATTTGATTCATAAATATTAAAAATATTACCATGTGACTATAAATGATCCTCTGAAATTTGCATGGCTCAATGTATCCCACAACATACATGGGAAATAATGAGGCTACCTGAAATAAAAATATGAAAAAGCAAAAGTGAAAAAAATTATAGAAAACAAACACTTCACTATTTATAGGCAAAGTACAAATGAAAGTTTTATTTCTAATAATGGTGGATATGTAATTTGAGCCAATCACCCATCCCACTGATAATTAGAATAGCTAGTAAAAAATTTTTTAAATCTACATAATAGCCACAGATTATTAATAATGCGATAAAGAATTGTGATGCTAAGACCAGGGAAAAGATGGAAATCAACAGGGAGGAGGCTGGCATTTGGGGTTACCTTCTCCCAGACGTATCTGCCAATGCCAGGAGAGGCAGATGTTTGCCAGTTTTATTCGAGGCAGTTGAGAGACCAACAAGCTGAGCAGAAATTTCAGCAGACTCAACAGACAAGGCATGCCAAGAAGGGGATCTATGGTAAATTCCCAGACTTTGATTTGGTGCCACAAGGGCACATTCTAGGAATAAGACTGAACCAGAACTGGAAGAGCCATCAGAAAGGCTAAGGCTCACCTTTGAATCATCTCAATCCTTGACTAGATGAAGCTGATTCCAAAGTTTCGGTGCCTTTGGTTGCTAACCAGCAGCAAATTTAATCCTTCCTAGAGAAGTTATTATCAACTTAGGACTCAAACTTACCCTACAGTTTTTCATGAACAATGTCTAGCACCTCATCAAAAATAACCAAGAATAGAAGGAGATAAGACATCATCACTAAAAGAATGAAAACAGATCCACAAGGAATATAGATCAGAGCTGGCAAATTTTTTCTGTAATGGACCAGAATGTAAATATGTTAGGCTTTGTAGACCACATATATTCCTTACTGCATATTCTTCTTCTTTTTCTACAACTCTTTAAAAATGTAAAAACCATTCCTAGCATTTTCCCAGACCATTAAAAACAGTTTATGAGGCAGATTTGGCACACAGGCCTTGGTTGGCTGAGCCCTAATCTAGATGATGGCATCATCATACATGAATTTTAATTATGCTTGACATGTTCAGGGAAATAGTAGACAAAACTGAAAAGTCCAGGACAACCCTGGAAACCATAAAAAAAGGACAAAATGGAAAGTTCAGTTAAAAATTACAATAATCAATATTAAGAAATCAACAGATAAGTTTAAAACAGGTTAAACACAGCCAAAGTAAGAAGTGGTGGACTGGAAGATAGGTGAGAAGAAAACATCTAGAAGGAAGCATAAAATGACAAAGAATGTAAATTACAGGAAATAACCTAAGAGAGACAGATGATATAGTGAAAAGATCTAATATATTATACCTTACATCCCAGAAAAAAAGAAGAGAATTAGGCACCAGTAATATTAAGAGATTATGGCTGAGAATTTCTCAAAACCTATGGTTCATGAAACATTACAAAGCCCAAGAGGGAATAAATTAAAACAAAATAAAACCTGACTACACTTAGGCATATAATAGTAAATATTGCCCAAAAACAAAAGCAAAGGGAAAATCTTAAAAACAGCTAGAGACTAACCAACTTTAAGACTTATCCTAAAGCCACAGTAATTAAGACAGCATGGTACTAGAGAAAGAAGAGACAAATAGATCAATGGAAAGGAATTGAGAGCCCAGAAATGGGCTGTCAAAAATACAGTCAACTGATCTTTAACAAAGGAACAAAGGTAATTCAATGGAGAAAGGATAGTCTTCTCAACAAATGGTAAGGAAAAACTGGACATTCACATGCAAAAAAAGTGAATCTAGACACAGACTCACATGTTTCAAAAAATTAAGTCGAAGTGGATTATGGAACTCAATGTAAAATTCAAAGCTATAAAATTATTAAAAGATAACAGAGGAGAAAATCTAGCTGACCTAAGGTTTGACAATGAGTTTTCAGATTTAACACCAAAAGCATGATCCATGATAGGAAAAAACTGATGGTAGCCTTCATGAAAATTAAAACTTCTGCTCTGCAAAAGACACTGTTAACAGAATCAAGAGATAAGTGACATACTGGAAGAAAATATTTGCCAAAAACGTGTGTGATAAAGGACTTACATCCAAAATACACAAAGAACTCTTAAAACTCAACCACAAGAAGACAAAAGATCTCAACAGACACCCCACCAAAGAAGATATACAGATGGAAAATAAGTATATGAAAAGATGTTAACCAGCATATGTCATCAGGGAACGTCAATCTACAGTACAACAAGATACCACCACACACCTATCAGAATGGTTAAAACAAAACAAACAAATAAAAAACTGACAATACCAAATGCTGTTGAGTATGCAGAAACAGAAACTCTCATTCACTAATGCCAAATGGTATTTAATCCCCTAAGCCTCAGTCCCTTCATCTGTCAGAGGAAGTTAATCATACCTGTCTGACTAAACTACCTTGAAGATTAAATGAACAACATACCAATATGAAGCCTGCCATAGATTAGTCTCCTTTCCCTTCCTCACTTACAGCAATATTGTCATGCTATATTGAAGGGCAGCTGGAGACCACCCTTCCTATATATCACAATTAAGCTTTGGCTAAAGAAAACACTTCACAGGTGTAAATCCTGCTGAGTTCCTGAAATATTGATATTTGAATTACTGGTTGAAAAAAAGACCCTCTAATTTGGATACAAGCAGAAGAGTTGACATTCTGTTGTGAAAATGTAGAAAACTGACTTCTCTTCTTTCCTCCAGATGAAGATTCCATCACACTTCTGCAGACAATGGCCTCCAGGTAAGCACACAAGACGGTGGCTCAAAATTTGTTTGCAGGAAACAACCAACCAAAAAAAAGAGTTTGAATCTGCTCAAGCCCTTGGTCAACTTTTGTTCCTGAAATCAGAGATGAGTGCAGACATCTTAAAGAAAATTGTTCACAATAAGGATTTGAAGCCATAAAACTCCTCTGTAAGCTAACTCGTTTCCCTATTACTTTAGTTTATATAGACTTGAAACTCTATTTTAAGTATTACGGCAAAAATAAAACGTTATCAAACTAGCAAAGAGAGATCAGCTAGTATTCTGAGTTTATATAACTGTAACAGGGTGTCTAACAGGTCAGACAGAACTTTCAGAGAAAGAAGCTGACATTTATAGAAGAGAAGCCGCTTTTATTTCTAGTAGAGGAAATACCAAGTCCCCTTAGCAAGAACCATTTTAGTGGCCTCTTGTAGTAATGCAGATCAAGGCAAATAGGCATCCAGAGTTCTTGAGTGAGTTTTTGAGTTTATTTGGCTTGACAAATATTGAACTTTCTCAGACTCTTTCATATACCAAGGTATGTGAAATCTGAAGATTACTGAAGAGGTACTGGAAAAAATTTTCATAGGGAACCAGGAGTTTCCTGGGAAGAAACCTTTCCTTTTTGAGATTGAACAATATTTGAACATTTCTATATGTGTGATATAATCCTGATCTGGGTAAACTGGCAAGACAGAACCCCAAGGAGTTAGGAAAACAGGCTCATTGTGCAGGTGAGAGGACTTTGAGCTTAAGAGCTCACTCAACACCAGTCTTTCCTTAGGAAAAGGCTAGTCCTGCAGACAGCACATACTTGATTCTGAAATTCCTTATGTCCCAACTATCTCAGCATGCTTTTAGACAGAATGACTATATTTATATAAAAGATATCTGTGTTAATAATAAGTGGGAACAGGCAGACCAGGTCAATATTATGATGAAGTAACCACCATCTGTGGCTGTTTTGAAGTTTTCTGTCTTCAAGAAGATGAACCTGACTTATTGAATGGCTATACCCAAACCTGGCATCAGGCCCATTAAGAAAACTCAAGGATGAGACATGTAACTTGCCAGTAGGGCATCATCAGACAATCCTCTCCAGCTGGAGTCCTTGCAGACATCCACACAGCAGCCCTACCCCAGAAGATAGCTCCGAAACAAAAGAAATGAGTCTCAAGTCAGGTAAATGAAGAAACCACGTTCTTAGGAACCTCAAAAGCCACATGAGCCTCCACAAGGGCAAGCCAGTTAAGAGAGTCACCTCCCTCAGGGAAGCCCATGGGGGAGAGCTCAGTCCACTTACAATTCCTTCCAATCCAGATGCAATGAGCGAATCACCAAGCCACGTGCCTGGTAACATACTGGGCATGCCGCATTAAGAGACACACCAAAGGAAGAGAGCCAGAAGGCTAACTGAAGGCCAAAATCTCATGTAGGAGGAAAAAAGATTTTGTTAATCCTTCACCACATTGACGTAGCAACAAAGTAAGAACAATCAGGACTGGCCCTCTAGACACAAGAAGAAAGGAGATACATCAGCATGGCAAATCTCTTCAGATGGTTCAGATTTTATCAGCAACAGTAAGCCAAAGGTTTTAGCAGCAATGATAGTGGCATGATGGAACCCGCAACCCCTGACAGATATGGAGTCCTCCAAACTCAAGCAGTAGGATTTTTGTCTCTAGTGGTGAGGTGAGAACACCTGGTGTGTATACTTGGCCCAATTAAACCCCTGATAGACTTACAGGAAGAGAAGCTCCAGAGAGGGAAGAAGGTATTCTTATCACAAGCAGGATGGGGCTTGGTGTCATATTAATTTAAATAATAAAAGAGATGTGTCCTTATTATGGACTCCAAATGAGGAATCAGTTATATAAATGAAGAAACTTAAATTGATAGCCAGTTTTGTATACATATACCGATACTATCTCTTCTGGAAATAATTTGCATCTCTAGCCCTTGGCAATCTCCTTTCTGCAACTATCCTTTCACTTTTTATAGTCGTAACAGTCTTTTCTATATGCTTTGGAATTCCTACTCAATCATAATGAAAATAGAACACGTCATAAATCAAAGTCCATTTATTACCAAAATGAAGTCACAATTTCTCAGTGTTATACAGGGCTCCTTAGAATGATAATGTCTAAGGTCTTACCACCACAGACATTCTAGGTTTCTATTATTGTCTCTGATATATTTTTTTCCCTTCATAATGCAGCCAATCCCTGATTCCTTTGCCCCATTTCTCAGACAATATGTTCAGGAAATATGAACTGAATTTTAATCCTAATCGATGAAAAATACAATCAGGAATAAAATCTTAGCACATTCCCCCTCCAAAATTTGAATTAGGGAAAAATTGAGAGTTGGCTATATATTTAAAACAAACACAAACACAAAGAAACAAAACTCTACACACTAGTTACAAAAACTAAAAACTTATTCCATAGTTTAACGGTAGAAAATCACTAAGGCAACATTGAACTTACCAAAGAGCCTCTTGAAGAGTGTCATCAGCATTAGTGGACTAATAAACTTGCTTGTAATGAAGTGATGCTCATTAAAAATCAATTATACTATGTTGTTATGTGCAAAAAATGAAAACCATAGAATAATTTCTGTGTTGTAACCTAAAAGGAGCCAACCATAATGGAAGTAATGCAGAGGGAATGCCTTAAACATGCAGCGCCAAATGAATTTAGGTTGTAATTTCATTCTCTGCAGACAACTGGCAGCTGGAGGTTGCCTGGCAGAATTCCTCACTGCCTACATAGAACATTTTTATTATCAGTGTTTGTTAGTTAGGTGAACAGGAGCTCTAATGGGAAATTCTTAGGGTCATGAAATTTCATCAAATTGTCCCTTTACTCCCCACTTCCCAGACTCAAATGTCTTGCCATCAGCTACTTATTTGTTTTGGGACTAGGATATAACTACAGTTCACTTAAGCAGTATGATTATTAAAGCTCTGAGAGATACCCAGTAAGTCTGCTCTTTAGACAAAATGGCCAGCCGGGTCGGTAAGAGAAGTCCCCTGTCAGAGATAGGAGTGTTGTCTCTTAGCTTACAGTGTAGCTGGCACCCAGAATAATTACTAAGGCAAAAAGAAAATCTATAGGTAGATGTACAGATATTACCTCAAATAGCAACAAGAATAAATTGTGAGTAAAAATTATAGGAAAAATTATTTTACAAGTTAATCGTTAATATATTGGTATAATTAAGTAATACACTACTAGAATATGGAATTATATCACATTTTAAGTCACACATTTATGTGAACTTTATCATTATTCCATATTTTGAAAATATTTTAGGGCATACATGTAACATTTTAGAACTCCTATAGAAACAACCATGTATAACTCACAATCAACTCAAATTTAGCTTAAAATCATCTTACCTGTGTAAAAAGTATAAACTGAGCAAATTGCCAGGGAAGCATAAAAGCAACATTGGAAACACAGAGTCCAATGAAATCCCTTCTACAACTAGTTGAGGTCCTTAATGGAGAGAATTGATAACTATAAGTTTTACCATAAAATAGCTTACCACAGAACAAACGAATTACAAAATGGTAACATTTTGACTGCCTTAAAAGTTTAATATAACAAAGTAGAGTTAACTTTTAAAAGGTCATTAAAAAGAACTTAAAATACTTGAACTATAAAATGCCTACTGTATCAAGTTTATCAATAAATTCAATATTTTAAATACAGGTGTTTATTCATCTCTAAATACACTTGACATTAGAAATGTAATTAATATTCCAGCAGGAGGGAAGAAAAGAAATTTCCATAAGTCTTGGAAGGTGAGTGCTTTAAAGGGCTGTGAGTACTGCAGAGTGTATAAGCAAACTGGTTTTAGGTGCAGGAACTATGTAGAATGTGAAGCTGACCCTGCCTTCCTTATATGACTACTAATAACTTTTGCATGTCAGCCTTTTTGTGCTTCAAAAAACAGTGGAGAAAAGTATAATGCTGGTGAAGTAATAAGTTAACAACTATGGAAAAAATTTAAGGAAAAATTTTTAAAACACCAAATTAAGGAATAATTGTGGAATTTACAGTTGAACTGCATATTGAAATTTAAAATGTCATTCTGCTGAACTGATATACATCAATAACCAATACCCTTTATCCCAGAGGGATTTAGCATCTTTTAGAATATGAAAAAAGAGATGCAAACATTTTGCATAAAAAGTACTTTTTATAAAATCTGTATTGGATTTTGATAAATCCTTGTATACTGGTATAAACATTACCAAAAGAAAATTTTAAATTTTCTTATATTGTTTAGTAATATTATCACAAAATATATTCACTAAGCACTCAAAGCAAAAATTACTTTTGACTAAGGTACAGAATATCACACATACCTTCAAGGAGACAACCCACAGTGTTCCAATTAACACATTTCACTCCATGAAGTCCCTGCCTGGCCAGACTAATTTCACTTCAAAAAATTAAAAAATATATATATTCCTAGAAATTTTACTCATTTACTAGAAACGAGTGAAGAAAATGGACAACTTTTCCTACTGTAATCTTTGAGAGAAGCCAATGTGAAGGGCAAGGGTGTAGAAATCTGGACAGGGAGCAGATTCTCAAATCCAAACTCAACCCCAAAATATACCTGGCACGTAGGTAACAAGTCAGGGTTAATCTGCTCATTTTCTCGTGTTTATAGCCCTCCCAGAATGACACTATTTACCTTCACTCAATCAGCAAAGATGTGGACTTTAAATGTATGCATGGCTCTCTGCTACATACTCTGCGGTTAAAGAGATAAATAAGACATGGTCCCAGTTTCCAATGTTACTTTTAAGTATATATAAGTGTATATGGAGATAGTTATATGTGTGTGACTGATTAAAAAATTTGCATTCAATAAATAAAAAAAAAAACAAACATGTACACAAATGATCATAATACAAGGCAGAAGCTGATAGGTAATAGGAAGTGAAGTACGAGGTTCCCTGGAACTTTGGAGGAGATAGTGATCATTATGTTATTCAGTGAGAGACCTCTCTAACATGCTGAAACTTATTTCTATGGTAAAGTTATTTAGTATATTCCAATGTGTGTGTTGTGTATAAATTCTACAATGCTTATCAACTGAATACCAACAAAAAAAGTGTCCAAAAAAAAAAAAAAAAAGCTGAGAAGAAACTCAGGTTGAATTGCTAGAAACATCAGAAATGTTTCATAATTACAAACTTACTTATTTACATAACCCAGCATTTCCTAAATTCATTTAAGCATAGAATACTTTTTTCATGGCACATACATTAATTTTCCAAAAAATAATAGGCTTGAAAAACAATGAATGAGAATACATTAAGCTTTGAGGAGAAAATTAATAGTTTCTCAAAAACATTTGAATCTTTACAAAATAGATAAGAACACATAAATTCTGATTTATTAAAACATAATGTAGTTATTGAAAACCTGTAACCTAGGCTCTTGAGTGGAAAGCAATTTTTACATAGTAAATTTTATTTTTAAGATGACTTTTTGTTAACTAAAAACTCAGTTTATTTTTAAAATAATTCAAACACAAAAAGAAGCCTAAATTTGGTCATTATAACTTAATATGTTGCAGCATATTTTTAGAAACTTACTTAAAATTTATTTAACTTTGTTTTATAAATCAAAATTACCTGAGAATATAAGTTAACATGAATATCTGTAGCACAAGAAATGGATATGAAAAACTTTCCCGGAGAGGTGGTGTCCACATCACACGTGTAGCCTGAAATAAATAATATGTTTACCTCACTGCATGTTACATTACAATAAACATTATTAATCTGAAAATAATGTGTAGGCTGGTTTTAATCATTTTAATACTTCACTCATTTCATCCTATTTCTGAATGCCCTGGAGTAGCTTCCCAGTTTCTGGAGCTCTCCAGACAGGCACACAACCATTCAGTAGAGAGCCCTTAACTAGAAAGGCCACAGACAAGTGAAAGATGTATCAAAGTATAGGGAAACCCAAGGGACAAATGAGATGGTTGGTGTAGGAGCTAGGAGGATTACGAGACTGAGAAACCAGATCCACACTTTCTGTCCTGTAGATCTAACTTTGGCATCCCAGGGCTTTGGGATGTATATACACCCAGAAAAATATCTCAACAAATGCCACTTGTAACATTTGCAGCAGGAGCATTTACACATATGTTCAAATGAGCAAAGATGTATATTATAAGTCATCAAGCTGGTCTCTTAATTTATGAAATACACCTTTAAAAGAGTTAACTGTACATTTAAAAAAAAAAGATGTACTGGAGAACCACTGAAATGATGCATGTAATGAAAGTCCCAATTAAATTCCATATAGACTTTAAAACTACTTGTTTCTAAGAGATATGAGCATTATAAAAATTTTATATCAAAAATTATAGAAAGAATCTGAACTCATTGTTTTGCAGGTATCTTAATAGTTATTGCTCCTCTTCCAAGAAACCAAAATTATCAAGCTTCCAAAATGAATTCTGGTATGTATAAGAAAAACAACTCATAATACCAGCTATATTATGGTACTACTCATAATATTCAAAAGTAAAAGCCTTGTCTTCACATCAACACATTTGTAAATGATTATGCATTTGTTTGCTTTAAGTTAAAATAATATGTTTAAGATAGCTATGTATCCTTTTTGATTCCCTTCTCTAACTGATTTTTAAAATTTAACCAAGTATCTACCCTTCCCAATAGTGATAGATTAAAAAAAATCTCGATCCTATGTAAGCTGTGTCAACATATTACATATTTTGCTTCCCAAAGGCAACAGATTGTCCCTCTCTTGTTGATGCCATACCTCAGCATTTAAAAGAAGGCACATGAAGGTCTTCACCTTTCTGTATATACCTTGTATGGCATTATAAGGAGAGAACTGAAATTGTTGAACTGTAATTCAAACAACTTTTGAAATTACCTATATGACTGCTTGTTGAGCTGTACATCAAGAGATGACACCTTTCCGTACGTATACTATATTTTACAATAATGGAAATGGCTGAAGTTGTGGAACTGTGACCCATGACATCTTTGAAATGTGTTCTCTAAGTACTTGTGAAATTGTACTTTGAAAGTATCACTGTTATGTATGTATGTTAAAGTTCACAATAAAAAAAAGAGGAAGGCATAGTGTAAACTCAATGATTTATTGAATGATTTATAATTTACATTCTAAATAAGTCTCTATGAATTCTTTTTAGGTGGATCATTGTCCCTTTGGGCTCAATTAACAAGTTAATTTCTATTTTAATTCAGCATTTTATGTTACTGAAAAGGCAATATGGTGTAATGGAAGGAAACCAGGTTTCACAGTCAGACAGATGCAGATGTGAAAACCAGTGAATCTAGAACCTTGACTAAGTAACTTTACTTCTCTAAATTTCAATTCCATAATTTGTACAGTGAAGATAACAAAAATCCCCTCAAAAAGTATTGTAGGAGTAAATGGGATAATGCATGTGAAGTGCCTGAACTCAACAAGTACTGTATTTCTTTATTCTACAGAATACATGTATGTATATATATTTACTAAAATGCAGGCAAGATGTTTTACATTATAATTTCCAGTAATGCTATCAAAGTCTAGATCAACCTGATTAAAATATCAACTTACAACATAAAGTGCTTTAAAATACTGTGGTCATAAGAAATATGCAATCATATATTGTTCTGATGAGTATATTTCTTTGTTCCTATGCCTTTTCCTACTGCTTAAAAATTATTTGCTAGAAAACAAACCTCTCCATGGTTGAAAAAGTAGCACAGCACTGTAATTAGACCTCCTAGTTGAGTCCCACTGTAAAAAAAAAATTGTATACAACTATAATTCATATTATGAATTTAGTTTTTCACAAAATTATTTCTTAGAATTTAAAAATCATAGGTTTCTATATTTAAAATTTCATAGTATTAAGCCATAGAAAATATTTAATGAAAATTTCAAAAGTAGCCACATATTTGTTTTAAGCTTGACTGTGCAAACTTATAAAAAAGTGTACATATAAATTCCTACTGTATAATTTATTAAATTTAAAATATTTTCTAAATAAAATACATAAGGTATAAACATGAACTATTTTGCTAAAAAACAAACCAGACTTTCAAGTCTATATACCCTTTGAATATTCTCAATGGAAACAAATTACTATCTTTTGAAATTGGATTTAGGTATGAAGATGAAGAGTCTAACAGGTTCATTTAGCAGCTATTTAGAACTGTCTAAATTACTATAACTATTTTTCTGTTAAGTCCCAAAGAAGCAACAATATAGAAGACAAGAATAATGACTAAGGAAGGCTGGCAATCATCAAAGAGGGAGAACCATTTCTTCAAGTTGCCTTTTCTGTGTCTGCGTGAACGTCTATGTCTGTGAACACAGGTGCCCAGACCCACACTTACACCATGTTTTAATGTCTCCCTACATAGCCCCTTCCTTGCCCCAATTCTCTAGTCCCGCACATTCGAAGCACCGTGGAAAGGAGGTTCTTTATCTGTCTTGCTCCTCGTTGAATCCCCTGCTTCTCAAACATGGAAGATAATATTTCTTGAATGAATGAAGAAGCAATGAGTAAAAAAACAAGCAGAGGAAAGGTGATTGACCATTTACAAATTTTCACTAAAGGAAATTCCTAGGGTGCACTTCCAAAGGGAGGAAATTGAGAGGAGGAAGGTGGGAGAAGCAAGAGCAAATGATGAATACAGGATCTGCAACAGGTGGATAAATCTAAACCAGAACAATAATATTGACTGTTATGGAGGGATAAAAGGAGTACTAAACTAAAACAGGTAACAACATATAAGTCAAAAGGAGTGTTTTGAATTAAAGTGTTCTAAAATTTCTTGTACTGTTCAGAAGGAGAAACTTTTTCAAGTTAAATATGCATGCTAACATTTTATGGGTAACCAGTAAAAAAAGAGAAAAGGAATAGCTATCTTCCAACTTAGTGTCAGTGGGGAAGGGTGGCCAGAGTATTTCTTTTGTTTTTCATATGCCATAATTTCCAATATCCTCACAGTTTTGGTGACATTGTTATGTCTACTATCCTTCTTAAAGAGTGAAGTGTAATAATGAACTTGATTTCCAGAACTGTGTAATGAAGTTAGCAAGGACCATCACCTCTTGAGCAGCTCTTCTAATGAAAATATATTTTTTTTAAAAATTTCAGTCACTTTTGTGTAATATCTGCTTTACTTAAAAATAAGAAAGAATAAGAAATACAAACTATTTTCCAAAAAAGGCCATTTTTAAGCCTGCCAATGTAATCTTGAATTGACCCTTTTCCATCAAAATCCTTCATCACTTTTAGATTTTATAACCGTGAAATGTTATTTTTGCTATGCACCATATATATATGCATAAAAATTTCTAGATAGTTTTTAGAAAAATTATAATGTGAACATCCATATAACTACCACACAAGTATTTGAAGTAGAAAATTGATGGTACCAAGTACCCACTTGCCACTTCCCAAGACATCCACGATCTGGATTACTAATATAGCAACCTCCATACACACCCCAAACAGTATCATTTAGATTCCCGTTTTTAAAATTTATACAAATGGAAGTATACGATATTCTTCTATTTTGCGGCTTCACTCATTTGACATTACACCTGTAAGATTCATCCATATTGATGCATGCAGTTGTAGCTCATTCATCCTCATTGCTGGAGCTATCAAACAATGCTGTTACATTCTTTTTTTTTTTTGTACATATTTCTGGATGTACATGTGAAGAGTTTCTCAGAAGTATATACTAAAGTTGGAATTGCTCAGTCATAGGGTATCTGCATCTTCAAATTTACTAGATAATGCATACTGCGCTAGTTACACTTATTTACAGGCCAACCTGAGGTGGATGAAGGTTCCTGTTGCTGATCTTAATAGATGTGAAATTTTATCTCTTTGTGGTTTGAATTTCTATTTTCCTGATAACTAATGATGGTGGAAAACTTTACATATATTTATTGGCCATCTGTAGCTTCTCTTCTGGGAAGAATCTATTCATAAATATGTCATCCATCTTTCTATTGGGTTCTCTGTCTTCTTAGTCTTTGTCTTACAACTTGAACTTAAGTTCCATGAAGACAGAGATTGTCTGTTTTTTATTCTCAGAACCTAGTTGGCATCCTGGTCACAGTTGGCATCCAATAAATATTTATTTTAACGAATGCAATTTCTGGATACTATGTTGGGTATATGCTCTGAAAATATCTTCTACCATTTTTTTTGCTTATCTTTTCATCCATAGAGTATTGAGGAACTGAAGTTCTCTTCATAATATTTATCAGCTGTTTTCAGATCTGGACTTTTCATATCTTAAGAAATCCTTTCTTATCCCAAGCTACTATTGATGATAGCCTACATTATTTCTAAGCATTTTATAATTTTAGCTTTCACATTTGAGTTTTTACTCCACCTGGGACTTATTTTTTATATGGCTCCAATTCCTTTTTGTTTCATATAATCTCCCAAGTATTTCAGCACCACTTTGGACCACTTATTGAGAAGCTTATCCCTGCCCACTGACCTGAGACATCAGCTATCCTGTATCAAGTATCTTTAAATGTGCATTTCTTCTGGGATTTATTCTTTTCCACTGATCTGTCTATCTCCATTCCAACATCACATTCTCTTACTTATATTGGCTTTTTTATATGGAAATAATTAATAAAGCAAGTCCTCCTACCTTCTTCAAGATTGTCTCAAATATATTTTGCCCTTTGCATTTCTGAATAATTTTTAAATCACTTTCTCAAGGTACACAAAAAAATTGTTGGAATTTTGATTGGTATTACATTGAATCTATAAATCAATTTGGGGATAATTGTTATCTTTTAATATTGAGTCTTCCAATCCATGAACATGGTGTCTCTCTATGTTTATTTATATCTTTCTAAATGTCTAATAAAGTTTACAGTTTTCTCATTGAGGTCATATACATCTTTTGTTAGATTTATTCTTAAGAACTTCATGTTTTAAATACTCTTCTAACTGGCATCCTTTTAAGTTTTCATCTTCTGTTTGATGCTAGAATATAGAAACAAAATTTATAATTTCTGGATTTTTAATCCAGAAACACTGTAAACTTTTCTTATTAATTTTAATACTTCATCCATAGTTTCTTTGGATTTTCTATATACAAAAAATGAGTCCAATTGTAAGAAACAAAAACCTGGGAAAAGTGGCTTCTACTGTATGGATTTTTATCCTACCACTCAACAAGAAAATGAAAACTAAATGGCTGCTGCCATTGGTTCAGCAGCATAATGATGTTAGGGCAGACATATCTATTAATTTTATGGCCTTACCCTTATGGTCACTAGGTGGCTGCGGTAGTTGCAGGCATCACATTCAGTTCAAAGCAGGAGGAAACAGGGAAGAGTACCTGAATCTATCCTTTTATAAGAAAAACAAAAGCTTTCCTACGTGAAACCTCACAGGCTTCCCCTAGTTTTTCACTGGCCAAAATTAGCTCCTATCAACATCCCAAGGTACAATGGAGACTCGGAAAGCAGAATACATTATTGTCACAATTAACTTGGTCCCCTCACCTGAGACTGGATACACTGACCCTCCAAACAAAACTGTGGTACTCACTCTACTCATAATGGGCTGGAAAACAAAAAAGGAGGAGGTGAGGGAAAATTTGTGTCACCAAAATAGAGGGTGTTTGTTAGTGCCAGTTCTCCAAAATTTTGTAGTGCCTGTCTCATAGGAATTGGTTTTGTTTTCCAAATGACTTCTAATCTGAAAAGAAAAGAAAGTGGTGGGGACGAAGTTTGTATGGTTTAGTTCTCCTCGTGTGACTGCTTAACCGGAAACAAAAATCCATTGGCACCTATAATCTGAGCCTGTGAAGTTCTTTTAGCAGTTACCATAAATACAACACGTGTGATGAAATAAGACCACTGTTAAGTTTAATATTCATTTAGTTCTGACGTGGAGCAATGAAAAATGACATACAGTCCAGGTATATCATTAGTTATGGTATCTCATGCTGAAAACCTCATCTGATACCTATCTAGTTAAATTCCATGTTAGGAGATTGAAATGCAGAAAGTTAAATGTTCATTACCTTCTACCCTAAGAGAACTGGAGTCAGACATTTCTTGTTTCAACAAGAAATTGATTTTTTAAATTTCATTCTGTTGCCAAATATCTCAAAAGTAATGGGGAGTTTAGTCACATTTGACTGTTGTGCTCTGAAAGAGCCAAGCTTGGAATCTGTGGAGATGACCTGGGAGGGAGGTTTCAAAGAAGTGGAGAGATATTTGCTGAGTTACTCACCCTGCATCCAGCAACTTACTCATGAGTTTTAGTAGCTGCTCTTTTCCACACTTACATCCTACATTTGCTATTTTTGGGCAAAACATTATTACAATTACCTAGGTTCCTTTCTTTTTCACCTTTGACTGTAACATTCCTTTTGTGTATTCAATAATGGAGTTTGTTTACCTATTTTATTTCAGCATATTCTGAACAAAGATCTTTGTCTCTTTCTGTTGGACTGTGTATACTGTGAATGTCTGTTAGAATTATACACAGTAAAGTTATTGTTTTCCTTTAAAAAAAAAAAACTGTGGTACTGTTACAAGAAACATAGGCTGGACAATCTGGTCTACCAAGACGAGGGCATAAGATGCTCCAGAGCACCACTGCCCCATAGAATTTTTGAACAACTAGCAAAAAGTGGCAGATATATATTCCTCAAAACTCCAAAAAACGTTAAAGGGCTGCAGAAACTGGGCAATTACTGAATAAAGAAAACACTGCTTAAAATGGTAGGAGAAGCTTGTGACACTCTAGATGGTCCCTCCCCAGAGCAACTGGGGATCCAGCCTGTGTTCCCACTGTGGGTCCCTCGCCCTATTCTGTAGGGAGCAGAGAAACCCCTATGTGCATATTGGGATGCCTTATGGCAGTGCCACTCTACTGGGTGGTGCCTGAAAGACTGAAACAGGAAGCTCCTCTCAGGGTCACCCTCCTAGAATGTACCCTACAGGCAGAAGCAGCTTGGGGATAGCTAAAGCAGTGTAAGAAACAAGCCAAAAAAGGCCTGGGGAAAAGGATTACCAGCTTTAAGTCATATAATAGAGCACTAGGAAACGGACAAAGTCTATTTCACAGTGAGTAAAGGCGGCATTCAAATTCCTGTCAATGGGGGAATTCCAAAGGCCAAGAGCAGCACAAGCCCAGGTCAAGACACTCGCTAAGAAAAGACCAAGATGTTCCTGCACTTCAATTTTGCCTCTGACTGAACTTCTCAAGGGGAAAGATAAACTCTGAAGGAGAGCACTGGACAAGACAGGCACAATTTGCAAAGATTGCTAATGTTGTATATTTTTTATCCAGCTGGCATCTGCTGGTCCTTTGCTCCTGGGTTGTGTTCCAAAATGGCTTTCTCCAAAATGTCTCTGGGCTTCTGTCTCTCTTAGCTTCTCTCTCTCATCTCCTGTGCTTCCTTGCTTGTTCTCCCAGGGCATTTCTCTCTAAGCATCTGGGGGTCCTCTCTTAGCTTCTCCAGGGCAAACTTTGGGCTTAGCATTTCCAAAGGTCCTTCTGTCTGCATCTCCAAGCATCTCCAAGCATCTGGGTCTGTGTTGGCTTTTTGCTTCTCCCAGGGGCAAATTCTGGTTTACCTAAGTTAACTTCTCCCCAAAATGTCTCTCTCAGCTTTTCTGAGCTCCTTCTCTCTGTGAGCTCTAGTAAAGGATTCCAGTGATCTAAGACATACATGGAATGGGCGGGGTCATACCTCCATGGAAAATGAGCTAATCAAAAGGCTGCACCTATGGTTGGGTGGGTCACATTTCCATGAAAACAACCTAATCAAAAGGCTCTACCCAACCAGATTGGATTAAAAGATCATGGCTTTTCTGGGGTCCATAAAAGTTTCAAACCAGCACGAGGGTATATGGGAAGGTTGTATTTTTTTTACATGACTTTCTGTAACTCTATAACTTCTCTAATTAAAAATAATAATAATTAATTTTTTAAAACGTTATGCTAAGTGAAAGACACCAGACACAAATTGCCAGCCAAGAATTTAAAAAAAATAAAATATAAATAACTCTATAGAGACAAAATGGATTAGCAGAAGGATAGAGGAATTGACTGCTAAGGAGTATGGGTTTTGTCTTATTGGAGTAATGAAATGTTCCAAAATTGGTAATGGTGGTGAATATGCAACTCTGTGACTTTAACAAAAGCCACTGACTGAACACTTTGGATGGATTAAATGGTATGTGAATACATCTCAATAAAAGTGCTTAAAAGAAAAGAAACAGAGCCTAGGAGACCTCTGGGACATCATCAAGCTACCAATATATACATTATGGGAGTTCCAGAAAGAGAAGAAAGATAGAAAGTGCAGAAGGAATATTCAAGGAAATAATGGCAGAAAAATTCCCACATTTAATCAAAGACATGAACAATGCATTCAAGAAACCCAACTAAAACCAAAGACGATAAACTTGAAGACAACCAGGCTCAGAATCATAGCAGTCAAACTGTCAAATTCCAAGGCCAAGGACGAGTTCTGAAAGCTGCAAGAGAGGAGCAGCATGTTATGTACAAGGGAATCTCAGGAAGATTAAGTGTCAGTTTCTCATCAGAAAATACAGAGGCAAGAAGGCAACAGAATGAAATATTTAAAGTGATGGAAAAAAAACAACTGCCAACCAAGAATTATCTATCTAAGTGCCAATTTCTCATCAGAGACCATGGAAGTTTCTGTCTTTCAAAAATGAGGGAGAGATTATGATATTTCCTATAAACAAAAGCTGGGGGAGCTCATCACCATTAGACCTGCCTTACATGCCATGCTATAGGGACTTCCTCAAACTGAAAAGAAAGGACACTAGGCCAGTGGTTCAAGGTGGTATAGAGAAATGAAGTCAGCCAGTAAAGGTAACCACATGGGTGATTATAATGCCAGTATGACTGTATTGTATTGCTTGGTATGCAACTCAACTTTTACTTCTTACATGTTCCAAATAGCAAATGTATAAAAAGTAATGATAAATCTATGGTTTTGGACATACAATTTTTAAAGATATAATCTGTAACAAGTACAACAAAAAGGTGGGGAGGATGGAAGGGTATAGGCACAATGTCTGTGTATGCAATTGAAGAACGTCGGTATCAAATCAAACGTGATTGTTACAGATTAAGATGTTAAATTTAAGCCCATGGGAACCACAAATATGAATGTATGAAAAATATATACAGAAAGAATAAGAAGGGACTCAAATGTTACAAAACAAAACAAAAATCAATTAAATATGAAAGTAGGCATTAATGGGAGAACTGAGGGACTTAAAAGGTATAAGCTTTAAAAAATACATACATAAAAATGGCAGAAGAAAGTCCTACTTTGTCAGTACATATTTTAAGTGCAAATGAATTAAACTCTCCAGTAAAAAGGCAGAGATTGGCAGCCTGGAACTACATGCTGTTTACAAGAGGCTCTTCTTAAATTTAAAGACACAAGAAGGTTGAAATAAAAGGATGGAAAAAATATACCATGCAAATAGTAACCAAAAGAAAGCTGGGATACCTATCTAATATTAAATAAACTAGATTTTAAGTCACAAACTGTTTTAAAGGACAAAGAAAGTCACTACATATTGATATAAGGGTCAATTCAACAAAAAGACATAACAATCATAGATATATATGCAGGAGAAATAGTTGGCTCTGTATTAATATAAGAAGACTTGAAGACACCACTTTCAATAATGAATAAAACAACCAGACATAAGATCAATAAGAAAATAGAAGACTTGAATGATACTAGAAACCAATGAGACCTCACACACATACATAGAACACTTCACCCCAACAGCAGCAGAATACACTCGTTCTTCTCTGATGCACACAGATTGTTCTCCAGGGTAGATCAAACGTTATGTCACAAAACAAGCCTCAATAAATTTAAAAAATTTAAATAACATAATGTATTTTCTCTGACCAAATTGGATAACAGAGGGAGTGCTGGAAAATTCAAAAATATGTGGAAATTAAATGCACCCTTTTTTTATTAGAGAAGATGTGGGTTTACGGAACAACCATGCATAAACTACAGAACTTTCACATACCACCCTATTATTAACACCTTGCATTGGTGTTGTACATTTGTTACAACTGAAGGAAGAACATTTTAAAAATTGTAATAACTATAGCCCATGGTTCAACTTAGGGTTCCTGTTTGTGTTGTAAAGTTTCATGGATTTTTTTTTTATTTTATTCTAGTACCATATATACAATCTAAAATGTCCTGTTTTAATAACATTCAAATGAATAATTCAGTGGTGTTAACTGCATTCACAATGTTGTGCTACCATCAACACCATCCACTACAAAATCTTTTCCATCACTGTACCAATTAAGCATTAACTCTCCATTCCCTACCCAACCCACCCCCTGGTAACCTATATTCTAGATTCTGACTCTGTAAATTTGCTTATTCTAATAATTTCATATCCTATTTGCTGATGACATGATCCTATACATAGACAATCCTGAGGTAATCCATAACAAAGCTACCAAAATTATTAAAGTAATTCAGCAAAGCGGCAGGGTACATGACAAACATGCAAAAATCAGTGGTGTTTCTATACACTAGCAATAAACAATCCAAAGAGGAAATCAAGAAAGAAATTTCAATTACATAGCAACTAAAGGACTCAGGTATCCAGGAATAAATTTAACCAAGGATATAAAGGACTGTTGCACAGAAAACTGCAAAATATTGTTAAAAGTAATCAAAAAAGACCTAAATAAATGGAAGGGCATTCCATGTTGAAGGACTGGAAAACTAAATAATGTTGGGATGTCAATTCTACCCAAGTGATATACGTATTCAATGCAATTCCCATAAAATTCCAATGGATTTCTTTACAGAAATGGAAAATTCTATCATGAAATTCATATGGCAGGGTAAGCAGCCCCAAATAGCCAAAGTCATTGTGCTGGTTTGGATGTATTATGTCCCCCAAAACGTCATTATCTTTGATGCAGTCTTGTATGGGCAGGAAACATATTGGTGTTGATTGGGTTGGAGACTTTTGATTGGATGTTTCCGTGGAGATGTGATCATTCAACTGTGGGTGAGATCTTTCACTGGATAATTTCCATAGAGGTGTGGCCCCACCCATTTAGCATGGGCCTTGATGAGTTTACTGGAGCAGTATATAAGCGCAGACAGAAGGAGCAAGCTTGCTACAGCCACAAGGGACACTTGGAAGAACGCACAGGAGCAGAAAGAGAAGCTGCAGCTTACAGAGACATTTTGGAGATGGCCTTTGAAAGCAGACTTTTGCTCCGGAGAAGCTAAGAGAAGACAAATGCCCCAAGAGCAACTAAGAGTGATACTTTTTGAGGAACTGCAGCCTAGAGAGGACTGTCCTGGGAGAAAGCCCTTTTGAAACCAGAACTACAGAGCAGAAGCCAGCCACATGCCTTCCCAGCTAAACAGAGGTTTTCTGGACACCACTGGCCATCCTCCAGTGAAGTACTCGATTGCTGGTGCATTACCTTAGACACTTTATGGCCTTAAGACTGTAACTGTGTAACCAAATAAACTCCCTTTTATAAAAGCCAATGCATTTCTGGTGTTTTGCATCCCAGCAGCATAAGCAAACTGGAACAGCCATCTCGAAAAAGAATTCAACAAAGATGGAGGACTGACACTTGCTTATTTTAAAACTTATTACAAAGCTACAGGAATCAAGACAGTGTGGTACTGGCAACAAGGATGAATGGAATATATAGATCAATGGAACTGTATTGAGAGTTCAGAAATAAACCCTTACATCTGTGGCTAACATATTTTTCACAAGGGTGCCAAATCCACTCAATTGGAAAGAACAGTCTCTTCAACAAATGGTGCTGGGAAAACTGGATCTCCATTTTCAAAAGAATGAAGGTGGAACCCTACCTCAAACCCTATAAAAATACTGACTCAGAAAGATTCAAAGACCTAAATATCATAGTCAAAACTATAAAGCTCTAGAAAAAGATATAGGGACATATCTTCAGGAGCACAAATTTCTACAACTTTACACCAAAGAGCAACAAAAGAAAAAAATATAATAATGGGACTTCATTGAAATTAAAAATTTTTGTGCATCAAAGGACTTCATCATGAAATTAAAAAAAAACAACTAAGAATGGAGAAAATATTTGGAACCCACATATCTAATAAGCATTTTTATCCAGAAAATATAAAGAAATCATATAAATAAACAACAAAAGGACCAACAACCCAATTCTAAAAATGGTCACAAGACTTGAATAGACAGTCTCTAAAAAAAGATATACAAATGGCCAGTAAACACACAAAAAGATGCTCAACATCATTAGCCATTAGGGAAATGCAAATCAAAACCAATAGATACCATCTCACACCCACTAGAATGACTGCTATTAAAGAAAATGGAAAATAACAAGTGATGGAGAGAATGTGGAGAACTAGGAACACTGACTCATTGCTGGTGGAAACATAAAATGGTACAGCTGCTGTGGAATACAGTTTGGCAGTTCCTCAGAGTTAAATATAGAACTACCATAGGACCTGGCAATCCCACTTCTGGCTACATACCCAAAAGAAATGAAAGCAGGGGCTTGAACATATACTGGCATTATTCACAATTTCCAAAAGGTAGAAGCAAACCAAGTGACCATAAACCAAATGAATGGATGAACAAAACATGGCATATATAGACAATGGAATATTATTCAGCCCTAAAAAGGAATGACGTTCTGATACATGTGACAACATGGATTAACTCTGAAGACTTAATGGGAGTGAATAAAGCCAGACACAAAAGGACAAATACTGTCTGATTTCACTCATGTGAAATAATTAGAATAACCAAAATTCATAGAGTCAGAAACCAAAATACAGGTTACCAGGGGATGTAGTGGGTATAGGGAATTGGGAGTTAATGCTTAATTGGGACAGTTTCTATTTGGGTTGATGGAAAGTTTTGGTAATGGATAGTGGTGATGGAAGCACAATATTGTGAATGTAATTAACACTGCTGAACTGTATTTTTGAATGTGGTTAAAAGGGGAAATTTTAGGTTGTATATATGTTACTAGAATAAAATTTTTTTAAAAACCCATAAAACAAGAAAGGCTGGCAAATAAAAGTGTTGCCACAACTGACATACATTTTCTTTTACTGATGTGTTAATTAATTTCACATTTACAGAGACAAAAATTTGAAATAAACTTCTACTAATGCCAACCAAAGATCCCCTCTAATGTTTACATGTTGTAACAGGAAATTTACACGTGAACTAGAGGCATTCGCATTTAAAATTTTGTTAAGGAATCTGAATGAGTTTAAAAAGAAAAATAACAGTCCAACAAGGATAAAACAGAGGTCTTCAAGATATTATTTTAGTGGTATCTCCAGTTTCTGGCTACATAATATTGGCTAAGTTTCTGAAATATCACATACATCTATAAACTCCCCCACTATAAATCAATTAATCTCGTTGACTGCCCTTTTCATCTAACAACAAATGTAAGCCAGACCTCATAAGCCCACTGAAAGATCTTTTAATACCGTAGTCTTACCTCAGGTATGCACCGAATAGGAAGAACAATCCCAACATTAAGCCATTTAAAATAAAAATCACAGCAACATAAAAGCAAGCAGGGTCTCCCAATCCTTTGAAAAGACAGAGATTATTCAGGAATTAGTGAATAAATGACTATAAAGCAATTGGGTGTAATTATCTCAGTGCTTCATAATCAAAAGCCCATGTATTTGTAGAAAGCATTTGCTTTTCAGACTGCTGCTCTCCTTAATAATTACATTTACAATTTCCTCTTATATGAGTTATTATATTGTAATGATTTGTTGGCCTCACATTTATTTAGGTGATGCTGTAATTGTTCAGTATCTGGAACTGGCTGGTAACTTTATGAATTACAAGAGAAAATGTGTTGCATTATTTTTATCTTGCAGTAGGCTAGGATGAGTAAGATATGATGCCTGACCTCAAGGAGAAGCTTTAGTCTATATGAGATGATCTGGCTATTTGGTCCATTATTATGTTTAGCTAGAACATTAACATATCCCATATATACGATAGTGTGCTGTGTTTGTATATGTGAATGAGTGTGTGCATGTAGCACTTACTAGGTGCTTTACAATCATTACCTTGCATAATTCTCAGAACAAAAACTACAAGCTCACTTGGCATGTCAATACTTGTTTTTGATGGTTGGAAAAAACCACACATAGAAAGCTTAAGTAGCTTGACAAAAGTTATTTAGCTATAACTGGTGGAGCCAAGATCTGGAGTCTGTCCTGAAGTCTGTCCTTTCTGGTTCCTTCCACTTCTCTGACCACCGCTTTTCAGACTGTTCCAGCAACCTCTCTTCCCTTATGCACCCATCACTGGCCCTCTTCTTTTCTCACTCTGCATATTCTCCTTAAAAAGACTCTATCCTCTTCCATGGCTCCAGTTATCACCTATATACATATGACTCCAGATCCATCTTCAACCCAGATCTCTGTTCTTATCCCTGCACTTATCTACCCAGATAGCCATTTGACATCTCCACTGTGAGGCCTCACACGCACCTCAAACAGATTCTTCCACAATCAAACAGCAATTTGAACCTGCTCCTTGTCAAATGTTTCTCACCATTCAAAGAAACGCAATTACTGAAGCCAGAAACTTCACTCTCTGTCATCTCTCCCATAAAATAATGACCATGTCTTGTCAATCCTGCTTCCAAAATACCACTCACATCCATGCACTTCCCTGTCAACTGGGTGTAATTATCTCAGTGCTTCGTAATCAAAAGCCCATGAATTTGTAGAAAGCGTTTGCTTTTCAGATTGCTGCTCTCTTTAATAATTACACTTATAATTGAGAGTAATGACTCACTGAGAGTACAACAGCCTCCTACCTGGCTTCTTGGAATGCATTTTTATGTGCTACTAATATCTTTTCCATACATCTGCCAAAATAATGTTTTTAAAATGCAAATCTGTTAAAATTCTTCAAAGAAAAAAGTAAGCAATCCTGGGCCAGTGTGGCCCTACATGTTCCAACCCTTGGTTACACCTCCAGCATCGTTTCATGTTGTTTTTTCCCCTATCTTTCTGCTCCAGGAATTCTAGTCTTCTTTCAATTCCATCTTTCCTCGGGACCTTTGAATATGCTGGTCCCTATTCTAGAAACACTTCTCATCCCTGACTCCTACCCTCAGCAACCCTGTACCTTCTTATTTACCACATCCATCACAGTTGCAACTACCAGCACCCTCCGAGAGCATGAACTCTCTGAGGGTAAAGCCCCTACGGGGTTCAACTCTTGTCCCAAGTGACCAAACACTAACCTGTCACTCAGTAGGAACTTAACAAACACCATATATGTCCCCATATAAGGCAATTTTGTCTACCCTTCAGAAGAGGTTATACCTTCTAGACTGAGTCCTTACAAATGTCCTCATTTTATAAGGCACTTTCTCAAGTCCTTAATTTTGTAGAAAAAAAGGATAATTGCCCCTCAATTTCTGTCAATACTATTTTAGATATTATAAAGATCATCTGAGGTAATCAGTAAAAAGTAAGGGAAATACACAATCATTATATATTCCAAGAGTTGAATGTTATTGTAAACAAGTCTGAAAAACTGCATTTATAAAATATAGTAAGTAGCCATGTTGTGGAACACATGAAGAGATAAAGAAACAACAATCATGTAAATGTTATCGCAAATACACATTTGTGGCTTGGAGTAAGAGTTTCAATGGTATCATACCTGGATTCAAAAAGTACTGAGATGCAAATATCTTAAATAGAAGGGACTATTACATATCCTGGAAAACTGCTAAATGATTCCAAAATTGGTTCTTTGACAAAAATGCCAATGTAGAATATGACATATAAAGAGTTTGATTAAAATTTTCATAGACTATGTGAATACAAAAAAGGCAGTATTTCTAAATCAATCTATTTTCACATGTGATTTTTAAAATGTGTGCATAACTAAATTAACACATTAAATATTATAAGTAGATATGTGACTGTTTAATTTATATTCCCAAAATTAATAAATTCAAACTACTTCCAAAACTTTTTTTTGTATCTTCTCATTCTGAAATGCAAGACTGACATATTTAGTATTGCCTTATACTGGAGTATATTAATATTCATATTAAATTCCAAATTAATACCCAAATTTGTAAATACATAGCCTACTCAGAAAACTACTTGAAATGGCAAAATACTCATTCAGATGAGTAAGTTCTAGGGTGTTTTAAAGAAAAAAAAATTACAGTGATTTACAGAAATTCTTAAAATGAGTCATAACCTTTATAAAATGTTATGAAAACACTAATGACAATCCAGCACCATTTTAGGAAGAAACGTGCCTTCACAGCTTTCAATTTCATTAGGTAGTTCTATTCTGGTGACATTCCAGCAGATCTTAGTTTCTATCCCAAATAAATTCATTATTCCTGTGTACACGCGATACCAGAAGGCTATGATTACCTATAAAAGATAAAAACAAAAAGATAATGGGGTCAAACACATTCTCTTCATAATAATAATTTCCCCAAAATAGCATTTTATGATGACTGTATTTGACATTATTATTTCTGACAAATTTATTCAAAATCATTTTGCTTAGGATATAGTCATTTTTAAGTACCATATATACACATACATTATAAACTGAAGTAGTGTATTATTGAGTAATTCACATCTACAAAAATAGATGTTGTAATCAACGTCTCTGTAATATACTCTTGTAATCAACTCTGAAGTGTAAATAACAGTAGCTGTAAAATGAAGTACAAAAGTATATAATTAAAATATGAATAGCAAAATGCAAAGATTCACAGAAACATTTCATGACTAACTCAGGTCCCTTAATTTATTTTCTTTAAAAACAACTGAATATGGAATAGCTCCTGTACACATGAAACTATGATCAAACAGAAGATTTAATTAAGCATTTCTTCCCATTCTGCAATCCACTATAAAAATCTTTAAGATGAGTGAAAAAACAAACAGAAAAAATTACAAAAAAAAAAAAAAGAAAAAGAAAAAACAAAAACCACATGCCTTCAAGATTTAAAAAAATATAATCTTATAGATTTTGGAAAATAATGCAAGATCATTGCAAAAAAAAGTAAAAAAATAAAGAGTTCAAATGAGAAAGTCAGAACCACCTAGAACTAACCACTTTAAATATTTGGTGATCATCCTGGTTATCTCCCTAATCATATAAAAAAAGCATGTAGAGTTATTCAATATTACATAAGGAGACCATATTAAAGATGTAACATAATGCACATCACTAAATGACATCATACACATCCTTCCACATCCAGTAAGCATGGATCCATTTACCCCTTTGCTATTACATTTTTTTAAACTGACATTTTGCTACAATTTATCATTTGTATTCTTAGGTATTTATCACACATATAGAAAAACCACTGCACTAAGGTGAGTGCAGCTTCCTGAAAGTGTCCTTAAAGGAAGGGGATGTGCCCATATTCACTCCTTCTCCTTCCTGCTGATGGGAATAGCAGTGATGGCTGGGAAACCATGAGACAGAAACTGTACTGAGGATGGTAGAGCCAATGGAAGGAACCTGGGTCCCTGGTATCTGTAGAGCCCCTGATGACCTACCTACCTCTGTTAGAAATAAAGTTTATATTGTTTAAGTAAAAAAAAAAGAAAAAATAGAAAGGGACTTCCAAAACCAAATCACTGAAATACCTAGAGCCAACATCATAATTAGTGGTAAAAGACTGAATGCTTTCTTGCTAAGATTGGGAGAAAGTACAGAACACCTTTTCCTATCACTTCTATTCAACACTGGTCTGGAGGGTCTATTTAGTGCAGCGAGGCAAGAAAAAGAAGTTAGCAAACTACAGATTAAAAAGAAAAAAGCAGAACTGTCTTTATAGGTAGACAACATGAACTTGCAAGTAGATAACCCAAGCAATCTACATAAAGAACTAATAAGCGAGTTTGGCAAGGTTACAAAAGACATAATCAATAAAGAGAAGTCAATTTATTTATAATACTAGCAAAAAACGACCCCAAAATGCCTTCATTTAGAGGTTGCCAGGTAATAGGGGAAAAGGAATGGGGAGTGACTGCTAATGGATATAGGATTTCTTTTGGGGGTGATGAAAATGTTCTGGAATTAGATAGTGGCGGCAGTTGCACAATCCTGTGGATATACCAAAAACTACTGAATAAGTATGCTTTTAAAAAGTGAATTGGTGGTATATGGATTATATTTCAATAAAAATGATTTTAAAATGATTTAACATTTAGACAATAAATGAATATATTCACATAATATATTTTTTTAAATTCAGAAGTACATAGAATAGAATTTCCCCACTTACCAATATTCCACCATCCCACTATCCCACAACTCCACAGTTATGCACTAATACCAATTTGATGTGTATCCTTTCAGTCCGGAATTTTAAATATATCCAGTGTTTTTAAATACATCCATCTATCTACAAACATATATATTATTTTCAGTGTAACAGATTCATACTGTTTTCCTGCAACTCATTTCATAATACTGTTTTAGAAATTACTCTACATCAATAAAACACGAATCCATTTCATTCTTTTCAATGACTGCATTGTAGGTGTCATAATTTAAAATCATCCTATGAATGAATACCTTTTCACATTCTTGTATATAAGTCTTTGAAAGACAGATTCCTATAGCTGAATTTCCTATGTGAAATTGTGAGGGAGTGGACTGTAGTGGTCTAAAGCATATACTCTGAAGCCACATTATCTAGCTTCAGAATTCTAGTTCTACCATACCCTACCTAAGTGACTTAAGCAAACTGTTTAACCTCTCCGTACACCGAGATTCTCATGTGTACAATGGGATAGTAATAGTACCTACATCATAGAATCGTTCTGAAAATTAAATGTAAAGCACATTCTAAGAACTATTTATGTGTTGGCTATTATTCATTTTTATAATTGTCAGTCATCAAAACGTACTCTAAATTGTTATATTTGGTGTCACTGAAGGGGCATATAGATTAATGAAACAATTTTAGAGTCCAAAATGAGACACATTTACATAAAAGTATTTTTTATGATAAAGGTTGCATATTAAAAATCAGCATAGAAAGGATGGATTATTCAACAAGTGGAGGACAAATACCTGTTTGGAAACCAATATTAGTTTCCCTATTTCACAGTATATACTGAAATATATGCTAGACAGATTAATGAGGTAAACATAAAAATACTTAAAAAGGTAGAATAGTTTTATAATCTTGAGGTGGTGAAAGTTTTCTAAGTAAGAACAAAACCCAGATTCTATAAAGAAAAGGCTAGAAAACTTGATTAAAAATATACAAATTTCCATACAGCAATACGTTACCAAAATACAGTTAAGTGAATAACTTAATAAAGAAAATTGAAAGACTGGATATTTTGCAATACATTTAATATGTAGAATATATTAAAACTCTCAAAACAATAAAATATGTATCTGAAAATAATTACACAAAGATTATAAAGGACAATTCATGGAACATGAAATATAAGAAGCCAATACATATTTAATTCACTAGCCTGTAATGAGATCAATTTTACTAGGCAGATTGTGTTGGGAGACTGTTCTCTATGGGTCTCATGTTTCCACACGTCTTGAGAGCAAGAACTGACTGCACTTTGTTCTGGACCATCCTTCTGAAGAAATTTCTATAGTGAGCAGCCTTGGAAGAAATAGTGTCTTCCTCTCAGAGCAAAGAAGAGGTTTGCATACAGCCCTGGAAAACAGACAGTGCCTCATTTTGGAGCAAAGGGCAGGCATACTCACTGGCCATCACCAAAGATCAGGTTCCTCCTCTATAATGCAACCAAACATATATGCAGGTGTCATCAGCTCCTCTTTGCAACCCTGTTGTAGCTGGGGCCCAGAAAACTGGCATAAAAATTCAAATACTCTGGTTTCTACTATTGCCATGAATAATAAACTTTCTTCTGTCACCCAGGATCTTGTATCTTCTACTATCATCCATGAAACTGTGGCAAGCTAACTTGCTAGCTTGCATTAATTGCATAAAATGTCATACATCTCACAGTTCTTGAAAATTTGCTAAGAAGTAAAAAGATTGGTAATATCCAGCATTCGAGAAGCTACAAAGAAAAAGTGCTTTTGTTTGCTGATAAGTTTTTTAAAAATCCTATTTCACTCAGTATTAAGTTTCTAAGATTCATCCATGTTGCTGTGTATTTCATACATATTTACTGTTGTGCAATATTCCATTTTAAAAATATATCATTTAGTCTCCTCTAATGAATATTTGGGTGCTGCCCCAAGCTGTGTAAGATGAAGTTATCTTTACGCTCTACCATGCTTATATCCAGGGACACCTGGAGTCTGGTACTGACCATTGGCTAAGACAAGGATAAGATGGGTTAGCCGGTGATTTCCAGTGTGTGCCCGGGGCCAGCTTGCTTACACTGTGTAGAAATATGTAGATCAATGGTTTACCCCTGGTTTAACCAGCCTGGAAACATCTGTCTGAGCTCCCCTAAGACCGAGATTCCTTCACCTATCTTGGAGGTGATATTTGAGTGATATTGGTGTGTAGATTTCTACTTTTGTGCTGTTTTAAATCAGGTTCAGATATTGTGGCAGGCAGCCTACAAGACAGCGGCCAGCGGTGCTTGCCCCTGGCATTCACGCCCTCATGTACTCCCTTGCCCTTCAGTGTGGGCTGGGCCCAGCGACTCACTTCCAACACAGAGAATACAGCAGAAGTGATTTTATGTCACTTCCAAGTTATCTTGTAAAGACTGTGGCTTCTGTCTTGGATGCTCTCTCTCGTAGGGTCTCTCTCTGGTACTGTCCACCCAGCGGCTAAAGTTGTGGGTCAGCCCTGAGGTGAGGCCCCGACAGCCACCTTGGAAGCGGATCCTCCAGGTCCTTGGCCTGGAACTGATGACAGCATCAGAACTACCAGCGAAGCCGTGCCCAGACTCCTAGCCCACAGAAACTGTGAGATAATACATGTTTGTTATTAGCTGCTAAATTTTAGTCACTTGTTACGCAGCTGTAAAAACCTAATATAGGTATCAATGTTATACTTGCTTTATGAAAGGAATTAAGATGTTTTTCTTCATTGTCAATGCTATGGAACAATTTATAGTTCTTTTACATCTGGTAGAATTCCTTCTCTGAAACCATCTAAGCATGGTGCTTAATAACTTTCTGTATATTCTCTATGGAAATTGGTTTACTTAAACTTTCTAAAGCTAAGGGGCTCAATTTCTGTAATCTGTATGTCCCTCAGAAATGATCTAGGTTTTTGAGTTTTATTTGCACAGAGTTGTTCAACATAATCTCATGATATTTTTAAATTTTTTTCTGTTTCAAAGGTTTATTTCCCTTTTGTCATTCCTTAATTCATATACTTGTGCTTTCTCCCTTTTGTCTTGATCAGGTTAGCTATCAGTTTGTCTGTTTTTGTTATATTTTCCAAGAAAATAGGATTTTGATTTATTGGTCTGTTTTCTCTAATCTCTACATTCATTAGTTCTACTTTTATGATTTCCTTCTTTGGGCTTTCTTACCGTCAACTTTCTTCTTTTTTAATTTTCTGAGCTGTGGTTTTAAATTATTAATTTTGATTCTTTCACTGTTACTAATACAAGTGCTATGAATTTTCCTCTGATCTCACAGATTCTGTTATGCAGTGTTTTCAGTGTCATTGTTTTTTTGTTTGCTTGTATCTCCCCTTTCACTCAAGTTGTTTAATAATTAGAAGGTGCTTTTTGTTTTCTTTTGTTTTTTTAATTTCCAGAGGGGAATAACCTTTCTGTTTTGCTGTTATTATTTGCAACTTCTAGGTTTTTTGCAATATCATCAGAAAGTGTTATTGGAAATATTTCTATTTTATGGAAATAACTAATGTTTTCTTTGTGCCCTAATACATGATCAGTATTTTGACTGTGTGATGGGCACTTGAAAAGATGCACATCCTCTACCTCCAGGTGGACATTCCACATACATGCATCAGACCCACTCGGTGATTGCAGCCCAGTTTGCAGTACGTGTGTCCTTGCATTGCCATCTGCTGTGCAGGCTCAGTGTGTATGGAAGGGACATAAGAAAGAAGTAGCCAAACGGAGGTGGGAGACTGAGTGGTCAGTACCTGAGTCTTTTGTTTATGCATATAGTGAAGAGAGACGGAGTGAGAGTGTTATCTGGAGAATTTCCAAATTTCCAAATTAATGGTAATAAAAGAATACCACAGGAGAAATTCAAAAGTAATTAGAATAAATCATAATGAAAATTAAATAGATCTAAATGTGTGGAATGCTTAGAGAGTCATTTATAACATTAAAGGCTTAAAAAAGAAAAATGGTTTTTAATCAAGGATATAAATATCCACTTTAAAAAGTTAGCAAAAGAAGATCAAAGTAAATTCAAAGTAAGTAGAAGGAAGGAAATAATGAAGGTAAGAGGAGAAATCAATGGAATATAAGACAGGAAAACAACAGAGAAAGATCAGTGAAGCCAAAAGTTAGTATTTTGTAAATAGCAATAAAATGAATAAAACTCTAGCTGAATAAAAACTAAGAAAATAGACAAATTTCCAAAATCAAAAATGAAAGGCAAACATCATTATACATTTTAAAAGGATAAAAAGAGAACATTATAAAAATTTTAAGTCAGTAAATTTGTCAAATTTTAGATGAAATGGACAAATAGTTTGAAAGACACAAATTACTAAAATTGACAAAGAAGAAATAGAGATTGTGACTAGCCTTAAAATTAATGAAGAAATGGAAATGATAACTAAAAAGCCTCCCCACAAAGGAAACTCCAGTCCCTGATGGCTTCTTTAGTTAATTCTAGCAAACACTTAAAGAATAAATAATACAAATTCTGTGCACACATTTTCAGAAAATCTAAAAGGGAACACTTCCCAACTCAACTTATGAAGTCAGTGTTATCCTAATGCCAAAACCAGACAAAGATATCGTATTAAAAGAAAATTAGAGACCAATATACCACATAAATATTGATGCAAAATCCTTAACAAAATAATAGTAAATCAAATCCAGTGATAATTAAAAAGAAAAATCGTAATAATCAAGTGGGATTTATCCAAGGAACATAAGGTTGGTTTATACATCTGAAAAGCAACCAGTGTAATTCACCATGTTAACATTAAAGGAGAAACACCATACGATCATCTCAATACAACCTGGGAGCTAAGAATGATTTTTACATTTTTTAAAAGTTGTTAAGAGAAAAAGAGACCATATGTGCTCTATAAAACCTAAAGTATTTACTGTTTGGCCCTTTCATAAAGCATATGCCAAACTCTGATGTGGAAGCATTTATCAAAAATTCAATACCCATTCCGTAACAAACACTCGCCGCAAATTAGGAATAGAAGAGAACAACCTCAACCTGATGAAGGACATCTCTAAAAATCCTACAGCTAATTTTATTCTTAATGCTGGATGAGTAAATGTTTCCCCCTAAGAAGGGAAGCAAGTCAAGGATGTCTTCTCTAAACACTCCTATTCAACATTATTCTGGAAGTCCAAGACCATGCAGTAAAGAAAGAAAAAAGAAATAAATGTGCTCAGATTAGAAGGGGAGATTCTTCTAATGACACTTGACATAATTATCTACATAGAAAATCCCAAGGAATATACAAAAAAAAAAAAAAAAAAATGCCCACAACCTCTAGGACTAATAAGTGAGTTTAGCAATGCCACACTCAACATAGAAAAATTAACTGTACTATCTATATGTTAGCAATCAGCATTTGAAAACCAAAATGTTAAAAAATGCCATTTACAATTCCTCCAAATAAAACCCCAAAAACTTAGGTATAAATTTTATAGAACATATGCAGTATCTGTATGATTGTGTACTAAATTCAATGGAATCTATTTTTTTAAAAAGCTACTGAAAATAATAAGTGAGGTTAGCAAGATTACAGGATACAAGGTCCATAAACAAAAATCAATTTTATTTCTGTACACTAGTGGTCTTAGTTTCCAGGTTGCTATCACACATACTACACAGTGGGTTGGCTTAAACAATGGCAATTATTGGCTCACAGTTTGAGAGACTGAAAGGCTTGCTTCCTCCCAGGGTCTGGCTGGACATCAACCCTTGGGTTCCCCTTTTTCTTCTGTGTTCCAATGGCTTCTAGCTTCTGGCTGCTCCCGTTAGCTTCTCTCTCCATTTGCCTTTCACTCTGCTTGTAAAGGACTCCAGCAATCCGATTAAGACCCTCCCTTATTCAATTGCGCCATACTTTAACAAAATGTATCTTCAAGAGGTCCTATTTATAATGGGCTCACATCCACAGGAATGCAGAGTAAGAAAAACGTATTTTGGGGGGTACACTTTCAACCTACCACAGCTACCATCAAACAACTAGAAACTTAAATTTAAAAACAATGCCATTTTGGCATCAAAAAGTGAACTACATAGGGATAAAACTGAAGAAAGTTGTGCAAGATCTGTACCCTGAAAACAACAGAACCTTAGTAAGAGAAATTTTAAAAGACATAAATAAATGGAGAAACATGTGTTCATGGATTGGAAGGCTCAACGTCATTAAGATTCATCTTCTCAAGTTGATCTATAGATTCAACAGAATCCAAATCAAAATCTCAGCAAGTTTTGTAGAAGCTGAAAAGTTGACTCTAAAATTCATATGGAATTACAAAGGACCTAAAATAGCCAAAAGAACATTAAAACAGAAGAACAAAATAGAAGGAATGTCACTACTTGACAGTGTGGTGTTGGTATTAAAATAGATAAACAGCAATGGAACAGAATAGAGTCCAGAAACAGATCTACACATGAAAGAGCAACTGATTTTCAAAAACAGTGCCAAGGCCATTTGGTGGAAAATGGATAGTCTTTTGAACAACTGTTACTGGGATAACTGGATATCCATAACCAAAAATAATGAGCATTCATCTATATTTCTCTTAAAAACACCCACAAACACACAACATGAACCACAGACCTAAATGTAAACCCAAAACTGTAATACTTCTAGAAGAAAACATAAAAGAAAATCTTTGTGACTTTAGTTAGGCAACAATTTCTTAACTACAATACCAGATGCATGATCAATAAAAGAAAAAAATCAATAAACTGGACTTCATCAAAATCAAGAAACTTTACTCTTCAAAAGACACTGTTAGAGAATAGAAAAGCTACAGACTGGGAGAAAATATTTGCAAAGTATAAATATGATGAAGGATTGGTACCCAGAATATATAAAAGCACTCAGAACTCAATAATAAGAAAAACAACCCAATTTAAAAACAAGGTAAAAAATGTGATCAGACACATCCCAGAGTAATTTGGGCAGATAATAAAAAATATATTTACAGCCTCCCCCTTCCCAGCCCCGAGGATCTGGGGGAAGGTGAGGATGTGTTGGACATCCTCACCTGGACTGGTGTTGATGTTGTCACAAACATTGGGACTAGCGGTTTGATGTGCTGAGCCCTTGAGCATGGGACTTGCCCCTATGAAGCTCATTACCACAAAGGAGAGTCTAAACTTGCATGTAATGGTGCCTAAGAGTATCCCCCCTGAGTACCTCTTTGTTGCTCAGATGTGCCCCCCCCCCAACTGAGCCATCTCGACAGGTGAACTCGCTGCCCTCCCCCCTACGTGGGACCCGACTCCCAGGGGTGTAAATCTCCCTGGCAACGAAGAACATGACTCCTGGGGATGAATGTGGACCCAGCATCGTGGGACTGAGAGTATCTTCTTGACCAAAAGGGGGATGCAAAATGAGACGAAATAGTTTCAGTGGCTGAGAGATTTCAAATGGAGTCGAGAGGTCACTCTGGTGGACATTCTTATGCACTATATAGATAACACCTCTTAGGTTTTAATGTATTGGAATAGCTAGAAGTAAATACCTGAAACTACCAAACTCCAACCCAGCAAGTCTGGACTCCTGAAGACAATTATATAATAATGTAGATTACAAGGGGTGACAGTGTGATTGTGAAGACCTTGTGGATCACACCCCCTTTATCTAGTGTATGGATGAGTAGAAAAATGGGGATAAAAGCTAAAGGACAAATGGGGTGGGATGCGGGGATGATTTGGGTGTTCTTTTTTCACTTTTATTTTTTATTCTTGTTCTGGTTCTTTCTGATGTAAGGAAAATGTTCAGAGATAGATTGTTTTGATGAACGCATAACTATGTTATCATACTGTGGACAGTGGATTGTATACCATGGATGATTGTATGGTGTGTGAATGTATTTCAATAAAACTGAATTTAATAAAAAAAAAAATGTGATCAGACATTTCACCAAGAAATATTTACAAATGGCAAATAAGAACATGAAAAGATGCTCAACCTCACTAGTTGTAAGGGAAATGAAAATTAAAACCACCATGAAATACCACCACATTCCTATTAGAATGTATAAAATTAAAAAGAGTGCAGTTGGGGATGTGGGGAAACTGGAATTCTCACACACTGCTGCTGGGAATGTTAATGGTGCAACCACTTTTTTTTTTAATTTTATTTTGAAATAAATTCAAACTTACAGGAACAGCTGCAAAAACAATACAAAACCCACACACACAACTCCAGCATACCGACCCCTCCCCCGATATCCGAATCCACCAACTTTAACATCCTGTCACACCACCATTTCTTTCTTTCCCTCTTCCCCTCCCTCCCTATCTATCATCCATCATCTATTACTCTGTCTTCTGAACATATGAGAGCAAGCAGTGCAATCACTTTTGAAATATACTTTCTACAGGAATGTTCACAGCAGCTTAATTGTAATAGCCAAAAACTGGAAACAACGCAAACATCCATTTGTCCGTAAATGAACAAACAAAACATGTTATATATCCGTCCTGTGAAATATTACTATGCAATGAGAACAAATCATTCATCCATGCAATAACATGAATCTCAAAATAATTACACTGCATGAAAGAAGCCATACAAATAGAGAAATACCCCATGAGCCTATAAAATTCTAGAAAACGCAAACTAAGCTACAGTGACAGAAAGCATATTGGTGATTTCCAGGGTGTAAGGAGGGGACCAGAAAGGGGCAGGATATTACCAAAAGGCACCTGGAAACTCTTGGGAATGATAGATATGTTCACTGTGGCAATGGCTTCAAAGGTGTATACATGTCAAAACTTATCAAATCACACACTTTACATATAACCAGATATTGTTTGTCATTATACCTCAAAAACTGTTTTAAAACTTTTTACAAAGGTATATTATTGGAAATTAAAAAGTGAAACAATCTATATTCAGACATCAGCATGTACTTAGAAAATCCAAAGGAATCTACAGAAAAAGCTACTAGAACAGTTAAGTGAATTCATCAAGACTCAAGTACAGGGTCAGTTTTCAAAATCACTGTTCTTCTATACACTAGCAACAACAAAAAATAGGAAAACAAAAATTTTTTAAAGTAATGCCATTTACAAAAGCAAAAAGAAGTACTTAGAACTGTATTCTGAAAAATATAAAACATTGCTGAGATAAGCTTTTAAAATGATTAACAAAAGGTAGACCCAAACCATGATCATGGATTGGAAGACTCAATATTGTTAAAATGCCGGTTTTCCCAAATATACCTATAAATCCAATGTAAGCCCAAATAAAATTCCAGTAAGATTTTTTGAAGATATTGATGAGCTGATGCTAACATGTATAATGAAATGTAATTTTGAAAAGGAAAAATAAAGTTGGAGGACTACTTATTTCAAGAGATACTACAAAGTTAGAGTAATCAAGACAGTGAACTGGTGTTAAGTACAACATACAGATGAATAGAATAGTACCGTCCAGAAACAGACCAACAAATAATATGATTAATCAATTTTCAACAAATGTGCCGAGATAATTCAATGGGAAAGGATGTTAATGCAAAGGAGCCCATGGGAACTCTTTGGCATTTTGAAATGTTTTTTAACTGGATCATGTTGGTAGTTATACAGGTTAACACACTGGTCAACACTCAAAGAACTATACACTTAAAACACGTATATTTTATTACATGTAAGTTACATCTCCATAAAAGGCTTATTTAATAAAGAGGAAAAAACCAGAGTAAGAGAAGATACGTTCAACACATATTACTAAGGACTACTGTACAAAATATATAAATTATGCCAGCATATCAATAAGAAAATTACCAAATAAGTAATGAAGATTTATACAGGCTATTGATAGAAGAACAAATCCACATGTTTATTAAGCCTGAAAATATGCTTAGCCCCACAAATGATAAGGCAAGTAGAGATTAAAACAAAAAGCATATCACAGCCATCAGAAGAGCAAAACTCAAAAGTCTGAAATTTCAAATCTAAAAATGATATGAGGAAATGTGACTTCTGTACCACAGTGTACATTCCTACCTACTTTTGTTTCAGAAAGCACTTCAGCAATATCTGGTAAAGTTGACAAAGTACACACTCTACAATAAGCAATTTCACTTCTAACTGTATATCCTACAGAAAACTTGCACACTACAGTTAAAAAACACATCCAAGAATGTGCATTTCAGAACTGTTTATATCAGAAAAATTGGGAAAAAATTAATATTCATAAATAGGGAAATAGATAAATTTGGTATTCATAAAATGTTTTAAATTAAAGATAAATATTTATCTACATACATACTGTTAAAATATAAAGTTGAAGAAAACAGCATGTTGTAGAGTCACACATGTAGTATAATAGCATTTACATGGATTTACAAAAACACAAAAATAATCCTATATACTCTCTATGAATACAAACATGTATTTGCATTTGGAAAACAAGGACTGAATGGATATACATCAATTCATGATAAGGATTCATGTGGGAAGAGCAAAGAAGCAAATCAGACTGGGAAGCAGAACAAAAGTGACTTCAACTATATTTAAAACACTTTGTTTTAAAATATCTGAAGAAAAAATTACAGAATAGAATTACTTATTCTAAGTGGTTGAGCATACATGTTTGCATATTATTCTCTATTTACTGCATTTTTAAACATTTCAAAAGGATACTAACTTCTAAAAGCTATACACATGGAGAAATAACTGAAAAAGCAATAATTTTTAACTAACTGTATTCTGAGATAACTTTAAACTCAAAAGTAGTGCTTCCCTATCGTGGGTAAATTTAACATTCTGGGAATGCCCAGGAATGACTATGGTCTGTTAATTTCTGATGGGTATAGTAGGAACAAGTTCACAGAAATGTTGCTATATTAGGTTACATTCTTGGGGTAGAGTAGGAACACGTTGGAAGCAAAGTAGATATCTTAGGTTAGTAGTCTTTTTCTTACTCCCTTGTTATGGCTTGTTTGAAATGTTTTTTTATTGTATGTTTTTTTCACTTTTTTTATATAGTTGATTTAAAAAAAAAGAGTTAATTAAAAAAAAAAAAAGAAAAGAAAAGAAAAAATATGCAGAGCCCCCTGAGGAGCTGGTAGAGAATGCAGGGGTGTTGGACTTCCCCACCTCGATGGCTGCTGATGCTCACAGACATAGGGAACTGGTGGTTTGATGGGTTGAGCCCTCTACCACAGGACTTGCCCTTGGGAAGACTGTTCCTGCAAAGGAGAGGCTAGGCCTGTCTACAATTGTGCCTAAGAGCCTCCTCCAGAATGCCTCTTTGTTGCTCAGATGTGGCACTCTCTCTCTAGCTAAGCCAACTTGGCAGGTGAAATCACTGCCCTCCCCACTATGTGGGATCTGACACCCAGGGGAGTGCATCTCCCCAGCAAAATGGAACATGACTCCTGGGGAGGAATCTAGAGCTGGCATCGTGGGATGGAGAACATCTTCTTGACCAAAAGGGGGATATGAAAGGAAATGAAATAAGCTTCAGTGGCAGAGAGATACCAAAAGGAGCCAAGAGGTCACTCTGGTGGGCACTCTTATGCACACTATAGACAACCTTTTTTAGGTTCTAATGAATTGGAATAGCTAGCAGTAAATACCTGAAACTATCAAACTACAACCCAGAACCCATGAATCTTGAAGACGATTGTATAAAAATGTAGCTTATGAGGGGTGACAATGTGATTGGGAAAGCCATATGGACCATACTCCCCTTTGTCTAGTTTATGGATGGATGAGTAGAAAAATGGGGAAAGAAAAAAAAAAACGATGTCAAATCTAGCATTTATCTTAGGAGCTCACAAATTGAGTTTATTAATTTTTGTTTGTTTTTCCAATTTCTAGGATTTGCAGACTGCCATAAAATCCACACTTTGGACTACCCATTGGAAAATGTTCATAGATTTTTCCCTACATGGCTAGATCAATTTTATTTTATTCACACAACTCCAACGTCCTGCTTATCGCTCTCACAGCTCCTTCACGTGGTCATCTGTCCAATTCACCTGTCTCCAAAGCCAACAGTTCTTCCCCTTGTAGAACCCTTTTTGGCTCCCGCCACTCTCCTTCCCATATGGCTTGCCTACTGCCCTGTTCACTAGTTCCATACTAAGGTTCTATTCTTTGAGTTCCTGTGAGCACAGTTTCTGGAGTCCAGAACTTTTGATAGTCCGCTCAACATTTAGGACATATACAACCAATAAACCTAAAAGGTCCTCTCCCTTTTCTAACATCATTATGCTTATTTACTATCTTGCTCTGATAAAAGGGATGACTGTACAAACAGTAATTCTTTCAAAATATTACTCACCTCTGGATAAAGATGGAAGCGCTTCACTGTATTAATTACAAGGGGATATTCAGTAAGCCTGTCATTCATAATCATCCACAGTCCTTCCAAAAATGAAGGAGCTTCGACAATGGTCTTGAAGTAGGAATAATAAAGTCCCTAAAAAGGGGCACACATTTAAAATATACATAGACAATATATTTTTAATTCTATCAAGCCTGATTTTACTCCTACGCTATGAGAAGCTTGGAGGTTGAGATCTGATGAATTCTATCAAAAACAGGGGTGCTTTCATGTCCCTGTACAATTCTGCATATAGAAAAATGATTCTTTTTTCCCACACTCTTAAAGAAATGGCATATAATGATCATTAGCACCATGACATGGAGCGCCATCTTCAAAGCTCCACCTAGTGCCTCTTCACAAAGTGAACACTAAATAAATGTCAACTGACTATTGTTGTTCACAAATACTGTGTACTGAAAAGGGGATAATTTCAGCATACTATTCCAACATATGAAATCATGGCTTTACTACCCTGGTAAAAGTTAAAATTCCAGGATTAACAAAATCATGTTGTTTTGGTTACTCTCCTCATCAGTTTCCTGATTTCCTTCCTGAAATTTATAGGGATTTAGGGCCACATTGTTTAAAATACACACCCTCCACTCCCCCCAAAAAAAACAATTAAAAAAAATCTTCAACTCTACACTCATTCCTGCCTCATCCAACTGCTTTATTTTTGACAGATTCCCTGTCAACAATGGCTACTATATGAACTTTGTTTTAGCTGATATCTGAAAGGCCATTTCCCCACAGTTTTGGCTGAAAAATGATTTAATATAAATCATTTAGCTTAGGAGGGCTAAACAAATAGAGAAACAGCAAAGATATAAATAAGCGTTTAGTAATAGTGGCTATTGTTTTTATTCCAGGTACTGTGCTATGTGCGTCTGTTCATTATCTCACTTCATTCTTACAAAAGCCCTGTATGGCTGGCATTCTTTCTGTTTCACAGCTGACGTTACCTGAGATTCAGAGAGGATAACCAGCCATCACACAACCAAGCCCAGAACTGCTATCTGAATTGCGTTATCTGTCGCCAAGGCCCAGACTCAACCACAGTTACCTCTTTATTTAATAATATTTTATGTCCTCTCTTTGGAAATGCCTTGAAAATATTCAAATGTCACAGAGATGTTAACGCAGCTTACTCCTCAAAGCTTTAAGGAAGCCACAAGAGTGAAGTTTAAAAGGCAGGGTCTGAAGAGTGAGGAGACCCGGCTACAATTCTTCAGCTGACCCCTCACTATCTAGGAGCTCATCTGGAAGGCTGTTGTGGTCTCCCCTAAATGTAAAATTCTGCAATTCTGGCATGTAGTATCTCATTTAATCCTCACAATAATTATGTGACATATGGATGGCTGAAGGCATTATCTCCATTTTATAGATGAAGTACTGAAAGACCAAAGATATTATTAAAGAAACTACATCAAAAATTCTCTCTTAAAAGAGATTATCTTAGATTGTGGTGATGAACGCATAACTATGTTATCATATTGTGGACAGTGGATTGTATATCATGGATGATTGTATGGTGTGTGAATGTATTTCAATAAAACTGAATTTAATAAAAAAAAAAGAGATTATCTTGAAATCAAAAGAGAACTGAAAAACTAATTAAGGGCCAGGTAAACCATGGAATCTCTATCACCTGACTCTAGTCCAAGAGAAAGTAATTTCTGATATCATTTAATACCCATATATCTTCTGAAATGTTGTCTTTCTTTGCTCCCTTTCTTCCTCAGCTATTATAATTATTCTTTATTAACTTAAAGTCTACATTAGAAAGGAAGGAGAGAGAGATAAGCAAAAGATCATTTTTCTATTTAAATAATAAACCTGGGTTATATCTTTAAAAAAATACAGTTCACTAAAAATTCACTTCCGTTCCTAATAAATTTCCACCTTGTCCTATTATTCTTAAACTACAAATTAATTCATTAGAAGAAAGAACCTAACCATTTCAGTGCGAAAAGTCATCTCCCTTTCCAAAGATGAGAGGTGAGAAAAATGGCGATCATTTTCAAAAAGTGTAACTAAATGTATCCTAGGGAAAAAAAAAAATGAATATTACAAGGAAAAAAAACAGGTTTCAAAACCAGTACTAAAATAACTAAGTTAAAGCTAAGCAAAGTAAACAAGCTATAAAAGGAAAAAGAATAAATCTGTGTAACAAATATTGAGATAACTTTATAACTTGCTTACTAGCATGTACATTTTTAGACATTTATGCACCAATGTAGCACACACATTAAATTCTTTAATAACTGTGTATCTAAAGCTCCTATGGATCTCTCCAGCTCGCCTTAACCTCTAAATCAGAACAGAAGCAGGTTTTCTTTCCTTCCTTTTTAAAAATTTCACAAGTGATCCGAATGTCCCAGGTTTGGGAAATACCACTTTAACTGCTCAAAAGTATCCAGAATGTAATTTTAAATCAAATTACTCCAAATTAAGGCAATTTTTAACTAACTATAATATCATATAAAGGATCAGCTTTCAAGTGCCAAAGAACACAAAGCTGTCCTTCAAGTTATTTCATTAGCGCAACTCAAGAAAAACCAGTATGCAGTTTAAAACGTAATAAACAAAATTATAGTCAGCAATTATGCGATCCTTTATTTACATAGTAAGATGCTTTCCAATGAAGTAGAAAATAAAGCCAAATACCATATATCAACCATTTTTCACGAAACCTCATTTACAGGTAGGACATCTGCCAGAGAACCAATAGTTGTAAGAAACGCTTCCTACCATTATAGCCTTAGTTGTAACATCAAAACCTCCCTATAAATAACTGACCAGAGCAGACCTGTCCCAAAAAAACATGGAGCAGATACCATATTTGCCAAGAGTAGAGATCCCAGAGCTCAGAAAGAACTGAACATATGTCAGAGAGAAAACATGATTATTTTACATGGTATTTTTACAAAGAGATCTCTTGTGTAAAATAGGGTGCATGTGCATGCACATTAAAAGACTTAAAGTCATTAATTCTGTATTACCATTTCAGAGTATTTTATCTTCAGTTTCTACTGATTTCCAATTGATAAATGTTACTAAAACTATATCTCTACATCTATGTCACTAACAACATACAGTTAATCTAAAAATAAGAGAGTTTTTTAGGTGAAATAAAAATATGAAATACACTGGACAAGACGAATATTTAAAGAAATATAGTGGTGAATCCTTGGTAAAGCAAAAACATTTTAATGTATAAATTACTATTCCCCTAATGGATGCATTTTGTAAATGCCACTTCACACATTAGGTTTATAAAAATTATGTGTATGTTAAATTGGTGCACAGTTCTTTTATTGTGAGCAAACAGTGACGGCAAAGTTTAATGCAAATGTTATTTATCTCAAGATGAAACTGAATCTTACCAGTGCAAAATTCCCACACAGACAGCTGCAAAGAGAAAAAAAGAAGAAAGTCATGAAAGATGCTTTATTATACGATACCCTTAAAGCAAGCATTCCGAATGCAATCACTTATGTCTAGAGAGAGAAAGAGAGCAGACTCAAGCAAGCAAAATGGCTATGTCTATACACACATAGGAAAAATTTCAGATGGATACATGGACATAAACCAACTAGCACTTACCTCTGGGGTGAGGGCAGAGGGAGGGTCTTGAGGAGCAAAGAGAAAGATATGAATGACTTTTATGTCTTGCTTATGTAATTTGTAAGAATGACGAAATTATGAATGATTCTGACTTTTGTGTGATTTTTAGTATTTCAGCATTATTCGCTATTTTTTCTATTTATTTATACAATTAAAAAAAAAAGTAAATATGTACACTATGCTCAGCTAGATTCTTTCAGAAATGATTCTAGCTGACAGGAACCACTCTAGACCACATTCTCTGAAGCTCATCAGAAGACGGTTAAATGCAGACGACTTCCTCAGCAGCACAAAAGCTCCACTGTGCAATTCAAACCTTCATGGAGCTTTGAAAGCTTCCAGGTTCCTTGCCTAGGAGACTCATCTTGAGTCCCCATGCCAACAGCACCCTATGGATGAAGCTTTACTAGGATCAAATAGTGACAATGCTCTGGGCATAGGGCTTTTTGTGGAGCCCCCACACCCAGACCGCCCCGCTGATGGCTGGGAGGCTGCTCCTTTCCAAGGCTACCATAAAGCTGGGGGAGGAAAATGGGGGTAGGCCAAGTTAAACTGTTACAAACCCTACTGTTCTTACAAAGAATAGGTAACTTGTTCTTCAGTAAATGCTCTCTGGATGTTGTAAACCTTACTTCAATTTCCAAAGTTTTGAAGTTGATTGTGATCATTTTTCTTTGCTTTTATGAAGGCATATGTTTACTCACTCCGCTATGCTGAAGTCCTGCCTCCCCTCCACGTTTTTAGAATGGTATTTCTGGTGGTTGTCCCAAATACACTTGGCAAGTCATTTTCTAAACCACCAACATTAACCTCTTAAAAATTAAAAAAAAAAAAATTCAACTTTGAAAACAAAACAAATGCAAATTAATTCAATAAAGAAATTAATAAAAACCACTGCAGTGGATGGAAAATTTTCAATCATACTTCTCCCACTCTTCTCCCATATTCCTAACCATCCTGGGCTCTTCCCTATCCCTTATCTCAGAAGATTTATTGTTTTAGTCCAGGATCAGCAAATTACAGTCTGTGGTCTGTTTCTGTACTGTAAGCAAACTAAGAATGGTTTTTACATTTTTATTCTTTACTGAGAGGAGGACTATTTAACTCCAGCACTCACAACTTCTCTTATCTCCACTTCAACTTTTCTCTAAGTAGTAATCCTTGATTCCCTATTCTCTACCATCCGAGAAGAGGAAGTATGTCTCCTCTGTTCTACAGTTAGTATTTCAGCATTATACTTTTAATTCCATTCCTCCCAAATATCCCAAGGCTTTGTCACCAATTATTCCCTCTTAAAACTTCAATCTCCCTCTCTCCTTCATCCTTCCCTTCAGCTTTAATTCTCCTAGGACTTCAAAGACTTCCCTTGATCTAACAGCTCTTCAAACTAAGAAATATCCTCTCTTGTGCTCCCTCCCTCCCTCCCATGTGTGCGTGTGCGCTCTCGCTCTCTCTCTATCACTCTTCTTCATCTACAGTAAAGATTCTCAGCCAAACTCTTTCTCCTAATTCCCTATTACTCCTCTAAATGATCTTTAGTTATCAGATTCAATGGTCTCCTTCAATTCTCAGGCTTCTCAACCTCTCTGTGGTAAAAACAAGATTTCTTAGGCTTCTTCCTCTCATCTTTCATCACACAGAACTTTCCCAGTTCCAGTTTTCTGACAACTCCATTTTCACGTGCTTACCTGGTTTCTCCTTTTCCTCTCATCTCTTAAATTTATGTATAAAAGTTTTCCCCAAATATCTTTCCTTTTTCCCTTTTCTCTCTTCAACATTGGTATCATTTGGCAATCTCACTCAATCTTAGTTTCAACTATCACTTCTACATGGATAATTCCATGGATAGCCCTGAACTCTCTCTTTTCCTTTCTATGTGTACCTTTCTCTATTCAAACAATGGTCACACATATCTAAGAGCTTACCGCTATGACCCAGAGATGCCTCAAAATCATACATCCAACAATAATTCACACCCTTCCTCTAAACGCACACATGTTTTTCTGTGTTATTCCACCTATTTGCTATGGGCACCACCATGACTTTTTCCAGTGACTAAGGTTGAAGGTTTTGGTTCTTCTGTCTCTCCTGCTTCCCTTCTGCCCCACTACCCACCCAGTTCCGTCAATCTTTCCATCAAATCTCTTATCCAGTCCTCTCCTCTCCATTCCTACTGCTGTTACCCTAATAAGATCATTATTACTTATTGCCTGGATTCTTGAAATAGTTGTCTAACTACTCTTTCTATTCCTTTTCTCACTTGATCTTCAGTCCATCTTACAAACTGCTGTCACGCTAATCCTGCTGAAGCCCACATCTGATCATCTCTCTCTTCCATTTAAAAATCATCCAAATGCCCTAAACCTAGCCTTGAATTAAACTCTCCATGACCAAGCCCAGCCAAGCTTTTCTTTTTTATACTCTTCATCTTAGCCTAACCTTGCTTCCATATTTTCTTACTTCCGTAACTTTAACAATGCTGTTCTAACAACCTCTAATACGTATTGTTCCCAGCTCCATACAACCAAATATTAGCATTTTAGCCACAATTCAAATCCCAATTTTACCTAAAGTTTTCCCTCATCTCATTTCCTACTTCCTAAAGCATGAATTCCCTCTTCCAAACTACCATAGCACTTAATATAGTCATTCATTATTGCACCCAACATTCATCGAATGCCTTTAATATACCAGATATGAGTGCGCTGGAGCACGTGTTTGGGATGGGAAAATAGGTTGCTTTCCAAGGCCATGTTGATTCTAGATGTGGGACATAACTGTTAGCATAATTAGACATCTGATATCAAAATATCACTCTGCTCTATTATTCCAGAGACACATTCTATTTTGACATCAGTAGTCCACTTATGGTGGAAAAAAATTATAGTAACTTATATTGTGAGGCATGTATCTAGGCCTAGAAGACTAGATCCAAAATTGATTTTACTGGAAAAGTAACAACTTTTACGTTACTCCTTAGGTAACAGAAAATAAGGGATGTAAATGGAGAAAGAAAAATCTTTCAAGTTCTTAAAGAAGGTAGAAAATTCCCCAAGTTTAGGCACTGAAGTTGCACAGCAAGATGGAAGTAAATGAAAACCAACATGGGGCAACATATTATTATCACTGTAAAGGATCTCAACTAATGAAAAAAGAAAAAGACTTCCTTTATCTTGCTTTATTTAAGGTCAGAGGAACATAATGTCTTTCCCCCCAAGAGCTAGCCTATCATTTTTATAAACGTAATAATTGGCTGCCCTGATTAAGATGATATTTTGTTGAGGACAAAATGACCACTCTGCCTTCAAACCCGGCAAAATCATCAAAAACAAGGACTAAGGGGCTGTGGATCCTTGCCAGCGATTCTCCAGAGGCCAGACCTTGTTTATTGCTGCTAGGTGCCCACAAAGGCTTGTTTGTTGAACTGCTCTTCTTCCAGACATACCAAAACTACGTTACACAGTGAGGCACAGAAAGCAGTAAGCGCCTGCCGTCCCCCAAGCCCGTGCTCAGCACCGCGGGGCCCTAGCTGGAGGGAGCCCCCTACACTCTGCTCACCTATGCCAAGGGAGATCCTTTCTGAGAACTCCTGGGTCTGAAACGTGACCATCTTTTCGCGGAGCTGCTGCAGGACACAGTGGAGGAAGCGGAAACGGTCGAGAAGGAGGTACCTTGCGACCACTGCCAGTGACAAGGCATTTTTGGGGTACAGGTATCTGTACTTCCGCGACAAGTATTCCCGGGCGCCCCCTGGCAGTTCCCCGCCGCCTACGGACGAAGGCTGCAGAGGCGGCTCCTCCTCCATCTCCGGCTCCCCTGCGCCAGCGGTCCGGCGCCGTCGCTTAGGCTGCATGGAGCGGGAAGATGGTAACGGCTCTGGAGCTGCTTCTTTGTACTTATTCCTCGTTTGCCCCACCATTTTCTCATAGTCCTTGTTCGGATGGAGCTGGGTCACTCTCCGGCGAAGGCCCCGGCCGCGTCGGGGCGAGGTCCCGAGGGGCCCTAGCTTCGCTCGCAACCTCAACGACTCCTCCCTGCCGCCGTTGCGGACCCCCGGTCGTCAAGGCGACGGCAAAACGTAGGGCGTGAGGTCCAGAACGCCCCGTGCATTGCCCCACCCACCCACCCCCGCGCGCGCGCCGTCTCCCTGCTCCGTCCCCCGCGCGCATGGCCCCACGCGCACACAGCCCCTGCGGCATGGCCCCTGCGCGCTGCGCCCCTGCGTGCCCCGCCCACACTTTACCCCTCGCGCACCGCTTCGGCTGCGGTGGTGCTGGAGGCCGGCTTAGTTACGGTCTCTACAACTTAATTCCTTTCTTCGAGTTTAAACGTTCTTAGGTTTGACATTTTCACCAAAAGATTGCATGTTGCGAGATTATTAAAGGGGAAGGACATCTGATTGCAAAGAAATAAGCACGGGAAGAGAACGAGGGAAGTCGACGCACACTCTTGAGCTCCTGCGCAGCCTCTGGCACGTGGCGGCCCTGGCTCCTCACTTGCGAGCATGTGGATATAGGCTCATGGAGCATGAGCGTTCAATACCCCGTCTTCCACGTTGAGGAACCCGAGGCTCAGCGACATGGAAGGAATGGCCGAAGGGCACAGGGTAACAGGTGGCAGAGCCGGAGCAGAGTCCGCAGAGGTTTGGCCTGATGCACGTGCAATGATATCATGGTTTCCTCTTGGAAGATAGCGCTTACTTATCTATTTTTGAAGTAGAACTATCTGTTGCGTCAAGGGTCATCCAAAATCCTCAGCCCTGGAAGCGTGGTGCTCAGCGCTGTCACCTTCCTAAACCAGACAGGCTCCGGGACCAACCGGAAGGGGAGTTCTTCGCCTCACAGTCAGTACACACCCGGACATAACGCCGCAGCAGCTCACGCAGAGGAACAGGGACCTTTAACATTTGCCATGTCCTCTGTCACAGGCCTTGCCCCTAGAGTGCACGCCGCTTCACCTCACGGCTGTTTTATTATGGATGAGATTGAACTCCCTAAAACTCCCCATGTTCCCTGTCTGAACTATGGCTCCTTTTTGGCCCGATTCATTTCCCTGATAAAACACCGCTCAAAAATTTAAAGGATTAAAACTCCCCCAAGTTGTAACAGCAGGTAAATTCTGTCTGTCCAATACTGAGTTTAAAATACACAGAGGAAACCAAGCCATGTATATGTGTGGATGAAAGAAGAATATTCTGGATGCAAACGCAAAATAAAACACCTTTTAAAAACATGTTCTTACCATTGGTCTAAACCTTGAAAGTACAATCTGGTCAGTTTTGCCATTAAAAAATTAATCTTTTTATAAGAATAGCCATTATCCTATTTTTTACGTCAGGGAAAATTTAGGAATACCCCCAGCATCGAACAGTGAAGTATGGAATACTCATAAAATGGAGCATTACAGGCACTAAAATTATATTTTCAATAAATATTTAATGATATGGGAAAATTTTCATGATACAGGATATACTGTATGAATCAGATATATAGTAAACACAGAGGAGTGACTTTGTGCAGGGGTCGTTCTAAATCCTTACATAGAGGACTCATCTAGGAAGATCACCAGTGCTAGTAATTCAGCTACTCTAGGACAAATTTTCTTATCCAAAAAATAAAAGAAGTTGTATCTGTCTTATATCCATGATTAAATAAGATAATGTTTGTAAAGCACCTAAAACATAGGTGCTCAACAAATGATTGTTCCTTTATCTTGCTGTAAATATGTCTTCTTCAGGGTGAACTGGTAGATTTACTTTCAATTAATATTTTGCTCACCTGGATGCTTTGTCATCAAGTTATGTTAGTTCTATTATTTATTGGTAATAGGTTCTAGGTTCGTTAATTAACTGAGAAAACTGAGACAGCTACCTAAATAAGTATGCATTTTCTTATTAAGAAGAAGAATACAATTGTTTATGAGAGGAAAAATATGGTGTTTAGCTTTTTTCACAGTTGAATAGAATTATGGCATGTTTTCATTTTTAAAGTATAACTACTCCAGCAATGATTATTTATTTTGATCAGACAGTCATCGAGGTCACCTTTTAGCTATATGCTATTGATGACAATAGCTTGAACTGTATACCTGATACTTTTTCTCTGATGAATTGACAATTGAAATAGCACCTTATAATAATTCAATATACTCTCCATTAACTCATCCTTTTGAAATAGAGAGGCCTCCTGATTTAATAAGCTATTCATCTTACATGCAGATTTCTAATCTAATCATATAGAGGATATGTTGAGATTCCTGGATTCCTGTTTTGTTTCAGTAAAGCAATCGGTAATTTTTTCGCGCGCACGCAAAAAATAAATAAATAAATAAATAAATAATAATGAAACTACATGACCAGCAGATGGCAGTAATGACCTGTAGATCAGCATTTAAAAAATAAAAATTTTGGATATAGTATTTTAAAATTCACTTCAAAAAAGAAAAAAGAAATCACTGATCTTGTAATAAATCAGTTTGCTAAATATGACATGTATGGGAATTCCAAATGTAACCCCTCATGAAAATAATTGCATTGTATATTTCATATATCAAAATAATAAAGAAATCCATCGTGGTCAATGTTTAGTTTTCCAAACAATAATGGCTTTAATTGAGTTGATTCAGGTAATTTTTCTATAAAATGTAAATGTCTTAATTTTGCATAATAAATACACGCCTAGATGTTTTCGTGATACCTGAGTTATATCTATATCTATCCTGGTTATATGGATCAGGATAGATTGATGTAGTTTAGTAAACACCACTTTGAAAATTTTATAAATTGTCCACTTATAATGTGATCTTTTAAACTAATTACACTTTAACTGATAACCTTCTGCATAAAAAATGGATTTTTATTTGTTCTATTTCACAGTTTTTTATGCATTAGGGTACTTTTTTTTCCTTTTATGATGCAAGGAGTTGGAATTGGCTTTAATTAGTTATTCCTAAAGAATGATGGTGACATTCTTAGAGTTTCTGATTATTTTTACTGTAATTTGATCACATTCCCAGGATTCTTTTTTTTAATTCATTTTATTGAGATATATTCACATACCATGCAGTCATACAAAACAAAGCATACATTCAATTGTTCACAGTACCATTACATAGATGTGCATTCATCACCAAAATCAATCCCTGATACCTTTATTACCACACAAACAAAAATAACAAGAATAATAAAGTGAAAAAGAGCAATTAAAGTAAAAAAGAACACTGGGTGCCTTTGTTTGTTTGTTTCCTTCCCCCATTTTTCTACTCATCCATCCATAAACTAGACAAAGGGGAGTGTGGTCCATATGGCTTTCCCAATCACATTGTCACCCCTCATAAGCTACATTTTTATTCCCAGGATTCTTTTACAGAAATTTATTTTTTGTTTTTTGTTTTTTTTTCATTTTGACTAAGAAGTTTTAAAAAGGTGAACCAAATGATGAACAAGATGCAATTTTTATACCTCTAGAGGTAAATAAATTCACAAAGATGAAAGAATAATTTTATTTAATTATGTATCCCTATTTTTAGCTCCCCAAATAGGATACCCATAGATAAGTGCTTCCTGGAGTCTATTTATTTTTTAGGTAATTTTAAATTGGTCTGCTTTTATAAGTAAAAGGATCCATTAAATTTCTTCTTCAGCAAGTTGTCTCCCCTGAAAAATAAGTGTCTGCACATGTTTATTTCATAAAACAACTGCTTCAGTCTAAAACCATTACATATCTTAGGTTAACTCATTTTTAAATAGTAAATTTGCTTCTATTGATTTGCTTTATAGAGGCTTCTTTTATTCGGATTCATGCCAAATACATCGTCAAAGAAAAATATGGAAATTCACTAAGTGGCCATGAAGCATACAGCAGGCCTGAATGTAAATGCATCTGCAAATGCTGCCTTTTGGAGCACCAGAGAAATGCTAGCAATGATAAAGAGTTGGGATTTCTAAGCATTCTAGTCCACTTTCTGAGTCCATAAGTCCATGAGAGGGCTATTCTTCTTAAAAAAACAAACCTAACAAAACGAAACTGCAGAGAAGGAGCCAAGTTGGTGGCATAGAGAGGAGTGGAAGCTAGTTCGTCCTCCTGGAACAATTTTAATAAACAGGAACAACAAGTAAATAACCTGTAATAACTGCAGGGAGACAAACATGACTGTCCACTCATCATACATCAACCTGAATTGGGAGGAATGCCTGAGATTGCAGCATAAAATCTGTAAGTAAAAACTGTGGACCTGAGCCAAGAGCCCCTACCTTATGGAAGCCTCATGGCACTAGAGAGCAGCACTCTCTGAACAAGCGAATATACCTCAGCCCAGCTCCAACTGGGGTTTTAATGTTAACCACTCAATACAGACTGCGAATTCCCAACAAATAGACAGAGGCTTTTGGAGATGACTGAATGTGGAAAGTCAGGGGACATATCTGTCTCAGGACGGGGAGCCCAGAGGATCGGGTGCTATCTCTGGCTGACAGGTGAATCTGGGGACTAAAGATTGACCCTGAAAAGGGGCTTCCTGTCTCTTTCTCTCTCTGTCAACATGGGTGGCTCAGTGGAGAAAGCCTCAGCCATTTTCAGCTTGCAAGTGCTCTGCAGTAGAGAAGTCCTCAGCCATTTTAAACTCACAGCACTCTGACCCTGACAAGGGTGGAGATAGCAGAGTCAGAGAAACAAAGAATCTATTTATATGCAAATGAACACTCTCTAGGGGGCATAGCTTCCCAAGAGAAAAGAGGTGGGGCCCAGCTCTACTACCCACCTTACATTCAGAACCAGACCCAAGAGCCTGTGGGAGGAGAGCCGTGGGTCACACCCCCTTACACCAGCCCAGAGTGGCAGGCTGACAGGCGTCACCTGCTGGGCAGAAAAGCACAGGATGTGTAAATCCTCTAAGACACACCATCAGGGAAACTGGATACTGAATATTTCCTCCTTCTGGAACCTGAGCCTGCTCTTGACTGGGAAAACCTGATTGGGGTGGCCAAGGGGGCCAGTTGCCTAGACAACAGAAAACTACAACCTACGCTAAGAAAAATGAAGTTATGGCCCAGTCAGAGAAACAAACCTACACTTCAGCTGAGATATAGGAATTTAGACAACTAATGCTAAATCAATTCAAAAAGTTTAGAGAAGATATGGCAAAAGAGATAAAGGCAATAAAGAAAACACTGGGAGTACATAAGGCAGAAATTGAAAGTTTGAAAAAACAACTGGCAGAATCTATGGAAATGAAAGGCACAACACAAGAGACAAAAGACACAATGGAAACATACGCCAGCAGGTCTCAAGAGGCAGAAGAAAACACTCAGGAACTGGAGAACAAGGCACCTGAAAGCCTACACACAACAGAAAGAAAAAAGAATGGAAAAATATGAGCAACATCTCTGGGAACTTAAGGACAAAATGAAATACAAGAATGTACGTATCATTGGTGTCCCAGAAGGAGAAGAGAAGGGAAAAGGGGCAGAAGCAATAATAGAGGAAATAATCAGTGAAAATTTCCCATGTCTTATGAAAGACATGAAATTACAGATCAAGAAGCACAGCATACCCCAAACAGAATAGATATGAATAGGGCTACATCAAGACACTTAATAATCAGATAATCAAATGCCAAAGGCAAAGAGAGAATCCTGAAAGTAGCAAGAGAAAAGCGATCCATCACATACAAAGGAAGCTCAGTAAGACTATCTGCGGATGTCTCAGTAGAAACAGTGGAGGCAAGAAAGAAGTGATGTGATATATTTAAGGTATGAAAAGAGAAAAACTGCCAACCAAGAATCCTGTATCTGGCAAAACTGTCCTTCAAATATGAGGGAGAGTTCAAAATATTCTCTGACAAACCAACAATGAGGGAGTTTGTGAACAAGATACCTGCTCTACAGGAAATACTAAAGGGAGCACTACAGAGTGATAGAAAAAGACAGGAATGAGAGGTTTGGAACACAATTTTGGGTGATGGTAGCACAGCAATGTAAGTACACTGAACAAAAATAACTATGAATATAGTTGAAAGAGGAAGGTGAGGAGCATGTGGGACACCAGAAGAAAAGAGGAAAGATAAAGAGTGGGACTGTAAACTCAGTGAAACCTAGAGTGTTCAACAATTGTGACAAAATGTACAAATATTCTTTTTCATGAGGGAGAACAAACGAATGTCAACCTTGCAAGATGTTGAAAATAGGGAGGTATTGGGGGTGAAATACAATCAATGTAAACTAGAGACTCTAAGTAACAGAATCATTGTATTATGCTTTCTTTAATGTAACAAAGGCAACATACCAAGGTAAATGCAGACAAGAGAGGGGCATAGTGAAGGGGTGTGAGACTCTTGGCATTGGTGGTGTTGTTTCTTTATTCTACTTTGGTCTAAGGTTATCTTTCCTTTTGCTGCTTCCTAGCTGTCATTTTTGTTTGTTTGTTTTTTCTTTTTCTTTTGCCTCTGTACCTTCTTTGACTCTTCCTCCTGCTTTGTGGAAGAAATGTAGATGTCCTTATATAGATAGTGGTGAAGGTGGTGAACGCATAAATATGTGACTATATAGGGAACCATTGATTGTTTACTTAGGATGGAATGTATGGCATGTGAACAAAACCATCTTTTAAAAAATGGGTTGATGATGAAAACTTCAGGGCAATATACTGAGTGAAATAAGCCAGACACATAAGGAGAAATATTGCAGGGTCTCACTGATAGGAACTAATTATAATATGTAAACTCATAGACATGAAATATAAGTTACCAGGATATAGAATGAGGCTAAAGTATGGGGAGCGGTTGCTTGGTATGAGCAGAACATTCAACTAGGATGAACTTAAATGTTTGGAAATGAACAGAGGTGATGGTAGCACGTTGCGAGAATAACAGTGCTGAATGGTGCGTGAATGTGGTGGAAGGGAGAAGTTCAGAGTCATTTTTGTCACCAGAAAGAAAGTTGGAGGTTGAAAGATGGGAATGTATAATACAGTAAATCTTGTGGTGAGCAGTGTCCAAGATTAACTGTACAGATATTAGAAATCTCTTTCATGAACCAGAACAAATGTATGACACTTCAACTAGAAGTTATTAATAGAGGGGAATATAGGAAATATATATATACCTATTGCAAACTATATACTACAGTTAGTAGTATTTCAACATTCTTTCATAAACAGTAACAAATGTACTACACCAATACTACAAGTCAACAATGGAGGGGGGTTGGTTAGGGATATGGGAGGATGTGAGTTTTCTTTTTTTTTTTTTTCTCTTTTCTTCTTTGTCTTTATTTCTTTTCTGGAGTAATGAAAATGTTCTAAAAATTGAACAAAAATTAATTGTGGTGATGGATGCACAGCTGTATGATGGTACTGGAGGCAATTGATTGTACACTCTGGATCTTTGGATAATTGTATGGTATGTGAACAATCACAATAAAAAAGTAAAAAAACAAAAACAAAAACAAACAAACACAAACAAACAAACAAAACTGCAGCTCTGTAAGCACCCAAAGTCTGGAAGAATAGGTCCACTGTTCTGTATTGGATTGAATGAAGACTTCCTTGAACAGCCTTATGAGGGTGGGTTTCATATGATGCGTTTCATTCAAAGGGAGGGAGTTAATCCATGAACTAATTAGGTGGATTCCTTCATCCCCCAATTGCATGGTATGAATAGAATCATATGCTTATTTGAACAGAACAATACTCAGTAATCTTTGTTAAATGACTTAACCAATATATACACAACCACATACATACATGGATCTCCACCCAAAATCAAGTTTTCTGTGATTCCATTGATGGTAGTCCCATGTACAAACTTCATCATATTGAAATTATTTTATTATTTACCACTAAAGTACCTAATGTAAGAATTACTCCATTCAATATTAATTAGCAAAAGCCTTCTAATACATCAAAGAATGTAGTTTAGAATGTACCTGGGTGGATTAAATGCAAAACACAGAAAATACAGCAAAGATACACAATGCATCTATGTGCTTTTTTTTTCTTTTAAACTTAAAGGAATGGGGACTTAGGTATTTTGGGACTATTGTTGATTAGGGCTTGGCATACTGTGGGTGTCTGGAATATCCAGCTGGAGCTTGCATAAGAGTGACCTCCAGAATAGCCTCTTGACTCTATTTGAAATCTCTTAGCCACTGTGACCTTATTTTGTTACCTTTCTTTTCCCCCTTTTGGTCAAGAAGTCATTTTCAATCCCTTGATGCCAGGGCCAGGCTCATTCCTGGGAGTTGTGTCCCACATTGCCAGGGAGATTCACTCACATGGGAGTCATGTCCCACGTAGGGGGTTAGTTAATGAATTTATTTACTGAGTCGGGCTTACAGAGAGAAAGGCCACATCTGAGCAACAAGGGGCCCCTTAGGCATAATTATAGGAAAACTTAGCCTTATAAGTTTCACAAAAGCAAGCCTCAAGATCAAGGGCTTGACCTAAGTAGGTGGTTCCCGATTTCACATAGCATATATTCAGGTAAACAGTCAGTATCTCACATTATCTTCCCTTAGTTGTACAATCATCATCACTCTCAATCTTAAACAATTATCATAACACAAAACATCCCAAAGCTCTTATCAGACTCTAAGTATTCATCCCTAGTATTAGTGTAGTACTGGTAAAGTATTCCTTTTGAATATATTCTATAATATGTAATGGGTAGTTTTTCCTACCACTCTGTACCAGTATCATACCTTAGAAGCTTATCATGCAAATGCTTATTTATATTTGTATTGCTAATCTGTGGGATACATGCCTTGAAACAACCACTTTTGATCATGTTTGGTTTCAGTGCAGTACTGATACTTATAGTCCCATTAATGAACATATTTAAATAACATAATTTTAAGATATTCATTGAATTTAATATTTAACTTTGAATATGACATAATGGTCAGGAACATCATTGGACTTGACACAGTACGCTTTGGGTAATTTAATTCTCTAGATTTGATTTCCTCATCCATGAAATAAAGACTTTGGATTATATGGCCTTACTAAGATCTTTTAAACTTATTTGATTCTACATAGTATCTGCTAGGAAGATACACTGAGTCACACAGTGTCCTATATCTATCAAATTCTCTCCTTACTGGTGCTTCTCTTGCCTCCTTTTCTATCCCCAGTTCTGAGCTGTGACTCTACCTGAGGGTCTGACTCTCTGCAGTCCACACCATGGCTTGCACTCAGGTCCTGTCCTCCGGTTGCTGTACCTGTCACTGCCAATGCAGACGAGCAAGCCCCCCCCCCTCCCCGCCACCACCATCACCTCTTTAGCCAGGTCTGCACCTCCTTCCCAGTCTCTGTCCCTCTGGGTTCCTCCCTTTCTCCACCCACTGTCCAGTCTCTAAGTACAGTTGACTTCATTGTTCCTATTTTCTAACTATTTCTATCCTCTAGTAGTGTGCTGGTTTGGATGTATTATGTCCCCCCAAATACCATTATCTTTGATACAGTCTTGTGTGGGCAGGAAAAGTATTGGTGTTGATTGGGTTGGAGACTTCTGATTGGATGTTTCCATGGAGATGTGATCACTCAACTGTGGGTGAGATCTTTTATTGGATACTTTCCATGGAGGTGTGGCCCTGCCCATTCAGCATGGGCCTTGATTAGTTTACTGGAGCACTACATAGGCTCAGACAGAAGGAGTGAGCTTGCTACAGCCAAGAGGGACACTTGGAAGAATGCACAGGAGATGAGAGAGTAGCTGCAGATGAGAGACAGTTTGAAGACAGCGAGGAAAGCAGACTTTTGCTCTGGAGAAGCTAAGAGAGGACAAATGCCCCAAGACCAGCTAAGAGTAACATTTTTGAGGAGCTGAAGCCTAGGGAGAATGTCCTGAGAGAAAGCCATTTTGAAACCAGAACTCCAGAGCAGAAGCCAGCCATGTGCCTTCCCAGCTAACAGAGGTTTTCTGGACGCCATTGGCCATCCTTCAGTGAAGCTACCTGATTGTTGATGACTTACCTTGGACACTTTATGGTCTTAAGACTGTAACTTTGTAACCAAATAAACTCCCTTTATAAAAGCTGATCCATTTCTGATATTTTGTATTCTGTAAACATTAGCAAACTAGAACAAGTAGCCTAAATGACACTGGAAGTATGAGGGAAGAGGGGAAAACATACCTAAATAAATGTGAAGTATTGACGTCAAAATCACCAGATCCTTTCTTTGGACAACAGTGTCCTGCTTCCACAGACACTGACACAATCCCAAAAGATGAATGGGGACCTTTAAAATGTTCTTCTGCTCTTTGCTACAAGTGGTTGAAACCTTTCTTGAGGCACTTGACCAGCAAGAATTTATGATTGACCAGATTGACCAGGAGAAAAATGGTTGAGTTATGCGATTTAATATTTCCTCATTAAGGCTGTATAGCCTGGCTTCAGAAAAGATATGGTGGACTTGTATAAAAAAAATTCTTAAAATTTAAAAATAATTTGTTTGAGGAGTTAGTATAGTGTGGTAGGGGAGAGAACATATGGGATTTGAATCCTGACTATACAGCTTATTGTAGTTCTTTGAGCGCTTAATCTCTCCAAGCCTCAGTTTTCTCAAATTTAAAATTAGGGAAAAATGCACCTCCCTCATAGGGTTGTTGTAAAGTTAAAGAAGATAATACCTGTTAAGTGTATAGACATAGCAAATGTTTTATGAAAGGAAACTATTACTATCACTGTTTTCAAGGCTAAGGATGGTATTTATATTCTATTTTTCTTACTCAGGGAGTCTAAAGGACCAGTTACTATTCTTCCTATTTTGAAAAAAGAAGAGGATAAAAATACACTAATATATATTAAGGTCATAAGGCCCACACAATGCTGTGAAATAGGCAATTTTTCTTTTTTCACAAAAACAGAAATTGAGGTAGGGAGAAGATCCTAGAGAGCCCATTCTGAACTCCAAAACTCAAGATTTAACCGCCTGGAAGTCTTCAAAGTTGACAACTTGGGTCCTACAGAATGGAAATAAAAGATTTGCTAGATAGTTTTTCCGGTATCTAGAATGACAGAAAAAGTTCTTATGTCATGGAGGCTGAGATACAAAAATGGAAGAAGATAGGAAATCTAGTACAATTACATGGATTCATAGCAGACTGTACTCCCAATGTTTTCTAAATGGCTCAACAATGCCAGAAGAATCGAAGTTCCTAGATCTTATTATTAAACATTTGGATGATGCTCTAGAAGTCTTGTTTATCATGTTTATGAATGTTTATGAATGATAATAAAATGGGAGGCATGGAAAATTTTTAGATAAGTGAATCAAGTTCCAAAAAACTAATGGTGGGCTCAACAGATAGAATCCAACAAAATTTAGTTTAACTGGAATTTAACATAAAGTTGGATACAAAAAGCTTCCTGCACAAATACAGGACACTTGAAATGTACCTTAAGAACAGTATATGTGGAAAAATTTCTAATCAAAAGAAAGCTGAATAAATGCAATGGTGTGATGTAATGGCCAAAAAAGCTAATGCAATATTAGCTTCCATTAAGAAAAATATACTGAGGGTTGTGGGAAGATGGCAGAGTAGGAAGCTCCAGGAATTGGTCCTTCTGCCAGAACAACTATTAAACAGGCAGGAATGGTCTGAATCAACTATTTCAAAATACCAAAATCCAGTAGAATACTGTACAGCATCCAGGGAAGAGCAGAAGGAAGAGACTGGTAACTTATGGTAAATACCAGTAAATTGCTTTCTGGGTGTCACAGTTACCAACACCCATCAGCAATGGGATCTAGCCCCTGAAGTAGCTTCCTGGTGCAAGAAAGGGACATAAAAATCCACTTCCCCAAGATCTGGGGTGAGTATGGGCCAATTGCTAATCATGTCTTTTGATTAGCAACTTCAGATAGCTGAGAGCCCAGCTCTGAGGGCAGCCAATGTTCCAACATGCCACAGACAGTGACAGCAGAGGAGACTTAAAGACAGTGCGCTTTCTCAGGCTGCAGAGGACAGCCAAAGGGCTGCATTTCCTAGGCCAAGAAAGCACAGCTTTGGGAGCCATGGAAGAAATGCCTCACACCCTTCCTGGCATCTCCTTCATCCCATCTTCAGGGAAGCTTGGAGCCTTGCTCCGACTAGGACAGACTGGCTTGGGAAACTCCTCTCTGGATAATTAGAATAAGCAAATTCAAAGAGTCAGAAACTAGAATACAGCTTACCGGGGGCTAGGATGGAGGAAGGGAATGGGGGGTTAATGCCTAATTGGTACAGTTTCTGTTTGGGGTGATGGAAAAAATGTTGGTAATGGATGGCAGTGATGGTAGTACAATATTGTGAATATAATTAATGGCACTGAACTATATAGTTCAATATAGTTAAAAGGGGAAATGTTAGGTTGCATATGTGTTGCTGGAATAAAATTTTAAAAACAACAACATAGGACTGTACAACAGAAACAGTGAACCCTAATGTAAACTATGGAATATAGTTAATAGTATAATTATAATACTATTGTTTCATTAATTGTAACAAAGGTACCACACTAATGCAAAGCATTAATAATCAGGAAAACTATGTGTATGAATGATGGTATATTGGAACTTGGTATTTTCTGTATGATTTTTTGGTAAACCTACAACTTCTCTAAATAAAATAAATTAATTACCAAAAAAAAGGACACAAGAGACTTCTGGTTTTCAGTCTTGTCTGTAAAGAATTTGGAAGTTGACACTGTTGTCCTCACAACAGGAAAAAAACCTAAAACTCGACAAACTAGAAATCAACAACTCCTTTTAGTTCCACCAGAGAATTGTGATCACAGGACAAACCACCATCCCCAAACTGCCGAGACTGGTAGAAACAGAGAATGACAGTTTATCAAGAGCAGAAACTGCCATTGGAACCATTGTCAGGTAGGAATACTTAAAGAGTCATTAACTAATTGCTGGAGACTGAGAGTGGGTAGCTTGAAAGATAAAAACTCTTGAAGGCCCAACCTTAGGGGACCTGCGCACTTTCATGAGTTTTACCTCCAAGAATACAACATATTCCCACCATGAAGATCAGAGAAAAACCTCTTCTGGTTTCTGATAGGGGTAGGGGAAAAGTACCCATTTTGAAATAAGACCAGAGTGTTCTGTTGTACATAAAAATACCCCCCCCCTTAAGGTAAACTACCTTACCATAGTCTAACCAACATGGGTTTCACCAGAGCCTAACCCAAGGGGTGAAAGAGAAGCCCAGAAGCACTTGTGAATGTCAGACCCAGTGACACAGGCTTCCTAAAAGTGTGAAACCTAACCATAGGATTATAGAATGTTTCCCTTCTCTTCACCCCACATCTTACCACCACACATCAATAGGCTCCTGTGTAATAACAGGGGATTAAAATGGAAAATAATTGCAAGGCACAGACTCTATTTAAGAAGGTATCTCTAAGAAAACCCCAAGACAACAGAAAGACAATGCTAAGGACAACAGAGGAAATTTTAGCCTCTGACTTCTACAGCCACAGCAAACAGGAAACACAGCTAACTTCTAGCAAGATAAAGATAAAACCTTACCGTAAAGGCCTATTTACCTCAGTTCCTTTTAGCATTGGTTCCTTTTATATCATGTTTGGCTTTCAACAGAAAATTACAAGGCATGCTAAAAATGAAAAAAAAAAAAAGTACAAACAGAAGAGGTAGGGAAAGCTTCACGACTACGTCAGAGATTTTTGAATTATCAAGAATTCTAATGGCAAAAGTGGAAAACATGCAAGAACCAATGAGTAAAGTAAAAAGAGAAATGGAAACACTAAGAAAATAAAAACCAAATGCTAGAAATGAAATGCACTGTAAGAGAAATGAAGAATGTTTTGATGAGCTTATCTGTCAACTAGGCAGTGTTGAGGAGAGAATCAGTGAACTTGAAGATATGTCAATAGAAACTTTCAAAATTGAAATGGCTCAAACTAAAAAAAGAATAAAAGTTATAGAACAGAATATCTAAGAACTGAGGGACAATTACAAAGGTATAAAATACATATAGTGAGAATACCAGGAGAAGAAGGATAGAAAGAAGAAGAAGAAATATTTGAGATAATAATCACTGAAAATTTATCAAAATTAATGATAGACACAAATCACAGGTCTATGATGCTCAGAGAAGACCAAGCAATATAAAGACCAAAAAAAAATCTACATCTAGGCATATCATATTCAAAGTGCAAAAAACTATAACAAAGAGAAAATCTTAAAAGAAGCCGGCGGGGGCGGGGGTGGGGACCCGCCTTACCTATAGAAGAACAAGGATAATAATTATACAGGAATTCTCTTCTGAAACCATGCAAACAGATACAGGCAAGATGGCAGCATAGAGAGGTGTGGAATTTAGTTAGTCTTCTAGAGTAACTAGTAAATAGCCAGGAAAAACTAGTAAGTACTCTGGAACAACCCTTGGGGGAAATCTGTGATCAGATACACATCATACACCAGTCTGGACTGGGTGGAACAGCTGAGATAGCGGCATAGAATTGTAAGTAAAGCTCCCCAAACTGTGGAGCTGGTGCCCCTTCCCCACTGGCATGGCAGGCTGAGCTGAAACACTCCCCTGTGGAAAAAAGAAGCAGGTTACCTGGAGCAAGGGAAAGTAACTCAACCAAGCTCCAATTGTGGTTTTAATTAACAAATTTGGACTACTGACTACAAGCTATGAGCACAGATAAACTTCCTCAACTTGATAAAGAATACTTACAAAAACCCTGCTGCTAATATCATACTTAATGGTGAGAAAGTACATGCTTTCCCCCAATATCAGGAAAAAGACAAGGATGTCCCCTCTCATCACTTATATTTAACATTGTACTGGGAGTCCTAGTTAATGCAATAAGAAAAGAAAAGGAAATTAAAAGGACATATATTGGTAAGGAAAACAGAACTGTCTTTGTTCACAGATACTATGATTGTCTATGTAGAAAATCCCAAAGAACTGACTAAACAACAAGGTTACAAAGTTAATATAGAAAGCCAACTGCTTTCCTATACACCATCAATAAACAATTGGAACTTGATGTAAAAAGCACAACACCATTTACATTGGCAAGAAAACAGAAAAAAACAGAATTTTTAGATATAAACCTAACAAAATACGTACAAGATCTATATGAGGAAAATTGCTAAACTCTGATGAAACAATTCAAAGAATTCAAATAGCTGGAGAGGTATTCCTTGTTCATGAATAAGAAGACTTGATATTATTGAGGTCAATTCTTCCCAACTTGCTCTATAGATACAAAATAATCCCAATCAAAATCCCAGCAAGTTATTTTGTGCATATCAACAAACTCATATAAACATTTACATGGAAAGGCAAAGGATCCAGAATGGCCAAAGTAATATTGAAGAAAAATAAAGTTGGAGGACTGATGCTTCCTGACTTCAAGACTTTCTATAATGCTACAGTAATCAAGACTGTGTGATACTGGTAAAAGAATAGACAAATAGATCAATGGAACATAATCGAGAGATACAACACCAAAATCATGATCCATGAAAGAAAAAATTGATGTTAGACTTTATGAAAATTAAAACTTCTGCTCTTTGAAAGATACTGTTAACAGAATGAAGGATTAAGGGACAGACTGGGATAGAATATTTGCAAAACACATATGTGATAAAGGACTTGTATCTAAAATAAAGAACTCTCAAAACTTAACAATAAGAAAACAAAAAACCTAATTTAAAAATGGGCAAAAGATCTGACTGAACAGACACCTCATCAAAGAAGATATACAGCTGGAAAATAAGTATATGAAAGATGCTCAAAAGCATATGTCATTAAGGAATTTCAAATAGTGAGGCACCATTACATACCTATTAGAATGTCTAAAATGTAAAACACTAACCCTGAATGCTGGCAAGGATGTGTGGCAACAGAAACTCTCATTCATTGCTGCTAGGAATACAAAATGACACAGCCACCTTGAAAAACAGTCTGGCAGCTTCTTACAAAGCCAAACATAGGCTCACCATGTGATCCAGCAATCTCACGCTGGGTATTTATCCAAACACAGTGAAAGTATACTTCCACGTAAATATCTGCATGAGAATGTATACAGCAGCTTTATTCATAATTGCCAAAAAGTAGAAGACACAAGATGTCTTTCAATAGATGAATGGATAAACAAACTGTGTTACATCCTTTCCATGGAGCATTACTCAGTAATGAAAAAGAAATGAGCCATCAAGCTACCAAAAGACATGGAGGAACCTTAAATACATACTGCTAAGTGAAAGAAGCCAATCTGAAAAAGCTGAAAACGGTATGATTCCAACCATATAACATTCTGGAAAAGGAAAAACTGTAGAGGCAGTAAAAAGACCAGTAAGTTCCAGGAGTTGGTGGCCGGGGAAGGAATGAATAGGTGGAACACAGTGCATTTTTAGGGCAGTGAAACTACTCTGTTTGATATGGAATGATGGATATATGACATTATGCCTTTGTCAAAAACAATAAAACTGTACAACACATGAGCCCTAATGAAAATTATGGACTTTAGTTAATAATAATGTATAAATATTGGTTCTCAATTGTAACAAATGTACTACTCTAATGCAAGAATTTAGTAATAAGGGCAACTGTGTTGGAGGAGAAGAGGTAATGGTAAATCTCTGTACTTTCTGCACAATATTCCTGTAAAGACCACTCTAAAAAATAAAGTTTATTTTTTAAAAAAGGATACCAGAGCTAATTTGATGAGGCTCTCAGTGACCAAATCTGGGACAGTTTGAATTATAAATCACTTAAAAATGGGAATCCTTTTGTCCTGAAAGACAAAGAAAGGCTGAGCAACTGTACCAGATTAAAGGAAACTAAAGAAACATGAGAGCTAAATGCAATATATGATCCTCAACCGAATCTTTACTGAAAGAAAAACAATGCTTCAAAGGACATTATTTAGTCAGTTGAAAAAAAAATAGAATACAGATGGTAGATCACAGTACTGTATCACTGTTAAATTTCCTAAAGTTCCGAACTCTACTGTGGTATTTAATAAAATCTACATGTTTTTAGGAAATACACTTTTAAATTATTTAGGGCTAATGGGACATGAAATATGCAACATACTCTCAAATAGTGCAGAAAAACAATTTGTGTTACATAGGTGTGTGTAAATATGTGTGTGTATATTTACATGCACTGCACAGTGTGAGTTCAACTAATAAAGGAAACGGGGCGAAAAATTAACAATTGGTGGATCTGGGCAAAGGGTATACAAAGTTTCTTTATATTATCCTTGAAACTTTTCTGTAAGCTTGGAATTATTCCAAATAAAAGATTTTAAAGGTTCCAAAATAAAAATAAAAACTATATGGGTATTTGGCATACACAAAAAATTAAGGGTAATAAAGAAGACTTCTGAAAGCAGAGGTATGATAATGGCAAATATTTTGAAGGACCCCCTTGTGAAAGAAGGATTAAGACTTTGAATTTGGTCGATCTTATTTTGTATCAGCCTGCTTTGTGTAATATACATAAAAGAGCATCCAAATGCTCATGACTACTTTGAGAGTTTTTAAAGCTTTATGGAGTCTCCAATACTTTTCAGTACAAGGAGGTGCAGTCATGTGGTTCTAAGGGTGTGGCAGGTAGAGAAAAAGTTCAAAGCAAAGAATATAAGAAATGAAAGATGTAAATGTGTGTGTACATACAAAAAAACACAGCATTTTTAATGAAAGAAATTACTATCCACACATTTGTACTTCTGTACAGTTTTGGGTAATATATAATTTTAAGCTGTTTACAAATAACACATAATGCTTCAAATATTACATAATGTTGATAATACATTTCTAGCAGAAATAAATATATTGCACTTAAAAAGAAATTTCATTAGATGTTACTTCATAGTATTAGGATTATAACTTTATCATAAAACATTTCCCTTGCCCTCCCCCTCCCTTGTTCCCAACACACACGCACTTCATTACAGTGACTGTTCTCACGCAATTAATTAAACAAATGAACACAGCAAACAACAGAACTGTGATAGAATCTACCAAAGAGGTTATGTCCAATTATCATTCTTTAGGAATAAAAAGAATTCCTTTAAGGTTTCTGAAAATAAGAAGAAAACAACTAAATACAATATTTAAATGTACCAGAAGTAAAATACAACAAATTGTATTTTTTGTCCAGATGTATTGGAGGTTATTTCATCAAAATGATTTATCTTCTTATTATCAGGACACTGTTTAAGAAAAAGAGTAGATTGCAATTATGTGGGGGAGGGACAGAGAAAAAAGGGTCAGAAAATACTTAGGGATTATTTGCCTATCAAATATTTTTACATGAACCATTGCATGTTTATGGTATGCTGAAAAAAGTATTGAAATATTTCATAACTGGCATGGAACAGTAGTGACAAAAGGATTTTATGGTTTTCTAAAGCTTTAAGAAATTGTAACCTTCCCTTTGCTCATTTACAAAAAAAAATCTTTACATTCTAAAATATATAAGTACATTGAAACCATCCTCCAGCTAGGCCAGTCTGTCCAATGGAGAAAGTGAAAAACCTTCTCTGTCCAGTGCTCTCTCTAGATTTAGGATATAGTGCTGTTTTGTTTGTAATAATGATCAATTTCTTACATGTCAAATAATGAAAACAGTTTTCCTTATTTATTCAATAGAAGATTGAGAAAAATGTTTTCTTGAAATACGTGACCCTGCACTTTAGATGAATTTTTTGGAACTTTAGTTACTGAGTCATGGCTAAGCTTGACTGCATATTTAATGAGGTGGCAAAGTCATTCCATACACTTCATTTGAAGCTGATTTTTCTCCATATTATTCAGCTTAAATATAAGCAGTGCAGCCTGAAAAGCTAATGTGGAATATACAAGTGGGATAAACATCTTATCTCTCTACAAATTCATAGGTCGTTGGGATGATGATGCTTTACTTCTGGGAATGTTTAATTCTTGGGCTATCAGTGGGTTTCTCTCTCTCTCTCTCTCTCTCTCTCTCTCTCTCTCTCTCTCTCCCCCCCCCCCCCCGTATGTGTGTGTGTGTGTAGGGATGTTGTGGCTGGAGAAGTACAGTGACAGAGATAAGGATGGGGGATGGGAGATTTGGGGATACCCGGGAAGTCAGTGTAACTTCTGTACAATAGCCCCACACAGGGCTTTTGCCGGACCAAAAATGATCTCAGGGAAATTTTATATCTCCCACTCTATGCACACCTACTAGGAATGGTGTAGGCCTTCTAGACAAGATATCTTTGTTATAAACTCAAGAGGACCAGCAGTGGGATTTTAAGTTCATAATATGGACCTTGTTACCTAATAATTTGTCACATTAGACACAAACTGGATATGTTTACCTTTGTCCTGCCAAGAGTTGGCAGAGGAGGGGACACAATTTACTAAGTATGAGAAATTATGGAATTTAGAATTAATGATAAATATTTTCAAAAGAAATTGCAAATGCAGAATCCATTAAGTTACGAATTAATTCCTCAGGGTTTGATAAAACAGGTCTGGCATGTCCTCTTTTTAGCAGTACTACACATTAGCCATTACTTTTTGATGCTCCAATATATTTGAGGGGGAGATGAATTTACTCCAAATATACTATAACTGATACTCTTTATTATTCAATTGCCTTTACACTTATTACATAGTTTTTTCAATTACTTTCCGCAGAATAGACTTTGGAGATCGGGGGAAATGTGAAAATAGTACTAGAATAAGCTTTTCAGCCTCTTTGAAAAGATAATTCAGACATAGATTCACTTTAATCAGTAGGGCAGTACTTTATCAGGGTATTGAGTGGCATAAGGTAAAACATCAGTTTTTTTATTACTGCTTATTTTGGGGGTAAATTAGAATTGAAAAAATAACACAGAAAGTCTGAGGTGGAGCAAATTTCCATGGCTAGAGTGACTCTGATTGGGTTAAGTTTCATCTCACTTGTGCTTCTTCTCTCTAATTGAGTAACACCAAACACTTTAAAAATACATCCAATTTAGAATTTCAGATATGATTTTTCAAGAGCATACTCTGATGTCTTAGCCTTTGTTTTTCCTAATCATTCTACTTATTTTTAGTCTTACATTGCTTAATTACAAAATAAAGATCTGAAGTCAGGAAATACTGATGCAAAACTATTAATCAAAATACACAAACCTACTGTGAGGCACACAGATTGAAAGAAATGTGAAAATAGTACTAGAATAAGCTTTTCATCCTCTTTGAAAAGATAATTCAGACACAGATTCACAGGGTAGTAATTCATCAGGGTATTGAGTGGCACAGGTAAAACAGCATAATTTTTTTTATTCCTGCTTTAGGCAGCAATACTCTATTAAAAGGAGCCCTGGCAACAGGCCAGCTATTAGATATTAAACCTCTATCCTATCTCTATGCATATTTACTTTACCCATAACTCATAACTGCTTTTTTTTTTTTTTAAAGAAATGCACATCTGTGCTTTCTTTGAAAACAAACTAACAGAGGATACAATAGCAGAACAATGCAAGAAGTTAGAAATTAGCCTACGGTGTCTGCCAGAGGACTTTGATAGGCTTTGTCGACACAGCCCATGCTTCTCCATAAATAAACTTTGGGATACAATGGAAAAAGGCAAGTGCAAAATCCGAAGGCAGCATCACAGAACAGGCCCTGTCATTGTGCCTTGTTTCATAAGCTGGAAATGTCCAGGAAAGGTGTTTGATATGGAAAAGCCTAACGTAAAAAGAAACCAAAGAGAAAAAAAATCCTACTAGAGTCTGATGCGATGGTATATTATGCTTATCACCAAATACACCTCAACTGTCAGCAGCAGTATTTCCCATCTCTTAACAGATTCAGTATTTTTGCAGTCAGAACAGAGTAGAATGAATATTACATACAAAAATTAAATTATATTAATATAGAGTTTTGGGGAACCTCGCTAAGAAGTCAAGTTATATCCTGTAGCTGGAATGCACTATATCTAAAGTTGAAAAACTAGTAACTTCATTGAGTCTCTATTATTATGGAAACAAACTGTTGCAAAATGCTAAATATAGTACCCTGACTGTAAATGTTCAGATATATGTTGCTCAGAAAGAATATGTAGATAATATGTACCTAAAATATAATTAAGTACTATTATAAGCATTAAAGGAAGGTTTAGGAATACAGCAAGAGTTGAAAATAAAGTAAATGAATGTTTTAGATTTGCTCAAAAGAACAGCCAATGTTTCGGACAGAGAGTATTTGAGTTAACATGCAATTCCATATGATGGACCTCTATGGTAAAGAAGTCACCAAAGGGAACAAAGTAAGAAAAAAAAGGACAAATCAGATACATGGACACATAACTCCTCATGAGTATTGGTTAAGTTGTGGCTGAACGGGCCATCTTGAGCTGTCATTCAAAAATAGCTGTCAATCAGTGGCAACAGCAAACCTAACAACAAAGCAGATTTACCAAAAATGAGAATTTAGCCCAGTGCATTTTATCACCCATAAGCTCTCCCAAAGCAGGAGTGAAAAGGAAGAGGTCTTCTGCATCTATGGGAGAGAAATCTCCTTCCAGAACAGGGCAATCATCTTTTTATTGCAGCTGTAAGTGAAAAAGAGCTTCATGTATCTTCATGCATTATAGGCTTTAGAGTGTTCCTCAATAAGAAGTAGTGTATTTAGAATGCTAGCCCAGAAAAGTAAAACTTCAGTTTTGCAGTGTTAACACCATATAGGCTGTTGTTTCAAAGTTGTATACAGAAGATTCTTCCTTCATAAATGTCAAGTAATTGCAAGAAAGAGAATTAGGAAGAAAAAGGGCAAGACCAAGAAAACTGAGCTTGTCTGATACTGAAGGGTACTGGCCCTTCAAGTTTACAAAAGGATTTTGTGAAGTAATTAGAATCTATTCACATCCACAAAACAGGATGCATTAGCATTATCTCAGCTCCCTTTCCAACAAACTAACACAAAGGAAAACTGACATGCTCAAGCTACAGCACTACAAATATTTTTCTATTGGCTCCCATTATCTACAGGGTGAAATTGACTTAAGTTAGTTGGTATATAGCATTGCCTCCGAAAAATGCTTTTAGCCTGTGGAAAGCGGAAAGAAAACCTATACACATTGATTTTATACATAGCTGCATAAACACAGCATTTTTTTAACCACTAAGAATAATGCACTGTTAAGATTCATCTGCCCTGGATTATTAAACCTTCTGGGTATGTTGACATCCTATTAGCTGCAGGGTGTAGATTGGCTAAGAACTTTAGGCTGAATCTCTACTGAATGAACCCAACAGCTGTCCTCCAACCACAGATGAATCCTGGCCCATGGTGCATTCCCTCAGTGGTAGGTCTTTATTGTGAGTCCAGCTCTCCTGTTTAATAGGTCCCAAGTCTCCTTGAGGGCCCCTGCTCCAACACCCCACATATCCCAGGCATCCAGCCCTGTCCTTCATTTCCATACCCAATTGGCACATTCCGGATCTGGATTCTCCGATTTTTAGAACAGTCATACAAATGGCGTCATCACAGCCGAGGAGTGGCGCAGTCCTTGGATGGCAGCATAGGGCCCCTGCTGAAAGTAGTGATGGTATCGGGGCATGTGGAAGGAAGGGAATGTTGGGCCACTCCCTTGCATGGAGCTGGCAATGGCCGATGGGGTCAGGGGCATCCCAAGTCGGCTGTACGGCGGCAGAGAACCCTGCATGGGGTGAGGAATGGGGGTGGCTATAGAGGCCGTGCTGGTGCCAAGAGCAGTCAGGGGCTGTGGGTGCTGAAATCCAGGAAAGCTGGAAGAAGATGACACCCAGGAACTGAGAGACAAGTTATCAGATGTTGTAAAGGCTGACCCTGGAAGGAAAAACACCTCATTAGGCTGGAAACGTGAGTTCAAGTGCAAATCAAGAATTAAATGATCTGTAAAGAAAAGAATTATTTTCAAAAACATTTACTAGGTCTGCAATTTCAAAAGACAAACAAATTTGTCAACCATGAGACAAGTCTATGTATCCCAAGAGGAAGATTTCATTGACATCCTGTGTACAAGAGAGAATTTACTAAATAAAAAAAGATGGAACTCATTATTAGACCTGCATACTCTGAGAGAAGGGCTAGGACGCTGTGGGGGTGATGGCCTGACTCATTTAAAGGAGCTCCCAATGTCCGGCATCTGTCCTGACCCCTGCAGTGTCTCCACAGGGAAGGCTGAACATTGGCGCCTCAACAAGACCACCTGGTTTCCAGAGCCATTATGAGAACCCACAAGAATATGTTTTCCTTGCCTTGCAGCATCCACAAGTTTAAGTAAATGTTGGCACTGAATTTTACAACTGCATAATTGCTAGAGGATGATTTGGATTTAGTTGTAAGAATTGTCCTATGATTCAGTCAAGAAGTGACTGATTATGTTATTTCATGTTATGGACATAAAAAATGACAAAGGGTTCACTCCTCCTATAGACATCTCTGTTCCTGGGGTGAGGCATCCCTCCGGCTTCCCCTTTTTTTTTTGGACTCTCTTCCTGGGTGCTGAGGTCCCCATATCTGAGCCTTCCTGACAGAGTGACTTTTCAGCACCCTCTACCCACCATCAGGACCACATTCCTGTGGAATGCCCTTCACCAGGAAAATCTTTTTGTAAAAAGTGTTTTCCATTTTAGTCTTTGATCCTAATAAGATATTCCTGGAACAGGTAGAATAGGTGTATTTACTGATTTTCAAATTATAAAATTAAGATTTAGAAAGACTAAGGGACCAACCCCCAAATCCAAGTGCTCTCTGGTAGTAATTTGCAGACAAGAAACTGTTGACTCCTGCCTCCAGGCTCAATGTCCGTTTACAAGAAAATTAAACCACAGGTTACCTTCAGGCAGCATAATCACTTAAGAGTCACAGGAAAAATAATGAATAATAAATTTGGGGGAATTAGCTTCAGAGGCTGTTGCTTCCTGAAGAAGCTCCTGAAACACTTTCTGGGTCTGGCAATACGTACGCATATAGGGTCAGATCTTATCAATTACCTCCCTTTGTGCTCCTTCAGGAGCTCTCGCTGCCAGCAGTTCCACAGCCCTCGAAGCCGCCTTACCTCGGCTTTGTGTTGTCTGACTGTCATCCCCCAGGACGTCGTCTTCTCCTCCATAGGTACGGATGGGCGAGCGGGCATAGGAATGCTTCTGAATCAGGCTCTCCACACTTTCCCTAGGTTAGAGAGAGACATGTCGTGAGTAAACCAAAACTGAAGTACTTAGAGATGGACAGGAGTTCTTAAAGATAATTTGCTAATTGCTAAAAATACGTTCTCAGAAACAAAGTAGCCACTTCAGGGAAAGATGACATTCTAAATTACTGTATGTATCCTATTAAAAATGCCTCAGAGGAGCCTGTGGAGAATGCAGGGGTATTCGCCTACCCCACCTCCATGGTTGCTAACATGACCACAGACATAGGGGACTGGTGGTTTGATGGGTTGAGCCCTCTACCATAAGTTTTACCCTTGAGAAGACGGTTGCTGCAAAGGAGAGGCTAGGCCTCCCTATATTTGTGCCTAAGAGTCTCCTCCTGAATGCCTCTTTGTTGCTCAGATGTGGCCCTCTCTCTCTGGCTAAGCCAACTTGAAAGGTGAAATCACTGCCCTCCCCCCTACGTGGGATCAGACACCCAGGGGAGTGAATCTCCCTGGCAACGTGGAATATGACTCCTGGGGAGGAATGTAGACCCGGCATCGTGGGACGGAGAACATCTTCTTGACCAAAAGGGGGATGTGAAAGGAAATGAAATAAGCTTCAGTGGCAGAGAGATTCCTAAACGAGCCGAGAGATCACTCTGGTGGGCACTCTTACGCACACTTTAGACAACCCTTTTTAGGTTCTAAAGAATTGGGGTAGCTGGTGGTGGATACCTGAAACTATCAAACTACAACCCAGAACCCATGAATCTCGAAGACAGTTGTATAAAAATGTAGCTTATGAGGGGTGACAATGGTATTGGGAAAGCCATAAGGACCAAACTCCACTTTGTCTAGTTTATGGATGGATGTGTAGAAAAGTAGGGGAAGGAAACAAACAGACAAAGGTACCCAGTGTTCTTTTTTACTTCAATTGCTCTTTTTCACTCTAATTATTATTCTTGTTATTTTTGTGTGTGTGCTAATGAAGGTGTCAGGGATTGATTTAGGTGATGAATGTACAACTATGTAATGGTACTGTAAACAATCAAAAGTACAATTTGTTTTGTATGACTGCGTGGTATGTGAATATATCTCAATAAAATGATGATTAAAAAAAAAAATGCCTCAGAAACATGACCCCAGGGTCAAACGCAATCCCCCAAATCCCATAGAATAAAGGGACAAAGAAGTGAACAAGGAGCTATGAAACCTGACCTAAGGAATAAGGATTTAATGATGTGAAACCATAATGAGTGAATGAATTTACTATGAGGAGCTGCAATAAATCTCATAGGCTGTATCATCAGCCAATAAATACCTAACGAACACTCTACTGATACAAACTGTACCAATTCAACATCTGATAATAGGCTGCAAAAAGTTCAAAATATTATTAGTCATAAAAAGGCTCAATGTTCACTAACAGACCTAAGAAATGCATTGAGAATATGACAATATGGATAGTTTGGATAATGGACACCTTGAGACCTCTGATGCTTTAAGACTGAAAATCTCATCGAGAACCCGTGAAGAAAACAAATGGCCATTAAGGAATTTAGGCTCCTAAATAAATTGGTAAATTGTCTTTGTAGATGTTTTTCCCCTTGCAACATTGTCTATAAACCAAAGTGTGTGATTAACTTTAGAGGTGGGAGGTGGGGGAGGGGGAAGTCAGCAAAATTTTACCCAAATAATTTCTTTACCAAAAGTGTAAGTTTGTAGCAGATTCGCTTATATAGTACACATCTTCTGAAGAGGTTGTCTAAAGACTAATACCCAATTAACTACCAAAGGATGAAAATGGTTTTTTAAAAACTGTGTTGAATGAGGAAGAACAAATTAAACATCATATTTCACATTAGGGTGGCAAGAAAAGCAACTAAAACATCATGATAACTTTTCAAAAATACATTTGTCAACATTTCACATAGATATACCCACTTTACCTGTTTTAAAAAAACCCAACTATCAAATTCTTAGTGAATGTGGTATTCTAGAGAGCTTGTATGCCCACCTAGATGAAAGCATTTTATCATATTATATAGCGGAGCATGGAGACTAAACTAAAAGGTATGCCTTAAAAAAATTCTAGCATTTATTTAAGTTATATCTTTGCTCCTAAGAGGTTTTAAAATAAGCATATAGTACCACCTCATATAGTTAAAATGACTGGCTTTAGGCAGAATCCAGATCCAAAATTAGTGGATAGCTGTTGGAGTGAAGGTGTTACACTCATATTGGTAAGGAATGATCTCCAAGTTATAGTAAGAGGAAAAGTGAAATACAGCACAGTGTACAAAGTATGCTACCATTTGTGAATTCAGAAAAGGAATATATATCTTCAAATATGCCTGTATATGCATATTTCCAGAATGATACACAGGAAACTGCCTAGAATGGGTTGCCTCTTAAGAGTGGAATCAGGGACTTGAGTGAGTGGAGCAGTGGTTCTCAAACTCGTCTGTATGTTCGAATCACCTGGGGATCATTTTAAAAATTTTACATTTGAATCACCTGGGGATTGTTTTAATAATAGGTGCATACAGTATATGTATAATTAACATATACTATATTGCACCTATTTAAAGTGTACAATTTGATAAGTTTGACCTATGTATACACCAGTGAAACCATCTCTACAAGTTTCCTCAAGGCTCTCTGTGAGCCCTCCCACCACCACCCCCAACCTATCTTCCCCAGGAAAGCACTCGTGATTTCTGACCCTACAGATTAGTCTGTATTTTCTAGAATTTTATATCAACAGAAGAAACATATTTATGTGTTCTTTTTTTAATCTGGCTTCTTTCATTCAGCATAATTACTCTGACATTCACCCATGGTGTAGTATGTATCATGACTTCATTCCTTTTATTCTGAGAAGCAGCTCACTGTATGAATATTCTACTCTTCAGTTATCCCTTCACCTGGTGATGGGCATTTGGGTTGTTCCCAGTTGTTGTTCTTGGCTGTTACAATTGAAGCTGCTACAAATATTCATGTACACATTTATTTTTTAATGGCCATTTGCTTTCATTTCTCTTGGACAAATACTTAGGAATTGAATCACTGGATTGCATGGTAGGAGTGTGCTTAATTTTTTAAGAAACTGCCCATCTATTTTCCAAATTGGTCAAACCCTGCTGCAGTCCCACCAGGAATGTATGAGAATTCCAGTTCTGCCTGTTCTTGCCAACAGCTGATACGGTCCATCTTTTCAATTTTAGCAACTCTAATATATATGTAGTGGTATCTCATTGGAGTTTTAATTTGCACTTCCCATTTAGCATCCTTTCATTTGATTATTTGCCATATGTATAGCTACTCTGGCAACGTGTCTCTTCAAATCTTTTTCTCATAATCTTATTATTGTTTTAAAATTTTGTATTGTAATTATTATTTTGAAATTTCTCTATATATTCTGGACACTTATAGGATACATGATTTGCAAATATTTTCTCCTACTCTGCCTTTTCAATCATGTTAGTATCTGTCAAAAAGCAGAAAATTTAAATTTTGATGAAGTACAATTTATCAATTTGTAATTTTATGGATCATGATTTTGGTGTCATCCCTAAATATCTTGGCCTAACTCAAGACCACAAAATTTTTCTCCTTTATTTTCTACTAGAAGTCTTATAGTTTTAGTTCTATGTTTCATCTTGAGTTAATTTTTGTATGTGGTGTGAGGTATGGATTGATGTCACTTTTGCTTATTGTTCCAGGACCATTTGTTGAAAAGACTACCTTTCTCCACTAAATTACCTTTGCATCTTTGTCAAAAATCAGTGGTCCAGTGGGCCTATTTCTGAACTTTCTAGTCTGTTCCATTGGTCTATTTGTTGATCTTAACATCAATAACACACTGTCTTGATTACTGTAGCTGTATAAAAGTCTTGAAATTAGGCAGTATTAGTACTTCCATCTTTTTTTCCCCTTTGTCAAAATTGTTTTGGCTATTCTAGGTCCTCTGTATTTTCATATGAAATTCAGTTTGTCAATTTCTACAAATAAAAAGCCTGCTGAGATTTTGATTGAGATTGTGATGATTTTTCAGAAATCAATCTGGGGAAATCTGACATCTTAACAACATTGAGTCTTTTCAACCTATGAACCGAATATATCCCTTCTTTTACTTAGGTCTTCTTTAATTTCTCCAAGCAAAGTTTAAAACTGCAAAGTTTTTAAGTGTATAGGTCTTTCACATCTTTTGCCAGATTTATCCCTAAGTATTTCACACTAAAGTAAATATTGTATTTTAATTTCTGATAGTACATTGAAATCCAATTCATTATCTCTAGAAAGGTTATATATATATATATAAAATTCAATTTAGACACACAATTTATTATAGAATATAATAAACCTTGCTAAACACACTTATTTGTTCTAGTGGGGTTTCTTTTTTTTTTTTTTTGGTACATTCATATTTTCTATTTAGATGATCATGTTGTCTGTGAATAGAAATAATTTAATTTCTTTCTTTTGAATTGGTGTGATTTTTATTTCTTTTTCTTCCCTTATTGCCAATGGCTAGAACTGACAGTACAGTGCTGAATAGCAACAGTAAGAATAAACATCCCTGAGTTGTTCTCAATCTTAGAGAAAGCATTCAGTATTTCACCATTACGTATAATGTTAACTGTATGTTTTTTGTAGATGCCCTTTGTCAGTTTGAAGTTCCCTTCTATTCCTAGTCTGCTGAGAGTTTTTTCAGAAAGCATTTCGTCAAATGCTTTTTGTGCATCTATTGAGATAATCATACAATTTTTCTTTTTTTAGTTTGAGAATATGGTGAATTATATTGATTTAAATCCAAATCTGAGAACAACATTGCATTACTGTGTTAAACACCACCTAGTCACGATATATTTTCCTTTTTTAGGATTCAATTTCCTAAAATTTTGTTTAGAATTTTTGCATCTATATTTATGAGGGATGTTAGTCTGCTGTTTTCTTTTCTTATAATGTTTTTGTCTAGTTTAGTATCTGAGTAATTCTGGTCTCACAGAATGAACTGGGAAGTATTCACTCCTCTTAAATTTTCTAGAAGAGTTTAGGTAAAATTGTTTTTATTTATTTCTTAACTGCTTGGTAGAATTCACCAGTGAAGTCATCTGGGTCTCGAGTTTTCTTTGAGAAAGGTTTTTTAACTACAAATTCAAAGTTATTCAGATTATCTAATTCTTCTTGGATGAGCTTTAGTAATTTATCGTCAGGGAATTTGTCTATTCATTTAAATTGTTGAATTTATAAATATAAATTGTTCATAATAGTCCTTTATTATTCTTGTAATGTTTGTAGAATCTGTAATAAAGTTAATCCTCTCAGTCATGACATTGGTAACTTTTATTTTCGCTCTTCTTGATCAGTTTGACTTGATCAGTTATCAACCTTCTCTGTTTTTGGTTTCATTGACTTCCTCTATTGTTTTCTTGTTTTCTATTCCACTGGTTTCTACTCTCATGTTTCCTTTCTTCTACTTACTTTGAGTTTATTCTGCTTTTTCTAGTTTCTTGAGATAGACACTGAGGTCTTTGATTTGAGACTTTTCTTCATTTGTAATGTAAAGGTGTATTTGCCCCCCCCCCATACTATTTTAGTAAGATCCCACAAGGTTTGATACATCATATTTTCATTTTCATTTCAAAATACTTTCTAATTTCCCTCTTGATGTCTTCTTTGACCATGGGTTATTCAGACATGTATCATTTAGTTTCCAAAAAATTGAAGATTTTCCAGGTATCCTTTTGTTATTGACTTCTAATATAATTCCACTGTGGTCAGATAACATACTTTGTATGACTTGAATGCTTTTAAATTTATTGGGCTTTGTTTCATGATCCAGAATGTGGTCTATCCTGTTTCCAAGTGCCACTGATGCCTGGTGGTGGTGGATGGAGTGCTCTATAAATGTCAATTGGTTCAAATTAGTTGACAGTGTTGCTCAAGGCTTCTACATCCTTATTCATGTTCTATCTACTTACTCTATCAGTTGTTGAGAGATGGTTATTGAAATCTCCAACTATAATTGCGTATTTTTCTATTTCCCTTTGCAGTTCTGTCAGTTTTGCTACATGGAATTCTGAAGCTCTATTATTAGGTACATAAGCATCTAGGATTATTATGTTCTCTTGATGAACTGAACCCTTTATTAAGATAAAATAACCTACTTTATCCCTTTGCTCTGAAATCTACTAATAGAGCCATGCCAGCTTTCTTTTGCTTAGTGTTAACATGGTACGTCTTTTCCCATTGCTTTATTTTAACCTATTGGTGTCTTACTATCCAAAGTGCATTTCTCACAGACAGCATATATTTGAGTTTTCTTTTTAATTCTAACTGGTAATCTCTGCCTTTTAATTGAGTTTGTTTATAAAATTTGTATTTAATGTGATTATTAATATGATTAGGTTGGAGTCTATCATATACTATTTGTTTCTTATTGTCCAATCTGTTTTTTGTTCTCTTTTCCACATTTTATGTCTTCTTTTGTGTTATTTTTATGATTCCATTTTATGTCTTTTGTTGTCTTATTAACTATAACTCTTTGTTTTGTTACTTTAGTGGTTGCCTTAATGCCTACAGTATATATTTTTAACTTATCACAATCTACTTTCAAGTGATATTATACCACTTCACGTATAAGAACTTCACCTATTTCCATTTCTCCCTTCCATTGTGCAATTCTTATCATATATTTTTACTTATACATAAGTTATAAACTCCACACTATATTATTATTTTGCTTAAACAGTTAATTATCTTTTAAAGATATTTAAATAATAAAATACACATTTATTCACTTATTACCATGTCTGCTGATCTCTGTTCCTTGTGTAGGTCCCTTTTGACATCTGTTATCCTTTCATTTCTGCCTGAAGGGCTTCCTTTAATATATCTATAGTACAATTTAGTGATGATGAATTCTTTCAGCTTTTCTATTTCGGACAAAATGCCTTGTCTATTTCTGAAAAACTTCTATGTTGATAGATTTTTTTTCCTTTCAGAACTTTAAAGAAGTTGCTCTATTGTCTTATCACTTGCTTTGTTTCTGACAAGAAATCTATTGTCATTTTTTCTTTGATCTTCTTTGTATATATATGTTTTTAATTATCTGGCTGCTTTCAATATTTTCTCACTGTAACTGCTTTTGAGCAATTTGATTATGATGTGCCTTGGTGTAATTTCTTCATGCTTCTAGAGTTTGGGTTGATTGGGCCTCTTTGCATTTGTGTGTTTATAGCTGCCATTAAATTTGGAAAGATTTTGGCCATTATTTCTTCAAATACATTCCTCTCCCTAGCCCCAACCTCCTTTCAGAGACAACAATTACTCATATATTAGGCTGCTTAAAATTTTCCCACAGCTCATAGATGTGTCCATTTTTAAAAGTTTCTCTTCTGTCTCTGTATTTCATTTTGAATAGTTTCTATCAATATGCCTTCAAATTCACTATTCTTTTCATCTGCAATGTCTAATTCATCATTAATCCCTTTCAGTGTATTTTTAATCTTACAACTTGTAGTTTTCATTTCTAGAAGTTTAATTTGTAGCTTTTGTATATCTTCCATGGCTCTACTTAATTTTTAAAAAATATGGCATACAATTATAACAACTGTTCTAATGTTCTTGCCTGCTAATTCTAACATCTGTGTCAGTTCTGAGTTATAGTTGATTGATTAATCTCCTCATTATGGGTCATGTTTTAATGCTTCTTTGCATGACTAATAATCTGTAATTGCATGTCAGACATTATGATTTTTATCTTGTTTTGTGCTGGATATTTTTCTATTCCTATAAAAATTCTTTAACTTTGCTCTGAGATACAATTAAGTTACTTGGAAATAAGTTGATCCTTTTGGGTCTTACTTTCAAGACTGAAAGGCAGGACTGGAGCAGTGCTCAGTCTAGGGCTAAATTTTCCTATTGAGGCAAAATCCTTCTGAGTACACTATCAAATATGCTATGAATCATGAAGTTTTCCAGTCTGGCTGGTTGGAGCAGATACTATTCTCATTTCTGCATGAGCATAAAACACTGTTTCCTCTAATATTTTCAGGTATTTTTTTCCACAGTCTCCAGAGGATTCCTCACATGCATATGCCAATAAATACTCAACTGAATACTCAAGGAGGATCCTTTGTAGATCTTAGAGTTCTTTCTCTGTGTAGCTCCTTCCTCTCTTGGAGTCTGGTCTATGAATTCTTTCGCTTTTGGTCTCTCCAAACTCTTGGTTCTGCCTGAATTCCTGCTCCCTGCCTAGATACTCTCTCAAAGCAATAAGCTGAGGCCACTTAGGACTTACCTTATTTGTTTCCCCTACTACAGGGATTACTGTCTTTTGTTTCTTAGTTGTTTCAGGCAAGATGGTATATCTGGGTCCTGTTGCTTTACCTCTACCAGAAGCAGAGGTCCCTCTGGAGATCTTTTAAAAATTCCAAAGCCCAGACCACACAGTCCATTCCAATGAAAACATAGTCTCTAGCAATGGGAGACAAGCTCCAGGTTTTGTTAAAGCTCCCCAGGTGATTCCAATGAGCAGGCAAATTTATGAACCACTGGACAATATAGGTGTGTAAAGGAGACTGACTTTTCACCACACACTCCCCTGTACTTTTTGAATTTGGGATTTATGTTTATTCAAAATTAATTATAAATTATGAAATATCATGAGATTATAATAACCTATCAATGTAAAACACTCAAAAGAATTGCTGGAATAACATTGAGATTTTGGCAACCTATTAAAATGAAGATAAAAATTGTAAATATTATGTCCATTTTTATATCAAAAAGTATATACATGGAGGCAATGTGATATATTGGCAACATCAGGAGCTCAAGAGTCATTCATCAAGTGGATGACTGGATGATAGCTCATTACCTAGAGCCATTTTCATATCTTGGCTTTGTTACTTTCTTAACCTCTCTTTATCTGTAAACTGGGGAGCACAATATCACTTCACAGGGCCATTCATTCATTCAAAAAATATTTTTTGAGTACCTACTATGAGCCAGGGACATTCTTGGAATTGTGGAGATAGCAGTAAACACAACATACAAAAGTCCCTGCCTAATGGAGTGTGGGTGAGGGGACAGGTGAAGGGAAAAGAGAGAGAAAGAGACAGTAAGAATAACATGCAGTACATTAGATGATGATGATGAGTGCTACAGAAAAATAAAGCAGAGTAGTGATAAGAAATGTTTCTGTGAGGATTAAATGAGATAAAATTTATCAATTGCCTAAAACAGTGTCTGGCACATAGGAGAAACTCAGTAGACAATAGTGTCCTGCAAAGGTATATCCAAAGTAGGCAACACAGTTTGTTCTTTTAGATTATACTTTTCTCCAATTTATTCTACCCATCTGAATAATCCCAATTCAGAGTAATGTGGTCCAAACACAAGGACTTGTCTCAGTAACGGAATTCTAAAGTCAATGGAAAACTTGACTAGACAGTTATTTGCAGGTCTACTATAAAAGTATAACCATCATAACAGATAAAATAATAACCTTTGGTGAGTCATTATCACTTGTTTAAAAGTATAACCTATTTAAAAAAATCCTTGAGCAGACTTGAGTCCCTTTAGACTTGTTGAAATTAAACACTTTATCATTCAATGACAGATAATGATGAATATGCTAAATGCAAAAATTAATGTGAAAAGATAATTTGACATGGACCCTAATTAACCAGTTTGCCAACTGCTATATATTTTAATCTTTATACACCCACAGCCTGGTTATGTTGAGCCCTGGCAACTTTAACAGCTGATGTCAAGGTCTTTATTTATTACAATATTAGAGAGTGACTTCGTCTTTTTTTGGGTAATCTAGGTCATTAAGAAGAAAGTTAAATGAGCTAAGAAACCCCTGTGCCGGTTTGAATGTATTGTGTCCCCCAAATGCCATTATCTTTGTGGTCTTGTGGGACAGACATTTTGGTGCTGGTTAGATTTGCTTGGAATGTGCCCCACCCAGCTGTGGGTGGTAACTTTGGTGGGATACTCCCATGGAGGTGTGACCCCACCCATTCAGGGTGGGCCTTGATCAGTGGAGCCATATAAAACATGCTGACTCAAAGAGACTGAAGGGAGTGCAGCTGTGAGTGACGTTTTGAAGAAGAGCAAGCTTGCTAGAGAGGAACGTCCTGGGAGAAAGCCATTTTGAAACCAGAACTTTGGAGCAGACGCCAGCCACATGCCTTCCCAGCTAACAGAGGTTTTCCGGACGCCATTGGCCATCCTCCGGTAAAGGTACCCGATTGCTGATGTGTTACCTTGGACGTTTTGTGGCCTTAAGACTGTAACTGTGTAGCCAAATAAATGCCCTTTTTATAAAAGCCTATCCATCTCTGGTGTTTTGCATTCTGCAGCATTAGCAAACTAGAACACCCCTAATAAAATGTCGACTATAATATACATTCAAGCTGATGTACATTAAGTACTTTAAGTCTGAACCATGAGTCATATTGTTAATATTGAAAATGAACTGAGAAAAGAATCAGGTGGTTGTTTTCATGTGAGCTCCAAATTTTAATGGTGCACTTCTAAAGGGTCTCCCACTTCCCATACTTATGGGCATATGCTGCTAAATTCAAGCATTTAAGTTCAAAAGAAGAGTGCAGTATTTGCATCTCTAAAAGTGCCCTTAAATAAGATTATTCAAACATCTTTTACATACACGCACAATAAAAACAATTTTTCAACTAGCATAACTAATCACTGCCTTGGGAAACATTTTGCTTTTCTATAAGAAGTCCGTTATATTCATTTTGTCCTTGGTAGACTGCTGGTGTCATTACTTATGCTAGTTTCTAGGAGAGGGAGAAAAATGGATTTTATCAAAGTGATTTACTTGTGTCAGGCCTGGAAGTGAACTGAAAGCAATGGCAGTTCTTACATAAAGGATGGCATAATCGAATTATTGCCTTTTAAGTGATTGAAAACAGTGCATATCAGGGCCATCTCCTCGAAGATGTTACAAAGAGTAGACAGCCCATGTTGTTTACTTTACGTCTAATCCCTGTATCCAGCAGAATGAAAAGTGCAAAGAATTTGTTTAGCCTGGAAGCCTGTTGGCGAAGATTTCTGAAATACTATAGCCTGAAAAACGAGGGATGACTCACCTAATGGGTTAAGTGGTTTATATCTTACAAGCTATGACAGTATCTTGTAATGTTCAGTCTTGTTATATCCCCAAGCAGGAGATGGTAGTTTTAGCAGACTTACCTTTGGAGTTAATAGACAATTAAAATGGATACCATTATTGAAGGTTGGCCTTTCTAACATCTAACATTAAATTATTATTCTAGGCAAAAAGCGTAGGTTGTTACCTTAGGTGTCTTTAAAAGATCTCTTCTGAATACTTTAAAACCATCAGTTTCAGGAATAATATACATGTCAGAGGCACAATCATAACCAGAAGATGGACAAGATAGAGGGTTATGTTGCTCCTGCCAAAATGTTAACAACCACCTGAAGTCCTCTGGACTATCTGTTATAAACTCAAGACAAAGCAAAACCAACATACTGTACCAGTATTTAGAATGCGCTGCCCTTCCTCTATCCTTGAAACAAAAGTGCAATTTTCTCAATGCTCAAAAAGCAAAACCCTTCCTTTCTCCTCACCACTGTACCTAATACAGTCCTCTTTTACTGCACTTACTAGATTGATGGCAATTTATGTGTTTCATGACATCCCCCCTACCAGTCAGTGAGCTGAACAGGGCAAAAATAATGCTTTTTTTTTTCTGGGCAGTGGTTCTCAGACTTTAGCATACATCTGGATCACCTGGAGGGCTTGTCAAAACAAAGATTGCTGGCCCCACCCCAGTTTCTGATTCAGTCGTCTGGGGTGTGGCCTGAGAATATGATTTCCACTGTGTTCCCAGGTGATGTGGACGCTGCTGGCCTGGAGACTGACTTGGAGAACCAGGGTTCTAGTGTAGACGATTAGAGCGTGGGGGCTGGGGCCTGTCCACTTGAGCTTGAATCCTAGCTCTGACATTTGCCAGCTGCGTGCGCTTGGCAAATTACTTCACTTCTCCATGCTTCAGTTTTCTTGTCTGTAAAATGGGGGTAATAATACAATCTAGCTCTTAGGGTTTATTATTAAGATTAAATGATTAATATACATAAAGAGATTATATTATTGCCTGGCTGGTAATAAGTACTCAGTAAATGTTTAGGGAGTTAATCAAATTAAATTATCATTATTTTTATTAGAGTGTCAAGCTCATGTGATACAAAGATTAGTTATATAATTATATTTATTTTAGATGAAACTGAGACTCAGTCACTACAATTTTCCATGCTTCATTTAAATGTTCCTAAAATATATATGTCAGGTAGATAATTAAATAAATATTAAACACTGTTTTAATTTACATTCTAACTTTCTCTTCTTAATATAGACCTGGCATAAACTATGTTCAGGGAGAAAATGCAAATCCATTAAAGCCAAATCTAATTTATAGGAAACTAAACATTGAAAGTTGTCCTTGCTCCTCAATTTTTTCATGCTTATATCATGTCTTACTGGGTCTTCTCACAATATTTTTCTAAAGATTTATCCAGATAATGTTATAAATTACTGGAAGGCGATAAATCAATATTTGTAGCTTCCACAAAATACTTAATAAATGAAAACTCTACATAATACAATTTGATATGTATTATAAATCATTAATTTTAATTTGAAAACTGAAATATATTGTGCAGTCCGTTTTGAAAAAAACAAAATAATGCTAAATTAATCTTTTAAAAAGCTTTTAGACTTTATTTTTATTTGTTTGACTTAAACTTACTAATTTTTCTTTTTGGTAGTAATACCCATTTCTGGTTTTATGTTATCATTTGCAACTTAAGTAAACTGTACCACTAGGGGAAAAAATCCAAAACTATATACTTAGTTACCTAAGTCTTGTGGCTGTGACAACTAGAAGAAAGGTCTCATGCAAAGTACAAGTTACCTAGCCTCTAGGTGAATTTGCATAAGGAAAAAATGTCCTTCATAATACAGATAGAATGAAAGACACAAGCAAGAGTAGGATAATTCACAGCTTTAACTCAATTGTGGATAACTCTGCTATTCTATATTCACTGGGTTTTTTGGAAATTTCCTGTTGATAATGTTTTGTAAAATAAATGTTTCCTCTTATAAACTGTGGATAAATGTGTAACATTTTAAATGCATAAACACCGCCTGCTAGTTAAAGAAGTTTTTTGTGACTCTTATACTTTGAAAATAACATTTAGTTCTGTTAAAAGCCATCTTTTCCTTTTTGTTGTTGTAAACAGATTTTTTTTAAACCTTGGATTCTATTAAAAAGAAGATTTTAAAAATGAAATTACTTTCATTTTATGCACGCAGGGCCTTAAACTAAGCCCCACTTGGTTAAACATAAATAAACATATATAGAGAAATATATATTATTTCTTTCCCAAGAAGCTGTGCAATCAGATTCCTTATAAATATCTGGGCCTCAATTTCTTCTAAATGTTAAGGGTGTGGTGAGGGCACTGGTGGGCTGAACAGATGATCCCCAAGGTTCATTATGGCTCTAATGATTTATGAAGCTAAAAATAAATAAATAAAATTTTTAAAAAGCCCATTTTTTTAAATTTGTATATGCTTTTTTTTATTATTAAATTCAGTTTTATTGAAATACATTCACACACCATACAATCATCCATGGTATACAATCCACTGTCCACAGTATGATAACATAGTTATGCGTTCATCACCACAATCTATCTCTGAACATTTTCCTCACATCAGAAAGAACTAGAACAAGAATAAAAAATAAAAGTGAAAAAAGAACACCCAAATCATCCCCCCATCCCACCCCATTTGTCCTTTAGTTTTCATCCCCATTTTTCTACTCATCCATACACTAGATAAAGGGGGTGTGATCCACAAGGTCTTCACAATCACACTGTCACCCCTTATAATCTACATTATTCTATAATTGTCTTCAGGAGTCCAGACTGCTGGGTTGGAGTTTGGTAGTTTCAGGTATTTACTTCTAGCTATTCTAATACATTAAAACCTAAGAGGCATTATCTATATAGTGCATAAGAATGTCCACCAGAGTGACCTCTCGACACCATTTGAAATCTCTCAGCCACTGAAACTATTTTGCATCCCCCTGTTGGTCAAGAAGATACTCTCAGTCCCACCATGCCAGGTCCACATTCATCCCCAGGAGTCATATTCTGCACTGCCAGGGAGATTTACACCCCTGGGAGTCGGGTCCCACATAGGGGGGAGGGCAGCGAGTTCACCTATCGAGATAGCTCAGTTAGAGACAGAGAGGGCCACATCTGAGCAACAAAGAGGTACTCAGGGGGAAACTCTTAGGCACCATTACATGCAAGTTTAGACTCTCCTTTGTGGTAATGAGCTTCTTAAGGGCAAGTCCCATGCTCGAGGGCTCAACACATCAAACCGCCAGTCCCAATGTTTGTGACAATATCAACACCAGTCCAGGTGAGGATGTCCAACACATCTGCACCTTCCCCCAGATCCTCAGGGCTGGGGAGGGGGAGGCTGTAAATATATTTTTTATTATCTGCCCAAATTACTCTGGGATGTGTCACTATTTCACTCCAGCCTATAATAACCTACCGTATCTCACTTCCTATTCAAAGTTCCATGCAATTGTGGTGTTTGAACAAATCGACTGTAGAGTTGTACCATTTAGAAAATTTAGATCCTGTACCAAATAGATATCTATTCCTTTGGTCTCATATGGAAGTTGAAGTTTTAAAACACAATCAGTTTCAACCTTTACCCATTGGCCTGGCTTGCCCTGGTCTTAACCAGACCTGCTTCATTCATATCACTAATTGAAGTCTGGGCTCTTAAAAAGCCCATTTTTGAAAGCCTATTTTGAAAAAGTCCATAACTCTGGGTTCTAGCCCCAAATCATCTGCCAACTAACTGTGTGACCCTGGGCAAATTACTTGAGTGCTCCGGGCACTTGTTGTCCCACTGGTATGATGACAGGGATAAACTGGGTCACTCCTAAATTTCATTTCTGGGTCAAAATAAATACTTCCTAGAGAACCAAGTTTAAATTTCTTCTGGGCACATAAAAGCAAAATGCCAGGCACACTTCAGTATGCATAACATAATTATAAAATATTTTTCTTACTTTTTAAATGTGTATTTAAGAAAGAATAAACTACATACCAATACTTAGAAATGAAGTTAGTTTTATTTCTATAACACTGGAATATTATATGTTGTTCGATAGTTCTGGAGATAAAATTGAATTTAAAATGCCTTGATTTCTAACTCTTTGTTCTGACAACCAAGCAAAATCATACTCCCGGGTCCTCTCTCTCCAAGCAGAAGTGATGCGGATGTCCTCTGTCCTCCCCTATCTCAGAAGCCCTGGCCTGCCTGGAGCTTCCTGGTGCAGAACATGAGTCCCAGGGGAAGACTGGGGTCAGTGGGGGCAAGGGGCAAATCCAAGGGCCAGAGACAATTAGTAGAAGCTTTTGCCATTTGCTACCCAGTATTTTTACTTTTGAGTAGCTTGCTTCCCATATCCTGGTTGCCTTGTTAAGGGCATGCCCAGGGTTTCTTTCGCAGACTTCGTCGAAATTACATTTCACTTTTACTTTATTGCAGGAAGCACATAAATTACTCGTAAGAGTCTCCACAATATTCCAACATAGTTGTATTTATGAAAGATCAAGGGAATTAGCAAACTAAGCAACAAGCCATAACGACTTCACCATTCACTATATTTAAGTTTAATCTATTTGTTTTCTCAGCCAGTATAGTTTTTCCACTCCACAATTATAATATAAACAATCTTCTCCTTCTCCCAAATCTATTTTACTGGTTTTCTTCTAAAGATAGGAGTAACGTGAGAACTCGTGTTGTTGGTTATTCAGCGAACAACTATTAGGCTGGACAAATCAGTTCACAGCATGCATAGCTTCTTCAGGAGATCAGAGATCGCTTTTTCCCAAGCTAGCCAGAATGCTTGGATGAAAGCCCAGGAAAGAGCAGACATCCTAACTAAGCTTGGAAAGGTGAAGACAGATAAAATAGATGAACCGAGTGCACAAAAATGCACTGTAGAAAGACTCATTCTGGACCAAACTTTAAGGAAAATGACTAATATGTCTCAAATTCAAAGGTAAAGGAGGATCTTAAATAAATGCCTCCACTGTAGGACAGATGGAGACAGCACAGAGCATGATATTCACTCAGCTCTCACACGGAGTCCACAAAAATGGTGCTGTTGAGAGCTGTCTGCATGAGACCCATAAGGAGGCTGGGAGTAAAATCTACAGAATCCTCCAATTTTCACTTCACTCATGAATTTCCTCCTTTCTACCTCTAAAGTTACCAGCAGAGCTCTTGATAATTTGATTGGAAGCAAAAATGATTCTATTGGGAAGCTCACCAGAAATTAGTGTCAGGAGTCTTGGATTATATCCAAAGTAATACCCGTTAAAAGGAAGCATGAGGTGCAAGAGGAGTGAAGCAGGAATGTTTCTGAGTACTAATTCTAGCTTCTTTCTGTCCCTTCATATTACCTATGCATCAAAGAAACAGGGACCAACAAGATCACACGAAGCTCCTCTGCAAAAATTGCTCTTTGATCATGGACAATAGAAGCAAATAAAAAAGGAAGGAAACATTTTGGGCATCCCAGCAAAAACACCGAGTCATTCATAAGGAAAAGAATATTGGAGTGTCATCAGACATTAAGAGCGATGCTTTATTCCATGAGACAATGAGGTAATGATATATTTAAGTTACAGAGAGAAAGAAAATGTGAGCCAAGGATTCTATGTTAAGTTAAACTGACTTTCAAGAATAGGGCCACAGACAAACTGTCAAGAACATGTGAAAAGTCAAAGAATATTGTTCCCAAGAGCCTTTCCTGAGGGGTCTACTAGAGAACTGAGCTCAGCCAACCTAAACTACTGGATAGACACTGATGTGAGATGTGTTAGTGAGCTTTGAACACATATTTACTTGTAGAACTGAGATTAAACCATGGTTATAAGAAAAAATACATTGTGTAATCCCTATATACCATAACAAGGTAGATGAAGTATAACTTTCAAAAATAAGGGGAGACCTTGAGGAGCCTGTGGAGAATGCAGGGGTATTCGCCTACCCCACCTCCATGGTTGCTAACATGACCACAGACATAGGGGACTGGTGGTTTGATGGGTTGAGCCCTCTACCATAAGTTTTACCCTTGGGAAGACGGTTGCTGCAAAGGAGAGGCTAGGCCTCCCTGTATTTGTGCCTAAGAGTCTCCTCCTGAATGCCTCTTTGTTGCTCAGATGTGGCCCTCTCTCTCTGGCTAAGCCAACTTGAAAGGTGAAATCACTGCCCTCCCCCCTACGTGGGATCAGACACCCAGGGAAGTGAATCTCCCTGGCAACGTGGAATATGACTCCCAGGGAGGAATGTAGACCTGGCACCGTGGGACGGAGAACATCTTCTTGACCAAAAGGGGGATGTGAAAGGAAATGAAATAAGCTTCAGTGGCAGAGAGATTCCAAAAGGAGCCGAGAGGTCACTCTGGTGGGCACTCTTATGCACACTTTAGACAACCCTTTTTAGGTTCTAAAGAATTGGGGTAGCTGGTGGTGGATACCTGAAACTATCAAACTACAACCCAGAACCCATGAATCTCGAAGACAGTTGTATAAAAATGTAGCTTATGAGGGGTGACAATGGGATTGGGAAAGCCATAAGGACCAAACTCCACTTTGTCTAGTTTATGGATGGATGTGTAGAAAAGTAGGGGAAGGAAACAAACAGACAAAGGTACCCAGTGTTCTTTTTTACTTCAATTGCTCTTTTTCACTCTAATTATTATTCTTGTTATTTTTGTGTGTGTGCTAATGAAGGTGTCAGGGATTGATTTAGGTGATGAATGTACAACTATGTAATGGTACTGTAAACAATCGAAAGTACAATTAAAAAAAAAAAAAAAAAAAAAAAAAAAAAAAAAAAAAAAAAATAAGGGGAGAATGAGGAGAGAAAATAAGTCGAGTAAGAATGCTGATTGTATATATTATCTGGGAATAAAGGGATATTGCTTCAAATCAGGTAGTTGAAAAGAAAAGAAAAAAGAGATTATTAATTCAATTCAATATTTGTCATAGTAGGGAACCAACAGAAAATTTATTAAAAAGGAGGGTGAGACTTCATAGAAGATATTAGTATAGTAGGTTGCCTGTTACACTTGTTACTTCAGCAATTACTCCTTTCCATCTCTTTCTAAAGTGTTCCTTGCATAACTGAATTTGGAGTACTATCAGGATTCCCTGTAACAGCCACATGCTTAAGCAGGTCAAAGAAATAGGGAGGGTTTTACTCTGTTCCCTTTGGCAGAAAGAGTTATTTCCTTTAGAATCTGAGCTCAAAAGAAGACTTACCTGCTCTAGCTATAAGGAAACAGGAATTAAAAAATCATGGGTATAACCTGCAGAAAGGAGGATGGGCTGGGTTGCTATGGTTTGTGGTAAGAAAAGAAGTAGGTGTAATAAACCGAATATGCTGTGCTTTGTTTAGAAGTTTCACCTGTGCTGTGTAATGAAATATGTTGTTTCAATGTGGTTATTTTCCAATTTCAGTTTAAAGTCCTTAAGGGACCACTGAGGGGAAGGGATGGTTGCTGAGTAGTTAGGACTTCAGGCCCATTACTATTATCACAGCCAGAGCAACCTAATATGCTTATCAGCTTTCACTGCAGAAAGGATTCCACAGCTTTTTTTTTTTTTTTTAAGTGAAAACAACTATTGTATGCAATAGAAGCTGTAAGACAAATGAGGAGGTCAGTGAAGGAAGAGGTAAGATGAAGGAAAGAAAGAAAGCTGCTTAAATGATAGATGGTCAGCTATGCAGTATGAGGATAATAACTGAGAAGTTTTCAAGCAACCTGGAAGAGATAGACATGGCCAAACCCCAGAGGACTCCCTGGCCAAGTCGCCATCTAGAAGAGAAACAACAGGATGTTCTGGTTGCACCATGACTTTGGGGACCAACTTGCTTGGAAGGAGGGCCCTGAAACTGTTTTTGCTCAAGATTAATAATATATACACTATCCAAACTGAAAAAAAGAAGATATCAGTAAAAAAGGTAAGCCAGAAGAAAAGAAGGACTCTTGCTGTGCCAGTTTGAATGTATTATGTCCCCCCAAATGCCATTATCTCTGATGTAATCTTGTGTGGGCAGATGTATCAGTGTTGATTAGATTGCAGTTCTTTGAGCGTTTCTGTGGAGATGTGCCCCACCCAGCTGTGGGTGATGACTCTGATTGGATAATTTCCATGGAGGAGTTACTCCGCCCATTCAGGGTGGGTCTAAGTTGAGTCACTGGAGCCATATAAATGAGCTGACAGACAGAGGGAACTCAGTGCAGCTGAGAGTAACATTTTTAAGAGGAGCTACAACCAAGAGGGACACTGAAGAATGCACAGGAGCTGAGAGTAGCTGCAGACAGTTTGAAGACGGCTGTTGAAAGCAGACTTTTGCTCCGGAGAAGCCAAGAGAGGAAAAATGCCCCAAGAGCAACTAAGAGTGACATTTTTGAGGAACTGCAGCCTAGAGAGGAACGTCCTGGGAGAAAACCACTTTGAAACCAGAACTCTGGAGCAGACGCCAGCCACGTGCCTTCCCAGCTGACAGAGGTTTTCTGGACACCATTGACCATCCTCCAGTAAAGGTACCTGATTGCTGATGTGTTACCTTGGACACTTTATGGCCTTAAGACTGTTACTGTATAACCAAATAAACCCCCTTTTGTAAAAGCCAATCCATTTCTGGTGTTTTGCATTCTGGCAGCATTAGCAAGCTAGAACAGATTTTGGTACCAGGAGTGGGGTGCTTTTGCTGCTGAGTTTGCAAATACCAAACATGTTGGAATGGCTTTTTAAATGGATAAGGGGAAGATTCTGGAAGAATTGTGAGAAACTTGATAGAAAAGGCCTAAACTGCTTTGAAGAGACTGTTTGTAGAAATATGGACTCTAAAGATACTTCTGATGAGGCCTTGAACAGAAATGATAAACATGTTGTTGCGAACTGGAAGAAAGACGATCCTTATTTTAAAGTGGCAGAGACTTTGGCAAAATTGAGCCCTGGTGTCAGATGGAAGGAAGAATTTGAAAGTGACAATCTGGAATACTTAGCTGAGGAGATCTCCAGACTATGTCTAGAGGATGTACCCTGGCTTCTCCTTGCAGCTTATAGTAAAATGCGAGCAGAGAGAGAGAAACTGAGAAACTGAACTCTTGGGTTCAAAGAAACCAGAAGCTAATGGCTTGGAAAATTACAGGCTTCCAGGGGGTGGAATCCCAGAAGCTACAGCACAACATGAGGATGTAACCAAACATGGAACCCAGCCACCATTTCAGTACAAGCCGAGATTGGAAAAGGAGTTAAGTAGAAAGGATTTGTGGAAAGTCCTCTTGTCTGATGGCTTTGACCCATGTGCTTCATGAAAAGCCAACAGAATTTCGGCAAGATCTTTATAGACAGAGCCATTGCCAGTCTGGACTGGAGGAGACAGACAAGGAACAAATTGAAGGAAAAATTTCTTCAAAGACAGAGCCATGGAGGTTGAGGTCTGGAGTCCAGAGGTCTCAGGCTGGGAGAGCGGAGTGGCCCACATGCATGGAAAGGGTGAGTTTGCCCTGGAGGTCGAGTGCGGGTCTTCCACCTCAATGCTCAGGAAATGTTCTGCCACCTCAGGCACCAAAGAGGGTGGAGCACATTCCCAGGGAATTGGGGAGAGCCTGGCTGCCACCCCACTGTTCTGAAGGCACTGAGCATGTGCTCTGGAGATGGAAGGGAATCCAGATGCTGCCCCAATGTTTGAGGAGGGTGGGGCCAAGAAGGTGGTCTCCCCAATGTGTGGATATGATGGAGAACTCACCCCAGCATTTGGAGAGAAAAGGACTGCCAAAAAGGCCCTTAGGAAGGGTTAGACTCCCACTCTCTCAAGCCCCAAGGATGCAACGTCATTCTGTGAATGACTCAGAGTTTGAAATCTAATGGAGTTTGTCCTGCAGGTTTTAGGAACTGTTTTGGTCCTGTAAACCCTGTTTTCCTTTCAGTTTCTCCTTATGGCAATGGGAATGTTTATCCTATGAATGTCCCTCCTTTGTATATTGGAAGCACATAACTTGCTCTAAGTTCACAGATCCACAGCGAAAGGAAAATTATGCCTTACGACTGACCATGCCTATAACTGATCTTGATGGGATCTTATTGTTACTGAAATAATTTAAGTTTCTGTGATATCGTTGTAGGATGAATGTATTTTGTATATGGAAAGAGAATGTCATCTTGAGGTCCAGGAGGTGGAATGTGCCAGTTTGAATGTATTATGTCCTCCCAAACGCTATTGTCTTTGATGTAATCTTGTGTGGGCAGATATTATCAGTATTGATTAGATTTTAATTCTTTGAGTGTTTCTGTGGAGATGTGCCCCACCCAACTGTGGGTGATGACTCTGATTGGATAATTTCCATGGAGGAGTTACTCCGCCCATTCAGGGTGGGTCTAAGTTGAGTCACTGGAGCCATATAAATGAGCTGACAGACAGAGGGAACTCAGCGCAGCTGAGAGTAACATTTTTAAGAGGAGCTACAACCAAGAGGGACACTGAAGAATGCACAGGAGCTGAGAGTAGCTGCAGACAGTTTGAAGATGGCTGTTGAAAGCAGACTTTTGCTCCGGAGAAGTCAAAAAGAGGAAAAATGCCCCAAAAGGAACTAAGAGTGACATTTTTGAGGAACTGCAGCCTAGAGAGGAACGTCCTGGGAGAAAACCACTTTGAAACCAGAACTCTGGAGCAGACACCAGCCACGTGCCTTTCCAGCTAACAGAGGTTTTCCAGACACCATTGGCCATCCTCCAGTGAAGGTACCCGATTGCTGATGTGTTACCTTGGACACTTTATGGCCTTAAGACTGTTACTGTGTAACCAAATAAACCCCCTTTTGTAAAAGCCAATCTATTTCTGGTGTTTTGCATTCCGGCAGCATTAGCAAACTAGAACACTTGCTAATTATTAAAAAAGTGGTAGAAAACAAAAAGGATGCCCATAAGACAGACCAAATATTAAAAGACCGTATATATAAAATACTTACATATCTATTTAAATATAACAAGAGAAAATATAATGGAACTGAGGCCAAGCATAGTAATGTATACAATACACATATATATAAAATACATATTACACATGAAAATGTATACATTATACAATATTAATGTACATTAGTAAGTGAAAAAGCAAGGTGAAAATATGTAGAGTATGCTAATATTTATCTAAGAATGAAGGAAGAAAGAATATACACATGTATCTGCTTATATTTTAAAAACAACGAAAGGATAAACAATACTTAAAAAATGGTTATCTACAGGGGAGAGACAATATAGGGTGAAGGGGACTGAGATAGAATCCTGACATCTTTGGATAAGCTGTGTTTTATAGATTTGTCTTATAACCACATATACCTTTGATAAATTATATAAGAAAGTTAAATTTTCAAAAATTAAAAAAAAAAAAAAAACAGAAAATAAAACAAAAGATGGTAAAGTCATCAATCTGGCAATGTAAGATATCCCCTGGAAAAGCCTCCCTTCAGAATCAACTAATAAAAGGACAAATCTTACTTGCTTTGAACTCTGGAGTAAGACAGAGACTGGAGAAGGACTCCACAACATTGAATCGAAAAAGAAAATGAGACATCAAAATCAGGTAGGAGATTTACGTCCTGAACTGGCCAGTCTGGATCCCTTCCCCTCACCCAGTCTCACACAGCCTAAGAGTCACACAGAGGAGCAGGGCCCAGGTCCCTCCTGCCACAGAGGCAGGCTACAGAGCCACTCATGGCAACGAGCTAGAACCACATGAACATGATACAGCAGCTGAGGTGTGCTGCATACAAAAGTGCCCATAGGGAATAAAGAATCCATGGCAGAACTGTTGGCAAGAGGTGCAGACACTCAACCCAGGCTCTCCTTGCTGGACCACCTAAACCCAAAGCAGACCTCTCCGAGTTGACCTCATCTGGCTCCCTGGGGCAGGATACTCCAATGGGGAAGAAACTGGAGGCAGACCTCCCCCCTACGTGGGACCAGACACCCAGGGGAGTGAATCTCCCTGGCAACGTGGAATATGACTCCCGGAGAGGAATGTAGACCCGGCATCGTGGGATGGAGAACATCTTCTTGACCAAAAGGGGGATGTGAAAGGAAATGAAATAAGCTTCAGTGGCAGAGAGATTCCAAAACGAGCCGAGAGATCACTCTGGTGGGCACTCTTACGCACACTTTAGACAACCTTTTTTAGGTTCTAAAGAATTGGGGTAGCTGGTGGTGGATACCTGAAACTATTAAACTACAACCCAGAACCCATGAATCTCGAAGACAGTTGTATAAAAATGTAGCTTATGAGGGGTGACAATGGGATTGGGAATGCCATAAGGACCAAACTCCACTTTGTCTAGTTTATGGATGGATGTGTAGAAAAGTAGGGGAAGGAAACAAACAGACAAAGGTACCCAGTGTTCTTTTTTACTTCAATTGCTCTTTTTCACTCTAATTATTATTCTTGTTATTTTTGTGTGTGTGCTAATGAAGGTGTCAGGGATTGATTTAGGTGATGAATGTACAACTATGTAATGGTACTGTAAACAATCGAAAGTACAATTTGTTTTGTATGACTGCGTGGTATGTGAATATATCTCAATAAAATGATGATTAAAAAAAAAAAAAAAGAAACTGGAGGCAGAAAAGCCTCACAGAGTGGGAAAAAAAAGAGTGGGAAATCTGAATTGCTTTAAGACAGGATGGGTCTCAGAACTAAAAAGTAAAAGGAAAGGGGGGCACTGGGAGAGGGAGAGAACTTAAAAAAATCATAATTGCTGGGGAGAAAATTCTGCACAAAAAAAAACCAGAACAGATCAAGATTCCTGGAGAAGGAACAGAGGAAAGGAAGTTTTCTCCTGGAGATGAAACAATTGCACACAAAAAAGCCATCTTAAAAATTATACCACATATGAAGGGCAAGAATCAGGTGTGGAAGAGCTGAGGAATCCTGAACAGTTAAGCAAGGCCTACTCTAAAAGCCCGGAATAAGTTGGACCAAGTGCCAAAGAACAGCCTTAACACAAAGCCAATCAAAAATAAAACCCTAGACAAGAGGGAGAAATGGACCTTTAGAGTTAATGCATCAAAATAATCAGATACCAAGACAGCAGCAAAAAAATTACAAGCCATACTAAGAAACAGAAAGACAGGGCTCAGTCAGGGGAACAAATGAAAATTCAGAGGAGACATGGAATCTGGAACAACTATTAAAGATGTTGAAACAAATCTCCCAAATCAATTCAAGGAGATGAAGAAAAATATAGATAGAAATAAACTAATGGTGGATATAGAGCTAAAAGATATTAAACAGACAATATGGGAGCATAAGGAAGAATTTTAAGGTTTAACAAGAAATGTAACAGAAATGATGGGAACGAAAGGCACAATAATGGAGCTTAAAATACACTGGAAGCATATAACAGCACATTTGAACAGGCAGAAAAAAGAATCAGTGAACTAGAAGATAGGAAAATAAAACTCATACAGTAGGACAGGATAAATGAAATTGTACAGTCAGAAGACCAGATAGAGAAAAGAACAGAAAAAATTGAAGAGTTTCTCAGGAACTTGAGTGACAGTATGAAGCATTCAAACATATGCACCATGGGTATCTGAGAAGGAAAAGAGAACGGAAAGAGGCAGAAAGAATGTTTGAGAAAAGAACCACCAAGAATTTCCCAACTCTACAAAACACATAAAATACATGTCCAAGAAGCGCAACATACTCAAAACAGAATAAATCCTAATGGAACTACTCTGATACACACACTAATCAGAATGTCAAATGCCAAAGATAAAGAGAGAATTCTGAAAACAGCAAGAGAAAAGCAATTCGTTGCATACAAGGGATCCTCAATAAGACAGTGCCAATTTCTCACCAGAAACTGTCCAGACGAGAAGGCAGTGGTATGATACATTTAAGACACTGCAAGAGAAAAGCTGCCAGCCCAAAATTCCATATCTGGCAATTCTGTCCTTCAAAAATAAGGGAGAGGTTAAAATATTCCCAGATAAACAGAAACAGAGCTCATCAACAGAAGACCTGCACTACCAGAACTGCTAATGGGAGTTCTTCAGGTTGAAAGGAAAAGACAGGAGAGAGTGGCTTGGAGTAGTGCGAAGAAGGAAAGATCTTCAGTAAAGGTAACTAAAAGGGTAAATGCAAAACTCTTATAAGTATTTGCATTCTGTGTTTCAGAATACAATTTAACAAGAAAAAGTCATATTTCCCGATAATAGACATGCAAAATATAAAGAGGTAATGTGGGACAAAAACAAAATAAAGAGGGGAAACAGATGTATATGGTAGCGGAGAATGTGTATGCTATTGAAGCTAAGTTGGTATCTTTTTATATTAGTAGGTTATACATGTAAGTTGTGAAATACATGCCCCACAAAGGAGGTGTTTTTTTAAATAAACAGAAACAGAAATGAGAAAGGAATCAGTCTGATACATCACAAAAGATCAGCTATATAGAAAAGAAGTCTGCAATAAAGGAAAAGTGAGACAAAAAAAAAGATATAACATTAAAAACCAAGGGATGAAATGGCTGAAATAAGTATTGCCTTTACAGTAATAACTCTGAATGTTAATAGACTAAATTCCCTAATCAAAAGACACAGGTTGGCAGAATGGATTAAAAAAAATATGGTCCAACTGTATGTTGTTTACAAAAGACTCACTTTAGACCCAAAGATACAAATAGGCTGAAAGTGAAAGGATGGAAAAAGATAATCCATGCAAACAGTAACCAAAAAAAAACTGGGGTAGCTGTACTAAAATAGAACAAAATAGACTTTAAGTCAAAAGCTGTTGTAAGAGACAAAGAAAGACACTATATATTAATAAAAAGGGCAATCCACCAAGAATAAGTAACAATCATAAATATTTATGCATGGTGCCTGTGCCAGTTTCGATGTATTACGTCTCCCAAAATGACATGTTCTTTGATGCAATCTTGTGGGGGCAAACGTATCAGTGTTGAGTAGGTTGGAATCTTTGGATTAGGTTGTTTTCATGGCGATGTGACTCAGTCAGCTGTGAGTAATACCTTTGATTAGATTATTTCCATGGTGGTGTGTCCCTGCCAATTCAGTGTGGGTCTTGATTAATTAACTGGAGCCCTATAAAAGCTCAGACAAAAGGAGCTCGCTGCTGCAGCTTAGAGAGACATTTCAAAGATGGCCTCTGAAAGCTGACACTGACATTTTGGAGAATACCATTTTGAAATGCAACCTGGGAGCAAGGAGATGCCAGTCATGTGCCTTCTGAGCTAACAGAGGTTTTCTGGACACCAATGGCCTTTCTCCAGTAAAGGTATACTCATGTTTATGCCTTGTTTGGACACTTAAATGGCTGTAGAACTGTAAATTTGTAACCAAATAAAACCCCTTTATAAAAGCCAATCCATTTCTGGTATTTTGTACACTGGCAGCATCAGAACAGTGCCCAAAAATACATGAAGCAAACACTGGCAAAACTGAAGGGAGAAACAGACACCTCTACAATAATAATTGGAAACTTCAATATATCACTTTCATCAATAGATAGAGCATCTAGACGGAAGATCAATAAGGAAACAGAGAACTTGAATAATATGATAAATGAACTAGACCTAACAAATATATGCAGAAAACTGCACCCCCAAAACAGCAGGATATACATTCTCCTGAAGTGCACACGGATCACTCTCTAGGATAGAGCACATGTTGGGTCACAAAACAAGTCTCAATAAATTTAAAAATACTGAAATTATACAAAGCACTTTCTCTGACCATAATGTCATGAAGCCAGAAATTGATAACAGGTATAGAACTGGAAAATACACAAATATATGGACATTAAATAATACACTCTTAAACAATTGGTGGGTCAAAGAAGAAATTGCAAGGGAAATCAGTAAATATCTTGAGATGAATGAAAAAGAAAACAAAACATATCAAAACTTACGGGATGCAGCGAAGGTATGCTGAGAGGGAAATTTATGGCCCTAAACACTTACATTACAAAAGAAAAAAGAGCTAAAAACAAAGATCTAACTGCACACCTGGAGAAACTAAAAAAACAAAAAACAAAACAAAACAAAACAAAAAAATCCCAGAAAACTAATCCAAAAGCAAGCAGAAGGAAAGAAATAAGAAAGATAAGAGCAAAAATAAATGAAATCAGAATTGAAAAAACAATAGAAAGCATTAACAAAACCAAAAATTAGTTACATGAAAAGATCTATAAAATTGGCAAACCGTTAGTTAAACTGACAAAGGAAAAAGAGAGAAGACATAAATAAGTAAAATCAGAAATGAGAAGGGGTGTATTACTACTGACCTCACAGAAATTAAAAGGATCAAGAAAGATACTATTCAAGAGATTGAATCAGTCATCAAAAACATCCCAACAAAGAAAAGTCCAGTAGCAGACGGTTGCACAAGAGAATTCTACCAATCATTCCAAGAATCCTGCTCCACCTCTTCCAAAAAACTGAACAGTAGGGAACACTATCCAACTCATTCTATGAGGCCAACCTCACTCTAATTCCAAAGTCAGATAAAGATACTAAAAAAAAAAAAAATTACATGCCATTTTATCTTATGAATATAGATGCAAAAATCCTCAATAAAATACTTGCAAATTGAATCCAACAGCACATTAAAAGAATCAGACACCATGATCAAGCGGGATTTATCCCAGGTATGCAAGGGTTGTTCAATGAATTTAATACACCACATTAACAAAACTAAGGGAAAAAACTTCATGACCATCTCAAGTGACACAGAAAAGCACTTGACAAAATTCAGCATCCTTTCTTGATAAAAACACTTAGAAAATAGGAAAAGAAGGAAACATCCTCAACATAATAAAGAGCATACATGAAAAACTCACTGCTAACATCATACTCAATGGTAAAAGACTAAAACTTTTCCCTCTAAGATCTGGAACAAGACAAGGATTCACACTGTCACCACTGCTATTCAACAACGGACTGAAGTTCTAGCCAGAGCAATCAGACAAGAAAAAGAAATAAAAGGCATCTATTCTAGTTTGCTAATGCTGCCGGAATGCAAAACACCAGAAATGGATTGGCTTTTATAAAGGGAGTTTATTTGGTTACACAGTTACAGTCTGAAGGCCATAAAGTGCCCAAGGTAAGTCATCAACAATCAGGTACCTTCACTGGCGGATGGCCAATGGCATCCGGAAAACCTCTATTAACTGGGAAGGCATGTGGCTGGAGTCTGCTCCAAGTTCTGGTTTCAAAATGGCTTTCTCCCAGGATGTTCCTCCCTAGGCTTCAGCTTCTCTTCAAAATGTCACTCTCAGTTGCTCTTAGGGTGTTTGTCTTCTTTTAACTTCTCCAGAGCAAGAGTGTGCTTTCAACGGCCGTCTTCAAACTGTCTCTCATCTACAGCTCCTGTGCTTTCTTCATAGTGTCCCTCTTGGCTGTAGCTCCTCCTCAAAATGTCACTCTCAGCTGCACTGAGTTCCTTCTGTTTGTCAGCCCATTTATATGGCTCCACTGATCAAGGCCCACCCTGAATGGGTGGGGCCACACCTCCATGGAAATTATCTCATCAGAGTTATCACCTACAGTTGGGTGGGGTGCATTTCCATGCAGACAACCTAATCCAAATGTTCCAACTTAATCTCCACTAATATGTCTGCCCCACAAGATTGCATCAAATAATATGGCTTTTTTTGGAGGACATAATACATTCAAACTGGCACAGCATCCACATTGGAAAGGAAGAAATAAAACTTTCACTATTTTCAGTTGACATGATCCTATATAAAGAAAGCCTGAAAACTCTACAGCAAAGCTACTAGAGCTAATAAATGAATTCAGAAAAGAGGTGGGGTACAATATCAAGAAGCAAAAATCAATAGTGCTTCTACACAGTAGTAATGCTCAATCTGAGGAGGAAATCAAGGAAAAAACTCCATCTACAATAGCAACTAAAAGAATCAAATATCTAGGAATAAATTTAACCTAGGATGCAAAGGGCTTCTATATGGAAAACTACAAAACTTTGCTAAAAGAAATCAAAGAAGATCTAAGTAAATGGAAGGACATCCCATGTTCGTGGACTGGAAAACTAAATATTAAGAAGTCAATTCTACCGAAAATGATTCAGAGATTCAATACAATCCCAATCGAAATTCCAACAACCTACTTTGTAGAAATGGAAAAGTCAATCATTAAATTTATTCAGAAGGATAAGAGGCCCTGAATAGCCAAAACCATCTTGGAAGAGAAGAACAAATTTGGAGGACTCACACTTCCTGACTTTAAAATTTATTACAAAGCTACAGTGGTCAAAACAGCATGGTATTGGTGCAGGGTAGTTATACAGACCAATGGAATCAGTTGAGAGCTAAGAAACAAGACCCTCACATCCATGGCCAATTTATTTTTGACAAGGCCACCAAGTCTACTCAATTGGGAAAGAATAGTCTATTCAACAAATGCTGCTGGGAGAACTGGATATCCATAACCAAAGAACGAATGAGGACCCCTGCCTCACAGCATATACCAAAATTAACTCAAAATGGATCAAAGACCTAAATTTAAGAACTAGGACTATAAAACTTCTAGAAGAATGCAGAAGGAAGAATCTTCAGGATCTTGTGTTAGGCAATGGTTTCTTAGACTGTACATACAAAGTGCATACAACAGAAGAAAAAACAGACAAATGAGACCTCATCAAAATTAAAAACCTTTGTGCATCAAAGAACTTTGTCATAAAAGTGAAAAGACAACCTACTCAATGGGAGAAAATATTTGGAAACCACATATCTGATAAGGGTTTAATATTCAGCATACATGAAGAAATCCTATGACTCAACAACAAGAAGACAACCCAATAATAAAAATTGGGAAAAGATTTGAATAGAAATTTCTCCAAAAAGGATATGCAAAAGGCTAAAATGTACATGAAAAGATGCTTAACATCATTAGCTCTCAGGGAAATGCAAATCAAAACCACAGTAAGATACCATTTCACACCCACTAGGATGGCAGCTATTTACAAAGCAGAAAATTACAAATTTTGGAGAAGATGTAGAGAAGCAGGAACACTCATTCCTTGTTGGTGGGGATGTAAAATGGTGCAGCCGCTGTGAAAGATAGTTTGGCCTTTCCTCATAAAGTTAGGTCTAGAATTACCTTATGACCCAGCAATCCCACTTCTATGTATATGAAATGAAAGCAGGGACTTGAGCAGATACTTGCACACTGATGCTCATAGCAGCATTAATTCACAATTGCCAAAAGATGAAAGCAACCCAAGTGTCCCTCAACAGATGATGGATAAACAAAATTTTGTATACACATACAATGGAATATTAGTCAGCATTAAAAAGGAACGAAGCTCTCTTCATGCAACATGAACAAACCTTGAACAGATCGTATTAAATGAAATAAGCCAGACACAAAAGGACAAATATTGTATTATCTCACTGATTGGGGAATAATTAGAATGGGCAAACTCAGTGTCAGAATCTAGAATAGGTTACCAGGGGCTAGGCTGGGGATAGGGAATGGGGAGTTAATGCTTAAACTGCACAGAATTTCTATTGGGTTGATTGCAAGGTTTTGGAAATGACTGGTGGTGTTGGTAGCACAACATTGTGAATATAATTAACAGCACTGGCTTATATATGTGAATGTGATTAAAAGGGGGAAATTTTAGGTAATATATATGTTACTAAAATAAAAAATTAAAAGAAAAAATATAGGACTGCACAATACAGTGAACCCTTTTGCAAATGATGGACTTGAGCCAATAATACAACTATAAAATGTTATTTCATGAATTATAACTACCGCACTAATGCAACGTGTCAATAATAGGTGGTATATGGGGGAAAAATTCACTGTAGTGTAAACTATGGACTATAGCTAATAGTACAATTATAATATTATTTCATCAACTGTAACAAAGGTGTCATACTAATGCAAAGTGCTAATAATAGGAGGGTTAATGGGAACTCTATTTTGTACGTAGTTTTTTCTGTAAACTTACAACTTCTCTAATAAAAAAATAATAAAAACAAAGCAAAACAAAACCAATGAAAGGGAACGTGAATCACTGAGTTAGTGTTGCACCTCCACAAGGAGGAAGGATCCCAACCGACTTTAAGACACAGTGATTCACTCAAGTATGTATCTGGACGTGGTTGAAGGGGGAAGTTTTAGATTTTATATTTTACTAAAATAAAAATTAAAACATAAATAATGTTAGCAATGGATTAAATCCATTAAATAAATAGGCACCCATGAATCATACTGTTAGAAATGAAAAAGTGAATGAGGACAAGTAAAAGTTCTTTATAGTAGAAAAACAACTAATAGCTGCAGAAGGAATGATGATGTTAAAAAATCACAATTCGCTAAACATCCTATTAATAATTCAGGTAAGAAACCTCAACGGATGCCAAAACCAGCTGGTGAATGGTTGACGAGAAAAGGGATATTTACTCAGTCTCAAAGAATCTCCTCACAAAGTAGTGATCACTTACAAAGAGAATGAGAGCTTTATGGTGGAGACAGGAAGACACCAGCATAATAAGTGAGAAAAGTACCATGACAGACACCAAATTCCCAAGGTGATGACATAACAACAATAAAAAAATAGCATCTATGCTACTCCAGCCAAATCTGCATAACCAGGAGAAAACAGACAAGACCAAATTGAGGGAGAGTCTACAAAAGGACTGGCCTGTAATCTTTAGCATGTGCAGATCAAGAAAGTCAAGGAAAGGCTGAAGAGCTGTTCCAGGATGGAAGAAACCAGAGACACCAACAACTGGCTGCAGTGCGTGACCCAGGATCTCGTGATTTGCCATCAGGAGAGTCACTGGAACAATTAACAGAACTTTAACAGCAGCTCTAGATGAAGGATAGTGGGAGTTCTGTGTACTATTCTTGCTACTTGTCTATGAGTTTGAAACTGTTTCCAAATAACTATTTTTTCAAAGTAACAAGTATATATCCCTACTAGGATATATACTCATGACAAGAACCATCAAAATACTTTTAACTACTTTTAGTTAACATGTTGTTGGAGGTCTGCTGATTTGCATAGGCTGAGGTCATTGTTTGTGTTTACCATGTGGTAAAGCAAATGAGTGATGATGGAATATTCTAGTTCTATCATTCCCAGCATTATTGAAAAAAATATTCTCAGTGAGAGAGAAAAGAGACCCAGATGTAAGGTCCAAGAGGTTAGGCAAAAACCCTATCGTCTTGAATTGAAACAGAGAGCATCAGTATGAACTCATACTGGATTTTATCTTTAACACACACATATCCCTCAAACAGAGCAGTGATTGCCTCTGGAGTGGGGGATGGTAAAGGGTGGAGATTCACATTTTATTTATTTGAAGTTTGAGTATTCTTATATATGTCAAATATAGAATTTTGCAATTTTAAAATGCAAAACTCAGAAAAATTAATTTGTGTAAGTACTTAGACTCATTTTCTAATTTCTTAACAATATGTTGGGTGATCTTTTAGGTCTTTTTAACACCTACTTCCCCCAAATGCCACTTACACTGTTCTCTAAGGGCACAGCAAATTTCTAGTAGTCTGAAAGAGAAAAGAAAATCACAGTGTATTTTCAATTATTCATAATAAATGAGGCACAAGATTAGAGATGGACAAAAATAGCACAGATAATTGAAATCTATAAGGAATCTTGAAAACCATACATTGCCAGGTTATTACATTGCCATCTATCCCTGTCATCTTTCTTCTGGCTTGAACTACTCTGGTTCAAACTTTCTTGAGCTATAAGTTCTAAATGACCCTAATAGCATGCCTCAAAGGAGGAAAAATAAAATGTTGGCAAATATCAGATCTCTCCAGCTTTGTCAACAAGCATCACCCCCTTTACTTTACTTGTGGGCCCCCAAGTAAAGTTCAAAAGTTTCTTCATTTTAACCCAGAAAGGGGAAAATTCATCCTAATGGGGTAATATTTCTGGGTGTGCAGTTTCCTTGATGCTAACATTTCCTCAGATGCCAGGCTGTAGTGTGCCAACCCCTGCTCTAAGCTATTTAACTAATTAGAGGAGGGCCCCAATGACCCTAAAAAACTCTTAATGAAAATCTGAGTGCTTCAGAATCTCTCCAAACCAGCCTAGAGCTGTGTTAGAACCAAACATTACTTCCTAGCACCATAAGTCATTATGAAAGACCTAGAAATTATCCACAAACTGTGAACCTCTTTAGCAAATCTACGAAAATGCTTGCTGCTTCATTGCTAGATGTAGACAAAACTTCCACAAATTGCTAGAATATTAGATTTGCAACTTGCTTTCCTGAAGTCTCCTTCCTCATCTAAACTAATAGAGTATGCCTTTGATCTCTGAGCAAAAAAAAGAAAAGGCTTCAATCACCCCGGGCTTGTTTCCAAATTTCATGAGTCTGTAGGTTTTATTCAATGCCGGGGGGCTTCAAACCACTTCTAGCATAAATTCCAAACCAATATGGTGATATAAGCCTATGTATGTAATTTCCTGTCAAACTGACATGATCAAGAAAAAAAGGAAAACTCAGGAAATTAGGGAGGCTGCCAACTACATACTCAGATATTTCAGCCACAAACAGGAAAGGAATGAGAGAAGCACCAAGGAAAGGAAAATAAGGAAGAAAACTACCTGATGAAGGTGTAAACAGGTACACTACTTGTCAGAGGCCTGAACCCCAATTTGGAGCTAGAGAGGCTAAAGATGAAGGTAGATCTTGGAGCAGTTGATGGGGAGTAGAGTCTCGGACTGAGGGTGTCTGGGGGGAAGGTCCACTGAAGGGGGTGTGGCCAGGACCGTGACTGGCCTCAGAGGGGGCAGTGAGGCTGGTTTGTTGGGGTCATAGGTCATTGCCTCAAGTAATTTCTAGCTGCCAAGGCAGAGAGGGGAGCTTAATAAACACAAAGGTAAAACTCCTTTAACAGAGGCTATCTCCACCCACCTACAACAACTCCACAATCCAACAAGAATGATTTAATCTCCATGCTGGCAAAATTACAATAAATTTAAATTATTTACTCTTCTTCAGAATGCACGTGAAAGGTCTGTTAAAGATCCAAACACTTTTATTCAGAATTAATATCAGCTCCTAACACTAGACAAAAAGTTTTCCATTCTATAGAAGAGCTAGAGAAAAATAATTGGACATTACAAAAAAAAAAAATCAGTAGTTCAAAAGAAGAAACTAATTTAATAAAGCAGAACAAATAATCTCTGGAAATAGGCTTGTCGAAAGAAGATTTTTAATCCCTAATTTGTATTTTCATTTTCAGTAAGATTTTAAGAACCCCTATATTAATATATAGCCATGAAAAAAAAATCTTAAAAAAATGAAAGTGTTCCTGGAAATGACAACATTTTCAAATAACTCAATAGAGACAGTAAACAGAATATTGGATGGTGCAGAAAACAGAAACAACAGATTAGGTGACACATGTAAGCAGTTCCCTCAAAATTTATCCTCAGAGTAAAAAGTTAAAGAGATGGGAATTATCAAATAATAGATAAGAAAAATAGGGGATAGATTCAGGAGACACTACATATGCACAACAGGAGTTTTAGAAGGGCTGAATAGAGCAGATTCATTAGAAGCAAAAAATAAAAAATAAAAAGGAGAAAGGGGAGGGAGATAGAGGGAGAAGGAAAAAGCAGTCAACAATGAAGCGGGTGCAACTGCAGTTAAGTTTAAATGATTACAGTTAATGTGTCTGTGATCCTTACATTAACATCAAGAAACAATTTTGAAAAAAAAGTAAAGATACATGAATAATTTAAACCTGAATTTAAAATCCCAGATCATGTCAAGCAAAATTATGGGTTGAAGAAGAGGTAGAAGAGGAAAAATCATATATTAAATACTTATGTTTCATTACTGACAGTAACACAAAAATATCAATTTTACTATGACGTTTGAGAATTTAAAGGAAATAATTATTAAAAATAGATGCAACAATGCTATAACGTGGATGAACCTTGAAGACATCATGTTGAGTGAAATGAGCCAAACACAAAAAGACAAATATTGTATGCTCTTGTTTATATGAAATACCTAGAATAAGTCAATATCATAGAGACAGATAGTAAATTACTGGGTACCAGGAGCTGGATGAGAGGGAGGAGTTACTGCTTAATCAGTGCAGGGTTTCTGTTTGAGGTTATAAAAAAATTGGAGTAACGAATGCTGGTGATGGGAGCAAAACATTGTGAATGCAATCAATACCACTGAAATGTACACTTGAACGTGGTTAAAATGGGAAATTTTGAGTTGTACATATGTCACTACAATAAAAAATTTTAAAAAATGTCATGGACATTAGAGAAAGGACATTGGTTTCAGACAAACTAAATTGGATTTGAGGCTCAGCTTCATCACAAATCATGTGAATATGTATAAAGTATGAATCTTATCTCATCTACAAAACAGGGATAATAGTAGCTTCTTTACCATATGATTGTTTGGAAGAGTAACTGAAATAAAGCGTGTAAAGTACATAGCACACTGCCTGGCATATGGGAAAAGTGGAGTGTTAGCCATTATTTTTATTAACAAAAGGAAAAAAACTTGGTAACTATAACAAAAGACAGGAAACTAAAAGGAAAAGTTAAGCAGCTGTAATAAACAGACAGCAGACACAAGACCAAAGATATCAGTTATCACAATACCTGGTTTACTATGTACTAGGTACTCAGGATATAGTAGGAAAAAAAGAAAAGGCAGGCTTGGAACATGCAGATATCCAGGGCAACACATCCGAGGCAGATGGTAAGTAAGCATAAAGCTCCAAGAACCTGGGCATGTTCAAGAACAAACAGGAGGCCAGTGTGGCTGAAGCAGTGAGCAAAAAGAACCACAGAGGCATTTGGAGAAATAATGGGGGTTGGGGCTGGTGGTGGGGGTGTCAGGGGGTGTCAGGACCTATAAATCCTTTTCCTCTGAATGAGACGGGGAGTCACTGGAGAGCTTTAAGCAAGAATGATGTGATCTGACTTTCTTTTTTGACAAGATAATTCTGGCTGCTATACTGAAAATGGAATTAAAGGCAGTAAGAGGTAGAGAGGTCAATTAGGAAATGAATGTTGTAATCTAGGAAAGAGATGATAATGGCCTAGTTCAGGGTGGTGGCAGTGGAGATGGTAAGTGGCTGGACTCTCTGGGTATACTTTGAAGGAAGTTAACAGGATTTGTTGGCTGTTTGGATGTGGGAAGTGAGAAAGAAAGGAGTCAAGGATGACTCCAAGGTTTCTGGCCAGAGTAATGGGAAGGATACAGTTGTCAGCAGCTGTGATGGAACCACCAAAGGAGGAGCATTTGTGGAAGAGTGTGGGTAGATGTTCAGTTTTGGATGTGTTAAATTTGAGATGCCCTTAGGGGGAATGGAAAAAGTAAAAGAAATAGCCAGGAAGCTATTCGAATCTGGAAAGGCGGTCCCAGAGATGTGTATTTCATACTCATAATACATATAATGGTACTTAAAGGCATGAAACTGGGTTCAGATCACCCAGGAAATAGATGCAGACCGAGAAGAGAAGAGGTCCGAGGACTAAGGCCTGGAGCACATCACTGTTTGTAGATGGAGGAAATGAGGAGGAGCCAACCATGGGAGACAGAGAAAGAATGGCCGATGAAGTACAATAAATCCCAGAAGAGTGAGAGATCTTGAAGCCAAGGTACGAAGAGGGAGGAAAAGAGCAACTTTATCAAATGCTGCTGGTGGGTCCTGCTAAATGACGACTGAGATTGACTACTGGGTTTAGCAATGAGGAGATCACTGGTGACCTTGACAAGGGTAGTTCAGTGGAGGGGGGAAGGGTGAAAGTTTGAGAGGCAAGAGACAAATAGGATCAAAAGAGTATTGGTTTTTATTTTCTTAAATGAAAGAAATGTCAGGAGATGTCTATGATGATGCAAGAGAGAGTGGGGAATATTGCTGAAGTGACCAATTATTTTAAAGTTTAAAGGGCAAGCAAAAGAAAGCATAAACTAAAAAAAAAAAAAAAGAAAAGGACAGCAATATAATATTGGACAAAGTAGAATTTAAGACAAAAAGCATTAAATGGGGCAGAAGTTAATATATATTTGACTGATAAACTATGCAACAAACTAAGAAAGTTGTCAAAGAAGCATTTGCCTAAAGAATACTACACCCAGATGAATTTAGGGCAAGACTGAGCAAACCTTCAGATAAGTGATTCTTTGTTATTTAAAATTATCAAAACAATACAAAGAAGAGAAATATTTCACTTCATTTGAACAAGATAGTTGAACCGTGGTACCAAAAACTGACAAAGAAATTAAAAAAAAGACAAAAAGTCAAATTTCTATTACGAAGTCTTAAATAAAATACAAGTAGATTATATCCAGCATATTACAGGAAAAACAAATGACACCCAGGCAGAATTTATCCCAGGAATACAAGGATTGTTCAATAGAGACAATAAGACTAATTAATCATATTGTTAGTCAAAAGTAGAAAAGCAATTTAAATTTTCTCAATAGGTGTTTAAAAAAAGCATTTAATACAAATCCAATAATCACTCATAATTTTAAAAATCTTAATCTAGGCATAAAAGGCTCTTACCTTAATATGATAAATAATATCTGCCTGAAACCAACAGTCAACAAAAAGTTTATATAATGATAAAACAGTAAAGGCTTTCCAAGTCAAGCCAAGAACAAGAGAAAAATTCCATCATCATTATTTTTCAAGTGTCCTAGAAAATTTAGTCAGTGTAACAAAATAAGAAAACGACATTTTTAAAAGTGTAACTACTAGCAAGAAGGAAATAAAATTTTCATTTTTGCAAATGATAAAACAGTCTAACTGGAAAATTCAAGAAACATGAAAACTTATTAGAACTTATTTTTTTTAAGTTCAGTAAAATGTCAGGGCGCCAAAGACACTTAGAAATCAATAGCCTTTTACCGACCAAACCAGGCAGATATCAATTTAAACTACTATTTACAAAAGCAAACTCCCCAACCCTCTAGAATTGTTCTGTCCAATATAAATGTAATGGGAGCCACATATATCATTTTAAAGTCTAGAAGCCACATGAAGAAAAATAAATAAAAAGAAATAGGTGAAACTAATTTTTGTAACATATTCTATTTAACCCAATATGTCCAAAATATTATTTCAACATGTGATCAATATTTTTAAACTACTGATGAGATATTTTACATTCTGTTTTTATACTAAGTCTTCAAAATCCAGTGCATTTTTTTCCATCCATAGCACATTTCAATTTGGAATAGCCACCTTTCAAGTCTTCAGGTGGCCAGTGGCTACTAGACCTGGGTATAAACCTACTAAGGTATGCATAGGACTTACAAACTTGAAAACCCCAAAACTTTCAAAGAACATAAAAGGAGATTTCAGTGAAAAGACAAACATATGATATATCCTTAAAAGGGGAGTCTCAACAGATGCCCAAACAAAATGCCAATGCCTTTTTCTTTCTTTCTTTCTTTCTTTCTTTCTTTCTTTCTTTCTTTCTTTTTTTTTTTTTTTTTTAGAACTTGACAAAATTGCTCCAAAGTCTGGAACTATAAAGACTATCAAACAATGACAAATAAAAAAAATAAAAAAAGTTGGGATTTGCCATATTAGATATTTAAGCATCATGAGATATTTACCTATGTTATCAATGTACAAAATTTACATCAATGCAGTAGTGGCAGATTGATGAAGAGACTGTAAGAACTACCAAACATAAGAATTTCATATGTGATAAAGATAGTTAGTTCTAAATCAGTGGGAAAGGAATATATTGCCAAAAATATAGAATTGGGACCACTTGTAAAAAATATAGTTAGGTATCTATTTCATATGTACACCAAAATAAGTACCACATGAGTTAAGATTTAAATGCAAAACTAGAAAGCAGTGAAGTGACAGAAAATTATAGTTGAATATTTCTATAATTTTGGAGTGGGGGAAAGTATTTCTAAAATAGAAATCATAAAGAGAGCAATAGATTAGGTGTTAATTTTATTTATCAAAAACAACATAAATAAAAAACTTATTTTCAAATTGGTAAAATGATTCTCCAACATCTGTGAACAATAAAATGCTAATACTCTTGGTATATAAATTTCTTCTATAAATCAGTAAGAGAAGGAGATGAACAATCCAAAAGGAAAATAAATGAGCTAAGGACAGACAATTCAATTCACAAAAGAATATATGTTGTAAATGTTCACCTATCAGATTGGCAAAAATGAAAAGATGATCATGTTGACAAGGATAATGAAAAAAGACCATGACACGGACAGGAATTTGGCAGTATGTATGGAAAGACTTAAAAATATGTATATCCTTTGACCCAGAATTTTCATTTGTGAAAATAATTAAGTATATCTGTAAAGAGACAGATACAGAGATTTTCCTCCTGGTACTATTTGTAATAACAAAAAGTAGAAAACCTAAATGACAAATGGGTAGGATTGGACAAGTAAATGATGCTACGTAATGGAAAATGAGGCCATTAAAAAGTGCATTGCAGTCAAATGTTCTATATTTTGGGAACTCTGTATTTTCTGCATAATATTTTTGTAGACTTACAACTCCTCTAATTTAAAAAAGTGTATTGCATATATATATCTACTGATGTTAAGAAAACATTATTTAAAATAGAATTGTGACATGATAAACTTGAAAGGAAGAAAACGTCCATGCATGCACAGGGAAGTACCTGGAAGAATAACAAGGTTTTGCAAGTTGTGTTTTTTGTCTGTGTGTGCTCTTTTTCTTGCTTGTCAGTATTTTCTGATTTTTTCTGCAATGAGCATGAACTGTTTATCAAAAAATAAAAACATTAACTTAAAAAAAAAACCACCTTAATTCTGAAGAAAACACAAAAAAATCCCTCCTGGTTATTTTTCCTTTCTCAGAAGAAATACTGCCTTTGTGTGTGGGCCAGATTGTACAAAGAGCAAAATAAAGTGACATCCACTGACAGACTGTCTGTAGCTTATTTATTGTGTGGAACCAGAAGATAATTCTTTCCCTGATCTAAATAACTATAAATTAGATTCTCTTAAGAAATCTCTTTTGGCTTTTGGTTTATTCTTAGCTATCCATAGCAGGCACATATGCAGAGCATCTAATAAAACTACTTTCTATTTTTTCTAATGAGATGAGTTTCCCTTTATAAAAGAGGGAGCTGTTACCTCTGAAGAGTAATCTACATGAAGTATGAGACATTCAAGTATCAGAAAAGAGTCTCGTAAAATCGCAGCAGGAAAACCATAATACCTTTTAGAATATCCCTAAAGCTTATGCAATTATAGAAGGAATATTATTGTGAGTTTAGAGGCAAAAGGCTAACAGAGCCAATCCTAAAGGCATTTTTGTTTGGGTGTCCCACACAGTAGTTGTAAATCTGGAACAGGAAATTCAAAATCATTAAGGTCACGTATTTATAACATCATATTCAATTAGGTTGCAAAAGTGCAATTTCTGTCATCATGTCATAAAAAGATGTGTTTTTCTCTCAGATCTCTCATAAAGAAAAGCTCCCTGTATTGTTACAGATTGGGGCTGTTTTCAATCAGTTACAGGGAGCAATTCAATTACTAAATGGTTTAGTGCAGTAACTGACTCCAGACTAATTTAATTTCTTTAGGTCTCTAAAGATCAATTGATCTGATTTGTTCCATCCCCAAAGGCTGTTTAGGAAAAATTCAGACTTAAATACCTGGAAATGAAATTTGAAACCTGGGCCAATTTCACACTACTTAAGTCATCTTGCAAACTTTCAGCTAGTCACATAAGAGTGCTCTTTTGGCCCTCACACCATTGAAAGCTACTTAGCTTCATGTACACGTGAGTTTCCCCACACAGGCTGCTTATTCAATAAGTGGAAAATGTGGCTGCGTGCATTACCAAATATGTTATTCTAAAGTGCAGTCAGAACATACTCGTATCTCACGAGCACACGTGCACATGTGTGACTAAAGAGCTATTTTTACTTTAGGACTGGTTTATTAAGACTATTAAAAGTAGACTTAGATGAGGTTAAAAACTGTTTGATCAAATGGTATCTGATAAAATGAGGAACTTAAAATTATTCTACATTTCTAGATTTATAAAGTGCTTTCATAAATCTCATCTTACTTGATTCTCAAAATAAACCTTAGAAGTGAGCAAGGTTATTTTATTCATCTTCTAGAAGAGGAAACAGATTCAGAGGTCAGGTGACTTCTCCAGGATCACTCTGCATTAGGTTGAATCATGTGCCCCAGCAAACATGTTCTTAATCTTACTCTGCCTCCCAGTGGGTATGAACCCATTGTAAATAGGACCCTGGGAAGATGTTATTTCTAATCATAGTGCGGCCCAACTGAATGAGGGTGCGTCTTAATCTGGATTAAAGAGGACCTGGAAGTCACACAAGCAAGAAAGCAGAGGACATTGCTTTGTGACAGGAAAGCCAAGGAACCCCAAGGATTGCCAGCAGCCAACACCAGACCTCTACAGTCTTTGGGGAGAAACCAAGCCTTGTCAATGTCTCGATCTGGGACTTCTTGCCTCAAAACCATGAGCCAATAAATACCTGTGGTTTACGCCAACTAATGGTAAGGCATTTGTCAGCACAGCCTGGCAAACTAAGACACTCAGCTAATAAAAGGTCGAGCTGGGATTCCAGCCCATGATTTTTGTCTCCCAATATACCATGCTTATCCTCTGATATGACGTACACTATAAAAACACATCACTACTGCTCCACTGAGTCATTGTCTTCATTCTTATTTGACATCTGACTAACAGTGAGGAAAAGTTCACTTACAATCCTAGATACATAAACCCAGTCTGAGTCAGTACCTCTGGCACTCCAGAAATAGGAAATGAAAAAAGGTCACGTATAAATGAGAACAGGCTTTGTAAATGGATTCATTTGTTACCCATACTGCAAACATGACATTCTCCCGAATTGTGTCTGATTGCCTTTCTATATTCCACCTAAAGGGAGAGTTACCCCCATGCCTTTTCTCTGCATTTTGCAATGGATTCCCAACACAAGCTCAAGTTTCCTTTCTTGATCTCAACACCTCCAACCACTAGTCAAGCTCCCTAACTTTCTAATTATCTTTCTTTTCTTCTCAAATTCCACTGCTCCTGTCCAACATTCAGCCTCTGCTCCTGGCTTCTCTGTCTCCCCACCCAGCCTCTATATCAGTTCCCTCCAATTGAAACTAGCACCCTATACTCTGTGATTTGGGTTAGGGAAAGAACGGACAGATGTCGCTAACACACATAATAACCCATTAATTTGAGTTGCCAGGACAGGTTGGGCAGAAGTGCTGAGGTCAGGAGATGGGAAGATGTGGTAGGTAGCAAAGAGTTAGAAGAAGTGTGTATCAGTTGGTAGGGAAATCATACAAAGATGTGGGTATAAAATAAAACAGAGCTGGTGGCTAAGGGTACCCAATTTATCAATAAAGACTGCAAATCATGTCAAGAACAAGGATAGAAAGTTACATAGTGTGCTTAAGGAGTACAAACCAGTCAATCTTGTTGAAATAGACTATTAGAAAAGCACCTTTTTTTGACATCTATATTGGGCAAACTGTGGATCTCTAATATAGTTATTAATCATCACATAGACCATCCACACTGCGTGAGCCATTTTAATTAAGTAAAAAGGTGGGGCAAGTTCTAGGTAGATGAATCTCACTTGTCTTCTTAAAGACCCTGAGACCTGATGTCTCTCCTATTGAAAATAAGAAGCCTCCCCTACAGACAAAATTATGTGGTCTTGAATTAAATTAATTTCCTTGTTTCGAAATCTCAAACTACCCTTATATTCATGTCAGCAAATATGTTCACTTCAGAAGACAAGAGGCTATCGAGAGTCCGTTTCTCTGCAGATTACCACTCTTCCAGAAATGAAGCTTAATATCATCAAGAGGATTAAATTTTTGATAACAAGAAAGCCCTATTTTTTATAGTTGAACAAACGTCTTGAGCCAAGAAACTATTTCTCAAAACCACCTCCGAAATCGAGCATATAATAGATCCAACAGCAGCAGCTAAGACTTAAGCAGTGCATATCTCCAGGGTTTATAACTGGGAGGAATGGGGGAGGGGCAGCAAATCAGAGACTGTATGCAGTAAAGTTATGGTTCTTTGGAGTGGAGAGGAGAGTGTTTTACAAACTCTCTCTTCTCTTTATCTTATCTGGACAAAGAAGTAAACAGAAAATTCTCATTACCTCTCAATGTCAGTGAGCCTGGAGGAGTCCCGGAATCCTTTGGCAAAAGGATTGCTATCTATTTTCAGCTTGGTTATCTGGAAAGGAAAGAATGGGAACACAACTAGGTCATTTCTGAGGTCAAGGAAGTAAAATCAGAAATCGAGGCTTTTTTTTTTTTCATTTTCCACAGCACCCCAAGAATATCTTAAGGTCTCTCAGTGTGCTGAGAAGTATCCAAAGGGCTAGAGAAGTTCACAGAAGTGATGAATCATTGGGATGGTGAGGAAAGGCCTCAGAGAGGAGGAGGTATTAGAGGACAGGCTGGAGGTCAATGGAGGGAAACAAGTAGGGATGGGGGCCTTTCATGCAAGGGTAGACGTGAGCCGTTTGGCTGGGGTGTGAAGTATTTAAGAGAGTAGTGAAAGGTCAGGGCTGGACTGGGGGGAGTTGGGAGGCCTGCCAAGATGGGAGCACCGCCAAGAATTCCAGAGATTGGTGGGCCATGGGGAAAGAAAACAGAAATGCTGCCTCGTTCTGACTGGGCGGTATCTTTTGTTAATACCATGGGCATATATACATACCATAATAGATAAAAAAGATAAAATGGCCAATAATGGCTGCATATTCAGTAACTCAATACTATATCAATAGGCATGATATAAATGCATGATTTAAAGTGTTCAGCATATGAATTTACCCCTGTTCCCACTGCCATTCAACTAAATTAGAATCCAACCACTCCATCTTTTATAATCTTTCCATATGTTATTCATAGAACTCCATGCTTATATGGAAAAAATACTTTCTAATAAATGAATCACAACCATAAATATTGTCTATGCTGTAGTATTCATAATTTGCAGAGTATTAATATTTATGTAGAAAGATCCATTAAATCATGTGCATTGCTCCTCCAAAGAAAAATGCATTAGGTTGTGAAGCAAAAAACAAAAACAAAAAAACAGGAAACACTGATTCAAACATACACCTGAACCGTAGAGCCGAAAGGAAACTTAGAGACCATGTGGTCCACGCTGTCATCTGGCATTTGGTCAAACTGAGGCATAAAGCACATAAGCACCAAGACATAGCCAGTTAGTAACTTAATTCGAACCATAAAACCTTTAAAGAGAGACATAGCTCATTAGTATCAAAATCAGAATTTATGTTAATCTTGAGAGAGGGACACACTCAGAATATTCTTAACTGAGGGAAAAGTTATAGATGGAGGCACGTACTTGTCCTTTAAAGGAGTAAACATAATCAAAAAAGATGTTTGAATTATTATTTTGTCAAAAAGCAACTTTCCCTCTGTCAAGAAGGCATCTATAGTTCATTTTAAACTGTTAATACCTGGATAAGATAACTGCTTTTTTTAATTAAAAAGTCAAGGAACATTTTTCTTTTTCAAGTTTCCTTAACAGGAGCTAATGTCCAAGGTGCAAAGAAGCTATTTACTTTGCTTAAAATAGCATCTTTCGTGCTCTTCTGACCAAAGAGACTGCTCTTCTCTAGCAATAATACCAGCAAGTTACAAGATTCATTCTTTAAAGATATTAATTTGTAAAGATACTGAACAGTGCCTCAGAAATGCTCATTTTCAGCCCATGAACACTGACTCCACAGCAGCTAAAGAAAATAGCTAATTTCCTTTTCAGTTAAAAAAATGGGAATTGGTAAACAGGGAAGGAAATAAGCTAGATACATAAGAAACCTGTTTTCAATGGATAGCAACAGCTATGCATATAAAGAAATATAAAGGAACCGCTGTGTTTGCTTCTGAAATGTAGCTATCAAGAGCTTGTATAATAGAGGGATAAGAAGTATGGGATGTCTTGGGTGTTCTTTTTTGTGTTTTTTATTTTTTTTGGAGTAATGAAAATGTTCTAAAATTGATTGTAGTGATAAATGCACAACTATATGATGATACTGTGAGCCACTGATTGTATTCTTTGGATGGATTATATGGTGTGTGAATATATCTCAGTAAAATTGTATTTAAAAAAGAGCTTGCAGAGAACCTTCTCTCACACACAGCTGCTATTTTAATGGTCATGGATTTCTGATGGGTGAGGTCTATTTCAGTCATTCACTCAGACAGGGATTTAGTTTTGAAGGTCAATTTTCAAGAAGAAAGAAAGATTTTATTTGTTTGAAGTAAATTGTAACTATCTTCTAAAGTCCAGGCAATCAGTATGTTCAAAGTTTATAAAATACCAACAAGATGTTAAAATCCCTAAGGTCAGGAACCATGCTTCTTTCTATTAAATAATTATAAATTAAAATGTTTCATATTTCTAAAGTGCTTTATAGTTCATGACAGCACTTTTACAACATAATAATTCATTCAACCAATATTAACTGAGAATTAATTACTCATCAGGCACTATGCTAGATGTTGGAAGGTACAAAGATTAAGAACACGTGGTCTTTGCCCTAATGAAGCTTAAAATTCCAGGGAGCAGATGGGGAGATGACCAAAATTCAAGGTGGATTTAATTGGCACTAAAGAGGGAAACGTGGCAGCTACTGCAGGGATGGTGTTGGGGTTGAATTAAAATACCAAAAAGGCATTTTAAAGTCCAAATCCCCAATACCTGTGTAGGCAACCTTATTAGGAAATAGGGTTGTTACAGACAGAATAAGGCAAGTTGAAATGAGGTCATACTGGAGTAGAGTGGGTCCTTAATTCAGAATGACTTGTGTCCTTATAAGGAGAGAGGACGACAGAGACAGCAAGAAAATGGCCACGTGAAGATGGAGACAGATTGGAATACCAAGGATGGCCGGCTGTCACCAAATGCCAGGAGAAGGGCAGGGAACAGATCCTTCCCTGCAGACTTCAGAGGAAGCAGGACCCTGCCAACACCTGATTCCAGACTTACAGCCTCCAGAACTGTGAGTCAATACCCCCAGTCTGTGATACTTTGTTACAGCAGCCCTAGGAAACCAAGACCGTTAGTGATGTTAGAGTGATCAAACCCAGATGAAAATTTCAAAGTGAGACTGTGGGGCAGAGCTATAAAATTAAGGTCTACTTCAAATAGTACATTTAAAAACTGAAGAGTACATGGATCTGCAATGGATAAAATTTTCTACAGACAATGGCAGATAATTTAAGTGATGGAAAAAAGGAGAGAAGTTCTTTGGCAGCCATTCCTTTACAATGTGAACAGTATCAAGTTTTGTTTATCATGACGAAAAAAAGGATAGAAAGTGTTATCTATTTCTTGTAATAGCTAAAGAAGGATTTTTGAGCAACTTTGTCCCTGAAAAGGATTTTGAAATTTCTATTTGTTATTCCTCATATTTCCAAAAGATAAAGACTATGGGCTCAGAGATGTGATGACTGCTGTTGTCTTAAATCTTACAGTGCCCTAATACCATGTAGAGAATAAGTACTTCCAAAATATGTGTGTTGTTGAATAGATGTGTTGCCACATCTAACGTTACTGCCATAACTCAGAACAAGAAAGTGAGTTAAGTTCAACGTGAGTTTTCAGATTTCTTTAGAATTTTCTTTCATTATTAGAATGGTCTGATTCCAACATCATTCTAGCCCATCTTTCATAATCCTCAGGTCAGGAGTTTTCATTTTGACATAATAGCTGATCTACAGAAAAGTTGACAGAATAGTCCAAGGAGCTGTCACATCTAGATTCACCAACTGGTTACAGTCATGATTTCATTTCAGTGCACTAATTAGAAAAAGAACTCAAGAAAATAACCAGGTATTTACTTTATCTATGAACCCTTTTATTTAATCCCAGGGGGAATATTTGCTTTTGGAAGTTAGAGGAAAAAATCTGAGTAGATTTATTATCCCAAAAATTGTGTTGGGGCTCTGAACAGGCTCTGCGGAATATTAAAAAGAAGCACAGTGACCACGGGTTTAACTTCTTAGTGAGCCCACAATGCCACTGTCATATCCCTAGCCTCTGATATTTTTGGGGTGTCCGCAATAAGCACCAGAAACATTTACTGAGCTTTAATTCAAGAATGAGCAGTCAGAAATATGATTTGATCTTTCATTAGTAATAGATTAGATGAAACTCTTCTTGAGTTTACATAAAAAGCATTTTATTTTGTTTTCTAAATTTAAGACGAAATAATTTTTAAAAAGCAAAATGTTAACATTTCAGATAAACAAGTACTTTAAAAGGTCAATCATGGCTTTAAATAAAATAAAACTTACTTAAATAAAAAAACCACTAGTAATATGGAAAGCAATTCATTCTTAAGGCATAGTTTTATATCCCTTTATGAAATCTGTGATAACTGAAAAAATTACACAATTGAGTATTGATGAGAGAAAGTTACTGAGTTATAGACAGTGATTTCAGTTGGACACTCAGTTCGTTTACGCCCTATATAGGATATCTATGGCTTGTAACACTGCTAGATATAGCCTGTGTCAAAAGTGATCCTAAAAGAAGGACTGAAAAATAATCAACTACCAAACATCACATGTAGAGAAACCCAGGTGAAACCAGACATATGGCTTCCTTATAACTCAAAAACAAATGTAAAAAGCAACAATGTTTTTAACTTTGCGAAGAGAAAGCTTTAACAGGTTAGGATAGCAGAATGCGCTTAAGAAATCCTGAGGTTTAGCGTGCTTCTACACATAGGCTAAAATACATCCCTGTTTTTTCATGAATTATGTCAATAATATAGAACATAATGCATTTCCTAACCAGAAAAGTCACTGTCTCAACATTGCTACTATCTATAGATAAAGGTACGCAAAACTTGAGGGCAGATTTTGACACTGCCAGCTCTGCAAAAGAAAAGGGGACCTTTTCCATTGGTCATTATTCACTGTGATATCACTGGACTCTGAATCTAGCTGGGTTCCCAGCCACAAGGTGAAATTGGCCCTCAGAGACCATTTCTCCAATTATCAGGAGAAGAGCTGTCTAAAGGCATTTAAAAATGAAACCTGACCTACACTTCAACTCTACAGCAATGGTTTGCCTGTTCAGAACAACGTATGACCTTTAAATCTTAAATTATGAAACAGTTTGTTGAAAGTGTAATGTATTTAGCTTTTATCTAATAATGTAAAGAAATGCAATCATTCCCTCGCAAAAAGCAGAGAAAGAAATAGGAAAAAAGGTCCCATTTTCATTGTTCATAAATAAAATTCACAGCCATGATAAATGAGAAGCTTTTCCAGAAATTCTACTGGAAACTTTGATTTGGCTCATAATAGACATAAAAATAACAGTTCCACACAAAATTTAAGAGAAACGGAAGTGGTCCTGAAAGCGAACTCTTAAATTTTATTCCTCTTTTCTCTTCCCTCTTTATCCTGTGTGCACAAAAAAAATTCCTAACATTTGTAATATATGTAGTATATATTTAATTTCTTTATTTACTATATATTTATTTTATTATACATTTTCTATAGGAAAATTAGTGCATAAACATGGTGTAATGATGAAGAAGGGGTAGATGTGGGAGGCCTAGAAATAATCAGAGGTAGTTTACAAAATGGTGTAGGTAGGACTAACGAAAATGCTAACCCCCAAACTGATTTATTCATTCAACATATGTTTACTGAGCACCTGCTATATGAATTTTGATTAGTCATATGAGGTTTCTAAACCATTTGTAAAATGGGCCTATTAGAATACCAAATCAAATCTTTTGTTATTAATTGAATTTCAAATATACATATGGCATTTGCTAGGGACTGTGGTTTTAAAGGTGGATGTATAGAAGTAAAGCAGGATCTATTCAGAAAATTAATTCTGAATTTAGTTGCTTCCATTGTGGGTAATTTAGCAATGAAATGATATATTAATTATATTAATCTTTATACTTAATGATGCAGTAAAGGACAGTTGAGCACTGATGGCTGGGTTTTGAGCCCATTTATACTTTCAATTAGAAATAAACAGATGGAAGAGTAGCAATGGGTGTTGGAACATATGGTTATTAGTATCTTAACTTATTCTAATTTAGCAACATTTTCAAATTCAGTTCTCAAACCTTTTGAGACTGTCAGTGGTCACTCCTTGGCCTTGCGGTTTATCTTCGTGCCACCAAAAGGTGGAAATAAGACCCAGAAGATCAGAACCTCATGATGAGTCTGTCACTATCTAGGTTTACAGCCTTGGTTGAGTGCCTTGACTACTCTGAAACCAGTTTCCTCATCTACAAACATGGCTCAGGGGACCTTCTTCAGAGGATTAGTGTCAGAATTAAACATTCTTACATTGGAGGGGGGGAACAGTGGGGAGCTTTTTTAAAATTAAAAGTAATAGATCCAAACCATGAACTTTACTTGGATCTTAGTTCAGGATGGGGGGAGGGAGGATTTATAGAAGACATTGTTGGCCCAAACTGGAACTTTTCAATATGAAGTGAATAATAGATGATATTAAGGAATAATTGTTACTAATTTTCTTTGCTGGGATAATGGTGTTATAGTTATTAAAATAATGTCCTTATTCTTAGGATATACTTGCTTAAGTATTTAGAGGTAAAGTTTCATGATTCAAGCAGTTTAATTTCAAATGTTTCAGGGGGAAACATCTGGATATACAGAGAGAAAGAAACAGAGGTCAAGCAGATATGGCAAAATGTGAACTGTTGAATCTGGGTGGAGGGTACATGGGGGTTCGTTTTACCATTTGCTTCATTTTTTACATATATTTGAAATTTTTCTAAATAAAAAGTTGAGTGGGGAAAAAAGAATTAAGATAATATAATTAAAGCATGTGGCTCAAATTAGATGTAGTGAGTGCTGGTCAATATTCTGACGTCCATCTTAGGGTGACTGTCACTGTGTTACATGTTACACTCTGCTGTGCAGTATGAACAGTATCTTGTACAAAGAAGGGAAGCAATGAGCATTTGTTGGAAGAAAAAGTATAGAAAGAATTGAAACCCTCTCAAAAGAATGTCATTGAGCCCACCAGGGTCAAAAGCTGAGAGGAGGTGATGCCCGGCTTTCTTGGGGACAGCAGGCGGCTATAGCTGAGTGGTTGAGAACACTGACTCTGAATCCAATCACCTGGTTCAGTTCTATGATGGGAGCAGCAAGGTCACCCTGAACAAGTTATTTATCTCCATACTTCAATTTTCCCAGTGGTAAAATGCAGAATAATAATACTGTTGTTCCTACCTCATCGTATCATGCACTAAAAATGGTGACTTGCACATAATAAGCACCTAAATGGTAGCTATCATAATTTTGTAAATAATAACTTCCTATGGCAGTGAACCATGATATGAGAAGTCCTGACAACATTTATTCAGAAATACTGTTTCATTTATTAAACCAAATCTAAGGCGTTATACTTGGAAACTTCCTTTAATTTTGTTCTATGTAATTTTCACTAAAAAAAAAAAATACCTCTTCTTGGCTTTGGTTCTCTTTACAGAGAATTCGCATAAAAGTAATGAAGCTTCCATATGACCAGTTTTTATTTCATTTCCAAACATCAACAGGGTTTCTTGAATTAGTATATATCTAATGTTTTTTAGTATAAAAGCTATAAAGTCAATTAGTATAAAATGAACTGAAAGTTTCAGGAATCTTTTCTGAACCTATGATGTCTACATTCCATCATCCCTCAAATAAATTAAAAATAGGATTTTTGGTTTCAGTGGTTCTGGAGTCCCAGAGAAATGGCATTTGTGTTTTAGGACTTTGTGGGCTGCATTCTACACAAAATTTTACCTTGGGCATTTTCTCAAAGTTTCTACTCTTGAGTTGTTATCATGGAGATAATTCAGAAATTACAACACTTTGCTCTTTCTCTAAGACTACTAGCATGATAAAAAGTATGCATTCATTTCATTTAAAAATATACCACTAAAATTTTAAAATCCAAATGGTGACAAATCCTCTTTTGATATTCCCAAGAGAGTCCAATAGTAACCACAATGCCTTACCTATAGAGTGCATTTTTACACACATTATCTCATTTGATCTTCACGGTAATTCCCTAAGACCGTTTAGCCAGTTATTAGCCCCAGTTTACAAGTAAGAAATGTGGCAGCCACCATGGTAAAATGAAATCTACTCTGAAATGACAGGCTCACGATCCTGACGAACAACATCCACTCCAGCCATCCGTCCACATTCCTTCCCTGGGTTCCAAGTCCACCTTCGCGCTTTTCCTGAGAGCCCCGGCACCATATCTCCTCCGGCTGCCCATCCCACTCCCAGCTCTAAGCCATTGATCGGACAGCACCTAACAGTTATTCACTCAGAACCCAAAACATAACAACACTGAGACAAGAGGAGCAAGAGGGTCCTGAATACCCATAACCCAAAAAGCAAAAGCAAGACACAAAGACCTGGAGAGGCTACGAACAACTGAACTTTTCTAAATAAACTGAGGATGTGATTCCCTTTTACTGAATTACATCAAAAAGGAATTCTAATTCTGGTCCTTGGTGACCGTGGAAAAGTTACTTGTTCTCCCTTGGCCTCAGCTTCCTCACTTACAGAGGAGCGAATATTACCCCCAGCCCTCAAGGTATATTGACTGTAAAAGAAGAAAAAGTATGGGGAAGAGTCTGACAGCACTTGTACTTGTTAAATATTAACAAATATTTATTGAGTTGGATTAAACCTCATGGATGAAGAAATACATAAAATTTAAAGGTGTTTTACGAGAGAGAGAGTAGAAAATATATAACTCAATATTATAAATTGCATAGCTTGATGTTAATGAAATATCCAACTGCTCACATACTGAAGTTTATTATCCTAAAGAGAGATTAAAATGATTTAAAATTATTTTACTAGAATTATCTCACCCTTCATAACAGCTGAACAAGCCTCACAAAATAAAGTACCGGTTGTCAGGGCAGTTGGCTAGAATCTATGAATGTTTAATTTAACAAGAAAAATCAAACTTCTTAATTTTATGAAGTTATGAGTATATGATTATGTATGTTACAGGGCTCTGCCAGAAGGAAGAAAAGAGGCATATAATTTGCTAGAGAAGAGAATTTGAAAAGGCAGATTGGGGCAGGCTGGGGTTGGGGAGTGGGCAGTGAAAAACTTGGCTGGGAGTATAAAGATCCTAAAAAAGCAAGTATAATACAGACCTTTAAAACTCTGAGCCACATTCACTCGACATACTCTAAGAAGTCCCAGGGCTGCTACGGAAGAGCTCTCTCCAAAACAAACTACCATTTTGTAGTATCAGGATATCCCTTCTCTTCAAGAAAGTAAAAGAACCTCCTAAATCCTTATCCTATGCAGAAACTAAATTGTGAACTGCACACTCACCAGCTGATTCTGATAAGCAGTGACCGCCGTAAAAACTGTCTCTGGGAAGATGAAGGTTCTGAATTCTTCAGACTTCAGATTGAGCAATGAGGCAGTGTGGTCTTTCTTCTTAATGATGTGCACCCGTGGCTGGTACTTATGCATCGAGTTCAAAATTATCTACAACCAAGAGGAGGGAAGTATTGAATTTTAAATCCTTATATATAATTGCTGAAGAGGCCAAAATGAGGCAAAGAAAAAGCCATAAAACCAAAAAGTCCATAGTTTCAAATTCTTAAGGCAAATCATTTTCACAAGATACTGCAGAGTCATTGCTGTGGATTCCATTTTACCAAAACAACTGCAAATAATACGGGTTGTTTCAACTATCAATTTTTAAATGATAGGGCAAAAAACAAAAAATCATCTGTAATGTAAGATTTATTTTTTTAAATTAAGTCTTTAAAAGATTTGTTAGTCTGGTTAGACAAAAGGATGCATGCCTAAATGTTCTAAAATAAGACACTATATATTCTAGAGGCCAGACTGTTTTTGTGAGGGGAAAATTTAGAAAGGCCTAGGTTGGAATCCTGAAACTGCCACTTTTGAGTGCTTTAATCTTGGGCCAAGCAATCTTGCCTGTCCAACCTCAGTTTTCTCAAATGCAATACTTCATAGGGCTGTGATGAGGATTAGATGATATAACCTTTGTAAAAGCATGTAGCAAATAAATGCTCAGTAAACGTGAACTCGATTTACTATTATTATTTCTGACCACTTCATTGATTCCTAACTTCCAGTTATAAAACTAACCTGAAAAATAGTGATGGACAGCTTCCATTCCATTGCTAGTAAAAGTTGCTAAATACCTAGAAATCATAAACCTACCTGGTTAACAAGGCAAAGTAGCCAAGAGGTAGTATTTTTCATATCTTTTAAACAAAATCTAATAATTTGACATTATGAAATCTGAGCAACAAAATTCACTTCCAGATATAAAAGGTTTTCCACATCATCTGCTCTGCCACCCAGACAGCTACATAAATCTGCAAAAGTGGGTACATCTTTCCTGGGATAACAGGGTTCATATTTTGCGTTCCCCAACCCCCAAGGACCTAACAAAATCCCTCTAAGTTTGCATTTGATAAACACGTGTGGCAGGAATCATTGCGCTGTTGCTTGCTGAGACTAATAATAGAATCGATCCCTTCGTTGCCTGTCCGCTAACATGGGTGTGGTAATAAGTATCCCTGCTGACTGACTTTAGCCAAGTTAAATACTAGTCACTGTGGAGTAATTGATATATCATCAGCCTCTCTGTGCGCTCTGATGTATGCCAACTTAAAGTTATAGGGCACTAACTGGGATTAAATTTTAAACAAGCTACCATTTGATGACCCCAAACATGAATAGGGATAACTGAAATAAACGAGAGCTTCAAATGATTTGAAATAAACCTAAAAAAACAAACAAAAACAACCAAAAACACATCTCTTTGTATAATGTCTTCCTTTCAAGGTATTCAACATAGCTACACTTAATCATAAAACTGGAATAAGCCTGAAGCAAAGCAAATATCTGTCTCCTAACACTGACTGATAGAAGAAAATACATGATCATTCATTAGACTTTCTTCAGGGGAGACATAAAGAATTTACAAATCTATCTCTCTCTCTCTCTCTCTCTCTCTCTCTCTCTCTCTCTCTCTCTCTCTCTCTCTTTCACACACACACACCCCCCAAAATGGGAAAAACCTTAAATTTTTCCTTTTGGGAAAGGGCACAGGGAAGACTCAGACCCCCAGAATGGGTCTCAGACCCCAGGGCTCCCTGACTCCGCTCAAATCCCCATGTGGCTAAGGACAACGTAGAAACGTGGGCTCTGCTAGGTTCAAGAAATGAACTCCTGGAAATAAGAAACTTTTCCATTACAAAACTAAAAATGCATCCATAAGAGGGGCTTCTTCAGGACTGATTCAAAGAAATTGACTAAGCAACACAAAATTTGAAAATCTTTCCTTGTAGTTTTCAGAACACACTAATTCTGGTGGCAAAGGGTTACAACAAATCACAAGATTTTTAAAGCCAAAACAGATAGCGACCATCTAAGATTAAACAATCTGTCAAAGTCCAGTCTTGGCACAACCAGCCTAGAACACCGGGATCCTGAATCCAGTCTAGTGCTATTCCTACCCGTGAAGCTGATTCTAAAAGAAAAATATTTCAATTCAGTACAGCTGATCTCAAAATGAACTCTAAAATCTTCCTGGCAAGACCCAAACAATTCTTGTAAAAGCTTCACATATGGAAAACACCAGAATCATAAAAATAAGCCCATTTCTCCCTGCAAAGATTTCACTGGAGCCCAAGAAATTTTAATACGAAAGACATTAACAATGATCACTGACTTACAGAAAGTATCACCGATACTTCATTTAAAAAATCTGTCAATGGAAACAGCTTAAGAAAAAAAAAGGAAAGGACAATTATGTCAATGTCCTTAAAGATAAAGGTCAATTATTTTTTCCAATACATAAAATACCAGAAGCCTGTTAACCTACTTCCAAGAGCCCAACATTGCCACCAGCAGTTATGCGTTAACCTAATTACCGTGACTTTGTCATGATAAATAAGGTCTCCTGTGGGCAAGTGAAGGGTGGCAATGCCTAAAGTGATTTATTTGGTTCCAGGTCTAATTCGACTATTTGAAACCGTATCTCGAGTTCACTGATTTATTAACTACTTATTCTCATCCTCTTTGAGAAAGGTTTTGAAACACTTCTTATGAATTGCACAGATTCAATAAAAACTAAAACCTTAAGTAACAAGAGACTTAATAAAGGGGGTAAGAGAGAGAATAGTTATATCAGAATATCTAAGCCAAGGAAAGCAACTAGGAAAACAGCCATGTGCTTTTTGGCAATAGAGGCAAAAAAGAAAGTATTTTCCTCATCAAAAAGAAGTATGCACGTTTGTCTGGAGAAGCTACACTTTTTTTAACATGAAATATAAAACAGAATTTTTAGAAGACTCTTTGTTTCATATGGAATAACATTATAGACATGGTCTTAAAAAGGAATCTTATCCAACATAGAAGGTGATTTGTTCTGTTAACTATTGATAAGAGCTCTGAGTTCTAATTTATCTTTTTCCTCAATTTAATGAACTCCTTATTGACACAAAATAGGACAGATGGGATGGTCAACCCAAGAACAGGCTACAGTAACCTCTACAATGCATATTCCCTTTATTTAGCTGGGGTAGGTGGTAAGGCAGTGGCAGGACTCTGAAGAAATCCACAGAACTGAAGGCCCTCGACCCCCTGACATAGCAATGGCACACGGCATCCCTATAAATCACCCCCTGATGACAGTCAAGATCCCCTAAGAAACACAGCAAGTGTTCTCATAGAATGACACAGAGGTGGAGTGGGAGTGAAGGTGAGAGGGGGAGGGAGGGACTCTAGGAAGAACTTTTGCATGACCTCCCTGTGCATCCAGGGGAATCTTCAGGGTCAAAGGCACTGTACTTACATGGCCGTGTTGATCCAGCTCATTGTTGGTGAGTTTCACTTTTTCAAAAGACACCATCTGCTTGAGTAGCTGCTCACCAGTGAAAGGAGAATCTGGGTGCACATACAGCCTAAGAAAATTATTGAGACATTTTTTAAAAATCTGTTCTCTGTGGGCTATAGAATGCTCTGGTTCAATAGGGGCACATAAATCTCATATAAAGGGTAAATTTTATTTGCCTCATATATCTCAAATTTACTAGCACAGTAATGCCAAAGGACTCTAAAACATCTAACAATATTTCTTCATGTACCAAGGATCTAAAGGGATAATACTGAATAAATTTTCTACTATATTTTGAGCAAGCCATTTTTACAAGTTTTTTCCCACCCATCTAGTCAGCTACCGCTCCACTTCTATCAAATACAAAATCTTATTGATGTAGGCATTACCAAAAGAAAGATTAGGTTACACTAATTACTTAAAAAGTCCCTAATAATAAGTATTACTAAAAAGGATGAAGACATGAAGAATTCAAAAGAAGAAACAATTTCAGAGAAATCACTTATTTAAACTTAAAAGCGGCTCAGTTTAAGGTTTGGGTTCTTCATAACACAAGATAGAGTAATTTCAGTAGAGTGACCTGGGGAATTTTTAACAGATCAGAGATCAGATCAGTTCCTCTTGATACCTTAAACACTCCTACTTTTACCATCCTCTTCTTCTTAAGTGCTCACTAAATGAAAGTGAAAACAAGCTGGACAAGAATCAAATTATTCAATTTATTTATGTGAAAAGAAATTAAGCAAAAAAAAAATTTTTTAAAGCTTTGATGGAGAAAATATCTATTAATCTATTAAGCAGTTAATATGTGCAAAGCAGTCCTTTACTCACAGTTTTAAATGCAGGCCATTTATTCTACCTGCAGCCATGGCATCAGTGTAACTCTTTCTGAATCTCACTCTGGTATCCCCTCTACAAAAACTGTGATTTAAGTCCTTGATTTAACTGGACAGATACCTTTGTCTCGGTAACAGGTTAATCATATCTAAATTTTGTATAGGATCCTACAACTACACTGTATTAAACATAAAACATTTTCGTTGGGATTGCACGGAACCGGAAAGGCAGTGTAAATCCTTTTCTTGGTGATATTCACATAAAGGACAAGAAATCTGTGCTGCGGTTTGTCACACAGAGGCCTAAGAATAGAAAAATTAGGTATGTATGTTGAACCTTATAAAGCCCACCAGAAACAAAGCACAAGAAAAGCTGACTGCACTAAGGATTCTCAACAGACCCACAGAAAAAAATGTAAAAGCTAAGGGGTTTTTTGTTCGATTACCTTTAGAAGGAGTGTTCAGAATTGCCTTTCAATTAAAGTATTCTTTGATAACACAACAAGAGCTTTTCAAGTGTATGGGTGTGGCTGTATGGGTGTAGGTGTTTTACTGATTGGTAAACCCCATCCCACACCAAAAACAGTCTAAAAATATTTCAAGTCCTAGACACTGGTGAAATGTTCCCCCTTTAAGTATCACATTCATCATATGTAATCACATTAGAGATTAATTTACTTAAATTTACAATTACTTTAAAGAAAAGCAAATGCTCTGCGTGAAAATGTAGCGTTATTCTGGATCATGTATTATGTCTTACCCATTTTTATGATCTAATACTATCAAGCATCATTTCTTCTTACTACCAACTGACCAATGAATTTCAGTCTGAAATAAAATGCTTCAAACACCTAGAATTTCTATCATCAGCACAAAAATTCTCATCTCCCAAATTCTTCACCTTTTTCTCAGGGAGCTAGAAAATACTGCAAACTAATAATAACAAAAAATAATTTTAATAATAATTCCTTTAATAATAATTTAGTAATAATAGAAGAGTACTTGCTTAAATTATCTAGAATATTTCCATCCCACAATAACCTAAACATTTTTAATCTAATATCCACATAAATAGCTGACATAGGATGAATTAAAAAAAAATACAGGAAGCCCCTCCTCTCTCAAGTCCCGAGGACTTAAAATTCCAGCAATAGCTTAAACGTGCTTCAGTTGAGATAGTGTGTTGGTGTGCCCTTTCTTTCTCCAATCAGAACAGATTAGTAACATAAACAGGACATGTCATATTTCCAAAGTCCTGCTGGCCTGCACCAGCTCTCCATACCTTCAGATAGGAAGCAAATGTATGTTAAATAAGAGTAATTAACTTCTCAGAGGAAGGGGAAAGAAAGAAAAGGATTTGCTTGTAAAAATGGTTAAGAATCTGCTAAAAAAAAATACTCTCTTTTCACTCTCTTTTTCTATTACTATTTCTGGTTTAAAACAATTTTGCAAATATCCACTCAGCCAAGGAAGCTCAATAATAATAATAAATTGGCTATTTAGTAGTCAATAGCAGAGAACACGAATTCTATTCATTTTAGTATCCATTATAGTCAGGTGAATCTTGCTTAAATTTTTTAAAAAATTGACTAATGCTGTTTTTTAAAATTTCTTTGTCCTGTCATTTAATACTCTGATTTGGAAGTGTCAGGAAGATGTTCTTCTTAGTCTCTGTGAGAACTGGAAACTCTGAGAGTCTGCTTTTAATCTCTTCTCTTGCACAATTAGCATACTGTAAGCTCGATAATATGATCAACTACTAATTAAGTTTAATATTCCATCTGAACTGAAGGTGTAGATTGTCTGACTGATTCTTCGTCTTGACCAAGATTTCAAGCTAGACACTTCCAAAGAACCAGCCATAACTTTAAACTTCCTAAGTCTGCACAATTATGTAAATTCTCAGCTCTTATATGAACTTTCATAATCAATTACAAAAAAAATTACAGTCATCAAATAACTTAAAAGCTGGGACACTTGATTTTAGAACCCTCAATGTAAAGTCAGCTAATATTCTTTGTTTTGTACTAAAGTGTGCAGTTAGAATCCTGTAACCTACAGCTATTACTTTCACATAAGGAATACATGTTCTCCCCGTGCCCCCTCCCCTATGTTCATTTGGGAAAAGCAGAAGACAATAAAGGGATTGCATGTATTTTTTCTAAAAGGATACTCCTGGAATAACATTATTAGGAATAATATGATAATGATGGAACATATATGATCCCTGGTATATTAAAAAGTAATGTTTCACAAAAAAGAAATTACAATATTGAATGTAATATTTAATTACATTCATCCACAAAACTTAGTAAAGAGGGAAAAAAGAGCTTGCTTTAATAACTTAATTTTAATTACTTAAAATTTCTGAGAGCTTTACTGGTCAAAAACAACCAAAATGTAACCAAAATGATGTTTATTATGTATAGATATAACCACATTTTAACAAATATTTGCCATAAGCAACCACTTTACCATAAAATGCACCCTTCTAAAAAGAATCTGAGGGCAACCACTGCATCAGTAGGCTTAGCCAGTCTCATATAAAATAGCCAATTGGAAATGAGGGGTGCCATTTGAAACAGGTCCAGTCTTCTAACGAATATTCAAATAAAAATTTAAGGAAAACTGAGAAATAAATTACGATGAAAGCTAAGAGTAAAGACAGTGTCTTATCTATGCACAAACGCTGTCCTTCTCAGAGACGAACCCGTAGTTTGCAGCTGCGGTGTGAGGCTTGGAATGTTCTCTTACCAGAGCTGGCGGCTTTAAGAACAGACCTGCTTAAAATTCAAACAACCCGGGGCCAGAGACCTTCAGCGGGTAGGGTTAATTACGCATTTTGCTCCGGAGAAAACTCGGAGGCACGAACCTGGCAGGCAGCGGCGGGTCGGCCTTGCCGGCCACCAGCCAGGAGGAGCGGTGGTAGGCATAGCGGTACCTCTTGTTGTCCACGGGGACGATGTCCATCAGGACTATGTACTTGGCCTCGGGATCCACACCCGAAAACGACACCCGGATAGTTGGAAACATTCTCCTGACACAGGGAGACAGAGATTCAGTTCGAGCTCACTCTGCCTAATGAGCTGATGCGAATTAGGGAGGAAGGAAAAGGCTCTCACTACTATCCTCCCGACCTCAGCCCCTCAACCCCTTTTACGTCTTGTAAAGCCAAAAGATGTGAATGAGGACAGGCCCCACCTTCTCACATACCCAAATAATCTGCAAGTGTCGCCTTTACCCGAGTCTCCGTTGCTAAAACACACGGAGATCTGTGATTAGGGAAAAGCCCCTGGTTTTAACGATCAAGCCCATTAGGCTCTCAAGGCCAAGTCTCCCGGGTCGCAAAACTCCCTGAAACTCCGCTCCTGCCAAGCGGCCAGATGCCGAGAAATGCGGGTTCGCAGGTCGGGTTTCCGTGGGCCACCAACCCCCGAGCCTTGCTTGAGGCCAGGGTAGCCGGCCGCACCCCCGCGGCTCGCTGCTCGCCTCGCCGGGGCCCTCTTGGTTAGGTCCGCGGCGCCAGCTCCCCTTCCCAGGGAAGGTTTGTCGTTTCAAAAGTCATTCTCCCGCCCAGATCTTAATTATGCTTTTTAGTAGGAGCAGCTTCTGCAAACCGAGGCCCATAAACCCGGAAGCCACACCCCCTAGAAGCTAGGGGCCTGGGTCGGCTCTTTCTATGGTAAATCCCCTGCCGTGCCGCGGGGCACAGCAGGGAGACCCCTGCAGCCCCGCCCTGCACCCGGGAGTTCCCGTCTTCCTCCAGAGCCCCCTCTGCAGGGAGCGGGAGACTTCACCCTCCCCTTGCCCTTGTCCTCCAGGCCAGGGTGGGGCTCCCCAGAGACGGATCCGGAGCATGCAAACCTGTGGCCTCAACTCCGCAGCTCTTTCCAATGGTAAATTGATGGAAAGAAGCCATCCTGGGAGTGAAGCTTCCTCTCTGTGCTCCGCGACTAGCGGCGTTTCAGGCAGTTTCAGGAAGCGCCCTAAATCGCCCGGGTGCCGCCCGCATCTCCCCAGGCCCTACCCCCCGCAGAGGCCCAGCTACCTGCCCGACTTGGTGATGATCATCTCCGTGCCCAGCTCGTGGAATTTGTCCCAGAGCTCCTTAGTCTCCAGACTGCAGGCGATTTTGGCCATTTCCTCGCTGGGGATGATGGGGGTGGTGGGGATCAGCGGTTCCGTGCACAGCGAGGCGGCCGGGCTGCTGCTGCTGCTGCTGCTTCCGCCGCCACCGCCGAACTCGGCGTGAGCATCCAGGGTGGTCAGCTCGCCCAGCGGCTGGGCGCAGGACGACTTCTCCACGAATTGCTCTGAAGGCAAAGAGAACGAAGAACGACTGCTGGCACTGCCAAGCAAGGAAAGATTCCGCAAGAAGAACCACACAACTGAAATAAGCACCTGGATTCGACTTTGGAAAAGTTAGCTCAGAAGCTCCAGGACAACAGAGATGACTCATTGCTAGAAAGAACACGCATGCAATTCCCATGTAGTGACATGCCCAGTGCTTGCTTGCTGAACCAAACCGGTGAGCTCCGGAACCAAGGCTTGTTACCATTATTGAAACCCACTTTGGGGAATAAAAATGTGAGGGGTGGAGAAAAGGAGAGGTGGTGATCATGAAGGATAAAAATGCAGTTGTTTCCTTTCCAAATTCTAGACTTTCCAGATTCTGAGGTCTGGCTTGAGTACTGTGTCTTTGGAGAGTCCAAGGGAATAGAGAGATTACCACCTTCCTCACTTTGAGAGGAACTTTCCCTTCTCTCTTGGAGCCTGCTCTCCATAAGAGAAAATGAAACATGGAAAGGGGAATGGGAGAAAATGGGGATGTGATGGAAAAAAAATCAGTCCTTTCATTTCTCTGGCTGGCACTCAAAAGTTTCCTAGGCTTTAAAATGAGAGATGATTTTTACCATATCCCTCCCAGTCTAGGATCTTATGAAATACCCCACCATACAGCTTACTAAATCACCGGGACAGACTTTCTGGGGCTTTTTGAATGGGCTTGGGACAATTGCTTAGGGGTGATATGTGTATTTTTTCCCCAAAAAGGTTCTGGAAGCAAGGAAAACAATCCCAACCCCAGGTTAGCAGGGTATTAAAATGGAAAGATCATTTTCCCATCCACCACCAGGCTAGAATACCAGTCACTGCCTATGAACCAAACATTCTCCTCTACAGCTGATAAGAGCCTGGGACTACACCAGTCACTTTGATGGAATACAGGGGGACTTTTGTAATTGTCCCAATTATCTTCCACCCCTTAAAAAAGAAACGACTTGAATCTGCAATGTAAAGCTGATCTCCAAATGACTCTCTTCTAAGTGCCTTCAAGGAATCAAAAGTTCTAAATGAATGTATGTACACACAGACATATATGACAAGTATATATCACATAACATGTTCTGTTATTTCCCACGCTTCTCCTTGTATGAGATAGGCAAACAGGAAATAAAGAAACCAACAAATCTACTGAATGTTTACTGTTTCTTCTCTTACAATGATAATCCAACTCATGTAAATGTCTTAAATTAAGAATAAACAGAACTAATATTCTTATCTTTAATTTTTTTTAATAAAAAAAAAAAGGGAACCAGGGCATGGCAACATCTTACTTTCTACTAATAGTTTCAGAAACACATTTGCATGATGTCTTTATAGGAAATATCAATTGGCTTTAGAAATTTCCTTATTTTCTGACAACTGAAAAAGGTAAGCTCCCTAACTAAGCCCAGGACTGACCAGTGTATAAGGGGTTGAGAAGCAGAGGAAGAAGAAAATGATGTAGAAATGCTCGGTTGGTCTGGGGCATCTCTTTCAAACAGAATTAACACATTTATATGGCCCTCTTGGGGTACTACAGACCCACAACCTACAGTTTGCTTCAACATCTCACTAGTGTTTCAAGGTACCACATTCTCTCTTAATGGAACCTTTAAGTGTTTTTCTTGCTGGTGTCTTTGGCTTCCAGTTACTAATTGTGCTCTGTTGAACTGGCCAGTATAAGGGACGAGAGTGCCTGCTAATTCTCTAAGAGCCCCTCTCAAAAGCCCAGGGGAGAGACTTTACAGACCTTGTGGAGCAGAGTGTGCTGTGAGCTGAGAACAGCTTTACTGTTTAGAATTTAGATAGATGGTGTTTCCTTTCTCAGGAAAATAAATAGAGAAGCAATGTTCTAATGGAAGTGGAGCTGGCATGTTTCCCTGTTTGCTTGTCTGTACTTCCGTCAGGAATTTTTTAATTCCAGGTTCTCTTTCCCTGATAGGTCCCAAATTGAGATGGAGGGGCTTATAAAGAATTCAGGAGTCCCCTAAAAAGGAACAGATTACATTGAGAAGTCCCACAGACAAGAGTTTTGAAATTGGTAGTTAACTTGTTTCTAAACAATTGGGGTTTGTTTGACTGATTGTTTCAATGCCTTTGGCAGGTTCTGATTGTTTCAATGCCTTTGGCAGGTTTAGATTTACATGGAGGGTAGATGAGAAGAACCAGGAAAGGGGAGTGAAAACTTGGCAAACTCAGGGGAGAGACTTTTTGGCATTACGCTTTCTGTGGATATTCTGGTTTCTTTTTCCTTGTTAAAAGGACTTTGTTTCTCACTTCTGTCTCTGCCCAGTCCCTTTATTTTCTTCTCTCCTTTTCTTTCTCCTTCTCCTTCTTTTTCTTAATTTGGGTGTGAGATGTTACAGTTGTGGTAAGGATGGGAGAAGGAAGGAAAAAATTGAGGTTTAAAAAGAAAAATTACCTTAAGTTTACCATCTGGTTTTTTTTTTTCACTGTTTTTGGGACTACCAGATGATCACATGTATAATTACTATTTCTTGGTCACTCAGAGGTGATGACAAGAACCCTTCTTTCTAAAAGAGACTTCTTTCTCCTTCAATTGTAAAAGGATTTCTAAGCACTTCTCTTGGGCAGTTTCTTTCCCACATAATTCTCTTCCCATAAGGAGAACATAATCTCTATTGTCACATTACTCTGAGCCTAGTTGTCTACTATAAATGGTAAAGGTTGTTAAATAAAAGTTGAGGAATTTGGGAAATGGTTATTGGTCAATATTTTTTGCCAACCTCAACTGAAAATAATGGCAGTTATAAAATGATGTCTTACAAGTCGGAAGCTTCTGTGAGGAAAATGGTGCATGGTGGGAAGAAATGGCTTATTCTACACCACTTTACAGTGGTTTTTAGGGGCTGGCTTTGTTTAGTCTATCAAGTCAGAAGAAAATAAAAAATTAAACTAGGTTCTTATGAAGCCATTTGAATTTCCCTAAGTTTCAAATGCACAAGCAGCTGTTACATCCACAGTAAATTCTGTTGCCTTAAAAGTTTTATTATTTATCTCTTAACCAAATAAATAACTTACCACGAAAAGTCACACAGAGAGAGAGAGAGAGAGAGAGAGAGAGAGAGAGAGAGAGAGAGAGAGAGGGACACCCCAATACCTTACTTGATATCGGGATTATGGGCAAATAGGTAGGGAGAGCAACAGCCCCAAATATGAGATGCGATACTGCTAGTAGTTAACAAACTGAAAAACCAGAAGCCCCTAAAGAAAACTCGTGCCAAAGAGAAAAATCTCTTACTCCCCGACGAGTGACCTTTCGCCGGAGGGACAGATGCCGTCTCACGCCAGGAAAGGTGGCCTCCTGAGCCGTCACCCTCTGGAGCCTCTCTTAGCAGGGGAGAGGGACAGACCTACATGCAGCATCCCTCGCTCCTGCTCGTGCATGTCGCGGACAGACCGACTTACCCAGGGGTTTGATGGTGTTCTCCGTAGCTTCCTTCTCCTTGGAGCCGCCACTCGACATGAGCGCGGCGATTGAGAAGGCGTTGGCCCGGGAGGAGAGCTGGGGCTTGGGCGACGCAGTGAACTCCATGGCCCTCAGCAAGCGGTCCTGGCCAGGGACTGGGCCTGCTGCGCTGCCGTCCGGCGTTTCCAACGGAGATAAAGACAAGAAAAGCAGCGCAAAGTTTCCGAGTGCTGTCACAAAGGGGTCGGGGACTCTGGACGAGTCAGCCCCAGCCTCTCAAGAGCTTCACACCGGCCTCTCCGCTCCCCGACCGCAGCGTCCCAGAGCCGCAGCGACTTCCAAGCAGCGGGAAAGAAAAGGAGAAAACTAACCGGGCGCTCAACGGGGTGCGCAAGCACAGGGGTGCTCGGCAGGATCACAGGCTGCGCCGCCCAAAGCCGGAGCATCAGCCGCGCCAAGCCCGGGGTTCCAGGGCACCCCCTCCCGCGTCCTTCCCCTCGCTCCCCGCTGGGGACAGCAGAGGTGGCCCAGGCTGCAGGGAGGCAGCGACCGGCCGAGAGCCGCTACAAGTGGGCGGGCGCCAGCGAGCCCCAGCCCGGGCGAGGAGAGCACAGCGAGGAGAGAAGGACACTGCGCCCGGCGCTCGCGGCTCTGCGTCTTAATTTGCTGGCGGCGGCGATCCGTGCGGCCGGCAGCCACTCAGCGACGCACCACGTCACCGCTTCCTGATTCCGCCGCCGGGGGCGGGGCCGCGGGCCTCTGGGGGGAGGGCGCACCGGGGGCGCGGCGCCCGCGTGGCCTCGCGCTGCGGCGGGACTGGGAGCCCCGCACCGGTTTGGGTTCGAGGGTGTCGCCCTCCAGGACCGCGCGGCTGCCGCGGACGCCCCTGCCTGGTCTCGCTGTCCCGGGACGCGAGGGCGGTGCGCGCTGTCTGGAGACGGCACCTTTGGGCTACCTAAGACCTAGGATCCCAAGCAGAGCAGAGGAAGTCTCGAGGAATTCTTGCTTCCTCCATTCTTCTATTTCCTGAGTTTCAAAGTTCCAAAACATCCTAAGATGCCGGATTGGCCCCATCCGCCTGCCCACAGGAATGGGTCCCTGCACCCCTTAGGCCCCAAAGTCTGTCTGCGTGTCTAACCATCTCACTGTCAGTGGGTTGAAGGGACGCCGTCCTGCAAAAGATAGGCTCCGAGAAAGCCGCGAGCCTTTGCAAAGGGTGCTGTTCTCCGAACCACGGCTTCAGCTGCGCACCAGTGCACCTCTCGTCTATTCCCAAGGGGGCTCTGGAAAGTGAGGCCGCCGCCAAAAGGAAGGCGAGGGTCAGGGCGCGATGCCGGCACCCTGCGGGGACCAAGCTACGCGCGGTGGGCGAGTGCGCAGCTCACCGCGTCTGGGCTCAGCGGACAGGCAGTCCTCTCCCTTCCAAACTGAGCTGCGATCAGGACTTCCCACGGCCTTGTGGGGGGCGTCCTGTTGGCCTTGTTTGAGCCTGAATAATTCAAATTCTCCAAATTCGCAGGGTAATCTGCTTCACTTGGAGCCGTGTAAACTCAGGCTGACACACACACTCAAGCTGTACATGTAAATATTTGCGCTCCTTCCCAGCCAGTCGGTCTGGCGATTAGGCGCCTCTTGGTGGGTCTTGCAAGAGAAAAATATTATATAAAAGGAAAAAAAGGGCGGGGTGTAAAAAAAGAGCCCTCATTTCCCACTGGTCTTTTTATCCTCCCTCCACACCCCGCTTCTCCCCCACCCCACAACTCCTGAAATACACTTATGAGAAAAAAAACTAAAAGTCAAAATAGCTGCTGAGGTTTTTTCCATCAAAATAATGACATCTGGGAAGTCCTACTTGTGTTACTTGATTTAAGTCTTGTCGATAGGTGCTGCATAAAGGTAACTAAGAAACGTATTCTGCTATTAGTGTCGAATTACAAAGTGTACGTGTGCAAATGTCTTGTTAAATTCGAAAAACCATAGATTTTTGGTGCTCGAAGGAGTTTATGCCGCCGTTGAGTCCAACTCCATCTGCTTTGGAGAGAGAAAAACGGGTCCAGCGTAGCTGAGCCGCGCATCCTGCCTACTCTAGACCTCGCTACCGGCTGGAGACAAATCAGAACGGCCCCCGCGCTCCAGGCCACGTCCCTGGTCATCCCCTGGCCATGCAGCTGTGAGTGGGCTATTCACGTGGGATCAACAGTAGAGCTAACGCCGACTGCGAGCAGAAAGCTTTCAGATTAAACCGCGGTAAGAAGAGAGGCTAAACCACCGGACGCGTTTGAGGATCTTTCCTCCTTTGCTGTTTTTGGACAACCCAGACAATTCGGTTATTAAAACATAATAATACAGATTTCTATCTGTAGCCTCTACCCTAACACACACACAAACACATCTTCTCACACACAAACACATCTTCTCAATGTAACAGTGACATTTCCTTCTTTCCTGTTTCACATGCCTAAGGTTTGTCCAGTAAGGAAGATTTCCACCAGGAGGCTTTTTTTTTGTTTGTTTTTGTTTTTGTTTTTGTTTGTTTTCGTATTTGGGGTGGTGGTGGTCATGGTTAGTCTCGACCTTGATATATTCTTCAGCAGCGTGTCACAGGTCTTGTTACCCAGATTTAGTTTTCAAAAACTTGCCATGGAATTTTACCTCAAATAAAAAAATAAAACTTGCCATGGCATTTCTACAGAGAGGAAAAGACGTGGCTTTCTTTAGTATCTTAATGGCTTATACTGGAATTTGAATAATTTCCTAAGAGGGACATTTTCAGAAAAATTGCAGGAGCAAGAGGTAGGCTGAATTGCCCCAATCCGTTTCCACCGTCTTTTCCAAGTGCCGAGGTGGCCTTAGTCCAGCTTTGGGACTCTTGCGGGCAGGAAGACCGCCTGTTCATTCTATTAAGGGTAAACCAGGAGGCAAGAAAAGCAGAGCGAGCGCGGAGACTGGCAGCGAACCACAGGTATTCAAAAGGCCCCTTTAAACAAATCCGGGCGCAGAGGTGAGCCAGTCCGGGATCCCTAACAAGCTATGCGTCTTGTTGGTGTTGAAACCGCGGCAGTAAAACGTATGCTACTACATAATTATCAGGGGCCCACCGTCCTTCATCTTAGATTTATTGCCTTTGCAAATCAATATGGTGCTATAAAAACCCGGAACTGGTGCTTCGCAGAGAGGTGCTGTCAAAGGGCGATTCACAATTGTCCTAAAGTGGAGAGTGACGGTTTCTGAGGCCCCTTCAAACGCCAGGGTTAGCGCGGGATAACCGGTAAAGTCACTGGGAGGGTTGGAAAAAAGCAACCATGTTAACACATTCCTCCAGGCCCTTCTCAGGTTGACTACCGGCGGGCGCGGGCTGCCTTCGGGTACTGGAAAATGCACTGGACTTGGGAGAAAGATTTTAATTCCTGTCTTTAGCACGCATTAGTCGAGAGACTTTATGTAGGTTACCTAAATGTCTCGAAGTCTAAGTTTCCTCATCTACTAAAATGAGGCCAACAATTCATTCCTACTTGGCTCTGTTGATTAATGCGATAATGTGCATAAAAAGCCTGACACATAGCCGTTACCCCATATAAATATAAAAATTTATTGTATTTACTACTGAGCTGCAATTTCAAGATTGCAGAGACATATCTCAGGCGCTCATGTAGAGCTGTGTAGATAGTTTTGGAATGTACTAAGAGGATCATTATTTACATCCTGTTACAATTTGGAGCTTTGGAATGTTAGTTTTTGTTATACATCCGAGTTTGGTTGTACGGAGTTTGGTTATACGAGGACTGGAAGATGTCGTCTCCTTATACACACCACCCTTACCAAATTTCTATCTGTCGCCTCCGGGTCTCAAAAGTTAGTGGACCCGGGGAATCGGTCAGGAAGTAATCGGGTTCCCGCTGTTGGCCAATGGACTATCGCCTAACGAACGCTAATATAATGGAGCGGAGATCCGTTCCTGGCTGGCCTCGCCTACCGTCCTCAGGCGCCTGGTGGGAGAACTGCGTTGGGGGTCGCGGGACCTGGGTGTCACGCCAAGGGCGCCGGATCCCCACCCTCCGCAGAGGGCGGAAGATACTCCTTCGCAGCCGGGCGTGGTCACAAGGGAGAAAGGGAGAAGAAGACCCACTTTTCAACACACCCGGGGCTCCACAGGCTTCCCGGGGCTACCCTCGAACTTGGTGCTAAACCCCCATCCCCTCTCCTGCTTTTTCTGGTAGAAGCTTTAAAAGCACAGCAACAGTCCTCGGTGCCTTTGAATTCCTAAATTCTATTCACCGAATAGGAAAGGAGCCCCAAGCAACGTGCAGAGGGCGGCCGCAGTCCTTTCCCGGCCACTTCTGTGCGTCCCGAGAGCGCGCCGCGAGCAGCGCGCGGCCCCGCGCCGCGTAGGGAGCGCGCGGCGCCGGCCTAGGATTTCACTGAGCCGCGACAGGGAGGGTCCGAGTCTTTTCTTCCAGGAATACAGGCCTCATCTCAGAAGGGCATCCCGGAGACGTTACGTTTTCTCGAACCCAGGTGGTCTGGGAGAAGCGACCCCTCCCAGTCCAGGCCATAATAACTAGCCCGTGAGGTGTAGACCCCGCGCTGAACCCAGAGGCCCCCCGGCAGGGCTGCTGGAGGCGTCCTCGCCCAGCTCCCGCTCTAGGCCAAAGCAAAGAACAGGCTCCTCGATGGGAGCGGCCGGAGCTTTTCATCTGACGTCCCCAAGCTGCTGTGTGTGCGTTCAGCCTGGGATTTCACACTCGCCCCTAGCTGCGGGACCAAGGAAAGTGATGCCGTGTGGGTCCAGAGCAGATAGCTCTCCTCTCCAGGATCCGTGTCCTCGAGAGGTGAAGGGAGAAGACTTTGGGCCAGAGCCCACCGTGGCTGAAACATTAACTCGCCCAGCCTGAGGCTCGCGTGCCGGCAGCTACGGGCGTGCGCAGCCTCAGAGCTCAGCTAAGCATGCCCACGCGGGACCCCCAAGACCGCCCTTCTTACCCTCCCCGGGCCTTCTCCCCTTCGGTCCCCACCACCCACAACCCGCTGGGTCACACACACCCCTCTCCGAGGCGGCAGAGGTCAGGCGCGCCACCCTCCGAACCTCCCCGCGGCCACTCGCTGTCTCATTCGTCTCCCACGACCTCGCGACCGCAGGAACCGGCTCTCGGCGCTCCCAGGGAAAACCCGTGTGCCAGAGTTGGGTGCAAAACTCACAACTCAATCCCCAGGAAAACAAAGATTTCTTCTGACCCTGTGGGCACGGAACCCAGACCTACTCTTCTCTCCACCCTTCACCCTCCTTTCTCTTCCTCCTCCTCCTCCACGCGTGTTCTCCCCTTGCTGGAACTCCAACCTTCCTCTCCGGGTGCTGCTTTTTATTTTTCCCAAGGTCGTCTCCCAATCGCCCGGCCGCGGTCATATCCCGTCTTTATTTAAAATTTAAGTATTTTGTGCATCATGGATTTTGTGCACACACTTTGATTTTTAAAACTACTGAATTAAAATATTTATTGATTAAGTTTTTTGGCACCCCCCCTCCCCTTTAATTTGGGGCTCTCTCCGTAGTCCCAGCCCTGTCAGGAAGGTAAAGTATTTGCTCGAAGTCACGTTGGTGATAACCTGCGGAGCCGGGATTTCAATGCAAATCTCCTGCCTTCAAAAGCATCGCTTCTGCCATTTAGGCGACCGCTGGACTAAATAAGGGGAACCCCCACGAAGGGGAGGAAAGTGGTCAGAGGACGTGTCCTCTGCTTCGGAATATGGGTCCTGTTGGCCGGGCGCCCTGGCCTGCCCGGGTGGAGCCTCGGAGCCTGCTTGGATGGCCGGAGAGGGGTCCGGGCGCGCTTTCTGACCTGTGGTTTCTGAGGTGTTTCAACCAAACACAAAACTAATTTGACAACTTCTGTAGAAGAGCAATTAGCAAATGTCTTGCTAGCGCCCTTCCTCTCACAACCTAGTCCCAATTCAACAAATAGTAATTTCTGCATTTTGAAACTTGATCCAGCCTCTCATCCACCAACTTTATACTGTCCCCTCTGCTGATTGCTGGAGGGTCTCTATACATCCTCCAGTCCCTTCCCACCTTGGCTCTTTGGGACCAGAGCCAGCTGTCCTTGTTGACAATCTACCCATGTCCTTGTCAGGAGGTTTGGAAGATAGGTGGCAATGACCCAGACAGAAACACCCTGCCCTCCAAGGTCCCTGCCACTAGCTGTCGTTGCAAGTCACCCCAGAAGCTGTTGACCGAAGTGTTGGGCAAAATACACCCCTCTGAGGGCTTGAGTACCTAATCCCAAATGGAAGCATATTCCAGACTACTTGAAGCATTATGTAAGTTAACAAAGATGTATGCATCTAATAAAAATAATGCAAAATATCTGCTGATTCATTAAATATCACCTATTTTCCACTCTGGACTGGGTGAGTACTGTGCTAGACTTCAGGAATAGAACAGTGATCAGAATCCTAAAATTCCTGCCTCATACAACTAACAGTCTGGTGGGGGACACAGATAATTAACACATAAATACACACAACAAAACAGAAATTGTGACAAAGATTTGAGGGAACAAGTACAAAACTAGAGAACTCGACTATGTGAAGACATTCATTTAAGCCAAGCCAGGCACTGGCTTTTGTGATAAGGGTGGAGGTGGATGATTTGGAAATGGCCCCTGCCCTACAAAATTTCAAAATCCAGCTGAGGAGATTATAAAAAAGTATCCACATGGAAAACATACATTTGGTGTGCATCTTACATCTCCCTCAACGTTTAGCTAAAAGAATTCTTAGGATGTAAGGGCTTAGACGGTTAATGTGGAATACAAATAAGACAGAACAAGCAGCTTTAATCAAAGCCGTGGCAGAAGAAGGTGTTGGTGTCTGACACCAGAAACACCTGTTTGGAGCTGGCTGCGTTGTCTCAGTTTCCTCCCTGTAAAAGGTGATTATTAATGAAAATACCTACATCAACGAGTTTGTAGTGACAATTAAACAAGACAATGTCCCTGTAAAGGCAAAGGACTTTGCATGAATTTGGCCAGCTCTGGAACTTGGAAAAAGCATTCTTTTCGATTTAGGGATAATATAAATTAGATCTAATCAAGGAGGTGTGTTCAAGACCCCCAATTCCAATTCTACTCTCAAGAAGTTTGCAAAACAGCCTTCTCTTTGAGGTCTGTGAGAGGTTCTGGGTCCAGGTCCCCGGGTGCTGTGGTTTGATAGAAACCTAAGTGCCGCCAAGTGGAACAGGGCAACTCCCTGCGATGCCCTGGCTAGAATGGCTACAGGCCCTGAATCTATCTCACAGCTGGATTTTCATCCATCAATCCACGTATTTGCCTGTATTGCAAATCGTGGATGCCAGCTGTACTAACAGCTTTCCATGAAATGCTTAATGTTGATGACAATATAAAATAGGTGGCATTATTATATGCATTTTAAAAATCACAGAAAATGAGGCTTGGGAGGCTAAACAATTCACTTGGTCATGGGCACCTGGATAGTTTCAGAATGGAGCAAGATGCGACTCTGGTTATGTGACACAAGTCTGTTCACATTACACTCTTAACCTCTACCCCATGTCGATTTCTATTACTAACTTAGTTTACTGCTCTGGAATGAGAGGCGGTTCAGGGGAGGACGCCGGATTTTCCTAGCCGGTTTACAATTAGCAGCTCCAGAGCCTGGAAGCACGTGCGCGTCTTTGTTGTCTGCCCACAGGGACCAGAGACTTTGTTCGGCCGAGCGTGGGCAGATGTGACCCTCAAGTCCACCCTCCCGGCGCGCGAAGCAGCGACCCGAAGAACGCCAGCCCCGAAGGTTGGCCAAATAAAGACCTTTTGCAGCCGCACGTGGACCGCGGGCCGAGGCGGCCTTTGTAATTGTTTTCTTTTCTAGGGTAATTACCGAGTAATCTGCAGGCTCCGCGGGGCTCGGGGTTTCAGCCGCCGCAGAGGCGTGGGGGTGGAGGGCGGGCAGGCCGCTGAGATCTCCCATTGCTGAACTTGGGTCTATGCTAGCAGTTTATGCTTTCACGTCGCCTAAGCGCTGGCCAGGGCGCGCCTCCCACAGCACCCACAATTTCAGCGTACCCCCAAGTTTTGGAAGCAGGCTACCAAGGTTCGAGGCCACCTTTTTCCTTTACCAGCCGGGTGACCCAGGGCTATCTGGATTGTTGTTAGCCTTAGCATCCCTAACCGTGAAGGCGGGGATTGGGTGGGGGTCCGGAAGGCTGTGCGGGTTGCGTGGAATAATGTAGGACGCGTCCCGACCGTGCCTGGCTCAGGCTGAGGGCTCGATGAGCGGCGACCCCAGTTAAGGCGATGCGATCGCGGGCGGAAGATTCCGTCCGCTGCGCAAAAGCGCAGATGCACCGAGTCCAAGGACTTGAGGGCCGCCCTCTCGCCTCTCCGGTCCGGGTACTGCTGGCTGTCTTTCCCCTTCCCTCTCTTTCCCGGCTCTACCATTAGCGGCTGCCGTCGGTCCTAGGCCATCACCTGGGGGACCCTCCCCGCGCTGCGGAGGACGGCGCCGCAAGCCAGGCCCCACTCGGTGTGGCCACCCCGTGACCCTAGAGGTGGACTCTGACTGCTAAAGATCTCTCCTAGGCGGACGCTGCCGGGGTCCCCTGAGAACGATTGAATGGAGGAGGTGCAGAATCAACCCGCTTCTCCGCTTGCGGCGCTCGAGCCTCCCTGGGACCTGTGTGGCCTCTTTACCTAGGAACCGAGGCCGGAGGCAGTGGCCCGGGAAGGCTCCCGCCGCCGCCGCCCTGGGGCTGGGAGGCAGACGCGCGAGTTAGAGCACCCGCCACTGCCGGTCCCTGCTTGGTCGGCGCGGGGACGGTGGCGCTGGCGGCGGCGGGGCCTTCCCGGGCTTCCCGGCCATTTAATCAGGGCTATTATCAGACCGGTCTTGCAGGATGGCGCCGGAGGAGCTTTACCCCCATTAGCGCAGGGCAGGAATGGGGGCTGGGTCTCGAGACCGCTGCCTTTTCCTGTCGCAGCTGCTGCGCTTCTCGGGCGCTTTGAGTAAGGCCGACCCGCGGGGTCTGGCGGCGACTTGGGCCGTCTCAGCCGTTCTCAAGTTGACGTTTTATTTGACCTTTATTTCCCCCACTGCGGAGTTTTACTAGCTCTGTGGCGTTGGGCAAATCACAGGACGTCACTGAGGCTCAGTTTCCTCATCGGTAAAATAGATCTGGATCAATACCTAACTTAAGTTTGTCGTAAAGATTAAATAAAATGATGGATCCTAAGTGTTGTGCAGAGAGCCTGGCACGCACGATGTTACTCTTATTACCCTGGAATTGTATCTGCTTCTCTTTTTTTTAAGCACCCCCCCCCCTTTTTTTAATTAAAAGGAGAGGCCCACGATGAATATTTTAGAGAAGTCCACTGATTAAGGACAGCCAGTAGTTTGCTGGTTTTATTCATGATAGCCTGGATTCAAGTTTCTTGCTTGGACAAGTCACTTATCCTTCTGTGCCTCATTCATTTTAGCTGTAAAATGGGTGGAATATAGTACCTACATCATTGGATTGTTGTGCACATTAAATAAGATGATGCATTCATGAATGCTGAGCACAGAGCAGGCTCTCCTTGAACATAGATTGTTATTAACAAAATGCTTTTACAAACCACAGACTTCAGACATTTTTAAGCTCCCTAAATAAGCAGGCAACTGTCTCCTGATCCTAAGGGATGGTTGGAGGCTCAGGTTTGGTATTGAATGTCAGGCCTGGAACTACGGAAATGGGGTGTAAATCACCCAAGAGTGTCTTCTGGCACCCACAGTTTCCTCTTTGCATCCCTAGCACAAAGCCCTATTGAGGTTCCATTTAAAGATAAAAGCCCCCCATTGAAATCAGTCACCTCTATTTTCACAGGGCTGCTAAAAAAATTACTGCTCTCAGTAATCTCAGTATTGCCAGCATAGTTTCTAACCATTAAAGTGTAATTAGCAAAGTGGGACTAATTATCAACATGACCTTCTAAGTAGGGAGAAAGTTTGTGAATGGTCCTTAAGAGGGATGTGCTGGGCACAGAGCCCAACCCTTATGGACTGCACAGGGATTCTTTCTTTCTGCACTCAGCTTCAGCCTGGACTGGCCCCAGTTCTCCAGTTTCTTCTAGAACCTATACCTGATTCTTTTTAAATGCAATTTTATTGAGATATATTCACACACCATAGAAACCATCTGAATTATACAAACACTGGCTCACAGTATCATCGCATAGTTTTGCATACACCCCCATGATCAAATTTAGAACATTTTCATTACCCCAGAAAAGAAACAAATAACTCCATATTTGTTATCCACCCCCCCCCATAATTTATCCACAGTATTGTTGTGGTATATTTATTACTGTTGATAAGAGTATTAAAACATTCCTGTTAACTGTAGTCCATAGTGCGCAATAGGTACATTTTTTTCCCACCTACCCCTCTATTTTTAACTCCTTGTAATAGTGTCCTAGTTCTGCTTTAGTTCATGAAAAGAACTTTTTTATATTTGTACGGTTAATCACGGACATTGTCCACCACAAGATTCACTGTTATACATTCCCATGTTTTACCTCCAACTTGCCTTTTGGGGACATACATGACTCTAAACTTCCCCTTTCTACCATTCAGCACTGTTTCTTATTCTCACAATAACGTGCTACCATCACCTCTGTCCATTTCCAAATGTTTAAGTTCAATCCTAGTCTTGATTTTGGACTAACTCTGTCTCTCTGGCAGGTATAGCAAATGACTCACAAATAATGGTTAATATACACCTTGTGCTTGTGATAGGCCAGGTAATATCCTAAGCACTTTAACTGCATTATCTCCTTTAATACTCCCTTATTTTACAGATGAGGAAACCAAGGCACAGAAAAGTGTAACTTGTTAAAAATCACATAGCTAGGAGGTGGTGGAGAATGGATGTGCAGCCATCTGCCTTTCTTCAAGGCCCACGTGCCTCCAGACCCCACCTACTTCTTTAAAAAATTCCGTTTTATTGAGATACATTCACATACTGTACAATCATCCACAGTGTACAATCACTTGTTCATAATACAATCATATAGTTGTGCATTCATGACCACAATAAATTTTTGAACATTTTCATTACCCCCCAAAATAAAAATAAGAATAAAAATAAAAGTAAAAAAGAACACCCAAAACATCCCATCCCCCATTATTCATTTAATTTTTGTCCCCATTTTTCCCACCTATTTTTAACCCCAACTCTTCTGTATCTCTAGAAATACTGTGAAACCAATGGCAACTCAGTGAGTCAGGAGTGAAACCAAACAAATCTCAGGAAGTGCCTCTGCTTTCAAGGAAGCATCTAGCGTTAGTGGCTGTAATACTTGGCAATGGCCAGAAAGCCTTTACCAGCTAGGATGACATCTTGTTTTAAACCTCAGTTTACTCTTTTGTAAAGTGATTGTGAAGTTCTTGTATTGTATAATTCTTCGTTATATTGTATAACTAATATTTATTGAGACCTGATGAACATCATTTTTCCATGGTAGGTGCTTTTGCAGATATTTCATTTTAAAATAAATTTCATTTTACTATTTGATAATAAATACTGTCTACTTCAGTGGATTTTGATGATTCAATGAGTCAAACTATGTGGAAGCATTTAAAAGGTAAGATTTTATTAGAAGAAAACAAATGACTTTTTCATTGCTTAAATTTTAAAAATTCTGAAAAACCACATTTCTTAGGATAATGATTTTCTATATTTGGTTCACAGACCACCTGAATCCAAAGTGCCTCAAGTCTTTTGTGCATTTCTTGGCTGCACCCTGGGCCTGTGCAGCTGGCTTTGGGCCCCAGAGCAGGACTTGGAATGTGCATTTGAACCAAGCCTCCCGAGCCCTCTTGAATTTGAGAAGCATCAAGGGGCCCCTGAACTCCTAATGCTCCTCCTGGTACTACAGTCTTCCCTCTGGGGCCCATTTGGCTTTGGATTTGACCAGAGAAAAACAGAAACAAGGACCTCCCACCTACTCTGAGGAGCCTTCTGTGATGAATAGAAGGCCAAATTGAATCTTGTAACTCTCATAATTTCCTACTCACATCCTTAACCCAAAAGGGTGGCTTCTGATTATGATATGCCTCTAGTTTCTCTCCAGGGAGAACACTGGAAAAGCATGGCTGATTCTGTGCACCTTGAGAAAAGAAAGAAACTGCCACCAGCTACACCCCACACATTACAAGGAGGGCAGAGCTGGTGGTGAGCCTTGCTGACCTGGGTCACTACAGAGCAGGGACCAAGACATTTCATAATCTTTGAAAAGGCCAGAAGGGTCACTACTATTCCTGCACCCCATCTCATGGATGAGGAAACTGAAGCCTGGGTTGGGAAGTGACAAGCCCAAAGTCACACTGCTAGTCAGGTCTGCAGATCCAGTTTGACTTCAAATTAATGCTTGACTCCTTCAGCACAAGCTCTCCTTGGGAGTAAGGAGCCTTCTCATTATCTATCATCTGTTTTTTAATTTATGCATTATCCATTCACAATGGTCCATACTTATTGGGATTCTAAGTGATGATCATGCAGTCCATGCAAATACTCTTAAGAATTGAAATTAATTCTGTCCCATTGTCTCTTGTGGTTTTGAGCAGGGAAGAAGACAGGGGTCCAGTCTTTGCCTACAGGGATTCTTTGACTTTCAAAGATGTTTCATGTCATCTGGGCTGCACAACATTCACTTTGAATTTTAAGATTGGTGGAACTGCAGAATTAATTAGCTCTTTCTTTGTTTCTTTTCTTTTCTTTCTTTCTTTCTTTCTTTTTTTTTTGGTGGCAAATTTTACATATGACCAGAAAAAATACCAGCATTTGAAAAAAAAAATTTTAAGGGAGGGGGGTTGAGATAATGTGTGCATCAATTAGGATTTTATGTTGTAAATAATGGGAAATTCTATTCCATCTGGTTTAAATGATAAAAGGAATTTCTTGGGCCACCCTTTTAAATAGTTTAGGGATAGCTTCAGGTGAAGGGATCCAAGTTTCAAAGGAAATCCACTTCTCACATCTGCCTGCTTGATGCTGGTACTACTTTTAGGTAGGCTTTCCCCTGTGGTCACCAAATGACTGCCCGGTCTCCTGGCTGCATTCTTCCTTGTTTAGGCACATTAGGAAATAGTCCTCTCCTTAAGTAGCACCTTCAGGGAGAGGAGTTCAGGAAACATCTCTTTATATGTCATTGGCCCTGATTTCAGATCGGGTGCCTTAACCAAGCACCTTGATCAGAGGACTGGAGTACAATGACTGGCTTAATCCAATCAGGGCCCCATCCCAGGAGTTTGAGGGTAGAGGAAGTCCCCCCAAAACATGTGGTGGAGAACAGGCAAGGGGTGAATTTCTTAAAGGGAAACGAGGTAACTATTGACAGGGGAGGGGGCAGTGCTCATGGGGAGGCTGTGGACAAGAGTCCACCAGCTCATTTGAGGGTGGTGGGGAAGGCAGGAAGGAATGTCCTTATCCATCAATGTAGCTAAATTCCAGATTTTGAACAGAGGCTGGAGTAGCAAGTCAAAGCTTATTCTTTCAGAAATCCCTGCAGGACTGTAAGTGGCAGTCAGGGTGGATTTGTCACCAGCGGATCCAGTCCTCCAAACCTATTTCCTTCTGGAACAATTTTAAGTTGCCCTGTGCTAGCAGGAGAGGAAGTAAGGAGGATGAGAGTGAAAAACCAGGTGGGGGAGTTGGTGGGAATATAAAACATCAGAGACAAAAAGGGACCTCTGAGGTTATCTAATGCCAAACCTCTCACTTTAGAGGATCCTGGGGTTCTGGGAAGTAATAATCACACTCAAGATCCAGAAACCCTGCATAAGAAGATTTTTTTTTTCTTTTCAGGAAAACTAGACCGTGCTTCCCAAATGAAACTTCAAAAACCACAGGTTGCTTTAGATATTGCCTGTTTTTATACATCCCAAGAGCTAAGAATAGTTTTTATATTGTAAGTGGTTGGAAAAAAATCAAAAGAATATTATTTTGTGACACATGAAAATTATCTGAAATTCAAATTTCAAGGTCCATAAATAAGGTTTTATTGCCAGGATTGGCAAACATTTTCTGCACAGGGCCAGATAGTAAATGTTTAGACTTTGGTGGCCTCTGTCACAACTACTCAACTCTGTAGTGCGAATTCAGCCATAGGCAATATGTAAATGAATGAACATGGCTGTATTCCAGTAATATTTTATTTGCTGACACTGAAATTTGAATTTCATATAACTTTCAAATATTTCAAAATATTATTATTCTTTTTATTTCTCCCCCCAGTCATTAAAAAAGGTAAAACCATTCTCAGCTCGGAGGCTGTATAAAAATCGGTGCTGGCCAGAGTGGACCCACAGGCAATAATTTGCCAACCTCTGATTTACTGGCTGCCTTGGTACTACAATGGCAGAGTTGAGCAGCTGTGACAAAGACCCTCCAGCCTATAAAGCCTAAAATATTTACTAGCTGGCCCTTTAAGAACAAGTTTGCTGACGCTTGCTCTAGAATGGTACTTCTCGAACTTTAAAATGAAGATTCTGATTCTGTAAGTCTTGAGGGAAGACAGTTTCTATGTTTCAACAAGTTCCCAGGTGATGCTGGTGCTGCTGGCCCTTGGACCACATTTGGAGGGACTTTCGTATTCATTATTGTTCAGACGTCCTGCACGAGAAGTCTCAGTGGATCCCCTCTCCTGTCCCGTCCCCCTACACTTCCTTACAAACTTGTTGAATTTGAATCATTTTTGGAGGGGGCTGGGGACCTGCATGTTGAATAAGCTCTCCTGTGATTCTTTTAGAGAATCATGTATCTAGATGCTTTAAGAGGGAATAAATGACAAATTTATTGAGGGCTATGTCTTAAGTCAGACAGCTGACCCTGGCCCTGATGGGATTTTGGTGGTTGTACCTCCATTTTTTTCAGCAAAGAATTAATATCATTAAAAACAAACAAACAAACAAACAAACTTCTAATCATCTAATTATTATGGCAGAGGGCTTAAGTATTTGCTGATAAATCTCTGGGGGGGGGAGGAATGCTGTTTATAGTAGCTTGATTTCACATGAAGGCAGTGATTTGGGCATATTAATTTGCAAGCAAATTAATCTTTCCCATTTCAGTTATGCATTTATGACCTGCCTGATCTATTAATGTACAGATAAGTTTAAAGAGCTAGAACTGGGTTTTTAAATTTTTTTCATATGGTAGCAAAGCCAACCCTTTCTACAAAAACCCATTACACACTTTCATTTTTTTTTCTTTCCTCCCTCCCGCTAGTCTTTCCTTCCCTTGATGTTCATCCATCTTTCAATTTCTGATCTTTATTACCAACTTTAATAAACTACGAAAGAATTAACCTTCCAAAAACTTGCAATTCTTATATTAAAACCACGAAGGAAACAAGGAATGGAGTGCCTTTACCATACATAGGATTTGAGGCTTACAGCATGGGAATCAACACTCTGATTCTGGTTACAGCAAAGACCAGACAACCGAGAGCCTAAAGGAGGGTGATTTAGCAGCTGTGGAAATAGAACACTCTTGCCTTTAATTGAACGGGGAATCTGACTTGGGATGTGATGGGCACAGTGTTCACACCGCACTCACAACACTGTGAATCACACGAGGGCAAAGGCACTACCTATTTTCTTATTTTTCGTATTTACTAGTGGCTCACAGCAGGCTTTTAAATTCCATCTGTGCACTTGGTCATATAAGCCAGGACCGTCCAGACTGTCTACTTCTTATTGGGACAGGGATGGAACACCAGGGAATGAAGAGGTGGGAGGAAGCAAAAATTCGATTTAAAGGTTATACGGAAGTCCAGGGCATCTCGAGGAACCAATAATATCTAATTTCAGTTCTAGTTGCTTCAAATTGCACTGCTGATAGGTATCTCTAATTTTCATATAAATGGGCAGAATTGATTAACAAAAGTGAAAATCGAGGTGAAAGTTAATAAAGGAAGTTTTTGTTTTGAAAAGGAGGGCTATTTCGAGTGTTCTCAAAGAGTTAAACTGTTATTTAGCCAAGTCATGGTGACAGAAAAGCAATACTCTCCTCAAAGAAAAACACAAACTTGCTGGAGTTGCGGCAGGGGGATTCTTGACTTGATGCTCTCCATAATGCAGAATGATTAGCCTCCTAGCTTAAAAGGCTGCAGAGTAAAAGAAACCTGAAAATGAAAATCCCTTTGGACCTCTTAGAATAAATTATGTGGATTTGCTAAGTACACAGACTGGCGCTCTTAAAAGGGAGATAACCACTTTAACTATTGCTTTGGAAAGAGAATCCATGAGGCCAATTACAGAGTCTTATTTTACATTTGTGATTTTACACCAATAAAAGTAACTACCTTGGGTCCTTCACAGGGTGTTGTTTTAAAACAAACACCAAATGAATTTGGAATCTGTTTACATTTCAAAGATAAAGCAGCAAAGTGTATTAGAGAGACTGCCAGACTAGAAGTCAGAAAACCAGCATTCTCTTTCTGGCTACTTCTGAGTAAAATTAGGCTTGCAAACCTCAGCTTTTTTCATCTGGGATGGTAGAGAAAAATGTCTGCCCGTCTTTTTCAAGGTATATTTTTTGTGATGCCCAAAGAAATAATCGATATAAAAATCATCTTTAAACATTATAAATCCCATCAAAAGATATTTTGGAGGGTTGAAATAGGCTTATTGAGACTTTATTTAACAACATGTAAATAGTATTTTAACATCAAATCATGTTCCATTTTCCTCTTTCTTCTCTTAGCCTCAGTTGACTTGAGGTTAAAATGACATATATAATGTCAGAAATGGTAGGAGACTAATCTTTCTAGAGCAAGGTTCTGTGGGAGCTGGCATCCAAGCTGACTCCCAAGGATCCCCACTTCCTGGCATTTGCACCTTCTTGCAATCCCTTCCCACGTGGTACCAGGGTTGGCCTGAATGACCAGTAGAATACTGCAGAAGTGATGGTGTGACACTTCTGAGATTAAGTTATAGAATACTCGAGCTGTCATTTCTCTCTCTCTTTTGGATCTCTTGCTCTGAGGGAAATCAGTTGCCATGTTACAAGAAACCCTATGTTACAAGCCTATGTTACAAGCCCGTGTGGCTAGGAACTGAAGCCTCTCACCCACAGTCACCTGATAAGTTTAGAAGCAGAGTCTGTCACCTAAGTTAAGCCTCTGGATAACTGCAACCTTGCCCAGCTTGACTGCAACTTCATAAGAGATCCTGAACAAGAACCACCCAGGAAAGCTGCTCTGACTGTCAGACACTGTGTGAAATGATAAATGTTTGTTATTTTAAGCTGCTAAGTTTTGGGGTAATTTGTTACACAGCAATAGATAGCGTCTATAGGTGCTAACAGAGAGAAAAATTGGCAGGGAGGTAGATGATAAGTTCTTCTAACTAGAGAGAAATTGACCAAGAAAGTCCACAGGGTACACACTTCTTTACTCATCAGTTTTAGCTTTGATAAGGATTTAAGACAAACTATCACCATATAGTAATTTAATCTAGTAAAGTTATGTGTTTTGATGTCACCCTTTGACTAATCAGAACACGCAACTGAGACAACTGTGCAGCATGAGCAGAAGAGGAATTCACTGAGAAGGCACATGATTTAGTCAGGCTCAGTCAGGAAAACCAAGTCCATGCCAGATAGCTCAATAGAGGGAATATAATATGGGGAACCAGTCACAGAAATTGAGAAAGCTAAAAAGCCAAACATGGAATGTGGAGACAACTCAGATTAGTAATAACAATTACTAAGCTCCTATCACCCCATGGCTGGAAAAACCAGGAACTGGGCCAGGTGGCAGGAACTGGAATCACAATGTCAACTACTTGGCTGGAGCTGGAGCCACACAGAAGCAGCAGCCACTGCTGGGGATGCAGCCTTAAGTAGAGAAGGAGGGTAAGGAGAGAAATACTGTGGCTCTACCCCCTTCACTGGCCTCACTTTTACCAGTTTTGCCATTGGCTGATCTAACCAGAATCCAGTTAGGGAAAAAAAAAAAAAAAACAAATCTTGGAAAGGAAGGAAGCAGAGCAGAGGAAGACAGGGGAATGGATCTGAGAGCAAACAGTCAAGTTGCTTGCACAGTTCACCTCTTTTGCAGCATGTGCTCTCATGTTCCCACCATATTTATTTCCTCAACAACATCAGCTTCATGATTCGACTCCCACCCTCTAGTGAAGGGGAGACACAAAATTCCATCAATCACTTCAAAGTCCATTTCAAATTCCTTTTCTATCCATTTCAAAGTCCAGGGTCTCCTGATGTTGCAGTTCTCCATTGAGGATCAGATATGGTGCCTTAGGCCTGGAAACTTATAAATAAAGCACCACCAAAATTCCCTACACAAAATAATAGGGGAAGGGAGAATGGGGGAAGAAAAGAAATCATCGTATGTCTGTGTGGTGTGTGTGTGTTGTGTCCACATTATATAATACATTATAATAAATATACTATTGTATACTGTATGTACTATATGTAATATATTATATATCAATAATGACAAAATATGCATAACTATGACAGTCCTTGATTCTGTAACTGGTCATCAGGCCATCTTAATATTCATCATTTTTTTCTTCAACAACCTATTTCATGTCTTCTTTGCCCTTAGTTTGTACCTCAGCTGGTCAGGGATTTATACTTGGCGGGATGACCCAAAGCTTCATTCCTGAAGTTTCTGAGCTCCTAGAGTTATTGCCTTTATTGAGTATTTACCTTTTCCAGTGCTCTTCATTCTTTCCTGAAGTTTCATGTGTCCTTCTAGGATCACTTTCCTTTAGTCTGAAGAACTACCTTAAGTACTTTCTATAGTTCAAGTCTGATGACAATAAATTTTATCAGCTTTTGTTTATTTGAAAATATCTTTATTTTTTCAATAAACTTTATTTTTTAGAACAGAAAATCATGAAGATAGTACAGAATTCCCAAATATACCATACCCAGTTTCCTCTATTAGTAACAACTTACACTAATATGGTACATTTGTCACAAATAATTAATGACTATTGATTCATCATTATTATTATTGATGCATTGTTATTAACTAGGGTCCATAATTTATTCAAATTTTCTTAGTTTTTATATAATGTCCTTTTTCTGTTCCAGGATCCCATCCAGAATACCACATTACATAATTTAGTCATCATTCTCCTTAAGTCCACTTGGCTGTAATAGTTTCACCACTATTTTTCAAGGTTATTTTCAATAGGTACAGAATTCTAGGCTAGCAGTTTTTTGTGTTTTGGTTTTTTTCCATTAAACCTTTGAAGATATTATTCCATTGTCTTCTGACTTCTATAGTTTCTGTTGAAAAGTCAGACTAAAGTATTACTGTATATCTAATGGTAATAGAAATCAGAGTAGGGGTTCCCATGTTGGAAGAGGGGGTGAGTTGGTTGCAAGAGGCACAAGGAAGACTTCTGAGTCACTAAAAATGTTCTATGGATTGATCTGGGCAGTAATGTAAAATTAATTGAGTTATACACATATAATTTATGCACTTTACTATATATGTATAACATCTAGTAAAGAAAAAAAATTTTTTTAAAACATCATTCAAAGACAAGTGTGGATGGGAACCACAGATGGCTGTTTGGTGGTCTAAATGTGAAAACCCAGGATTATACAAGAGTCAACAGACCTTGGTGGCTGTTGGTTACAAAGACGTCTTTGTGGGGAGTGGAGTGAGGTTTTGGAGGGAAAGAGAAGGTAGAGAGGTAGAATTTCATGGAATTTCCATGTTTATACATGGTTGAAGGGGAGAATGATAAAAAATCATGTATAGAAACATGAAAGTCAGGATAGAGAGCCAGTTGGGGAAAAGATGCTGTGATTGGTTTGACTTTGTAGTTATTAGACCATCCACATGCAAATGAGCCACAGGCAAGAATGGGAATGGAGAAGGGCAATGTGAATGGGAGTAGAGAAAACAATTGTCGATGTTTGGGGGTAAAATCTGGGAACTGGTGGTAGATAAAGGCTACAGTCCCTTCTTTCTTCTCACAACCTTCTACAAGATGGTATGTTACAATTTAATGAGAGCAAATCTCAGACAGACTCATATGAACATTTATATCAAGCAGATGCAAAACAGTTACAGAACTTGTTCTTGCAAGCTTGGAGAAGCCCTGTTCTATCACAAGCAATGATGCAATGAATTGATGTTCTGATGCCAGAAGCAGCCAACTTTCTGGTCATTTTAGGCAATGGGGTCATCCATTAAGTGTGTGTGGGAATGCGTGCAGCATGGACAGGGCTAAACAGGGTAAGCCTGAGAGCTAGCTGTACCTCTTCCTAAAATATTTCTAGCCAACCACATATCTCATATTCCACTCTCTTCCACTGCTTTAAAATGATACTTAATGGCCCCCTAATGTAGATTTAAACAACAATATCAGAAGTACTTGTCATAGCCATCCCTGGGGTGTGGATTCTTGATGAGGATTCAACTGCTAGCTAACCAGTTCCTAGGGTTGGAGACTAAAGTTAACTGGCCCACACATATACAACACATACAGTAGTATTTTAAAGCAAATGATCACACACAGAGGCAATGCTATAGAGAAAAAAGCTGTAGCCACATGAGCAGGTGAGACCTTTGAGGGATAGTGGATCCTAGGGGGAAAAACACACTGATGGATGAGAGCATTTCAAGACAGTAAAGGATGCCCAAAGGCATCAAATAATGCCAAGAAAGGGTCTTTAGACTCGAAGATTAGGGAAGTAATTGATGACCTCTGAGAGAACAGTTTGTGAGAGTGGTTGGGGCTGGGGGAGTGATCCGCAAGCAAATGGAAGCAGCAGATGTGAACAGCTTCTTGGAGAAGTTCCATTCCAAACATAGATCATTCTCCTGGAGCAGGTGCGATATGAGTGCTGGCACATAGCACACCCTGCCGATCCCCTGGAGCTTCATGTTGATGCTGTCCTGAGGAGCCCCTGCTGCCAGCCTATTTTATGATGACAGCCTCGCAGCACTTGGGTAACTGAACCTCTTTGGGCAGGTCCATGCCATCTACTTTTTACTAAATATTGGGCCGTGCCATAGGAAGGGTTCAGGCACATGATTTCTGTTCTCCTGTAGTAGTAATTAGGTGGCATCTATGTGTAGCAGGGTTTTCCTTTCTTCCTTCCACAAATTTGTAGTGAGCGCCTCCTATGGGTCCCAAGCTGCATGGTTGGTAGAACAGAAACTCTGCCTTCCATTTGGCACAAGTAAATAAATGAAAGTAAATGATCACAGCAAGGTAATGTGTAGTAGCGGTTTGTATGGGTGAAGGTTGGGGAGACATTGCCTGGGAACATCAGGGAAGGCTTCCCAGACAAGATCTTGAAGGGTGGTTAGGAACGTGGAACTTCACAAAGCCAAAGAAAATGGATGAAGCGGGATTTCTTTTTAAGATGGCCTGTCTGACTGGGAAAGAGAGTTGGGAAAATGTGGAGGAAATCCAGCGGAAGCAGTGCTTATGCTTCAGAGCCTCTCATTTTCTATGCTGCTACACACTCCTTATGCATTTTTGTTTCCAACAACTTAAAATAAAATCACACTCATGCTTGTGGCTACAACAAAGAGACTTGTTTTCTATATGAAGGGCACAAGGTCCAAACAGGCAAGTAGGTGACTAAAATCAACTCAATAGCCATGTGGTCTCACTGTATTTGGGCCAAGAACTGCCCTGCAGAGACAGCTATTTGGCTTACCTAAAAGGCTGATGCTTAAAATGAATAAAACACAGGCAGCAACAAGATATTGCACCCATTAAGGGTACAATAAGTCACTTCTGCCACACCTGGGGTTGCCTCTGCAGGGTGCCATGCGGGTGTCCTCTCTAATCTCCTCTGACGACAGGCCTGGTGACCTTCAGTGGCACTCACACTTTCTAAGGGAAAAAATTATAAAGTCTAAATAATCCAGTTCCCAGGATTAACAGACCATGTCCAGCTTTCGTCTTGAATCCTTCATCTTGCTCAGTTTCCCATTAACATGAAATAACGTATTAAAAGGATCGGGTCTTTGAACAAGACACAGTGTGCTCAGCTTTCTTCATAGATCCATCTTTGAGGCATAATTAAAAGTCTCATGTCACAAATTCATTTGCAGCTCAAGAGGCCCAAAATAAATCTAAAAGTGATTTTAGGAGGAATATCTCGTGGCCCAGAGAGGGGCATTCATGGTACTAATGTGAAACTACCTGTTCCCAATCCCCTTTCAATAGCATGTCAAGGAGCAAAGCCTCCTGTATAAGATCTGACAAGCGTTTGTTCTTGAGGAAGCGGAGGGGAAGCCCTCAGTTCATATGACTAATTAGACAGACTTCATGCTGGGTTGCTCTTTTTTGATGCATGTCCTGGTCCTAATTGCCAGTTGGCTCTTTGGGAAAGTAAGGTTGAGTTCAAATGCTTACGCGCCCTGTTTTCTCCTGGCATTCCTTACGTAAAACTGATGCGGGATGACAGGGAACAGACGGGAAAGAGACTCATTGCACTTAGAGTAAACCTTTTCAAGTTCCCCACTAGGAAAAGGGGAATACTAGGTGCCACTTCCAAAGGCTGCATTTATCACTTACCATCGCTGACACCAGCGGGGAGTTCTGCCTAGTAGATTACTAGCATGTGTGATGGGCAGCCAAGCCCTAGTGAAGAGAGCAGAAGTGCTAATTGACCAAGGGTACTTGGACAGTCCTCCAAAGGCTGAGGCAGTTACTAGCAACAGATATGGTCAATATGTTTGAGGATAATGCTGGGAAATGGGGTGTGAGAGATCGAGTGCAAGAATGGCTGCAATCCTTCACCCCCACCTCCCATAGACTTGCCCTTTGCCATGTGGCTTTGCAGCTCCTTCTATCAAGGGGTGGGGTCTATTTCCCAACCCTTACATCTGGGCTGGTCTTTTGACTTGCTTTGACCAACTGAATGCAGTGGAAGTGATTTTGTCAGTTCCAAGCCCAGATCTCTAAAGGCCTGTCTACTTGTAGTCCATCTCTTGAGAGAATGCCATGTGAACAAGCTGGAAAATGAGCAATCACATGGAGCAAGTCTGAAGCATGCCAGCTGAGACCATCCTAGACCATCCAGCTCTCAGCTGACCCACCAATGGTGATGCATGAGAGAGCATGCATGTAGATTTTTGAGCAAAACTAAATGCTGATAGTTTTAAGTGATTAATTTTGGATTGTGGATGAGGGCAGGTCCTCCAAGAAGAAGATGCCAAGATGGAATTGGATGTGCAAGAGACTTTGTTGGAGGAAATGCATGTGATGGATAATGGGGAGGTAGCAAGAGAAGGTAGGGAGACCCTTCAGATTGAGATACAGGTCTGACGTCCTATAAAGGAAAGAGGGAAGGAAGAAATGCATTGGAAGAGGGAGCCTGTGTATCATAGGAATGGCTTTCATTGGCTGGAGCAGGGGTGAGAAGTGTCACCTCACTGTGAACATGGGGATGGATCCAGAAGTGCAGCAGCCAGGGCTGTCAATCAATTATACTCTTCAAAGCAGGAGAATTGAGTGACATAGGACAGTTTGTTACACAGCATTATTGGGGCAATAGATAACTGATGCATGGGGTAAAAAGAGATTTTGTTGTGGCCTGAAGATGTCCTCTCTTGACCCTAAACATATCTCTTTGACTAAAACTAGAGTGGAATCTTTTTATTTCAAAAAAATTCAAAGATTTTTAATGTTCTTTGCTGACTTCATTACCTAGTCTGGAATGTCCTGGGGGGAAAAAAAAAGCAATAGGCCCAACATTCCACCCCCCTAGAAGGAAAAAAAAAAAGTATAAACTGTCCAATATTTTGCCCAAGAAGGTGCCACATGGTGTCCTTCAAGGCATGCCAGAAGGAAACACAGAGTACTTAGCTAAGAAGTTTGCAATTACCAAGATTTGAAATTGGCTTCACCCTGTGAGAGAAAATTTATGGAATATCATTACTGATGGCAAATCCTTTATATATCTACATAATCTGATGTGGTACACCTCATTATTATTGTTTTCAAAAAGCAATTTAATTACTACACATTTGTAATTGCTATTATTAATTAGCTTTTTATGGGTATCTGGGAAGAAGATCCAACCTCAGATTCAATTAACATTCGTGGAACTCCTTTTATATGCTAGGCATTTCGCCAGGGACATATTGTATTGAATTTTCACCAAAACCATGGGAGGTATTTATTATCCCCACTTCGTCTCAGCAATCACACTACTGGTAAGTGGTAGAGAAACTTGGAGTCAGGTCTTCTGACTTCCCATTTCATGCACATCTTAGCATCTCACATATTTTAGGAGCTGTGCTATTTGATAGTGAAATCAACACAATTTCTGTCACCATATTGTTCACAGATATGTAGGGGAGACATGTTTGTGTACTCAGCGAGATGCCTGCTTTGATTGAGAGAAGCTCAGGCCACTGGAGACACTGGGAAAGGGCTAGTAATCAGCCTGGGCAGGGGGAGTGGAGAAAGCTGTCACAAGAGCATCTGAAATAGAGAGGCAGCATGATGTTGTAGAGAACACAGTCTGCCAGGAGGAGCATGGCTATTAGTCCCTGTCTGTCTATCCATTCACTGAATAGCCTACCACAGGTTACTTCCTCTCTCTCGGCCTTAGTTTTCTCATCTATGAAATGTAGGGATTGGCATGATGAATGATTGATAAAATATGAGACTAATTCCTTGAGATACGTCTCAAAAAATGGGAGGAAGGTGGCGTCTGTAGTCAAATACACTTGGGAACACTGTATACTACACTCCCTCTTGAATATACACAGCACAGCACATTATAGGTTCTGAGATGTCCTGCAGGAAAAAAAATTCCTGTTTTATGTAGAATCTACCCAACTTATTTGGCCACTCATTAACACTAGTGTTCCTTGACACACTCATTAACACTTGTGTTCCAGAGAACCCACATGGGGAAACCGGGTCAAGTACCTCATCTCTTTTATTTCCCATCTCTAATACTCAGTGATTCTAACAACTTTTTTTTTTATCTCAAGTACAAAGTCTTCAGAGACGAGGAGGTAGACCTGTGACTTAAACCACTCATCCAGAGAAGTAGTTCTAATGCCAAGGACAAGTGGAAGGAGATGACATTAGGAAATGGCTTTGGGTTTATGTCCTCCTCCTCAGTAATTCTATCTTTTCATTTCTAATAGTTAAACCTAATTCTTTTTTATTTGTTGTCCTATCCCTTTAGCAAAAAGCTTCTGAGCACTGTTGAATAATAGTGATAGTGTGAATCCTTGTTTTGCTTTTGACCTTAAGGCAAACACTGTAGTGTTTCACCATTAACTTTTGACATTGGCTATTGATGCAAGAAAGCTATTCTTTACTATATAAAGGAAATACATTTCTATTTCTAGTTTTCTGAGAGTTTTTAACAGGAAATGTTGCTGATTTTCAACAAAAACCTTTTGGCTTCTATGGGGATAACAAAATAATCTTTCCTTTGAACTATTACTGTAATAAATTTTATTAAGACAAAATCACCCTTGCATTCTTAGGATAATGCTAACTTAGTCATATATAGTGTGATGCATTAATTGGTTTGAGAATTTTAGCTGAATATAATTACTGACTTTCAGTTGACTGGAATTCAAGAAATACACACACACACACACACACACACACACACACACATATATAATGTATATATAAAACAAAAACATTTAAAAGAAATAGATTTGTGCTAATGAGAATTTCAACAATTTATGTCAGGATGCTTTAGTTCCCATTACATATACAAGCTACCCAGCTCTGCCTCAAGTGATATCTGTTGACTGTTAATCTATTGGAATAGTAATGCATGTATAGAATTTGACAAAAATTGGAAAACTGCAGAAAGGGTCTTCTAAAAAAATTCTAGCATACATATATCAGTTTACACACATTAGTTTTAGGAACAACAAATATTATGGGAACAGTTGTTTTTAAAAAGTCATATTGCAAAAAGAGACAGTGAAAAGGGAGTTTTAAAAGGCATGCTGGAATACACCTTCTGCAAATTCTCCATTATTAATGATACTCACAAAATATTCATGTATAAAAATTCACTTCCTGAAACACAGTTATAGTTCTATCTGTGAAAACACCACATCTCATATCTATTAACAAATGTGCTTACCTGTTTCTTATCACAGAATTCTAGCTAAGAAATGGGGCACCTTATCTAAACTTTTTCTCAGATCAGTTTTTAGAATAAACAATAGTGCTGGACTAATTATTATGATAAATCAAAGTGGAAAAATCAGTGACTGATATTCTATATCTCATACTAACAATGTAAAAAAATCAACAAGATACCCAGGGAAATTGCATCAGGCTGATTTATTTGGTAGTTAACCAGTTTATTTCACATTTATTATTGATTTAAATGCTCATTCAAATATTGGTAATAATACTCAGATACACATCGATGATGGATTATTAATTTATGCCATCTCAGCAATGTTTCTCAGCCATGGAGATAATCAGGCTTTGGAGATCTTCAGAAAAACACACATGGAAAGTCCACTAACATCATTAGCCTCTTAATTTCTGCTTACAACCATAGCAATAAATCTGGAGCTAAGCCTGTGTAAAAGCACTGAAATGAGGCAATGGCAAAACACATGCATAGTTTTTCCAGTCCCAGAAATTCTTGGACAACTTCTCTGTTAAATGAAGAACACTACTCAATGGGCCACAGAATATTGGGGCTAGAAGGGATCTGATCTTCTATTGCTAGCTCAGCTGGCTTTATCACCAGGATTCCCTTGCTGATTTTTGGACATTGGTGAAATCACTGAAGACAAAACCACATCAAGAAGTTGAAGAGAAGTCTCAGGCAATAGAGTGGCAACACACCTTCCCCTACATGCAGACCATACCCTTGAATGCAAGCCAGTAATATTTTCCTATTTGGGAATCATGGAATGACAGAGCTGGGTGTGAACTTAGAAATCTTAACAGTTCTACTGGCTCATATTATATATAATGAAACTGAGTGCCAGTGTGGTTAAACGATGTGCTTCCTCACTTTAGCAGAAACTGCTTATCTGCTCGTCTGTCTCATTTCTTTGTCCTGGGCACCTAAGAAGACAGCATTTCCTAAACTTGTGGTTAGATTAGAGTTACGTCACTGCTGATGGGATATGGGTAAAAGTGATGTGTGCCAATTCTATGTCTGGCACAATACTCCTCTCACACTCATTAGTTGACTGAATTCAGGAAATCCTGTGAAGGACTCAGAAAATTTAAAAAGATGGTGGCACCACAAGATGAAAAGCACTGACATCCCTGAAATATCACACGGAAGACTGTACACTTGTTTGGGCTGTGACGTGAGCGAGAAATATACCTGTATAGTGTTAGCCCACTAAGATTTGAGGGTTGGTTGTTTTAGGAGCTAGCAAAATTTCCCTGACTAATATGGATGGTCACATAATTCGCTGGTGCAAAAGTAGAAGCCAGAATGTCTAATACCCTTTCCTTGCTCTCAATTACATATCATCATTGAGGCAGAAATTATTATTTCCATAGAACCCAAGAGATGTTTTTCTTATTGAAATCTTCCAGAAGAGAAGTTTAACTTTTGCAAAACTCATGTGACAAGCTGTAGATATGGCTGTACTTAAGAGTTCTCAGTTTTTTTATACAGTAGCATATATTTTTATTCTTTCAGATATAGTTGGTGGGTAGTTGGGCAATTATCTGATATGAAATGAATTGTACAGTTTTGATTGCTTAGAAGACAAGGAGGAACTGAACTATGTTTAGGCACCTCTGAGAACTTCTCAGGAGTCAAGGGAAATGACTCAGTCTGCTTGGGGAAGATGGTCTCATCTGCTTTCAGTGATTCCTTTATTTCTTATCATTAGCTTGGAAAATGATTAGGAAGACCATAAGTGGGGAATATTCCACTTGACTCCCTGGCCTGTAGATTGAAAGTTGAGCTGATATTAACCCGTGGAAGGCCTGTTTACATAAATCCATGAATGAGCTGAAAAATCATCTCACTTTCATGTTCATGGAGAGGTGGAGAGAATATTTGCTCCTTCTAGCCTCTGTGGTAGACTCATTGATATAACCCATTTTGCCAGAAAGGGTGAAAATTATGCTGCAGTTTCTAAGCAAGCCACTTACAACTCCTCCACCTGGGAGCTAAACAATTGTACACCATGCCAATTGTCATGTAAATTGTTTCAACTCAAGTTAGTTTATCAAGAATTTTCTTTTTTTTCCAAAAGAGGTTTATTTTTCTAAGAAGATAGTATAAAACAAGTAACATTTAGAAGACTAAAAAGTTAAGTTATCCTTCATTTCAGTTGGAAGAAATTTTTAAGTCAGAAATACATATCAGAAAAAAAATGGCAAAGCCCTCTCCCCCAAATCCCACAGGAAGCACCAATAAAAAGCTAGATATTTGCAGAGATCATTCTCCAGATAATTTCAATCATTTGAAATTTGATGAGACTTTCTTTAAGACCTAATATAGTTTCTTTTTTATTTTAACATTCCATGGGTGCTTGAGAGGCGTGTATACTTGGCAGTTTTCTACAAACATCAGCTGGTTAAAGTATATAGTCATGTTGTTAATGTTTTGCATAGTCTTACTGATGTTTTTTCTGTCAGTACAGATACAGAAGATTTCAAAAACATGACTGAAAATAACTGTGAGTTTCTGAGAGAGATTGCAGGTTTATCTCTCTCCTTTTAGCTCTGTCAAAAATTCTCTATATATTTTCAGTCCATATTTTTAGGTGTATACACATTAATGAACTAAATCTTTTATCATTATATAGTGCAATTTTAATATCTGGTAATGTTTTATGCCCTAAAGTCTACCAACTTTAATATTAATATAGCCATACCAACTTTCATTTGGTTATTGTTTTCATATAATATATATAAGTAATATATAATATATTTCATATAATATATAAATATATATTTCATATAATATATATAAATATATATTTCATATAATATATATAAATATATATTTCATATAATATATATAAATAATACACACACACATATATAGATACATACTTTCTACCTTTCTTGTATCTTATGTTTTAGGTGTGTATCTTATAAATCTTACAAATCACAAACATTTGTGTGTGTTTTTTTTTATCCAGTCTGACTTTCTTTGTCTATTAGTTGAAGCATTTTGTCCATTTATGCAGTAAGAGGTTATTGTAATACAATAGTAAAACTATATTTGTAAATTTTCTTTGGACCTAATTTTGGAGCTTGGCTTTGGGGTTATAGGTAGTAAGACTTGTTTATAGCAACTGGCTGGGAAAGTCCTTCCAGTGTTTCTGGATGGCACCAAAAACAAGTTAGAGAGACATGGCCCAGCATGGCATTCTTTTTAGTTTCTGAGACAGTTGTGCTATCTTACAAAGCACATGAGACTGGAGGAAGGTGGGGGGACAGTCCCTGGCCAGCCACATCAGCCCATGCACCCTGGCTTCTCACACAGGACAAATGCCAGGTCCTGATGGCCCTGACAGCAGGATGGCCTGAGGGGTGTTCCGTTCCTTCCTTGATCCCCAGAGCTTGGAGAAAGTGGCCATGTGCAGATTGTCACCTATCCCTGAACAGTTGGAACTGTGATGTGGGAGAGGAGTATTTCTATGTTGGGGTTTATCTAAGGAGAATTTCTCTCTGAAGGATGACATTTTTATTTCCTGTGTCCCAGACTGGAAAATCTGATGCAGAATAGCGGTGCTTTATTCTGTAGCCTGTCGATGCTCAGGGCAGCTAAAGTTCCCTGTGTAGCCCTGACGCCACCATTCATATCAAATTGCAGCTGGTAATCTCCTTCTCCTTTACTTGGACCATGAGCACATGACCAAGATTGCCAGGATACCCTCCCTCGTATCCTGGCACAGAGAAGTCATCCCACTAAATGATGGTGAAATGAAAATGGAATAAATAATCTGCATGGTAGCTATTTTATTGGTAAGTGTGAAAGAGTTGGGGAAACAGTGATATTTACAGCCTCTTCTTGGGGGGTTTATTGCTATCAAGAATTAAAAAATGTTGAATTATTATTCATAACTTCAAGTTCAAAGTGACATCTTTTTTTCCCCTGGTTTGTAATGCAAATCCTTTCTTTTCATTAAATTCTCCCCAGAAATTCTTGTGTTTTTGTTTCTTTTGAAAGGAGTTGGGGATGGTAATTACTCAATATGGAAGCTGCCTAGTTTGTGTCTGTCTGAATCTAACTTTCTCCATGATGTTCAGGCTACAGCAGAAGGATGTGTTAGCAAGAACCTCAGCTCCCGGAATTGGTTCTTTCTGCCAGGCAGGAGATAAATGTCTTAAGTTTTAAGCTACTTTAAAGCAAGATTATAATTGCAAGCTATCTGACAATTAGGGGACATTGCTCTGTAGGTGAAAGAAAATTAACACTCTCCTACCATTTATTTTCTAAAGTGGGACCTGTGCTCCCTTAATCAAAACTATTACAGAATCCTCGAGGACTCTTCCCTGATGAAGACAGATACTTGGCAAAGGGGAAAGGACTACTGGAGACAGAATGGGCATCAGGCAGCTATTTCTAAATAATGGCTTCTGAGAGAACAATGAGATTATTAGTGATCATTTGGATGTGCTCTGGGGGTTAGGTATATAAATGGATTCATTCCAAGTTTGGAGTTAGTGGGGTGCTGATATCACATCCTCAATGTTTAAGCAAAAATAAACTGGTGTGCCCTTATATCTTCCAAGGGTGTGTCAGATAGAGTACAGAAGGCAGGACAACACTACCAAATATTCAATAAACCGAAAATAAGACCAGGTTGGGAACGCTCTCAAGGCCTTCCTCCCTAGTATAGAGGGCAGAATTTTGGAGCCTCTTCTGGTGCTTAGGAAAAGGGAGGTCATTGTTGGGTTGGAAGAGAAAGGAGAACCAATATTGGGCAATGAGGTATTAGGAGAATATTACAAAGAAGCAACACACAGAAGAAAAGGGTGATAGAAAGTATAACAGTAGTGCCCATGGACGTACCAGGGGAAATGGTCACAAGAAGTCAGCGTGGTGTGGTGGAAGGAGGCTTACTAAAGCCAGTGTTCCCCCATGGGAACCCTGTTGCCATCTTTAGGAGGACAGCTGTCCTTGGGCGGGGTGTCTGAACAATGTAGGCCATTTAGCATGCCCAGCCTTCAGGACAATAAAACCCCCAGTTATTGCATAACAATCGAATATGCCCCTCCACATTTCTTGGTGTTCTCTAGGGGGGCCCATCCTGTCCTTCCTCAAAAGCCACTGACAGATGTTCAAGAATTCTGCTTCTAGATTGGGCTTTGCCACTAACACACTGTGGGTCTCCAGACAAGTCATTTTTGCCTGTGAAGACCTTAGTTAACTCATCTGGAGAATGAAGGGATTGGAAGTTCAGTAAAATGTCCTTCAGTCTTATCCTCTGAATCTATCATTTCTAAGTGAAAGAAATATAAATATCTAAGCACATCCCAGAAACCACAGGAAAAAGTAAGTTTGAGATGATTTCCCCCAAAGAAACTAAACAAAAGCAGTGAATTGCCGGCAGGGTGAGTCTTCCAGGGTTGGAGAGAATCTTTTATCTGCTTTGTTTTTTTCCAAAGAAATGTGGCTTTTTATTTCTCTTTGTATTGAGTGGGAATTGGAAGGAGATCAAATGAGAAGGGAAAGTAAAAATGTTTCATGCTTTTAAGTGATTTTGATGAGAAATAATTTATTAAGTCATTGCTTGCCTCCTGTTCATTTCATTTTTAACTACTCGCCCACCTCGCCTTAGCCCACCCTCCAAGAGCCAGGCTTTTATCACTGGGATCGTTTGAGAAAAGTCCTGCTTTTCTGTGTGACATTGCAAAAAGGATCTGTGTACCCAGAAACATTCTCACCATTTCCAAAGTATCCAATTTTTGTCTCACTTGCTCTGCAGAAATGTTTCCCCTTGGGGTGTTCTTACTCACTTGAGTGCTTTAAGTCTACATTAATACACTTATTTCAACTAGACCTTTAATCAATATTTCATGGGATGTATTGAGGAAACCCATTTAATCTCTTTTAGTCTCTACAGGTGTAGGAGTGAGAGAAAGCACTGGCCCGAGAAGAGGGGTGTCATTTACACACATGATGAAGATGTTCCTATCGATCATGGGCATGTTGGGATAATAATACTTGAGATGAATCATTTATAGGAAGGGGACAAGGCACTTTATGTTTTACAGAATGAGGCTTGATATCTTTAAATACATATAAATGAGTCCCATTATTGAAGAATTCAGAGATAACCCATCAGATTGACATCCCCACAAGAACAATGCAAATAAGAATAAAAGTACAGAACTGTTTAGAATAGCCAGTCCTACCTGGGCCACAAATGATTCCAATATTTGCAAATCTGGATATTCTGAAGGGATTTCAAAGTTCCATCATCCACAGACAAAAAACAACAACTTAATGAGTGGGAAGGTTGGAGTGGCCTTGGGGAAGATAATTTCATTTTGGTAATGTTTATACTATGGTGGTAAATAGCCTGGGATTTAGAATCAAAAGGACTTAGCTAAAATCCTGGCTCCAAAATTGATTAGCCATATGACCTTGGACATTTTATACTTTTATACTACCTCTCTCAGAAGTCACTTCCTGAGGTGTGAAATATTTGACTCATAGATAACATTCATTAAGTACTTACTATGTGAAAGGTACTCTTCTAAGTTGTTAACATACATTATTTTTTATAATCATCAAAATAATCTTGAGAGGATGATATTATTGATGAGTGTAGCTATATAGTAAGTCTAAAATGTAGGATTTTTTCCACTTCCTTCTTCTTTTTCAAAACTGTTTTAACTATTTTTATTAGTTGGTCTTTTCATATAAATTTTAGAATAAGCTTGTGTATACCTACAAAAATCTTGCTGGGGTTTTGATAAGAGTTGCATTAAACCTATGGATCAATTTGAGAAGAACTGACATCTTTACAATGTTCAGTCTTCCAATCTATGAAAATGGTAATTCTCTCCATTTATTTAGGTCTTTGATTTCTTTCAGCAACTTTCTGTAATTTTCAGTATATAGATGCTGTACATTTTGTTAGATTTATATGTAAAAATTTCAATTTTGGAGTGATTATAAATGGCATTGCGCTTTTAATTTCAGTTTCCACGTTTGTTGCAAGTAAATAAAAACATGGTTGGTTTTTGTGCATTGATCTTTTATCCTGAAACCTTGCTGAACTCAGTTATTAGTTCCAGGAATTTTAAAAAATAGATTCCCTGAGATTTTCTATGTAGAAATAATAATGTCATCTGCAAAAAGAGATGGTTTTATTTCTTCCTTTTCAATTTGTACCCCATTTATTTTCTTTTCTTGCTTTATTGTGCTAGGTAGGGACTTTCAGCATAATGTTGCATAAGAATATTAAAGTGGACATCTTTCCTGTTTTCAATCTTAAGGGGAAAGCATTGTCTTTTGCCTTTAAGTATAATGTTAGCTGTAGGATTCTTGTAGATGTTCTTTATCAAGTTAAGGAACTTCTATTTCTAGTTTGCTGAGTTTTATCATGAATGGATGCTAAATTTTGTCCAGTGCTTCTTCTGCATCTGTTGATATGATCATGTTTTTTTCTTATTTAGTCTGTTAATATAATGGATTACATTGATTGATTTTCAAATGTTGAACCAGCCTTGAATTCCCAGGAAGAGCCCCACTTGGTCATGCTGTATCATTCTTTTCTATATCACTGTTTGGTTAGTATTTTGTTAAGGATTTTTTCATCTTTCAAGAGAGCTTTTTTTTTTTTTGGTAGTTTTCTTGTAATGTCTTTGGTTTTGATACCGAACATTTTTTAGTACTAAATTTTTGAATTAATTATTGCTGGTGTATCGGAAAGTTACTGATTTTTTCATTTTGGATTTCATTTTAATTCTAATAATTTTTAAATTCTTTCCTTGGATGTTTTAGGTAGACAATTGTAACTCATGTTAAAAAAGACTCTTCCCACTTCCTAAATTGACGCATTCTTTAGTTATCTTAGTGTACTGTCTAATGAAAACTCTCCAATCCTTCCAAAAATTTTAGTAATTTATATTTTTATGAATATAAATTTTTACATGGTATTTGTATATAGTGTTTTTTAAATAATTTTAACCTCCCTCTAGCTGTAGTTGTATTATTTTTTTCATTCCTAACTTTCACAATATGTGCTTTATTCCTTTTGCTCTTTATTGATCAGACATATTGGAACTTTCCTTTTTAATTGACCTTAAAAGTAACAGCCTTTGTTTTTATAATTATCTATCTTTTTGGTAGCTCTCTATTTTATCAATTTATGATTTATTTTATCTATCTATCTATTTATTTACTCACTCTCTCTACTTACTTATTTACTTAGCTTTGTGAATTCAAGACTTGGTTTGTTTATTTTCAAGCTATAAATTTTCCTCTGAGTACCACTGTGGCCAAATTTCATAGATACCAAAATGTAGTGGTTTTATTATCACTTATTGCCAAATTGTTTATAATTCCAATTTTGTTTTCTTTTTTAATCCAAGAATCATTTAGAAGAAGTTCTTTTTGTTTTGCAATTGGATAGATTTTTTTGTCTATGCTTTTAAAAAATAACTTCTAGTTTCATTGCTTTGTAGTAAAAAATAACACCTGAGCTATTTCTGTTTTGTGGGATTTATAGAGATTTCTTGTGGCCTAATATATTACCAATTTTTATTCCAATATATATTTGCAACAAATGTGTATTTTCTAATTTGGAGATTAAAAACTATATACTCAAGGCAGAAAGTCATAAAATTCACAAACATATGGAGGCTAAACAACACCCTCTTAGAAAACCAGTGGGTAAAGGAAGAAATTACAAGAGAAAATTAGTAAATACCTCGAGGCAAATGACAATGAAAACACAACTTATTAAAACTTATGAGATGCAGCAAAGGCGGTGCTGAGAGGGAAATTTATTGCCCTAAATGCCTATATTAAAAGAGAAGAGAGAGCAAAAATTGAAGTTAACTGCTCACCTGGAGGAATTAGAAAAAGAACAGCAAACTAACCCCAAAGCAAGCAAAAGGGAAGAAATAACAAAGATTAGAGCAGAAATAAATGCAAATGAGAACAGGAAAACAATAGAGAGAATCAACAAAACCAGAAGTTGGTTCTTTGAGAAAATCAATAATAATTGATGGACCACTGGCTAGGCTAACAAAAAAAAGGGAGAGCAGATACAAATAAACACAATCAGAAATGGGACAGGAAATATAACTACCGACCCTGCAGAAATTAAGGAGATAATCAGAGGATACTATGAGCAACTATATGCTAATAAACTAGACAACATAGATGAAATGGACAACTTCCTAGAAAAGCATAAACAACCAACATTAACTCAAGAAGAAACAGATGACCTCAACAAACCAACCACAAGTAAAGAGATTGAGTCAGTCATCAAAAAGCTCCCAAAAAGGAAAAGCCCAGGACCAGATGGTTTCACATGTGAATTCTACCAAGCATTCAAGAACGAATTAGTACCAATCCTGCTCAAACTCTTCAAAAAAACTGAAGAAGAGGGAAAGCTACCTAACTCTTTCTATGAAGCCAACATCACCCTAATACCAAAACCAAACAAAGATACTACAAAAAAAGAAAATTACAGACCAATTTCTTTAATGAATATAGACGCAAAAATCCTCAACAAAATAATCACAAATTGAATCCAGCAGCACATTAAAAGAATTATACACCACGACCAGGTGGGATTTATTCCAGGTATGCAAGGCTGGTTCAACACAAGAAAATCAATTAATGTAATACACCACATCAATAAATCAAAGCAGAAGAACCACATGATCATCTCGATTGATGCAGAAAAGGCATTTGACAAAATTCAACATCCTTTCCTGATGAAAACACTTCAAAGGATAGGAATAGAAGGGAACTTTTTCAATATGATAAAAGCAATATATGAAAAACCCACAGCTAACATCACACTCAATGGGGAGAGACTGAAAGCTTTTCCTCTAAGATCAGGAACAAGACAGGGATGCCCACTATCACCATTGTTATTCAACATTGTGCTGGAAGTTCTAGCTAGAGCAATTAGGCAAGAAAAAGAAATAAAAGGCATCCAAATTGGAGAGTAAGAAGTAAAACTTTCACTATTTGCAGATGACATGATTCTATATGTAGGAAATCCAGAAAAATCTACAGCAAAGCTACTAGAAGTAGTCAATGAATACAGCAAAGTAGCAGGCTACAAGATCAACACGCAAAAATCTGTAATGTTCCTATACACAAGTAATATGCAACAAGAGGAGGAAATCAAGAAAAAAATCCCATTTACAATAGCAACCAAAAGAATCAAGTATTTAGGAATAAACTTAACCAGGGACACAAAAGACCTTTACATAGAAAACTATAAGAAACTGCTAAAAGAAACTGAACAAGACCTAAAAAAATGGAAGAACATACCATGTTCATGGATTGGAAGACTAAATATAGTTAAGATGGCAATTTTACCTAAACTGATTTACAGATTCAATGCAATACCAATTCAAATGCCAACAACTTATTTTACAGAAATAGAAAAACTAATAACTAAATTTATTTGGAAGGGTAAGGTGCCCCGAATAGCCAAAAATATCTTGAGAAAGAGGAATGAAGTCGGAGGTCTCACACTACCTGACTTTGAAGCATATTACAAAGCTACAGTGCTTAAAACAGCATGGTACTGGCATAAGGACAGATATACTGATCAATGGAATCGAATTAAGTGTTCAGAAGTAGACCCTCGCATCTATGGACAACTGATCTTTGATAAGGCAGTGAAGCCGAAGCAACTGGGAAAGAGCAGCCTGTTCAATAAATGGTGTTTGGAGAACTGGATATCCATTTCCAAAAGAATGAAAGAGGATGTCCATCTCACACCTTATACCAAAATTAACTCAAAGTGGATCAAAGACCTAAACATTAGCACCAAGACCATAAAACTCTTAGAAGAAAATGTAGGGCAATATTTTAAAGATCTTGTGATAGGAGGTGGTTTCTTAGACCTCACACCTATGGCGCGAGCAACCAAAGAACAAATAGACAAATGGGATCTCCTCAAAATTAAACACTTTTGTACATCAAAGGACTTTGTCAGAAAAGTAAAAAGGCAACCTACACAATGGGAGATGATATTTGGAAACCACATATCAGATAAGGGTTTAATATCCCGAATATATAAAGGAATCCTGCTTCTCAATAATAGAAAGACAAACAATCCAATTAAAAAATGGGCAAAGGACATGTACAGACATTTTTCTGAAGAGGAAATACAAATGGCTCAAAAAACATGAAAAAATGCTCAACTTCACCGGCTATTAAGGAAATGCAAATCAAAACCACAATGAGATATCATCTCACACCTACCAGAATGGCCATTATCCAAAAAACAGAAAATGACAAGTGCTGGAGAGGATGTGGAGAAAGAGGCACACTTATTCATTGTTGGTGGGAATGTAGAATGGTGCAACCACTCTGGAAGACAGTGTGGAGGTTCCTCAGGAAGCTAAATATAGATTTGCCATATGACCCAGCTATTCCATTGCTAGGTATATACTCAGAGGAACTGAAACTTAAGACACAAACAGACATTTGTAAACCGATGTTTATTGCAGCATTATTCACAATTGCCAAGAGAAGGAAATAGCCCAAATGTCCATCAAAGGACGAGTGGATAAACAAACTGTGGTATATACACATGATGGAATATTATGCAGCTGTAAGACAGAACAAAGACATGGATCATGTAATAACGTGGATGAACCTTGAGGACATTATGTTGAGTGAAGTTAGCCAGAAACAAAAGGACAGATTCTGTATGGTCTCACTAATATGAACAGACATTAATGAACAAACTTTGGGAGTTAAAAGCTGACAACACAGGTGACCAGGAGATAGAAAGAGGGCAGAGACCAGCCATTTGGTGCTGAAGGACTACAGAATGTTTAGGATTGATTGCATAGATCCAGAAATAGATAGCATAATACTGTGTGATGGTAGCACAGTATTGTAAGTACACTGAACAAAGATGTCTGTGAGTAAAGCTGAAAGAGGTGGGATAGGAGAATGTATGACACCAGAGGTAAAGATAGATGATAAAGAATGGGACTGTATAACGTGGCACAAACTGGAGTGGCCAATGACTGTTACTAAATATACAAATATAAAAATGTTTTTGCATGTGGGAAAGCAAATGAATGTCAACCATGTAGAGAGTTGAAAAGGGGATGGTGTATTAGTTAGGGTTCTCCTTGGAAACAGAATCAATGAGAGATGTCTCTGATTATCAAATTGTAAAAGTGACTCACGCAACTGCGGGAGCACACGAGTCCAAATTCTGCAGAGCCGTCAACAAGCTGTCAACTCCAAGGAAGATGTCCAACAAACTCCTCGGGAAACGAACCGACAACTTTGACGAACTCCTCAGGAAACGAACCGGCAACTTTGACGAATTCCTCAGGAAACGAACCGACAACTTTGACAAACTCCTCAGGAAACGAACTGGCAACTTCGACAAGCTCCCCAGGAAATGCTTCACTGAGCAGCTGAAGAAAGAAGTGAAGGTTCTCTAACCGTCTGGCTTATAAGCCTCCAACTGATCACCCGGACCAAATCCAGCCAATTGCATTCTCTCACTGTGGAAGCACGCCCCTTGATGAGTCATCAGTCAGCTGCAGTCAATTGACTGATGATCCGACAAACCAGCCCGTTGGATTATTAACCAGCCTCAAATATCCTCACAGCAATCGTCAGGCCAGTGCCACCTAGCCAAGCTGTCACATGAACCCAACCATCACAGATGGTATTCAGGAAAAAACATAATCAAAGCAAACTGGAGTCTATGGTCAACAGTAACATTGTAATATACCTCCATTAAATGTAACAAAGGCAATATGCCAATGCTAAATGTATATGAGAGGGATATAGGGGAGGAATATGGGATTCTTGGTAGTGGTGTTATTTGCTGGCCTTACTAGTATATTGTATTGTATGACATGTTATTTTTCTTTTTATCATTTTTTTCTTATTGCTAAAAAAAAACAATTTTTCTTGTAGTAATCAGTATGTTCAAGTGCTGATTGTGGTGATAAATGTACAACTTTATGATGATGAACAACCATGAACAACTGATTGTACACTGTGGATAAATGTATGGTATGTGAATATAACTCTATAAAATTGTAGGAAAATATATATATAGGAGTAAAAGTGTTGGAGAAAACATGGTGAGAGGGATTATGCCTCAACAATATGGACTAACTACAATGTGTAAACTCAGAATTGAATCTTAGAAATAGCCTAACATGGACATAATAATTGTAATAGTCCCTAGATTGTAAGCTCTTACAGCAGTTAACTCTATCCCTGAATTGTAATGCCTATCTCTGAACTCTGAGATGCTGATCCCCTAGCATATAACCTGATTGGTCTCTGGAACAATGCATATCTCTGAGACACCTGAAACTCAGAGCTAGAGCTCGGCAGATATGAATGTCAGTATTAGTGCATACAGCCACTGCCAAAAAAAAAAAAAAAAAAAAAAAAAAACAGCTGAAAAAGAGCCCAGACTTCAATTAGTGATATGAATGAAGCAGGTCTGGTTAAGACCAGGGCAAGCCAGGCCAAAGGGTAAAGGTTGAAACTGATTGTGTTTTAAAACTTCAACTTCCGTGTGAGACCAAGAGAAAAGATATCTATTTGGTACAGGATCTAAATTCTCTAAACGGTACAACTCTACAGTCGATTTGTTCAAACACCACAATTGCATGGAACTTTGAATAGGAAATGAGATACGGTAGGTTAGTATAGGCTGGAGTGAAATAGTGACACATCCCAGAGTAATTTGGGCAGATAATAAAAAATATATTTACAGCCTCCCCCTCCCAGCCCCGAGGATCTGGGGGAAGGTGTGGATGTGTTGGACATCCTCACCTGGACTGGTGTTGATGTTGTCACAAACATTGGGACTGGTGGTTTGATGTGCTGAGCCCTCAATCATGGGACTTGCCCTTATGAAGCTCGTTACCGCAAAGGAGAGTCTAAACTTGCATGAAGTTGTGCCTAAGAGTCTCCCCCTGAGTACCTCTTTGTTGCTCAGATGTGGCCTTCTCTCTAACTGAGCCACCTCGACAGGTGAACTCGCTGCCCTCCCCACTACGTGGGACCTGACTCCCAGGGTGTAAATCTCCCTGGCAATGCAGAATGTGACTCCCGGGGATGAATGTGGACACAGCATTGTGGGACTGAGAGTATCTTCTTGACCAAAAGGGGGATGCAAAATGAGACGAAATAGTTTCAGTGGCTGAGAGATTTCCAATGGAGTCGAGAGGTCACTCTGGTGGACATTCTTATGCACTATATAGATAACACCTCTTAGGTTTTAATGTATTGGAATAGCTAGAAGTAAATACCTGAAACTACCAAACTCCAACCCAGCAGTCTGGACTCCTGAAGACAATTATATAATAATGTAGATTACAAGGGGTGTCAGTGTGATTGTGAAAACCTTGTGGATCACACCCCCTTTATCTAGTGTATGGATGAGTAGAAAAATGGTGATAAAAACTAAAGGACAAATGGGGTGGAATGGGGGGATGATTTGGGTGTTCTTTTTTCACTTTTATTTTTTATTCTTGTTCTGGTTCTTTCTGATGTAAGGAAAATGTTCAGAGATAGATTGTGGTGATGAACGCATAACTATGTTATCATACTGTGGACAGTGGATTGTATACCATGCATGATTGTATGGTGTGCGAATGTATTTCAATAAAACTGAATTTAATAAAACAAAAACAAAAACAAAAACAAAAACTATATACTCAAATGTGCTAAGAAAATTATTCAAAATCCTCTATATCCCTACTTTAAAAAATTTATATCTGTCAAATTATGAAAGGGACACCTAAAGCTTTTCCACTATTATTGTAATTTTGTGAATTACTTCTAAATGCTATCATCAGTTTTAACTTCATACATTTCAATGTGATACTTTTTGGTACACAACACTATTATCTGTATCATCAATTCAATCTTTTACCTTTGTAAAAACCCCACATTTTCACGTTTAAAACTACTTGCCTTTAAACCTAGTTTGTCTACTATTAAAATTGCCATCTCTGTTAATATTTGCTTGGCTGCTCTTTGATTATCACTTTATTTTCAATCCTCTGTGTGATTTAATTTTAGTTGTATCATATTTATAGTATATGGCAGTTTTCTAAAAGAGGAGTTGGGTTCTATTCATATTTATTTTGATCACTGATAGATTTGGACTTAAATTCTTTAATGGTATTTTATATATTCTATTTACCATGCTTCTTCCTCTATTCCTCCATTTCCCATGTTTATTAGTTTTATGGAGTTTTCTTTATTCTTTTCTTCCCCATTAGATGAGTCAAAAATTCTGTATTATTTTTTATTACTCTAGTAATTCTTCTTAAAATTCTTATGACTATCATTGAAAATATATTTATTACTTCTTTAAGTTAAAAAAAGTAATACTAACTGGCGGCTAAAATTCCATTAGTATAGGAGTCTAACCAGAAAGACTGAAAGTCCGTCCACACCCCGGAGACATTCATGAATAAATTACACTTTCAAACTTATGCATGCATAAATAAGCATGCATATGGCTTTCTGTACAAATACGAATAATATATTTTAAGCTTAATTTATATTCACTCCCTGCCCCCACAATTTTTTTATGTTTAGTTGAAAATATCTAATTTGAGTTCAAGACTGTTCACTTTTTATGTAATATTTGCCTCAATGTTTTCTAACAATTGCACTAAGATCACAGCCACATTGTAATCCTTCGGCCTTAATCATTCATTCTGTTGTTATCTTTCTTAATGCTAAGTCTTCTATCCCAAGTCTTCCTCTTTTATCTATTCTATTTTGTGTATTGCTGGAGAATTCCTTGCGTAATTTTGTTTTCAGAAAGAGTATGTGCATGAAAAACTTATTTACTCCTTGCTTTTCTGAAAATATATTCATCTTACCTTACACATTAAAACATAATTTCATTGTCTTCTAGCATTTTGTGTTTCAAAAATAAAGTTGGATGTTGGTTTACTGCTAGCTCCTTTGGTAAGTAATTCATTCCTTTATTTCCAGGATGAGTTCAGAAATTTCTCTAGGAAATGTCTAGCTATCTTTATTCATTATTTTTGACTAGTAATCAATAGTGAAGTCTCAAGTCTTTCTTTATGTCAATACAATTTTCCTCTATTACTTCTCTTATTATTTCTCCTCTTCTCCAGTTTACATTTTCTCTTCCTTCCTTTTCTATTAGGTGGATATCAGATCTTCTAAATATATACCCTCAGTCTCTTGTATCATATTTTTAATCTTTGTTTATTGTTCTGCTTTCTCGGAACTTTCTTTTGCTTTATATTCCAAATCTCTGATTTGGTCTTTGTATGTGTTCATTTTATCACTTAAATTTTCAGCATTCATTTTTGAGCAATTGCTTCTTACTCTTTGATTTCTATTTTTAAAATAGCATCCTGTTCTTCTTTCATGAATGAAACATCTTCCTGAAAGTCTTTGAGGGTATTAATTTGAATGATAAAGTTTCTCTTCTATTTTTCATAGCTTTTGTTTTCTTCAATATCAGTTGTTCTATTCATTCATTTTGCCTCTTCTCTTTGTTGCTCTTGGTGTTTTTCAAATGTGTGGTGATTTTAAATTGTCTGTTTATAATGATAAATAAAGGACTGGGATGATGAGTGTTTGAGGATGGCATGGTTTTCCTTTTGCATGTCTGTTTCTATAATGGTTTCCTGCCCTTCATGGGAGGGATGACTGTAGGTTGCGCCTGCTGACAGGCATGCCTCTCTTTAGAGTGGAGGAGGGAGGCAAATTGGGTCCCATAAGCTCACCAAAGTAAGGAAGACTTCACCCCGCTACTAGAAGACTTCAGTATTTTTTTTTCCTGGCAGAGCTGCCTTTCTTTCCCTGCATAGTCATCAAGTAGGACTAGAATTTCCTGGAGCTCTGTTCCATTTCCCTCTCTCCAACATAAAAAAAGTTAGGAGTTCCCAACTTGTGGCTTTTCCACTACAGGAAGCATTCTCAAGGCTTTGCCTGGAGGCAAACCCCACGGCCAGCCTCTCTGTCTATAGGTGAAGAAGGATGGGTACAATGGACCTGCTGTTCTGTAGGCCACCTGTATTCAATAGTCCTGGAGACCGCCCCATGGTCAGGGTCTACTCCAGTTCCTAGTGTCTGTATTCTCTGAGTTTGGAGAGCCGAGAACTCTTTTGGGAAAAACAGCCGTTGTCTCTGCAGCAACCCTTCTTCCCTCTTATTTTGGGTTATGGTTTGTTCAACTCTGATTTTTCCTTCAATCTGATATTATTAGTTTTCGGACTTCCAGAAATTCCCCCCAAATACCTGGTCTGCTGTTGTTATCCCATTTCCCAGGTTGTTATACATTTTTCCTTTTTAAATATATATTTTGTGTTTTTCAAATAGATTTAATGGGAGAGGAGAGGTAATTGTACATGCTTAGTCTGCCACATTGAACTTTAAGTCTTCACTTATTTTTGATCCACAGTTAAGGTTGCATAGGCTAATCAAATGGAAGCTGTCACCAGTATGTAGATTCTGGTTTTAATTATCTTTTAGTTTCTGAATGAAATCCCTAAAGCAGGAGTTCTTATCCTAAGGTCCGTGGATCCCTAGAGATAAATTAACTCCATGAAAACTGAAAGTCATTTGTGTATAAATGATGATGTATATTTTTGGGGGGAGAGGGTCCATGTCATTCATTAGATTTCCAACGACATCTGCATTCCTAAGTAGGTAGCAATCGACTCTCTGATGATTTTCAGGAGAAAGAACTAGAATAAAGCCCTTTACAAGTATTTTTTCGTGGACATTTTAAAATGGCAATTGACAACTAAAAAAGAAATTTAAAAGCTAAAGCTGCACACATCATTCAGACAAATTTTATACAAAGGTGAGTTTTTCCAAGCATCTTATGAAAAATTTTAAATAAACAGAAAAGTTGGAAGAAATGTACAGTAAACTTCCATATACTCAGACTCTATAATTACATTTTACTCTATTTGCTCTATCTCATATCTATCCATCCATAAATTCTTATTTCCCTTCTGATCTATTTAGAAAGAAGTTGAGACATTAGTGCATTTTAAAAGATAGCTTTTTTAAAAGTTATTTTTAAAATGGCAATGCATTTTGTCTGATTTCCCTTCCCATTATTTTCTTTCTCTCTTTTTGCCAGGAGAGAAAATTTTGACATTTTCTTTTTTCTCTTCCATGGTAAGAAGAGGTAAGCTTCTCTTTGGACACACAAGCCTTTTCCTGCTTGGTTGGCAAACTGGTGAGTGTTTAGACATGCAAACAAGATTGACTGCTTTAAGGGCCAGTTGAAAGGTCACCTCCTCTGTGAAACCTTCCTTGACCACATGGTTGACAATCCTTTCTCCTGTGATCTTGGAGCACTTTGGACAGATCTCCGCCAAGCTATTTATCAGATTGGTATTGTGATTCTTCATTTATATCAACTTCTCTCCATGTGACTATACTACCTATGTTTATATGTGTCTGTGTGTTTACAAGTGCAGTTGTGGTGGGATGGTGATTTAGAGACTAGGTCTTATTTATTTCTGTATCCAAGAGCTAAAATAGTATCTGGAATATATTAAATGAATAAATAAATGGCAAACAAATAAATTAAGCTTGCCTGCTTTGACTAGACAAGTCTATTCAAAACTGTTCATATGATCATTGCTTTTTGGTTAATTTGGCAGATTAAATTAGAATGGTTGCTCTAATTAAGGGTGTTTGCAATCTATACAACTGATATGGTTTAGTTTCAGTTCCTAAAGAAGGTACAAAGATGGTCAAAGGGGGGTTCCTTACATAATTCCAGTTTTAACATCTCAAAATCAAGGGTGGATATTACTGTGCAAAAAATGGAATCTGCCAAGTCATAATTTCAGACTCATGGCCAAACCAAATGTTGCCTATATTCTGCTTTGCTAATGTCACAGGCAACTTTTCATATTTTTTCATTAGGAATAATAGTCATCATGTCATTTTAGAGAAATGGTTTCTGATTTTTACTTTTCCTCATTTTTAGAAATTTTCCCAGGTTTAATTTTCTTAACTAACAATACTTATCTTGATAGTTGGAGTGAAACCTCGAATCTTGACCTAACTTCTCTACAGGTCATGCCTTCCTTTGATTAAAGACCTATCCACACTAAAGAAACTCAGGGCAGGTGTTAAACGGGAACCAACATTTAACTGGTGGAACAGGATGTTTTTGGCATTGTGCTGGGCAATTTACATTGGTTTTTTGTCTTAAATGGCCTCAGATTGAGAGAAAATTGGGCTAATTGGCTGAAATTACATAAACTGTCTACATGGCTAATGGTCATTTCTGGTTGTTAACTTGAGGCTAAGGACCTGGTTCTCTCCTTTTGTGTTTGTCTTCATGTTTTAACACTGTGCTCAAGAGCAGTGCTGGAAAACCAAGCCACCAAACAAGGTCCATAGGGGATGCTGGACTCACTTCACTACGCGCTGTTAAAACAGGAAAGCTCTTCAGAGCATTCCCTGGTGGGCAAGACCCTGGGGAAGACCTCTTAAGCCCAGTTCTTGGTTATGATCAATTCATAGGTTCCTGATCTTTAAGACAAAGGAACAGACCCATTCCCTCCCTTTCTCCTGGCTCTCCTCAGGTAGCCCGCAGCCCTCTTGCCTCCTTTTGGAAGTTCATTTGAGCAGATACAACAAATGTGGCTCCATTGGGGGACCAAAAAGAGCAAGTGTGCTCAATCTGGGAGAAGCAGCTACTAACCCGTCTGAAGTCTTTCCTGAAACCAGTACAACTCTAGCAACTGCCCCAGAAACATTTCCCTGTCTCGTGACTTGAGGGCACTTCCCAAGGAAACATCATTGGGTAGCTGGTTTCCATAGGATGCAGCTTTGGGCCAGTCCGTGCTTGTGGGAGCAGATAAGAAGTGAGCTTAGAGGGGGCTTTTATCAGCTGCTTGTGTTCACAGAGGCCAGATGATCTTCAAGGAGTTGCTCAGAGATTTAAAGCACTGATGTGACAAGGATGCTTTGATTCCCATGTTCCAGCCGTCTCCCTGCAGCCAGTGTTTACGTAAACTTGAAAAAACCTGCCACTACTGTTCATCGCCCTCGTTTTTCAACCTTAATGATAATTACATTCCAAGGACTCGGAGAGATTTAGCCTCTCCTTCAAGTCTGGGGTTAGAATCTCCCTTTGACGTGGCAATGGAGAGTTGTAGTAAAGCACTTAGTGCATGGGAGGGGCAGGCTGCAGGAGGCAAGGGAAACTGTTTTATGATGGGGTTTTGAAATCCGTCACCAGGAAGCTTCAGCTTGTTTATTTGTGCCTCCTGGAAAGTTCTAACTTGAAAGACTTGAGGTGTATTTCTGCTTTAATGGATAAATCAAAATTCAAGAATTAGAAGTTGTGCTTTCTCACTGCACTCTGTGAAGAGAACGGGATAGTGGTCTCTTTTTCCCCACACTCCCAGCTTTCTCCTCTTATTCTCCTCACCACTCTTCATTCTCAAACTTAGATCCCATATTCTCTCTTTACATTGGTCCTTCTTTCCAATGACAAAAGTGGGGCTCTGTGAAGGAAAGAGACCTGTCCCCTCAGTTCAGAATCCCAAATCAAGGCAACATGACAGAAAATTAAGAGTTAAGACTGATCCAAAAGTATTGAGGACATATGTTTTATCTTTGGTGAGCTTTAAGTGCCTCTCTCCTGCCCTCCACTTCCAAGAAGTCTTAGATGGCCATCCTATCATCTCTTTTCCTTCCTCAATCTCTTTATTCCTAAAATTACTTTATTTTAAGAGCAAAAAGAAAACAAACAAAAAATTCAACAATTTTGGATGGGGTTGGAGTTTCTGTGAGAATACATTTTTCTGTCTTCTATCCCCCTCTAATCAAGAACTAAAGGATGGAGTTAGTGGCCCCAATGGGCCAGATCCTGGGGTCCTGAGCATACCAGCCCCTTCCAGGAGAGTTTTCTGATCTCTGCTTGGCACCCTCAGTGCTACTGAACCCTATGGCCCTGGCACAGTGCCGGGATGAGGCTTGCTTCCAGGCTGAAGGCCACGAGCACAGCCACCTAGATGAAAGGAACCTGGGTCCCATTCCTGGAACCCAGAGCAAGGATTCTGATGGGGCCATGCCCTTCCCCTCAAAGGCCAGGCCTCTGGCAGATCTCTCGTCCCTCAGTCCAGGAAAGCCAGCTTTCAACAAACAGGGATTTAAGAGCTTTCATCCTGTTCTGGCTTCCAAGAACTGGCCAGAGCAGAGCTAGCTCTTGGCTTTTCTCAAAACCAACTCTGCTTAGCTGGGAATATGAACTCCATAGGATTTGGTATATGGAAATGGGCATTTTTCAATTTGTCTTTCTTAAGTGGAAATGTGGGGGCAGGGGCAATGCAGAATTTGTGGAGCATGAAGTTTATACAGTTTTTAGGAGCTCTTTTTAAGAAAAATTAATATGAAATTAGAAAACAATAGGTACTCAACTCTCTTAATCATATTCCAAAAATGCCCATGAACATTCCAAAACTACCAACCTGACAGGAGGTGTGATGACGGGGAAGATGGAGTGGAAAGAGACAAAACTCTTGCAAACTGAGTTAAAGTGTCTTACTTTAGCAGCTTTATTAAACAACAGCATATACCAAGGTGACCACATTCCTGGTGGATCCACCCAAGGCCTTGGAAGAAGCCAGTGCAAGTGAAGGGCGTTGTAGCTCATGCTTCATTAGCTTTACAGTAAATCTGCCTCTACAGAAATATTCACCTCTTAAAACAATGAAAACACAACCTACCTTCCCCCCAAACCACATTACTTTATGCTTCTAAAAATTCTTTTCAAATGGTTTTTGGAAACTTTGACAATATGCATCAAGAGTCTGAAAATATTCATACTTTGTCTAATTTGCAATCTAGTCTAAGAAAACTGTCTAGATTAAAGAAGAGCATTACATACAAATTGCAGTGTTATTTATAATAGCCAAAAAGTGTATACACTTTAATGGCTAATAATATGGAAATGAGTAAGTATAATATGAAATATTTACCTTGTGGAATATTATACAGCTAGTGCCAATGATTTTTTTTTTTTAATTTTTATAATAATCTGGGAAAATGCTAATATTCTAATGTTATCAGAAAACAGCAGCACACAAGATATTATATAAATATTACATATTTACATGTAAAGCAATTGATAACATTGTCTTTGAGCTTCCAGCTCTTTGGAAGTATTCTTGCCTTACACATAGCTTCTTGGATGAGCAAAAGAAAGTTCTGGATCCCTTGGACACTTGGAATTTCCAAAGTTGAAGACCAACACTGATCACACTAGAAGAATGCATCATTTAGAATAGGCTTCAATCATTTCTACTTTTTAAAGGATAATTCTCAATATTGGTGGGGCTGTGATGAAATCAACACTTTTATATACTGTTGACATAAGAATAAATTGCACATATTAGTCATTGAAATGGCGAAGTTAGATAAGAACGAAAAGAGAAAAGGATATAAAATAGAGTTACAAGTGAGGTTAATACAAAAATGCATTTGAAGTGTTTACTTTGTTAACAAACACTCATATGTACTAGGCACTGTTATAGGGCCATTATGAAGAGTAAACCATTTAATCTTTACAACAACTCTGTGAGGTTGGTTCTGTTATCATTCCCACATGGATGGAGAAAGTGTACAGAGAGATTAGGTAATGGGTCCAAAATCTCACAGCCAGTAAGTGGTGAAGCCACAATTCTCATTCAGCAGTTGTCTTAGTTTGCCAGGGCTGTCATGAAAAATATCAAAACAGTTAGCTTAAACAACAGGAATTTATTTCCTCGGAATTTTGGAGGCTAGAACTCTAACACCTAGGTACTGGCAGGGCTTACTTTCTCCCAGAGGCTGTAGCATTCCTTCAGTCGTCCTTATATGGCGATCTCTCCTCTCCACTCGTGTCTGCTCCTCTGATTTCCACTGATTTCTGGCTTCTACCTTCTGGCTTTTACTGACTGTCTGCATCCTAATTCCTTTGCTTATAAGGACTCCAATTATATGGATTAAGACCTACCCTGATTTAATGTGGCCTCATCTAATTAGGATCTTCGAAGATCCCATTCACAAATGAGCCCACACCTTAACTAATAATGTCTTAATAGGTGCCATTTTCAAATGGGTTCAGATGCACAGGACGGAGGGTTAGGACTTGAACATGTCTTTTGTGGGGGACATGAATCAATACCCAACAGCAGTCCAGCTCAGAAGTCTCTGCTTTAACCTCTATGCTGTGCTATTTCACATACAGCTCTAAGCTTCCTAGTAGCCAATGTGAAAATGGACAAGAGATCAATTATTTGATTCAAAGTTAGAAATAGGAAAACAAAAAATTAGTATAAGCTATTCCTGATACTAAAACCGGAAAGAAATTTCTTCTTAAATAGAATGTGGTATCACTTAATGAACATAATCCTGGGAATAGAGACTATACTATGTTTTTCGTGCTCTTTGTTATACTCTCTCCTCAGGATGCACTAAGTCAATGGCATCACTGCACATCAAAGGATACTTCAGCAAGAGCAGTTCTACAGTGGGTAGCTAGTTGGGGTGGTGGAGCAATATACTGACACCCTGGTGCTTTTTTGAATGAGATGAAGTAATTCAAGGACGAATTAATGATATATGGAAGAATAAACAGAACTGCATATTCTTCATGCAGGACTCCATAAAAGCCAGGCTTCTCATACAGCTTACGATGCTAGTTTAGTATAATAATCCTATTTATCCCAACAATTCTGTTTAGGTAGGCAAAATAGGCATGTTATCTAATTAAAGCAGAGAGGTAAAGGGAATTGCCCCAAGCTATACCCTAGGTAATCTAACCCTTTCGCCCAGGATTGTGCAGCACTGAGCATTCATGAGGTCAGCTATAGTCCTGTGTCCCAATTCCCTCAAGATCCCATGAGGCTGGTGCAAATCTGCTGATCCTCAGGGTGAGCTGCCAGAGACAGGACTTCTGTGTGGCAGGCAGGGCAAGTTCCCTCTCTCTCAGGCACTGGGGATGAAAATATAACTTTCAAATGGATGAAAAGCAGAAGCATGTTGCCTGTTTTGGTTTCTAGCAGCTAAAAAATAGAGCATGTTATCTATCCTACCTCCACACCTCATTTTCCTACATAACCCTGGTGAGAAAAAAGAAAAAAAAAGAAAAGAAAAGAAAGACAGGGGAAGAAGCCAAAAGAGTTTGTACCCAATTCCTTCTTATGGCAACATCAAATGAACTCTTCCCTCTACCCAAGCCCGTAAGGGATGAACTGAGTCAGAGCAATGGCGTGTATATATGTAGCAACCCAGCGATGGCCTGCCTCTCTCAGCCAGTCTCAACCAAACAGAAGCACAGCAAAAAATAAACATGCAGGAGAGAGCAAGGATTCCTGTTTATGGTTTTAATTCCTTTAAAGAAAAGACAGGGGAGCGGATGGGCTATCTCCAAATATAAAACAGCCCAGGTTGCAGGGAATGAATTGCCATTCCCATCTCAGCAGCCATGGGTTTTGTTCCGGGTATCAGCAAAAACCTCCTCCATTCTGCTTGCTAAAATGTCAAAAACTTATTTGGGATTGTTTTTTGTTTTGCTTTGCTTTTTTGGTGACTCCCACTCCAAGCCAGACGACACAGTTGTATCCCATCTGTAAGGTGTGAGTTGCTGTCATTGACTGTGATGTATCTTATGTTCACCAGCTATGGGGCGTTTTAATTGGAGCTACTAAATAAATATACACATATGGGACACTAGGAGGACATTACAGTTTACTGGATAGGACTAATCTGTCTTCAGCATAGACTGCTATGAAAACTACTTGTCTATCTATCTATCTAATCTATTTCTGCCTACTTATAGTTTCAAAGTTTATTTAGATCTCCAAAGCTTCATAAATGAAAACATAAAATCTGTCTCATCTTTCCTCATTCCTGAATCCTAATCCACAGAGACAAAAATTTTCTTTTCTCTTACAGATTTGCTGATATTTATCTTCACATTTCTAAATAATATATTTCTACTTGATTTTTAAACTTAGACAGTTAGATTTTAGCTATTAACTTCCTAATCTGAAAGATGAGGATCTATCACTAAAACCATGCACCCCACCAACTTCCTTTATGCACATATTTCCCCTTCCCACTACCTTTCCCATATAGTACAGTATGCAGTGTTTCAATGTAAATATTGTTGAAACCTAAGTCACATTGTGCATTATGATTGCATTTTCTTTCTTACAAAACTTTTGAGTTTTCCCCTAGGAAATTAATTGCCTAATTATTTTCCCATATCCTTTGTTTTTATGTCCCTATCACCAATTTTTCTTCTTTGCTATAAATGTAAAATTCCCTTTAATGCAGTCAAACACATTGAATAATATAAAATTGGTTTTTTGTTTTTTTTTTTTCCCAGGGAGATATCCTCCTTGAACTCTGTCTTCCTGCTCCACTCTGGTCTGACTGCTTGGTGAACCAGCTGTACAGCTCTTGGCTTAAGACTTTCATTTACCATTGCCCTGGGAATTAGCTTCACCTCTCTCCAGTGTTGGATCTCTTTTTCCCAGATTCCATGTTTTCCTCTTTCATGGTTAATTCCTTTATTTTTGATATCTTCCACATAAAGGGTATATTGAATGTAAATTTTATGAGATCTTGCATGTCTGAAAATATTTGTATTCTTCGCTACCATTTGATGGTTGGCTGATTATATAATTCTAAGTTGAAAATAATTTTCCTTCAGAATTTTGGAGGTATTTCTTCAATGTTTTCTAGAAGAAAAATTTAATGGATTTTTCCTGGGATTTCTTTTCATTAGATTAACATTATGCTAATTTCCACATTTATTATATCCCTGCTGTTTTTATTCTTGATGGTCATCCTGGATTTTCTGGAGCATATTTTCAGGTAACCCTTGTTTAGATATGTGCTTGGGAAGTAAACTTTTTGAGTTCTTGCATGTAGAAATATACTTTTATTTTCTTCTCACCCGATGGCTATTTTGGCTGAATCTGTGACCTTGTTCACTGTTACAAAAACTCACTGTGCCTGATAAGAAGTATGATCCAATTGAATTCCCATTTTATTGCAGATGATTTTTATTTTCTAACTCTGGAAACCTTTAGGGTCATCTCTTTATTTTTGACAATGATGTGTCTAGGTATGTCTCTTTTCTCATTCATTCCACTTTGCATTTGGTAGACTTATTCAATTCAAAATTTACTTCTCACTTGAGCTCTGGAAAACTTTGGTTATTTATTTGATAATTTTCTCCTCTGCATTTGTTTGTTCTTTCTCTTTTTGAACTTCTATTAATTAAATGTTGGACTTCCAGATTTGATGCTCTATCTTATCTTTATTGCTAATATTTTTCATCCCTTTGTCATTTTAATTTTATGTTCTGAGAGGTTTTCTAGACTTTCCCTCCAACTCTTCTGTTGAACTTTTAGTTTCAGCAATTATGTTTTTAATTTCCAAAACTAATTTCTTGTTTTCTAGTCATTACTGTTCAGAGCTTGCTATTCTTGGTTTGAAGATTAAATAGTTCCTTATATCTCATTGAGCCTACCAATCAGATTAAATTATGGAACTTGAATTGAGTTCATGTTCAGTTTCTCTTCACCTTTCTCTTTAAAATTGTTGTTTTTCCTCAAAAATCTGATGATGTTTGAGTGCTTATTAATATTTAAAAGAGTAGACTAGGAAGGCTAACGAGGAAGTCTATGTAAATAGGTATGGGCTTGTTAAACTAGGAGGTATCTTTAAGGTGAGCAGGTTTGGTGCTATTATGCTGAAGGCCTCCCAGGCCCAGAACGAGAACTTCTTTACTTTCAGGGGCTAACACCTATAGTAGTGCCTTAGTTCAATTTTGGTATATTGTAGTGTAGCTATTTTTCTTTTTCTTTTTTGTTAAAGAACAATTGGCTGATAATAAACATCTGCTTTCCTAAGCTTTGTGCAAGAGTGAAGGTATTCACTATTTTGTTTATGGTCCTTTCATTAATTCCTTGGTTTTCAGCCCTGTTTTTCCATTCTCTTATGTGTTGACTCTGAGTCCAGAGGTTCTATGGTTTTACTGCTTTTGAATCCCTACAGCATTCTTGAGGAAGCTGCTCCAAGCCCCTGGTGCTTCTCTATTTACTTTCTACTTCCAGAAATTTAATAAATTCTCTTGTCTGTTGATGAGTCTCCAATTTTCTTGGATATCATAGGTTTTTATCTTTTTATTGGTTTATGTTCATTTTACAGCGTCAGGAGATAGAGAATTTAACACAGGGACTTAGTCTGTCATTTTGAAGTCTAGCTCCTTAATGCACTTAAAAAGGAATCTCTTAAAAATATCTTGAAAAATAAGTAGAATTTGTACAGAAACAGAGAATTGTAGGAGACATGTTTGACTCATAACGTGAAGATAGTTGTGACCCTACTAGATTTGAAAGAATAGTGAATAGCAGGATTCCGAAGTTCTGGGGTCAGTCACAGAAAATAAGGCTGAAAGAGTTATCTGGATCTTGAGCTTTGAGATTTAGATGAGAAAATTTGAATGCAGGCTTTTGAGCAGATTATAAAAGCAAGGAAATCAATATTTTAGAAAGATTCATTTGGCAGGACTTGAAAAATGTTTTGGAGGGGAGACAAACTGGAGCAGAGGGCCAATTAGGAAACAGCTATAATCATCCATTTATGAAATGAGGGAAGATTGTAGTAGGATGATGGTAGTGGGAATTGAAAAGTAGGAAAAGATTAAGGCAAACTAGAAAAATTATCCACAGCACTTAATGACTGATTGGATAAGGAGAACAAGCTGACAGTTAAGTTTTCAAGACTGGGTAATTATGGAGAATCATTGGTGTTGATGTGGTAGGAAAATTCACAGGAGCCTAATTCCTACTTCTACCTCTTCTCTCTCATAAGATTAAGTTTTTCACAGTAGAAATCTTATTTCTCAGTCCAGATTTCTGTAGGTAGTGGTAGTAGTGGTGATGGTAGTGATGGTGGTGGTGGTGATGAGGTACTGGTAGAAATAATGTTGGTTACGGTAGTGGAGATAATGGTGGTGGGATTGGTAATGATGAAGATGGTGTTAGTGGTGATGGTAATGCTGGTAATGGTGGTAATCATGGTGAGGGCTGGGGTGATATAATGGAGGTGATTGTGGTGATGTTATGGTGGTGTGATGTGATGATGGAGGTGATGGAGAAGGTGTGGTATTAGTGGTAGCAGTGATGGTGGTGATGCAGACAATGGTGGTAGTGGTGGTGATGGTGATAGTGGTAGTAACCGAAGGGGCTGCTGGTGGTGATAGTGATGATGGAGGTGTTGGTGGTGATGGAAGTAGTAGTGGTGTCAGTAGTGATGATGATGATAATGATGGCAGTGGCACAGGTGGTGATAATGCTGATGGTGGTGATGGAGGTGATCGTGATGGTAACAGTGGTGGCAATGATGGTGATGGTGGTCTGGGTGGTTGTCGTGATGGAGGGAGTGGTAGCAATTGTGGTGGTGGTGGAGAGGATGGTGGTAGACACCTTTTAGCTATGCAATTTTAACTTGAAGTGTTGAGCGTGCTCTTCTTCATACATGTAATGCCTATAGGAGAAATGGAGTCAGTTTGGTTCTCCACAGAACTATGCGATCCTGCCCTACCCTCTAGCCACTGCTTGTTAGACTAGGAGTGGACATATACCTCAGGGAGCCAGTCCTTTAGCTGGGTTGAGCTAAGAAGATTTTCAACTTCTAGAGGAGACTCATAAATCATAGTTGTAAGATGTGAGCACTTTCTATGAAAAGATCATGGAATCATAGCCTGTCATCACCATGGCAATGAAATGCTGAATAGAGGTGAGGTTAGGAAAGAGCATGAGTAAGCAGAAAAAGTCAGTTTGCTGTGACAGGCAGAAAGTGAAGCAGGTGAGCAGAGAGAAGCGGGAGAGAAAGAACGGTTGCCTCAGTCCTGGCTAACAAGAGCCCATCCAAGTCCATATTGATCTTGGATGCCCATGGGATTGCTGGTTGTATCCCTTCCATAAACTTTCCTTCCATTTGAATCACTTTATATGTATTTCTATTCCTTGCAGCTAAATATCAGGGAATAATATGTCCATGAAGTAAATTGCTTATTTTTCATGCTCTTTGTAGAATCATTCAGTAGTCACCAGATTCTAGATCACACTATTAAATGCTTTCATGTTTGGATCATTCAGCCATCTCCCTGGAAGTCTATAGTAGATCATGCAGCTAAGAATTAGATTTAGTATCAGGTCCTTTTCACACAGGGTACAGACTTTCTTGAATATAATCTGTTAAGAGTGTCCCTTAATATTTCAAAAACAGAGTTCCCTCACCCTGGGGGACATCACATCCTGCTTCTCCAGCAGTGGGAATGTCTCTGGACTCTGTCTCTCACACTTTTTTTTGTTATGTTCTTGTTTCTCTGGTTTGCATCCTCTTGACTTACACCCTGACCCTGTTTCTCTTCCTACCCCTTTCAGATGCTTCACTTGGACTCTCCATCTGACTATGGTTTGGGCTCATGCAGAAGATCCTGAGTCTGGTGTCTCTCTCCAGAGGGGCATCAGAGCACAGCTGACTGAAAAGCCTAATGCCCTAGGCTCTGCTCAGCTTGTCAGAGAGGAATGGAGGGAGGAGAGAACCCATACCTACTGAGCTTCTTCCATGGGCCAGGTATTCCACAACTTGTGACGTCAGCATCACTGCCCTCTTTCATAGATGATAAAGCTGAAGCCCAGAGGGTTTAAAGTGACTTGCCCTTTCAGTGGCAGAGGGATTCCAAAAGGAGCCGAGAGGTCACTCTGGTGGGCACTCTTACACACAATATAGACAACCTTTTTTAGGTTCTAATGAATTGGAATAGCTAGCAGTAAATACCAGAAACTATCAAACTACAACCTAGAACCCTTGAATCTTGAAGACGATTGTATAAAAATGCAGCTTATGAAGGGTGACAATGTGAATGGGAAAGCCATATGGACCACACTCCCCTTTGCCAAGTGTACGGATGGACGGGAAGAAAAATGGGGTGGTGGGGGGATGGGAGAAGGCACCCAGTGTTCTTTTCTACTTTAATTGTTCTTTTTCACTTTAATTTTTATTCTTATTATTTTTGTGTGTGTGGTAATGAAAATGTTCAAAAATTAATTTCAGTGATGAACACACAACTATATAACGATACTGTGAACAACTGAATATATGCTGTGTATGACTGCATGGGATGTGAATATATCTCAATAAAAATGAATTTAAAAAAAATAAAGTGACTTGCCCTGGTTTATACAGTAAATGAGTGGCAGACCTGTGGTGTGAACCTATTGTATTTGACTTCAGAATTCATTTTTTCTTTTTAAACTGTCTTGCCAAAGGAGGGAATAAAACCAGCATTCATTAAGTACTATGGCAGTGACTTTTTCTGATCATCCAGTGTTCATTCTCCCTTCTTTCTTGGTAGCAAAGGCCCATTTTTGTTCAGCAGGACAATGTGTCAATGAGAAAATTCCATATCCCAGGTGTCCTGCAGTGAGGTATGGCTCAGTGAAAGTCCATATGATGGACGGGGAATGGTTGTGTGGGACTTGTAGGAAGGCTGCTTAAAGGGAGCGGACCTAACTGGGAGGTTCTTCCTTTTCCCGTTCCTTCTTGCTGCTCAGAACACCAAGACAGCTCTAATAGACATCTCAGACACAAGGAGATCTTGAGGATAGAACTGACATTTTAAGCTAGTGGAGTCTAGATCCCTGAAGGCGGTGGTGCTACCATATCAGGTCTGGACTGCCTGCTTCTCAACTCTCTTATGTCTATTTTGTTTAAGCTACTTTGATATGCAGCTGGATTCAAGCACTTTCTCCTCTATGTGAGACACTGTGCTGGCACTTTTACACTTGGTTGTCCTGGTTTCAGATGAGGCTCTGAGTTTCAGAAAGTTTTGGTAATTAAGATCATACAGCTGCCATGTCTTGACTTTAGAGCATGTTGGTCTAATAGAATAAAAGCAAAATCTAAATCCCTTATATAAAAATCCATCTTTCATATAAAATATTCATGATGTAACTATTGCCTATCTCTCTGTCTTAACATTTTGTTTTATGCTTTTGCAATTGTTCTTCCCTCTGCCTAGAATTTCTGTTCCTACTTTTCTTCTTGCAAACTCCTATTCTTCCTTCAAGACCCAGCCAGTCTCTCCTAACCAGCTGTGTCATGACACATGCTTTCCTTCCTTTATGCACCTACTATTCCATGTTGTACCTACTGAGACAGTGCATTCCTTGTAGTATGGTAATTGTTCACATGTCTGCCTCCCCATTAAAATTTCAGCTTCTTTAAGGGCAAAATCTTTCCATTTCTGTATTTGCAGCACTAGTTCAGTGCCTGGCACACAAAAAAGTAAATACTTGTTGAATGACTGGCAGCCTGAATGAATAAAGGTAGGCAATCAAATTGAATAGTGGTTTTTAGCACACTGCGGGGACTGACTAAAACATAATGAGACTTATCTCCTCCTCTGTCTTCTGAGCACCTGGGGAACATCTGGGGAGCATGTTGCTGGCAGGCTACTTTAAACAGACACCTGTAAGATCACATGTCTCCATGGCGATGCTTCAACCACCTCTTAACTTGCCTTCCACGACATGGCGTATTTCTGATTCAAAATATTATTTTATTGTGGAATGTGACTGACAAGACCATAAAGGTAGATTTGATTCTTGCTTTAATTCTTTCAAGAAATTGAATCAGTTCTGACACAGCATCCTTTTTTCAAGATTTTGAAAGCTCTGAATCCACTTTAAACTAGATTGTGATCGACAAACCTACTGAAACGTTAGTGAACAGTTAAATACTAATTAGCCAAACCCCTGCTAATCTCCCAGCTGCCAAAGGCAGAGACAGAGACAAAAGCCTCATTTAAACCTGAGTTGGTCCCTAGGGAAGGAGAGGTCAGAGGAGAGTGTTCAGTCAACTGCGAGATTATGTGAATACAAGTCCCAAGTAATAATCATAAAAACATCTAAATGTCTCTTTACTCAATTAAAAAGACATTATATTGACATGAAAACTCTCTTTTTGTCATTCTACTTTCCCCTTCTCCCCATCATTTAAAGGTTCTTCATTATTTTTAGGATTAAGTTCAAAACCTTTACTTTGACTTTCCGCCTCCAACTAAGATTTCCTGTTGTATTTGGCACTTCTCATGACCTCCTGCTCACACTCTGCAATCCCTTTAGATAGAAAGCGCACACTGAACTGCACTCCCACCTCTTCTCTGGCTGTCCAAACCTGAGCTTCCTATTCAGACTCAGCAAGATTCTATTTCTTCTTAAAAACCCATTACGCTAAAAGAGCAGTTGACAAAACCATTTCACTTACATCATTTCTTCTGATCATCCGCAAAGCTTTAAGAGGTAGCTGTTGGGAAAGATAAATATACTGAGGCCAAGAGAAGCTTCAGTGACATGTCTGAGGTTGCCCAGATGCCTGGTGAAGAACTGGGGTCGGAACCCAGAGCTCCTGACTCCCAGCTCATATTTGAGATACTGCAAATATCCCAGACATTGGCTCAGAGGGTATGCCAACCCGTGAGGATATTTTCTGGGGCAAAATAGGAAAATAAAATAAATTCTTCATAAAATTAAATTTAGTCAATTTACAGGACTCCATTTTATTGTGAAATTATATTGGGGGGGTAAATATACTTTCTTTTTTATTAAATTGTAGTGGAAGAAAGTTATAGTTGCTGTTTTCTTTTTATCCTTATTTGGCAAACTCAAAAGTTGTCAAACTGATGGAGACCCCTGTGATGGTTAGTCTTATATGTCAACTTGGCTTGGCTAGAGCACTCAGTTATTTAATCAAATACTAATTCAGGAGTTGCTGTGAAGGTATTCCATAGATATGATTAGCACCTACAATCAGTTGACTTCAAGTAGATTATCTTCAATAATGTGTGTGGGCCTCATCCAGTCAGAGTAAAAGGTTTCCTAGAAAAGAAGAAATTCTGCCTCAAGACTACCACTACAACTACAACATCAACTCTTGCCTGAGCTTCCAGCCTGCTGGCCTGCCCTACAAATCTCAGACTTGCCTGCCCCCCACAATCACATGAGTCAATTCCTTAAAATAAATCTCTTTTAATCTCTCTTTCTCTCTCTCTCTCTCTCTCTCTGTGTATTTGTGTGTCCAAATATATATTACATATATATATTTATAATATATGTATATATATGTATACATATGTATATATATGTTATATATATATATATCTTATTGGTTCCATTTCTCTGGAGAATCCTTATTGACACAACTCCCCATTTTATTTGAAATTACTTTACAAAATTCCAAAGTTTGGGAAACACTGTGCTTGTATTTAATGAAGCTTTCCTTACAAATTAATCTCTACCTCTTTTGCTCCTCTGTAGTAATACCCTATTATATAACTCATTTGACAATTAACTTGAGCATTATTTTAAGTTAGTAAACTAGCTTTGTTGCTTTACTGAGAAACTGCCCTTCTCCATGCATTTTTATAGGCCAAATTGACCATTCCCTCTGTGCCAGTTTGAATGTATTGTGTCCCCCAAATGCCATTATCTTTGTGGTCTTGTGTGGGGCAGAAGTTTTGGTGTTGGTTGGATTTGCTTGGAGTGTGCCCCACCCAGCTGTGGGCTATGATTCTGATGAGATGTTCTCATGGAGGCGTGGCCCTGCCCATTCAGGGTGGGCCCTTATTGGTGGAGCTGTATAAATGAGTTGACTCGGGGGGAAGAAAGAGAGTGCAGCTGGGAGTGATGTTTTGAAGAGGAGCAAGCTTGCTAGAGAGGAACGTCCTGGGAGAAAGCCGTTTTGAGGCCGGAGCTTTGGAGCAGATGCCAGCTGCCTTCCTAGCTAACAGAGGTTTTCCGGAGGCCATTGGCCATCCTCCGGTGAGGGTACCCGATTGCTGATGTGTTATCTTGGATGCTTTGTGGCCTTAAGACTGTAACTGTGTAGTGAAATAAATCCCCATTTTATAAAAGCCTATCCATCTCTGGTGTTTTGCATTCTGCAGCATTAGCAAACTAGAACACCCTCTTTGGACCACCATGCCTGCCCCAAATAAGTCCTCAATGGAAAACTTATCACTGCGTGGCTCCTATTTGTTACTGGCTCTCCCCACTTTTAAACTACAAGCGCTTTGGAGTATACTGTAATCCCAGCATCATGTAGAATGCCTGCCTCCAATCAGTGTTGGTTGATGGCCAAGAATATAATCTGTACTTGAATTAAGGCTGCTGAACTGCTGGTCAGTTGAGTCAACAAAATCAGTAATACTAGTAGCTAACATTTCTTGGACATGTACTGTGTGCTTCAGATTGCTTTACATATATTATCTCCTTCAAAGTCAACACCCATGACCTGGATTACTAGAGTTTCAAATGCGCGTGCCATTTAATGCAAGCAGGAAAACTTTCATAAACTGTATCATGCCTGGCCTTGAAGCTAGGTAAAACAGGGACAACTGCATCTGGGATTTAAAGAGCACTGGAAAGGCATTCTTGCCTATGAAATATCCACCCCACCCATTTCTTCTAAATTCCATTATTAGAAATTCATCCCTTCAGTTATTCATCAGCTTTCCTAGGAATTTCTCTTTTTTTAATGCAAATAATCTTTGGAAGGTAATTACAAGGCACAAGATGGGACAGAGGTACTTTGACTATGAGTGAAAGGGAGACGGGGATGTTGGGGGGAGAAGGTAGAGAATGCACCCCCAAAGACCCAAATTGGTCTACACAAAAAGACTTGCACTCTACCATTGTGAGTTAATTCTCTACATTTGCTCTTCACTGCTCCTCCTGCCCTGCCACCCCTCAATTTCTCTGAATTGTTTTTCAAAATTTGAGTGACTGTAACCCAGGATTGTTATTTATCCCAAGCCCCCTGTTCAAGTGAAATCATGATAGAAAAATATCCCCTAAAGATTCCATTGCAGGAGGAGGCTTTTTCTTTCACTCCTTGGTAAATATGTGAATTTGAGGGGTTCATAGCTTTCATAGAATTCTTACAGGTATTTAAAGCCCCCCAAAGTTTAAGAAACAACAATTTATAATCGATTAATCTGAAGGATTAAGACAGAATTGCTTAAATTACAGTCTGTAGGCCACTTATGTTAGGATCAACTTGGGACTTGTTTTTAATACAGATTCTTGGACTACAACACAGATCTACAGAATTAGAAAACCTGGGGTGGGAGCCCCAGAATCTGCATTTAAAAATCATCCCAGGAGATACACTTTTAAAATTTGAGAACTACTGGCTTTAAATGGATTCAAGTTCAGGTTTAGTGGTAATAAAATCATGGAATACTAGAGCAAATTGTGATCTCTTTCCCCTCATGAAATATATATTTTATAAACGCAGGAAGTGGGCCTATTTTATTCATTGTTGCATCCTTGGTTCTAAAACACTGCCTGACATATGGTATGGGCTCACTAAAAATATTAAAAATTAAACATAGGCTAACTCATGAGCAAGAAAGGTAAATCTCTTCAAAAAGAAAAAAAGAAATTCAGAGTGATGAGGGGAACTGACAATTGTTGTCTAAAGTGGCAAGAAGGGGGACTGGGAATGAATGCAAGCCACAGGATGTAGGTTTTAATTTAAGCTTTGAGGATGGCAATAAAGGCAGCTGGGAGCTAGATCTGAGATTGCTGAGTGAGCCTAAGAGCAAAGAAAGTTAAGCTCAATCAGGAAAATGATCCCCAGCCAGAGAAACATCTACTTTCTTGGCTGTGCTGGGGCTGGTATTAAGTCCATCTCCCCAGGTTGAAAGCAATTTGAGATCAGTATCTCAAGTCTGTTCTATGGGGCTTGAGACAAATTTGCACTAAACCCTCAGTGGAAAAATCTAACTAACTTCATCACAGAGAGTCTCCTCACACCAGTGAGACTTGAGATGACCACCGGGAAGATGATTCTCATTGAAGATGAACTTTCAATAAAAAAAAATTTAATTTTGAAACTGGCAGAGGAACAACAAAGCACCTTTAATATGAGTATGTAAAATGCCAGAGCCTACTGAGACAAAGGAAGAAGAGTGTCTATAACACAAGAATGAAAAATTATGGAAAGCATGTAAGTAGGAATTCTAGAAATGGAAAAATAGAATGATTGAAAATTTTTAAAAATAGATGACTAAAAAGGAGCCTGGATGTAGCTGCAGAGAGAATTGGTGAAAGGAAGAGCAGATAAAATCTCTCAAAAGATAGAAGAGGTGGAGCATGTGATGAGAAGTTGAAGCACAGAGGAGGGATTGAGGATCCCTAAACCATCCAACAGGAATTCCAGAAGGAGAGTTATAAGGAATGCTGGTAAGGCAATATATGAGATAATGGATGAAATTTTTCTAGAGATGAGGAAAGACATGAGCGAATTCAGCTTGAAAAGCCTCCCCAATTGCTGAGTAGGAAGAATTTAAAATCACACACAAAAAGGCAGACACATTATAGTAAAACTTCAGGACATCAATATGAAAAAGAAGTCCTAAAAGTTTCCTGAGAGAAAGGACAGATTATCTATAAAATACTGGTAATCAATTACCAGTAGGTTTCTCATCAGCAACAGTTCCAAGGGAATATAATTGTGAATCTAGAATTCTATAACCAGATAAATAGCAGTTTAGGGGTAAGAGCAAAGTAATACAGGTTTTATTTAGTTTATTGCCCACAAACCTTGGCTGATAAGACCCCCAAAGGCAGAAAAAAGCAGAAAGAAGAAACGAGAATGAGGAGCAATAATGATACATCTTAATTATTCATGCAAGAAATGGCAAGAATATAACAGCAACTTTGAATGTAAGTTTAAAAAGAAGATGAAAAAAAATTAAGCCATAAAAACAAAACAAAACAAAACACTAGTCAACAATTACATTCGAGGTAATTTAAAGCACACAAAGTCCTTGTTTTCCTCAAGAGAAAGAGATATATATGTATTAGACTTCGGAAGAAAAATTTAAATTGCAGTATGTATCTTTAAATTGTATGGTTGACAACCGAAAAAATAGATTATGTATAAATTTCAAAACTAATTAAAAGCTCTAGGGAATAAAGAAAAAGCTTCATCAATCAAACAGGATAAGAAAGAAAAGAAATAATACAAAAAGATTTCAAATAGAAAACGCGAAGAAGATGAAAGAAATGAATCTATATCTAGCAATACATTTAAGTAGGTTCAAAAGACATATATAAATTCAGAAACTCCTGGGAGAGAGTTTTAAAAATCAATCCATATACCACTTATAGGAGACATAACAACATGACTGAGGCTCATAAAGATATTATCCTAGCTGTCCTAACTGTTTTTACGAGTTTGGGATTGCAAATTTAGGTGTTTTAATTCAACTGGATTTTTTTTTTTTTTTGTACATTGTGTAAAGAGGGGATCTAATTGTATGTTTTTCCCAGTGAAAAAAAAAAACAATTGACCCAACATTTATCATATAGTCTGTTCTTCTACCAATGTTTTGTGATGCCATTCTGTCATACCCCAAGTGCTCAGTGATGCATGAGACTGTTTCTGAGCTCTCTACTCTGTTCCTTATCTATGTGTCTATTTCCACACCAATATTATATTGATACATTTATGGTAGCTTTGTAATATGTCTTGATAAATGGTAGGACAATACAACCCCTTTGTTCTTCTTTTTCACAATTGTCTTGAACTTTTACTCTTTCATATGCATTTTTAAATTAGTTGTGATTTTCTGAAAAAATTTTATCAGGATTATATTGAATTTACAGATTAATTTGAGTAGGACAGGCATTCTTACAAAATTAAGTCTTCTCATCCATAAGCATAGCCTTCTTTTTCTGTTCTTCAATAAATATTGTAATTTTTTCCACAAAGGTCACTGTGCCAGTTTGAAAGGGTTATGTACCCCAGGAAAGACCATGTTCTTTTAATCCACTCTTGTGGGCACAGATTATTGTGGGCGGGATCTTTTGATTAGGTTGTTTCCATGGAGATGTGACCCAGCCCATTTAAGGTGGGTCTTAATTAGTTTACTGGCATCCTCTATGAGACAATAAAAGGCAGAGACATTTTGAAGAGAGCTCAGAGATATTTACAGAGAAAACACCCAGAGACATTTTGGAAACAGTTATTGAAACCAGAGCCAACACAGATCCAGACATTTGGAGATGCTAAGCTAAAAGGTGAAGCCCAGAGTTTGTCTGGGAGAAGCTAAGTGAGAATCCACAGATGCTTAAAGAGAAAGCCACTAGAGTCAGAAGCTGAAAGCAATGCAATCTGGGAGCAAAGGACCAGCAGACACCAGCCATGTGCTTTCCCAGTTAACAGAGGTGTTCTAGACACTGTTGGCCTTTCCTCAGTGAAGGTATCCACTTTTTGATGCCTTAGTTTGGACACTTTTATGGCTTTAGAATTGTAAATTTGTAACTGAATAAATTCCCTTTATAAAAGCCAATACATTTCTGGTATTTTGCAATCCAGCAGCTTTAGCAAACCAGAAAAGTCATGTATATTTTTTATTATATTTATCCCAATGTACATAATTTTTTCATTTTTTAAATTTTGAATGCAATCTTTCTATTAGGGTTTCCACATTAACTTGTAGGCTATTGAGAAGTGTGGGGTTTTTTGTTTCCATTGTTTTCAGATAGATGGATGATAGGCAGATTTATCTTTTACAGTTATTGTTTTGTTGTGGATTTTTTATTTTATTAAATTGTGGTCAGGAATGTGGTCTGTATAATGACAACATTGTAGACTTTGTTGATACTACCCTTGTGCCATAATGTGGACAGATTTTATAAATATTTCATGTGCTTTTAAAATGTGTATTTCCTGTTTGTTGGGTACAGGATACAACTTTCTTAACACATTGTTTCTTTTACCAGTATCTTTTTTGTTTAAAGCCTTTGGTGTCCAGATATTAACATTGTTACATTAGTGTGCCTGGACCCACCCTCTCTCTCTCTTTTTTCTCTCTAGCTAATTTGTCTGGAATATCTTTTCCAATTCTTTATTTTCAATAAATTAAGATAATACCCCAGTTTGCTGTTGATTTCAGGTAGATATTCTACTTCCCTTTGAGGAAGTCTATTTCTACTGTTAAGAATAATTCTATTAAGAATTTTATTAGGAATGGATTTTTAATTTTATCATATATATTTTCAGCATTTATTAAAGTGTTCACATATTTTTCACTTTTTTCTATTAATGTAATGGGTTACATTTAGAGATGTCCTAATATTGAAACATCCTTGCATTCTAGACTAAACTTGGGTAATGATGTGTAAATTGTATTTATTAATGTATTTACATGGCACTTGCAGGTATTTTAATTTTAAAAGTATTTTAAAAACTAACAAAACTGTAAAATTCACTGTTTTGTTTGGAGTAAAGTTCTTTGAATTTTAACACATGGATAGATTTGTGTAACCATTACTGCAACCAGAATACAGAATAGTTCCATCACCCCCAAAATTTCTTTGTTTCCTCTTTGTAGTCAAACCCTCCTCCCACTGCCAACGCTGGCAACAACTGATTTGTTGGCCATTCCTATAGTTTTTCCTTTTCCAGAATGTCATATAAGTGGAATGATATGGTATGTAACTTTTTGAGACTGGTTTCTTTCACTCAGTACTGTTTCTTTGAGATTCATCCAAGTTGTGTGTATCAATACTGTGGTCCTTCTTATTGCTGAGTGGAGTTCAAATTTATGAATGTACCTCCGTTTGTTTATCCATTCGTTCACATTTGGTTTGTTTTCCATTGGTCAATTATGAATAAAGTTGCTACAAGCATTTGTGATTAGGTTTTTGTGTGAACAGAGTTTTCATTACTCTAGGACAAATATCTAGGAATAGGATTACTGGCTCATATAGTAAATATATGTTTAACTTTATTTAAAAAACTGCCAAACTGTCTCCCAAAATGGCTGTACCATTTCGGGTTCCTACCAGCAATGAATGAGAGCTCCTGTTGCTCCACATCTCTGCCAGCATTTGGTATTGTAAGGTGCTTTTTTTCTTTTTAATTTTAGACATTCTAATAGGTGAGTAAACGTATCTCATTGTGGTTTTAATTAATTAATTAATTTTAATTAATTAAAATTAACTTTAATTTCCCTAGTGACTAATAATATTAAGCACCTTTTCATGTACTTTTTTTGTCATCTGTATTTCGTCTTTGGTGATAGGTCTATTTTAATCTTGTCCATTTTTAAAAGTGGATGATTTGTTGTTTTGCTATTGAATTTTGAGAGTTCTTTATATATTCTGGATACAAGTCTTTTTCAGAAATATGATTTGAAAATATTTGGAAAATATTGCATTTCACTCTCTTAATAGTGTCTTAGGCAGATCAAAAGTTTTAATTTTAAGGAAGTCAAATTTATCATTTTCAAAAGTTTCATTGTACTGTTGGTGCTTAACTCAAGGTCACAAAGATTTTCTGTTTTCTTCTAAATTTTTATGGTTTTACATGCTACATTTATATCTACGATCCATTTAGTCTCTCCTTTTACCCTTTTAGTTATCATTACTGATAATCTTCCTTTCTATACTTTACTCCATGCCTCTCTTACTTGTCTTTTCCTTTTGATGTGCAGAACTCACTTTAGCATTTCTTATAGGGCAGATCTCTTGTTGATGAACTCTCTGTTTCTGTTTATTTATGAAAGTTTTAAACACTCCCTCATTTTTGAGACAGCTTAGCTGAATAAAGAATTCTTGGCTGGCAGTTTTTCTTTTTTAGTACCTTAAATATATCACACTACTGCCTACTAACCTGCATGGTTTCTGATGGGAAATCCACACTTAGTTGTATTGCAATCCCCTTGAAAGTGATGATTTGCTTTCCTCTTCCTGTTTTCAAGATTCTCTCATTATTTTTGGCATTTGACATTCTGATTAGGTTGTGTCTTAGAGAGGGTCTATTAGGATTTATTCTGTTTGGAGTAGGTTGCACTTATTGGACATGTATATAAATGTCTTTCTTAAGAGTTAGGAAATGTTTGGCTATTATTTCCTCAAATATTCTTTCTGCCCCTTTTTCCTTCTCTTCTTCTTTTAGGACACCCATGATGCATATGCTTGTGCAATTCGTGCTGTCATTCAAGTCCTTTAGACCCTGCTCAATTTCTTCCATTCTCTTCTCTATCTGTTCTTCTGTCTGTAATATTTCAATTGCCCTGGCTTCTAGTTTGCTGATTCTTTCTTCTGACTGCTAACATCCGCTGTTGTATGCCTCTAGTGCATTTTTAATCTTTTCTATTGTGTCTTTCATTTCCATCATTTCTGTCATTTTTCTTTTTTTTATACTTTCAAATTCTTCTTTATGCTCACCCATTATCTTCTTAATATCCTTTATCTCTTTAGCCATATTTTCCTTCATCTCCTTGAATTGATTTAGGAGATTTGCTTGAACATCTTTGATAAGTTGTTCCAAATTTTGAGTCTCCCCCAAAGTTTGAATTTGTTCCTTTAGCTGGGTCATATTTTCCTGTTTCTTAGTATGGTTTGTAGTTTTTACTGATGTCTAGGCATCTGATTATCTTGATGCATTTACCCTGAAGGTCAGTTTTTCTCTCTTGCCTAGGTTTTATTGTTGAGTGGCTTTGTGTTAAGACACTTCTTTGAGGCCTGGTCCAACTTATTCTAGACCTTTAGAATAGCCTGCATTTAACTGACTAGATGTTTTCAGCTCTTCTTCATCTGATTCTTGCCCTGGATATGTGGTGCAATTTTTAAGATTGCACTATTTGTGCAACTGTTTCACCCCCAGGAGAAAGCTTCCTTTCCTGTGTTCCTGTTCCTTCTCCCGGAATCTTGATCTGTTCTGCTTGTTTTTGTGCAGAACTTTCTCCCCAGATCCTATAACTTGTTTAAATTCTCTCCTTCACTCAGTGCCCTGTTTTCCTTGCATTTTTCAGTTCTGCCAACCTCCTGTCCTGCAGCAGTTCAGTTTAACCCTACCCCTCTCTCTGAGGCTTTTTACCTTCCATTTCTTCCTCAATAGGGTATTCCACCCAGCGGAATCAGATGGGGTAAATCCAGAAAGGTGGTACACTCCAGAAAAGTTCGTTTTGCATTTATGTGGTCCAGCCAACAGAAACCAGATTGAGTGAATGTACCATTCACCAGCCACTGCTTCTCTCCCTCTACTTCTCCCCCCTCTCCCCCTTATTCCCTAGGGGTCCTTGTGTGTGCAGCAATCCTAAGCAGTTTCTGTTATGCCCTGGGTCTCTGTGGACTTGGGACCTGGTGCTTGGCTATGCATGGGGTTCTAACACTCTGTGAGTGCCTCTATAATCTGTGACAATGGTGAGAGGGAGGGATCCTGGCTTCTCTGTCTCTGAGGGACTCCCAAGTTGCACAGAACTGAGAAAGGGGAAGGGAGAGGGAACAGCATTCAGGATGGCAATTTCCTACCTTTTTTTTTTTCTTCACTTCAGCATTTGTGGAATCCTTCTCCAGTCTTTATTATCCTCCAAAGTTTTAAGCAATTCAGATTTGTCCTTTTATTTCTTGAATCTCTGGGGAGGCTTTTTCAGGGGATCCTATGATCCATTTTGAGATAATGTTTGCATAAGGTGTGAGGTAAAGTTTGAGGCTCTTTTTTTTTTTTTTTTTTTTTTTGCATATAGATGTCCAATTATTCCAACACTATTTGTTGGAAAGAATATTTTGTTTACCAAAAATAAAATGACCTTATTTTTATGGGCCTATTTCTGTGTGATCTCTCCCACATTGTCTTTTTCAAAATCATTTTGGCTATTCTAGTTCATTCGTCTTTCCATATATATCTTAGAGTTAGCTGGTTTATATCTACAAAAATCCTGCTGAGATTCTGACTGCAATTGAGTTAAATCTGTAGATCAATTTGGAAAGAACTGGTATTTTAACTATATTGAGTGTTCCAATTCATGAAAACAGCAGGTATCTCCTCTTATTTAGATCTTCTTTCATCATGATTTTGTAGTTTTCAGCCTATAGATCCTGCTTATTTTGTTAGATTTATACCTGTTCTTTTTTTTTTTTTTTTTTTTGAGCTATTTAAATCCTATTTTAAAAAAACATTTAGGTTTCCAATTGCTGATTGCTAATATAAGGAAATATGATTGATCTTTGTACACTGACCTAGTATCCTGTGATCTTGCTAAACTCACTTATTAATCCTGGGAACTTTTACAGGAGTTTCCTTGGGATTTTCTATGCAGACAATCATGTTGCATATCAGTAGGGGCAGTTTTATTCATTCCTTTCTAATCTGTGTGCCTTTTATTTCCTTGCCTTGCCTTACTGCATTTACTAGAACTTCTAGTATGTTGTTGAATAGGAAGCAGTGGTGAGAGTAGATATCCTTACCTTGTTCTTGATCTTAAGCAAAAGCATTCAGTCTTTCACCATTAAGTGTGATGTTAGCTGTAGGGTTTTTGTATTTGTTTTTGTTTTGGGGAGATGTCCTTTATCAAGTTAAAGAAGTTCCCCTCTATTCCTTGTTTGATGGCAATTTTTATCATGAATGGATGTAGCAATTGATAGATAATCATGTGATTTTTATTCTTTAGTCAGGTAATACAGTGGATTACATTGACTACTGTTAGAAAGCTGAACCAGTCTTGTTTTTCTGAAATAAAACCCACTTGTTGTGATGTATTAGTCCTTTCATATTGCTGGAGTTGATCTGCTAATATTTTCTTGAAAATTTTCACATTTATATTCTTGAGGGATATATATCTTTAGTTTTCTTTTTTCTTTCTTTCTTTTTTTTTTTTTGTCGTATCTTTGGTTTGTATCAAGCTAATGTTGGTTGCATGAAACAACTTGGAAAGTGTTCTCTCCTCTTTTGCATTCTGGAAGATATGTAGAACTGGTGTTATTTCTTTTTAAAATATTTCTTAGAATTTACCTGCGAAACCATATGGGCTGGAGGTTTGCTTTTGGGGAAGATTTAAACTACAAATTCATTTTCCTTAAAAGATATAGGATTATTAGGATAATCTATTTCTTCTTGGAAAAGTTTTGGTAGTTTGTGGCATTCAAGAAATTAGGCAATCTCATTTAAACCGTTGAATTTTTATGCATAGAGTGGTTTAGTATTACCATATTACTCTTTTAACATCTATGAAGTCTTTATTGATGTCACCTCTTGTGTTTCTAATGTTGATAATTAGTATCTTTCTTTTTTCCTTTGTCAGTTTGTAGGTTTACCAATTTTATTAATGTTTCATTGATGTTCTCTGTTGTTTTTTTTTCATTTCATGTTCATTGATTTCTGCTCTTGTCTTTATTATTTCCTTTCTTCTGCTCTATTTTAATTGTTATACTGTCACAGCAATATTTGATCCCTAAATTTGTTTCAAGTCTTAGATAGTTTTAGTAAGTTTTTAACCAATTTTTTTTTTTTTTTAAAATGCATGTGACATATAATTTTTGAGCCTGAGAATTTATCTCTATTGGCCATACATGAAAGCCACTTAGCTGTGTATAAAATTCTTATGTCATAATATTGTTCCTTAAAAAATCTATAGATGTGGCTCCACTGACATCTAGAATTGACATGTAGAAGAGTTTGAGGTTACTTATATTTTTATGCTATCACAGGAAAATGATTGTTTTCCTCTGGGTAATAGACACTTTTCTTTATTTTTTAATTCAAAGTTTTGCCAACATATTTAAAAGTGTGTGCCAGTTTTCAATAATTTTTATCTGGAATGTAGTGAGCTCATTTAATTTCCATGTACAGGTCTTTCAGCAGCTTAGAAAAGTTTTATTAGATGGTGCATTTGACTACTGCTTTTGTAACATTTGTATCTCTTAGAACCATTATCCAAATGATTATTTGCCATTCCTTATTCTGTACCTCTACCAATTTTCAATTTTTTCATTGTTTTTTTTTTCCTCTGAAGCCTGTAATACCTTCTTATGCTATTACATTTTTATCTCATCTTGTACTCTTGATTTGGTGTTTTTTGCCCCTATTTATTGAGGTCTTTTCTCCTTGTACACCTCTGAATGTATCCATTAGTTTTCAGAAATTTTAGTCTGAGTCTGCAATAGATATTTCCTAGGGCTCTGCTCGTCTTCTCAATCTTAATTAGGTTGCCCTTTTTCCTCTGTTTTGTAGGATTTTAAAAAATAAACTTATGTTAGTGTTATCCTCTGTATCCATTCACTCCCTAGAACAAGGTCTCGCATACAATAGGGGTTCAATGGACATTTGTTTATTGAATGAACTCTTAAAGAAGGAGAAATCTTTCCTGAAATAGGGTATGTGAATTGTTCTTGGCCCTGCTTTTACCCTGTTTATGTAATGGTATAATTCCCTTTTCAGATCTATAGCTGAGGGCTAATTATGCACAGTTTATGATCTAATCCGCAGGTTTTCAACTAATGTATCTCTTTTCTCTTAAGATGATGCCATTTCCTATATCTGACATCCACCTGTCTAGTACTCTGAACTGATGGAGTTCATAAATAAGTATAATTCCCATGGCTATGAACTTTGTTCCTTCTGCCCATGTCTATAATAGTTTCTTGTGGTGGCTACCTATGTCATGTACAATGCTCAATTTCAGGTTTCCTGATCATACCTTCTGTCCAGCTGATATTTGGCATTTGCTCTTTTACTGTAAGAAAATATCTGAGAAAGCAGGGTGGAGTGTAGGCAGGTGAGAACAGTAGTCCAGCTGCATTCAGCTGCTGAGGGACAGGCTTATGCCCAATTTTCTGGGTGGTACAGACTGGAGTCTCTGAGTTCAGGGCTGGTATAAAATAAAATACATTCTACATTTCATCTCTTTTTTCTGTACACCCATTTAATTTATTGGGAAGTTAGAAGATATTAAAGAGCTACCATCCAACAACAAAACTCCATTTCTAGTATATTTTCAATGTATGAGGATTTATCTTAAAATCCAGCCAGAATCTAGGACATTTATTTTGAATGAAGACATACTGCTGTTTTTTTATCGTATATACCTCCTCCAATAACTGTTACACATAAATATGCCAAAATTAAATACTCTCACTCTACACCTATTCCAGCCAGCTGATAAAAGGTTTTTAGAAATAATTTATAAATATTTTAAAATAAAATAGCAACTTTTGCCAAAAGTAGCATCATACATAAGTATATTATCAGCTCTTCTTCTCCACAATCACTTTATGCTGACCCATATTTTCACACTGACATATCATTCTCCCCTGAATCACTTCAGAATTATATGCTCCTCTCCTCCATGAATTTCCAGTCCAATTAGCAAACCCTTATGTATTCTATTATACTATCTTTCACTGCCTCTTGCTGGTTTCCAAGTTTGGCATAAGCTATTTCTAGTCTGTGGTTCTTCCCATAAAGATTTTTTTTTCATTTTATAAAAGCCAAGGAATTTATTTCTAAAACAAAAACTGATACACAAGTTGTAGAAAAATGTAAGGTTTTCTCCCAAGAAAGATTATTGCAAAATGTAGAAAAACTCATAGACTATCTGGTAACTACTGTAATCCTGTTTTACACACTGACTCCAACTAATCCCAAACTTTTTCCCTTCATAATTGAGAAAACACAGTTGGGGAAATTGTAACAGTTACAGAGCAAAAGGCGGAGAAATGTGCAATTTCAAAAAAGGGGAGCCATAAGCATATATCTTTACACATTTTTCATTTAAAACAATTTAGCAGCCATCTTACTGACCAATTTCCTTCACCCTCCATCAGCATTTTTTAGCAGTTAACATGGCCCAAACCATTGCTTTGCTGTTTTCAGAGTTGATGTTTTTCTTTGTTTGAACAATGGCTGTAATCATGTTTTCTCAGGTCTCTTAGCAGTTACACTAATAAGAAGTAGCAGACAGTCTTCTGTGTGCTCTTAAAGCAATTTCTCATGTGGCAAGACAAGAAAGAAAAAAAACCTATTTAACATAAAATGAGACCCTGTATCAGAGACCCTGTGAGGTCACGTCTGTACAGCAGATTGGAGTCCTGCTTAAGTTTTTCCTATGGAGGCAGGAATGATTTGGTGATGACATAAAGGAGCCCTGAGAGGGGCTGCCAACTTTTTCTTAGGTGTCAGGACCAGTTTAGAAAAACAACAACATAAAAATTATCCAATCAGCTCCTCTCTTGGCTTGCCCAGGGCAGAAATGGAGTTGCAACCCGTCTGAATCACCTCCACTGCATCCTCCTTTGAAATAGGTGTCCCCCTTTAAAATAGGTGTTGATGTGAAAATTAGGGCTCTCTAGTTCTTACCACCATCCCTGCCTTTTACTCTTCTAGCTGGGAAAGGTACAAAGCTGGCCAAATGTGTTTCTTAAAAGTTTATTTTCAATCTAAACTCAAGGTGCAATTGTGCCTTACCATACCCTCAATAGGCTCATCAAGAAAATCGGCAAGTGAAAAAAAAGACTAATTTCATAATTGACAGAAGAATTTATCAGAGAAAAATCTGTCCCTGTTTTTTGAACCCACTAGATAGGACATTTGGGTGCAGAAAGAGCTAGCAGCACATGGTCTGAGGGTCTAAGTGAGGCAGAGACAAAAAAATTGCTCCGACAAACAAGTCCAGGTTTGAGTTTCCAGAAAGAAGATAGCAGGGATCAAGAGCAGGGGAAAGGTGGGTGGGAAGCAAGAGAGGGCAGAGAGAATGAGATGCCAGCCCAGGAAAATCACTGTAGGGTGAAAGCTGAAGAAAAAAGACAGCTACCCAGAAGTTCTCCATGTTAGATGTGGCAGAGATGCTTTCAATAACTGAATTGTTTAATATCTAGTCTTAGGCTGTTTGTTGTGCTATGCTTGGGTGTGATCTTGCCTCACCATGATCCCCCAAATGTTAGTAAACACCTGCTACACACACCGCCCTTCATAAGTGTCTTCTAGGAGAAATCAAGAAACAAAGGTGATGATCCATATTTGGGTTGACGTAGGTCAGTGTTCCTCATGCACGGTTAAACAATCATTGTTGCTGTTATTTCACAAGGTGGGGGAGGAGATAGAACCCTCTTTTCCACATACAACTTATAATGTATACCTCCCCTTCGGGATCACCCTTAATATTTTTAAGTAGTTTTGACCATATAAAAGTTGTGTGTGTGTGTTTACGCATGTGCATCTACATGCATGTCTCTGTAGGAGAGAAGCCTGCAAACTAATTTTGCACAGCCTAAACTCCATGAGGAGGACTTGGCTCCAGATACTTGTTTGCATTTGCCCCTATTCCTTGCCTTTTTCAGGCTTCACCTGCCCTCACTTAAACGAGACTGTCATCAGAAAAAGACTTCCAGAGTAATGGCTGCTGCTTCAATTCTGTTTTCCAAATACTGTCATATTCCTCTGTTGGCTAACTTTAACTCAAGACAATACAGAGAAGAGAATTCTGGAAAACACAGTTTTGCTTAACCAATTTGACATAGTACAAACCACCATACCCAGGAAATACAACAGCATAGACCAGAAAACTGTTAGAATTAATAACAGAGTTCTGCAAGTAACAGGGAAACAAAATAAATATACACAAAACAATAGCTTTCCAATAGCCAGCAATAACAAGTTAGAAAATATAATGGGAAAAATCCCACCTGGCAACTGAAAATATAAAGCACTTAGGAATAATATGAACCAAAACTGTGTGATGTCTAAGAGGAATAAACCTCAAATTTTTGCTGAGGAGCATAAAAGCAATGGAAACATAATCTATGTTCCTATATAGAAATTCAGTCTTATAAATATGTCAGTCCTTATTTAATTTGTAAATGTGATACAATTTCAATCAAAATTCCAATAAAATTATTTTTTGAGAACCTATCCAAATAATTCTAAAATTCATCTGGAGGAATAAAGAAGAGAGAATAACTAAGAAAACTTAGACAAGGAAGAATAATGAGGGAATTCTTGCTTCACCTGATGTTGAAATAAATTGTAAAGTAAAACAATACAAAATAAGAAAAACAATACAATACTGACACCAAAAAAGACAGACATACAGATCACTGTAGTGGAATACTGATATAAAAAGCAGATGTATAAAGATTATTTGTTAAAAGTGGCCTTTTGAATCACTAGAAAAAAGAGTAGATTATTCAATAAATGACATTGGGCAAATAGCTAATCATTTGGAAAAAATGAGGCTGGAGCTCAAAAAATAAAGCTAAAATAATTTTCAGATGTCTTTGAGATATAAAATAGCAGAAAAATATAGATGAATATAACCAATTTAAGTATATTTAATCCTGGGGCAGGGAAGGTCTTTTAAAGCATGATGCCAAAGGCAGAAATCATAAAGGAGAGATCGATGAATTCATTCCATAAAAATTCAAAACTGTATAGCAAAAAAAAAAACACAAAAACATAAAATGACAAACCGGGAAAAAACATTTGCAATATTTTTGACAAAGGGTTACCATTCTTATATTTACAAATAAGCAAAAAAATAGAAAAACAGTTGAAGACATGAGCATGCAGCACCCCTTCCCCCAAATATGTAACAAAAGGCCTCAAGAACAAATAAAATAAATCCACGGACATTGGTAATCAAAGAAGTGAAAATCAGAATGACATAACTTTTCGCCCATTAAATGGGAAAGATGAAGGGAAAAAAAATAATCACATCTACTGTTAGACATTCATATCAGGAAAATGGGTTCTCATCTACTGCAGATGAGGACGTGAACTGACATAACAGGGGCTTTAAAGGGTAAATCAGCAGAGGTTAGCAAAAGCCAGCAGTGGATATTAAAAGTCTTGAAAATGTGCACCCCCTTTGACCCAACAAATCTCCTTCCAAGATTTTTTCCTAAGGAAATAATCATGCAAATACATCTTTAACTATAAGGATGTCCATCACAGCTTTGTTTAAAATAAATGTCCAATCATACGAGGCTTGGTCTAGCATAGCATGGTGCGGGCATAAGATGGAATACCATTATCCATGAAAAGATTGTTTTAATACATGGAAAAATGTTCATAATATACAGTGTAAATAAGTGAGAATTCAGTCTTCAGTCATTCATGGTCATTATTACTTTAATAAATACTTACGAAGTCTCAATACATGCCAAGCCCTAGATATAATAACATAAATTAGGCTGTAACAGTCCCTACCCTGTTTAACTGTATAGACAAAGAAATGTATATTACAATACACACACACACACACACACACACAGAAAAATACTCAAAGGATATCCAGTATTAACAGTAGATATCTCTGGATACCTGTGATTTTTTCTTTCTTCAACGTTGCTTAAATCTGTTTTTTAAATATTGTACAGTGAACTTGTCTACCTTTCTAATAATAACAATTATAAAAAGTTATCATTCTCCTATTTTCTTCTATCTCTTCTCTCCTTTTCTCCCCCGTGTGAAGCAGAATCAGAGAATATGAAATCAACCTCACCTGAAACATTAAAGAGGCCTAACACTAAAGCCAAGGCTGGGGAATTACACAGGCAGAAAAAATGCATGCCAAGAAGAGCAACCTCCTACTGATCCAGAAAGGAAGCAGAATAGTGTGTTATTTGGATTATCAGAAACTCAACACACAGGCAGGGCCCTTTTTGTGTGCTCCGTCCCTTTCCACTTCCACTGTCCTGGTCCTAGGCAAAAGGCTTCCAACTCCCTGAGGCTGGCTGGTCCTGAGCACGTCCGATCCATCCTATGTTTCATGCTACAGTTAGCTTCCTGAATAGCTCTCCTCCTCAAGCATCCTCAGCAGCTCTTCATTCCCAGCTAATAAAATCCAACTCCTCAGCCTGGCATTCAAGCCCCCACCCATCTGGCCTCTGTCTACCCATCCCCCATTATCTTCATCATACCCTTCAATGCAGCCCACCAGACTATGCCCAGTTCCATTGATCTGTCCTGTTCTGTCCTTTTTTGTTGCAGCTCATGCAGCCACTTTCTCCTGGACTGCTCTGCGTGGTCAAAGCCATCCCATCATTCAGATCTGCTCACATTATACTTTCTTCACAAGACTTTTTCAGTTCTCCCTAGTTGAAAGAAATATTCCCAATAGGTTTTTCCAATACGGTACATTTGTACCTTTATTATAGCATAAGTCTCTGCCTGACTGACATTACAACTCTTTGCATGAAAGTTGTTTTTTCTTGTGTCTTTCACAACGTACAGGAGCTCAGTAAATGTTTGTTTAACTAGATTCACCAAGCTAAACACAAATTAGCAGTTTTTAAAGGATTTGAGTGTGTAAGTGCGCTTGCAACTGAAAGAGTCTAAATATTGTTTTTGTAACGAAATTACACTTTATTTACATAGTGTTCTACCATTTGTTTATAAATCTCTTTTGCCTAACAAGAGTCTGTCTGGGCAAATATTTTTATTTGCATTTTCTTGGGGAAACTGATTTATCTAATGTTAGATGGCTAGAGGGCAGAGTTGGAATATAAAATCTGTTTTCTTCCTTCCCAATGTTGTGCCTTTCATTGAACTCAATGGTTCCATGTAGAAGGTACCTCAAGATCTTGCAAAACAACAGGGCATCATTTTACTATCCACTGCTGTTTTGCAAGGTTGCAGAAATTCTGATCATTAAGAGCTTTCTGGTTGTTTCAAGTCTGAATAAGTTGGGGTATATTTTGCGATTAATTCACCTGGAATATCAGTGTTGTCAGTGAGTGGCTGTCCCAGCTGGCCATCAGACATTTGTCCCCTGCCCTGTGCAGTGACCTCTAGGTACTTCTCCTTTCCCGGGTAGGGGCAGGGACGCCCTGCTTCGCGGCTGACACTGTGAGCTGGCCCAGCCTCCTTCATGGAGGTCATTGGACCCTGTATATTTTCCTACAAATGTCTCTGGCATTTGAGAGGCAAGTAAGCCCCACAGAGCCTGCTTGTTCACAGAGGGCCTTATCAGTTGTTGATGAGACCCTGTCTAGGCTCACAGACAGGCAGTTTCCTCTAGCTCCAGAGCCCGAGCCCACTGTGGAGCCAGAAGAAGGTGATAAGCCCGCAAGAAGATTTTTTAGGAGCCTTGCCTATCTTTCACACCAAGTCGCCAGGGTACATTTTCCATGGTAGCCATTTACAGATAGGGTGGCTGCTCTTGGATAAGGTTTAGAGAGGGGGTGGGGTGGTCATTAAAGGAGGCAAATGGATTTTCCAATTAGCTACCCTTAGGAATCCCTAGGGAGTCTTCAGGCTTTGTCTTGGACAACTTTTTAAAAAAATTGTAAAAATCATCACCTAACAACATTGTGAATGTAATTGACAGCACTGAATTATGTGTTTGTGAGTGGAGGGGGTGGCAGTAAACCTTGGGTTGTACATATATTACAAGAATACAAAATTTTAAAAATCCATACTACTATACAGCACAAACAGTGAACCCTAAAGTAAACCATGGACTATTGTTAATAGTACAATTATAAAAATGTTCTTTCATTAATTGCAACAGATACAAGGTGTTAATAATAGGGTGGTATATGGGAAGTCTGCATCTTGTGCATGATTTTTCAGTAAACGTACAACTTCTCCAATTAAAAAAATAATAATAAGAGGAAAAAAAAATCACTGGCTACCCAGCCAAACATACCCTTTGTGGCCAAAGCAGTCAGACAGGGTAGGCCCAGAGCAGCATGGTGAAAGAGCTGAGTCTCCTTGGGCCTCAACTATCAGGAACATTCTGTCTGCAGCTGCCAAGCAGGAAGCTGCGGTGATAGAGGCAGCTGGGCCGTCACTAAAGAGCCCATGCAAAGCCCAGTGTCTTAGCCCATCAGGTTACTGGAAATAGGTTTACAGAACCCACCACAGACCAATCCTGGGATAGAATCTCTTTGGTCAAGCATTCAGGCAAGGCCAGAGGGAAAAAAACAAAGAAAGGGGAGAGACTCGTCTGAGAAGTAGAGGATAGTTTTCTATTCCTGGGACCGTAGAAATCCATCTTCTCATTTGGATACTTTTTAAGGGCTATAAGTGAGCCATGGTGAGGCTGCACTGCTGATTTATAGCATTTATTGGAAAGTTAAATGAAGGCTTCAAATCGTGTTTAGGAAATGCATTATCTTGGTTTCTCTTTTGCACAAGTAAATATGTGTTCTAGGCTTTACAAAAAGAACTGAAGTGTAGTCTTTTTTTTTTTTTTTTAATGTAGTGTTTAAAGTTATTTATTGAGTGCCTCCCCATTGCCAGGTAGATCATATGCATTATCTCATGTAATTGTTCTCCTCACCATTTTCCAACGAAGAAACTGAGCTGCATGGAGCGAAGTCATGTGCTCAGTGTTCACAGCTTGTAGCCGGCAGAGTAGGGATTTCAAGTCAGGTCTCCTGGCTCCAAAGTCATCCCTATTTCACATTTCATGCAGCTTTCTGTTGCTTTCTATTAGTTGTGTTGTGTTCATTCCCTCCAAAAGAGCAGACACAGACAGACAGAATGTAATGTTCTTAGCTAAATTTGGGAGTACAGCATGAGGTTTAGTAATAATGCAACAGTGTTCACTCTCTTCTGTGTGTTTCGAGGGGCAAGTGGTCAGGATGGCTCTGGAGCCTGGACAGCTACTCTAGAGTGGAGCTATTTCACAGGAGGCCATGTAAAACTGCTCTTTTTCTTGATTGAAGTTTTCCAGGTGATAACATCCAGACCATTACCAAGGCTTTTAAATACATTGGCATGGTTTTTCCCACCATCACCTCACATCATAATCTCGCCAACATGTCTCAGATACCATGGCGTGGAGCAAGCAGTTTGGGTCTAGCCTCATGTACTTTGGTAAGATGATGCCTGCATGCCCACGGTACAGAGATGGGCACCCAGACAATGGATGATAAATGGTAGCCATACTTGTCATTATTTTCATTACCGTTACTACTTCCAGTGAATTGCCATGGTGTGAAGACAGACTGTGTCCTTTTCTACAAGGAGGAATGCAATGCATAAGCAGAATAAAAATGGAAAATACAAATGATGGGACTTTTTCATTTCAGGCTTCTAACCAGTTATAGGGAAAAAATGCCCATGATAGTGGCCCACTGGGGCCACTCTGTAAAACCAATTGTGGGGCAGCAGTCCCATTCCTCTGTGCTAAACCTGGGGCACTCCCCTTTCTGGTTTTTATTTGTCCTAAGAAACCTGAACCTTGCGGAGACAGACATAGGTGGAAATGCCTTTTTGCTCCCCCTAGAAGAAAGAAATAATTAGTGGTCTGCAGAGGAGGCCTCCAAGCCTAATATTTACCTTCCTGTACAGCTTCCTTTATTTTGGAACTTGATAACTTGAAGCAATCATCAGAGAAGACCACTGGCTACTCACCCTCTCTATAAAATTCCACATTGTAACTTGGAGTTTTTGGTTTACTTTGAAGGAGAAAAGTGGGTGATAAGGGCGCCAACTCTCGGTGTTTGCTCCATTGGCCAATGGATGCTACCAAGTCCCAAAGCAGCTCTCTTCTAAAGAGAAAGAATTTGGACCCAGCTGCAATGACCACGATAGTTCTCAGAGACCCCTTTGAACTTTGGAGAAACACTCTGCCATTACGGGGGCCTCAAGAATTATTTCCTAACATCACTGATTTTTCTTTTCAGAACAGTACTGGGAGAATTATTAGGAACTTTGCTATTCGTGGAAGGTGCTAAGACCTTGACGAGCCTGGACAAGGTGTGTGGTAACTATAAGTATGACTATTTTATAGGTAAGGAAACAGAAGAAGAGAACAAGTTACACCAAACTCCAGGACTCTAAATCTCTGAAGGTTCTGGATTGCAGAGACCACACTGCCTGGGTTTGTCTGGTTGCGCATTCAGGGCAGCTTGAGAGCCCAGCAGGAGGGACCATATTTCCCAGCTTAGTGCTCCAGGCTGGTTAGCATGCCTCATGGGGCCACTAACCAGCTGGGTTTAGTATTCCCAGGGCTTGACAGTCTGTGACTCAATCCCCTCTCTTGACCACTAACACTAGCCATGCGGATGTCAAAGTCTTTTTGCTTATGATGCAACATTCCCCAAAGGTCTCTCTCACCAAGATGGAATGCAGCGAATCGTCCACTGGGGAATCTTCGTTACTTGAGTTACTACATATCCCAGCATTTATGAATCTTCCTTTTCACATATTTTTACTAGTAAAATTGAGGAATAGAAATTATTGCTTGTAAAAAAAGAAATACAACATATAATTTTCCTTTTCTTTGAATGAAAGGCATCTCTTATTCCCTTTCTATGATAAAGTCTCTTTTATCCGTCATTTGATCAACCATAAATTTAGTAACCAAAATTTTCAAAACATATTATCAGTCGTTTTAAGAAAAATAAGATAAATAATAAAATAAACAAGCCTTCATCAGGAAAGAGAGACTTTCAGAGTATAGAACAGAAGTGCCAGAATAACTTTCTGCATAATACCCAAATCAGTATTTCTTAATATGGGGGCCCCAGACACCCGGAATCAGGAACCCCTGCAGGGAGGACCCCATATTCATTCAATCTGAAACTGTGGGGCTCAGCATCCAGAATTTAAACAGGCCCGCAGGGTATTTTTATGGACACTAATGTTGGAAAACCACTGTCCTGCCCCTCACACATCTGCAGAACTGTATCATCTTAATGATAGTCAGAACCAAGACTTTGAGGCATAACTCTCAAAGCTCCCTTTAAATATTTGGTTTCATTTTAAAGGCAAATGTGGATTACTGCTCTCCGTCTCTGTGAGAATGAATTAGTACTTTGGTACAAATGGCCTAACTTTCCCAGAGTTCTCATTTCGTCTACTGTTCTGGAAAAACGGGGCTTTGCCAGTGTAAAAAGGAAGGTGATTTCTTTTTCCCTTTTCCAAATTTGCTGAACTGCTTTCAGAGAGTGTCAGAAATGCCCTTATTTTTGTTCCATACTCAGTTTTAGGCCACTTAGAGTTTTCCCTCCGTCTACTGACGTGGCTTCAGAATTTAAAGTCAATATTTATTTTTTTAAAATCTGGGTCCTGTAGGTATATCCGACCTCGATCGTGGCTCAGGGGGATTTTGGACGGAGTCGCAGCTCTCCCCCAGCCCAGAGGTTCAGATCATGTGAGCATCGGGGCCAAGATGTCAAGCAGATGCCAGTGTTCAGATGCTGCAGGGAGGATCCCTGATGTCCAGTACATTTCAGAGGCTTTTTTTTTTTTTCCGGTTCGTGTTATTTCTTGGCAAAGTGATAATGCCCCTAATTAGTGTAATGCTCTGACAGGCCGGGCCTTGGACACAAGTTTAGGGAGAGCAGGGTGGGAGAGTGGCCGGAGGATGGCTTGTCTGCAGACTCGTCCCTGGGTTCCAGCAGGACCCCAGCCAGTGGGGGTGGCTGAGTATTGGGGCTCAGGGGTGGGCTGAAAAGGGGCCTGAGATAGAGAGAGCAAGAGGGGAATGTTTTGTTGACAGAAAGGAGATATATTTTAGATCAGCATCTAATGCCAGTGATGTTTTAATCTCATTGCCAGAGAACAGTGCTTTCAGAACAACTGAATTAATGCAGTGTTCTCTATGTTTTCTTCCAAGGACACAGGGAGGCTGCAAAAGAGCCTCTCACTCATGCTTTTTCCCCTTCTTTCTCTCCTCTCTCTCTTTTTTTGCTTCTCTCTCTTATAATTAAAATCTATGAAGACTCTTGCTGAAGGATTGAAAAACAAATAGGGAGGCCCTGAGAACTGAAACCCATCTCCAATAATGTGGCCTCTAGCACTTTCTCTTCCCCTGTGACAGGCCCTCAAATCTTGGAAACCGCTTCCCTGTCCACCCCTATAATATGGTAGAAGTTGAACGGTGATTCCCAAAGTGTCCATCCAGAACCCATGACTGTGACCTTCTTTGGAAAAAGGATCTTTGCAGATATAATTAAGTCACAGATCTTAAGATGAGATGATCCTGGATTATCCTGGTGGGCCCTAAATCCAGCAACAAGTGTCTTTGTAAGAGAAAGGCAGAGGGAGATAAGAGATACGGAGGAGACAGCCAAGTGAAGATGGAGGAGGTAGTCACATGCCAAGAAATGCCTGGAGCCATCAGGAGCTGGAAGACGCAAGAAAGGATCCATACCCTAAAGCCTTCAGAGACAGCAGACCTGCTGACACCTTGATTTCAGACTTCTGACCTCCAGAACTCTGAGAGAATAAAATTTCTGTGGGTCCAAGCTATGGAGATTGTGGTAATTTTTTATGGCAGCCACAGGGAACTAATACAAACACCAGCAATTAAAACCAGAGTGGCAGTCTCCTTCATTGCTGAATTTCCACTGGGGGGGCTTCCATTTTCTTTTTCTGAGAATGAGCCACACTCGTGCCATGTGACCTCAGCACTTCTCACGCTTGCATGTGCACAAGCACCACCTGGGGATCTTGTTGCACTGCAGGCTGTGAGACAGGAGGTCTGGGCTGAGGTCTGAAACTCTGCCTTCCTATGATGCTTCTGAGGACACACATGTTGCACTCTGCACACCACATTTTGAACCCACAAAAATTAGTTTGTGATATAGGCTTTCAAACAGGAGCACAGTAAAGAACTGTGATAATTGTGTTCTGTTGGGAACTACTGGCTGGCATTCAGTCTTTAACAGGGCATTTTCACACTCCTTACATACATTTGTGATTTTTATCACAGTATTTGTCCTAATGTGTTCAGTGCTGTATAGAATATGGTTATTCATGATCTCTGCACAATACATTTAGAACCAATAATCAATTGTGCATAAAGATCTTTGTGCCTCATCTTCCTCACCTGTAAAACAAGAACTTGGGCTAGGGTTGCTGAGTTTCTTCCAGCTTCAACTTTCTTTTTACATGGGATGCTTTTCACACAAACAGACAAAAGGAAATTCACAGACTCAGCTTGGTGTGGGCTCAGTTGCCTACCTTTGCCTTGGAGCATCTTCCTTTACTTTCAGCTTGAAGCCTTTCTCCTCCTTTTGCTCTACACAAAGGACACAAATCATCCCAATTCTCTGCAATGTAAAGGGAAGTGATGGAACACCCTTTTATTGCATCTGTGTTTTGTTTTTTAAACTGATCAATTGCATATCACCTCAATGAATTGAGAGCTTTCTTTTGAATGGCTAATTCCCATGAACCATTTGTCATCTGTCCTCAGTTTTCAGGGGAGCATGTATGTGTATGTGAAATGAGTGAGTGGTCAGGTCATGCATGTATTTGGTGCTCCCCATGGTCGGGTCAGGCATGTAGTTGGTGTTCCTTGAGTGCAGTATGAATGCTGACTATATCCAGTGCATGCAACTCTGAGCTGTATTTTCTTAGCAAAATCTGGAAACTACCATCCTCTTTGGTGTTGCTGGGGGCATAAAACGGCCACAACCTTTATGAAAATGTCATCCCCTGAATAAGTGGTTTCTATCAAAAGCACTTTACTCCCAGGATTGACACCAGAGAATTTTCCAAAGATTCTATATGAGTTTCCCATAATCCCAGCAAGACAGCCATCACCAAGAGTCACAATTCAGTTCCTCTGAATTCCCAAAGAAAGCATTTAAAGATTTGGCTTCAAAACAAAACAAAACTGGTAATTTGTTCAGTGACACAGATTCTCCAGCTCATTGCAAATGTATTTACCTTCCTCCCTGACCTTCACAGGCTAGCTGGAATGTGAGGTATAGTTGGAAATGGAGTGAGGTCATGTTCAACACGCCCCCAAACAATTCATATGAGAAATATTTATTCGGGAGGGTGAACAGAACTACCCTCTTCACTTTAATTTATTTTGCTTCACCTCAGTCCCCCACCTCTCCTCTGTTCACCTCACTGTTCAGTCAACTGAATTTGGTTATGAAAACAGAGACCCTCTCATGCTACCTCATAACTATGGCATTGATAGTTGGAATATACCTAGGCAGGAATCCATTTGTGAAATGTGGGAATCACCCGCCTCTCCTGGTGCCTCTGGCTCCCTCCGCACTACTTTCTGCTCTGTTCTCTACCAAGCAGCTTCATTTTTCTGCTCAGGGTTTCTGCAACTCGGTCACTTTTCGGCCACCTGACCTTTTCTTGCTATATCTTCCTTCACCTCTGACTGCATAAGGGCACGTTTTTTTTCCCCATATATTTTAATTTAATTCTCAAGAAAGAGAGTCTGACCTTATAAGAATCTTATTTTCACCCGCCCCATACACACACTGTGGGAAGATTGCTGGCCAGCTCCGATTGGTGGTCCTGGGTCACGTGCCTTACATTGTTCCAATCAGTGGACGATCCAGAGAGCAAGGGCCCCGGAAGCAAGGGCTGTTGCCTGGCGGGTTCCCTGAGAAGAGGGTTTAGGCAGGGCTGGCAATGACCTTGTTTCCAGGCACATGCTTCCCTCATCTTATTCTGAAAGGGTGCTAAATATAAAAGCTAGAATGTGGAGATTCAGGGGACTGGGAGCCAGAGAACACAGAGCCCTACAGCAAGTATACACACACACACCCCAACCCCAATTCTCCAATTCTCCAGTTCTTCAAGGGTGAGAAGGAGTGAAGCCAAAGTCAGGGAGGATTGAAACTGACCTTGACAACAAGACTGAATTGTTTAGGAACCGAAACTGAGCTAGTGGCCTTGTAGAGGCTCAGCCCAACATATCAAAACATTGTTGGGGGGTCAGGCTGAGGAATTGCCAGAAAGTGAGGGTGTGAAAGGGCAGGAGAGGAGAGCTCTCAGGGGTGAATGTGTGGCAAGCGCTCTGCAGAGAACTGCAAGGGTCACAGAACAGTGTGAATTCCATTTGCAGGTCCCCTTTTTAAAAGGCAGAGCTGGCCTTCCTGGCTCTAATGGAGGAGAGAAGCCTGGAGATAACTGTCCGAGAGAAGGAAGCTTCCCGGGCACTTGAGACTGTGATTGTCTGCTTCAGAAACCCACTTTTCTTCTGTCCTCAACTCCTTGTACCATGGTCTCCTCCTTCCCCATATTCTCTACTCCCCCCTCCTGTTCACTTTTATTAAAGATTTCTTAGTTTGCACAGCATTATGTAGCATTTAAAGTGACTTTACTTAAAAAGCAAATACAATAAAACTTCTAGAATAAAATAAAGAATACTTCTACAACTTGAGAACAGGCAAAGATTTCTTAGGACACAAAAAGGATTAATCTTAAAAGAAAAAAAAAAAAAAAAAACTGGACTTCATCAAAAGAATTTCTACCCATCCAAAGACACCATTAAAAAATAAAAATAAAAGGAAAAGACTGAGAGGAAATATTCACAATATGTATTCCTACCAGAGATCTTGTATCCAGACTATATAAAGAACACCTACAAATCAGTAACAAAAATACAATCCAATAATTGAGAAAAGAAAGGCTAAAGACTTGACCACTTTCCAAACATACACATGGTCTATGAACATAGAAAAGAAGCTCAACATCATTACTCATGAGGGAAATGCAAATTAGAAACCACAATGTGATATCATCTTACACTGATTAGAATGGTTGTAATTACAGAGACCGACAATACCAAATGTATACCTACTGCATGTGCAACAACTGGAACTCTCTACATTTCTGTCAGGAGGGCAAAATGGTACAACCATTTTGGGCAACTGTTTAGCAGTTTCTTATAAAGTTAAGAATACACTATCCTATGACCCACCAATTCTTCCTGTAGGAATTTATCCAAAAGAAATGAAAACATTTGTTCACCAATGATTTGCTCAAGAATGTTCATAGCAGTTTTATTCTTGGTAGCAAGAGACAAAAGCAACAGAAATGTCCATCAAATAGGTGAATGGATACAGGAATTGTGATCTATTCATAAATGGAGTACTACTCAACAATAAAAATATTCTGATATACAGAAAAACAAGTTTGACACTAAAATAACATTATATTAAGCAAAAGATACTAGACACAAAAGACTACTTTATGATTCCAGTTCGGTGACGTTGTAGAACTGACAAAAATAATCTATGGTCATAGAAATCGGAACAATGGTTTTCTCTTGGGGAAAGAAGAAGGGATGGGAATGTTTTATATCTTGATTGGGATGTCAGTTACATGATGCTGTGACTATTATGGTGCTCTGTCTAGATCTTCTATTCAGGATTGACATACTCATCCCCTGGCTTCTGGGGCTACTAGCTGTGATAACCTACTCCTACATTCCTCACTGGGAATTGCTCTTGACTACAGAGAACTCCCTTGCCCAGGTATCCCCCTCATAGATGGTGGGCCATGACCAATGACTGGGATTCAAAGGCCTGCCCACCCTGCTCCCCTTTGGAACATTCTGAAGGGCCATTCCATCTCCAGAGCTCCCCATCAGATCAGCTGAGGCCTTATTTGCAACAACATTTCTTCTTCCTTTGCTGGATCCTGCCTTCCTCACACCCTTACAGGTTTATCATCTGAGAGAATACCCCAGTAAACTTTCTGCATGTAATTTCTCACTTTAGGGTCTATTTCCAGGAAGTGGCCCTAGTATGTGAACTCTAAAATGGGATTTTGGAGCCGGATCGATCTCCAATTGACTGGCAATGAGAACCATCAGTAGTGGTAGACAGAGCACAACTAGTCCTTGATATAATACATGGTGCAATTGTTACAACCTGCGCTGATGGTGAGTATGGTTGGGATATCAGTGGAAGGGGTTGTATCAGGACTGAACTTGAGTGGAATGAGGGAATAACCACAAGGACTGTAGGACTGAGTGGCTGTTGGTATATGCCATGATTCACTGAAAAGACATAATGACCAGCTCAAGATGATTAACCACCAATTCAAGGCAAAATGTGAAGGCCAGAGGACCTCCTAGGCAGCATTTAAGGAAGCCCTAATCTTCTGCAGCCAGATGGCACAGAGCATGGAGGATCAGGTACCAAACTTAATCAAAAAAGTGGTGGAACTTGAATGAAGGTTGAAGCAGGTCTCCTTGGCCAAGGTCAGTATCCTAGTTCAGAAGGAATGGGACCCTAGGAATTGGGTCTGGGATATATGAATAAATACAGTTGAGAATTTTGAACTCCCAAAACAACACTGAATTCACTAGGCCTTAAGTGGCCCATTCCTGCTTGTTAAAAAATAGTGCTTCTCCCCCTTGTTTGAAGATCATGCTGAAATCACAAGTGCATGTTTGCACTCACTTACAAGACGATGTTGTCTCTACTCAGGATCTAACCCTCCATCCCCCTTTACCAGCAACAAGACCAATGACAAAGATCAAAGCCCAGCACCTGACTGTAGAAGTACTTAGTTGGCTAGGGTTTGAGAGGGGCTGCAGAATCTGACTCGTATATGTTGGCAGGATCTGGGAGTATATGCATGGGGCTGGACCCTGAGTGTACAGGGTCAAGAAGGGAGGAACATACAGTTGATAAAGGCATATTGGTGGGAGGAACTCTCCAATGAGCCAGGGTTTAACATCCTGGAAAAGATCCTGGAGACAGGGCTAATGTGCTGCTGGACTGGCTATGGAAGCTTGAAAAAAGGGATGGCTCTCATTAAGTGAAGAAGAAATGCCAGAACTGCTATAGCAGACAGGGAGGGAAGATCAAAAAGCACCAAGAAAAGAACATGCTAGAGCAGATATATTTCACAAGGCCAGAAGACCCATCAACTGACCAAGTTCTGCAGGAGGGCCCAGAGAGTATGCTAGTAAGTATGTACTAGAATTGCTGAATAACTAGGTGGTGGTCCATCTAGATGAGGGATGCAAGCAGGAGATGCTATTTCAGAACTGGTTCCTGATGGCAGTGATGATAGGATATCAAAAATAAAGAGGCCAGGTGGCAGCACTTAGCCATCAGAAGCAAGGTAGGTACAATTATTGCAAGAAGAAGCAAGGTCAAAGTGGAGGACTGACCAGGGAGGATGGACCCATAAAGAGATGAAGGTGGTTGAGAGAATCAGTTTTCATAGGAGTTTCATCATTAGGCATCTGACAAAGGCATTTCTTAATATATGTGATCAAAAGAAATCAAGGTTGAATGGTCTGGAGCTTGAGGATTGCTGTCCCCAGTAAAAAGTCAAGTTTTCTGGTCCACCTCCCAGAACTAGAACCCACTGATGGAAAGAGAGGCCAGGTCCCCAAGAAGAAAGCTCTGCAAGATCACAGCATGCATACTCAGTAGAAATTTTCCAGTCCTTCCCTATAGCCATTTATTCACATAACCATGCCTTGAGGAAAGAGGATGCCCAGAGACCCAGAAAGCAAACATGTCCCACTTGTTAGAGTTGAGACAAATGGGAGCGATAATAAATAAGGCCTTGGACCTGGTCCAGCTCACAGTGGGTTCAAAGGGCATTCCTTCAAGACCTTCTGCTTTGAAGTGATAAAAGCTTGACAGAGGGAAGGCACACTGGTATCATTTTCCCAGCCCCTGAATGTATAGTTGGAATTGTCATACCATACTTAGTAGTTCACATAACCCTTGCCCCTGGATTTTGCCACCCAAACTTCACTTCCTTGCTTTGATCATTGCTGCTCTATGAGGACCAGCTTGGACTCAAACCAGTTGGCTCTTACCAGTCTTAGCTGTTTTGAATAACTGCTCAACCCATCTGGCTGTGGTCCTGAGACCTCATCCCTACTCCTGGACTTACCTTTCTCCAGGATGGGGAGATTGTTCCTCTTCAGCTCAATATTCAAAACTTCCTATTCAAATACAATCCAGAACTGGCTTTCATATCTTCCATCTTTGCTTAAAGGGAGATTAAAATGTGAGAAATGATTGCACCCTAGTGTCAGAGGAAATAGTTCCGGGGCCCCATGAATGAGAACTAAAACCAACTAAACACATTCTATATCATACACCAGAATAAACAAGGAGCACACAGTTATTTGGAGATGGAATGGATAGCAGATTTGCTTGTTGTTACTACTACCAATAAACAATAATACTAGTTTACAATTCTTTGAGCAACTACTATTCATCAAGAGTTTTCACATTTCCTCTCTTGTTTCATCCTGATGAGAACTCTGTGAAGTTAACAGCATGCTCATTTTATAGAGAAGGAAACTGAGGCACAGAGAACTGAGGTAAATGGCTCCAAATCATAACGCTAACAAGAGGCAGAATCGAAAATCTGCTGCTTTCTGCCACACAAAACTGCATCTTGGTTGTGGAGATTTGTGATCCAAGCATCTTGGAGCAATTGCCTGGCTTCCAGCATCTGGCTTAAGAAAATATGTTTTTCTTTTCATGTTTCTGAAGACAGAATCAGTCATAAAGGGCATTCCTTTAAGACCTTCTGCTTTGAAGTGATAAAAGCTCGATTGAGGGAAGGCTCACAGGCCCCTGATCTGGGCTCACCCCTGCCCTTCGAGCCAGGAAATGTGATTTCTTCTGCCATCCCTTTCACTTACTGCACTTGCTCTGCTTCTTGGGTCTCCAATGATTTTTTTTTTCCTTAAGAAAAGAAGATAGCTTGGGTTAATTTCCAGTTCTCCACAATTTATCTGTACTGAGCTGGAAGAGTGTTGAGTGGGAAAGGGTTTCATTGTCCACGAGGGCCTCACAGCTATTCAACACCCACCACTTCTGCCTCATGTCAAAGGAAAGCAAATAGGTTTATTAAATAGCTGTCAAGCTGAATGAGCGAGCACAGAGAACACAGAGGGGAGATTGGATTAGAGGTAGAGGACATGCCACACTAAACAAGGGCACAGATTTATGGCCTTGGTCATGTGGCCTTAGAAATGATGCCCGAGGTAGATATGTATGAGGGGCAGGGGGTGGGTGTACCAAGAAAGTGAATCGTGATGTACAGAGGAAAGAACTGAGGCATAAGGAGCTTCCAGAGATGTCTGCTTTGCCTTCCCAGCCCTTTGAGCACTTGCAATTATATGAGTGATGAGTTGGGTTTATCTTGCTGATGTCTGTCTTCCCAACAGCCCAGGGTAGGGGCTGGTTGGGCTCATTCTCTGTTGTTTCCCCAGTGAGAGGCACAGATTTGGCATCCTAAAGAGATGTGCCTGGAAGATCACTTTAGCTCCTGAAGTCAGCAACTTCTGGACTGTCACCAACTCAGTAAGTCATTAATGGTGCTTTATTCACAAAAGGAGCTCTTAAATTTGGATTTTAATGGAAACCTTCATAGATCATCCTCTATCCATTCATAGATTATCCTCTATCCACCCTTCATAGTCCCTATGGATGAGAGGTCATTTGAACTAAAGAGGAAAGCAAGGAGAAAGATGATATCTCCCTCCTACGTCCTAGTCAATGTGACTTTAAGCCAAAAGGAACTAAAAGATGGTGGACATAATGAATAGTAGCTAAGGGCACTTTGGAAGAACTACTGGAATGAAATAATAAGATTCTTGTCCTGAAAGAGCCTGAACTATGGCTGTGGAGAAGTAGTAGCCATGGCAATTTCCTTCCCAACAGCAATTCTCTCTTTCATTAGTAACTCTCTGGGCTTTTATCTCAATACCCACACCTCTCCTACATAATTCATGTGCTGCGAGGGAAATGATTCCACCACTGGCTCTAGGGGTAAGCGCACATGTACTTCAGGCTTAAGCTGATCAATGTTTATCATCCTTTGACCACAATAATTTGTACAGATATGGCTACATAATGCAATCTGAGCTAAAAAGAATGGAGAAGGTATTTGTTGGGGGGTTTCCTTACTCTTCTGAGAGATTCCAGAATTTACCTTCTTTTTCTCTCTGTTTGTAGAACAGGAAATACATAGCACCAGGAGTCATGAGCAGCCATCCTATGACTACAAGGGCAAACCAGCCTTTGAATGAATATAGAGTGGAAACATGGAGCATAGCTGGGTCTTGGGTGACTTTTCTTAGATGCTGATCCAATCCAACTATGAACTTTACCTCGGTCCTTCTGGAACTCTCAGTCAATATACTCTCTTTATATTCCTTGTTGCAGAGTACAGAATTCATTCTAGCAGTTCAGCAAAAAGGGATTTTATTACAGAATATGTGTCTCAAAGAATTATTATGAAGATTGAAAAAACAGACCCTGCACTGAGTCTTCAGGAACAATTTCTAACTACTCTGAATTTAGTCTCCAAGGAAGCTAGTGCTTTTGCCATGATCAGGAATCAGGTTGCAGAATTGGAAAACTGACACTAGATGTAGTTCTAGAACTAAGCTGCCTCCGCCATGATCTGTACCAGCAAAACCAATGCCTTGCTCCTAGTCTCTCTCCCTATCTCAGTTTCAAATTAGTTTCACACATATGTATCTGACTGATGTGAACTAAATACACCCAGGACTCCAGTTGCAAGGAGTCTGGGACACGTAGTCTTTGGCTTTCCAGCCTCTTCATTGTTGGATAGTCCACTAGAAGATGGTTGGAATGAGTACTGAGTGAGTTAAAGTATCTGCTATATCACCTTTGTTACTTTTAAGCCAGTTCATATTGGTTTTTCTTGTTATTTGAAACTTATGCATCCAGTAGTGATTACTGGTTATTTTTTGGAACCCTATTTCTTATACTTTAGGAATTTCTCATGGTGTTAGTCAGGGTAGGGTAGGTTATGCTGCAGTTAACAAATTGATCCTGAAACTCAGTGGTGTAACACAGCAAAGGTTTATTTCAAGCCTGACATTACATGTGTAACCATGTTGGAGGGGGAGTTCTGTGACACAGAGTCATTCAGAAGTCCATGCTAATGGAGGCTTCGCTCTCTGGAAAGTTGCCAGTGTCAGAGAAGAGCATACAAAGGAAAATCACACTTCCTTTTCAATGTTCTAGCCTGAAGAAGACTCATGTGAATTCCACTCACAGACCTTTTGGCAGAACTAGTCACCTGGTACTACCTAATGGCAAGGCAGTGGGCAATGTAAGGAAACCCATGGAATATTTGGTGAATGTTACTATCCTTGCCATACCCACCAGGAATTTCAGTAGGAGACAGAACTCATCTCCCATCATAGAGGTGGGAAGTCCAGAAATTACTTTCCAATGCCCCTTTGTTAGCTAAGGTGGGCATGTGACCAAGGTTTAGCTAGTTAAATATACCTATCCAGGGCTTTGAATCAAGAGCTAGTGGTTAAAAAGAAAGCAAGGGCAAAGGAGAACTCATTCTGGCAGTAGCAGCAGTGGCAGCCACATCTAGTTTCTGGCAGCAGTGATGACGTACATTTAGCATGCTGGAGTTGGTAGCACTGAGTCGATCTTCTCCAAAGTGGCAGTTGAATCCTCCCCAATGTGATTCTGGAGCATGATTCTGGTTGTGGTTTGCCTGCTCAATTTTATTTTCTTTCCATTTTCCAAGCCTGGTTCTCCAGCCTTCCTAGCAACTCTATTAAGTTGCCCAATAACCTTTCAATAAATTCATTTTCTTTTAAAATCAGGCCAGAGTTGGTTTCTTTTGCTTGCAAATAAGAATCCTGATTGATACATATATGATATAAGGAGAAACATCCATACATATTGAAGAAAAGAAGAACAAATCAAACCAAACATGGTTCAACATGATTGAAAATTTTCTGCTCCTTGTTTGGGATGTAAGATGAACAGAACCTTATGAAACTGTCTCTAGGTTGATGCAGTCTCAGTCTTTGGCATACTACCTGCATTAAGGAAGGGAATGAGAACTTAGGCAGTCATGTCCAGTGGTCCAAGTAGTGGCCAATTACTTGCACCATTCTATGAGCTAGTCATCCCTGTTCCTACTGAGGTCCTGGTTGAAAATGCAAGAACTGATCTGGGGACAGAAATGGATCAAATAGTGCGAGATAAGATGGAAAGGCATATTAATAAGTATTTATTAAATGACTGGATGAATGGATTGGTGGATGGATGGATGGATGAAGAGGTGCATGGATGGTGCATAGATGGATGGAGGGGTGGACAGGTGGGAGAATGGATGAGTAGAGGGAAGGGTGGATGCATGGGGAAAATCTTGAAAAGCCTTGAATGTTGGCCAAGGAATTCAGACTTTATCAAGGGGAAGTTGGGACTCTCTTTGACTAGGAGAATGACATTAATGTTTTACATTTGTTTTGTTTGTAGTAATTTTAGAAAAACAATAATCTTTTAAAAGTGACAAACAGGGTGAAGGGAAGGGAGTCTGAATACCAGCTAGGTGATTGCTGCATCCATCTAAATGTGAGGACATGATGTCCTGGATGGTAGGAGTTGAAATGGAAATAAACGGTCAGATTTGAGACATGTTGCTAGGGAAGAATTGGTAGGACTTTGTAGAAAGAATTCTTTTTATTTTCTCATATTACAAGTGCCTGATGCTTATTTAAGCAAACTGGGACTTTATTATCAAGGTACAAAGGTATCTCACATAACCCAGGGCACAGGAGCTGGGGCTTAGCAAGAGAGTGGGGCCCAAGCTCTTGGTCTCTCCTCTTTATGTCTCTAAACTCATTTTCTTCATTCTTCTTTTGTATCTGAATATTGGCCTTCTCTGCATTCCTATGTCCCAGAGAGGAAAACAAGGCTACTGGGAGCTCCTGAGTTTGTATGGCTTTCTCTCTTTCTCTCCCATTTAAAATTCCCATGGAGGGGCCTCTGCTTGGCTCAGCTGGGGTGAATGCTAAGCCCTGAGCCAGTCAATCATGGCCAAAGTGAAGGGAAGAGTGGAAGGTTTATATTGAACCAGATTCATCTCTGTGGGTCTGGGCAAAACTGTGAAGAGCATTACCCTCAATATCCATCCGCTCCAAACCTGATGCCATGTGGACTGGTCAGGGGTGAGTCAGCCAGGGAGAGGGACGGATCAGTGATGACATCAAGATTCCCTGCCTGCGTGACTGCAATAATGTAGCACCATTTCCCTGGATGGGAACTTAAGGCACTTACATCTGACTGAAATGTAAGCATTTTGAATTGGAGCAATGTGGGCTGAGGGAGAAGCAGCTGAGGATGGTATTACTGTGTGTGGCATTTATGGCTTCACACGTTTGAAGTGACCTGAAGATCCTTTAAATCCCAGTGAAGTATAGGTTAGAATAGAGACAAGTTTGGGGGATATCCGGCATCTGTCAGATTAGGAAAAGCCTGAGGGTTAAGAGACTTCCCTTCCCAGGGCGTCCTTAGAGAGAGACCCCCTTTTGTCCCAGAACATAGGCCTGATCCCCCAGATCAGACTCAAATGTGGGCAAGGGGGGCTCATGGCTACTCACACGGCTACTTCTTGGCTTAGGGCCTTGGAGGAAGAGGAGATGGGCTGGGCTGGGCTGGGCTGGGCAAAAGAAGCTTCCATCACTTTATAAAGGTTGAGTGATTATTAACAAAGTGTGGAGCTAGACCCAGGAGGAGCAAGAGGGGGTTACATGTGCTGCTCCCCCACCACCCATAGCAGACGTTGCTAATTGACCAAGGGAGTCATTTCTCAAAGAACCCCGAGAGAATCCTCAGCTCAGGGATCTAGGCAGCCTCTGACAATCTGTTAGTTCACTTGATGAGCAGCGTTTGCCATCCTTGATCTAGACAATGACTGGCAGGCGGAAGCAGGCAAGTCTGAGCCCAAAATGGACGATCCAAAAATTTTGTGGAAAACTAAGGGGGTCATGACAACAAGAAGCATGATTTCAACATGAAGTTCTAGCTTAGATGCTGTATCATATCAGTCAGGATTCTTCAAAGAAACAGAACCAATAGGATACACACACATATACACATACATTACCTATCAATCTATCAATCAAAAGAAAGAGAGAAAGAGAAAGATTTATTTTAAGGAATTGGCTCACATGATTGTGGGGGTGGAAATCCACAGGGCAGGCAGCCCAAGAAAATAAGGGAGGAGTTGGTTTTGCAGTCTTGAGCCTGAAATCTGAGTTGGCAGGCTGGCAACTCAGTTAGGATCTCTTGCTTCAGAATTTCTTCTTGGGAAGCCTCCATTTTTGCTCTTAAGTTCTTCGACTTATTGGATGAGGCCCACATACCTTATCAAGGGTAATTTCCTTTACTTAAAATCAACTGATTGTAGATATTCATCGTAGCTACAGAATAACTTCATAGGAACACTGAGATTAGTGTTTGATTAAATAACTGGGTACTATAGCCTAGCCAAGTTGACATATAAGACTAACTATCGTGGATCCTGAAGGTGTCTTAACCATATAACCAGTGTTGGTTACAGAGCTGGAGATTTTGCAAAGTGCTCTGTTAAAAAATTCAAACTTTATCCTCACAGCAACTCTTTGAGGCTAGGAACTATTACAAGTGCAGCATCTCCTACCCACATTTTCTAGATGAGGGGTCTGAGACTTGACATGTATCTTGGGGAGAATTCTCTTTACTAGGGAACTCAGCAGAAGAATTTGTTCTCAAACCAAAACCCATGCTTTAAGGCAACAGGAACATCCCCCCACCCCAGCCCCCCACCCCAGGAGCTTGTGAGAAATGCAGAATCTCAGGTCCCAGCCCAGAATCTCCAGAATCAGAATCTGCATTTCAACAAGACCCCAGCTGATTCCTGTTTACACTGAAGTTTGAAAAGCACAGTTTTAGAAAACGCTAGTATTTTCAGATGCTTCACCACGGCAAAAAGAGTTGTACTGTCAAAATATTTGGGAAATACTAAATCCTATTCTTTTCATACATTATTAGCATATTAAAGGCTTGGAAAAGTCCTAAAGTAAAGCAAATTTGTTTAATTTTGCTTAACCCAGTGTTTTCCAAATTTGTGCCCAGACTCTTTTTGTAACATTTATTTGTATCCCATGAGTTTATTGTTTAAAAACCAAATAAACAAATAAGCTTAAAACAAGATTTAAAAAACAATAAATAAATTAAAAACAACAATAAATAAGTTTGGAAATGCTGGAAATGCTGCCACAGTATTAGGCCACAGGAAGCCCTGACTGCTTGTGTGTATAATAGAAAGAGTTTAGTAAAACACACCAAAGACTGATCTGGTTACCAATTGCTTATCATTCTCTTAAGGAAACAGATAGCACTAACACTGAAAGGACACCAATATTGGAAAATTGAAAAAAAAAATTACGCAAGGAAGGGCAAACGAGAATTTGTGAGACAATGGGTGGCAATTTGATGGGGGCAGGGGTGTGGGAGATCAAGAGGAAAAGGGATGAAAGAAGAGAGACCTATTTAATTAAAAATGTTGCAAGTTTCAACCCCATAACCTTCCACTTATGAACCAAAAGCATCATCACATGGGACCAGGGCCCATTTTGTACTATTTTACATATGTGACCTCATTTAACCTCTACAACTACCCTGTAAGGTTATCCCCATTTTACAGAGGAAAAAATAGGGTCAGAAAGTTTCCATCATTAGCCTGTGGAAAGTCTGGGCTTCTGGAAGGTGTGTCTGATCTCAGCCTGGAGTCCTGAAGGCAGGTGGGGAGGGTGTGCATTGACACGCTGGGCACCACCTTCTGGTGTCCATCTCGGTGTCCGTCTGCTCCTGCGTGGGCTGTTTCGGACTCTGGGACACTGCAAGTCTGACTCAGCAATTATCCTCCTGTACTTCATCCACCCCACTCCCTCAGATTAATAGAGAGGGGCTACTGCAGCCAGAAAATCAGCTACTCCCACCTGAGTGTGGTCAAGTAAATAGATTAATGTATAAAAAATACACGGAGATATGAGGGGGAGGGGTGGTGTTGGGGAGAAGCACCCCACTAAGTTGCCTGTTTTTAAATTGCTGGGAAAGCCAGACCCAGTTTTGCCTAGTTTGGTGATTGCTAACACAATTCGCTAATTTTTAAAGAAAAACATTTGCTTCCAATAAATAAAAGCAGAAAAAACCACAAGATTTAGCCCTGAGCTGCAGAAAGGAGGCAGCCGGGAGAGGAGGGGGGGAGATGGACTCCTATCGGGTACCGATAAGAGTAACTGTAATAATAGTAATAACTAATTAAACTACTAGTCTTATTCTAAGAATTGTGCATGATTTATCCTGCTGAATCATCACACAAACCCTATGAGGTAAGAACCATTATTATCTCCATTTTACAGATGATAAAACTGAGGCCCAGAAACTTTAAAAGGTATGTGCCTAAGGACACAGAGCCAGCAGGTGCCAAACATCTAGAAGACAGACTGGACCCAGACTGCCTGAGTTCAAATCCTGCCCTGCTGTGGTTTTCTCACTGGAAAATGAGAGGGTGTTATTAGATCCCTCTCTGCCAAACTTTAGTCATCTGCTTAACAATGACACAGTTTGGGGGAAATTCTCATACAAACCATAATATTATTTTCCTAGTATATTTTTAAAAACCAACTCTCTTTTGAAAAGTTAAAATATTTAGAAATGAACTTACATCAAAAGTAAAATTGAAAACCATTATCTCTTGTCTTAAATAGAAGATAATCATTAAAAATAAATATCGTGAGGAAAAAAATACGATTACCCAAGACAGACTCAGATTTGTTTTCTCCTTCTTTAAAAGAATGATTGGCCATTTGACTTGCTTTGGCCAATGGAAGATGAGAGGAAACGATGTATGCCACTTCCTGGTGGAAGTATGTAAGAGCTGGTGCTCGATTCTCCACCCTCTCTTTTTTCCTGCTACAGTGAACTCTGGCACCTCATGTGGAGAAGGCAACACAACAAGATGCTGGGTCCTCCATCAGCCTGGGCCTTGACTGACAACTACATGGGCCAAAGCACCCCCCAATCCCTGCTCCATCTCTCCATTGTCCTACAAGAGCATTCATATAGGCTACTGAGTTTGGGGGTTCCTTTGAGACCATAAAATAAACCAGCTGATCCTGACTGATTCAGGCACACAGTTTTTTTTTTTGTTTTTTTTTTTAATTCATTTTACTGAGATATATTCACATACCATGCAGTCATACAAAACAAATTGTACATTCGATTGCTCACAGTACCATTAAATAGTTGTGCATTCATCACCAAAATCAATCCCTGACACCTTCATTACCACACATACACAAAATAACAATAATAATTAAAGTGAAAAAGAGCAATTAAAGTAAAAAAGAACACTGGGTGCCTTTGTTTGTTTGCTTTTTTCCTTCCCCCGTTTTTCTACTCATCCATCCATAAACTAGACAAAGGGGAGTGTCGTCCGTATGGCTTTCCCAATCCCATTGTCACCCCTCATAAGCTACATTATACAATCATCTTCAAGATTCATGGGTTCTGGGTTGATAGTTTCAGGTATCTACCGCCAGCTACCCCAATTCATTAGAACCTAAAAAGGGTTGTCTATATTGTGCGTAAGAGTGCCCACCAGAGTGACTTCTTGGCTTGTTTTGGAATCTCTCTGCCACTGAAGCTTATTTCATTTCCTTTCACATCCTCTTTTTGGTCAAGAAGATGTTCTCCATCCCACGATGCCAGGTCTAGATTCTTCCCCAGGAGTCATATTCCACGTTGCCAGGGAGATTCACTCCCCTGGGTGTCAGATACCACGTAGTGGGGCGGGCAGTGATTTCACCTGCCAATTTGGCTTAGCTAGAGAGAGAGGGCCACATCTGAGCAACAAAGAGGCATTCGGGAGGATGCTCTTAGGCACAATTATAGGGAGGCCTAGCCTCTCCTTTGCAGCAAGTCTTCCCAAGGGCAAGTCCTGTGGTAGAGGGCTCAACCCATCAAACCACCAGTCCCCTATGTCTGCGAGCACATCAGCAACCATCGAGGTGGGGAAGTCCAACACCCCTGCATTCTCCACCAGCTTCTCAAGGGGGCTCTGCATATTTTTTTCCTTTTTTTTTTTTTTTAAATTAAATTTTTTTAATCAACTGTAAAAAAAATAAAAAAAATAAAAATAAATTTTTAAAAACATACAATAAAAGAACATTTCAAACAGACCATAACAAGAGAGTAAGAAAAAGACAACTAACCTAAGATAACTACTTTTCTTCCAACATGTTCCTACTCTACCCCAAGAAGGTAACCTAATATAGCAACATTTCTGAGAACTTGTTCCTACTATACCTATCAGAAATTAACAGATCATAGTCATTCCTGGGCATTCCCAGAATGTTAAATTTACCCCTGATAGCTTATCTGTTCATATTGGATTATCATTCCCCCTTCCTTAATTGCTCTCTATCACTAGTTCCCCTACATTCTACATTACAAACCATTTGTTTTACATTTTTCAATGTTCACATTAGTGGTAGCATATAATATTTCTCTTTTTGTGCCTGGCTTATTTCGCTCAGCATTATGTCCTCAAGGTTCATCCATGTTGTCATATGTTTCATGACATCGCTCCTTCTTACTGCCGTGTAGTATTCCATCGTGTGTATATACCACATTTTATTTATCCACTCATCTTTTGAAGGACATTTGGGTTGTTTCCATCTCTTGGCAATTGTGAATAATGCTGCTATGAACACTGGGGTGCAGATATCTGTTTGTGTCACTGCTTTCACATCTTCCAGGTATATACCAAGAAGCAGGCACATAGTTCTTAAACTGGCAGCAAAGGCTACAAATCCAGGTCCTGATAATCTGGAAGAAGTTCTTCTGAGCCTAAACTCCTCTCATTTGCCATTTATTACTGCCTTTTCACCTCCAGTGGAGCTGGCAGTCTGCTGATACCTCCTGTATTATCTGCAGTCATAGCCTGACAACTCTGGAGATCATGCTCCTACTGACCCCTGGTACCCTGAAACCAGCACCCCATGCCACTGCCGTTGGGTACTGATTTCTAACAATTCACCAGTCAACAATATTTTTGTAAAGTGACATAGATACTCCCTATCTCCTTCTTACCCTCAATTAAGCATGTCCTATCAGCAGAAGTGCTTGGGTACCAAAGGATCCCAGCATTTAGAGATGAAGCTCTTTGAATCCACGCATACAACCCCTTCTCCCAGAGTGCAAACACAACACCAGGCTGGCTGGGTCACAGCTTCCATGCTTGTCCCAAACACCCATCCCCTCAGCCTCCATCAGGGCCATCCCTACTCATTGGCCATGTTCATATATATTTGAACCACAACGATATTTCTCCCTGGAGTCTCCTCAGCTGCCATGAAAAATCAGTGGACATGAATGGACACTTGGAGGGAACATTCATGTGGTTCATTCATTCAGACAGGGGATGTGAGGGTGTCAAGAAACTGGGAAGAGCCTGAGATTTTCACCTACTTGCAAGCTAACTGGTTAGCCTGCCACAGTTTCATGGATGCTGAGAGGAGGGTTAGAGATAAAGGACTTCACTATTCACAGCAATAGCAGTACCCTGAATATCAGTATTTTCTTGAGTCAGTTCCTTGAGCCCCAATTCCGACAGGATGATGTGAAGAGGACCAGGTAGTACCTGTATACACAGTGAGCTGCTCTACAGGAGAGGAACCTTGAGCTTAGGGAACCTGAATCTCTTATGATGAGGAAGAAATATGCCACATTATCCTTCAGAGGGAAACATAATCATTTTACTGGACCATAAGCAAACCTGCTCCTTGCTCCAGAGAGAGGCACTATCTTTTTCTCCCATGGTTGCTCACTATAAAAACCTCCTTGAAATGACAGTCTGGAACAAAGGCAGTCAGTGCCTCTGCTCACAAGACATGCAGAAATTCAGCAGATCCAGGGAGAATTGTCTCCTAACCTGGAAATAGCTTTTCTCTGCTCCAAATACTCTGGGGCCTCAGATGGAAAAGACTCAAATGTCCTGGGGCTGGAATTATCTGGAGGATTCTTCATTCACACATCTGGTGGGTGGGCTAAGGCTGAGCTCAGCTGGGACTGTAGACTGCAGCCATGCTCCACGTTGTTTGGGATTCTCTCATCATGGTGGCTGAATACTGGGAAGGAACATTCTAAGAGGGAGCATCTGGAGAACAACTGAATCAAGAGAACCCAGGGGAAATTGCATGGCCATTTCTGGCCTAGCTTCAAGAATCATGCGGCACTATTCTGCCACATTCTATTGGTTATGAGCAAGTCACTAAGGGTGGCCCTGATTCAAATGGAGGGGAATTATACTTAATCTCTTGATGGCAGGGTGAGGGGAATGGCATGGTCACACTGATGAAGAGTAGGTGGGATGAAATATAGTTGTGGCCATCTTTGGAAAGGACAATCAACTACAGCATGCTGCCCACAGAATGTGGTACCAACCCAGGTCTTTGCTTACTATATAAATACACCTGATGTGTACAAAGAATCACATTACGTAGGCAGCTGTTTATGCCACAGAAGGTTGTTGAAAGAACCCAGCCTACATGCCTGCAGGGCTGGGTTCTGCTTTCTGCTGCATCACTAACCAGCCTGGGAGCAGTGACCTTGGGCAAGTCACTTGCCTAAGTGAGCCTCAGAATCTCCAGTGCCCTGGGAAAGCACCTGTCCCTCCCACTTCCCAGGGTTGTTAGAAAAGTCACAAAGAGTCCTGTGAGGGTCCCACTCCATGTCAGGCACCTGGATGAGGGGTTCTAAGGACTGTCTGATGCGTGACTGTCCAGGAAGAAGAGCAGTTCGCAGACCATCTGCATTTAAGGCTCTCCTGGATCCCTAGTGGGTGAGAGACACACAGCTTCAAAATTATGAATGTAACCAAAGCCTTTTAATTCGTCTAATTGAGTTACCCACAAAAAGCAAAGGGAGCACCTGGCTTTCTGCCCTCTAAGGGCTAAAAAACAACAGAAGGATTAAGTGTACCATTAAATTGCTTCTGGGCTTTTCCTAGTCAGGAGCCTCCTCCTACCTAGTAAAAGGGGAATGAAAAAAGGGAGAGAGAGATAGAACTGCAGATAAGATTGTGAAGGGAGATGCGAAGGGCAGAAAGGATAATTGGTCCTGACCTACAGAGACCTATATCTCACTGCTGAGCACAGAGTTGCTGGGAACTGGGGAGTTGCGGTGGTGGGGTGGTGGGGGCTGGGGATCAGGAACGGATGCAGGCAGCTTCTCAGGTGCTCACAAGTCAGAATCTTGGGACTAAGAATGGGGAATCAAAGGGGAGATATTTTTAGTTTAGAACATCAGAAAGGCTTGAAGTGCTGCACTGTAAATTTTTTGAGCATTTACTCTAAGGCAGGAATGTCACAAACCTGGGAGCTGGCCATTATTATAACAAACGAAAAAACTGAGGAAGAGAGGAGAAGCAAATATCCCCCAAATTGTGTGGTTTGTAAGGGAAGATTTAAACTGAGGACTGTTTAGCTCCAAAGCCCAGCCTTTTCCACCATATTTCTCTGTCTTGTGGTGGAAGAGCCGGCAGTAAGGTGGGGAAATGGGAAAGGAGGGGTGGGGGTAGAAGCCCAGCTATCCTTGCCCAGCTCTGCTGGCCAAGGACATATTTCCACAAGCACTCTGCCGTGTCTCCAGGATAAACCTAGATGTTCACAGAGTAAGAGGCAAGAGGCAGACAGAGGGAAAACTGCCCAGCCAAGTGGGTGAGTGACTGCTCTACCTGTATAACTAGAGAATGATGCATTCTGGGCAAAATGCTCCCTCTGGACCCAATCTCGATCTACTCTCCCTGACATAACCACACCGCTCTGTTTGAAGCTCTGTTCAGGAAGTATTCGCTTGTTATGTGCGAGGCGCTTGCAGGCCTCTGGGGCCACAGTGATGAATACGACCATCACATCCTTGCCTGAATGAGTGTTCACTTTAATGGGAGACACAGAACAAATACAGATCATTTCAATTCAGATTGATAAGTGCTGTTCTAGAGGGAAACATTAGAGGAAAACATCTGGACTCACTGGGTGGGGGGCAGTCAGGGGAGGCTTCTAGGAGGAGGTAGCAGCTCAGCCATGGCTCAAAGGGCAATGGGCGAAGGGCAAGGGAACATGAACAAAGCCATGTAGCACGGAGGGTAGCTCCTGAATTAACTTCTGCAGTACAAATGTACATTATATTTTCCTATGTCTTTGCTTCTATCAGATAGCATCACTTTAGTTTCAGGTTTACAGAAAATCCAACTCAAACAGGCTCAAATAATAAATGGACAACTAAAGGAGCCATAACTTCAGAAACAGTATCGATTTTAAAAATTGTAAGAGATTTTCAAAACCTTAGATGTTGTATTCAACTCTCTGGAAAATATAAATTAACAAAATTGTCAAAGAAACAGTAAATCTGGAGACACCATGAACCCTAAAGAAACTAAATTGACAGACAAATTCTCATTGGCAAAAAAGACATCAGTTGGTGTTACTGGTGAGTTTTACAAAACTTACAAGGAACAAAACACTCACCTTATAAAACTGAAATTTGGAGGAAACAGGAAAGATAGCCAAAGGTAGCTTGTTACCAAAGGAAACACACACACACACACACACACACACACACACACACACACACACAAAACAATTACAGGACAATCTTCACTTATAAGTATATGTACAAAAACATTCTAAATAAAATATTAGACATTAAGCAACATATTAAAAATATTTATCAGAAATGCAAAGATGATTCAACAACAAAAAATTTACTGCAGACTCATGGAGAAAAACCATATAGTCTCCTCTATAAATGTAATAAAAGCATTTGAGAAAATTTTACAGCCATTTGTAGATATGAAACCTTTAGCAAGCCATGAATTGAAGAGAACTTCCTTAACCTGTCAAAAGCAAGGGCAAATACACTTAATGGTGGAACTTCAGGCACAAGCAGGGAGGCCTGTTGAGACCTCTAGCATTGTACTGGAGGCTCTAGCCAATGCTATAGACAAGGAGAAAAAATTAAAGATATAAGGAATGGACAGGAAGAGACACAATTACCATTATTTGTAGTTAACAGAAAATCTAACATAATCTACTGATAAAGTACTACAACCTATCAGATTTCAACAAGATCACCTGATGCAGGATCAATATACAGTATTGATCAATATATTGGTATTCCAATCAATTAACAGTATCCCTATACACATGAGACAACAAATTAAAAAATATAATAGAAAACATGTACATAATACCAGGAAAACTATAAGGTAGTTAGAATAATCTAACAAAAGACATATGGAATCTTTTTAAAAAAATTGAAAATTTTATTTGATGACAGAAAAGATAATTCAAATAAATGGACTAGTATGCTGTTTTTATGAATAAGAAAAATTAATATCATAAGGACATTAATTCTCCCTCAAGTTCATCTATGAATTCAATAAAATTCCAAACAAAATACCAGTATATTTTTCCCAGTATGACCAATGGGCCATAAAAGTAATAAGGAAGAAAAACAACCTAGAACAGCTGGGAAATTTTTGAAGGAGAAGAAGAAAGCATGGATATTTGCACTAAAGAATTAAAAAGGCTTATTATAAAGTTATAATAATTAAGACAATGGGGTATTGGCAAAAATTAGACTAGAGAGCCAGAAACAGACCTGCATAAATAACAGAAATTTTGTCTATGAAAGATAGAGCTTTACAAATCAGTGGGAAATGGTTAATCTATTCAATGAATATTGCTTGGTGAGTTGGTTATTTATATGAAAAAAAAACTAAATCGCTACCTTAAATAATACACAAAAAATAAATTCTAGGTAAATGCAAACCTAAGTGAGAAAAGTAAAACTTTCAGAAAAAAATGAAGAAAACATTTTGATATAGGAATAGAAAAGAATTTCTTAAATAAAATATAATAAGTAGAAGCCATAAAGAAAAAAATTCACTGCATTAAATTATTTCCATATGGAGAAAAACATCATATGTATAATGAAAAGATAATGTATTTATATTGGAAAATAGGAATAGAAATGTTGTTTATGTGTATATAACTTTCAAATATTAGTATGTAAGTTATATAAGGAACTCCTAAATTACTAAGTGCAAGACAAATAACTCCACAGAAAAACAGGCAAAGAATATTGTGAAAGAGATGATTGTCTCCTGATATCCCTTTGATCTTATTCCGAATAGTAAAGGAATCCCTGGAGTTTTAATTGTATAAAGGCTGCCCTGCTGAGGACTACATTTTTCATCTTCCTTTGCAGCAAGGTATGTTCTCTTGACTAAATCTGGTTCAATCAGATGTTAATGGGAGGAATGTGTGCATTTTCTAAATCGCGTATTTTAAAAGGGCATTGTTTGCACTCCACTTGTGCCTTCTTCCCCTTCTCACTGGCTGGAATGCAGACATAATTGAAGTTGGTGAGCCAATGGATGGACGAAGACCACACTGAAGGAGATGGCATAGTAACTACATTCCCGGATTACGTCCTGGAGCAGAGCAGAGCTGTCTACTCACCCTGACCTGCCCAACAACCCAGATTACTTCCTGGAGCAGAGCCGTCTATTCACTTTGACTTGCCCAACTACCACTGCACTTTTATGCAGGAGAGCAGTGAACTTCCAGGCCCCAGAGTCCCTGTATTTGGGGGTCTTTGTTGTACCAGGTTTACTTACATCCTAACTAATACAGGCAGGAAAAGGAAATTCACTGAAGTGAAACCTGAATAGCAAATAAAATGCTCAACATCAATAGTAATCAGGAAACGTAATTAAAATAGAAATGAGATACCATTTGTTCTCATCAGATTGGCAAGTAGAAAGAAGTCTGACAGTACTGAGTTGATATATGAGCTTGTTCATAGACAGTGTGGGTTTAATAGTAACAACAACAACAAAAAATAAGAAACAACCTAAAGGTCTGTCCATTTGTAATTGTTAAAATAAAAATTATTTAACTAAATATTGGTACATCCTAAAACAGAATACTACTGTTAGGAAAGAAATGGAGAAAGCTGAAATGTCATATACTGCTTGTAGGACTGGAGGTTGGTGTATCCACTTTGGAGATCGATTTGGTGACACTTTATGACTCGGCACTTGTATGTATATACCTAGAAAAACTCTCACAGAAGCACACCAGGGTTTACATAGGATTTCAGTGCAACATTATCATGATGGAACACTGGACAAACAGCCTAAATGTTTATCAGTAATAAAATTGTTGGGGATTGAATCACGCCCCACAGAAAAGACAGGTTTAAGTCTTAACTCTCTGTCCTATGGGTGCAAACCCATTGTAAAGGAGACCTTTGAAGATGTTATTATTAAAGTGTGGACTTATTTGTGAATAGGATCTTCAAAGATCCTATTTAGATGAGGCTGTATTAGTCAGAGTTCTCCAAAGAAACAGAACCCACAGGATTTATAGGTGAAAATATTAAGAGATTTATTATAGAAATTGACTCATGCCATTGTGGGGAATGGCAAGTCTAAATTCCATAAGGCAGGCCACAAATTGGAAACTTGATGAAGGTTATGATGAACCCACCAGAAGAAACTGGCTAGCTGAAGTAGAGACAGAAACTCTTTCTGACTGCTGAAATCCTCAGTTCTTCCTTTACGCCCTTTAATTGATTGATGAAGAGATTCCTCTCATGTTGAAGGCAGTCTTCTTTGTTGATTGTAGATGTAATCAGCCATAGATGTAATCAACCGACAACAATTTAAATACTCTCACAGTAAGAATCAGGCCAGTGCTTCCACGACCAAACAACTGGACACTGTAACCTAGCCAAGTTGACACATGAACTTCATCATCACAGAGGCCAAATTTAATCAGGGTGAGCCTGAATCCATATGACTGGAGCCCGCAGAAGGAGAGAAAATTCAGACATGGTCAATTGAAGCCAGAAGTAGCAGAAGCCAGAGAAGGAGACAGATCACCATGTGACAGAGGCAGAGATCCATTTATAAGCCAATGAATGCCAAGGATTGCAGCAAGTGATCCAGAATGTTACAGACTCTGGGAGAAAGCATGGCTTGGTGATACCTCGATTTTGGACTTATAGCCTCCAAAACTGTGAGAAGATAAATTCCTGTTATTTAAGCCAACCAAACTAAATGAAAATGAAAACTAAAAATGAAAAAATAAATTTTGGTATATTAATACAATGGAAAACCATACAGTGGAAAAATGATAAACTGATGACATCTCAAATCAGTAGAGACTGAAATATGTAAAATATTTTAGTAAATAAGGAAAACATTTTAAACAAAATTAAAATGCAAGTGACAAACTGAGAAAAGACACATTTGCAAAATAAAACAGGAAAGGATTTTTACTCATTTGTTTATTAAAAGCCCTTATAAACCAATACAATAAAGAACAATATTCCATACAAAAGGGACAGATACAACAGCACTTTTCAAGAAAAATGCAGATAAATGACCTATAAACCAAGGAAAAAAATATTTATTTGTCACTAGAACCAAAGAAATTCAAACCGAAATCATGAGACATAAATCTTAACTTTGCAAAGATTAGGTTAGATTACAAGATGTGGAAATATAAGTTGTTCAATTTTTTGGAAGGATAGTAATGTCAGTATTAAAAACCTTTAAAATTTGCAAACATTTTGGTACTGCAATATGAATTTATCTTAAAAATAATCAGAAAATGGCTAAAAGGTGTACCTCAAGCATGTTTATAAGCACTGTGTAGATTTAATGACAAATAAATCAGAAAAAAATAGTATATTATTATCTAAATAAATGTTAGTACATCCTAAAATGGAAAACTATCCAGCATTGATATTAAAATATATTACTGTGTTTAAAATGAAGCATAACAGGGCAGTGATTAGCACATTACGAGTTTGTGTACTTGTCATGGGTATGTGTGTGTGGGTTGCATAAGGTCTTCATTGGCAGGTAAGGAATTTTAGGGTGTCAGACACCACAGTTCTCATCACTGTAACAGGGAACCCACGTCTCCTGGACAGTGAAATGGAGGGACTGCCCCTCAGTCAATTACAGAGAGGGGATGACTCCCTTGGTGTTTTAGGTTTCCTAGCTGCTAAAGCAAATACCATGCAATGGGTTGGTTTAAATAATGGGAAATTATTTCCTCATGGTTGTGAATCTAGGAGGAGTTCAAAATCAAGGTGTCATCAAGGTGACACTTTCTCCCAGAAAACTGTGGTGTTCTGGGCTGACTGCTGGAGGTCTTTGGCCCTTGGCTTTTCTGGCGCATGGCAGTGTATATGGTGGGCTCTATTGGGTCTCCAGGTTCCAATGATTTCTAGCTTATTCTGGTGGCTCTTTCTCTCTGTGGCCTTCCCTATAAGGCTTCAGTATAGGGTTAAGACCCATCCTGATTCAGTTGGGCCACACCTTAACTGAAATAACCTCATAAAAAGTCCTATTTACAATAGGTTCACACCCACAGGAATGGATTAAGATTAAGAACATATTTTTCTGGGGTACAAAGCTCCAAGCCACCATACTTGGTTTGATACCAAGGGAACATTTTGTATAGCAGATGTGTTCCACATGGAGAAAGGGCTGGAGTTAACCAATTTAGTTTGGACTAAAAGTTGACTTTTAAACTTATTTAGTAATTGAAATATTTCATGATAAAAAGTTTTAAAGAAGTTATAACAGAAAGCTCCAATTCAAAATATCAACCCAAAACTTCAAAAGCCTAGTAAAAAGCTTTATAAGAAACATGTAACAACTATATGAAAAACAAAACAGAAAACCTACTGAGGAGCTTAAAAGAAGATGGTTAATATGAAATCTTATGCTGAAGTCCAATATATAAAATAGAGGGTGCCTAATATTTGTTGAGCAAATAGGTAGCAGACCCCATTTGTGACTTAGCCAGTGATACTTAGCCAGACATCTCACAAGGTGCTTCATGCACATTGTCTCATTTAATCCTCCAATAACCCAGCAAAGCAGGGATTACTGTTATCCCCTTTTACATATGAGAACACCATGGCTCAGCAAGGCTGAGGTTCTCCATTCAAGATCAGAGAACTAGGAAGTTCTGGAGTCAGGTTTGAAACTTGGGAACACCTGGTCCCAAAACCTACAATCACAACTGCAAAATTTTGCTACATTTCAAAATCTCTCATTTTAGTGAAAGTGGGGGCCCTGGAGCACTGCCCTTGACATTCACTTGATTCCTTGGTATGAAGAACTTATTCTGTTAAGATCAGAAAACTGTATGGCTCTAAACAAACTTGGCTGATTCTATGTTTCTTACATTCTGTACTTGTTTTGTACTTGTTTCTTCCTTCATCTAATTTTTACTTCCTTCATCTAACTTCTTTAAAGTTCCATCCATGTCATTGGCGCTAAGCACCACATTGGTGACAGAAAGCATCAAAGGGAAGATGAGAGCGGGATAAAAGGTGGGGGCTCGGCCCTCCTCTCAGGGAAATCTGCTCTGGAGCCAATCCTCGAAGGTTCTATGATTTGGTTCTGTGAGAAAAGGTGATTTCCTGTCCTAAACAAGAGGGTGTACCATGCAGTAAGAAACTCTAAAATCAAACACACTAAGGTTCAAATCTCAGCTCTATCACTTAGTAACTGTATGAACTTGGGAAAGTTATTCGGTCTCTCTGAACATAGAGAACATATTTTATCCATAAAATAAGGGTTATCAAGATTAAATGAGATAAAGCATGCATAGCGTTTAACACAAAACTTAGCACATTGCAGATACAAATCACATCCTATCTACCTGTACTCTCAGTATATGATCATTGTCATTGTCACCATCACTCTCAGAATCTAGAGAATGACTGAATCTCAGTCAATCACCTCCTGTGGTTTCCAGCCCAGTTGGATTAGACAAGATCCAGGGAGAAATCCATTGCTTCACGTGGGGCAGCAAAGGCTGAGGATGACAGCTGCTCTGACAGGCTGGAGGGGAGGTGGACAGCTTTACAGCCTGGAAGATTCCAAAGCAATCTTTGTGGGACTCATACTTCTCATTCTTTGCAAGTGAAGCTAATTCAGGGTTCTCCATACCCAGAACCTTCCTGCTAATCCAACCTCATGGCCTCAGCTCACCAAGCTCCCCTCAGCAAGGGACCATGTTCACTCCTGGGCCACTGTGGTGTGTTTCTCATTCTCTACAGCTCATGATTGACCATGGTCCTGGGAAATGCCCAGTCCATCAGGCCCTTGTGCAAATCTCGGCTCCCAAAGCCCAGGACTGAGGGTTGTTTGTGGAAGCCTGAATGAGAGACTGATGACTTGAGATAAGATAGGCAATCAGCTCTGACTCGCCACTGCAGACTTCTGGTCTACTTGTAAAATGAGTCTTGTCATTTATTTGACAGTCCCCAGGATATCACAGAACAGGGAGGGAGGAATATACCAAGTCTCAGCAGAGTACTCCTGATAGCCTCAAGTGTGGGGGTCTCTGTTCTTGGGGCCCCAGAGCTTGGATGAGTCCTTCCATATCCCAGCTGTCCCTAGCTTCTGTTCATTCCAGCCAATGTTTATTGGGTGCTTACTATGAGGGAAGGAGTTCATGTGCTTTTCCCCTTTAGAAGTAGCAAAGCATTTATGTTTCAAATTCAATCCAGTTATAGAAATTTAACTCAGAGCAGAGCTGTCCAATCTGTGTTATCTAGTCGCCAGCTGTTCTTTAGTCTTCTCTTCCCTATGTGGTTGGGAGCTCAAGCTTTGCCAAGAAAAGACCTGGGTTCAAAGCCTGGCTCAGCAGATCACACACTATGTAATCTCCCAGGGCCCCCGTCTTCGCCTCATGATGCTGCCTATTTCACAGTATCCTAACAGTTGAAGGTGATAGTCGCTGTAGAACATCCAGGACTGCATGAGGCTCATTAAATTAATCCGAAGGAAAATATCTGTAAAGCAGAGGACCTAGGGTCATTTCATCTCCGGAACAGAGTGAGTTTTTGTACATCTGGTATCTTTAGAATTCAGGTATCCCAATGCCACAGTTAGTGAGGGGAGATGCCCCAGTCCAGTTATGGAGTATGGCAGGTTTGCCATGCCAACAGATGGCCAGTGCCTCTGCTCAGCCTTTCCCTGCTTGGTGGTCAGCCTTCCCCTACTTGCCCTAGACTTCAGGTGTGGCTTTCTTCGCTTGGTATTCTCAGCAGCCAGAAGAGGGCCTGATGCAGAGCTGGAACCTTAATGAATATCTGTCAAATGAATGGTAGAAAACAGAGAAACAACAAGGGGAAAAAACAATAATCTCACTGTTCAAGAATAACTACTGGATGTTCCAAGATGGGAGCCCCAATAGTATGGCACGGAATGCTGCTGGCGTGGAAAGTGGCTCAGCCTCAGCTCTCCCTGGCAGGTAAAAGATGCCTGCTTTCTGCAGCGTGTGTGGACAGCCACAAATGGGAAGCAAGAGAAAAGAACATTGCTACCTTATATGATGCAGAATCATCATCTTGGAGGAAGACAGATCTGGGTTTGAATCTTAGCTCTGCCAGCTGTCAGCTATGCCACTTAGCCTTGATTCCTATCCTATAAATTAAGGATGATGACAGTGCCTGATATAGGCTGATCTAGCATCTTTAATGGATAAAACATATGAAAGAAAGTTGGCTATTACTTCTTTGACAATATCATGGTTTGCAAACATCTCATCTCAAGAAGATAGAGATCCAGAAGAGTATTACCTTTACAAATTTCAACACAGCCCCAACTGCTGGTACCTGAGAGACGGACGATCCCCACCTGGATTAGGCAGTGTCTAAAATACAGTGCACAAGACAAAACCTCATATACCTTTGTAAATAAGGTTCAATATGGAATTTTTCCAGATAACTTTACATTCAATTTACTGATGGATTATTTCATTTAAAAAGAAAACTATGAAGATGCATTATCTGTGGTTTTTGAGATCATGACGCAAGAAGCCTTTGAAGTGCCTTCCACTCAACTTGTCTCTCTCTCTGTTTTATACCATTGCCTGGCAAAGAAGACAGACTTTGGTTGGGAAGAGAAGAATTTTGGTGTATCCCTACAGCTCCCAGGCCTAAAACAAGAGAACACTATGGGTTTGAGTTCCCAGCTGTATGGCTTTGCACTTCTTAGGAAGGTGGAGTTGTTTCAAGGGCTGTGGGCAATATACCACAAAATGCCTCTGATGTGGAAACCAGGGTATCTTGACAGAACCCTTCAAGTGATGGAGAAAGTGGCGGCCTCCCCAGAAGACATAAAGCTGTATCAAGAAGTGCTGGCTATGCTGGACAGAGTGCTGCAGGCTCTGATTTCTGCAGCCAATGTGTCTTCAGAGGAACAGTCCCAAAGAAGTGAAGACAAACAGGGTTCAGAAGAACTGGTGGAGCAGTCAGACATAGAAGACACAGAACAGTCTAAACTTCCCCAATACCTGAAACAATTTAAGGCCTTACATTCTAAGCTACAGGCTCTGGGCAAGGTTGAGTCAAGAAGCCTTTTGACTCTGACTACCCAGCTTGTCAAGGAGAAGCTCCCCGCCAACGAAGCAGAGGACATCACCAATGACAAGCAGAAACTGCAGCAGTGGAACCAGGAGTGGGTACAGTTGATTCAGAGGGAACAGTACCAGAGGGAGAAAGTAAAACAGGAGCATCAGGCTCGGAGAGCTGTAAAGGCATCTGCCTAACATGGCCCCACAGGGCCCTAGCCCCTTCCACAAGAACTTCATAGGCCCCACCACATGATTCAGCAGGGACCTGACAGCAGCCTCAGCTTCCTCCATCTTAAAGCAGGCCATGTGTGGTATGACGGCCATGATGTTCCACCTAGCAAGGCACTTGCGGGCTCTGAGGGAACAACACATCTGGGGCAAAGGAGCCAAAGGGTTTATATTGGCAGGACTTTGAAGCTGAGAGCAGCATGTGTGTATGTCAGACCCAACCACGGTTTTGTATACAAAGGCTTCGCATGACACCTGAGCATGGTGACTTCTAGAGCTCTTCAGAAGCTCTCTCTAGGGATTAAGTCTCTGAAGGGAGCCATAATAGCGACTGCCCACCCAGATGCCAGGAAGGGCAGTGGAACTAGGAAAGTGGCAAGAGATTGGAATGGAGCATCAGCTAAGTACCTTAGTAGGGGCTCTTGAGGCCTGTGGTGGGGATCCTGGGAACAGGGATCAATTTTGGACACTGAAAGTTCCTAATATCTAGTGATGGAGGTAGAAGAAGCTACGTGGCTGAAGAGTCAGGTGTCCAGCACAGACTTGTGATTGTTCTCCCTCTCCCAGTCCAGCAACTCAGGCTGAAGTGAACTGCACGTCCGGAGACCGTGGACCTGTAGTCTCCTCTCTGGGGCAAGCACTCACCCAAGAGATGGGAACGAGGTGCACATATTCCCGCTTTTTCACTTCTACTGGGCCTCACCCCTTCCAGACCTGAAACTGGGCTGCATGCAGTTCAGTACAGGAGTGAACACAAGGCCATAAGCCCACTTGATTTCAGATTTCAGGAACCCAAAGTGACATTTTTAGAATGCAAGGCTTTTGAAGAGAAAGCCTGACTGTGAAGCCTCCTAGGCTTGACTTCTCCATCATGTTGGGATGACTTTTTTTTTCCAAATCATTGTCCCAGCTCCTTTATCAGGTAGATAAAATGAGCCTTTTGTTTACACACACATAGACACACAATTTGTGAAGGCAAATTTCAGTTAGGGAAGTTGAAGAAAATGAGAGGAGTGATGAACATATAAGGAAGAGGAGGCATGAATAATTGTAAAGCTGTCAGACAACAGAAAATTCCTTGCTGAGGTTTCTCTTCTGTGAAAGGGGTAAGGGAGCAGCTTTTATTTCCTGTGTAATTTTGCTTTTAAGTGTGATGGTGCACTTTTATTCTGAATTGTGCTCTTTTTTCAAGAACCTGTGGAAATAAATGTGCAGGGATCAAAAAAAAAAACCAACCAAACAAAACAAAACAAAAAAAAACAAGAATAACTACTGCATATTCTTCAAGATCCAGATCAATACCACCTTCTTTTTCTAGCTTTACTGGCTTCTCCTTCTCCCTGCCTTTCATCCACATAGTTCAAGTTCTTCTCTCCCTTTCTCTCTCCCCAGCCCCATCTCCCACTCCCCCATGGGTAGAATGGATTTCTCTTTGCCCTTTTTCTATTAGAAAACCTACGGTGAGAATGCAAAGGGAATGGAGTCAATTGATATGATAATGAAGTAGTGTAAATACAGTGTCTTCAGTATCACTTAGGGAGGGATGGGGGGCAGGTTCACTGGGTTGTGACAATGGAAGCCTCTGATGCCAAAGAAACAGAATAGTAGAGTGGGACAAGAGGGCATACATACATCTGGCTGCAAGCCTAGAAACAGAGGGTAGAGCCTAATTATAGAGAGCACTTAGGAAAGTTTAGAAAGAGATAGAGAGTGGAGAACATGAATGACATTTTTGAAACTTAACCAGAACCCCAGGTGACTCCTGTGCACACGGCAGTTTGTGGAGCTCTGGTTAAATTTCAATTTCTGCTTTGACAGGTCTAGGATTGGACCTGAGATTCTGCATCTCTAACAAGCTCCCAGGGGATGCTGACGCTGCTGGTCTAGGAACCACACTTTGGCTGCCCAGGGTCTAGTGCAAAGAACACTGAATAGGTTTTTTCCCAGTCATGTTCCTTCTCACCTTTTAAAGGATGTGAACAGGCCACCCTGGCAAAAATGGAAGGAATCTTAACATCATGGTGTCCAAAGGTTCTTGTAGTCACATCTCCCAGCCTTTCATCATACAGCCTCTGCCTAGACAATCTCAGGCTCGGGGCAGCCTTCTCCAGGCAGCCCAAGAAGAAGGGGGATTAAAAATCCCAAGTGCTCAATTTCAAACTGCTAGCTCAATCCCCGGAACCACATCAGCTCCCACAACATAGCAATAAAAACACCATGCTCAGGCTTCCCTCCAAAGAACACTTAAGCCACACCAAATTTAATTTCACTGGCTATTGTGCCTTCTAAATAGGTGAAATAAGAGTATATCTACAGGTGTTTCTTACTTTTTCTACCACCCCCAACCTCCAAAATATGCAAACACTAGACACTGCCCACCTAGGGAGGCTGTGTATTATTTATTACTCTATTCCAGAGCTTTTGCCATGGTAGATGCTTGGTAGATGATTGTTGAACAAATCAACAAGTTGGACTTTTTGACTACTTTGACTAATTAAATTGATTTTTTAAAAATCAGTCCAAATAGGCAGCCAAATTTCTTTTGCATGACAGCACAGATTTTGTGAGCTTGACTGGTTTTACTCAAGGTAACTTAATAAGTTTGAAGTAGGGATAGTAAAAGAAGCAGGACTCTGATTCCTGAAGCAAATAGCAATACCAGTTCCTTCAAGCAGGAGGAGAACACTACTGAATCATCCTATATAATTAAAAACAAATCATGATTTCAGAATTGCAAGGTGTCTTAGACTTTGCTTAGACCTGAGATGACAAATACCTGGCATGAAGAGTGACATTTCTTCACCCCTGTGCCCATGGCAGACATTACCAATCAATCATGACACTTTTTCTGCTAAATATATACGTAACTTTAGAATCATCAGTTTTGAATCCAACATTGGGGGGGGGGTGCCTTTACCTGCCCACTGGACAACACTCCTGCTTCTGAGCATGTCCATCTGAGCATGTACTTGGCCAGGTTATCACTTACTCTGTAGTTCTCTTATAAAATTACATGCTTAAGGTCCCTTTGATTCCTATAAATCACAACTCAGCCTGAATTGTCTTAGGATTAAGGTAAATCTCTGTATCCCCAGCACTGTACCCAGAATATCACAAGCCCCTCATATATGTGTTTATGTTTGTATGAGGATGGATGGATGGATTATTGGATAGACATGTATGGATAGATGGATGTTTGATTAGTCACTATTCATGGTGTGATGTCTAGTAGTCCTAAGCAGACAGTTCTTTTTTGCCTCTTCCTATTGCCTCTACTTGGTAAATTTCTGTTCTTCTTTATACCCTGCAAGAGGTTGTCAGGGAATGCTCACTTTGTCTAGAGGTGCTTCTTGAAGTGCCTAGCTGTGCCTGCTAGATTCCCATTCAATTGACTAAGGGATGGGACTCATCTTTATGGAGAAACTTAGTTTGGTGAGTAAGGTTCATCATTGATTATTTATGTAAAATGCTGTCTTAGACTTGTTACATGAACTGCCTTGTTTAATCCCATGCACAGTACAGCGACGCAGTTGTTATGAGCCCATTTTATGGTTGAGGAATGGAGGCTCAGAAAGGCCGTTTGATTTACCCAAGATCACACAGTTAATAAGTTAAAGAGTCAAGATATGAACCCAGTCCACCTGATCCCAAATCTGTGCTCTTGTAGAGGGGATTGTGATTGGTTGGAATATGAATAGTCCATGGTAAAATGTGAGGTTGCATCAAGAAGCTGGGAGTTTTCTGCAATTTGTGACCTTCTCCTTACAGAAAGAGTCATTTTCCCCAGGGTTAGTAAGGAGGGAGGAAAGTCAGGTGACTGCTCCTCCCTCAGCATCAGAAAGGGCAGGCTCCTTGGCTTTTGTCATCCCCATTTGCTGAATACTCACTTGGCTGTCACTAAGCCTTCCAGAGAGGAAGGTCTAGACCAGTGGGAGTTGACCCAGAACTCTACTCCCTCCAACAAAAAAGGTGGGGAGGGGATCCTGTCAGGCTTCATCCAATTAAGGATTTTCAAAGATCAAGAAAGAACCGGGGCAGGACGGCAATAGGGCAGCTTCCCCCGGCCCTTCCTGCCTCACCCCAGCCTCCAGCGCCAGAGGCAGCAGCTGCAGCACCCCTAGCCCAGCTGCCCCAGAGGGGCGAGTCTGGGAATGAACCAGGCACTGCATGTCACCCCATGGCCCTGGAACAACCGCCATGCCCATCCAGCCAGTAGCCGCCCCCAGCTCCCCAGCTAAAGCTGCGGCGCCTGGGAAACCCCACTTTGTGTAATGGTTTAATTATCATGTCAATGTGGATTCATTAGCATGGCAGCTGTCATTGCAAATGGGGGAGCAGGGGACTCCAAGAGCCCCTGGGGTCAGCATAATTGATGTAGTGAGCAGAATACTGTATTTACTCAACAATGGTTTGGGTTTCTCTTCTGACCCGGGAAGGGCATCAGTGCTTGCTGGAATCGATAGCAGCTGAATTTTCATCAGCGATGGGACAACGTGCATGGGCTTAACCCCTCCTGCCCAGAGACCTGCAGGCTTTCCACGTTCCACTGCAGCAAGAGGCTAGAGACTTCTACTCCCAGACACAGAGACACGATGTGGAGGCTCAGAGTGGCAGGAAATATACTCCTTACTCAACAGCAAATTGCGTGACCATATTCTACTTACTCTTAATTTTCACAAGGGCCGGGCTGTTGTTTGGGTCATGTTCATCCCTGCATCCCTCCCAGCTAGTATAGGGTGTAAAACCATTTGGAATTTAATAAGTGTTTGCTGAGAGAATAACCACTTAAATTTATTGGATACTGAAACTGTACCAGGCACTGTCATAAGCATCTTACAGGTATATCAACTTGTTTAATCCTCCCAGCCCTCTGGGAACACTGTTCTGGTTATCTATTGCTATATAAATAACTACTCTTAGTGGCTCAAAACAATTTTTTGTTAGATCTTGTGATTCCAGGGGTTTGGAATTTACACAAGGAACAATGGTGATAGTTCATCTCTGCTCCAATGGTTCATCTCTGGGGCCTCAGCTGAGAGGACTCAAAGGTGTGGGGGCTGATACAGCCAGACACTGGCTGGGCCTCTCTCTTCCTCCCCAGTACTCGACCTCTTCAGGTGGCTGGCTTGGGCATCCTCCCGGCATGGCAGCCTCAGGGTAGTCAGAGCTCCTTTGTGGCAGCTCCGGGCTCCAAGAGAACATGGCGGAAGCTGACTGTCCGCTTAAAGACTAGGCCTGGAACTGGCACAGCAACTCTTCAGCAGACTTTATTGATCAAAGTAGTCATAAGCCAGCTTAGATTTCAGGGGAGGGGAAAATAGGTGGCGCCTCTTGATGGGAAAAATATCAAAGACTTTCAGCCATCTCTAATCCACCATAGATAATGATTGCTTCCAAATATAGATAGGAAGACCAAAGTCCAGGGGAGATTAACTAATATCACACAGCTAATATCACACAGCTATTAAGTGAAGACTAGGAATTTGGACTCAAGCAGGCTGACTCTTGAGCCCATAATCATTAAGCTCAGCAGTATGGGCTCAGCTTTGCCACAGACCTGCTCTCTGACTTAACCCCCCATCCCCACCCCCAGGCTCCAACTTTCTATCAAGTGAGGAGGTTGGGCCACATTCTTTCAAAAGTCCCTTCTCACTTGAACAGTTTCTATTTCCCAGCCATAAGGAAAATAGTCTTAACGTGGGTTTACAGTTACGCTGGTATGGACACATAGCAGCTGGACCGCCCCTCTCTGAGATTTCGCAACAATTTTTAAACACAAGGAGTTAAGTCTTCACAGTTCCCTCAGAAAACTCAAATCAAGGGGAGGCTGATTTATAAGTACCTGGGTCAACAGTAAGGTGGTGTCCAGGCTTTTGGATGCCATCCAGAGGGCCATGGGGTTACCTGTTAGCCTTGCCATTTCCTCCCCACAGACATTTCAGCTCCTGGAAAGTGGGTAACTCCCTAATCTCTATCAGGCTATGATTCACAGCTGCGAAACCACTGTGGAGTGTGAATCCACCCATGAACTCTTCCAGGACCTGATTAAGAAAAGGAGCCAGCACTAAAGGGAGCTCTTTCTGCACAGGAGAAATTGACTTGACAACTTCAGGCTGCCAAAAATCCCAAGCTGGTCAGGCCCAAAACGAACAAGGTTGTGGGGGCTGGTAGTTGAGGTGAGGGGAGCCATGTGACAGGACTAGACTAAGAATTTGAACACAGTCCTGCTTCACACAGGGCAAACTGCCTGTGTAATCTTTGTGGCTGTTTCTTCATCCACAAATTAAGAATTTTCACTAAGCCAGGGATGGCAACCGAATGGAGGGTCTTCAGATTGTGAGGGCCATGTTGTGTGATGAAAGCTTCCCGGAGATGGAGTTAGCCAGTGAGGCCTGGTTCAAATCCCAGATCTGCCACAGAGTAACTATGTAATCCCAGAAAACTCAACTTTTTTGAAACTGCCTTTCTGTCTGCAAAGTAGAAATCACTTAAGGGCTTCCTTCATAGAACTGATGGATGATTTAAATGAGAGGATATGGAAAAGTCTGTCAAACCAGAGCTGGGTATACAGTAAGTGTTCAATACATGTTCACTGAAACTGAAACCCAAGCCCCCTTGGGACATACAGTGACAGATATGGAGGCCTTTAGTTATCTACATCATTCTCATCAAATATAACAAAATCCATTCTTCAATAGTCTGTGCCATTTTAGATATACCCTAAGGCTGCAAAGAATGCTGTAGGCAGGATGGAGTGTGGGAAACATAAAGTAGATGTACTTTTCTCATCTGAAAAAAGGGAATAACACCTACCACAAGAAAATACATAAAAGTGGGCATTAAAGGAGGTGCTTTGTGAGCACCTGATAATAATGGGTATGGGAAGGCCTGCACTACAACTTTTACCTGGACCAACATTATAGGATGCAGGCTGGAGGAAAAAACCATGAATATAATCAACATAGGAAAAGTCTTGAAGTTCAGCCTCTATTTTTCACTAGAAATTGCATCTATGAGTAAGTTCCATAAATATAAACATGAGGTGTCCTGACCCTGCATGTAAGAATGTCAGGCAAGGAAAATAGGGGCCTGATGATGTTGTGGCTTAAACATTTCCATGTCAGCCTCTCAAATTTAGGCCGTTAGGTATGTATGTGAATGGTCAGTCTTCACTGTGCTACTACCATAATAATTGCAGCTAATCTTGTGTAGTGTGCACCTAATGATGTGCCAGGCACTGTGCAATGCATTCTAGATATGCATTAACTCATGTAATCCTTGCAGTAAAGCTATGAGGCTTTATGTTATTATCCAGGAGGAGCACAGAGAGATTTGGAAACTTGTCCCAGGTCACACAGCTAGTACGCAGCGGAACCAGGAGGCCACTTGAGCCTGTCTGGCCCCATAGCCTGTGTTTCCAAGCACACTGCCTAGGACTAACACAGTCCATCATGGTGGGTTTTTTTGGGAAATGACAGATGGTGAGAGAACCACCCCTATCCTAACTCAGGGAGGCTTCCAGCAGTGGTGGAGTCAGGGCTGAAATCCCAGCCCCAACACTTATTGGCCCTTGCGCAAGAGACTGACCAATCTATTTGAGCCTCAGGCTCCTCATCAATAAAGTAGGTGTTGGGAATGGAATCATGACCCCCACAAAAGTCACGTTCAGGTCCCAACTCCTGGTTCTGGGGGTGTGAACCCATTTGTAATAGGACCTTTGAAGATGTTATTAGTTGAGGTTGCCCAAACCGAATGATGGAGGGCCTTACTCCAATATGGATGAAGTCCTTACAAGCAAAGGAAATTGGGCACAGAAGGAGAAGCTGCGGGGAGCAGCCAGAAGCTGGAAATCAACAGAACCCAGAAGAGAATGGAGAAGAAGTCGCCATGTGCATAGCCAGATGAGGAAAAGCCAAGGAACTCCAAAGATCACTGGCCAATTAGAAGATATGAACCCTGGGAGGAAGCAAGCCTTTTAGCTTCTGAAACCATGAGCCAATAAATACCTGCTGTTAAGCCAACCCATTGTATGGCAGTTGCTTCAGCAACTGGGAAACTAGGGCAGGAGGATGCTAATAGCAATACACATCATGTTCTGTTGCCATGAAGACTGAGTGATATGATGTTCCTAACAGGCTTGACACCATGTCTGGGATGTAGTAGGTGGTTAATAAATAACATCGTCTCCCTGAATGTTCAACCTCCTTGAGATACTTACAATGGACCTTGGAACTAAAGAAACCTCAGAAATCTAAAGCAGTCTCTGTCATCCACACAAACTAGCATTAAAGTCCACTTTTCTGTGAAATATTTTGAAATAGGTTTATACATGTTTCTGTTTTCACAAACGTATGATTTTTCAATCATAGAAAAGACCCCAATGCTTGGGGTTTAGCGTTGAGGTGAAAAACAACAACAACAAAAAGCTAAAATGATGCAGGAATTAAAAATTAAAATTTGTGCAAACATACAAATAACACCCACAATTTGGGACTCTGTATTTCTCTCTTATATTCTGTGGTTCATCTGTAAGTCTCACCACAGTCTTTTCTTTCCATTAGACAACACTCCCTATAAATTATTTCCACCTCTGGGTGATTTGCTGACACTCACTGGCTCCAGTCTCCTTTTCCACCCACCTCTGACACCCACTTTACATTGCAACCAAATGCCGCCTCCACATTGCTCCCCCACCTTCCATTGGGAATGATCTCTTTATCAATAATCCGACCCCTGGAAGCCCAGCGGGTGACTCTTTAGTGCCCCCGACACCAATGCAGATGGGGGCTTCAGATCCCCAGTGTAATACCAGCCTGAAATGTTACCAGGAGCCCCACAGCTCTTCAATTACCTCCCTTGGCCTGTCAAGACCACAGCATCTCAAATTCAGTTAGCTGGTCTTTGGGTCTCAGCCAAGACCCAGCCTCTGCTCCTAATGACAGCCAGCTGAGGGGACACTGAGAGGGGCGAAATTCAATTTGCAGCCCTTCTAATGAGATTAGGGGAGCAGGGTTTTTTATTTTCTCCAAAGTTGGCCATGGGCAGGATGAATGATGGCCCAGGGATGAGCTGTCAACATCAACAAAGGTTCTGAGTGGGAGAAGGGGGATGGGAGACAAGGATGGGGGCGGGGAGAGAGACATTTTGCAGGCAGAGCCAAGGGGCCCTGGGTGAGTTGCCCAGCAGGTGACAATGTTTGGTTGCAGAGTGTCACTCCGTGGACACGCAAAGTCAAGAATGAATCCAGAGGAAAGGAAAATGTCAATCATAAGCAATATCTCCAAGAAGAATCTATTTTTTCTTCTTTTGAATTGTCTCATCCCTTTTGATTTTCTAAAAGCCATTAGACAAACTATTTCTTAAAGTGAGTCAACTCGGAAGTGTCCTCTCAAATCAAGGAAGAAGGCTCCCACTGGTCCCCTGCCTGTAACAGCCCAGCCCAGCACATTTTCTGGCTGATGGGCTGTGGGCCTCCCAGTTGGGCAGGCTCTATTGAGCTGGAGTCTGAAGTTCACTAGGTCCCTGGATGCCCACATTGTTTTGCTGGTGGTGGTGAGGAGCTGGGAGTAACCTTGTGAGGTGTGAGGTGCAACACATGTTTAATGAATGTAATAGTTAGCAGCTGCCTGTGTTTGGCACCAATAACATGATCTGGGAGGGGATGCTGGCCCTCCTCTAAGTCACTATAGCCCAGAATAGAAGAAACAAAGCAGAACATTCTTCTGTACCAGAATGAGTGGGATAGTGGGAAAGTTCTTTAGGAAATCAAGAGAAAGAGGTCTTGGCGGTTTGGACAGACTGTGGAAACGTTGCTTTTAGGGGGTGATCTTAAACTGTGCCTGGAAGGAGGATGGGGTCTACAATGGCCAAGGGAAGGTACTCAGAAATTGCTCTTGTGGCTGAAGGTCCTGAAGCTTCCACTTACAGATCCAGCTGTGCCCTGTTTCAGGACCACCTCTGGTGGAACTGGTCCTGCTACCCCAGGCCTGGATCTCCTGTGTCTGGGAAGAGCTTTGAGCATCAATTTGATCCCTGCATCTTCTCCGAGCTCCCCAGAGATGGATCATACAAATCAACAGGGCTCCTCCTGCCCTGGCTTCTTGCCCTGCATTCTAACCCCCATGGAGGTGGTAATCCTGCAGCAGACACTGATTGTGACCCTGAAACTTTGAGTTGTCTTACCAGTCCTTCTCCAGGTGGTGGGGAGATGGGGGTCACCCATACCTTGTCCCTTGTCCCCCAATCACCACCTTAAGTCCTTTTCCTAGCGGTCCTAGATACTATAGCTCTGCTGCCCTGCCTGTACTTCCCTTGACTATGGAAACCAACCCAAACCAAGGTCTCCACTCACCTTTAGAACAGGTTAACATAAGTAAAAACCTCTTGTGGCCACATGGTAGGCACTCATGAAATATTCATTGGCTGCAATGGGTTCTGGAAGAAGTAGAACCTGATGGGGCTTGAGGATGGGATTTTTAGACAAGGGTCTACAAATGGGAAGGCATTCTCCCTAAATGGTGGGATTTGTGCTCATAGAACAAGAGTTCCTTTCCTCTGATGTACTGCTAATGGCCAAGTTTCAATCTCCATTGCCCACCAGGCCCTTGACTCATGACCCACAGTCAGCTTTTCAGGGTCTTGGGCCACTCCGATGGTCCTAGAGTTGGACTCCTTGGTCTGCCCACTCATGGGAAGGTACTGCTAATGCCACAGACCAGGGGTGCAATACTGCTGCTACCACAGCCTGACCTTGGCCATCAGCCAGATGAACCAGAGGAATCCCATAGTTTTCAGAAACCAAAACATCTCAGGGTGTGGGGTGGACAGAACTCTCAGAGAATATCCGCCATTATAAACAAAACACAAAACCTCTTTGGATCTGTGGACGGTCATTTTGGATTGTTGGGCCTGGGCTAATTGGATTATTAATCGAACCCAGTGCCTTCCACATCTGCTAGGCCCTTCAGTGCTGCTGAGAGAGGCGAGTGTAGATGTTGGCATTCTGAGCACAGTTCTATGGCCAGTTGACTACTTTGTTAATGTCACTACTTTTATGTTATGAATCATTTCTGTAATTTTTTTTTCTTATTCCACTCACTTTTATTAAAAACTCCTTGTAAAAAGAACTTTCAGGGGATTTTTGTACCCAGAAGTGCTAGAGACAACAGAAATTCAAGGCAAAGGCCTGGGGCTTCCCCTCTCTTCTTGGAGGGCAGCCCATTTTGGTTCTAGTCAGGATGGCCTATTCTGGAAGGTTCTGCCTGGGGGCATGTCATCAGGCATCCGTGCCCACACCTGTAAGGGAAGCACAGGCACATCTGCTCTCATGAATCACTTCTATTGTAATAAACTTGCAGCCCATGTTCCTCTCTCCTGCCTCAGTCTATGACTGAGGCCGAGAAATCATCTGGGATAAGTAGAAAAAGATAGGGATGGTGAGAATGTAAAATGACCAGCTATCAATGCATGACACTCATTAATGGGAGAAATTAGTGAAGGCGAATTCCTCAGGAATCAAAACTCTTACATAAAAAGCTCACTTTTTTAAATCACAAGTGTTCATGTCTGTTTTCTTATGCCAGCCTCACAAGAAGTCTGTGCAGAAGGTATCCACAGTCCATTTTAAAGATGAGAACATGCAGGCCTCTGAAGCTTAACTGAGTGGCCAGGTTCATGCAATGGTGGGTCAAGGATATGAGGCCAGGTCTGGCTGGTGCCAGATATATTACTGTGGCCACGCCATTTCATAACATTTCATCTCAATACACAACCTACACGCACTGGATGGACTGCCCCCTCCCCTGCCCCCTCTGACTTCACCCCTACGCAGAGCTCTGGATTCTTCTTTGCATCCACTGATGCCCACTGGGAGTGAATCCTCAGAACATCAGGCCTGGTATGCCAACTTTGCAATGGTGGAGAATAGGCCTCCCAGCTATTGAGGAGCCCACTGAATCTGTGGGGGGTAGGGCAAAGAGCTCTGGGCTCCAAAGCCCCTCTGTCACCAGGTCCCCTGTGATCTTGGACTAGGAGCTCCCTCTTGCTAATCCCAATGCCCTCTTGGTTCCCTTCCAGTTCCCACATTCCCAGATTCTAATTCTCCAGCTCTCCAAATCTCTTAGAACAGTTGCTCAAATCTCCTTGCCTACAAGTTACACTTTGCTTTGGTCCATTCGTCTTCCCTTCATCCTTTCTGGTCTTCTCTATTTGCTGCAGAGTTCAGTTACATCTTGATGTGTGCGGTCACTAGCATTTTCCAATGCAAAAGCTCACTCCAGTGCCTGCTGGGGTTGCTAAAACACCCCCGGACCCGCCCCTCCCAGGGCAATGCCAGCCCAGAAGATGGAGCCCTGCGTCTCTTCACTTTGCGCCACATTATCACAGAAAGGTGGATTAGAAGTTATCTCCGCTCTGCTTTCTCTCAGAGCTCCTTGGCAACACAGTCGCCTCGATATAAATACACACCAGAAACGAGCACAGGCTTATACTTGGAGTTCAGGCCTTCTGAGGCCTGGGGCATATGCCACCAGGCAGCAAGGACGTCAGGAGATCCCAGGATGCTGCTTCAAGGTCAAATATGACACCCATCAAATAAAACGCCTGTGAACCCCATCCTAAATGCTGGCATTCTATAATCTCTGTGGATAGCCAAATATTTCACAGTGGAAGCTTCTTTTGCATTCTTTGATAACCAAAGGACTAAATTCCCTTTCCTGTCTTTGTTTTTCTATCACTTTTCCCTTCCGAGTGTTGCTAACACAGAATGTGCAGTTTGAAATCCCATTGTTTCTGATCATTGGCTTTTCCTAGAGCTAAAAAGAAATAGTGGAATCTTTCAAAGAACCAAGATTAAAATCACACACCATGAAGGGTGCTTCTGATTGTAATAATGTGTAATGTTTTAGAGTTGAATTAATGAAAAGAAGCATTAACCAATCCACTCCTAAGACCATATTAACCTCGGTGTCTAAAATAACTAAATATTCAGAAAACCAATGCAAAGCGATTCTCATGGTAGCACATGGGTTTAGTACCATGACACTTCCTTCACTGGCTCTGTTCCAGATAGGACCCCAGATAGAACAACCCATGAATGTGATTCAGGCATGTGTAGGAGATGCAAGCATCAGCTTATAAAGTGAGAAAGGTGCTCTTATTTGGAAGCACATGAATACAAATCCTCCAAATGTCTCCTCTTTAGTTTTTGCCATGAGGCTCTGTCAGAAAGTTTCAAAACTATAGGAGACCTGGAAAGAAAATACAACAGAGAGATCAGAGACCTAAAACACCCAGCCAAAGAGAAGAACCAGAAGGAGTAAGATGTGTCTACTGTAAATATTTTAAAACTGTATTCTTATCTTGGTTCAGTGCTGTTTGCTGTCTTGTCTCTGATAACTGTAAATATTTAACATGGTATAGCTCCATCTCCTTACTGATACAGTTAACATGAATAAATCCATACGTGGATAACTGTGTGTTTTTACTTGCTGTACAGACTGCCTGAGAGAGAACACCCAGGAGGGGCTGCTGGGGGACGGCTGGGCAGGCTGTGCACTGTACAAGGGCACCCGGTGGAGGGGGCTGATATACAAGCCCCTACCCACTTGACTGGAGCTGGTGCAGATGAAAGGTTCATAGGGTCAATTCTGAGCAAAGGGCTCCTTCCTTTAATTAGTCAGAATTGAGGTGTTGGTATTTTTTTGCATTTTACTAATGTGAGGGAGAATTGAACAGAGCTGATGGGGAAAATGTTCCTGTTCTTTTAAAAAATGCCAAAATCTTTTGTCCCAGTATGATTTTCTCTAAAATGAAAATATAGAAATTTCATTCTGTTTCCCTTTTTCTATTCCCTCACAGCCTAAATCCTGTTTTGGGACCTGATTTTTCTTAGCAGATTCACCAAAGAAAGCAAACATCTTCTACAAGGGGAAAGGAGGCAGGGCCCTATAGACAAGGGACGTCTTCAGAAGTCCTGGTTTTGGGTAACCTTCTGCCCTGCCACTCATCCTGCCCCAGTGTGTGGCAAGACATTCATTTTGCGATTGGTTCCTCCAAACTTCCCACTTTTCCATCCTTGCTCAGTTCTGATCTTGCCTCCATGGTTTCCTCGCTCCAGGGCCTGTTTCTGATGCTGCAGTTCCCTCACTGCAGCCAACGGCCAACGTCACCTGATTTCTCAGATTATGGCAGAAAAACAGGCAGAAGAAGCCCTAGAGATTCTAGCTGTACACATTGTCAAAATAAACCTTGCACCATTGCTCAGGCACTGTATCTTTACCTTGAGAAGATGAAGCCTCGGAAATGTCCCTAAAGCTCCAACACTCAACTCATATCTTTGAGCTATAACAAATAAAACACTTATGGTAACTCTGTAAAGCATCTGGGGACAGGCTGTAGTTGTGGTGACAAGAGCAGGCTCTGAAGTCAGAATTCAATCCCAGCTCCACAGTTAGACCCTGAGCATGGGCTCCTTGTGCCTCGGTTTCTTTTTTTCTAAAGAGCAGGAAATAATACTTCAAACCTCACAGGGCTGTCTTGAGAATTAAGGGTCCAGTTGCTCAGAACAGTACTTAGAAAACTAAATAGTGCATATGTGCTAGCTATTATTATGATTATTATTCCCAAGTGATTTAGAGAGTCAGAGTGGGGTAGAGTCTGGAGAAGCTTTTATCACCTAGGAGAAGGCTGGAGGTAAATTGCTTTCCAACTTTGGCTTTAAGATGGTCAGTTTCCATGTTAAGGAACTCCTCAGGCACAGTAGTCATATGTAACCTCTTGGGCACACACAAACACACACACCCACACACATACACACAAGCACCAGGCACACACAGTTATGTACACATGCACACACAGATTCAGCCATGCTGCTATACGCATGCACACCTACACACAGGCATAACTCCAGGAACAGCCTGGAGCAGAATTTCCAATCACGTGTCCATGGGTGGTGGTGGACTTGACTTAGCTAACGTCCAACCATTGACTGACCCAGATGCCAAGATGCTGTGGTCCAAACTGTGGAATGGGCTGGCATCAGGTCTCCACTGGATCTGCAGAACCACCCCACCCACAGAGACACTGTACGGGTTCACATAGTTGTCTCAGTACGCCAGGTTATGATGCTGCAGGGACCTCTGGGAACTACAGCCTTTCTCCCTCATCCTTCTCCCTTCTCACCAGAAGTTTCAGGGGATTCTACGGGCCAACCTGAAAGGTCTTGGGCTGGAGTGCCAATACCCACACATGGAAGCAGGTGGGGGTGTAGCTGCTGAAGGCCTGGTGTCTGCAGGGCCATGCGCCCTCTGCTGGCTCTAGGGGAGGCTCCTTCCTGGCCTCTTCCAGCTTCTGGGGGTGTTCTCCAGGGAGACGGTGTCAGAGCACACTGGTCTGATACAAAGTGGGTGCCAGAAAAGAGTTGCTGAATAAAGGACAAAAAAAAATCTGAGCTCTGTCACTGATTGGCTGGGAGCCTTGGGTAAGTCACTTATCCTTTCTTTACTTTAGCTTCCTTCTGCATAAAATGGAGATTAATATACCTACCCATAAGACTGTGTGAGGATTAAATATTACACTAAATGAGAGATTCGAAAAAACAATGGTGTCTTTCCTTTCAGAAGGGCAGGGGCCCCAGGTCAGTGAGAGCAAGAAATGGTCTCTTTGGAATAGACATCCGTGGACTTTGCGTTTTAACATGGGAACAGGGAAGGACACTGCCTGGAAAACAGTCTGTGATGAGGACATTTCTAGTTAAGAAAAAGTTGCATCCATTTCCCTCACCAGGTCTCAATGCCAGCTGAACATATCAGAGACTCTCACAGGTAGAGGCCAAACAGGGCCCCGCCATGGACTTGTCCAATTAACATTCTAGGACAGTGTCCCATAGTCTGATTTTCTAGATACCTCAAGACATTTCCAGGTATCTTAATGGCATATGTGTATCTATATATGCATGTGTGTATATATACATACATAAAACAAATTCATTTTAATTCACTATAACTTCCACCCACACACATATACATACACATTGTAGGGTTTATTTAGATGTGGGATATGTTGAGAAATCATGATAGTGTGTTGCAACTTTCAGAGGCTGGAAATCACTTCACCAAGCACCTACATTTTATGTTCCTCTTTGGAAATAAGGTCATAAATATTCCTCCCCTAATTTACAGCTGTATTTCTCAAAGAGAATGCAGGGAATTATTCCACAGTCTACAATTCGTCCTTTTTGTGGATCTGAAGATCCTTTAATAGTTTTCTTGCATTTCATAACATCTTTCCTTATGTGAGACGGAGGCTTCCTCTCCTCTTTACAGTTCTCTCTCCCCCTCATCCTCTGTCCTGTGGCCATTCATTCATTCATTTATTCATCCATTCAACTATTTACTCAGACCCTATTAGAAACTGTGCTAGGAACTGGGGATGTACACTGAATGAGACAGATACAGTTTCTACTCTTGTGAAGCTTACAGTCCAATAGCGAGACAGAAAGTATGAAAAAAACTGCATAATGATATGATTATGAGGTGGATTTTGTGGTGTGCTGTTCAGACCCCCCTTCAGGACTGAAGAAACCATTCCCCAGCTGCTGGGTGCTCCGCCAGAACACAACCCTCAGCTGAATCCTTGCAGGGACTGCCTCAGCTGAAGAGAGATGCTTTACCAAGGTCATGCTGCCTTCCCAGGGCGGTCCATTTGACTCACTGCTTCACCCTGGACAACTCTGAAGGGCCATGCAGCTTCAGAGATCCCAGTGTCTGGGCACACCTACCTTAGGTTCACCTTCCTCTTCCCACATAGCTGCTGACCCATGAATCAGCCAGAACTGTCTTCCCAACCAATGCCCCTTCCTCCACCAATTGAGAAAACAAGAAACTGGAAGGCCCATCCTGGGAGGTAACAGTCTATAGAAATAGGTATAGCTGGAGCAATGATGGGAAAATCCTTGGGAGCAATGCATTCTTGGAATTGTGGCTTTCCCATATTCCACTGACTCAGAGTATTATAGAAGGAGAGGGGAAAGAATGCCTTCTATACACTGGAAACTGGATCGAAAGCTGCAAACACCAATCCACCTTCCAACCACAGGACTGAGTATAGGCATCAACCATTAGTGGTGGTGACAGAATAGAGACAAGGGAAATTCACACAGGTTATCTGCTGACAAGGTTTAAACTATTTTCACTCTTTTGAAAGCAGGAAATGCTATTGAACAACAATATTGGCATTTAAAATGAAATACATACTAAGGATGATAAAAGAAAATAAAATATGTTCTACATTTGAAGAACAACTAAAAATGAAACTCAAGTATAGAAGCCAGAAATCACACAAGAACAAGGTAGACTAAGAATTATGTAAATAACAATAAATGTTAGTGGGTTAAGCTCTTCCAGTAAAAGGTAAATAGTTTCACATGGAGTAGAAAAAAACCAGTTTAAAGCATAGACACAGACACATAATTACATTAAGGTGAACTTCAATCAATAGAATAGCATATGATTACCAACAATGTAGTAGTCACAGCCTTGTTGGGCTGACGGTCGGCAAAAAGTACCAGTAGATGATGTCACACAGGCTTCCCCTCCTCTTTTGTCCACCTAGTTTCTTTCCTCTCCACTGTTTTCCCAAGATGGATAATAGCTTCAAGGACAGATTTGAGGGAGAAAATCAAAGTCAAAGAACTATACTCCACAGAGAACAGGACATGGTGAGACTGGACATGTCAGCAATATGCGTGGCACATTATATGAGGCAAGAAGGAGAAAGGATCCAAGATAAAGGGGAGAGGGCAGGGTGGCTGAGAGAGTTCTGTTAGCGAAGGAGAGTGAGTGTCCAGGATTCTCTAGAAAACAGGAGATTTCAGTACATTTTAACAGGACTTCTTTGAGAGAGACATAAGTAAAATCAGAATTCTAATCTTGACACCCCCGCCTTTTTAAAAATGAAACACGTATTAGAGACCAGACTGCCTTAAAGAAAACAGTAAAATTTTCCAAAACTTAGAGAAACTACAGTACACATTCTTGGCCACAATGTAATAAATGAAAAAAAAAATTTCAACTGAATCTCCAACTATGCTTAAAGTAAGCCATTTTTCTAAAAATGTTTTGTCAAAGAGAAACTAAAATGGCTATACAAATTACTTATTAAGTAACATCTGTAAGAATATACCATACACAAATATAGAGTTTGGCCAAAGCTATAATGAAAGAAGTATTCACAGCCTAAATGTTTTGTTTTGTTTTATTTTAAACTATTTAACAAAAAGTATAAAAGGAAATAATAGTGAATTCAAATATGAAGTTATAAAGAAAACATTTAGAAATCTAAGAAAAAAGAGAAGATTTAATACAGAGCAGAAATTAATGATTTTAAAACAAAATTGAGAAATAAATATGAGTCAATTCTTGAAAAGACCAACAAACATGGATGAAAAAGTATTTAAAACAGAAAACAATATAATTACAGATTTTCAAATTTTAACTATAGGTTTGACTATAATACCTTCTAAATGATTAACCATTTGGGAAGAACAAAGGTAATCCTTAATCATAGTGAACCCCACATTGATTCCAGATGGATTAAATAAAGTACAAGAATAAAGCATATGTAAAAATTTATGTTAATTTAAACTAGAGAAAGATTTTATCAATATGATGTCAAAAGCAGCAACCATAAAGGTAAAAAAAGTGATCAATCTCATCCCACTAAAAATCTAAAATTAGTATATAGAAAGAAAACAAATGAAAAATTAATAGGTAAAGGACAAATCTGGAACAGATTTCTAATATATATATGTGACAAAATAATGAATAAATATGTAAAATATATAAATAGAATAATATATAGAAGCCAAATGAATAAAATAGCAAACTCAAATAAATAAATAAATTTAAAATGGGATTTTTCATTGGAATATATGTCAAATTAAAAATGAGCTATATTTTTTAACTATTGAATGGGAAAAGATTAAAAGAATAATATCATCTTTTGATACATACCCTCTGAAAAACAGCTGAGATTATGAATCAAAAAGTCTTAAAAATGTGTACATTCTTCTATTGGAATTCCACTTCTAAGATGTCACTCTAAGGAAATAATCAGACAAATGTGTATATATTTAGTTACAAAAATTATTGCTACATTAAAAAAATCATATCCCCAAATTCTTAACAATTGAGGATTGGTAGAGTTAAGCATGGATCCTCTTTTTGATGGACTTCTATGCAACCAATGAAAAATTATGTGGTACATCTATATTTATTAATCCTGAAAGAAGCCGATCATCTGTTCAGTGAGAAGAGCACATTACAGTATAAACAGTATGATCCCATTTTTGTTTAAAAATATGTACTCATGTATACATGGGCACATGTACAGATAGGTAAATATATATATTCTTTCAGATATTTCCACTACTGGCTGGTGGGATTAGGGATTCATTTGTTGATTTTTTATGTTTTTCTCCCTGAAATATGTCATTATTTTTAAAACAGAAGAGGGAGAGAACATTATACAAAACCTACTACGTTTTTTAAAAGAACAAGCATTGGCCATGGTAGAGCTATATACTTCTGCTGTTGTGTTCTAATACAGTTTTTACATGGATCTGTTTATATATTTGTTTTGTTCCTATAGGTTGTGGGCAGGCACTGTGGTCATCTTTGTATGCCCAGCACTTAGCCCTGTGTTTTATACATGGTGGACATCATTACTTGTTGGTATTTCAAGGAAGAAGAGGGAGAAAACAGAGGGGAAAGGGGGAAGAAAGAAGAAGGAAAGGGAGAAAGGGAGGGAGGAAGGAGGAAGAGTGGGAGAAAGGAGAGAGGGAGGGAAGAGAGAGGTGGAGGAAGGGAAGGTCTGCAGGGGAAAAGGGGGGAGCAGGAAGGGCGAAGGGAGGAAGTGGGGAAGAGAAGAAGGGAGGGAGGTAGGGTAGGAGGGAAAAAGAGAGGATGGGAAATGGAGAAATGAAGGGGGAAGGAACGGAAGTGAGGAAGAAAACTTGGTTATAGGCATCATTTCTGCACAAACTTACTTTTACCTCCTGGAGATGGAAGCAAAATCCCAGCCCAGCTCCCTGTGCAGTGCACATTTCTACTTCCCCACGCCAGGCTGTTCTGTTTCAGATGCCTTGTGATGCCGTTGGGGCTACCGATCCTTTAGGGCTTGGGCCAGTGAGATCCAGTCTAAGAAAACCTTTTTCCACAAGGTGCCAGGGCCCCTTGCAAATGTTTGCTAACACATCAACAGCTGGAGCACTGCATAACACAGTTCCTCCATCAAGAGCAGACATTACCTAATTGATAAGGGAGTCCCTCTAAGCGTCCCAGCTTGTTCCCAGGTCTGTGTGACACACAATCGAACTCTGTTCCCTTTCCCTGTGACATCAACATTCTTGGCCAGGCCGCTGGAGGGGAACTCCTTTCCCACCCAAGATAAACTGAAATCTGGGGACAGAACCATTCCCCAAGGCTCCGCACAACCACACTCTCCCGCCCACTCCCACCTCCCTGGTCTACCCGCTGCCATGATTCTAGCCTGGGGCCCCTCCTCAGGCCTCACTGATGTTGACCCCAGGGCAGCTGTAGCTCTTCACCAGCTCTCTGTGACAGTGGGAACCAGCAGAGGCACCCACCATGCAGTGTCAAGGGACGGACATACTCCAACGCTGATGCTGGGACCAGCTTTCCCTCTCCCTTCCTCTGCGGCTCCCCCACCCAGTTGCAAATCAACACTGAAAACATCCATTTGGCCTTTGCAGGCAACAGGTTCTTGGTGATAACATATTTCATTAGCAGAGGCTGGGATGGCCTGTGAACCCAAGAAGCCTTGGGCCCTGGTCACCTAAGGCCAGCTCAGGCAAAAGCAGAAAGAGGGACTCTGAGAAGCAGAAAGAGCCCAAATTACAGGGAGTCTCTGAAATTAGACTCTAGGAAAGCCCACCTTACGTAACTTCCTGTACCAGCTGACTAGCCCTGTGGAGGTTCTCAGCTGAACCAGCATATCCCCCAAGTACTATTATCCCTATCTGGGTTATGAATGAATTTTTGACACTAAATTGGTCTCAAGCTCTTGACATTAAAGAAGAAAGGGCACAAAAGCACTTTTTTTTTCTTTTTTAAAAAAATGAAAGGTTGAGTTATCTTATCTTTGTCACATAGCATAATGGGAATTTGGAGCCAAACAGACCCAGATTCAAACAATGGCTTTGCTGCTTACTGGCTTTATAATGTTGAGTAACTTTCCACTTTCAGCTTCAATTTTCTCATGCGATTGTTGTAAGGATTCAATGAAAAAAAACTTTGGTAGACATATGAACTTTACATATGTAAAAGCCGTGACGTATAAATGGTAGAGGATAAGATTATTGTAAGAGAGAGAGTTCTTTTAAAATTAAATCCTGAGCCTGGAGTAGGTACTCTATAAATGTAAGTCTTCTTAAAAAATCAATAAGCATGAAGTATTCTGAAGTCGATGCCTTGGATGTATGTGTATAGACTGTTAGTTTTTTACCTTTATCAGGCTGGCATTATCTTCCCATTCCACAGTATATGGTGAGGTTATTAGGAGAGTTGTCTGAAATAAAAAGTAATCCAAATGATGCCTAATGTTCAGGCAGAGCAAAATCATCTCACCCTGCACTTGGCCTTTTACAAAGGAGGAATCTGAGACCTAAAGGGGTGAAGTGAGAATACAACTGAATGCCCTCGGGCTTATCCCCAGAAGCAGGGGATTGGGGGTGGGGCAGGAGTGGGCATGTGCCTGCTCCCAACTTTTGCAGCAGTGTGAGATCAGGCTCCCATCCTGTCTCAGCTTCTAGAACAGTCATCATGGGCCTCTGGAGGCTTCAGAAAAATCTCCCCGTATTTCCCCAGTTTCCTTTCTCACCGAGGTTAGGCCTCCACTGAAGTGCTCAGCCTAAGAGTTTTGCTGGAAACATGGGGTGGGTCTGGAAACGAAGCCCCACAGCCTCTGACTTGCCTAGGGTGGGCGGACACTGGCTGCCTGTGACCCTGGTAGTGGACCTCGAGCTCTGGCTGGTGAACTGGGCAACAGTCATGCTGCCATGTTTGCCCCATGAGTGTGCCTAGGGAAAGTTTCCTTGGAGCCCGGTTGCTGGAGGTTCAGAAGGTGAGGGGTCAGGGTCACCTCCATTACTAATGGTGGCCAAAGGAGGCTGTGCAGGTCTCTGACCCCACAGTGCAGGGGAGAGGAGCAGAACAGGCCCTGAGCTAGTCTACCTCACTTTGTCTCTCCATCCAGCCTGGTCTCTTAACCCTGGGTAGCCATGGGTAATCACGGCCCTCCCTCTGGATCTCTGTTTCCCCTCTGGGTGAGAAGGAATGACTACGAGAGCCTCTTTCAGCTTCAGTATCGTGGGATTCCCCAAAGGCTGGCAGATTCACCAACCTCCTGTTTCTCAGGCCTCTGCACCAGACCTCTCTGAGCAGCAGCACTTCAACTAGAGCAGAAAACACAGGGCCCCCCTCTCCCTGCTCCACCCACCGCACCTCCTGCTGCTCAGTTAAGAATGTCTTTCCGAAGAGAGGAGGACACCCTGCAGAGCTTCATTTTCAGTCACCTGACCACAGGCTGCACGACTCTGCTGTCACAGGAACTCATCAGAGAATGAACTAAGTGAACTTCTATTTCCATATCTCATTCCCTTGAAGAGCACACAGCCATAACTCCACAGAGAATAAACATACACAGTCTAATCTTTCTCCTCGCTGGGACAGTTTGTTGAAATTGGTGAAATGATGCAGACCCTGCAGAAATGGTTTGATAAGAGTTATAAGCCCAGCTTTGTTATTATTAAACAGAGGGAGTTATAACTGCTGATTCTGATAATTTTTAAAGAACCCTCTCTCTTACACTAATCTTACTCCCACCCATACATACCTTGCGGCTCATACATATGCAGAGCTCATATGTCTAGGAAGGTATGTGCATACATGTGCATTCTATTTCTTGTTTCTTATGGGAGGTGTCTGTGTGCCTCTAGAGAGAAAACCCTACCCCAATTTTATGATCGCTCACTGGGTTCTTAGTGATATCATGAAAGAAAAACCAAAGTTTGAGTGAGTCATACTTCACAAGAGTTGGGCTGAAAAAAAAAAAAAAAGTTCATACATTCTTGGACCACGTAAAGGCATTTTTCCTTAGAGTGAGGTCGGCAAACTATAGACCACAGCCCAAATCCTGCCTGTGGTCTGGTTTTACACAGACTGTGAGCTATATGTTTACGCTTACATTTTTAAAAGGTTGGGGAAAATCAAAAGAAGAAAATTTCATGGCATAGGAATTATATGAAGTTCAAATTTCAGTGCCCACAAATAAAGTTTTATTGGAACACAGCTGCACCTATTCATTTACATATTATTATCTATGGCTGCTTTTACGACGGCAGAGTAGTTTGGCCCACAAAGCCGAAAATATTTACTAACTTTGCTGACCCTTGTACTAGAGGATTTTTAGAAGCCTCTCTCATATATGTTTTCAAACCTTTTCACAGATGAATGAATTGGGGATCTGACAGAGAAAAGGACTTTAAAGAATGTTTTCAAAGTTTTGGAGCCCAAAGAGTAGCAGATTTCTCACCATCACAAGGTACAGTTCCCTTCTAATCCCTCTAACACGCATCGTCCTTCAAAAGATATTCCCCCCACAGAAGAGCTGTTGAAATGCCCATTAAGAAAAATTGATTCTGAAGAGTGACATCATGTCCTTGAAGCTACATGATATCATGACAGGACATGATATAATGTCCTATGCAAAAATAAATTGCATTGACAGAGACCCCGTTGCTTCAGGATGAAAGATCTGGCTGTGAAAATGAAATCATAATTTACAGAACTGATGCTTGCAGTAGGAATGCTGGGTGTTGAAAACTCTTCTCTCTAGGCAAACACCAAATTCCGAGTTAGAACCTCCATGATCAGTTGCTCACTTCCTTTGTTCTTTTATTGGCAACATCTTACAAGAACTGAGTTTTGCACGGTTATTTTATTCTTGGGCTTTTGCCTTCACGCAACAGTATTTCTCAAGAACATCACTTTCAAATACAACTTCTTTCCTATCATTGAAGCAATGCTGGTTGAGAATTCTTAGAACTTCTGTTCAAAAAATATTCCATTTATAATGAAAACACTGTAGAATTATGAAATGATCTAATTCATTTGAGGGCTGCAGCAAGTTTCAGAGTAAAAAATGTGCAGCTGAAACCGACATGTCAGAGTACAGGTGACCTAAGAAAAGGCAGGGACAGAAATTGTTTGCCCCTTCCTGAGGTGAAATGTAGAAATTTCATTATGGTTCATAAATGGCATTTGTCCCATACCTAAAATATGTGTGCTGTTTCCACAGCAACAGCACCCTGACATCGACCTCAAGTGTCTTTTCCCAGCTCAGAGAAAATGGAAGAAAATGGAAGGAAGAAATCCAGGGGACCGGCAGAGGCACGGGGTTGCATTCTCTCCTGATGACTTTGGGCAGCAACACCAGAGGCTGATGACAGGGTGTCTTCGTTTGCTGGGGCTGCTGTACCGCAAATGAGGTGGCTCAAAACAACAGACGTGTATTGTCCCCCAGTTCTGTAGGGTAAATGCCCAAAATCAAGGCGTTAAGCCATGCTCCCTCCTTCCTTGCCCCTTCTGGCTTCTGCTGTTTGCCGGCCATCCTCGGTGTTCCTTGGCTGGTAGAGGCACTGACCTCGGCCTTCACATGGCCTTCTCTCCTGTGTCTGTCTTCTCTGTGTCCAAACTTTTCTTCTTACACGGACACCAGTGATATCGGGCGAGGCCCCACCCCACTCCAGTTTGACCTCGTATTAACTAATCACGTCCTCAAAGATTCTATTTCCAAATAAGGTCGCATCTATGGGACTGGGAATTAGGACTTGAATGTCTTCTTTTTGGGGGACACAATTCAACCCATAACACAGGGAAACTCATAAAGGTGGGGACCCGGGATCCAAGTAGTTCTGGATCTCTTTGAGTTGTGAGTGGGCTATGGAGGGCGGATTGGCCAGGCACCAAGAGTTGTGCTCTGAGTCTCTTACCCCAAACCCAAGAAAAAGCCCTTCCAACCTCCTACCATCCAGCATATCTCATATTTAATTTCATATGTATTCATGTTGAAGATTCAAAAAAAGTTTCCAATTTTAATTGCTATGTATTGAGTGCTTTCTCTGTGGTCAGGCCCATAGCAATTCCCTTGGATTTTATCTTATTTAATTTTCATAATAATTCTGCATGACAGTTATTGTTATCCACATTTTTACAGATGAGAAAACTAAGGCTCAGAGAGGTAAACTGTTTTGTCCCCAATTGCACTGCTGCAATTCTGAGGAATTCATATCTGTCCAACTCCACTGCTCCTTCTCACCACCTCTCACTATGTCTCTAATAAAATGAATCAGAGTGAAACTGCCATTTGGGTCATTCAGGTTTCAGATAAGGAAGAAATTCTCAAGAGCCAATGACGCTAAACATTGGAACATAAGGAGCGGCCTTGAGGAATGGCCTCAGGCAGACTCCAAAATGATCTTTCCTGCTTTTCCAAGGTGGACAACAATTTTTGAACTTTTCTCCAACCCCTTCTTGAACTTAATATTTTAAAACTCCTTAAAATTCTGAAACTATTCACCAAGTTATGCCCAAATTAAGTCAGTTTATTTTCTGGGCTTCTCTATCTCATTAGCCATTATATGAAAGCAACTTAATGTCCCCCAAAGCTCAGAGGGCAGCCCCAGTGGATCTCACTTGTGTGGGCCCCAAGGCTATGTAAGAGAACTGTCAGCGAGGGCTGAACCACTAAACCCTGCTTAGCTGTAACACTTCACACTTGCTCTCTCTCCCCACCTCTCTGATGTTAATGGCTAATTTCCCCAAGGTTCTCTTTTCACCTTTTCACCAAGTGTCAGTCACCTCGGCTTGGTAATGGCTTTGGGACATCCCGTGGCCTAGCACATCGCTAGGCCTTTCCGCAGAGACTCTTTTCTCCTTGGTTAGGTGTTTCTCACAACTTGTAAATCAGAATATTAGTCTCAACTAAATGTTTACTGAAGAACTTTCCAACAGCCTGAGTGCATGGGTCAGGATGCTTCCAGGACAGAAGAAGGAACCAGCTTGGGGTCAGAGAGTTGGCTCCAATCCCACTGGTAGCGTGGCAGGATGCTATCCAGCATGGCCAGGCCACTTAGTACTCAGAGCACTAGAAGTGGGCACATTTATCCAGAAGAAAACAGAGGGAAAACAGAGACATTGCTTCTGCCAGAACTTTCCCTCAGAATCCTGGTTGAACATGAACTCTATATATGGGAGCCTCAAATACCAGTTTAGTTGGAAACTTTCTATTCTAGCTTTGGATTTATCCCCAGTGCTTTTTTGTTGTTGTTGAGAACACGGGAGACTGTACCATCAGACCTTCCCTCTTCACAGAAGAGAAGATCCCTGTACCCACTTGGTCAGTGTGGGCCTGACCTGGGGCTGGGGGTGCATTCTGAGCTCCTCAGGCCATCCTGGGGAACTGCAGGCTGGTTTCTGCAGTTTTTTGCAAGGTAACTTTCCCAGACTTTGGCCCTAACCCCGAGCATTATTGAGCCCAATAATTAGAGATGCTCAAGAATGGACTGAGCTGCCTCATGAGGTAGTGAGCTTCTTGTCACTGGGAGGGGGTGAAGGTGACAGACAGGGTAACTTCCTGCCAGAGAGTCTAAAGAGGGAATTTCTGCACTGGGTGAGCAATCCAATTCCACAAATGTTTACTGAGGGTCCACTGAGGGGAGCAGGAGGGTGACACGGTTGTCACAGCCCTCTTGCTCCCAGTCATTTGGCTGGCCTGTGCTAACACATAAACACCATCCCCTGGGATTGGACTAGATGTAATTTCCACATACTGTGCTCCTACGATTGGGCTACAATTACATTACTGCCTCACTCCACACACTACGGACTTAGTAATTTGGGAAACAATAAAAATATCGGGGGACTGCTAAAAAGAACTTTCAGTAAGACAGGAAAGGTGTGTTCAAAAATGTGCTGGGAAGAGAACAATCAGACAACACTGAGTGGCCTCCTCATCAACTCCTTGGGAACTAAGGAAACTTCTATCCAGTTGGTTTTTAATAAAACAAATTCCCTGTTTCATCCTGTCAACTTCTATTTGTAAACAGCCCCCAGGCCAAGGAGATTGAGTTATATTTTCACTTTGGATGGCAAAAATCAAGAGCTAATCCATAAAACTCCCGCTGACCAGTAGCAGGGAATTTCTACTGAGATATACATCAACACGGGTCAGTGCTTAATAGATGTTCAGTAAACATTGTCGAGTGAATGACACAGATTTCTCTGTCAGCTGTAGAGCAGACACACCAGATTCCAGAGCTCTGAAGTAGGAGTAAATCAGAGGGTTTTTAATTTACCAGAAGAGTGAGGCCCAGAAACATGCTGCTATGGAAAGTTCACTGCCCTAGATGGCAGCTTCAGCAGTTCTGCCAATACTCTAGGAAGAAATTTGAGTCCCTCTGCTAAATATTGGTTTACTTATAATGACAGTCCAAACTGGGGTACATGTGCAAGTGAAATGGAATGCTATTAATAATGACACTAGGATGACAGGAGTAAACCAGCACTGTCCCAGATCAACTAAAACAAAAGGCATTCTCATAGCCTCTTAACCTATGACAATCATACTTTTATCTTAGGGAAGCTGAAAGCCACCTGAAAGGTCATTGTTTTCAACGCTCTACCTCTACAGAAGAAGACATTTGGGCCAGAGTGCTTAAAAGACTTTGCCCAAAGTCTTGGTAGTGCCAAAGTCAGGTTAGACTCTGGGACTGTTCATTTGCAGTCCAGGGCTCACAAGCTGTTAGCCATTCATTCCTCTGTGCATAAATCAACATACTTGCTTGGAGCAACATGGCAAAAGGAGGATCGATTAACACAAGTTCTTATTTTGTGTCACACCAAGCATAAAACGAGTGCTCTTAGCCTGAGCCTTAACTTTCCCCACGTGACTTTAGATAAAGTACATAATCTCTTTGCAGGCTGTACCCTGAGTCGGAAAACCAGGAGAAATAACTGCCCACACACACCACCTCGGGGTACCGTCGGGGGGAATGAAACTTAAATATAAACAAGGGAAGCATGTTGACTCCTTGGGGTCAGGAACCCACATACAAAGTATCACTGCACTGTTCAATACACCCAATATACTGATGGACCAACTCGTTAACAGCACTCTTGTGTCCTGAAAGAGTAAAGTGATCCAAAATACCTAACTTGTGAAGCAATAGTAATTTATTGGAGGAAAGGGAGTGAGGGACGTTGGACGAGGGCAAAAGACGGAGTAGGGAGAAGACAAGTATTCAATGTAGCTGTGATTTCCCTAACTGAACAGTAGAAAATTGATGAAGAAATAAGACAAGATTGCCCATTTCTAAAAATTCACAGTGAAATCTAACATATTCTTACTATTCATTCAAATGGCAGTAAGTCTCTTTCACCCTAATGGGAAAAAGTCAATGAACTAAAATCCCTAAGATGCTGTTGGTATTGTAGGTACTAATGAAAATTGTTGCACAATCACTTCAGCTTAATTCCCTTGCCATCCGCATGCCAATCTGGCAGTCAGCCACTAGCAGCGTAAAAGAGATGGGACATTATGCAAATGCAGATGGAATTTGCTTCCCAAGGTGGGGCTTTGCTAAGTGCTTTACAAATTCATTGCTTCCCATGAAGACAAGTTCCCTGTAAACTTTCCAGGTATTACTGCATGTGAAATCTGCACAGCTTTCAGAATAAAACTTTAATTTGGATAGTCTCCTGGTTCCTGGTATTCCAAAGGCAGGGTGTTTAAACAAAGTGACCACATCCCAAGGAAGCCAAGTGTTGGACGCATGCATATCAGATTGGTGTGTGGGCTTCAGTTGCCCAGTGTCTGTATCATTTTATAGGCATCTCATGTGACCATATGGTGGTGAGGAGCGGTGAGTGAGAAGGTAACAGTGAGAGGGAGGGAGATCATGGGCAAGCAGCTCATTTTAGTATCAAGGACAGAAACTGATGATGAATTATGAAATTGCAAGTTTGCACCTAGCTGGAACTGTTTCAGTTGGTGCTTGCCTTGCTTTTCTCTGTCAAAGAAGAAGGGTATCTGTTTAAAACAAGTCTTCCTTATCAAAATATGAAAGTCTAACATGCAGGAGCATTATCTCTTGTGACTTTAAGGAATAAAATTTTAAAATTTGGGAAATGATGCTGTGTATTTCCTAAAATCCAAATGTCTGGCCCCCATATGTGAGAGGTTTGATCCAAACAGAAAGCAAGCAGCTTTCCATTCCTAGTTCCTTAAAAGGAAGCAAAGGTGAGGCTGTTGCTCAAGCCTGTGAACAAGGAAAGGTGAAGGCTTTTGTTTCTTCTTTTCTGGGACTTTTATGCAGGGAGGAGGGGCTTGGGCAGCAAGACTATAAAAGGCAGTTATGGTGCCTTGGAACCAGCACAGCCAACTGGTCAGGGTCAGAGCTGTAGGAAAAAAGGGGAAGGTGGTCAAAATAAGAAAATTGATTTTAAGAAAGAGGATTTCAATAGGCTTAAGGGATTCATTGAAAAACCTCCACAGAAAGGAGATCAAGGGTCAAACACCAGGTGTTCCTGCAGGGAAAAAAAGTTTCCATGAAGCTATTGCATTGTTGCCACTGACAAAAAAAAAAAGGATGAAAGGAGGTCTAGTGAGCAAACCCTGAGTTTTACAGGAACAGAAACACAAGCCAAAGTTGCAGAAAAACTCTAAAATTGACTCATTCCCAGGGAAGAGGACAAAAAAAAAAAAAAAATCAGAAAAATATGCTCCAAGGAAGTCAAGAAATCTGAAGCAGGAGATGAGAGCTAAACTGTCAAGGGACCCATGAGGAGAGTACAAGGGGAATGCTGTCCCTTTATCGGATGGGAAGAGAAAAGGAAGAGGAGATGGCCACCACCCTTGCCAAGGTGCCAGAATTATGGGATGCTGTGAACATAAACAGAAAATGGGAAACAAGACAATACTTTTCAAAGTATTTACATGTCATCTTATTTGTGCCACCCTGCAAGTCAACAGAAAGATTTGGAAGGTGGGTAAACCAGTAGAAGGTATTAATAGGCTGGATTTGCCTGATACCTGCTTAAGTTCATGAATGCAGAGTTTGCCTTGCAAAGTCTGAGGACTTGTGTTCTAAGCCACCAAGATTGGTGCCCAGGAACCTGCCAGGAAGGAAACATAGCAAACCTCAGCAGACTGGGGAGTGATTTGAGGTAAACTTCTTTAAACTTAGATCCTATGCCAGAAAACTCCTGGCAAGGCAAAAACTGTGTTAAGTTGATTTGCAAGCACTTAGAGGTGAACAGGGAACTGACTGATATTTATTCACTTACTTACCATTCATTTGACAAATATTTATTGAGGGCCCTACTATGTGCAAGACACACTCCTAAACGCAATGAAAACCAACATAGTGTCATAAAAACAAGCTTCCTATCCTACCAAACTAGGCTTCTTAAGGCAGGATTGGTAGTTTGATTAGACTTCATCTCTGCAATATGCCTTGGCTTTGGAAGTTTTCCAGTTGGGCCTCACATACCACTGCTCCCAATAAATGGAGAAATATCATGCGTGCTCATGCCTGGAGGACACCCATGTACAATCAGTGCATAACATGGAGGACATCTGGGGCACCGTGCACAGTCATCTCACCTGCTCCTCAAACAACTGTGTTCAATAGACAGGTAGGGCAGGTGTTCACAGATGAAGAGACGGAGATTCAGGGAGGTTAGGTGCCCTGCCGAAGGTCCCACAGCTGGGGAAGGAGTGAAGAAGACAGATTTGGCGCCACAAGATGCCACGTTATGAAATTCTCCCAGAATGGATTTTTATTGGTGTCATGTAGGATGGAGCAGAAGTCAAACATGCCAAGGTGCAGACCACGGAAGGCCAAACAAATATGGGCATATAAGAGCACCTGGGATTAGGGGCACCAGATTAAATCCAAGATGCTGAGTTAAATTTGAATTTCAGAAAAACAATGAGTAACTTTACAGTGTAAGTATGCCCCAAGTATTGTCCTGTATGTTTTATTTGCTAAATTTGGCATCTTGTCCTGGCATCTACTGGGAAATTATAAACAGATTGCCTGGGGCCCTTGTCACACTCTCCTTTGGAGCTCAAGCATCACTCTCTCCTGAGAAGGAAGATGACATTAGGAGCTGCCTTTTTGTATATAACCTTGGATTTGTTGCCTTTTTTAAAGGGGTGCTTTGATCTGATAAAACAGACAGAAAACCCAATATGCAGAGGACCAGGGAAATCAATAAGACTGAGAGTTGCCATGCGCAAAACCCCTTAGGGTCATCTATGATTCTCTCCATTTTACAGTCCAGGAAACTGAGGCCCAAATGGATGAAGTGTGTGAAGAGCTAGGATTTAAACCCCCACTCCATCTGCGCTCATTCCATGATGCGCCATAATGAAATAATGTTCATTTTCCAGCAATTACACCTGAGCTGCTTCTACAATATTTAACAACTTCCAGCAATGAGCCTTCCACCAGAGGCGACGGAACCTTGAAGTGGGAGGAAATGTGAAGAGGCCCAAGGGGGCCATTAGGATGTCACAAGCAATGAGGAGGTGTCAAGATGACAAATGCTATCTTGCCCTAGGAATGAACATTTCCCTTTGGGGACCAATCTAATGAAATAAAACTTCCACCTCCTGGGCTGGGTCGTGGCTGTTAACCCAACATCTGCCCATGGAGATCCGTCCTCCCACACTTCCAGAGGGCCTGTCACCCCGTGGGCTACTCAACTCAGGGACTTGACTCATCTGCCCAACTGCTTCTTCTCCAGTTTCCACCAGAGCCCCCAGCAGACACAAGGAAATGAAGACAGACTTGCCTAAACCATGGACAGTTGGTGAGGGAGCAATGTATGGAAGCAAAGTGAAATGATTTTCTTGAGTATGTGTGTTGGGGGGTGGGGAGAAGGGAGAGGTATAGAGGCTCCTGGTTCCATTATCTGTTCTATAAATAACCAAAAGTGAGAGGTTCTGTCCTTTAGATTCTTTGACTTAATTTAAGTCCTTGGTTATCCATCTTGCTTCTTGAAATCTCTATTACAGAGAGAATCCACTTTCATTTTACCTCCAGCATACATGGAATGGGGCGAACAGAAGGGAAAAAGAGTTAAGAGAATGAGGGAGTATATGCGAAGCAGACTCATCATAGGCAAAACCTCCCATCCACCCCCACGAGTCTGCCCAGCACTCTCTCTGAAAGGCTTTTTGCATGCGCAATCCATACAAATTCAATTTGGAACTCTCAAAAGAATGGCCATGTAGAAACAATGGAGAGGCCGGATTAAAAAACTACATATATGGATCATCATCAGGAAGGGAACTTTGGTTGATGACATTACTCTCGGAGCTAAGGGTAGAAGGTGGCCCCATGTGTTTCAAAGGAGTTCTGGCCACACCTGAAAACAGTAGGTACTTTCTGGAAGAACTAGGTAGGCAAAGTCATCAGCAGCCCAGAGATGAGAAGGATATCGTGACAGTGTACCAACTATACAGATATTGAAACATGTCATCAGAGGAAGAAGTAATAATTAGAAAAATTAGTCTGTGTTTCATTCCACTTTAATGGACACAGCAGATAAGTTTTTATTCAAAACTATACCATCATTACATATTAGTATAGACTTCCAGTTTAGTCACTCTCTTGTGCATAGAGCTTATTACATGTTGAGCTTTGTGGATGCAATCTTGTTTAATCTTCACAGCAATTAGAACTTGCTCTGTGCTTTGCCTGGCCACTCTCCCCCAGATAAGCACATGGCTGACTCCTTCACGTTCAAGGCTCTGCTCAAAGGCACCTCTTCACAAGGGCCCTTCCTGATCACCCTACCTGAGCAAGTATCCCCATCACCCTCTGTCCCCTTATCCTGCTTTCTTTTCCTTCATGGCACTAATTTTATGTATGTTTTTCCTTCCCCCAGCATTCCATGGGAGCAAGATCAGACTTAAATAAGCATCAAGGTTGATTTCGAAAGAAAGACAAGTTCAACTCAAAAGCAAAACATTCAGCTCGGTGTGTTTGTGTGTGCATGTGCAAAGAGAAAGGTCAATCCTTTCCAGTTTTCCTTGGTGCAAGAGCTGGTTCATGGAAGAATGTTCGTTTTTCTTGAGCACACATAGAGGCTCAAGAGCACACAAAGTACAGAGCAATTCTGTGTATCTCATCTCCTTTTGAGTTTGGATAGATTGGGGGGAGCTTGTAAAAAGTTCCTGAGGCATGTAATAGGAGAAAAGGTGCTCAAGGATTCACCCCGGGGCAGGAGACCCTAGGAACAGCTCAACCATAGGAAGTCATATTCACAAGCTGGTAGTGAAATTAATGAGGACCAAAATGAAAACTGATCCAGACCATCTTCTTCTCAGCACACCCCAAGCCAGGAGAAGTGTGGGCTCCAGACACAGGGGCTGGAGGATGGGATTGGAGTGGGGAGGTGGGGAGGTGGGGAGAGCTTGACTCCCAAATCCACAGCTAAACTGCCATGGGGTCCTGGGCTTCTCGCTTTGTCCCTATGAGCCTCAGTCTACTGACCTGCAAATGGGGGTAGTAATAGCTCTATTTTAGGGGTTGCTGCAAATATTAGAAATGATATATATGGAGCACCTAGCACAATGCCTGACCCTTGGTGCTCAAGAAAAACATCACAAATCCAGAGTCCATTGCTTGCCAACATACCTAAGGCAAGATATAATCTTGCGTGAGTTTTCAGGTAAGTATTTCAAATTTCTAGTTACAGTATTCTTAGTTTCTAAGACTTAAAGGAAATTCCATTACTAGTGAGCATCTCCCGCAGGGTCCCCACCTCATGAGTCTTTGTATCATGTAGTTCAGCACCAAGTGAGGTTGTACTTTTCATCTGGTCCAGTGCAATTGCTTCCTCCTGGCTGGTGGTCCCGTCCATCCTTGCTGCCCATCAGTGCTCAGCCTATCTTCCTAAAGCACTGCCCCTCCCACCTGGGTCCATTCCTCCCCCTTTATCAGAATCCTTCTCTCTCAATTAATCCCATATCTCCTGGGCTTTAAGCGCTGCTTCTAATGGACAGCTTCCCTCAGAGATAAGGAAAGATCTCTCCCCCAAACCCTCTGCTCCACCTTACTTCTTTTCCATGCCATTGTCTGAGTTTGTCCTGTCCTTTCAAACTCCATGGGCCTCTGCCATTACAGCTCTGGCAGGGGCAGCCCCACTGTACATTTCAGCCTCCCTCCTGCTGTTTACCTTAGTGTCCCCCAACTGCCACAACAGTCTCTTTCAGTCCTCTGTGACTTTGCATAGTCAAGTACTTCTTCCTGGAATTCCACCCTACCCTCATTTTGCATTTGGTGAACTCCTACTCATACGCTGAGGCCCAATTCAAATACTGTCTCCTCTCTGACTCACCCAGGAGGAGTCAGCCCTCTTGGGTGTACCTCTTATAGATTTTTGTGCAGATATCCTTCTCACTGTCCTGGTGGGAACTGCCTTGAGGACTCCATTTCCTCCTGCCCTCAGGTGGAGGCTGGGCTGGCTTTCTGGTCAGATTCTCCCCAATTCCACAGGCTGATGTCCGGGTGATACGCCCTGGCCCCTCCCTGCGGCCACCCCCACCTTCTGTAACATTCTGTAGCATGGGTAATAACAGGCACTCAATTAATATGTATTAAGTTAGGGAAGGAAGAAAGGAAGAGGGGGAGGGAGGAAGGAAACATGTTTTCTCATTTCTTCTCTCCCCAGGGTTCTCCCTTTAGGAAAAAAATGCAATCCAAAAAAGCATCCCAAGCACGCCCATCCTTCTCTGTTAATAACTTCCCTCTTCTCTGATGCTGACTTCTTGTCCCTGGACCAAGTGAGTGTTTCCTATACTTTGATAGCTTCTTTCCCACAAGGCTCTCAGTTCCTCAGGCAAACAGTCCCCTCATGTTTCTCCAGCCCTCGATAAATTCCTGGGCCTGTCCAAGCTGCAAGGCGAGCACATCCAGGCCTCTGCTGGAACCCCTCCCACAACGAGAACAAGGCAGGCTTTCCTCACTGCGAAGTCCAGCACTTCCTGTATCCACTTTCCCCAAAAAGCAAGAATGTATCCATGTCCAAGGTGATGCTGGGATGGAATTGTACATGCTTTCTATAACTTGGGGTGGGAACTCCTTTATTTATGTATTTCTAATGCCGTTTGTAAACATTTAAAGTGTCATCATGGGATTTAACAATTCGGTGTACAGTCGGTTCTTCTGTAATGTATTACTAAAATTCACCACACTAGGCAGCACTGCACAATAAAAACAGGGCTGATGGGATAAACAAGGTTAGGGGCACAGCACTCCAAAAATACCCTGGGGACGCATGGAAAAAAAAAAAAAAGAGATAGGAACCTCCTAAAAATGGTAGCACAGTTTTACAAGTTAAGTGCTCAAAAACATAGAGAAGCACCACAGTAAATATGCACGTCACTTTGAAAGGGACTTGCAGTTTTCTTGTAGAAGTGGGCATCAGAAGGGTGCAGTTTGCAAATGAATGGGAAATGGTTGAAGGAGAGTGGTCTAGACCTGGGTGGAAGTTGTAATACCACCCATGGATGTGTGTGTCTCATCACACCCAGGATGAGACATGTGTGCATGTGTGCATTTTGTGTATTCCCACACAGCTTGTTTCAGCTGCATGCAGCTTTGTGCATTCACTTAGTGTTTCTCAGGGACAAAATTGTACATAAGCAAGCATTCATACTGTTCCCTAATACATCCATAGCTTTGGAAAATTTTTGGTTTTTCAAAACAAGGGTTGTAACAGGATTGACCACACCATGAAAAACAGGCCATGACCAAGGAGCTTGCTATATCCTTTTATATGGTGACATTTTCCTTCCTACTACATTTGCACTGTTGGGTATAAGTGGGGTAAGATTTATAATGGGATAAGATTTTGAAAAATCATGTAAAAACTGGAAGAATCTGGTTTTAAAAAGGTTTTCCTTATTTTAGTGGAACTTCTATATTGCTGTTGACATCATTTCAAATGGGACAATAAAGGACAGCTGGCTCACAGTCCATCTCTTTGAGGTCCATTACTTCTTCCCCTATTATACTCTCTACTTGATTTTCTCTAGAGCAGCTCTCCTTTTGTTCAGGTCCAGGGTTTGTCTTGCCATGTGCACTCACCTTCTGCCAAAAAGAACATGCTATGAACTTGAAAAAATAAGACAAATTCTATATAATCTGGAAGCTGGCAGTTTCTTTGCAACAGGGTATCCTCTGCCTCCTTAATTAGAACAGGTGCCCCCTCTTGGTGGACACAACATCCTAGCAGGGTGCACTGTGGCCACATTTCTGCCCCCACACTGTGGCCCTGGGCTCTGTACCCTAGTACCCTCTATACCCTCAACCTTATAGGGCCACCCTGGTAATAGATGCTTTGTTTCCACAGTGTAGTGTTGGACCTCAGGACTCCAGTGTTATGAGAGAGGAGAGGAAGAGGAGGAGGAGTGTGAGCCTGGCTGGAGCTCTGGAAGTATGTGAGCAGGTGAGTCCTCTGCACCGACTGCTCCAGGGTCACCCCAGATGGAGGGTCCTCCTGGTGTCACAGGCTGAGTCACGGTCCAGAAAGGGAGGTGAGGACTGGTGCCAGGGCCGGCTGCCAGGCTGAAGGAGAAGAGCTGGCAAAAGCCAAGTTTGAAGCAACACCAGTGCCTGGGGTCAGGGCAGGACGGCTACATCAACAGGCAGTATGGTACCAGGTAACTGCAGTGTCCTCCAGCCTTTGGCTCCTGGGCCTGGGAGGGTGACTATTCTAAGCCCCCCGGTCAGGGGCCTGAGGCTGGGATGGGCTTTCAGGCTTTGCCAGAACTTATCAGGCCCGGGAAGGGGACCAAGGGGCTCCACCCTACACCTACTCAATCAGAATCTCTGGGGAAGAGGCCTCGGAATCTGTATGTTTACCAAGAAGCCCCTCCACCGTCCCCCAAGAAGATTTTTATTTCTAGGCAAGTTTGACAAATCTTGATCTAGGCCAGTGTTTTCAGAATTCTTTTTAGCAGCAGAACATTTTTGCAAAGGAATCATTTGCGCAACCTGGGGCTGCACCAGGTGAAGCAGGGGCGGGGCCTACTGCCCCCCCCCCCCCCAGGCTCTTCCTCCTCTCCTGGAGGTTGGGACCCTTGAGGCCACAGAAGAGAATGTGAAAACCAGTGATGGAGTCCAATGTCCCTGTTTTACAGATGGGAAAGCAGCGGCTCAGAGGGGTTAGAGCACCTTGCTACTGAGCACATAGCTAGAGAGGCAGAGCCAGTTTGTGAATGGGGGACACTCGGCACTTGCTTTGTCGTCTAAAGCCTGGAACCCTTTTATAAAGCTAGAGAACCAGGTGCGGGCTTGGAGCCAGGCACCCAGATTTGAAGCTCAAGGTTTTAAGAGCAATATCTACCCTCTCTAAACCTCACTAGTTTTATAGCACAACAGCCATATAAAAGCAGAGAGCAGCATCAGTATTAGAACAAAGCCTACAAGAGGCTTAAAACACCGGGAACTTCCCTCACTGAGAAAAGCATCAATTCCCTGTTAAAGCAATCAGTGGATGTGATGAATGTGGAGAGGGCACAGCTGCAGGTGTCTAACTTTGAACTGAAAGTGGCCTGTTGAGATGTGGAATAAGTGTATGGGGTGGGGGGAAGAGGCAGACTATGACTGGGATTCGATTCTGTTTGCCTACCCACAACACTCCCAGGGAAAAGCCACTCAGAGCTTGGTTTACTTGTGCACACTTGCTAACCCAGGGATGCCCTATCTGTGTTAAAATCTCTCAGGCCTCTTCAAAAGTCGTGGGCCCACTGATGCAGGTGGATCAAGGTTAAGTACTTGAGGATTACGCTCAGTTTTCTCCCAAACATGGAGGCCGGATCAAGGCTCTGGGAGTGTGGGTGGTTGACGCTCAGGGAGGGGCCACATTCTTTTCCCAGCCCCCAAAGTTAATTTGGTTTTCTTTAAGAGGAGAGAAATAAGATGAGAAAATCAATCTCTTAAACAGGAGAGGAGTTAGAGAAAGAGAGGGAGAGAAAGAAAAAGCAAGCAAGCAAGAAAGAAAAGAAGTTATTTCTTTTTCCATGCCAAAAAGGAAGACAGAAGATCATGAACTGGATGAGAGATAATTGGTGTTTAACTAAAGAGTGTTTGTCACTGCAATCTCAGGGATAACAAATATATATTCTGAATGGAAAACCCCAACAGCCCTGAGCTCCCAAACCCATCCTCTGCGTCCTGCCCTCCCCTCCCCTTCTGTGATTATTCCTCACACGATCAGACCAAGAGCATCTGGAGGCTCTGGATGGCCACGCACAAATCAAGATCTCCTGGGAACTGCTGAGCCCCCCAGGTCTGGGCCCATTCTTCGGGGCAAATCTTTGAGCTTCCCAAGGAGGAGGGGACAGGATCCCAACCAGTAAGTGACTCTGCAAGCTCCGCCTTGAGTTTTTAAGCTAGGTGGTCATCTCTGGGTGGATTCTGCGGCTCACAGTTCCTTCCAGCAACACCTACCCTGGCAATCACTCTCAATGAAGAGATCTAAAATGGGTAAAGGGCGCTAGAAAGAGTTTGAGGGGTACAATGGCATCTGGCTAGTGCAATCTGATACAATCTCTCCCAGCCTCCCAGGAAAACACACCAGAAACCAAAGAGGACTGAAAATGCTTTTCAACATCAACAACCAAGAGAGTCAAGTAGGACCAGTTTCAGAAAATTTGCACAGATTCAACAAAAACTCACCCAGGTTTAACCTAATGAAAATGAGATTAAAAAAAAAAGAGAGAGAAAGAAATAGCATGCCATCTCCACTGTCTATTCCTAAACTCAGTAAAGCCAGATATAGAAACCTAAAAATCCCACAACATCCTTTACCCGCCTCCCACAAATCTGGCAGGCAACCAGAGTCTGACATCTCTCTCAGCCCTGCCTTCCCCTACTCATCATATTTCTACAAATCCGGCAGCACCAGCCCTCAAATGAGGGAGGAAAGAACCGGAAGTGATATTCCACCATGCAAATATGACCACAGTACCCTTGTGTGAAGCTTTGCAAGTCATCCCCTATCTTATTTCCTAAACAGTCCCCTTCATTAGAGGTGGGAACCTTCTCATTTGAAATCACTAAGCAAACCTGCATGAATATCAAGATCAAATGCATGATTTCCATTTGTGGTTTTGAAGAGCACGGGCCCCCATGATTACTTTCAGGGATTTTTAAAGGAACAGGATCCACAAACCTGGGACCCAGTCCTACAGGACCCAGGGAATCCCAGAGGAGGCTCTCCGCATGTGACCCTGAGGCTTGCTGCCTGCCACACCTGCAGGGTAACAACAGCTGTCATTTTTTTCCCTATATTTATTAGATGCCAGGGCCTTCACAGACATTACCACTCATCCTCATTTCAAAACAACCGAGTAAATGCAAGCAGTTTACAGACACACAGACTGGAGAGGCTCAAGGCCCCCATATCTCAACCCCGTGCCCCCATCCATTTGGCCTCTACCCCCTCAAAGCTGGTGCACAGGCTGGACAAACTGCTCATAGTTTCAAAAACTCCACGTTCTTTCAAGTCTGTTTCTTATTCCTGGAGTGGGTTCCCCATGTTAGCCAAACGCCTACACTTTCTACAATATTCCATTCTGTGTTTCTAGGTGATGCTTCCAGGCCCCTTCTGCCTAGCTCCTCCCTACCATTTCCCACCATCTACTTCTCCACTGCCTCTGAACACCTTGGCAGGAAGGAATCAGATGCTTTAACTCCTCCTCTGGGGCATGTTCATATCTGTACTCAAGATTTTTTTCAGTTGAGGGTCAGTGAAAACCCATTTCAAATGGCCTTAAGCAAGGCAAACAAAAAGTGAGAGGAGGTGTGGGGAGAGTTTTCTTTCAAGCTGCTGAGTTTGGGGGCAGTTTGTTACACAGTAATAGATAACAAGAACAAAGCATAATGCAGAGGGCTGTAGTGAGGATCAAATGAAGTCTATGTGTAAAGTGCTTGGTGATGAGCTGGACATAGTAACAGCTCAAATAATGGTAGCTGTAAGAATTCACGTCTTCCAAACATGGCTGTTTCCTTAGTAACCTCTAACCAGAGAAGGTGTCATTTTCCAAGTGTTTGAAGGTATGCCATTTAGCATGTAGATCATGAAGCCATCAAATTAAATCAGATGAGCTTCCTGCCATCTCCAGTCTCTTTTTGGAAGGATGACAACAAGTCTCTTAATGTATGCTATTCAGAATCAGAGGGAAGTGCTCACAATGCAATCTACATGTGTAATGCCAGTAAAATCTGAGTTTTTGATGAAGAGTAATCATCACTTGGCCACTTCTGTCTTAAAAAAAAAAAAAAAAAAGTATAAAGGGAAGACACAGGGCCAGAACTTAACAGAAAGGACTATCAACACCATCACATTTTAAAAATGTGTTTGAGGTCAAACATTTCATATTCTTCCCATCAGTTCTGTCCACACCACCCAATCCTCCAGTCTGCACAAGTCATGAAATCATAGGCTTTTCTAGGATAATAGAACACAGGCAATTTGATCAAAGTCACAATCTACTGATACACCAAAGACAAGCCTTGTTAGGCAAACTGCTCCCCAACCCCATAATATTAATTGGAAATTAAACATGGTTTTTTAAAAACATTTACTCGAAGTTCAGAAATGATTAATGCATGCTGTTTTCAGGCCTGTGCATAAAAATGTATACCCACTGTAAGTGATGGATACATAGGATGCACTAAAAAAGTACAACTATGGAGATTTCTTATTATTCAATAAGACAATTTAACACATTTATTGAATACCTAATATGTGCTAGATGTCAGTAATGTAACAGTAACAAAACATTACCCATGAGAACAACCAGCAAAAACTGGCAGAAACATCTTTCTCAAAGCTCCAGAAAACAATGAAAAGACTGCAGTAACAGGACAAGCAGTTGAATCTTGCCTGGCAACTTAAAAACAGTAGGATCCTTTGGTGCCCTACTCCACCCCATCTGGCTTGGCACAGAGCCAGCCCATGTTCCAGAGTGGACCCCTAGTCCCTGTTGCAGAGGGAGAAGGGTAACCCTTGTGCACATACTGGGAGCATGTATGTCTGGTCCAATCTGTCTGGTAGTGACTGAGGGACTGAACTGGGCACTCATCACAAGCTTGTAATCCCAGAACTTGCCCTGCATGTAGAAGACAACTCATAGAGCTCTCCTACAGAACGCTTGGGAGAGCAGTCAAGTTATGACTGCCTGGGGCTATGGATTACTGGCTGTGGGACATATAGTGCAGTGCCCAGGACTGTGAGGACACAGTTTCCTAGGGAAGAAACTGTATCTGTGTAAACAGGGGAATTCCTAGGGCAATATATGCATGACCAAAGCAAGAAGCAGGTGCAGAAAGGATCGGGGAGACCCCTATGTTTTGGCTTCAAGCCATTTTCTTAACTTAATGTTTGATAAGCTCTGAAGAAGAGCCCTAAGACCGGGAAAGGTTTTTTGTGTTTTTTTGTTTGTTTGTTTGTTTGTTTGTTTGTTTTTGTTAGCTCCTGGCATTTAAAGAAAGCTCTGTCATAACACAAGCTGGATACAAGTTTAAGGAACAGACATCTCAGAGTTTAAATTCCAGCAATAGCATATTAAATTTCAACAAAAGATTACGAAACATGCAAAGAAACAGGAAGTGATAGCCCAAGCAAAAGAGAAGATTAAAGTATTATAAACCATCAATGAGGAGGGCCAGACCTAGGACATACCAGACAAAGACTTTTAAAATATGACCCTAAATATGCTCAAAGAGCTAAAGGAAAACATGGACAAAGAACTAAAGGAAATCAGGAAAATGACAGATGAACACAAAGAGAACATCAGTAGAGAGAATGAAATTCTGAAAAAGAACCAAACAGAGCTGAAGACCACAGTAACAGAAATTTTTAATTCCTAGAGGAGCAGAAAGAGGAAAGAATGAAGGAAAGGGAACATAACCTGAGGAGCCTGTGAGATACCATCAAACATACCAATATATGCATTGTGGATCTCAGAATGAGAAAAAAAAGAGAAAGGGACAGAGAGACTGTTCAAAGAAATAATGGCTGAAAGCATCCCAAATTTAACAAAAGACATGAACATAAACATCCAAGATGCTCAATGAACTCCAAACAGGATAAACCCAAGTAGATCCACACCATGACATAATATAAAACAACTGTCAAATACCAAAGATAAAGAGGGACTTCTGAAAGCTCCAAGAGAGAAGCAATGTGTCAATTAGAAGGGAGCCTAAATAAGATTAAATGTCAACTTCTCATTGGAAACCGTGAAGCAAGAAGGCAGTGAAACGACATATTTAAAGTGTGGAAAGCAAAAAATTGCCAAGAATTCTATATCTGGCAAAACTCTTTCAAAATGAGGGAGAGATTAAGACATTCCAAGATAAAGAAAAGGTGAGGGAGTCTGTCACCACTAAACTGGCCCTACAAGAGATGCCAAAGAAAGTACTGCTGGGTGAAAGAAAAGGACAGTAGGCAACAGATCAAAGTTGCATGAAGAAATAAAGATCTCTGGTAAGGGTAACAATATGGTATATATAAATGCCAGGACTACTGTATTTTTGGTTTGTAACCTCATTTTTTTTTTTTTTTTACCTCCTACAGGATCTAAAAGGCAAATGTATAAAAAATAATGATAGATCACTGGTTATGGATTCAATGTATAAACATGTAAATTTGTGACAAGAACTATATAAAGATAGGGGGCAGGGGCTTCGGAACATAGTTTTTATATACTCTCACCTTTTCTTTATCTTGGAAGTTAAGTTGGTATTAAAGCAAATGAGATTATTATATATTTAGGATGTTAAATTGAAGCCCCATAGTAACTACAAAGAAAATATCGGAGAATATGCAAGCTTACAGAGAAATTAGAGAACAGGTTTCCAGGGGGAATGGGGGAGGAAGGGGAATAGGGAGTTAATCCATAACAGGCATAGAGTTTCTGTTTGGGGCTATGGGAAAGTTTTAGTAATAGAAGGTGGTGAGGGTACTGCAACAATATGAATGTGATTAACCCCACTGAATGGTGTGCTTGGGAGTGGTTGAGATGGGAAAGTTTATGTTGTATATATATTCCCAGAATTTAAAAAAAGAAGAAAGAAAGAAAGAAAGAAAGAAAGAGCAACTAAAGGGACAATGACAACTAAATGCAATATGTGATCCTAGATGGGATCTAATAAGGGAGAAGAAAAGACTCAAAAGAACACTATTGGGAAATTTGAAAAAGCTGGAATACAGACTTTATAGACTATATATCAATGTTAAATTTCTTAAACTTGATAACTGCACTTAACGTGGTTATATAAGGGAATATCCTTGTTCTTAGGAAATGTACATGGCAGTATTAAGTGTTCAAGAAGCATGATGTATACAGCTTATACTCAAGAGTTCAGAAAGTGGATTGATAAATAGGCAGACAGAGAGATAGACGTATGGATAGACAGATGGATTGATAGATCCATGGATAGATAGAATGACATGGCAAATGTGGAAAATACTATGTTGGTGGATCAGAGTATCAGGAGGGGGGAGAAGGGTGTGTTGGAGTTTTATGTATGGGGTTTGTATTATTTTTGTAACTGTCCTGTAAATTTGAAAGTATTTCAAAATAAAAAGTTAAAAAAAGAAACATTACTCATGAACTTATTCCAATTTTTGAACAAATTGAAATCTATTTAAAATTCAAAACAATGTGTGCTAGTTCTCAATGCTTATATCATTTGAGAATTTTTCATTTTTTATTTTTAAAATATTATATAGATACATGTTCAATGAATGTTGCAGCTAATATTCATTGGTTAACTAAAGTTGTTTGTGTTTTTATTGATAACCTTTGTTGAGTTTACTTTTGATGTGGATAGTACTTCAAAATTACATTTGCTGATAAAACTTTTTCCTGGGACTCACTGATGGATTCTTCTTAACACTATTTTATTTTGCTAAGAACCCTGAATAAACCAGCTCAGTAACTCAATCATTATTTTGAGAGCAAAAGTATCAACACTTCTCTAAGCCATTAGCTTCTTGGTCATGATGGACACACAATGCCACTGGTCATTTCAATCATTCTATAAATAGACTCCAGTGAAAAATACACATAATTCAAAATGTAAAACAGAGATTGCCATGTGAAAAAGAGATCATCTAAACCTAACTAGTTGCTAAAACTGATGTAATAGGCTTTTTAAAATATGAGAGTGAGAAATTTGCCTGGAAATTCTGGACTTTGAGATGTTCTGTTCTGTGCTGCCAACTGATGGGTAGCTTGGAGCTCCCCTTGTCCCAGAAGCTGCTCTGGGCCCTGTGCTGCATGGCTCCATTTGCAGCTCAAGCAGGGGGCTGTTTGCCTACATCCTTTTCCATGTCACCACACAGCCACATGCTCCTTGACTGAGCAGCTCAGACCCTAAGGAATGACTGTAGCCTGTCCTCTGTCCCCTGGTTTCTTCCTTTCGCTATTTGTGAGTAAAGAATAATGAAAACCTAGTGGAGAAGAATGTCCTTTCTCCTTTTTGCAGAGCCATGATATTCCAAGCAACATCTTGAGGGCCTCTGACTTTAAATGAATGGAATTGAAGAATGAACAAATACACCCCTCTGGCAGGTATTGGTACAGCCTGAGGCTTCCTAAATCTGAGCCTATCTGTCCCAGCCTCTCCTTTTACCTGTCAGGAATCCTCCTAGTTTCCCCAGGCTTCTCAGCTCCTTGGTGGTCTGCTTTGACATCTGCTTACCCTTATCTCTAATCATTTTAGCTGACAGACATTTCCCTTGGAAAAATTGTCTAACAGATTTTTTTTTTTTTTACTTCTCTAACAACTACCAAGTACTCAGGAAATTATCTTGTTGGCCTGTGAGAGTGAGAGAGACAGCCCCAAGACTTCCAGAAAGTGGACAGCCATGTACGTTCCCATGCTTGACTGTCTTCTGCATTGAACAGCACATAATTTTTAAATCTTTTCTTTCAGCTACAATGAGTCCATGATATAAGAATACAGAGCCTGTAGTCCCAAAGAGCTATGTTTGAACCCATTTCTGCCCCTTATTAATAGTATAATTTTGAAAAGTCACAACTTGGCCATCTGTGAAACTGGTATAGCATCGTTGACCTCACAGGATTGAAGAGGACGACCGAGTTGAGGAACATGCCCACCCAGCCCCTGGCACACAGCTGACTCTCAATCCCTTCCCCAGCCCCTTTCTCCTGGGAATGAGAGGTGAGTGGAGGGAGTCGGGAAAGGCCAGGAACACTCAGTCACACACCTATTAGTGCTGATCAATGGCTCTACCTTTAAGAGACTCTCCTGATTGTTTTCTTTCATCTTCCTCCATTCATCCTCTGGCAACACAGCACAGTGTCTCTGTGTCTTTACTCCACACCTCACCTCGACACACAAATGTCCACAACCGTGACTTTGTCCCATTGATGTCTCTATAAGGCACCCTACAGGAAAAATCCAAATCTGCCAATCAGACCTTCTTAACTGTCCAGTGAAGAGCCAAATTCAAACAAATGTCAAAGCTCCTACAATGTGTGGAAGAATTCAGTCTATGTTTGAAGATACCGTTTTAGTTTCCTGGGCAGCTCAAACAAATACAATGCAGTGGGTCAGTTTAAACAATAGGAATTTATTTGCTCTTGGTTTTGAGGCTAAAAGAAAGCCCAACTCAAGGCATCATCAAGGTGATTCTTTTTTCCCAAATACTGGCATCCTGGGGATGGATGCTGGCGATCCTTGGCTCCTCTGTCACATGGAGAGGCACAAGGCAGCCTCTCCTGGTCTCTTCCTTCTCTTTGGGTCCCCTCGATGTTCAGTTTCTTGTTTCCTGTGACTTCCTCTGTCTGAATGTCATTCCACTTATAAAGGACTCCAGTAAGAGGATTAAGATGCATCCTGATTGGGTTGGGCCACAACTTAACTGAAGTAACCTCATCAGAAGGTCCTACTTAGAGTGGGTTCCCACCCACAGGAACGGATTAAATTTAAGAACATGTTTTGTGTGTGTGTGTGTGTGTGTTTTGGGGGGGGGGGGGGCTACATACAGCTTCAAAACACCACAGATTCAAACTTAAGTCAAGAAATAATCTAGCATAGGAAAGGTAAGGGAAGATCTTGAAATTCAGATAAGCCTGTAGAAATCTGGGAAAGTGACTTTTTAAAACAGAAATATCTGAAGCAGGAGATACTACCCACAAAATTAGATAAGAAAAATGAAAGAGTAGATAAAGTGTCCTCTGTAAAATATTGAATTAAGTCAACTGATTTTTTTTCATCTTGATAACTTTTCTGAAAATGCACATCTTAAATCTGAGCAGGATCAAGTGCAGAATGATAATCCTAGCTGATGTCCTTTCAAAAAAGTAAAAATTATATTCTGGGATAGCAATAATAGCCGATGTTTGGCAAATGTGTATGTTAGAATGTGAATGACTCTGTTCTAAGTACTTTATATGCATCATCTTATTTTATTCTCACAACAACCCTATGAGGACGCTTATATGATTAGTCCTATTTTACATTTTATATATGAAGACTCTGAGGGACAGAGAGTCTGAGTAACTTACTCAGTGTCACATGAGTTGTAAATAATAGAGCTAAAACTTGACATGAGGCAGTCAGGCTCCAGAACCCACACTCTGAACCAGGCTGCCATGAACAGCAATTCAAGGGGTGCACTCTTCCACTCTCCCGGGGACTCCCCTTCCCACTATGCCACCTGGCCTCCCACACCACCATGCTGCTGCAAAGAAGCAAGAGTTGGTGACATTACAGGAGAGCAAAGGAGCCAAAAATCTTTCTGCAGGGACCCAGTTATTTAGAGAAGGGAAAGAAAATATCAGGCCATGGAGATCTTGCTCTTTGGGTTGAATGCTTGACTGAAAAGAGGGGTTTTTATTGTGGAATGCTCTCTGAGGTTACAGGATTGAGATAACACTTTGAAAGAAAACAATAAAAGCTCCTGACTGAAAAACATGTAGCTTATGTCTTCATTCCTGTTGAGATCTACGGAGGAGAACTGATAATAGTTGAAAACCAGCTGAATAAAGACTGGGGAAGAGAGGTTAACAACTGCATTAAATAGATGACTAAATCCAAAAATTCTGAAGGTAAGTAGGAGACTGAAATCAGATTTAAAACAGTCACTATATTACACAGAATTTGACAGATTTCCCAAAGCTGGCCAAATAATTTTGAAAATACCAGTTCAGTTCAACAACATTTCTGGATTGCTGTGCATCAGCTTGCTGGATGATGCTATGAAGACAAAGACAAAGAAGTTATTCTTTGTTTCCTCAACCACAGTAGGGAAGAAAGACCAGTAACCAAGCCAAAAATACAAGGCACAGTGTATTTAGTTACATTATGAAAAAACAAAACAAAACAACAACAACAACAACAACAACAAAACCCACAGAAGTAAATCAAAAGATGAAATCAGGAGAGGAAATTGTTCTGTCTATAGTCAGGAAAGGCCTTCTAGGATCCTGGCTAGATTTCTAAGGATGACCAGGTGTTTGCTAGATGGGCAAAACGGTAGGGATTGCGGTGGGAGAAGAGCATGATGGGGAAATAAAGCAGGGTGTGCAACACCTCAGGGGCATGAAATAGCATGATGCAGAAGTAAACAATTAATGGTTTGGATTCTCTGGAGGGAAGAGTGTGAAAAGGAAATGGTTGTGGGAGAGATGGGACATGAGAATGGATTTGAAGGGTTGAAACTGAAAGCAGAGAAGTTGGTTGGGGGGCCACTAAAATAGTTCAAATAAAAGATAAGTTTGCCAGTTTGAATGTATTATGTCCACCGAAATGCCATTATCTTTGATGTAATCTTGTGTGGGCAGATCTATCAGTGTTAATTGGATTGTAATTCTTTGAGTGTTTCCATGGAGATGCACCCCACCCAACTGTGGCTGATGACTCTGATTGGATAATTTCCATGAAGGTGTTGGCCCGCCCATTCAGGGTGGGTCTGAATTAAATTACTGGGGCACTATATAAGATCAGACAGAAGGAGCAAGCTGCTACAGCCAAGAGGGACACTTTGAAGAAAGCACAGGAGCTGCAGATGAGAGACATTTTGAAGACGGCCATTGAAAGCAGACTCTTGCTCCAGAGAAGCTAAGAGAGGACAAGTACCCCAAGTGCAACTAAGAGTAACGTTTTTGAGGAACTGCAGCCTAGAGAGGAACATCCTGGGAGAAAGCCATTTTGAAACCAGAACTGTGGAGCAGACGCCAGCCACGTGCCTTCCCAGCTAACAGAGGTTTTCTGGACACCATTGGCCATCCTTCCAGCGAAGGTACCTGACTGCTGATGTGTTACCTTAGACACTATATGGCCTTAAGACTGTAACTGTGTAACCAAATAAACCCCCTTTTATAAAAGCCAATCCATCTCTGGTGTTTTGCATTCTGGCAGCATTCGCAAACTACAACAATAAGGAAAGATTAGACTAGGCTAGTCTCAGTGAGGATGAAGAGTAGAGAAAACAAGTAGGAGCTAAAATCGATAGGACTTGGAAGTGAATTGCAAGAGTGAGGGAGAAAGGGAAAGACTTAAGGTGATGGCCTGATGTCCTGTCTGCATGGTGAGCAGATAGAGGACGGTGCCGGAAGGGTGGCTGAGACCGACCACGGAGGACGCAACATGAGAGGTGAGGCTGGGACCAGTTTCCGCAGAAGGGAGGTTGGAAGAGATGAGGAGTCTTTCTACAAGAGTCTTGGTTTAAGGCAGAGGTTCTGAGGGGGGAGCTTACAACTGTTCTTTGCCACTAGAATACCTGTAAAAAAGTGAAAAATATGGAAGTCACTCTACTGAACAGACTTTAAGGTGTCCCCATGCCACCCCTGGTGTTCACACCTGCATAAGCCCCTCCCTTTGAGTGTGAGAGGGACCTGTGACTAGTTTTTAACCAATAGAATATGGCAAAGGTGATGGATAGTTACTCCCATGATTACATTACTCTATTAAAGACTCCGTCTTACTAGCAGACTCACACTAGAAATTCTGTTTCCTGGCTTGATGAAATAAGTGGCCATGCTGAAGCAGCCCACCTGGCAGGGAGCTGTGGGCAGCCGCTAGGAGCTCCAGATGAAACCAGCAAGGAACCGAGTCATTCAGCCATACAGCCACAAGAAAATGAATTCATCAACAACCTAAGTGAGCTTGGAAGCAGATTCTTCCCCAGTCGAGCCTCCAGATGAGAACATCGCCTGGCTTAACCTTGATCACAGCTTGTGAGACCCTGAGCAGACAGTCCAGCTAAACCATGCCCAGACTCTTGACCCATGCAAACTATGAGATAATAAATGTGTGTTGTTTTATGCCACTTAGTTTGTGGTAATTTGTTACAGTAGCAATAGGAGACTAATACAGTCCCATGTGGGGAGAACCCAGAGTAAAACTACAACTGCCAGAGGCTTTGAGGGCTGTGAGGAAAGGAAGAAAGAAAAGAAGTCAATCTGGGAGCTGCTTCTGGGTGCTAGAGGAGGGCTGGATCTGATGCCCCTGATGGCTGCAGTTCTGGACCAGAAGGGAGCCACATGCAGACTCCTTTTCTGGCCCCCTTATCTCTGGGGGATTGGGGCTTCTCACAGAATGACAGACCAACTCACATTCTCCCTAGAAATTGTCCAGGTGGGGAGTGTGCTACAGTGCTGACACCTGCCATGTGGGGTTGAGGGTCTGCCCCTCAGAGAAAAGCTGCCCCCTGCTCAATGAACTAGGGCCCTGGGGTGGCAAAAACAGCTCCGCCCACGGGAGCCCACACTTGAGCCTTTTCTGCTTAGTGGGCCCCTGTCATTTGATCTCTGACCCCAGCAACCCCTCTTCCAAAGCTGTGCACTTCTTTCAGAAAGAAAACCCTTCTCTGCTTCCCTCTTTCCCTCCCTTGTACTCAGAAATGCCACTACTTTCAACTATTCAGGTAAAATTCAGTGGTATTTTTGGTAAAATTTTTGGGATAACCTAGCCATATTTATGTTTCAGGAACACACATCCACCCACACATACACAAGCACAAAGATACACACATGCACACACATTCACAGAAACACACACACACGCACACACGCAGACAAGGACAGAATGCTAATGTCCATTACAGAGTAACTGGGGTCCTGTCAGTTATTACATGAAGGATAACCATTACTTTGCTTAAGACCATGCCTTGATTGTTTGTTATTATGTGAAAGCATTGTGAAGAACTCAAAACTTGCTAAGAAATATATAATGCATGACATCCCAATCTTAGTTACGACAGCCACTAACAACCCTCATGGAAGCAGGAGAGCTCTGATCTCACCCACTTTTATGTTTAATAAGAATAAGGGTTCCTGTTTCCTGAGGATTTGTGATATGGCAGGTCCTGTGCTAAGTACTCGGCACACTTTCTCGCATTCATTCCTCACAACAATAACACAGAAGAGTGAATATTATTATACACAACTTTGAGAAAGAGAAACTAAGATTTGGGGAAGTCAGAGTAAGTGCAACTGAATGGTTACAAACCAGTGCCTTTACTTACACAATGAAAATCAGAAGGGTCAATGAGACTCCAACCACATTAATTATTCTTTTAGCTTTTCCTCCCAACTTAGATATAAAAGCCCTAATGATAGAGCCTAAAGTTCCATGGCTGCAAGAAAATTTTCCTCAATTTTTAAAAGGTCAGAAACTTTAAGGAGCTCCCGATGCATGCCCATGCCGTATCAGCCTGTCTACAGTTCCCTGGGTTCCTAAACCAAGAAAATCAGTTGTGCCTGCAACTTAGCACCCTCAAGAGGGCCTCCACCAATACAGATCCTCCAAAACATCTGCCCCCTCCAGCTGTGAGCTTGCAAAAGTGGAGATCAGGTCTGTCTTACTCACTATGCGAACCTCAGTACAGGCACTGAAGCAGCACTCAAGATGTATCTATTAAATAGTTGTATTAGTGAATACATGGATGGAGAGATGGAGGGATGGGCAAACAGATGGCAGAATGATGGGTGGATGGATGGAAGGATGAATGCTACAAGACCTAACTCAAGAGAGGGATGAAGACAACTTGAGCTGTTAATCCTATTCCTCATTTCTGGTCAAGGACTCTTCAGCATCTTAGGACTAATGAGATGCAAAAACATCAGTAAAGAATACTGAACTCTTCCCTTTATTCATTCTGGTCAAATGCTTCCAAGATGTATTTTAAAGTGACAGTGACCCAACGTTGTTTATTATGTTTACAGTTCAGTCAAGGAGCTTTCAAAAAAGCAGCAAATCAAATGCCATACATCTTTCCTGCCATGTTGTATCTCCAGGTGGGGGCCTTGCATGAACGGGCACATGGGTGCTTGAGGCAAGGCACATTTAAAGAGGTAAGGAAAGAGTCCTATCAACTCCCTGCCTGAACAAAATAAGTTAGTAAATTAAGCCAAGCCAGGCCTGCAAATGCCTAACTAGACACTCAAATGTCATGGTTCCAAGCCTCTCAGCCTTATCTGCATTCTTGAAGTTCAACCAGAGCCACTGGCAAGCTGGCTTCCAAGAACTGATCTCTTGATATCGAGACAGCATATGTGGAAATAACCTCAGTTCTGCTCTGTGGACAAAGGGTGTGTTGCCCCATGTGCTGAAGGCATAGTTTTCTCACCCGCTTGCATGGAGCCATGACCTCATCTTCCTTAGCCTCATGTCTCCAAAATGCATCCCTCAGAGGCCAAAGAAGCAGGCAGGCAGGGAGGCAGAGGAGGTCATTGGCGAGAAAGGTTGCTTTGTTGTGAAGTCCCTTTGGGTGGGGACATCTGCCAAACTGGCCGTATGGATCTGAGGACATGGCCTTGATGATCCTGAGGGAGGCAAACAAAGATACCCAAACTTCTTTTCACTAGACTTAATCATCAGAAAAAGCTGTTTCTTGATGAGAACTTTCATCAACCCTCTTTGGAGAGACCTCAAGGCGCCTAAATTGCTTGGGATTCTGTACCATATGGATCATCTAACACAATCAGTTTCTAAGGCCAGGAGCTATTAACTTAGGGTGCGGGTTTGCCAGAACCTCAGCCCTCCACACCTGGCTGAGTTGGTACCACCCTCCAGCTCCTCCACCACAGGAGGCCTGTGCAAGTCTCTCAGTCTAGCTGCCTTACTGTTGGCATTTGTAGGATTCTAGAAAGTTGGCATCTGGCAGACCTTACCTATTGTCCATTTCAATCTTTTCATTTTTCAGATGAGAAAATCAAATTACAAACGAGAGAAGGTCCAAAATGGACCGTGAATATTATATAAATCTTAGGATTCCCAGTGTCTGTTCAAAAATGCTTAGTTCCAGCTTAAGACAAGATTTGGATTAAGAAAGGTCAAATCAGTAACTGGGAAGTTTAGGATTCCTACCTTCTTCATTCATCTACTCTTCTCTCAGTATCTCCCCATTTCCTATATATCAACTCTAAAGTTGTTGGCCTGGGATGGGAATAGAAAATAGATTTCATCTCAAAGCCAAATCACATGCATTGGCCGAAGGTGCCTGGAGAAGCATGACTGATCAGCAATGTTCTTCCTGGACAAAGGAATGGAGAACTGCCCACTGCCACTCCTGGCCTGGACTTGAAGATCCACCCTTATCTAGCCTTGCCCTACCCATCTCGCCTCACTTTTTCTTTCTCCCAAATAAAGACACTCTGCTGGAGTCAGAGTCTGACTCTGGCTTCCCACAGAACCATAACTGTGCTTTTTTAATTTCTGCTTCTGGACTTTCTTCTTTTAAGTAGTTTCCAGCTCCCTGTGACTCTCCCCATCCATCAAATCAAATCACAAGGCCTATTTCTCTGACTACAACAGCCCACACAAATACCACTGAGTTGTGACTGGACCATACAACTTAGCATTTAATTTCAGTCTTGCCTGGTGCATGGAGTGGTTCCTTTGTGCCAGTCTCTTCTCCCCACCTAGGGAGGTGTTCGTGGTGTCCTCAAGAATAGAATGGACACAATAAGTCAACGTGAACAGTGAATATTAGTTTTAATTTTTAAATAAGAGATGTATATTGCATCATAGAGGAGAATGGGGACCCACAGATTCCCTCCCCTTTGCCTCTTCCCTTCTCATTCATTCAACCAAGACTTCCTTCTAAGTTCATTCATCGCTAGCTTCAGAGGAAAGCAGCATTTTCTAAAAACCAAACCCAAGTGTATGCCTAAGAAAATTAATTTAATATAAATGTTTGGCGCCTAAGTCAGTCAAAGAGATTGTTAAAGCCTTCCAAGTACAGCCTTAACTTCTCCCAGCTTAAGCTAAGCAGATGTTAACTGTCATTTATTCCAGGATTTGGTCCTCAGAATTCAGGAAGGAAGTCAGATATAGATAATATCCCTGAAGATTTTTGCTTTAGCTCTCTATTTAGAAAAACCTTCATCCAACAATGTGCATAATTTATTCCACTTAGCAAAAACCCACACACAATTTTTCTCATGAAAAATCCACACACAATTATCACAAATATTATTATAAGTATAAATACTAAATATTGTACTATTTATACAGTGGCCCTCTTTAAGAAAGTCAGAAATTTGGGTTGTGGGGTAAGGGAAAGGGGAATCAAAATTCAAGGTCTTTTACTATTATTAAAGCCTACTCATATTTTTTCGTTTCGTTTTTGTCAGGATTCTCGGTGCCTGTTGGCCAATGGAACTGGCTGGTAGACTTTTTCAGCTCTCTTCTCTCCTTCATCCGCCTCCCTCTCTCCAACAGCATCCTTTGTTTTCCACCGTGAGTGCCAGTAATACCAATAACAGCAGAACCTTCGAGCAGCTTCCCAGGGTGTCGCCTCATGCTCCCTTAGACACTTAGGTTGGCCCCCTCCAGTCATCTCCACAGTCTGGAAGGTTCGCTTCATGTACCCTCTGCTTTCCGTCATTCGAAAACTTTTTTTTAAATGATTGGCCAATCCAGCCTCGCACATCAAGAAGAACCAGAAGAGGAAAGGAGTTACTCTCCCCTAGGCCAGAGCTGATGGAGGCTGACAGAAGCTCTGTTGTCAGGAAACAGAAGGCTGTCCCGGGCCAGTTGTGTTCAGACTGTGTGTTTCTAAGAACCCAGCCAAGCTCCCTAGGAGGTGAGGGGGCAGGTATTTGAGGCAGCGGCCTGGTAGGCAGGCAGGCTCTGAGTGTCCCTCAATACCCTCACCCCAAATGAGAGCTCCTCTGCTATCACCCACTGTGGTACAGACTGAGGTTCTGAGTCAAATGATTGCATCAAAAGGCCCTTTTGCTTTTAAGAAGAAAAAAGGAAACTGATCTAATGAATACCTCATCACCTTAGAATTCCATGGCACTCAAAATGGTTTTTAAAAAAGCATTTGCTCAAAATATCTTTGGAATGGAAAGATGTGGAGGATATATATAGAAACTAGGTACAAAATTTGGGTCAACTGTTCTATAAGAAAAGGGAACCTGTGACGGTAAAACTAAAAAACATTTGCTGAAAAGTCTGTTTGACAATACTGTCTCATAGATTTTTGTTTTTCAAAGTCTGACAATTTCAAAAATAAATAATTTTGGAATCAATGAAAGCTTCTTACTGCACCAGGTAAGAGCATCACAAACAAAGCAAAGGAAGAGAACCCAAATTAAAAAACCCTCCTAGCTACTATCACCATCATCTAACTTTTATAATGAGGATATTTACCACCCAAAACATGAGAAGGACATGAACTCAGAAGAGAGGATAGTCCTTTAAATGAAAGAAGTTTAGTTTCATGAAAAATTCATCATCTGGCCTGATTTTTCTCACTTTTCTGCAGACAAGTGAAAAATTCCATCAGGGCCCGGTCACTGGGACCTAACATCCCAGCGGATGGTGGGAATACACAGAGGGGGAAGGGATGTGGGTCAGACAGGCCCACTTGTGTGCTTCCCAGGGCCTCCTTTTTCTCCAGTAACTGGCTGGAGGGCCTCTGAGGGTCTGGAGTCTTGCTCCCTCCGTCAAGTCTGGTCAGAGTCTGGGAGCCTACACGGCAGTGTTTGTGGAGCCAAAGTGGAGATTAAGTCATGTTTTAGAGGTGACCTCTGTCCACCCCTTTCTGCAGACATCCCCTCCCCACCTAGAAGCTTTTTTTGTTCTAGATGAGCCTCTCCCTGCCAACACAGCCCCCCACCCACCCCTGCACATCCACCATCACCTCCTGACCCCCCCCACACCCGCCACTGGTGCATTCTCCTCAAATGGACCTGGTCTTTGTTGTTCTAATTAGATTATCTCGGCCTTAGGGACCTAAAGGACAGCCCCCAGTAGCCCTGGCTGGAAAGGCAGGTCGCATAATCCCTGTTATCAAGAGCCTTGTCATTTAGCATGTAGATCAACTAATTCTTTCAATACCAGGGGAGCAATTGTGCATCTTAATATTGATTTTTTGGAGATATAATCTCCTACATTCCTGAGTCAGACTCACTTACTGAAGCTAAAAGGTTCCACTTACTATATTATGAAACCACTCTCCCACCCCCGTCAGACGCTGCATCCCAATTTAATGTTACAAAGCCGGACAAATCTGAAGGACTTTGTGTTTTTCCACTTGGTCAGATTTCAAAGTGCATATCCAGTTGAGGAGAAACAGGAAAAAACAAACAAACAAACAACAACAACAAAAACAAATCCTGGCTATTTTAAGATAGGGGGCTTGTTTTGGGAGTGAAGTGGCATATTGCTGCCTTCCGCCATCCCCCCCCTCCGCCCCCGCCCACACTTCCTCCACTCCCTCAGTTTTAGGGTACAGTGAACCTGGGCTGGTAATTCAATAAAGCCAGCTTATCAGGGCTCTACATTTCATAATGAATTAGGAAGCTGGGCTTTCAAATGAAGCTGGGGGTGTTCTCTTAATCCATGCCAAAGAAGACAGGGATATGAGGCAAAGAAAGAAAATTTTGGACTACAGCAGTAAGAAAGAATGCTACCTTCTCAAAGGGTCAAAACGCACTGTGATTTGGGGCAGGTGTTGGTGTTGATTCTATATTTATGAAAGGGTGTGAGGCAAAGGCAAAGAGCAGCTAAGGGCTGAATGTACAATTTGCTGTACCCAGAAAGCTCAGTGCCCCTATAAAATGATAGGGTGCCTGCTGTCTGAGTGTGCAATAAAGTACATCATCATTCACTGTAATAACAATCATCATAACTCTTTCCACTCTTCATTGAGAACTTGCCATGAGCTTGGCACTGTGCAGCACAGTGTGTACTGAGTACCTTACACTATCCCACTTAATCCTCACAACAAGCTTGGGAGGCATGTTCTATTAATTATTCACACATTACAGATAAGACTACTGAGGCCCAGAGAGATTAGATGATTTGCTCAAGGTTCCAAGGCCAATAAATGGCACAGCTCGATTCCAACCCCAGGTTGTCTGTCTAACTCCTAAAGTTGTAGTCCTAACTAGAAACCTGCTCTTCATGCTTCTGCTGGCTGATAGGGGCTCCATTCATTTATTCTGCTATTTGTTCTTTCATTCTAAGGTGATTGCTCATCTTCCAGACCCTCAGTGCCAGGGACAACAAGCAAAGCACAGTGAAGGTGCAGGGTGGGAAAGAGACAGCAAAATAAATACTAATAAATACAAATAAGGTGACTCCTACTCCCATAGAGAGATGGAGTAAATGCAGCAGGAATGCTGGGCAGGGTCTTTCTTTCCATGGGATTCAGGCAGATTTCACAGGTTTGGGGGTATAAGTTGTTTTGTTTTGAAGAAATCCTGGTAATTAGATGCCTAAGCAAGAATGGGGAAAGGACAGAGCTAAAAGAAATTCTCTTTAGAAATGTGTTCTGTATAAAACTAACAAAATTGTGCCGCTTCCCTTTTTAGGTGCCCTTTGTATTCATGTGGAATCTTCTACCAGTGAATATCCAAGAACATGTATATATATTCTTCTACATGTGAACACCGTTTGCACATTTTACTGCCTGCAAACTCTTCAACCGAAGTATTCAAGCAGATGAGCAGATGCAGGGGGCTTCAAATCACTCTTAATGGAGATCTGCCATGCACTGGGGACCAGATACTAAGATAATAACTTTTTTTTTTTTTTGGGTAATTACTCTCCATGTGTTTAAGAAGGGAAGAGTTATAGTCCCCTTTGTCGTGCAAGTATAATGCAGTTTGTGGTCAAAAAGACTTCTATACCAGGACCTATAACTTTTACCGCATGGTTTCTTTGACATGTCTGTCTTGTGATGCTGGACTGCACAGTCTTTGCAGGAGATAACGTAAGGGCTTAATGCAGTGAGTTCAGTAGCTTGGCACATAGTAAGTGCTCGAGAAATATTTGTTAAAAATTTTAAAAAGAATGCACAAATGAATGAATTAATCTCTTTGAAGCAAATGATACACCTATTGTGCCATGGCCACATATTTTTCTAGAATAGCCCTGACTTTAAATATTCTGTTCTCCTGTCCCCACCAATCATCAAAACAGACTGGCCATTTTAATATTTGAGCCTCCCTATATCAGTCCGTTTTCATGCTCCAAAAGCGATTGCAAACACGCTTTGTCAGAACCATGGGTCCCACTTTTCCTGCTGGGAAGTATGGTCACCCCTTCAACAACAGAGAAGCAGGTTCTTGGATGTGAAGGCAGACACCATCAATGGCCCAGCAACAAGGGGCAAGAAGTACAACCTAACAATTTGGTTTTTAGTAGTCTTTTGTACTTTCCTTAAGGAAAAAGAACACTTTAAATACATGACAGCATTTATTCACTCATCAGCAAACACTTATTGAATGGTCTGAATATTACGAACAGGATCCACCATAGAAAATCATAAATAAAACATATGAGGGAATTTCACTGAAAATATCTGACTTGTTAGCCTTGCTCACCATCCAGTTCATATTTGGCCAACATCATTTTTAGCAATTCGGAGACTTAGACATTGAAGAAGTCACAACAGAGTAGCGGTCATGGAGAATTCCAGGCCTTTAGTGGACATCTGTCATATTCTTGCCTGCCCATCAACTTTTAAATAACGTTCCTATATTAATTGACATATCCGAGTCACCTCAGAGTAGAAGTTTGAAATGAAATTTGTCCCTTCCTTGCAGCTAAGATTCAGCATGTGACCTAGGCGTCCACCAGTTAGGTGCTCCTGGGCAAGACTTCCACATGGAAGAGAACCACAGAAGGAACCAGGCTGCATTTGGATGTTCCATCTTTGCCAGCTCAAGTGGTGGCAGAGGCAATTTTCACTGGGTGAAAGATCAAGATCTTGTTGCAGAAATGGCATCAACATGGGCAGTAGGAGCAGTGCAGTAAAGTTGGATCTTGGATACTTTGCACCCGGCAGCGGCAAAGATGGTGGTTTCCTCATCAGGCCACGTTCTCCACAGGGCTTGGGGCACTGCTCCCAGGATCTGAGCTTCAAGTCCCTTTCCCCAGCCCTTCTCGCAGTTCTGCAAATTCCCTCATATCCTTTAATAAATCCCTCGCCTGTTTAAACTAGTCAGAGGGGATCCTGGTTATTCTGTAAAAAGGAACATGAACTGTTACAAAGGGTAACATCCAAAAGTAAAAATAATCTTAACTTGGCACCCATATAGAGCACATTATCAGAAAGCCCAGTGTGATCTTTGTGTCTTCATGTGCTGAAACAATGGGGTGAGAAGTCAAAATGGTTCAATCATACAAAAGTCCTAACACATGTTTGTTGTAACATAGGTAGGGTTTTTTGGTTGGCCATATGACTGGATTTAAGCACTGTTTTGAAGATAATCTTGAGCTTCCTGTTATTTAAGTAAACACTGATTTGAAATAAGCAAACGGTTGTTTCCCGGGACTGAACTATGGTTCCCCAGCTTTAATGCAGGGTTAAGTTACAGTGTTTTATAAATTGTTAATACCTGGGTTTATCTAAATTGTTTAAATCTAAGGCTGATTTGGAGAAGCTAATTTTAAAGGCAACCAGTATTTCTGTTTAGCTTGACATAAATCTTTATAGTGAAAGAATCAATTGGTTATTACATGAAAACTCTATTTATGAAAGCAAGATCAGGCCTCTGCTCCCCCCACACTCCATCCTGCAAAATTTTCTTTATAAGGAATTGAAGTTAAAATGTCCAAACAGCTTTCAAAGTCTGATCTTACCCCTACACAGTCCTCTGTGTTCTTTGAGCCCCCACTAAAACTCCTCCTGATCCCCAGCTGGAAGAGCTTTCTCCTCTTCTGGGCTCTGAAAGTACCTTATCCACGGCTCCCTGACAACACCTCCTTCTACCCTGGATTAGAGTTATCTATCCACACGTCTGATTTCCCTTTCTAGATGGGAAGTTCCTGAAGGACACTTCTGATCTATCATCGGTGCCCACGGGACCCAGCAACAAAATAGAAAAGTGTTCCTGTGGCTTAATAAGAAGACCCCCTTTCCAAAACTATTTTCCAACTATCCTTTCTCCAGTGCTGATGGCCAGGCCTCTGGACTTGTGCTCTCCTTCATGTTAGCCTCAAATATCTGCAGCAAGACCTTCACCAAATTTCCTTCATACTACCCCTCATCAACAATAATCAAAATGTGAAAACACAGGGAACTAGAGAACCACTTTGCCGGAAAGCCTTGGAAGAAATGGACTTCAGATGCCAGCTGGCTCACTCATAAGGGCCACGCAGTACAGACCCCAGCCATGGCTTCTGGTGGCCGTAGCTGAGGCCTGGACTGATCTCTGCCATGTTCTGAGCAAAGGCACAAGCTCTTCTGCAGGCTGGAGGGAGAAAAAGGTAATCATTGTTTGCTTTTGTTCAGTTCCAGTTTGTTTCATTTAAAAACTCTGCTTTTGCTGAAGTGCAATTTTTTCTTAAATACCAACACCAGCCATTAAAACTACTTGCTTCTCCTTCCAACTTTGCTAAAAATGGGGGGAAGTTAAAGTTCATTTGGATATGGTACAGATTCTAATAACCGACATCAACACACTAAACTAATGTGCTCTATTGCCTTTCTTTAAAAAGTCTTCAGTATTTATGCTTTTAGGAGCAAAAAGGAAAAGGGAGCACTCAAATTTATCTGCATCTTGTCCTTTGAGAAGAAAACCCATAAATACTACCCAAGAGACACGTATTATTCCCTTTAAAATAAAGAAATGGAGCAAAATAATTTGTAGGCATCCAAGAAATTCTAACATATTCCATAGGTTAGAATATCTACTCTACCTCCAGCTGCATCAGTTGGTCAAGAAGTAAATGAGATGCCTTCAAAAGCCCTCAGAATTACTTAATTAGTTTACAAATGTGCCTAGCACTGTAGTGGTAAATTCCTTATAAGTGGATTCAATTGAAATAAATCAAAAACTGTTAGAGAAGAAATAAGGAAGTCTTCTTGCCATAAAAAAAAGATATGCCTCTTAGCCCTGGCTGCTAACAACTTTTATCCAGAGAAATCATTTAGGCATGATAATGGAAATTCAGTAGATTACCCAGGAAGTGCTGAGGTTTGCAAAAGCTAACTTGGTTGCAAGAGGACAAGGTGGGGTTGATCTTCTAAGGCTGACATGTAACTTTGTCCTGGATAGTGATGATGGATGAACCCCAAGGACCAACGTGAATAAACAGTGCTGGTGTCGCACGGTGGTCTGAGGACAGAGCAGGGTATGGGCAGTGACTGAGAAGATATTTCCAAGGTATTCCTAACTCTCACAGCAAGGCTCTGAAAGTGACCCTTAAATGAAGCCACAGAAGAGTTTAGGGCTTTGACCTGAGACAAATATAGATGGCCAAGCATCTGAAATCTAGGACTCCAAATCCTTTAGTCAGATTTGGAAATCTTCCTGGAGCAGGGAACTTTAACAGCATAATATTAAGAGCTAGGATGTTGGAATCAGACATCCCCATTTCAGATCCCAATTTGGTTCTGTCACTAAATAGCTGTGCAGCTTTATAAAAGAAGTTTAACTTCTCTGAGTCTCAGTTTCCTCACCTACCAAGTGGACATAATAATAATACCTATCTGAATTAATTAGGATTAGGTTTCTATGCAAGTGACAGAATATGTATGTTAGAAGTTTTAACAAGACAGAAGTTTATGTCTCTTTCCATGTAAACATAGCAGTCCATAGCTGGTATGGAGATACCACATCATAAAAATCTCAGTCTTCTCCAATTCATGACTTTCACCTCCTGGCCCAAAATGGCTGCTCCAGCTCCAGTCCTCACATCTGTATTCTGCACAGATGAAGGAGGAAAAGGGATAAGAAGGGAATGACCTTTCCCTTTATGGAAATTTTCTGCAAACTGCATACCACTCCAACTTACTTTCCTTTGGTCTGAACTTTGTCACATGGCCATATATCACTGCATGAGAGGATGGTAAATACAATATGGTCTTTATTCTGGAGGGCCATGTGCACAGCTGAAATCTGGAAAGCCTGTTACTCAGAAGAAGGCTATGTGAAGATGAAGAACAATCATGCTGGTAAAGAGCTTTGTACAGCACCTTGGCCACAGGAAGTGCTCATGGTGGACCACGGCTGCTTGCTTCACCCAACGCAACAGCAATGTTTGGCTCTACGCTGCCAGAAGGCAGATACAGGATGGGTAGAGAAGTTATCTGTGGAGTGTGGATGCTCCACAGGGCTGCTAGGGAGCAGGGATGAGACCAGGGTGAAGTGAGTGAGGCAAATGCCTCAAAGGTAAAATGTAAGGGGAGGGGGACCAAAAAATTCAGTATTCAAGAAGAGTGATATTATAAAAAATCAAAATTAATGCAAAAAATCCACAACGAAAAAAATATATCAAAAATTTAAATAAAAGACTGGATCCAGCTCTGCACTTAAACAACTCCCTTCAGTTGCTTCCCACTAATTCTGGCCCTGTCAGATCCTGTTGTTCCTGGCAGCCTTTCCTCAGACCTGGGAGAATTAATGCAGTATTTAAAGAGGATTAATTTAAAATCTGGGAAATATATCTGCAATAATTAAATAGGGCCCAACAAAATGTAAAATCTCCAGGGCATATGGATAGCTTTAATCTAAAATTTGCTTTAAAGAAAAACACTACTCTTTTTGAAATTACAAAATCCATACTACCTAAATCACAAGAAAGAAAATCTAAAACGGTATCACTAAGATATAACCCTAATTAATATTGTAGAATCTATCTTTGCAGCTTTTAAAAGCAGTCTATATATTTTCATTTTAAATTGAGTCATTCAGTATATATTGTAACCTGCATTTTCATTTTACCACTATTTCTGTACCATTAAATATTTTTCTAGAATAAATTTCTCATCTATTACTCCACTGTGTGTATATAACAAATTCAGATTGTTCTAATTTATTTGTTCTGCAATAAATATCCTTATAATTAAATAGTTTTTGCAATTATTTGCTTATTTACTTGGTATAAATTCCAAGAAGGGGAATTGCTAGTCAACTTTCTTAAGGTTGCCAAATCACCTTTTTGAAGTTTCTACCAATTTTTACATTCTACCCAGAAGCATGTAAGACTACCTGTTTCCCATATCCCTGATAACGTCAAGTACAATCAATTGCTAAGAGAAATCAAAGGACACCTAAATAAATGGAAGGACATTCTGTGTTAACAGATGGGAAGACCAAATACTGTTAAGATGTCAATTTTACCCAAATCAATTTAAAGATTCAACACAATCCGAATCAAAATTACAATAGTCTTCTTTGCAGAAATGGAAAAGCCAATCATCAAATTTATACAGAAGGGTAAGAGGCCCTGAATAGCTAAAGCCATCTTGAAAAAGAAGAATGAAGTTGGAGGACTCACTTGCCAATCTTACAACATATTACAAAGCCACAGTAATCAAAACAGCATGGTACTGGTTCAAGGAGAGACATAGAGACCAACAGAGTTGAAAGAAGAGCTCAGAAATCAACCCTCTTTGTACAGGTTGGCATGAAACCCTGATACACCCAGAGTAATTTGGGGAGAGAATAAAAAGTATTTGCAAAGCCCCCTTGAGGGACTGGGGGGAAATGTGGAAATATTAAACTTCCCCAGCTGGGGAATTACTGATATTCTCACAAGCACTGGGGACTACAATTGTAGTAGGCCAAGCCCTCAATCTTGGGGCTTCCCCTTATGAAGCTTGTTACTGCAAAGGAGAGGCTAAGCCTATTTATTATTGTGCCTAAGAGTCTCCCCCAGAGAACCTTTTTTGTTGTTCAGACATGGCCTCTCTCACTAGGCCAACTTGGCAAGTAAACTCACTGCCGTCCCCCCTACATGGGACATGACTCCTGGGGTCATGTAAATCTCCCTGGCAATGTGGGACATGACTCCTGGGGATGAGCCTGGACCTGGTATCGAGGGATTGAGAAAATTTTCTTGACCAAAAGGGGGAAGAGAAATGAAACAAAATAAAGTTTCAGTGGCTGAGATATCTCAAATGCACTCAACTGCCTTTCTTTAAAAAGTCTCCATATGCAAAAGAATGAAGGTGGACCCCTGCCTCACACCATATATAAAAATCAACTCAAAATGATCAAAGGCCTAAATATAAGAACTGGAAGTATAAAACTCCTAAAAGAAAAAAAAAGGGAGGCACCTTCAGGACCTTGTGTTAGGCAATGGATTCTGAGACTTTATACTCAAAGCACAAGCAACAAAAGAAAAAATAGTTAACTAGAACCTCATGAAAATTTAAAAACTTTTTCAAGAAAGTAAAACAACAACCTACACAATGGGAGAAAATATTTGGAAACCATATATCTGAAAAGGTTTAATATCCAGAACATATAAAGAAATCTTACAACTCAACAATATAAAGGCAAACAACCCATTTTAAAAATGCAAAAAAGATTTAAACAGGCATTTCTTCAAAGAAGATATACAAATGGCAAAAAGCACATGAAAAGATGCTCAACATCATTAGCTATTAGGAACGGCATAACAAAACCACAATGAGATACTATTATATACTGGAATGGCTACTTAAAAAGAACCGGAAAATTATAAATGTTGGAGAAGATATGGAGAAATAGGAACATTCCTTCATTGTTGTTAGGAATATAAAATGGTGCAGCCACTGTGGAAGACAGTTTGGCATTTCCTCAGAAAATTAAGTGTAGAATTACCATATGATCTGGCAATCTCACATCCAGGTATAAACCCAAAAGAAGTAAAAGCAGGAACTCGAACACGTATTTGCATACCACTGTTCATAGCAGCATTACTCACAACTGATAAAGACGGAAGCAATCCAAGTGCTTATCAACCCATGAATGGACAAATAAAATAGAATATACATTCAATGGAATATTATTCAGTCATAAAAAAGCATAAAGTTCTGATACATGCAACAACATGAATGAAAGTTGAGGGCATTATGTTGACTGAAATAAGCCAGACACAAAAGGACAAATATTGTATGATCTCACTGATATAAAATACTTATAGTAAGCAAATTCATAGAGTTAGAAATTAGAATATAGGTTACTATGGCCTGGGATACGGACAGCAAATGGCGAGTTAATGCTTAAATTGTACAGAGTTTCTATTTTCTAAATAAAATAAATATAAAATAATAATATATAAAATAATAAATCATAAAGTTTTGGTAACGTGTGGTGGTGAACATCATTAACAGCACTGAATTATGTATTTTAATATAGTTAAAAAGGGGAAATTTTAAGTTTATATATGTTGCTAGAATAATACTTAAAAGACTATACAACACCGTGAATCCTATCGTAAACAATAGACTATCGTACATTATAAAAATGTTCTTTCATGAATTGAAACAAATGTACCACACTAAAGCAGGGTGTTAATAATATGGTGATATCTGGGAACTCTGCATTTTATGTTTGATTTTTCTGTAAAACTACAGGTTCTCCAATTAAAAAAAAGATATTTGCCACAAAAAAGAATCAATTTGTAAAGAAAACTGGATGAATTTGTTTTAAACACTATATATAAAATCACTTTGGGGTTGAAATAACTATATTTTTTTATGACACAAGAGAGGGGTACTTTAGGATAAGCTTTGAACTATGCTAATGGTCTAGAGCAGTATTTCTCATATTTGAATAATACTGAATTCTTAAAGAATTCTCAATACTGAATTATTATTATACTGTTATATAAATATGTACAAACCAAAAACCAGAGAAAAATTATTTGTGCTTATAGTTGTTTTATTAAAGCAAAATTGTAAATTAAATACAATTAAAACTGTAAAGCCAGGAAATTTCAAATTGTAAACATTAAAGAAACATGACAAATGGTGGCTGAAATTAGATCACAGGTGTGTTAGATTTAATAGTAAAAAGTTGTAGCCACACATTGGCATCTATATTTATTTTGCTACCCTATTTTTACTTTTAAAAAACTAATACAAAGAAAATACTTCAATTATACTTATGCCTACTCATAAAATTATCTCAATTATAAGAGTAAAAACTATCAAGGTTAGTCGACTAGTTCAGGAAAATCGTTAACTCACCCAATAACAAACTCTGCCAATGAGCAAATCTTCAATACCAATTTTAATAAAGTTAGGAAGGGAAAAAAGTGCTCAGTAAATATGTGTTGAATGAATGATGGTGTCCAATAATTTGTAAAAGTTCCTTACATATCAAAGGAATTAATTTTTAGGATGGTTTCAAATATATTTCTCAGTTTATCATGTGTCTTTTAGTCTTGTTTATTGTGTTTTCTGCTTGTAGTAGTTTTTTTTTAAATCAAATTAGTCAATGTTTTCCTTTGTTTTTTCTCCTTCTGTTAGGATTAGAGATTTGCATTTGTCAAGACTGTGTGTGTGTACATCAATTGTTTTCTTCTAACTTTCCTACATACCTACTTTTTGTACACTCATGTTTTTGAATCATGTGGATCTTACTTTGCTCTATAGTGTGAACTAGAGAACCAATATCATTTTTTCCATATGGTTAGTAATTCATCTCAAAAGTATTAAAAAAGAACACACCATGATCAAGTAAGTTTATTGCAGAAGTACAAGAATGATACAACTTTAGAAAATCAGTTAACATAATTAATCATATTACCAGGACAAGGAAAAATATTACTGCTGGATTTATTTGTCCTTTCCCAACTGACTTGAAGTACCACTTTCTTTGACTTGAAATCCCACATCCTAACCAAGTTTGGATCTGATTCTGCACTTGTGGTTCTCTTCCTCAGGTCCACCTCTCTCCGCACAGCGCCACATTCCTTTTTTGAGCTATCAGAATAGACAATTCCCTCACCATTATACGTTCAGAAAAATTTATCAGTTTTTCTCCAGGGTTCATTATTTCAGGAACACTTAAGAATTATATATTTACATTTTCTCCAAAACCCCCATTCAGGTTTGATTATATTGTATAACATTTACCAGATTAATTTGGTAATAAAATAAATCCTTATAAAAATTTTCATATACAGGGATGTGGTATGTCCCACATTAAGGAGAGTTTTATAGATTCCTCATATATGTCCTGCATATTTCCTATTAAATTTATTCCTAGATATTTTATATTGTTAATTACCAATGAGAAACGGGATGTTCTCCCTCCATTTATATTTATTTTCTCCCTGTTTTTTGCTCTAATATAGGCAAGCTGTTCTGCTTATGTTTATTTTTTAATAAGCCACTTTACTTGTAATATTCATTGTAGTTGATTTTCTCAGTTTTTCAAGATACACAAATGTCTTCTGCAAAAAATGTCATTCTTTCCTCTTTTATCAATATTTATACATCTAATTTTGTTTTCTTGTCTTATTGCCACTCTCTAAACTTCTAAAACAATGTTCATTAGTCATGGTTACAGTATGCATCTTTGTCTTGTTCTTGACTTGAGGGGAAATACTTTTATTTTTGCATTATTAATTTTACTGTATTAATTTCCAGATTCTTAATGGGAAAATCTTTCTACTACTCTTTAACTAAGATGATTGTTTTTAAAATCAGGAATAGATGTTGGATTTTATTGAATGGTTTTCTGACATCAATAAAAGTACTAATATTTTTCCTTGTCCTGGTAATATGATTAATTATATTAACTTAAAGTCTTAGTATAATCAAATCTTAATCAAGTCTCCCTTGCATCTCTCACAGTTTCTACTTACATGTTTTGATGTTATGTTGCTCTGCATTTTTAAAGGGTCATAAAATGAATTTTTATGTGTGGACTTGTAAAGTAAAACCTTACATCATAATGAGAGCATCTGCCCATTACATGTGTCTGAGGCACTGTGTGCCAGTTTGAATGTATTATGTCCCCCCAAATGCCATTATCTTTGATGTAATCTTGTGTGGGCAGACCTATCAGTGTTAATTAGATTGTAATTCTTTGAGTGTTTCCATGGAGATGTGCCCCTCCCAACTGTGGGTGATGACTCTGATGGGATAATTCCCATGGAGGTGTTGGTCCACCCATTCAGGGTGGGTCTGAATTAAATTACTGGAGCACTACATAAGATCAGACAGAAGGAGCAAGCTAGTACAACCAAGAGGGACACTTTGAAGAATGCACAGGAGCTGAGAGAGTAGCTGCAGCTGAGAGACAGTTTGAAGATGACCATTGAAAGCAGACTTTTGCTCCAGAGACGACAAGAGAGGAAAACACCCCAAGAGCAACTAAGAGTGACATTTTTGAGGAACTGCAGCCTAGAGAGGAATGTCCTGGGAGAAAGCCATTTTGAAACCATAACTCTGGAGCAGATGCCAGCCACATGCCTTCCTAGCTAACAGAGGTTTTCCAAATGCCGTTGGCCACCCTCCAGTGAAGGTACCTGATTGTTGATGACTTACTATGGACACTTTATGGCCTTAAGACTATAACTTCGTAACCAAATAAACCCCTTTAATAAAAGCCAATCCATTTCTGGTGTTTTACATTCTGGCAGCATTAGCAAACCAGAACACACTGTTTTGTTCCAAATCATTTTTTTAAATGTAGCACAAAACAAGCATTTGTTCCACTTAATGTTTCTTCCCTTGAATTCATTGTCTGATATTCATATTACCAACCTTGCGTTCTTTTTGCCTGTATTACCAAGTATATTTCTGCATATTCCCTTTAAAAACTTATTTTCAAACTTTGTGTTACTTTAAGTGTGACTCTTGTAAGCATATTATATTTAACTCAATCTAAACATATTATATTTATATATATTTATATAAATATATTTAACTGAATCTAAACATTATATTTATATATTTTATACTTATATATTTATATATGTAAATATTATATTTAACTGAATCTAAATATCTTTGTCTTTTGTGATGACAGTTTAAAAATCAATAATAGTTATTATGAATTTAATAGTTTTGTTCTTGTCCTGGTATTAGTTTTTCTGTTATACATGAGTGTGTATGCATGTGCTTTTCTTTTCCTTTATTTTTCTGTTCCCTTTAAATAATAACACAGGATATTATAAATACTGAAATTTTCTCATCTGCAGGTAGTTATGGCTAGACAGATAATGAACAAATTATCTACCCTCACCTACTCTGAAGAAATATTTACACTAACAAAATACAACTGAAGTGTCAATATTTCACAAAAGTGCCAGAGTCATTGCTAATAATAAGCTACAACTGACACAAAAAAAAGAAAAAGGAAATTATAAACGCATTTTAAAATGCATGAAAGACACTCTCCTTCTGAAAGAAAAAAGGGAAGGGCCACAGAGCTGGTTCCCATGGAAGAATTAGAATGAGTTTAGAATAACTGAGATATTTTTTAATTAGTTTAACAAGTTTTCTCTGTTGACCCAGAACTAGTAACCCTGGCTGTTTGGCCATATTTCCACTATTAATTCGATGTAAAAATTTACCACCACTGGTGTCCGTGCTCCCCGGACTATCTATGGGCAAGTGCACTAAGCCACAAATCTTTGATTGGGTGGTGTGACTGCAGGACAAAACAGCCTGCCCAGAAAAGTTGCAAAATCAGTGGTGGGGTCACAGTTGGTGCCCTGCTCATGATTTCTCACCTGTACCTTGAGTTTGCCTCATATCCAAACAAGACAGAGTCCCTAACTCCTTCCTGGTCCTGATCCGTGGTCCGAACTAGTCCTGCTCTGCCCACGGCCTCCTCAGAAATGACACACTTAGAACTGCTCTGCTGACCGGTTTGGATTTTTACCATCTTCTGGTGGGTGGACTATGTATGGCGTGTATTCTGAGAGAAGCAAGTACAGAGAGTATTGTCAGAGCACAGAATGAAGACATCAAGCCCAGCCTGGAAGGAGAGCTCCCTGAGAGAGAAAATCCCTGCTGAACAGGCAGAACAACAACAGGGGCTTGCCGGACCTGGAGTGGAGGTGGAGAAGCAGAACTGTCACTCCTGGATGACTAGACCAGATGCTGGACTATTTTAGAAAATGTGGCCACCGTAACCATGAGCCTGAACTGTGTATATGCACACTGCTCAAGTATATTATTCAAAGAGTTAAAAACAGGACTCTCTTGCAAATATACAATGAATGAACATCTGTCAAAAAGATTTTATTCAACTCGTTAATTAATGAGAGAATGTTAAGACCGATTGAAAGGAGAATTTGAAGAAAAAAATTTCAAGGCTAAAGGGAATTTGCTAACAGATGCAAAACTGGTTAATATCTGAAAAGGCATTGAAATGTAATGGTTGGGGTTATCTTTTCTATATCTACTGGATGACATTTATTTGCTTTGCTGTGGACAAGAACCATTTGCATAACTGTCATGTTTTCTACAAGTAAATAGCCTAATCAATAGCAAGTCAAATCAGAAGCTCACACTTCATGCCAGACAATGCCTGGTACTCACTAAAAGGACACACAATAGTCTCTTTGGCCCATTCAAGTTTGGGGCATTTTTTCTTCCTGAAAACATCTTTTTAAATTGTGGGAAAAAAAATACTTTTAATTTTAATTTCCAACAAAGTCATTAACTCTATTGAGTGGCCAAATGAGTGTGACCCCCTCCAAAGCCGCTAACTGTGGATCCCCTCTCCATGCCTGGATTCAGGTCTGGCCTACGTTCCAATCATCTCCACCATGTGTCCCAGGAAGGTCATTTGGGTTTACTCTTGCTATCGAGGGTAACACATTCAATAAATTCTTAAGCTCTTGTCATCTCCCCAGCAGCCTTTTGTGGTCCTTTTAACAGTCTGCTGGGCAGAGCAGAAAGAGACAGGCTGCTCTGGGCAGTGTTGGACAGCACAGCTCTTTGTCTCTTGTTGTCAGCCAGCCCTGTCACTACACGGCCCTCCAGGCGGCATGCCTTTGATGGGCTATCTCCCCCTCAAGTCTCAGCAACCCGGCAGTGTTTGGAGAAACACCAGCCCTGCGCTGCTCCTTCTCGTACAATCATCCCACTATAATAAGATGTGCCACCAACCTAGTCCCATGTGTTTGTTGAGGACACCATGGAGGAGTCCGTCGATGTAAGGAGATGCTTCCTGTTCTCAAAGAGCTCTCCTTCTGTTAAGGGGATGAACCATACACAAGAACAGGGGGCCGAGCCCAGAAAGATCACTGAAGGGAGACCTAAGTCAAAAACTTCTACTCGGCTACTTGTGTGCTCTTGGGCAGGTTATTTATTTATTCCTAACATCATTATTGAAGTGTAATTTCCATACCAGAAAATCTACATAATGTTAAGTCCTGCAAGTTTATTTTTAGTGAACTTAGAGAGTTGTGCAAATATCACCTCAATCTACTTTTAGAACATTGTCCATTATCCTAAAAAGTACCCTCATGACCACTTGCAGTCAGTCAGTCCTCATCCCACCTCAGCTCCAGGCAACCACTGATCTGCTTTCTGTCTTTATAGATTAGCCTTTTCTAGAAACTTCACATAAATGGAATCATAAAACAGGCAGTCTTTTGTGTCTGGCTTCTTTCATTTAACATGAGGTTTTTGAGGTTCACCCATGTTGTAGCATATATTAGGAGGCATTAATTCCTTTCTCTTGCAGAATTACATTCCAATGTATGGATATACCATATTATGTTTATCCATTCACCAGCTGATGAATATTTGGATTTTTCAGTTTGGGGCTATCATGAATAATGCTTCCGTGAATATTCATGGATAAGTCTTTATGTAAACATGTTTTCTTTTCTTTTGGGTTGATACCAAGCAATGAAATTGTTGAGCTGTATGGCTTAATGTTTTATAACTGCCAAACTGCCAAATGGTCCAAAGTGGTTGTACCATTTTACATTCCCATCATAGAGGTTCTAGTTTCTCCAAATCCTCATCAATACTTATTATCTGCCTTTTTGATAATAGCCATTCCACTGGGTGTGAATGGTATCTCATTGTGGTTTTGAATTACATTTCCCTAATAGTGAACGGTGCTGAGCACCTTTTCATGTGCTGACTAGCCATTCACTTATCTTCATTGGCAAAGTGTCTATTCGAATCTAGCCCACTTTAAATAGGGCTGATTGTCTTCTCACTGTTGAGTTATAAGAGTTGTTTATATATTCTGAGATATCATATCCATATATCAGATACATGACTTGCAAATATTCTCCCAATCTGTGGACTGTCTTTCATTTTCTTAATGGACAAGTTATGTAAGCTACTCAAACCTAATTTTAACTATTGCATATACATGGTGGTAAAATTAATATCTACCTCTTGGGTTTGGTGTAAGGATTAACAGAGGTAATGTTTGTGAAAAATATTTAGCACATATAGCTTGACATATATGTGGATAGCTCATAGGATTTGCACAAAATTAGCAGGTGGAGCGTATTTTTATTGAATCTGAATATAAGAGGGTGCATGAAAAAGTGCCAAATTATGGGCAGACGACGAGAGAGCCACTCATTCAGAGACAAAAGAAATTAAGCATGGACTGAAAGCCCAAGAAGCTCTAGGGTAGGAGTAAAACCAAAAAAAAAACCAAAACCTGGACTTAGGAGCATAGCCCAGGCTGGGGAAAACAGCCACCAAAGGCAGAGAGGCAAGAGTAAGCATGGCTTTTGAAGACAGCAGAAAGGAGACCAATATAATATAGATTCATAGTGTCACTGCCACACTGTGTTCTTCACACAGAACCAAATATTGTTAAAGCCTAGTGTGACAGAGTTAGTATGTAAAATAGTCATTTATCCAGTACTCTAACACACAGGTTATAAAAAGTGGCCCTTCTATTTTGAAAGTGGAAATAAGATAGCAAAAAGATTCTGGTCAATGTAAAATCACGTCACCAATGCTGACAACAACTGCAATAGATTATTGCAGGTGGGGACACTGTGGCACCTGACAAGGCTGGGCAGGGGATGGAGCTAAAAGCAAGCAGAATCTGGATATGGGAGTGTCCAGGTAGGCCACCCCAAGTTGTGGACTCTGTGTGTGTTGTGCTACTGCAAAGCCTTGTCACCCTGGCCAGTTCAAAACTGAGACCACGTTGTCAGGGGAGCAGAGACCAAACAGATTCAAAAGCCAGGAACACTAAACTAGGAAACTCTGGCTGTCATTGAAAGAATGAGTTCGGCCCAGAATGCCAGAAAATACTAATAGCTGATATCCATTGTGTGCTTACTCTGCACCAGGGGCTAGGTCAAGTTTTTACATGAATTATCCCTTTAAACCTTGTTATGTCCAGTGACATAGGTCCTGTTATTTTCCCCACTTTCCAGATGAGAAGACAAAGACTCAAAGAGGTTAAGAAATTTGGCAGAGCTAGGGGTTGGACCTGGATGACCTGACCTGGGCCCTTGCTCTTAGGCACTGCCCTGGTCCAACCTGAAGCTCACGTCAGTGGTATGAACCATTGTCTGTTCCTTTCATCAGCGAGCCCAGGGCTTGACAGGTATGTGGATAGTTCATAGGTACATGTGGAAGAAAGGATGGCAGGGACCAAAGCCAAAGCAATTTCTAACATCACCAAAGGAAGCTAAGCACAGTATACACGAGGCAGGAGCTAGAAAATCCACAGGTACTTCGGGAGCAACCCTGAGACGTAATGCCGTAATATTCGGCTAACAGGAATTAAACATGCTGAACTTTGAAAACGTCTACTTTCTTAAACATAAGTTAGAGGAGATCTACACTTTTCCCTTCCTACTAATAACTTCATTCCACCCTACTTTATTTCATTGGACTTTGTTGAGTGAGTCCCACAACTAGCCCTCCAGGGTTTGTGCATGATCCTGTACAGCCTTGCAGCCTCCCATTACACACTGGAAACTGCTCCTCTAAACTGCATAATCCCATACAGAGTTGTGGTTTGGGGTGAGCCTCTTGCTAGCTGGGTGACAGCCAAGTGGCTTAACCTCTCTGGCCTTAGTTTCCTCATCTGTAAACTGTAAATAATAATAGTTTCTACCACATTGGGTTGTAGGGAGGTTTAAATAAAATAATGCTTGTAAAGTCATGAGAGCACATGGAAAAATGGTGGCTATTATCATTTTATTTTCCCAGGTGCTAGTTCCAATGCCCATTATCAGACTGGCATGTTGCCTCCTTCCCCAAAGGTGTTGCATCCTTCCTGCATGGTGCAATCTCAGGCTGGATATGCAGGATAGCAATGGGGCTGGATCTCGCCACTCTTATCCTATGCAGACAAGAAATGGATTAACTCTCTGGAGATAAGGCATCCCTAATTCCCATCCTTCCTCGATCATTCTCCACCCCCTCTCTTCTTTTCTTTCAGCCAAGTAGACAAAGAATGAGTGTCCTGGCTTCTCTCCAAATGTAGCAGGAAATTATGAATGAGGATTGCACAGGAGGGTTGACTCTCTAAAGAGATAGGCCCCAAATTAATCGAGCAGGCTGGGCAGTAACCACAGGAAACCTGGAGCCATGAGGCCACCACTTAACACTTACATATCTCTCTCTGTCCTGGAGTGTTGGGCAAACAATGGCCTAATCCAAAGAGGCCTCGGGGAGGTACTATTAGTCATGGAATAACTGAGACAGACCTTTGGTAACATACACTCAGGGCCAGAATCTGGCATCTGAGGCCTTACACGGGACTCGGATCCCTGCATGAGTCTTTGAGGAATGTCACAGCAAACTTCCACCAACTGGTTAATGTCCACCAGTGCTGAAGCGTCAGTGCCCATGGGACTGATTTATTGAACTGTCCTATTAGGACCCTACAACACATCAAAGGGGCATTAAAGAAAAAAAAGTGCTGGTTTCCAAGAGTAAGGAGTACATGTAGACATGGTTTGTCTCTTTGCCAAGTTCAACAAATGCTATTCCGATGCCAGAGTGGGCTCTAATGGGACCGCACCCATCAATTAAAATACTGACCCACCTGCTAGAGCAAGCCTGGTCTGACCTCCTCTCCCATTCCCCATTTTCTCTTTTCCTAGACTTTTCCCTCTTGGAGGTCTGAAACTAGCTCGGAGTCAAGGTTGGGAATTAAGTAGGTAGGACAACCTGCCATTGAGGATTTAGAGAAAAGCTGTGACAGTTAATCAGCTTCTGGAATTATAGTGCCCACCACCACTCCTGTCTTCACCATGTCTTAAACACACATCTTCCTTTTGAAATCCCCTCAACCACAAACAAAAACAGCCTTTCAATAGTTATACTTTGCCAGGCAAACCCAATTTTGCTGCTGGGAGTATACTGCCATAATTATTGCACCCAAGTTCAAACCCAGCACCCAGACTCACTCTCTGTCATCTTGGGCAAGATACTTAATATCTCTGCCTTTGTTTCTTCAGCTATATAGAAAGGGAACTAATGATAATGCCTACCTCCTAGGAGGACAAAAAAAATGCATGTCAAGTTCCTGGTACCTAGTTAGAATGTGATGAATGTAATTATCATTATTACTAATATTACAATAAAAAGGAGACCAAATGGCAGTGGGCACCTAAGAAACACTGACAAACAAGAGTCTTTAGAGAAACCCCTTCTCATCGCCAAGACAGGGAATACCTCTCAGAACCAAGGTGCCCGGTCAACATGTCCTGGGTTGCCCCAGATGCAAACACCTCACACCTCCAATAAAATTCTATGTTAAGCTAATTATCTAGGCCCCAGATGCAAACACCTCACACCTCCAATAAAATTCTATGTTAAGCTAATTATCTAGGCTTACATTTTGTTGAAGAAAGTAATGCAAAAAGCAGGAGTCACCCACTGCAGGTAACCAGGGCTCCTTGGAGCAATGGCTGATTCCAAGTCCAGGGCAGAAAATGTACATGAAAAGCCTAGAACTTCTTGTCATACCAGATAGCAAGGAAGCTATCGGAGTCTACTGAAGTCAAATCAGAAAGACTCAGGAGACAAACTGAAGAGGGTCTCTGGCCAAATATGGGCAATTTCAGCATCAATTAGGATGACCACGGTTGCAATGGAAGAAAACGTATCAAATGTGATCTAAGGAAATAATTCATTATTTTTAAAAATGGTAAATAAAAGGAAAGAATCAAACATTTATTTCACCTTTCCTATGTGAATTCCACCTTAGGGGTAGACTAGGTTACTCTTTATAGAACTTTCCAGCTAATAAATGCAGAAGAAAAGAGAGAATATCACCATTTTGCAACCTCTAATAAATAAATGTTTCTAGAAAATGATGATCAATGGCTACTAATGTCATAAAAAAGAGACCATCAAACATTTTGTACCTCCTGATGGAAGTACACTGCACCATTTATGAAGTAATCTTGCCAAACACATCACGTTCTAATCTGATCAAGCTCTAGATCTAAATACTAATTTATAGCCAAATCAGAAAATATGTTAATGACACCATGAGGATGCCGTCAGCAAAATCTAGGCTGTGGGAAACTCTACAGGAAAAATGATGTTTCTTCAAATAAGTGCAAGGTGAAATGAGAGAGAGATAAAGAAGCAACCTACAAATTAAAAAGCAACCTATGTGAAAAATCAACCAATTGCAATGTTTGAACCTTATTCAGATTCTGATTTGAACAAACTGTTGAGGGGGGCAAGAGGAGAACTATTGAATATTAACTGACATTAAGGAATTAATTGCAATAATTTTTAGAGGTGATAATGTACTGTGGCTATGTTTGAAAAATAGTTCTCTTTTAGAGCTACACTCTGGAATATTTGTATGATAATATGAAATCTGAGATTTGCTTTAAAATATTCTGATGAGAGGCCACATGGGTAAGGATATGGATGAAACAAGATTGGATAAATGACAGTTACAAGGGGATTAATTATATTATTCTCTCTACTAATGTTTATGCTGGAAAATCTCCATAATAAAAAGTTATGGAAAAAATTAAAAAGCAGGAGCCAATAGGGATATCAAGTGCAGCCCTGTGATGACACATCTGCTGTGGTATTACTTAGCTGTATAGACAAAGCTATGGAGCCTGCAGAACCAGGGAGGAGGCTCAACATTTGGCACATTCACCCCATTAAGCCACTGCAATCTGGCAACCTTTAAAAAGTTAAAGTAAATCTACCTTAGTATTTCATAACGACTGACTCAGTACTCATGAGGGCTTCTATGGATCTCATGTTTGCTAGGAATGAAGATGTTTATATTGCTGTATTTCTCTGCAATGGCTACTTAAAAATTAAGTATCATGGAGACCATCTCTTGATAATGGTCTAACAAAAGGATGGAAACAAACATTTACTAAGTCCCTTCTACATACCAGGCACTAACTAGGCTTGCTTCATCTCATTTAATACTCAGGAGAGCCCAGTGTCTTAGTTTCCCCTTGCTGGCTTATAACACCAGAGATTTATTGTCTCCCAGTTCTGGAGGCTAGAAATCCCAAATCAAGGTGTTGGCAGGACCATGCTCCATCTTTCCTTGCCTCTTCTGAGCTTCTGGTGGTTTGCTGGCAAACCTTGCCATTCCTTGGCTTGCAGTGGCAGCATGGCATTCTCTCACCTGCCTGTCTTTGTGTCCAAATTTCCCTCTTCTTATAAGGTCATCCAATATATCAGATTAGGGCCCACCATAATACAGTTTGACCTTATCCTAACTAATCACATCTTCAAAGACTTTATTTCCAAATAGTGTCACATTCATGGGACTGAGGAGTAGGATTTGATAATAATCTTTGGGGCACACAATTCAATTCATAACACTCAAGAAGACAGGATGAGTATTTCCCATTTTAGACATGGAGCAATCGAAGCTCAGAAAGGTGAGAGCTGCAGAGCCAGGAACTGAACTTAGAACAGCCAAGTCCAGAGCACACAATTTTAATCTTCACTCTACATTGTCTTGGTCTGGAGTCGACCAAGATTGAGTTTTAGCTGTCATTTAAGAATGTGATAAAACCCTATACTTTTAGGTGTTGAATCCAATCTTTCTCTTTTCTTTTCTTTTTAAAAATTCTGTCCACGGTCCCACGGCAGAGTTGGGGTTGCTCAGAAGGGAGGCAGGGGTAGAGGGGGGTGGGACTGGCCTGAGGATCAGATACAGAAAAATACAGAGAGCTGAGAGTCAGTGGCCAGGGATCAAATGGAAGTCACACATCAAACATTCCATCTTCCAAGGGACTTCTCTGAAGGGCTGGGCAAGACCAGTGTGAGGCCACAAGATGTAACAGGGCCATCACACAAAGACCTCTGGGAAGGAGAGTTGAAGGTGGAATCTAAGCTGAAACCCTGAGCCACCAGGTGGAATAGAATCGCAGGTGCCCCTAAGGTATTGGCCTGTTTTCAATGTTGTTACCCACCCAAACTTCTCCCTTTGTACAATGCCCACAGCACCACAATTCTCCTGAAATAAAGACCTCTACAGGTCATTTGGAGTCTCATTTCCGTAGAGTTAGATATATCTTATGCTGGCAGGATCCTTGGACACTGGCTTGGCCAGAGGTATTTAAACCATGTTCTGAGGCGCCTGGCCTCAAATCACACCACGGGGTTGCATGCCCAAAGAGTGGTCTTCTCTTTCTTTGCTCCATCTATGTAAGCATTACTTAGAAGGCCTTCTCCCTGCAAGTGTCAGTACATTTTAGATTCCACTCAAGTCAACATTATTAAATGTCTACCTACGATTTACACACTGTGCCCCAAGCTTGATTAGAACTTCAGACTGATGGCCAGAGGACGTGGCCAAAAGTGAGTAAGAGACAGTTTTCTCTGAGAGGGACAGATGCTTTTCAAAATGTGCACATAAAGTGTCTCTAATAAGGTGTCTTATGAACCCTCCCAAGAAGGTATTTATTGAGCTCCTACTGTGTGCCTGGAACTGGACTCACTGCCTGGGTTCTGATTAATGGCAAAGACTCATTTTTAACCTTGCAAGGTCATTTCTCCCCACTTTTAAAAACCTAATCTCAAGGATACTTAAATGGGCTGCTTTGCCTTTTTACCTAATAAACTCTGTGCCTATGGTTTTTCTTTTTTGTTTTTGTTGTTGTTTTTGTTTTTCAATTTTTTAATTAATTCCTACTCATTCTTCAATATCTACTCAGGCTTCTGCCCACCCATCCCTCCCTGCGACCAGTAGACTAGATGTGCTCCCTCTGTATTCCCACAGTGCCCTGTGTTTTCCTTTCTTGTAGCTCTGTCTGATGGGCCTTTTTCTGAGAGGAAAGCCTGTGTTTCTCACATCTTTAGCCCCAACAATTTGTACAATACCTGCCATATAGTAGGTGCTTAGTAAATGTTAATTTCTCTCCTCTATTTTCTTAGAAGTCATCTCTTCCTTGACCAAATTTTATTTTTCAGATGATAACTCTGATTACTGTGATGCAGACTATTACTCATTCCCTCAGCAAATATTTCTTGAGAACCTACTATGTGTCCGTGAGTACATAGGCACATTTCACCTCTGACTGCTTCACCAACAGTAGCGCTGCTGAAATGGAAATTTAGAAGTCATACTGCCAGCCTTAAATTCCTATGTGGCCAAAATGCTTCTCAAGCACAGATCTATCTGACTCCCAAACCCAGGCCCTTAATTTATACCATGCTCTACTCCCTGGGATGAAGCATGATTTTCTGTACGTGTTCTATAACAACAACAAAAAAGAAATACTACAGTCAAAATTCTTCCATAATAAACTCCTAAGACTTCTAAATTCACTTGTCATTTGACAGTAATAAGCATATAATTAGAAATCCCTTTTTCAGTGAAAATCTGAACTTAAGAAAACGGGCACTTAAGTTCTTCCTGGTTTTCTATTTAAGTAATTTGTTGTTCTAATTGCCAATTAATTAATACTTTTCTCATTGTTCACTGAATTATCAGATGGAAAACAAAATAATATCTTTAGTACCCAGTAGAGGAAGGAGAAAAGTTCAAAGAAAACTACACTATTACCCCTTCACCATGCTTTTGAATGTAATCTACCAGTACTGTTTTGTTTAGGGAGTTGTTTCAAGTTTCTATCTTTAATTACTCCTCTAATGGAGGACCTCTGAGGAATAATTTTTTTTTTTCTGTTTCCTCTCCTTGTTGTAATATTTTTATATAAATTCAGTGACTTATTTGGCTCTGTATATATTATAGACATAAGGATGGATGAGTGGGGATTGAGGTAAGTAAAAACAAAGACAAACTATGCTGATTTTTAACCAGTGTTTGTGTGGCAGATTAAAGATGGCTGCAAATTCTTTGACGTTCCTTCCACTGAGAAGTGAGGCTATTTTTCCTTCCCTTGATTTTGGGCTGACTCTGTGATTGTTCTGACTGATATCACACAGGACAAGTGACACAGTGATAGCTTGCAGGCCCAAGCTTAACAGATTGACAGCTGCTCTCTTCTGTTTCTTGGAACACTCACCTTCGGAGCCCAGAGCTTCCATGTCAGAAGCCCAACATGGCAACCACATAGTGAGGCCGCGAGACTACGTGGAGGGGTGAGAGCTGAGCCACGTGTTTCAGCTCTCCTTGTCAAGGAGTCAGGCTTGGACCCCTCAGACCACACCACCCACCAGCTGAAAACCAGTGTGTGAACCCATTTGATGCTACTTGAAGCAGAAGAATCTCCCAGATGAGCTCTTCCTGAATTCTTAACCTTTTCTAAGCCACTAAAGTTTGGGGCAGTTTGTTAGCAGTAACATATTTGGAACGGTTTGTATCCTTTTGCCAAAGATCAATTACCTTAAGTTCTTCCACATCTACTGCAGGAGTCTCAGAGGCCAACTGGATAGATTATGCCATCCTTCTTTCTCGATGGTCGTGTCACCAGAATATAAATTCTAGCTAAAGAGGAAGAAATAGGCACTTGAGTGTTTAACAAAACAACTCTCAAACTGATGGTAATCATCACTATTATTTACAACATGAAACTTTCCCAAACACGTTTGCATCTATTTTCTCTAAATACTGTTACCATATCCCTGGTGAGGTTATTTGTCAAGTCTGGCTTATTCCACTTTGCAGTTGAATTTTACCATTTTTCAGGTGAAATTGAGGCACAGAGGTTAGGTAATTTCTCTAAAGTCACAGAGCCAAGTTTCTAAGAGCACATTATATTTTTTCTTTTGTATCATTCTCAATTTTAATTAATTTTAAGATTATCTGTTTAATATCTGTTTTACTAACTAGACTTTAAGCACCAAGAGGTCAGCAAACTTGTCTGTCTTATTCACCACTTTATACTTAGAACCTAGCCCAGTGCCTGGCACAGAAAACACTCAGTAAGTATTTGTTCAATGAATGAAATAATGAAGAATGGCAAAGCTCTGACAAAATCCTAGTCTTCTGGATTCAGACCTTCCATCTCTTTCCATCACACCAATGATTCTCAGTAATGAATTGGGTGGGACAGGATGATGAAAGGACATGAATCTCTTGGGGAAGTTCAGTCAAAAAGCACAGCCACCAATCACACCCTCTCTCTCCCCTACTCTCTTTTCCACAGAGCATATCTTTGTGTAGAAAATGTGTTTTGAAAAATCTTCCTGGTAATTCTGATGTACCTCCTGCTGAAAAACTAAGACACAATACTAGTATTCTTACTTTTAATCACATGTATTCCATATAAAGGAAATGCTCTGAGAGAATACAATCATATATACTCATAAATTATGAGAACATTGAAGTTTAAAAAAAAAGAAAAACTAACCAAAAGACAGAGGAAACAAGGCCAAAAAAATGTTCAAAAATAATTTATGAAAACTGTCAAAAACAACAATATACACAATTATTTGTGGAGCATATCATTTTCCAGGTTGGATGACCCAGATCTTTGAATTCTACTAGGATGAAATATTAAAATTCCAAAGTTGCTATATGATATGTATTGTTTGTAATTTATTGTATACATTTGCTGTTTTGTAAGGCTTGTTACTCAATGGGAACCCCGTTAGAGCAAGTACCTTCAGGCTGCACTGTTTGGCAAAGGATGAAAATAGTATACAGATTTGGATTATTTTTCCCAAAGTAATGAACATATTTTTTCCCAAAGTAATGAGCATCATCTTCCAGGTCATGATTATTTTTAGACTTGATTTTCCTAGAGGCTCTGAAACCAGCCTGCTGAGAGCCCTGCCTAAGCTAGTCACTAAGAGGGAACTGGTTTGATCTCCATTCTCTGCGAGTTGAGCTGCTGCTTGCAGGCGACGAAAAGACTGGAAGTCTCCATGGCCAGGTTAGAAGCAGAACCTCTGAGGACCATTAGGTCTTTGTCAGACTCAGGCTTAAGTTCATTTCCCATTTATGCTTAAAGCTTCACCTTCTTGCATGCGAATCATAGCTTGTCCCTTCCTGATGAGGAAACAGACTCAAAAGACCAGGTGACTTGCCCAAGATCACAGAGTTTGGTAATGGCAAGACTACAAACAAGGTCAGGATGCTGGCTAAAACTTTAGTTCCAACCCCAACTTCCCCATTTTTGATTTGTTCACTTTGGTTTTATTTTTCCAGTCCATTTTCTTCCCCTAGGTGCCTTGCTGTACATTTACAGCCACCCCCAAATCTCTGAGGCTGCATTCACTGGGACGAGGCTACCTCCTCAACCCCCTCATTGATGGCCTGGAGGTGGATCCCCCGCTGACAGCTGCCAGGGTGCAGTGCTCCTGGGACCTGCACATCACTTTGGGTTCCCTGATGAATCCCTGGGCCCCAGGGCCTCAGGTTAGAAAGCAGTATGCTACTCTTACTGAGTGATGGTCATTTCCCTTGAGTGTTTACAAGACAGACATCTGTTCAAATGACTGTTCCAGAGAAAGGCATGGCAGGGGAGAGAGGGAGAGGACCCTATTTTATCCACATTCCTTATGACAGAAGCTGCTATCAAGAATTCAGACGAAAACCCTGGGCCTTGCCACCTACAAACCCGGCTCTAAGGTCACAGCAGCCTTGAGCGATTATTAGAAATCCAGACCCCTCCCTACCACCAATATCAGAGAGATACTATTTTGCCCTTCCTTTTAGCTTCCCTTCTGCCTGCCTGCCTGCCTGCCACAAATATTTGTTGTGATACACTAGAAAGAGCAAAGACTTGGGAAAAGAATATATGGATTTGCTTCTTATCTCTGTTGCCTACCAGCTGTAGGACTAGAGACATGACTTAACCTCCCTGAACCACATCTACAGAGAGTTAATATCACCAGTCTAATAGAGGCAGCAAAAATAACACAAGCCAGCAAAAAGTGACCCACACAATACCGAAAATGTAGCAGATACTGCTTAACGTTCCCTTCCTCCCTTCCTGAGTTCTTTTGCCTCTATTCTGTGTAGGTGTTAGGGTTAGGAAAAAGAAAACATCCTGCCTTTAAAGAGCTCAAAGATGGAAACACAAAACAACAGCCACTTTCGTGATACAAATCCTCACCACAGCCTTTTAGGAGCGTCATCACACACACCCACATTCAGAGGTGCTAGGTAATTCATCCAAGGTCACATAACCAGTAAGTGGCAGAACAAGGATTTGAGGCCAAATTTTGAAGCCAGAACCTAAGTACTTAAAGACTAAGAGAAGGTACCAGAAACTTCCTATTGCCTTTTGCCTCCCCACCCCCACCTCACGTAGATGGGAACTTCATGAGGAACTTACCTTCAGTTGTTGATCTCTAGTAAGCAGAACATCCAGAAAATGTTTAGCAGGTGCAGTGGTTGGCTGTCCATGCCTTATCCTAAGAAATCTTCACCGCCACCCTAAGCCACCCTTGAAGGCGGCCTTCCTGGAGTCAGCAGGCCCTTTATGGAAAAGAGGAAGTCCACGCTCAGGGTTTGCTCAGGTAGTAGGAGCAAAGTGACTGCAGATTTAACACCAATACTGAAATCCTATTTCGCCAATACCGACGTCCTTTTTCACAGCTTCAGAACATAGTCATGGACAAGGAGCAACTGATTAATTTATTAACATTTCATGACCCCAAACTAAAATTCCAGGGACTTCCTATCCACTGTCCAGACTCCACAGCCCAGAATCACCTTCTCCGTGGGCTCAGAGGCTGGAGCAGGGGCTACACAGGCAGCAGAAGCAGAGGATGCACCCTGCCCAGCAATGGTAAGCAGTGCTTCCACACACCAACACATAACCTCCTTTGTCCCTCATAGTAACCCTGGGAAGGAAGCAGAAAGGTGGCATTTTTCCCATTTTATAGACAAGGAAACTGAGGCACAGAGAGCTGAGCTAATATTATTTGTGCAAGGCCTTAGAGCTAGTAAATAATACAGCTGAGACCATCCCTTAAGTCTTCTGACACCTGATCCTTTGTTCTTTCATTGCCCCTTAAAGGAATATAGATGCAAGTTCTTCTTATTGCAGCATGCTATTATTCTTTAGTGTTCTAAAAGGGATCCTAAGAAAACACTGCCAAGCAGCGGCAGGGACAGAGTCATTTTCCCATAATAAGGTCATATGCTAATAATTCCCCTTCTTTCCTCTCCCAGCCCTGCCAGTTGCCACACTTCCCTCCCATCACCACCTTGGGCTCCCTTTCCCTGGGAGACGTCTAATGCCCCCAGGCCTGCCTTCCAGGCAGGACCCCCACCGAAGAATCCTTGGAGATCCCCATCGCTGATACAGCTGTCAAAAAAAAATGGGAAAACAGGGAGAACAGGGAAAATGTGGAAACAGCAGCTATCTAATCTCTCAAAACCCTGGGATGAGAGGGAGGGAGAGTTCCTGCTTCTACCAACAACCAAACCCCTGAAAGGAGGCTTCTTTTACATACACTTTGCAGGGATGTCTTAAGTAAGTCTTGACGACTCTCTTTCCCTGGAGACTAGACTAAAAGTATTGTTTAGAAATCTAATATATGGTTTATTTACTCAATTTGTGCTGAGCTCCACAGTTCCTTCAGGCCAGCCTCACTCGCCCATTACTCTATTAATGCTCCATTACTGAAATTAGTGCTGTAATTGGAGGGGGAAGGGCCGAGGAAGGGGGCACTCCTTAAAGGCCCAGGTCTCCATTAATCATATCATGTGCAGAGGCACGGAGGGGAACTGGTTTTGGGGCCACATGCACTTTTTTGGCCAAAGCGAAGCTTTAACAGCAAGGCGGAGGGGCAGGTGCCCACAGAGCGCACCAACCAGGGGCGGCACCCGGGGCTGGGGGCTTAGGGACTCCACCTCACGGTCCCTCGCTGCCCCACCCGACCTCTCACCCCCTGTAAGCTCCTAAGTCCACCTCTGACCCCTCATTCTTAGCAGGTGAGGTCAAGGCCATTTCTTCTAAGCTTCCTGTTCTCCCCTCCTCTTTACCTCAGTATGCCTGTGTACTCTCGCTCCTTCTTTCACGTTCCTCGTTGTCCAAACTGCGCCCCCTCCCGACGCCCCCATCCACACGCCCTTCGTGACTTCCGTCTTGGCCACGCCCACTTCCTGTAGGCACGTCCCATCAGGCCTCCTCTCTTGCTTTCCCTCTCTATGGTTTCTTCTTCTCCACGTGGTGCCCTGTTTGTCTTCCATGAGATAAAATAAGCGTTGGCTACTCCTTGGGTTTCTGTTCCGTTACTCCCTCTCATAAAGTAAATTTCTTGAGAGAGCCGCCCACACTCATTGCTTCCCAGGCCTCACTTCCCACTCATTTCTCAACATTTTGAGATCTGGGTTTTACCATCTCCTCTTCTGAAACTGCTCTGTTGAAGGTCACCATTCTCCAACCCAATGGCCGTTTCTCAATTCTTATCCTCCTGAGGGACATCGGTGTAGCATCTGAAATTGCCAGCCATCCTCCTTCTGGAGTGAATTTTCCCCTTGCCTATGATAATAATGGTTCCTCCTAATTCTTCTCTTGTTTCTAATAGTACATTTTCTTTCTACAGCTGTGATTCCTAACATTTTTAAATTAAGAGTCAGAGGTCCTTTTGAGAATCTGATGAAATCTATGGGCTTTACCTCTAGAGAAATATATCCATATACACATACACACACAAAAATATCCATTTACACCAAATATTTTGTATCATATGCAGACCCATTCATGGACCCTATCGGAATATATAAATCCAGGTTAACCATCCCTGCTTCTTATTTTCTTTCCTGTTGGGTTTTGTGAGCTCCTATTTTAAATCATATATATGTGGACAATTCCCAAATCTAAACCTCCAGCCTTGATCTCTTTACCAATTACTGAAATTCCACCTGCCTGATGAGCATCACATGGGCACCTCAAACATATCTTGACCTCATATCCTGCTTTACCTCCTGTCTTGTCCATCTCTGTTAGTAGCTTGGTGACATTTTGTAGTTATGAAGACTGGAGAACTTGGGATCATCAACTTCTCTGATTTCCTAAACTTGCCCCCAAACCCATTAGGCACCAATCCTAGTGATTTTTCCTCTACATTGTCTCTTTCACAACCATTCCTTCCTCTTTGTTCCCACTGGCACCACACCAATTTCGCTCATCCTCTTAACAGGTTTCCTTGCCTTGCCTTCCTTGCGTCATTCTCTTAGCTGGTCTCCCAGTCTGCCTAATCCACCCTGTGAGAAAGAACAGATCCAGGAGTCTTAATCATGGTGTGTCCGCAGACCTCCTCTACTCCAGCCCACAGCCTCATCGTCAGTCCCCTTACGATGCCTCTGGACAGTGGCAGTCCAGCGTGTGCTTGAAAATTTCTGATGAAGAGAAAATAACTTCTTCATTAAAGAACTCCTTTAACCTTTGGTCAATTCTAATTATTGAAGGCTTCAACCTCATGTTAAACTAAAATCTACCTTAGTTATGTCATTCCTCAGCTCATTAGTGCCTCTATTTGCCTATAGAAGATGTTCTAAATTCCTTGTCTGAGCACATAAGGCCCTTCACAATTAAGCGCAAGTCACCCCAGCAACAAACATTAGCTTCATAGATGATTGCACAGCTAGTGACTACATTTCCTGTCCTTCCCTTCAGCAAAGTGTGGCCAGGTGACTAAATCTTGCCAGTGGAATATAAGCAAAAGTGAGGTGTGTTGGTGCCTCTTCCAGGTATGGGCCTTCAAACTTGGAGCACCAATTTCCTCTCCCCTTGAGTAGGAATACAAACATTTCATGGGCCCTGCAGACAAGAGCCACACCCTAGGGGATGGCAGAACGATAAAATGCAGATAGGCTGGGTCCTTGAACAACCACCCAGAGTTGTATTGCCCTGACAACCTGGTCCTCTCACCTCAGGACTGCTACACGAGAGACATAAGCTTTTATGTTCTTTAAGCCATGGTATCTTGTTAAAGCACCTTTGGTTTTACTCCGAATAAACCATCTCTCATCACTCTCCCCTCAAAGTCATTATTCAAATCACACTGAACTTCCCACCATTGTTCACATGTAACATGCCTTTCCATATCTCTCTTCTGTTGTTTCAACCCTATAACTGTGGAATGCTTTGCCCCATGTCCTCCACCTGGGGAACTCCACTCTTCCTTCAAGAGCCAGCTCAAATGCCACCTCTTCTGTTCATTCTTCTATGACTCTCCCAGGAATTTAGTAACATATCTCCCTTTCCTTATTTTTAATAGTTAAGAATGTTTTTGGCTACAAGAAACAAAATATTCAACTAACATTGATGTAAGTCAAAGAAAGTTTATTATTTCCTTAATAAGAATTTAGGAGGTTCCAGGTTTGCCTTGCTGCTAACTGATGCCATAAAGGACCCAGGTACCAATATCTCTACTTTGTCATCCACAGTTGTTGTCTATGGCTCTCCTCTGAGTCACAAAATGGCTTCTCCAATTTTAAGCATCACTCACACAACAATATCCCAAGCAGAAATAATGGATGCTAAAACAAAAAGTTTTCTCCTTACGGTAACTTTTATCAGAGAAAGAACCTTTTCAGATGTTGTCCAGAAGACTTCTCCTAAAGACTTCTCCAGAAGCCATGATTGTGTCACGTGCCCAACCCTAGACTGGTCACTGGCAAAGGGGGTCAGACTTGCAGTGACTAATTTAGTAGACCATAATTGCTGCAGAGCAGATCAAATTAGAATAAAATTGAACTTCAGTTAGCAAGAAAGAAGAGAGAGCGGCTGTTCATGTAGGCACATGGGCAACCAACTTTGTCTGCCATGACACATTTTGGAATTTATCAGTTTATTTGTTCAAACTGGGAGTTTCTTAAAGGAACAGGGACTATGTCTTATTTCACCTTGGGGCCATCTGTGTCTAGCACAACAGGAAGAGGTGTTTAAGAGATGTTTTCAAAGGCTAAATGAGGAATCCCACATCTCCTGATTCTTTTCCTTATTTGCCAGGTGCTGAGAACTCTTGCTAGAACAAAAAGTTTACTTGATGGCCTCTGTGCAAAAAGGGGGAAAACTAAAGACACTCATTGCCACTTCACCTTCATGTGAAACTCAGAGAGAACTAACACCCACCATTCCCAAGAAGCCTAGGTTATTTTAAGGGTGTGTGGGTGACATATAATTAGTGTCTCACATCTTTTTACCCTTTAGTGCTATGGTGAAGTCAGGGGCAGAAGTGCTAAAATACAGCTGAAAAGTCTGGTCTCAGGACATTTCTGGCCAAGTCAAAGTTGGAAGGATAAAAAATCCCATGAGGTTGTTCTTGTGAGGGTTAAGGCCACGTCTTGGGCAGACTCGGGGATTATGGAGAAGTGGCTGTCCTTCAGGGTGCTCTCTGGGTTGGGGGAGATCCTTAGAATCACACCTCCTTTAGGCAGAAAGAAGGTCCTGCTAATGATTTACCAAACGCAGCACTTCTAAGTGGCCTGTTGTTTTCTGCTAGGACCACAGCTCCTAGGAAGGTGGAAGGGGTTGTGAGGACAGAAAGAGATCAAGTGTATTGAAAGAGCTATATAAGAAAAGATTTGCAAAGTGAGTTCCTTGCACAGTGCTGGCCCTATGGTAGATGTCAATAGATGCCAATTGACTGATTGCTACATGATCAAACTTTGCTATCCTTAATATTCCAACTCTAGGAATCAAGATAGTGAATAGGCAGACTTCCGGCGCCTCGCTGGTTGGATTGGGATGGGTTGGACGGCAGTAGGGGGACGTGCCATGCAGCCTTGGAGGCCTTGGCTGCCAACCATGGGCGATCTCTCTGCATGTGGGCAGCCTGGTGCAGTGCTCCGACTGTCGCTGTGTCAACTTGTTATGATGCCATCTCGTACCAGCCTGGCTACTGGAATCCCCAGTAGTAAAGTGAAATACTCAAGGCTCTCCAGCACAGACAATGGCTACGTTGAACTTCAGTTTAAGAAAAGCCCTCCTAAGATTCCTTATAAGGCCATTGCACTTGCCATCGTGCTGTTTTTGATTGGCATCTTTCTCATTATCATAGGCTCCCTCCTGCTGGCTGGCTACATCATCAAAGGGGGGCAGACCAGGCCATTCCCGTCCTGATCATTGGCATCCTGGTGTTCCTGCCGGGTTTTACCACCTGTGCATCGCCTACTGTGCCTCCAAAGGCTACCAGGGTTACTCCTATGATGACATTCCAGACTTTGATAACTAGCACCCATCTCAGCCCAGAGAAGAGTCACAGACGGGACTGAGCCCAGCTTTGAGACAATGGGCAGAAATCGGCTATGGGCTAAGGAATTCTGCAGTGTGCAGATTTTTAACAAAACTCTGGCCAGATTTTATGGGTCTATCCCAAAGATGTTAACTGAGCTTTACAATTAGCTAACTAAGGCATGCTTTATTTTTCATCTCCTGGCACTGGCAAAAGCTCCTGATGAGTTTTTCCACTTGAATTGTATCATGGAAGAATAGCAGTGTTAATTGTATAGGGAAGCAGGAAGTTATTCTGTAGTGGAAAGTGTTACCACCACCACCCTTTTTAGAATTGAGTGTTTCTTTTAAATATTCCTCTTTCTCAAATTGTTCTTGTGACAAATGGAATAATGCAGTATGTATAATTTCTTATTATTAAGTAATTTATTTTGAAAATATCTAAGTATCTTATCTCCTACACTTATCTCTAACTTTGTATTGCGAGAAAGACCTTGGTAAAATCAAATATTAATGTGGGTGCATCTGCAGTATATTTACTTAATTTCTTATTGACAGCAGCCAGGAAATTTTAAACCTCAGGGAAGGTTTTCAAAATGTAAACACTTTCTCTCTCCACCAGTCCTTGACCAGTTTTGATATGGTTTACCGAAAGGGTGGCCAGCATATGATTTGGGTCATTCTGTGCTTTTGTAAATCAAGATATTTATATCATGCCTTTAAGGACTGGAATTTTGATTGTTTCCTAATGAAAAATGTAGAAAAGTGGTTACTTCAAGTTTTTCAACCCCGTTGTTAGCCCCTTTATTATTATGGCCTTCTGTTGAAGACGGAAAGACTGGGTCTAGATCACTAGAGGACTAAACTGGCTTAGCGTGATTCTGTTTCCTAGCTTGCAAAAAGTGACTTGTATTCAAAAGGAATTAAAATGGCAAAATCCAAAAAAAAAAAAAAAGAAAGAAAAAAAAGATAGTGAATATGCAGTCCATTACAAATAGACTTGAAATATTGGATTCTAATTTATGTATTCACCAAGATGCAAGTTTTAGAACTTTTTTATCTCTCTATGAAGGGAATTACTATCCTACTGATATTCCTGGAAAGTACAAGAGGATGAACTTGAATTTTATTTTTCTCTGCAGTCAAGAAGTCAATTAATCAAGAAAGTGTGAAGACAGAGAGTAAAATATTCTATTCCATTCCTTGATCAGTGATTGGCTCAAGCATTTGAAGAGAGGATATCTGATTGAAATAATGCAGAATTTTAGATCTAAAATGTTAGATCTCTCATTTAATACATGAGGAAACTGGACCCCAAGAAATTAAAAGACACCAAATCTCGTAGAGTGAAGGACCCAGTTTCCTGACTCCAGGTCTGTGATCTTTCCTGGCTCCACCACCAGGGCATGGTGGGCATTCCAGGTAGCAAGGAACAGCATGACCAAATGCACAGAAGCATGCAAGAATGATGAGTCTGTTGGATTTAGGCAAGACATAGTTAGGCCATGCCAGTTTCTCAGCTATTCAGTCCATGTCTCATAAACCTTGGGATTCACTGGCAGATGTGCAGGCTGACATCACACTCCACAGTGAGATCCAGGGGTCCCAGGTTCATATATTGGCCAACACTTCAGTGCTTCACTGAGATCCCTGCTCTCCATCCCACCACTGGGTTGAGGACAAACAACAGTGACCGAGTGAAGCCTGTCCAGACATGAAATGGGTAATGATTACTTTTGCTTCTTTGATCTGCCTTTTCTGTTCCTGTTCCCTACCCCAGATGTTCTGTAACCTCCCTTTGCTCTCCTACCTTCCCCTCCTCTGATGTCAGCTATTGACAATTCACTGTGGATTTCACCCCTCGTGCCCCCTCCACTCAAGGCTATTGCTCTGCGGAATGACACTCTGCATCTCCTTCTAAAGGAGTCTCAGGGATCGAGGCATGAGTGTGAGGTAGTACCTCCCTGGTGCCCAACCTGCAACCCTGGGGATGTTGCAGACTCACTGACCCTGGAGGCAATGTGGATGGAAAACCTGAAGTGTGGAGGTGCTGGAAGGGACCTGAAAGGAGGACAGAGGAACTCAGGGAAATTCAGGGGACCCTCCTGAATATTTTTTATTCTCTGCCCCAGTTACTCTGAGATGTATCGGGGCTTCATGCTAACCTTTACAAACCAACCAGATCTCACTCTCTATTCAAGTTTGCATGTAATTATATTGTTTCAATAAACTGATCATACAAGTTAAATTATATAGTGCTACAGAAAATATAGATTTTGCACCAAATAAACATCTCTTCCTTTGGTCTCACACAGAAGTTGAAGTTTTAAAACACAGTCAATATCATCCATTACCCTTTAGTCTTATTTACTTTAGTCCTAACCAAGTCCATTTTGTTCATATCTCAATGTGAATTTTAATTCTGCTGCTGCATTTAAGATTTATTTGCATTCTTTTCTTATTTCAGCCAACTGCTTTTCCATATTGCATCCATCTCAGCCCATTCTGTCTGTGTGGTTTCCTGTTCTTGTTTCACAGAAGCCATGTCCCCCTCCTATTATTGCAGACAGCAAGAAGGTGTATTTCACAATTCTCTTCTTTTAGAGCCAGGTTCTTCCCCCGAGCCCTCAGGTCAAATCTCCCTTTCCTATAATTTGCAGTATCTTTTTGTAGTCCCCTATTGATCTTCTCTATTCACTTATCCTTGAAAGAAGAGATTGCTCTGTAAGCCCAAAGCTTCCAGCAGCCCCCATCACTGCACAATCAGGTGCTGGGAGCTGCCTCTCTAACGCACAAAGCTAAGAACCTACCAGTAGTCCAATGTGTATATAATACTTGAGGACCTTTTTCCCATGTAATGCTGCTGGACTGAAGTTAGACTTCCCTTGCTCCAACTACCAGGTTCTCTGGATCAGGTGTAGGTTTCATTTCTCTTGTATCTAGTTGAGAACATGAAAGATACTCTCCTAATCCAGAGACTCTTCCTGCCTCTACCCTGCTTCTTTTGGTGTCTAAGTAATGCAGGATGCAATAAGCTCCCTCCAGTTCCCCCTCTGCTTTGTGGAAAAAGTGGTTTCTGAATCAAGATGATCTGAAGGCAGTAGTGTGGACACAGTGGGTGATGAGAAGCACATGACTCCAGCAACTCTGGATAGCTCAGGAGATAGTCAAGGACAGACTGCGTGTTTTTCTAGTCGTTGTTTTTGTGACTTGAAGATAGCGGCAACAGTAGGAAGTGTTTAGGTTATTTCACATCTTCTTTCTTTGTGTTTGGAATGCTTGAATTGGAGAATGTATGCTCCAAAATTATTTCTCAACCCTTTCCAACTGGTGAAGCAATTAGTAACAATTCTCCCCGGAATTTAACATATGGTCTTCTCTTATATTTTGTTAAAGTATTATTGTCTGATTTTTTATTTGTATTTTTCTGGGTTTAATACTACTATTTCGGAGTGGGAAGGAGTGGGAGAACATACCAGACACCATAACACCATGTTAAATCAGAAGTCTTTTTTTCTGCATTTTAAATTACATTGGGTTGGATTTAACTTTTCTTCCTGAGTTGCTGACCGTTACAAATATACAAAATTGTACAGTATTCTAATATAACGATCATTTTTAGGCTACTAAAGTATATGAGACCATTTCTCTATATTAAATTGCTCCAATATATTATACTTTTTTTCTTAAGTGGAAATGATATTGTGCTTTTAAAATCCCCTTTTGTTGTTTGTTTTCTCTCCTCCCTAATTTTTGGATGAGGCTATCATTTCTCATGGGTCCCCTCTAGAATCAGTCTCTCCTTCCTACTTTGAAGTCTCTTAATACACTGGGGCTGAAAAGAACTTTGCTTAATTTTGCAAAGGGAGTCATAAAATCTCAAATTGGAAGCATATTCAAATGAGTTCTAATCCAGGCATGTATTCTATTCTGGAGGCCCCTCTAACCTTCTCCCCACCTCCTGCCACCCTCACAAACTCACCAACCAGTCATTTGTCCTCTCAACACAGGGAGCAGACACGTAGAACTCACTACATCTTGGTGCAGGCAGTTCCATCTCTGGGCAACTCTGATTGTTAGAAAGTCCTTTCTTATACTGAGCTGAAATGTGTTTCTCCTTTGCTCCCCTCCTTGATCCTGGTCCTACCACACATGGGCTTAGAGGACACATCTGTTCTCACTTCCCCACAAGGCCTGTCAGGTATCCAAATGCAGTTTTTATGAGCCCCCTGGCCCCTGAGTTCTCTCTTCTCTGGGATAAACATTCCTTCAACCACTTCTGCAATTCTTTGGTAATGACTTTGTGGTATCATTTGACCCGTGGGAGTTCTCAGTCCATTTAATGAGAAGCAGGAACAAGGTTGTATCATAAGCACCTGAAGGTGAAAGTGCAGTGCAGAGAGTGCCCACCTGTAGCTCTGGGCTATCATCAGAGGGAAGGACAGGGTGAGCCAAACAAGGCTGGTGAGCTCTAGCCAGTCTCATCTTAATGCGATGAGATGGCTGTTCCCATTGGGTATCAGAGAAGACTTTAATAAAGAAGCTAATTCCAATGGTGTGGACAGGGTGGAGGAAATCCACAAGATGGGGGCTATACCCAAGGGTTGGTGACAGTGGGACACACCTGGTGTGACAGTGGGATGGGGTCACCACCATCCTTAGGCCTGAAGGAGAGAGGGGAGGGAGTGGATTATGGTAGAACACAGTGCAGAGTCTATTACTGGTGAAATTTCCCATCACCTTCATTAAGGAATATAAGGATTGATTAAAAATTTTATAGCTTATATATTTAAATTCCTTGATCATGTTTTAGCTATTAAGCAGGCACCTTTTAATTGCTAAGAATTCATAAGTTTTAGTTCAGCATCTTACCAAGAATGAGCTTAGTGATCAAGTGTGGGACCTCAAGGGGAGGTGCCTTCTGAGACTTTTGTACAGGGTCCTGTGAACAAAGGGCCAAGTCCTGTCACGCACAAGATTTCGCTGCCCTCCCCCTGCTCTGAGAGGTGGTGATTACATGTCCCTGTTTGGTTCAGGCCTGAAGCACAGCCTGGCTGGGAGGCAGCTGGCACTGACCCAGGCACGACTGTGTGCCTCTCCCCCCACACAGCCCCGCAGCCCCATTCTAGTCCCATTCTAGGTCATCCAGGTCTGTGTTGTCACCTTGAAACGTTCAAGAGAGCTGTGAGCTTCAGAAGGTGAGGCGTTCGGGGCTGGGGGAGGGAAGGCCCAGGAGGAGGGTGGCTGGAGAGGCGCTTTTGACAGCCTCCACCAGAACCCAGGATCCCCGTCCTGACGACGTGAGCCCCCCCCCAGTCAGGCGCCGAGTGGATAAGAGCGTAGACAGTAAGGCCCGGCTGTGATGCTTGCCAGCACCTGCAGATAGCAGGCAAATAATTGGCACATGTTTAAAAAAAAAATTAAAAAGCTATTGGATGTGAGTATTTTCTAACAGTGTCTGGCGGGAGTGCCTGGGAGGAATTTAATCAGCAAGTTGTTTGAACGGGGCTCGCAGTGAGTCTCCTAATGAACTCCGTATCATGTGCCACTCCTGTCTGCTGAGGACATTCAATTTGTTAATTCTGTAGCTGGTGAGAGAGGTCAGATAGGAAAGTGACGATTGTTTTCTGACGTCCCAACCCCTGCTCACATCTTTCTAATTAATCCTTTTAGGAGCCACGGGTAGATTAAGAAGGAGAAAAGGTGCGGGAAGCGAGCACAAGAGAAACTGATGGAAAGACAGCGCTGCCTTTTGCTTCTCAAATGGGATAGGATGTGGGGAGCGGGGAGAGAGACAGAAAAGCTAGGCCTGCTGCCTGCTGCTCTCTCACTCAAAGGGAAATCGGAGGAGACAGCACCCACAACCGGTTTTAAACAAGGTTCGGAGAGAGGAAGGACTGTGGTCTCCACCGCTCTGTCTTGGGCAGACTCCAAGCCATGGGGAGCTGTGCTGGGGGGAGGCCTTCCCAGCAGAGTGGACTGCGTGCAGGGTTGGAGCGTGACCCCACTTAGAGCCCATGGTCACTGGGGTTTAGTAAGAGCGTCCCCTGGGAGCCAGTGGGCAGTTAGCTGTCTCCACCTCTGCATGGGGTGCATGGTCTTTTGTTGGCCCCCCTAGATCCACTTTCCCTCCTGCTCCGCCCTGCTCTCTGCCCTGGACTCCTGTGGACTCCATCCAGGGGCTCCCCTGCCCTCTGGGTCAGGTCGATGGGGAACCCCGGGAGGTCGGAGGGAGGAGCTGCGTGAGGGGGCCCTAGACTGGCTTTGTCCCTGACCATCTCTCCGTCCAGTTTCCTGCCCCTCTCTCGCCCCCTGCTGGCAGCTTTGCTGCCGCCAGCCCCAGGTTCCTGCACTATCTCATATGGTTCCCTGGTGTCCTACCCACTGCTTTGTGATGAGTGTGTTTGTAAGTAAATCTTCCTCAAATCACCCTAATTGAATAAACATTTCCTTTGGGACCCTGATTCACTAGTACCTGAAGGATAAGGCAAACCCAAGTTTTAGGTTTGTTCTGAAGACTTAAAAACATGGGAAAGTGACTTACCCTCTCTGAGCCTGGGTTGACTCATCTGTAAAATGCTGATATTGATACTAACCTGCAGATTTGTGACATAACATCATCCAGACATGCTTAGTTAATGCCCATGTCCTTGCTTATTTAAGATTTGTAGTTAGGAGATCCACAAAAACCATTAAAGGGTATAAAACAAAAGGATACCGTGAACACCCGAGTCTTTTATCAAACACAAGATATTCACATGCTTTTCCTGTCCCTATGGCCCCAGTCAACCAGAGCTGGTGAGTGCAGGATCCCTCTGTCCTGGTGAAAGGACACCCCTGCTCAGAGCTGTCCATCAAGTGGCAGACAATGGACGGAGCACGGATGCCCACTCTTCACCCCGGCAGCTCCTCGCCTCCCTCAGTGCTTGCACTTAGGCTTGGATGTGTTCATTCTGCAAACATTTGCTGGATCATCTTCTACGTGCCAGGTGCTGCGCCAGGCCCTGGGGAATCAGAGATGAATCAGACACAGTGCAGACCTCCAGGAGCTCACAACCAACTGGGGAGACAGCCTTAAATCCCTAACCTTGATCTTGTGATAAAACGCGACCAGGCACAAAGCTGGAAATGATTAGTTCTGCTATTGGCTTATGCATGAGGGGAGGGGTTGATGGGGCAGCAGGAGGAGGCTTCTGAAAAGGCTCCTCCAGGACCTTGAAGGGCGAATATCCCAGAGTATAGAGAAGAGCTCTGCAGGCAGAGGGAACGGCATGTGCAAAGGCTTGGAGGCATGAGAGCACACAGGGAAATCTGCATCAGTCCACAGTGCCTGAAACACAGGGTCCAAAGTACAGGAGGCAGGGGATTTGGTTGGAAGTGAAGACTGACTTGGTGGCAGAAACGGATCCGAAAACCATCCTGAGAAATTTGGCTTTGATTCAGGAGGCAAAGGAGAAGTAGCAGAAATTCTTCATTCTAAGCGTTTTCAGAACGAAAACTCTGACACAAATTCAATGTGCATTTTTTATAATCAATTTCATTCTGACAGAAAGACCCTATTCCACCATGCTGGCAGGAAATTAATTCACAGCCACCCTGAGATTTCCCTTCTCCCTGGCTCCCACCCAGGATTGTGCCATGTTCCCAGAGTCTTACACAGAAGCAAACCTCCAGGGGGCTCCACAAAGCCATCCCTGAAGTCTGGCCACCCCCACTCCCCGGGGTTGCCATGGGTGAGAACAGAACTTATACCATCTGTGTAACTCACTGACCAGATACCTCTCTCTAGGCTGGGGTGAACTTTCTTGTCCTTCTTGGACCTTCAGAATCACTCTCCTCTGCCCTTTCCCCTCCTGGACACATAGACTATTCTGACAAAGCTGTTACAAAATTACAAAAGGAATCTTAGCCTTCAAGCAGTTTCTCTACTTCCTGTCCTGCAAAAATTCCCCAAGGCAAGGAAACACTAAGGGTCTGACAACTTGCATGAAATGTGGGGGAGGGAAAATCTAGGATGATCCTATAGAACACATTTAAGACTTTGATGCTTATCACTAAGCAGGACAATCCACATGGTACAGATGTGTTTATTAAAGTAATTACCCAGATAATTTGGTCCCCCAAGTGCTTTTGGCAAAAGCGTCCAGATAACTGAGGTGACAGTTGGAATTTTAAACTGAAATTAAGAACAAATTAATAATAAGCCCACCTAAAACAGCTTCTACTAGAAAGCAACGTCTTCAGAATAGAACTTTTAGGTGCAATGGTCTTGGACTTTAGAGTCTGAATATCATCTCTGAGGTCTATAACCTTGGGCAAATTGTTTTATCCCCTGAGCCTCAGTTTTCTCATCATTAAAATGGGGCTAACCTTTTAGCATCCTGAGGTTTACATTACATAAAAGAGCTGGCACAGAGCAGCCTTTAAGTAAATGCTGACAGAAGGGGTGGATGGGTGGAAGGACAGATGGATGTACAGACAGATAGATGGACATCTCAGCCCTTTCATTCTCTCTGCTCGTGCAGTACAAGCGTCAAATTCCTCAAAAGTTTTATATAAACATGTTTTCAATCATGACCCCACATGGGAACTTTGCACCTTGGGGTGACATCTATGCATTCTGTAAGCTCTCAGCCAAGTCAAACTTCTACATTACAGTCTAAACCAGGGTCTCTGTCTTGCCCAAGAAGATTCATTGCACATAAAAAGAAATAATGGAGCGGGGGAGGTGAGGGTCAATTACCTGGTTATCAAGTGTAAGGACAGCACATTCTTCCATTCATTAGCACCCACTTGTGCCTGCCAGCAGAAGGCCAACAGGCTGCTTGCTTGCCTGGGGCTCAAATAGAAGGGGTGACCCAGGAGACACAAGATTTGGTGAGGGCAGAAGAGAGAAGAGGAAGAAAGTGGAACTAGCTCTGCTGGCCCTGGAGCCTCTGGCTTCTCCAGAGATGCTTTGCAGGGTAGACTGAAGAAACTAGAAGACCACTGAGGGTATTGCCAATCATATTAAACTTGCTTTTGAGGGCAACGAGATATCTCTCAGCAGCAGGAAAGGACATCTACCCAAGTGGAAATCTACCCAAGTGGGCAAGTGGTGAAAAAGGAGTAGCCGTCTCCAGCAAATGGGTGAAGTAGCAAAGGAGTAAGACAGTGGTGGAACCACTGTGATTGACGGTACAGCCTAAACACAGCAGGTTGGTTACAGGTTATTGGATTTTCCATTTTTCAAGAAAAGTCTGAAGTCATATATATATATATATATATATATATATAATGTGAAATATCCCAATTTTAAATGTTGGCTAAGAATTCAGAATTTTTCAAAACACTGTGTAGGTCCCTCAAAACATGCCTGAGGGCCAATGGTGGCCCTCAGATGACCTATGTCTCAATCAAAAGCCACATTCAGGCCTTGAGAGGCAAGAGTGGTGATGAGGGTCAAAGCCAGAGTCAATAACCAGAGTCAGAGTAGAAGATGCCGTGTGCCCAGGAAAAAGAGCACCAGGTCAGGAGCCATATTTAAATAGGGGATGTGCTCATAAGGGGAGGTTTAATGAGGAACAACTTAATTCCAGCAGATTCTATCTTGTTGGCATAAAGCTGTGTCCAAAGTGTACCTTTCTAGTCACCCTACAGACTGAGTTAAAGTCACTGCCCTATATCTAAGGGTAATAAACCCATTTTGCAGATGGTAATAATTAGGTTACTCTTACATTATTACAAACAATGCAGTAATGATTATTTTTAGGCACAGTTGGTTCTCATTATTTGCAGTAGTTTTGTTACGTAATAAATCACCATAAACACTGAATTAACAAATATTGAACCATTGCTCCAAGGGGAAATACAGGATTAGGGTCCTGTGAGCTTCATGAGCTTCTAGTCACAACATTTTTGTCAACTGATCAATATATAATCTTGCTTTATGTGTGTTTCTGTTTAAAGACACCTTATTTAATAGGTGTTGTTGATTTATTTACATTGAACTCACAGCCACCAGCATCGTAACTCCTGCCCGAACAAAGCTTATCTAGCACATATATTTTCTTCATGAAGGCCCATTACAGCCTTCTTGTGCATAGGAACACTAGACAGCACCTCAGCACTACTTCTTAAACAGCAAAGTCACCAACAAGAGGCACAAAAATGCAAAAAAACCTGGCACTAAATATACCACAAAAAGGACACTTGTTAACTGAATGCTGAAACAAGAAGACGGAACATCACCTTGTTTGATCAACTGGGAATGTGCATTTTGGGCAATTCAAATTTTTCATCATTCTGCTCATGTCCAGGAATGACTGCAAAAGTGTTTATTTAGGGGTTGCAAATAGCTTTTAGGAAGTAGATAAGTTGACAAGTACAGAATCCACAAATAATGACGATCAACTACGTTTAGATTTTTCCATTTCCTTTTATTTCCTGAGAATACTTATTCAGAAATGAAATTACTGTTGCACTTGATTTATACTATAAATTGGTTTCCAAAAAGGCTATACCATGCACAAAAGGCAATATTGTTCATTAAATATTTCGCACGCTCCCATACATTTTCCTGCCCTTTTGTAATTAGTTTGGGGTCATATGACAGTTCTGGCCAATGGGCAATGAGCAAAAGTGGTACACATTCAAAAATACTGGAGAAGATGTTTTTTCCATACCTCTCTTCCACCTGCTGAAAGCCACATATTGAAACCCACTCACTTGAGTCACTAAAAGGAGGAGAGCCCCAGCAAACACCCATTGGACTTTGCATGAGTGAGAAATAAGCTTTTATGTCAAGTCACTAAGATTTTTGAGTTACTTGTTATAGCAGCATAGCCTAACACATCCTGATTAATACATACCACTCTCTAATGCCATCAGTAATATGTGTGAATGTCATTTACACACATCTCTAGCATTTGGTACCATTTTTAAAAGCACTTATTTTCACTTATTTAATAAATGAAGTATTATTTCTCAGTTTTTGCATTTTTAAGATGATTTGTAAGTTTGGATATATTTCATGTTTATTAATTAGCTATAATTCCTATTTTGTAAATTATCAATTACATTTAATGCCACTTGATTCTATAGGGTTTTGATATTTTCTTATTTTTAAAACTTTAGATGAGCCCTTCATATGATAAAGATATTAAACCTTTGTCAATAAAATTGACTGAAAATATTCTCCAGTGAGTTTTTTGTCTATTTTGTTTATTTTAATGGCAGTTGAAATTGTTTGAGAAAAATCAGTTGCACTTTTCACCCCTACAAGTTCTATTATTTTTAAGCTTAAAAAGTTCTCTTCCACTAAAGTCTGATTAATTCAAATTTTCTACTTTTTCTAACATTTGAAAATAAATTCATGTGGGATTTATTTTGGTTTAAAAAAGAAATGAACATCTAAATAGCACTTTATCACAAAATGCTAGTCAATTATCCCACATGTTTATATGTAATTGTCAGTCCTTTTTCCAAATTAATTTAAAATGCCTATTTCATCAAATATTTAATTTAAATATAAAGACTCCGTATTATCTATTCTATTCTATTGATGTATAGGTTGTTGAATCAGTGTAAATCATTGTAACTTTACAGTGTGATTTAATACCAGGAAGAGCTAATAGGCATTGCTCCTTACTTCCATACTCTCCTTTTTCAGAACTGTCTCTCATTTTCTTGGTGTCATATGAACTTCTGAATTGTTTTATCAAGTTCCCTGCAAAACATCCTGAATTTATTTTATTGGAATTTCATCTTGCTAATCTATTAATGACAGCGAGGATGAAACACATACTTCACCTCTCATTTAAGAATATGGTATTTATTCAGGTCATCTTTTATATCTCTTTATAACATTTTGTAATTGTATTTATATAAGCCAAAGTCTAAACAAATATACATTTATATCTTGGTGTAAATTAAACTGTAAGTATTTGGGAGGAGAGAATGTAAACAGTATGTCAAGGCTCCACTCACTGAGCATGCCCTGGAGAGAAATGGGGGTTCAGCCTCAGCTCTTGCAACTTTTGTGGTGTCAGTATCTCAGGGTGCTGGGCATGACACTAGGTTTATGTTGACTCTACAGGTATCAGCTAAAAGCTCAGTTTGCAGTCTAACTTCTAAGTGAAATATAGTTCACTATAATTTACAAGCACCTGTTATTGGGTTTATTCCCATGTAATTTATATTTCTTTTGTTGCTATAGTAAGTAGGATCTCTTCTTATAATGATCTCTTTCTTAGCAAATTTTACCTTTCATTACTATAAGAGAAACAGATGATCTTCATGTAAAATTTGTAAACAAGTAATCAAAAAGGAGAAAGTTGAAAGCATACACATCATTACTCTGATGACTACATAAGCAGATGAATGAGTGGCTAGCTAGGAACAGAAACAGGATCTCTCATACTGAATTGCTTTCCACCCTACCTCTTCAATTAGCAACATATTTAGAGCATCTAGTGGTTGTCAGTTACTATCTAGAACTGCATGTCCAACATGGTAGCATGAGACAAATGAGACTGCTTCCATTTCAATTTAAATTGACCCAAGTTAAATAAAATAAAGGATTCAGTTCCTCAATGCATTCACCTGATTGCTGCTGTAAAAATGGCTTAAAACACAAATTCATTATCTTATTCTGGAGTCAGAAGTCTGAAATGAGTCCTACTGGGCTAAAATCAAGGTGTCAGCAGGGCTGCACTCCTTTCTGGAGGCCTTTGGGAAGAATCCATTTCTTTGCCTTTTCCAGCTTCTAGAGTCTGCCTGCATGACTTGGCTCATGGCCCCTTCCTTCATCTTCAAAGCCAGAAGCTTAACATCTTCAGCTCTCTTCTCCTACTTTGACACTCCTGCCATTTATTCATGGGTCTTATAAGGACCCTTGTGAATACACTGGATAATATAAGGATAAGGACAAGATCCTTAACTTAACCATACCTGAAAAGTCCCTTTTGCCATGCAATTAATGTATTCATATGTTCTGGGGATTTGGACATCAACCTCTTTCAGGAGCCATGATTCTGCCTACCACACTCAGTCACACTAGTCACATTTAAAGTACTCAACAGCCACATGTAGCTAGTGCCCACCATATTGGATAGTGCAGTGTATAGAATATTTCCGTCATCACAGAAAAGTCTATTGGACAGTGCTGATTTGGAGGTTAAGAATCTTGAACAAGTTACTGAGCTTCTCTTTGCCTCAGTTTATTCCTCAGTAAAATGTATACAATAATGATACCTATCATAGGGTTGTCATAAACAGTAAGAGGAGTTAATAATATTGCTAACCCTTATACAGTTCTTACAATGTGTCAGACACTGTTCTTAGCAGTTGACATATTTAGACTTATTTAATCTTCACAACAACCTTACGAAGCAGAAGAATGCACAAGAGGTTAAGTACCTTGCAAGAGATTATCCGGCGGTCATGAGGCAGAGCATGGCATGGTGCCGTGTGCTTCATGTTACGTAGTATTGCATCCAGTCCACCCAGCCACTGTACCAGGTTAAAGCCTATTACACACGGGGAAACGGGGACTTGGTTGAATGACTGAATTCAAGGCTAAATAACTCGCTCAGGGTCAAACGCAGAGTGTGCCTGGTGGCAACACCAAACCCAAGCTCCCTCCACCTCTAGACAGGCAGAGATGTTGGGACTGAGGGCAGTGGAAGTCATATCTCACAGGAGAAAATTAAAAATGTGCCACTGCAAGATCTAAAAGCCATCCTGGCTCCCAATCTGGGCTGCCTTCCCACAAAGGCATTTCTGAGTCCAGACTGGTGAGCGCAGACCAGCCTCCTCACCAGACAAGAAAGGACGATGGGAAGAAACCAAAATTGGAGGGCGAAAACAACCTCAGAGGCTTTAATAAAAACCCAGGCTTTGTAGTTAGGGAAGAGAAGAGCTCCATAATAGCCAAATCAAGACCCACAAATTGAATACATGGCAAGAGTGATGAATGGAGCCCCAATTAAAGAGGGGGCAGCTGTCTGCTGAGGCTGCGTGGGCAGCCCGCTCTCCCACTCCCCTCCAGCATTCACGGACATACTCTCCACATGATGGATGGCTCACGTAGGCTCTGGAAAGAAAGCTCTGCACGAAACAGAGCTTGGTCAGAACCCACACAGAAATCTCTGCTTGCCTTGCAAAAGAATACCAATCATAACTGAATCTTTTCATGCAGAAGGCATTTCCCAACATCTACTCTGTGCCAAGTGCCTGCTGAGCCCCTCCTGGCCTGCTCCTTCCTAACGTGCCCCCTACCTCCTCTCTCCTTGCTTTTACTACCCATCTGGAACCCTGACCATCCCAAATTCCTCCAGACACAGGCTTTTCTTTCTGCTTGCAGTGTCCTCCCCACCCCCACCCCCCCTCATCTGTCTGGCAAACTCTTACCCACACTTCAAAACCTCAGCTCTTGGAAGCCATTCTTCAGCCACAAGGCTTCCTTGGCGCCCAGCCTCTGCCCCAGCTCCTTCTGCAACTTTCAGTTTTTATACTTAAGTTGTATTATACATCTTCTGTCTCCCCTCACCAGACCATGAGCTCCTTGACTTTGAGGACCATGTCAGCTACATCTCTGGGTTCTCAGAGATGAGCACAATGCGTGGCGCAATATGGGTGTTCATTAAATGTGCACTGATAACTGAGTGGGGAATACAACAATAAGACACAGTTCCTGTCTGGTAGAAGAGGTAGGATAAACACACAAGTGAACGTAAAGCGGAATTTGATAAAGCCATGAATGAGCTACCTCAAGAGATATGGGATTTCATAGGGTGGACTATCCCCACCTGGAGGGGGTGGGAAGGATTTGTGGAGGGGTGTCCTAGTGAGTGAAGCCATAAGAGATAGCATAGAATTTCTGCAAGCGTTTTGGTTTTCAAGAACTTTGTAGGAGAGCAGAATCCCTGTTCGCCTTCTTGTAGCACTAGAGAGGGAACAGAAGGGCCTGAATTTGAAGGCCAGGGTGTATCCATGCTTTCAGGAGGTCTGGTCATGCTGGAGTTTGGGGAGGGAAGGAAGATACAACATTGCAGGGCTTCTCTCTTGTCCTGTCCTGACACTGCATTTTCCTCTTCTATCCCTTCTGTGCAGGTGAGCTGAGGTAGTGCAATGGTTAAGAGTTGAGACTGTGGAAACCGAGTTCAAAGCCTGATTCTGTCACATATGGCCCAGGTATAGATACCTACTGGAGACTCTGTTCCTCATCTTGGAGCAGGGTATAAATGCCCACCTCAAAGGCATTGTAGGAATAGAGTGAAAGAGACATACCAACTCAGCCAGGGGTCAGAGAGGGAGACAGAAGCCACTCTAGGCAGAAGGAGATTGGCAGAGAACTGTGTGCTCACAAAAGCACTGTAGGGCTGGAGTGGGCTAAAGGCCAGGCTTGAGGAGTCACTCCCAGAACACAAAAAACTGGACCCCAATGCCAGAGTCAGGAATGGGGGCGATCAGGAGCTCCACAGCCAGAACATTCAACTTCAAAGGCACTGTCTAGGTGAGAGACAGGGACCTGGCAGTGCTGCCGTCACCACCAACAGCCTCTTGCCACCCATGAAGCTGGAGACTGGGCGCTGGAAACCCTGCTGCAGGGAAATCTCACATGCCACACCTAATTGGGCACAGCACAGAGACTCTGAGAACAAATTGGCCGAGACTGAGTAGTTCCGGAGGACCTACAAAAAAGCAAGTGAGAGAAGGTGCCAAGGAAATGTAGGTTTGTAACAATTACTAAAAACCCATAAAACCCCACAAAGTGGAAGAGCCTGGGAAACCCTAGGATTATATGAAATTTTAAATTTTATGTGTGATGGTCCAGAGTTTTCTGGAAGCATTATCTTTCTACTCCATGAATCAAAGGAATGGAAACCAAGACCCTGACTGGAATTATCTCCTATAATGTGAATCTCCCCAGTTGCCCCTTCAGATCTCTCACCATTAAAGTAAGGAAATTAGTCTTTGGTGTAAGATGTTCACGACACAGTGAATGGCAGGAAACACTCACAGGGATGATGCCAACCCACTCACTCCCAGCCCTCGCAGCACCACGGTGCACATTCCATTAGGGGCTGGAATCTGGGAAAACCTTCAGGAAGGAGCCACACGGAACAAGGTCATATACCTAAAATCATCACACAATTCTCCAGCAGCAAATCAATCCTTCCTTCCTTTCTCCTTCCTCTTTTCCTCTTTCCTCCCCCCATTCATTTATTCAACCAATGTTTTCTATGCCCCTGCCATGTTCCAGACACCTTTTAGGCCCTGGACATATGACAGTGAATAAGACAAAACCCATGCCCACATTAACCTTACGTTCTAGTCACGGAGAGGTACCATAAACACACACATGTATGAGACCAGGCTGGGAAGTGATGTATGATGTAAAAGAAAAATGAGGCAAGGTAAAGCGTATAGAGAAGAGTGCAGGGGTTTTCTCTAAGGATGGTGAGTACAAAGGCCCTGAGAGGGGGGGAAATGCTTACCAGTTTGGAAAGCAGCAAAGTGGGCATTGGGACTGGAGTCACATGAGCAAGGAGAAGGCCCTGGGAGTTGAAGAGGGATGGGGCCCTGCAGGACAGTGGACACTAGGGCGAGGGCTGGGCCTTTAGTCCAAACGTAAGGAATGGCTGGCTTATGAGCAGGGGAGTGAGAGGAACGGATTTTCACTTTTTAAAATCTATATGAAAATGTTTGCATGCCAAAATATTTAAGAGGAAGAGTACTAATGTTCACAACTTACTCTAAAATGCATCAAAAATAAGATGGATAGAAGGATGGATAGAAAGATGATTGGATGGATAAATCCGTGATCAATCAAGTATAGTAAAATGTCCATGGTAGAATCTAGGGTTCACTGTAATATTCATTCTTTTCTGTATGTGTAAAATGTTTCATAATAAAATGTTGAAAACACCTCTGTCTGGTGGCTGCTTGAGGAAGACACTGAAGGGAGGCAAAGGTGGATCTGGGAGATGGGAATGGAGCCTATTGTTGGAACCCAGGCTAGGTGTGATGGGGCCTTTGGCCAAGATGGTGGCAGGGCATTAGGGAGAACATTTGAAATTAATTAGTAGCAGAAAGTTTGTTTGACAGCACAGTCGGAGGATAGTTAGACATTAAGGAGTGGGTGGAATACATTGTGTGCTATAAGATGGCTCGTCTAGGTTGGAATCCCTCCCTTCCACTTGCCGTGTGACCTTGAGCAAATTACCTAACCTCTCTGAACCTGTTTCCTTGCTAGTCAAATGAAGGCAACAGAATTTACCATGTTTCTGTTGAATATTCAATAATATGTATGACTCACATAAATTGCCTGCCAGAAAGTTGGGAACAATAGTAAATGCTCAATAAATATTAGTTCTCCTAAATGGAAACACCAAGAGTGCATGAAAATAATTAGTATCATTACTAAGGAACCACTTGAAAATCAAACTCTGCTTCTTTAAAACTCTGGAAGATGAGCAATGTCCCCTAATATTGTACTAAAATATGGAATTAGATCTAAAACTGCCACAGAAAAGGTTTTTATACTAAATAATAATAATAATAATAATAATAATAATAATAATAATAATAAAACCACCTCAGAACAATGGCACTGGAGACCAAAGTCCAGGAAGGAATAAAAGAAAATAAATGAAGTTCCCCTTTAACCTACAGGAGCAGCACTGGACATTTTCAAGCAGGAAGGGCCAGTCTGTAACCTGTAAGCCTGGCTCCCAGTCACTGTGAACAAACCTTCCCTCCATGAGTTTTTCAGGATATCTGACAATGATGTGAATAAAAAATAGAAACCGAGCTTGCAGTCACAGCCTCAGTACTTTATGATCTCCATAATGACTTTCTTATATCTTGGAACTTTCAAATTTTGGCTAAAACCAGCAGTAGAAATGCCAAAATGCTACGGACATGGCATCCTTTTTTAAAGGTACTGGAAAGTCCATAAGATATGTCAGTAAATTGAAATTTCCGTGCCAGCACTGCTGAATCAATGGATTCCTCCCAGTGAAAACGCTCCCTCCGATTCTCTTTCTCTCTCCTCTCGCTCCCTCCACTCTCTCCCTTCCCCCAAAGCCCCCCTGGAATTGCCTCAGTCTCCTGGAACTTCTGACTCAGCTGTATAAATAACAGGAAAAATAATTAGAAGTCAAGGGGTCAAATGCTCCAAATGCCCGTTTGACAATTTGCTCTTTTCCCACCAGTACTTGGCGTCTTGGTTTCCTTGTGGGAGCAGTTCTTTTGAGTCTGTGTCGTTTCAGGTAATGAAAAAGTGGCCCAAGAGAGGTGCGTTGGGCCTGGAGGAATGCCGTGAAGCAGTTCTGCCTTTCTGCTGTACGATGTAGGTCGACAAATAGCCAGAATGTCCTGGAGGCCTCTGCAGGATACTAGCTGGATGTCTGCTCCACCCAGCCTGGGCAACTTCATGTTCAGTGAGTTGTGATGTTTTTAGTGACTTCAAAACTCAACAATAATAGCAAGAATGCATAGAATATGCCAGGCATTGTGTTTTCCACACAGAAACTAATTTAATCCTCACAATAACACTGTGAAATAAATACTCTTTTTATTCCCCTTTTGTAGATGAAGAAATGAGGCACAGAGAGGCAAAGCAACTTGCCCAAGTTCATACAGGATCAACTCAATAGTAGATGAAGAACAGTAGATGAAGAACAGTAGATGAAGAAATGAGGCACAGAGAGGCAAACAGTAGATGAAGAAATGAGGCACAGAAAGGCAAAGCAACTTGCCCAAGTTCATACAAGATCAACTCAACAGTAGGGCCACGATGTGGGCACGGGCAGTCCAGGCCCTTAACTGCTGTATCATAATTCTTCTCAAACCCAATCCACTTGCCTTTCCAGGGCTGGTTACCCCAGGTCAGCTCCTTCAAGGTACTCATGGCCTCATGGCTGGGCCAGAGCAGGGACCTGATACTCCAGTTGGATGTGGGCAGGGGACAAATTGCTTACCCCAGGGATCATTTACATCCACTGACTTACACAAGAGCCAAACACCTCCTGGAGGAAAAATAAGAAGAAAATAATAATAATAAATTTGAATCCTGCCAGAATTATGGCTTAAATGTCCACAGACATGTCTGACAGGCTGAGGCAACCCTAGTGGGAGCCAGACAATGGGAAAATCAACAGAATTCCCTGAGCAGAAGTTCATGATGAGGACAAGAAATCTGACACTGTGGGTCAGCCCAAGCCATGGAAACCCCACATGAGGAGCAGTGAGATTCTGGGTACACAATGACACCAGAACCCACACTGACCCAGTCACCTATGTGACTGGCAGGTATGTGTCCTGGGAGAAAAGAGCTGCCTCACGTAGGGGTCAAGGAAATTCGCTCTGCCCCCAACTGATGGAAATACCCATATTGGGGTGGCAGGTGGTGTTTTCACTTCAAGGAGAGCAACTTGGGTTCTAAGTGCATCGGCATGAGGCAGAGTGGGGTTCGGGCCTCCCAGCGCTGTGGCATGGGGGGCCCTCTGGCTGCAGCAGCCCTGAGGAGGGGCACGTTTCCTTGTCACTGAGCCCTGCTGAGGCCCGGCTCCTCAGCATCAAGGGCAGCTTGCGCGGCCAGGCAGAGTCCAGCTCAGAGTGTCACCTCTGTGATATCTACCAGGCTGTCCTGTTTACCAGCCATGGTAGCAAGCAATGACCAGAGCTGACTTTCATATACACATAAGCACCCCTGAGACTTCCCAGGAATAATTGGGGTCAGGGAGGAAAATTCTTCCAAAGATGATTCTTGCAGACAAGTTGGATGGGCTTGTGGCTTCCAGGATCAACTCAATGCACCCATCTCCAAACTCACTGGCTTGTGAAGCCTGAGTGGTCAGGACAAGCGTCCATGTCTCTGGATATACAACTGGTCAGTTTCAACTCCCATGATTGTCCACATGATACAACATAGAGAATGGCGTTTAAAATTGCTGCACCTTTCCGGTGCCCTGGGGACCCCTCCAGACATCCATCCATGCCAGTGTTCCTCACCTATGTGATACTTTCAGCTCCATGATATTTTCAGCCCCATTTAATTCTGTCCTTGGCTCTTGCCCCTGACCCTCCCTCCCAGATGAATTTTCTGGTGGTACTCTGCACCCAGAGCATGCATCACCAGTTCCAGAATCAGAGCTGGGAGTGAGACCCTCCCCAGGCCTCAGCCCCCACCTTGGAGGGAAAGAGTTGGAATACAGAGGGCCTAGGTCTACTGCATTTTAGGACTAATCTTGTGCATTGACCTTGAAAATGCCAAAGCCCGCCCACCCCCATTTCCCATCCCACCCCCTGCAATTGGCCAAACTGCCGACTCTGGGGCAGTCTGTTTTGGCTCTAGCTTAATAACAGGGATTGGGATGAGGGAGCTCACCTGTTTTTGTGTGCTGCTTTCCACTTGCCCAGACATTAGCTTACACGAGGTCTCCTTCAAGGATTTGATTTAATGCCTCTGCTTTGCAACAGAACAAACTGTGGTTTATAAAGTCCACTAGAACTCATGTCTCCTAGCAGATATTAATGGCCAGGTTTATTCCTCTGCTTGTTTCCTTCAGGATTTGGTTAATGGGCTTGAGCCAGGTCCAGGGAGATCACTAGCTGAAAGGGATGTTCTCTACAACATTACTTGTGTAAGAAAGGAGGGACCTATAAACGGACATGGAATCTTTAGACCTGGCAAACTGAAAACCTTGTGTTATGCAGAAACCCTGGGGCTGGAGTCAAACCACCGTGGTTCCTTGGCGCTTTGGTTTAGTTTTGGAATCAGTCACTGTCTGTTTTGTTTAAGCATTTGTGTCTCATATTTAATGCACTCATTTTCAATAATAGGGTATCCTTGAATGTAGTGATGAGTTACAAATATGTCATTGATTTTTTTCTCTTTATTAAAAGTATCACAAATGTATTGATTCATTTACCAGATGAAGTAATTACCAGATGAAGAAACTAATATCAGCTTTTATCACATTATGATTAATTTAAAATAGTTTATAGTCAAATAAAATCTGTCACACCCCAAGCTTCAATAGCTATGTAGTAAAATTGACTGTCAGATCCCAATATCTGCAAATATTGAATAATCCAGTGCCACAACACTGTTGCATGAAGTAAACCCAAAGCTCTACATACTTTGATGAGGGGGTTAGGAAGATGGCAAGGTCAGATGGGATCTGAATAGATAAACTTCCTTGCTCTGCAGACCTGTCTGCATGCTTTTCTTCCTAGAGGAAATAAGAAAGCATCTGCAAAATGAACATAAAATCTTGATAATTTTGTAAATGGTTGCTTCTGTTGTCTAAATCTAATGTTCTTCCTGTCCTCCCGCATCGAATAAGCCCTTCCTTATCTTGACCTCATACTTTTCCCTGCAGGGCAGTGAGCAGCTTTCAGGGTGTAACCCTCAGATGAAAGGGGCATGTCCATGGGTATGTCGGGTCCTTCCCTTGTGGAGAAGCATCCTCACAGGCTGCATTAGCACTTCACTTTAGGGAGCCGCAGGGCTAGTGTGAAAACCATCCACCCCCCGGCCCCTCAGCATCTCTGTTCAGAGTCTGCACTGTGTACACAGGGAGGCCTTCAGGGGATGAAGTGCAGAACTGCTGAGGGCTGCAAGCGGTCTGAGCCTTCAAAGAAGATCCGCCATAGGAAAGAGGTGCTGGGACTAGGCATTTATTTCACCCTCACCAAGTCTTCTCATGTTCTGGCTGTCCCTGGATCTGACACTCAGGTTTCATGCCTTCTGTTGTGCTAACTCAGTCTGGACACTATTTTTCTCTGGCAGACCAGGTTATAAGACCCAACTCCGGATCTCCCAGCATTTGAACCATAGCCCATCCCTTGCTGCAGAGAGCATAACCTTGGGCTATTGCTAAGTGGCTGAGTGAAACATACTGAGAGTGTCTACCAAAAATTATGTACATATCCTTCACGTCTCTGTCTCTGAACTCTGATGATGATCATCGTCATCGTAATCCTTAAAAAGGATTCCTCACATGACGGTGCATCAGAAAGGCCAGGCATCTCCACAAGAGATCTGACTTTGAGCTCTATTTTTTGCAATTACCCCAATTTAATTTTTTTTAAGCACTAAAAGGCTCAGTTAAATCACCATCTGTAATGTTGTGTTTCTTAGCCTACGATAATCTCCTACTTTTTTCTGTGTTACTAGACACTTAGTTCATGAAAAATATCTTCTTATTTCCCTATGAAAAACTACATAGTCATTGAAAGATGGGTTTGTATTTTTTTCTGACAGGTATCTTTCAGGTTATGAGACATTCCATTTGTAATTTTGTTGTAGGTCAAAAAGTTTACTACTACTTCCTGATACCTCATCTTTGATGCTAAATATATGTCTTTATATGCAGAAGAGGGATAAGAAGACTGAGCTCAAATGGAACTTGAAAGAACTCAATGAGATGATGTATCTACACCACCTAGCACAGACACTGGCATGTAATAGTTACTCCTGCCTTGAATTCTCTCTATATTAAGAGCATATTGCGGAGGAACCTAAGATGGCGACTAGGTGAGACAGAGAAAAAAACACCTCCGTGGAAAACACTAGATAAAAAACCAGAAAGTGACCCAGAACACCACTTCCAGAGTAGCACCAGCCAGACAAGTTCTGCTAAAGCCACAGGGAACGTGCGTTTGGTGAAACCAGGAGTCTGCATTCTGAAACGAGTGAGTGAGTCGGCTGAGCCCCCCGGCCACACTGCAGTGTGGGGAAACAGTGGGTTGGTGTTTTTTTTTTTTAAAAAAAAAGAAGCCCGGGAACAGCTGCAGATAAGACGGGAGCGGTCTGGACTAACGCCTCAGTGTCTGGGGTGGAGGATACCCCTTCCCACACCCACTGCTGATTGTCTCGGGTCTAGGGGAGCAAAGGGGAGCCAAAAGGAGAAAAAAAAAAAAAAACGCACGACTTGCAGCCGTCTCCCCAGCGGGCCGGGCTACTCCTGCCCGGGGCCCAACACACAGCACAGAGCTGAGCCAAGAAACCCAGCCTGACAGGGAGTCTTTCCCGCAGCACCACTCACATGACACAATATCGGCTGTGGACAGTGGCCTTGAATACACCCACAGCTGATTGTCCCGTAGCTGGGAGAGTGGAGCTGTGCGGAAAGGGGGAACTTAACACGTCCCATTCAACCATCTTTGAAGTGGGCTGGGAACGCCCCTACACAGCCCGGCAGCCCAGGGCTTCCCTGAAGGCCGTCGCTCACTTGTGACGTGGCATGGCCCTCCCCCCCTCAACAGAGGTCCTGGAAAAGCACAGCAGGGAGGGGGGAACCGCTCAGAAATCCCAGGGAACCTACGCCAATACCAAGGACTTTTGTGTCAGTGGCAGAGAACAGCCTTAAATCTCTGGGAACACCTGGGAGGTTTGATTGTTAAACCTGCCCTTCCTCCCTAACCACTCAGGCACACTCATTGAGGGCAGACAGCACCACAACACACCCAAATTAAGTGCACCAATTGGACCCCAAAAGAATAAGATCCCCACATAACACAAAGTTGGGAAGAACTGACTTGAGGGGAATAAGTGACTCACAGATGCCAACTCTAACTGGTTAGTTAGAGAAAGTGTATGTCACCAAACTGCAATTCTAACAAATTAAAGATCAAGTAAAGCAAATGCCAAGAGGCCAAAAACAACAGAAAATCTTAAAGCATATGATAAAACCAGACGATATGGAGAACCCAATCCCAAACACCCAAATCAAACAATCGGAGGAGACACAGCACTTGGTACAATTAATCAAAGGACTACAATCAAAGAATGAGAGCATGGCACAGGATATAAAGGACATGAAGAAGAACATGGCACAGGATATTAAGGACATAAAGACCCTAGAAGAGCATAAAGAAGAAATTGCAAGAGTAAATAAAAAAAATAGAAGATCTTATGGAAATAAAAGAAACTGTTGGCCAAATTAAAAAGACTCTGGATACTCATAATACAAGATTAGAGGAAGGTGAACAACAACTCAGCCTCCTTGAGGAGCACAGAACAGAAAATGAAAGAACAAAAGAAAGAATGGGGAAAAAAATTGAAAAAATTCAAATGGATCTCAGGGATACGATAGATAAAATAAAACGTCCAAATTTAAGACTCATTGGTGTCCCAGAAGGGGAAGAGAAGGGTAAAGGTCTAGAAAGAGTATTCAAAGAAATTGTTGGGGAAAACTTCGCAAACCTTCTACACAATATAAATACACAAAGCATAAATGCCCAGTGAACTCCAAATAGAATAAATTCAAATAAACCCACTCCAAGACATATTCTTATCAGACTCTCAAATACTGAAGACAAGGAGCAAGTTCTGAAAGCAGCAAGAGGAAAGCAATTCACCACATACAAAGGAAACAACATAAGACTAAGTAATGACTACTCAGCGGCCACCATGGAGGCAAGAAGGCAGTGGCATGACATATTTAAAATTCTGAGAGAGAAAAATTTCCAACCAAGAATACTTTATCCGGCAAAACTCTCCTTCAAATTTGAGGGAGAGCTTAAATTTTTCACAAACAAATGCTGAGAGAGTTTGCTAATAAAAGACCTGCCCTACTTCAGATACTAAAGCGAGCCCTACTGACAGAGAAACAAAGAAATGAGAGAGAGATATAGAGAATTTTAACAGACATATATAGAATATTACATCCCAGGTCACTGGGACACACATTCTTCACTAGTGATCACGGATCTTTCTCCAGAATGGACTGTATGCGGGGACATAAAAACAATCCTCAATAAAATAAAAAATAAAAAAATGAATTTGTTCAAAGCACATTCTCTGACCACAATGGAATACAAATAGAAGTCAATAACCATCAGAGACTTGGAGAATTCACAAACACCTGAAGGATAAAAATGAGGGGGAGATGAAAACATTCCCGGATAATCAAAAGCTGAGGGACTTCATCACCAGTAGATCAGTCCTAAGCAGGCTGAAAGGAAGGGACACTAAACAATTGACTGAAATCACATGAAGAAATAAAGATTTCCAATAAAGATCACATGGTAAATATAAAGACCAATATTACTGTACTGTTGATTTATAACTCCACTATTTACTTCCTACAGGATCTAAAATACATAAACTGTAATGATAAATTGGTGGTTTTGAACTCAATGTAAAATATGTAATTTTTGACAAGAACTACATAAAAGTGGGGGAATGGAGGAGTATAGGAACACAGTTTACGTGTCCTATTGAAGTTAAGTTGGTATCAAAGAAAAACAAGATTGTTATAGATTTAAGATATTAAATTTAAGCCCCATGGTAAACACAAAGAAAGTATCAGAGAATATGACCAAAGAGATGAAAAGTAGAGTATGGGTTCCAAGAAGTGGGGGAAGGGGCAATGGGGAGTTAAGAAATGAGAGTAGGGTTTTTGTTTGGGGTGAAGGGAAACTTCTAGAAATGGATGGTTGGAAGGTGATAGCATTGCAACATTCTAAATGTGATTAATCCCACTAATGAAATGCTAGGGAGGGGTGGAATAGGAAGATTTAGGCTATATATTGTGGGGAACTGAGTCTTCCATGTTGCCTGAGGCATATCTGGGGTGGTGGCTTAGAACGCTGAGCCGCAGGCCTGCATAGAATGCCATGCAGGCCCGCCCTGTAAAGATGTGTGTCTTGTGACTACCATTGTCTTAAACCTAGATTGTATGCACCTGAAGTAAATACACGTGATCTAAACATAAGTATCTGGTGAGCTCTCCCCCACCTGAGCACCTTTAGCATATACACCTGATCTTCTGAAATAAATAGCTGGAGCAAGGCTGCATTGTCGTCCACTTAGCACGAGATGCAAGTGGGCCCCCTGCTCCCTTAATTCTTAGCTTTGTGTCCGTGTCTTATTCCTGCACCGCCCTGTCAGGAATAATATATATCTTTCCACAATTGAAAAAAAAAAAAAAAAAAGACAGTCTAAATAGATGACAATTAAATGCCAAGGATGATCCTGGATGGGACCTGAGGTCGGAGGAGAGGAGGCTCAAAGGGACACAGATGGGACACAAGAAAAAAAAAAAAAGGAAATATAGAATGTAAGCTTTATATCAATGTTGAATTTCTTGAACTTCTTAGCTGCATTTAATGAGATTGCATAAAACAATGTTCTTGTCCATGGGAAAAGTATATGTGAATTACATTGTTTGTGCAAAGATATGTGCAGCTTGCTCTCATATGTTCAGAGGACAGAGCAATAGACAATGGGTGTTAGGGAGGGAGGGAGGGAGGGAGAGAGGGAGGGAAAGAAAGAGACAGTGATGTGACAGGATCTTAAAGGTGATGGATTGGGGTGTTGGGGGAGGGGGGTCGGGGTATGATGGAGTTCTATGTAGGGGGTTTGTACTGTTTTTGCAACTGTCCCTGTAAGACTGAACTTATTTCAAAATAAAATTTATTATAAAAAATAAAAGCATATTGCACAGCCTCTCTCAACTTCTACTGCGATGTCTGAGGACAGAGGAGTAGGTGAAAATTAACAGTCTTGCCCCAAACCAAGACTGACAGTGGCCAATCCCCTACATGTAGATACTGAAATTCAGACTGATAACTGTGCACATCGACTACCCACTGGATGTAGATGAGATGAGGGGATTCCACCATCACCCAGAAAGGTAGGAATCCATGGAAAATGTATTCTATGTGTTTGATGCAAAACACCAACTCTGGCAAATCTCCCTTTGTTAAGGATGAGTAAATTGAAAAATAAATCAATAGAGAGGTGGGGAATAAGGAGTATGGGAGGATTAGGGTTTTCTTTTTTTAATTTTTATTTCTTTTCTGGAGTAATGAGAATGTTCTAAGTCTGATAATAGGGATGTATGCACAACTATGTGATGATACTGTGAGTCAGTGATTGTATACTTAAGATGGTTTCTATGGTGTGTGAACATATCTCAATAGAATTGCATTTAAAAAATAAATCATGACGGGAAACCTCAAAAAACATTTGAGACCAAGGGAAAGGAAAGATCTTATTGAACACCATGAGGAAGAGCATACCTCTGAAAAGAATCTACTGTGTGAACAAGAGGCGACTTTACAGTGACTCCTCAACCTCCTCAATTGGCTGTAAGAAACCAGGGTCCATCTGTAATGAAATAGAAAAATAATTAAGGAAAGGATTGGCTGAGATAAGAAGAGAACAAGTTGAGAAATAAACAAGGAGCAACTCTGAAGCACCCACAAACACCAAGAACCTTCCTCTGAGGCTCCCCTAGAAAGAGCCCACTTAGCTTCAAGTGGTTCCCTCTCCCATCCAGGGAGGTCAGCAGGAGTTTGCCAGGGGCAAGGAGACTGGTGCTTGAGAAAGTGGCTGCAGTGTGTTTTCCTAAGCTGGGAAAAGCAACCGCACTGACAGTAAAGGTGAAATGTGAACTAAAATTAGAGTGGCGCTGGTCCCCGCTGCTGGGGAACAAGGCAGCAAGCAAAGGTAGACACGACAGAGGGCTGTGCGAGCTGAGGAGAGACAGCCCTGCATGGCCTTTCACCATCTGCTTTGAATCAGACTCTTCTGGGACTTCCATAACTGCTCAGGGCTGACCTCCAGGGCCCAGCATCTCTTTCCCCTCTTTTTGCAATGCTACTGACAGCCCAGGACTCTTACAATGGGTTCTCTCCCTTCCTTGGCTTTTGATGGCCCTTAGGAAAATTCATTCTTACCTGAAGAATTTAAGAAGCCTTTTCCATAGCCAGATGCTCAGTGGAGTTCAAGAAAAATGCATTACACACCTAAAGCCCCAAATCTGCTTTTGCTGGCTCACCTGGCCTTTCACTGTGAAGAAGTCCTTCTATCTAGTATTCTTTCAACTCACAAACCACAAGCAGCAGATGGGGTGCAGCCAGCACTGGGCCAGACAGGCAGCTTTTTAAAGCTTCATTTTTCTCATCTGTTAAAAGGGCATGTTGCTACCTCAGAATTGTTGTGCTGTGCACACTGCAGACCCCCAATAAATGTTTATTCTTTTATCTTCTTCCCCTGTGAATAGCAAAACACAATTCACTAAAATTTTAAGGTAATCCAGGACTCAATTTATCCTTCAGGTTTTTGCTTTCTCTTTTTAAAAGCTTACTCCAAACTGTTTTGAATAAGCTAATGGTATATGTTGACGGTCCTAAAAGAACTACTTTCCTACATGTCAGTCAGGACCCCTGCAGGAAAGAGAATTCTACCTAGGTAGTTTCAATTGAAGACGTGTGGGCAAAGCTAAGGAAACCCAAATGGATTTTGAGAGCACCGGGGACTGGCAAAGGCAGGAAGCCATTGTTGGCCCCAGGCCTGAAGGAACAAGGACGGAAATGTTGTCACTGATACCGGGTGAGAGAAGCCTCCCTTCAGGCAGGAACTGAAATCCATGACCACCACCATAACCACAACAAAACAAGAAGGGAACAGGGAAGAAATACCCCAATCTCATTTTCCTCTGTCCTCCTGGCTTCCCGCTGATGCCTCCCATTGGCCAAACCAAACCAGAAGCCACAGAAAGAGAGAGGAGACCTGGGGGGTAGGTGGGATGGAGACTAAACAGCCCGATGCACTTTGGAAGTACACTGTGCCAGTTTGGATGTATTATGTCCCCCAAAACGCCATGTTCTTTGATGCAAGCTTGTGGGGGCAAACGTATTAGTGTTGATTAGATTGGAATCCTTTGGCTTAGGTTGTTTCCATGGAGATGTGACCCACCCAACTGTAGGTGATAATTCTGATTAGATAATTTCCATAGAGGCGTGGCCCCGCCCATTCAGCATGGGCTTTGATTAGGTTACTAGAGCACTATGTAAGTGGTCAGACAGGAGCTTAGAGCCTCAGCCAAGAGAGAGCAACTGAGAGTGACATTTTGAAGAGGAGCTGCAGCTATGAGAGGACAAAACACCCCATGAGCAACACTTTGGAGAATGCCATTTTGAAATGCAACCTGGGGGCAAGCAGATGTCAGCCACATGCCTCCCCAGCTAACAGAGATTTCCCAGATGCCAACGGCTATCCTCCAGTGAAGGCACCCCATTGTTGATGCATTACCTTGGACACTTTATGGCCTTAAGACTGTAACTTTGTAACCAAATAAACCCCCTTTATAAAAGCCAATCTATTTCTGGTGTTTTGTGTAATGGCAGCATTAGCAAACTAGAACATACACTTTTATAAGCAGTTGCTTTGTAAATTATGAATCCTCCTTATCCATTCATTTGCACCTTAAAAAAATATTTACTGAACACCCTCTATGTTCTAGGGTCAGGAGAGGAACTCAGGGTACAAAGATACATGGGATACCACCCTGTCCTCCAGGTGCTCACACTCCAATGGAGAGACTGTACAGTAATGATGGCTGCAGTTCATTCAGTGTCCAGCTGCACCAACGTAGCTCAGTCTTCTGAGGCAGCACTGAGTGTGAGAAAACTCTCCCAGGATCACAAAGCCAGGAAGCAGCAAGTAGGGATTCAAATTATTCAAGTTCCTCCAAAGCACATGATCATAAGTATCCATCACACCATAACATAGTTAAGGACAATCTTAGCAGTTGACCCCAACTACACTGGGAGGCCGCCCAGCCCAAATCCCAGCCATCCGAGGTCAACACTTCAGCCATCTAGTTCTGTATGAATGCATTTGAAAGGAGCAAACCTTTACGCTTTGGTCAATTCCACACAGACCCAATATAAATTAAACTTCCCCTGATCTGAACCATCCTGATTTTCAACTTTGGCCAGAGTTTGAACCCACTTTCTAATCTAATAACCAAAGAAAAATTCTGAATTCTCCAATGCTTCCGGCCCCGCGGATTTGGGATAAGAGACTGTGACCTTAGATTACGGTCAGAAAACCCAGGAATCATTGGATCCTGCCCTGCTGCTCAACCCTCTTCCCCACAGAGATTCTAATCCAATGGAAAACAAAAGAAATGCTTTATGAATAGCTGGGCAAGAATTTTAGATCCCCTAATGGAGGGCTCTTTGGCCAAAGTTGAACGAGAACTTTTGCTCAGGTTTACGGCCCTTCATTAGGTTTCCTATTCTCTGTCCTCTGATTCTGTGGGAAACGGGCTGCAGAGCAGACCCCAGGCTACCTCACCCACCAAGTCATACAGTCTGCAGAGAAGGAAGAACAGAAAAAGAATTGGCCAGGCCTGCCCCAGGGAATGCGGTGGGCTGACTGCCCAGAAACAGGGTCTAGAACGCGGGAAACTTTCTAGCACGGAAGGTGATCTTCAAACTTCACCAACTCCCCTCCCACACACACAGGCTAATAAACCAGGACCTAGCAGCAACTCAGTTCTCAGACAAATAGATCAGCACTCTTCCAGGAGAAGATGCAGTTAGCATCTTAGTATCAGGGGTGGGCACAGTGGTGAAATCTTGGCGAGTTGGAGAAGTTCCAAGAAGCTTCTGCTTGGCAGATGATGGCCTGCTTCTCCACTTAGTAATATAAACACCTCACTTCCAAATGGCCCTTTATAATTTAAAAGCACATCCCAGGAGATAATTCACACCTTACCTCTCACCACCCTTCTGTGAAGCGGGTGCAGGATACCATGTTTTGGCACCAGTGAGGACTAATGGAAAGGAGAAAGGATCTGATTTCCAGGCCCTTGGTTCTGCTAACCAGATGGCTGACCTCTGACCGGCCATTTATAGTCTCTGAGCATCAGTTTCTTCTGTAAAATTAAGCGATTGTATCAAATGCCAGTAAGGTCTCTTCTGCCTTTGAGTGGTTACGATTCTGTGTGGATTAGATAATGCATCAAACATGTGTCTGGGTGGGTGTGTATCTATAGATACCTACGCATGAATGCTTAAATAAATATATTTCCTCCCCAAGGTCTTTGCCATTTGGGAAAAGAAGTTCGTTTAATGGTAGTTCTGACACTGAATTCCATAACAGTAAAAAGCATTATTTTCAGTATCTTTTTCTAGTTTGCCTTTTTGTTTCCTTTTTTTTTTTTCCTTAGAAAAATGCCATAATATAAATGTTAAGATCATTATAGAAAAGGAATCCTTCCTGATGAGCTTGGGATCCAATAGTAATTAAATTAAACCAGGCCTTTTATTGCTGGTTAATGAAATTCTTTTAAAATTGAACCAGCTTTAAGAAAACCAATTTGCATTGATTTGGTGATGTATAGAGCTCAAGCCACTCTATGTATAAGCAAATTAAAAGCCTTAAGCCTGTACAGCCAAGCTGCATAGTCTCTGGCTGAAAAATTGATCCCATGATTCCCTCCAGGGCACCTTGCTTTGGAGCTGGTGCTGTTTAAAGGGACACATCCAATTTCTTTGGCAGAAAATAAATTAATTAGGAGAAAAGAAAATCCATGTTCGGTGCTGGACTAAACCTTTTTCCAAGTCATCAAAGACAATTTTTATAATAGAAAAATTATCTTGGATGCCTTCTAAGTCTACCTCACAGAGCCTGAGATGACACAACCAAGGGGACACGTCACCTTTCTCCCAAGCGGTTAGTAACCGAGCTTTGGTTGTTGGGTGCTCTGAGGAAAATGGGTCTTGTCATCTTGAAAAGGCTGGGCTGGCCCTCCCCATCATCCTAAGTGCCTGACACTTTCCACTGGCCCCTTCAATTCCCTCAGTGTCTCTCCCGCTGAAGTTAATGGAGGGAGAGCAAAGCAGAGAGCTTCCTAGAAGCCAGACCCAAGAACAGAGGGGTAGTGTTTTTAGGAGTTAAGAGTATCACCTCTGCTACTTACCAGCTTTGTGAACTTGGACAAGTTACTTAAGCTCCCTGTGCCTCAATTACTTTGCCTGCAAAATATGGGCAGTTATAGGACCTCCCTGATAGAGTTATAGAGAGGATAGTGCATGAAAGCTCTTAGCATGGACCTAAGCATTCAGAAAAAGTTGGCTGTTATTGTTGATGAAGTTCCTGTTATTTTTATGAAATGCAAAGGGGTTCGCCCTTAATACTGAAAGAGGAGACAGGGAAGTGGGGCAAAAAATTGGTGGATGAAAACAATAAAATAAATGCACACAAAAAGAACAGTGAGGAACTTGGAATATACTAAGTTTGAGATTGCCCAAGTCATTTGGCCTGGATGGCCCGTGGGAAGCTGTGGCTGAGGAGGCACCTGACTTTTGGGGAGTTATCAGCTTAGCCGTGGCAGTGGAAGTCATGAATCAGTTTATCCAGGGAGATCTACTAGAGAAAGAAAAGAGGAGGCCAGAGATGTCACTTGGTGAATTGTTGACAGTTAGTGAGAGAAGAAGATGGAGAAAAGGAAACCACAGAACCGGAGGACAGAAGCATAGGAGAAGAATCAAGAGGAAGGATCGATCATCATGAAAACCAAGTATGGAGTTTCAAGGAGGCAAGAAGGTTGGACTACAGAGACCAAGGAGGATAAAGACAAAAAAACGGGCCTTTGTGGTCACCATTGACCATGGAAAGAGTCGTTTAAATGAAGCGGGGGATCAGAAGGTGGATTGAATGGAAAGGTGAGTGGGAAAAAAAGGGGTTGCAAGCAGCAGAGCTGGGTGAGGAAGGGGACAAGAGAGATGCAGAGACAGTAGCTTGGTGGAGGGTGGGGAGGGAGAGAGGGTGTCCAGTCAAGGCGGCTCTGCCACGTATGAGCTAAGTGACCTTGGGAAAGTCACTATCCTGTCTAAGCCTAAGATCCTGCATCTATAGAATGGGGATATCACAGTACCTGCTTCATTCAGATGATGTGAGGGGTGCATGAGCCAACACATGAGCATGCCCCTCACTCAGTAGGTGATGGATAAATGCTAGCCCTTGTCACTATCACCAAGGAGGGGTCCATTTGAGTACAGTTTGCCAGTGGGCAGAAAGAATCTCAGATTCCACCCAGTGAGAGGGTAAAATTGATGGAATGAGCCATCAAAGAAGACTGGAAAGACTGAGGTTTGCAGTTTGGTTTAGGAGAAGCCTTAAAACAGAGGGTGTGGCAGCTTTTCTATGGATAAAGAGGCAAATCTGCAGTGAAAAGAAGAGCAATGGAGAGTGCATGCCCGAGGATTTCTAATCTCTTTGGTCAGGTCATACACAGGCACATTTTGGATTTCTAATCTCTTTGGTCAAGTCATACACAGGCACATTTTGGACTTGGCAGCAAACTCAGCACCAGAGGAGCTGTGAGGCTGACTGTGCCCTGGGATGAGCTGGGCTCCCTCCGCCTGCAAAAGGGGTTATGCTGCACTCAGCTGGAGGGGAACCAACATGAAGTCACAGCCTGACCTTCCTGTCCACAGATGGTTTAAAAACCCTTAAGATCTTTTCATTCATTCATTCATTCACTCATTCACTCATTCATCAGAGACTTAATGAGCACCTGTTGTGTACCAGATACTCATGGGGGCAAAGAGCTTTTAAGACACTCTCATATTAGTGGGAAGGCTGATGTGTGACATATCTAAAAACCTGCTTCTAACTTAACAACCATAAGTATTAGGTGGTGGAGCAGAGAAGTGATGAAAGGCAAGGAGAAGAAAAGAAGTAAGGAATAAGGAATAAGTTCAGTTTTTCTTTTTTCTTGGTTCTAGCTGCATGCAGCTAGTGAGTCAACATTTCTATCTATGGCTAGAAAGAGTAACGATAAACACTAATCCATACATCAGACAGGCTAGGCTAAGTTATGTTTTGGTGATAACCAACCCCAAATCTTAGAGACTTTCTACAGTAGCTTATCTCACAGCCCATGGGTCTGGCATCTCCTTTTAAACAAGGACTCATGGATCCTGGTCCTTCTCATACTGAGCTCCACCATCTCAAAATACAAGTTCCATTATCTTTAAGGCAGGGAAGAAGAGAGCTAGAAGATTTCTCCAAAGCTTTTTCCTATCTCAGCTTGGGCATGACACGTCACTTTCGCTCTCAGTCAATTGGCCAGACCTGGCCACATGGCCGTGCCCAACTGCAAGGGGTGGTGGGAAGCACAGAGGATCACATGGATGTTTGACAAGCGTTAGAGGCCTCTGTCTTAGCCCTCTTCTTCCCTTCTAGCTCTGCCAGTAATGCAAAGCATTACATGAGCCTTCCATGGTTAATGGAACCTTCATTTTCTCCCTGTAAATGCCAAAGAGATGCCCCACTTGGGTTTAGGCCTATCTAGCTTCCTTTTGGCTTTAAACATATTATCATATAACCATATGATTAGTATTCAATTAAATATTAATACTACTCAATTGCTAACATTAAAATCTAGATATACCATACTTATAGCAAATTTCTATCCCATTCATAAATTAGTACATTTTGTGTTGCTAAGTCTCAGAGTAGAATCATAGAACTGGACATAAAAATAGAGTTAAATTTGTTAACCCCTATAACTAATAAATTAATCCATCCAGTCCCCTTTTGAACACTTCCCCTAACAAGGAGCTCATTAATTCACATGGCAAAGATGAGACGGTAGAACTGGTAGAAATTTAGAAAAATTTTTTGGACAAATAAACTCATTTTCTGGGTGAGAAAAATGAACAAGGAAGGTTAAATGTCAGGCCAAGGCCTCACACGGATTTCCAGAGGCCAGCTAGAACCACCATCTCCTGCCCTCGGACCGGCGCTGGTCCTCCTCAGTGCTGCACAAACCCTGCCATCACGGCACACTCCTCAGAAAAGGACATCGCCCATTCTAGGAGCAAGGAATTCCTGTGACATCTTGTATTTTATCTTAAAGTCATATGACTTTTAAATTCTGCTCCATAATATATACATTTTCTTTAAAATAAAAAGATTAATTAATTCAAGTGATGTTCTAGGAAAGAGGTGCCATGTTCATTTATTCTGCAGTTGCTGGCACCCCCAGCCCACCACTCTGCACTTCCAATAGTACCCATGGCCCACTTTGAGAAGCAAATGTTCATCTAAGAATGAAAATATTCCTTAGATTAATTCAACAAATAGTTCTTTGTTTACTCAACAAATACTTCTTAAGTGCTCCTGTGCACCAGCCACTGAACTGAGCACTTAATATTTATTATCTCTTTTAATCTTGATAGCAATCCTGTTCGGTAGATACTGTATTCTCCATTCACAGATATGAAAACAGGTTCAAAGAAGTTGAGCCTGTTGCCCAAATTCACACCAATAACAATTGGGTGACAGCCTGGAATTTGAAGCCAGGTCTGGATTTATCTCCACCTGAGTCAAAACTCAACTGTTTGCAAGTGACATAAACCCAACAAACTCAACTCATGTAGCTGGAACATTCAGTGGTAGAGCTAGACTCAGGGACAACATTCCCATATTTTGGTTCAGTTTCTTCCCAAGGATTGATCTCCTTGACCGTAGATGGGCATCCTCCACCTGGTGGGGATCATGTGGAAGGGAGCATGGCTACAGGTGACTCAAGCTTAGATCAGATCAGATCAGCAACCCAGTGGAAAGTGAGAGCCCCAGAAGCCCACTGATGGACTCTGATTTGTCTGGGCTGGGTCAGTGCCCACCTGGGGATCATTCACAGGGCTAACTACAGCTGGCCGACTTGGGTTCAGTGCCCACCTTCATGGGTAGGAAAGATAGGGTGAAATTGGCTATCTGGTAGGTAGAAGTCCCACCAGGACCATGTAGTACAAGTGAGGAGATTCTTGGCAGACCAAAAAACAACCAAAAAAACCCACAACAAACCATTCGATGTCTTCTCCAATGACAGGGAGATAACCAATGATGTTGTCTAAAACAAAACACTTAGAATAAAAATCACTTTTTTGGTCTTTGTTGGGGATTGAATAACGTCTCTCACAAAAGGCATGTTTAGTCCTAAACCCTGGTCTCACGAGTGTGAACCATTTGTAAACAGGACCTTTGAGGATGTTGTTATTAGTTAAGGTGTGGACTCATCTTCAAAGATCCTATTTAGACGAGACCAAACTGAATCAAAGTGGACCTTAATGCATGTGACTGGAATCCTTATAAGCAGAGGAAATTCAGATGCAGAAGTTAGTAGAAGTCAGCAGAATCCAGAGAATGAGGCAAACCTCCATGTGATGGAGGCTGAGATGCATGGCAAAGAACCCCGAGGATTGCAGCAAGCCGGCACCAGGACACTACAGACTCCGGGAGAAGGCAGGGCTGTCAAAACCTTGATTTTGGAATTCTTGCCTCCAAAACAGTGAGAAAATACATTTCTGTTGTTTACACAAACCAGTATGTACTATTTGTCATAGCAGCCGTGGCATACTAAGACATTCTTCAATACTCTTTCACCTTCCTGTGATAGAAGCACAAGCATATTTTGCATTTGCCCATGCCCTCAATTTTACAGCGACAGCTTGAAAGGATTCTCTACTTAGCCTGAGCAAAAGGGCAGGGAGGGATGATGGTAGGTCTTCCACGGTTAGCAAAATCAGCTGAGACCAGTCACTTACCTATTGAGCTAAAGCTGAGTTGCTGGAACTCCTGAGCTAGTTCTCTTTGCAGGGAAGCTGAAAGACTGCTTAATCCCCATAATCTCTCTCAATGAGTGTTGTCACTCAGGGTGACTGCTCCACCCCTCAGCACCCCATGCTCCAGTTGTCCCTTTTTAAGAGTGCTCTACCCATATCCTGAATGTTCAGACAAAAGGCAGGTAGAAGTTTGGCACCACTGAAGTTTCCAGGCCAAACTCCACACTTGCCAATGACTATTTACATTATGAAGTAAGAGCACAAAGCTCAGGCCCTTGGCAGTGCTGAGCAGCTGAGAAAGGGCTCTAATGGGCCCTGGAAATCCCGCCTTGGGAGCTGAGCAAGTGATGCAAGGTCAATATCATCAGAATTCAGGGAGAATACCTTGTTTTGACTGACAGATCAAAGCAAAGGGCATTTTTGATCAGGAATGTCCAGACAAATATTTTAGTCTCTAATTTATTCTGATTATGCAAAACAGGACTGAGGGGGTCACAGCCAGTTAGTGAGACAGACATTCAGACCTGCCAGTCTGCTGGGTTAGTAACACTTCTTTGAGAGTCCTATGCTTGTAGAATGTTCTACAGGCCCAGGCTGTGGGAAGGTACAGAGGCAAGTGCAAACCTTCTCCCCGCTGCTTGCTGAGCTGGTTTGCACTCTGGCAAGGAGGGGAGGTTGAAGAGGCTTCAGAGACCTGCCCTTTTGTTCACAGCTGAGCTGAGCCCCAGCGACTTGCCACAGAGCCAGTTAATAGCCGAGCTGGGAGGGGAGGCAGGCCTCCCTGTCCTGACCGGCCACCTGCACTTCTCCGAGCTCCTGCCTGAAAATGCTCACAGTGAACCGCAAGCTGCAAGCTATAGGGAGATGTCGCAAGGAGCCTTGGGGCTCTGTGGAGAAGCTGGGGCAGGCCTAGCCATTGTTGTGGCTGCAGTTCTGAGGAGCCTGGAGAGGAAGGGAGCAGAAGAAGCAGAAGGTCTTTGGAGGCAAATGCACAAAGAGCAAGGAGGAGGCTGGGTAGTGTTCCAGAGGCAGGTGCAGACAGCAAACTGAACCACACGCCCCAGGGATCCCGGTGGGCCTCTGAGCCTGGGGCCACCCCAGGAGGCTTTTAATGTAATTGGACACATTTGATGAGCCCCAGCTCTGAAGTGGGCACTGTGGTTTGACACAAGTTCATTTGTTGAGTTCTCAGCACAACCCTGCAAGGTTGTCTCCATTTTATAAGATCCTGAGGGTCAAAGGTGTGTAACAGTTTACTCAAGGCAAGTTAGCCACTACATAGCAGACATAGGATACGACCCAAACCTGTCTGTCTCCAAAGGCTTGTCAGAATCAAGTAGCAATACTGACATGCCCGTATGAACTGTGCCTTTGGGTTCCCAAACAGTTGGTGCATTTTAGAAGATTCCAACTAATAACGAAATGGAATGGTAGATTTAGAATATCATCACTTTGCAACCCCTAATGAAAAAATTAGTTCTAGGCAATAGTCAATGACTGAAAAAAATTATTAGGTAAGAAAAAAACATATATTAGATGGATCAATTCTAATATCACAAAGGAAGAGACAACCAGATTAAAGGTGTCTCCCACGGTGATAAAGTAGGAAGGAGCACACAACCAACCTATTGTCAAAAACTCAAACCTGAATCGGAGCAAGCCTCTAAATCTGACCACCAGCTTACAGGGAAATACAGGGGCAGAGGAACGTGTTAAACTACACCATGAGTTTGAAGCAGTGAAATCCAAAACATGAGCAATTCTTCAGTTCAAAACAACCTGGTTTGTTCCACAAATAAATTTCGGGGTGGGGGAGGGCATGGGGGAGAGGGAAGGGGTCCTTATGAAATAAAAAAAACCCAAGAAATATATTAACCAAATATAAATGTAAAGACCTTGCTTGGATCTTGATTCAATTAAGTCTACTGTATAAATGCATTTTTTAGATATTAAGAGGAATTTGAACACTGACTGGGTATTTGATAATACCAAGTATATTTGTTTTCTATTGTGACCATAGCAAAGTACCCCAAATTTAGCGGCTTAAACAGCACCCATTTATTATCGCAGTTATGTAGGTCCAAAGCCTGAATACTGTACGTTTCATCTGGGTCCTCTGCTCCAAGTCTCACCAGGTCAAAACCAAGGTGTCAGCAGGGTTTTGTTCCTTTCTGGAGACTCTGGGAAATAATCTGCTTCCAAGTTCATTCACATTGTTCACTGAATTCACTTCCTTGCTGTTGTAGGACTGAGGTCCCAGTTTCCTTATTGGCTGTCAGCAGGGGCACCCTCAGCCCTTAGAGGCCTCTCTCTGGTCCTTATATACGCCCCCTCCATCTCAGAGCCAGCAACTACGTGCCAAACCCTTCTCACACGTGGAATCTCTCTGGCTTCCCCTTCTCCTGCATCTCTCTTCCTCCTCCCTCTTCTTTGTCCAGCTGGAGCCAGCCCTCTGCTTTTAAGGGCTCCTGTAATTCAACAGGGTCCACCCAAATTATCCAGGATATTCTCCCTATCTTTAGGTCCCTAACCCTAATTACATCTCCAATGTCCAATTTTTCCATGTAATGCAACATATTCACGGTTTCTGGGGATAAGGGCCTGGGCAACTTTGGGGGACCATATTCCATCTCCCACACCAAGAGATTAGGATATTTTTAGGAACTGCAGTGCTGGTGTGGTTAAGATTTAAAATAACAGAGTCCTTATCTTTTAGAGTGTGTCCAGGAACATCTCTAGATGGAATGATATAATGTCTGAGATTTGCTTTAAGTAATCCACGGGGGTGAGGGAAAGTGAATGGGATTTAGGTGCAGTGCCGTCGGCCCTGTTCTGATCATTGCTAAAACTTAGTGAAGCTCCCCAGAGCTAGATTATTCTGCTCCCTCTGCTTTTGGATATGTATGAAAACTTCTATAATTTACAAAAAAAAAAGAGGTGGGGGTGCTTGGTCCTCAAACTACAGTGGGCAGGCAAAAGACGGAAATAATCCAGGTGTCCATCAATTGAGGAACGGAGAAACAAAATGTGGTATACACACATGATGGAAGGAAATGAAGTCATGACACATGTGACCACATGGAAGAACCTTGAGGACATTATATGGTGAAATCAGTCAAACACAAAAGGACAAATATTGTATGATTTCACTAATATGAACTAAATACAACTAGCAAACTCATGGTGTTAATATCCAGAACGTGCGTCACCAGAAGATGGAACAAAGGCTGAGAATGAGGAGCTGATGCTTAATTTGTGCAGAATATGTAATAAGGTTAATTGCAACTATTTGGAAATGGATGGAGGTGACGGGAGCACATTACAGTGAGTGTAATGGACAGTGATGATATGTGGGTGCCATTGTGGTAGAAAGGGAAAGTTTAGGGTTCTATATGTGACTGGAAGGAAAGCCAGGCGATGAAACATGGGGCTGTATAGCATAGTGAACCCTCTTCAGGGTGAAGATGTTCTAGAATTGATTGTGGAGATGAATGCACAACTCTGAATATACTAGAAGACAGTGATTGTATACTTTAGATGGATTGTATGTTCTGTGAATTTATCTCAATAAAACTGCTTTTGTAAAAAATGTGTGATTCAGTGGTTTTTAGTATATTCACAGGGTCAGGCAACCAAAAGAAAACAAAAGCAAGTCAGTGGACAGGACTCACTGGAAAGCTCATTAAACCTACAGATTTCTGAGCTCCACCCTGAAGCTCCTGGGTCAGGAATTCTGATATAGGTGGTACTGGCCACACTGTCAGAGCACTGTACTGTTACAAGAAATTCCATAAGAAAGTGATGAAATATAAATACTAGGCAAGAAAAATATGTCAGAGAGGATCCAAGGTAGACAGATCAGATCCGTTGGAGAAAACAGGGAAGGCTTAATGAGAAAAGTAATACCTGAGATAAGGGCTTTGAAGGATGGATAAAATTTTAGTAGCAGGAGATTTGAAATTTCCTGGAAAGCACAAAGGAGGAAAAGGTAGGGCATAGCTATGAAATATCAACTTGTCCATCTTGGCTGCAAAATGAGGTCAGTGCAAGGAGGTGTAAAATAATGAAACAGAAAGTCAGCCGGGGAAGGATCCCGAACCGTAGGGTTGGTGTGTAAATTGGCAGGCAAGGGGAGCTATTGATGGTGTTTGCAAAGGGGAGTGACATGTTTGGAGCTGTACGATTCAATCCAAATCCTCAGCTCAAAATAAACCTCACTTACCATCTTTTCTAAGCTTGTTCAGAAAGTGCTAGAGGATTTGGACATGCTATGGTTAATGGCATGTTTGCTAAAACCAAGACAGCCACTCTGAAAGCCTGCTGGGCAGTGGGAGTAGCTGAGCTTCACATGGGCCCTTTCTCCGATCTGCTTTTGCAAATATGCTATGTGGAATACAGTACTTGCTTCGAAAGAGAAATAACCAAAGTGGCAAATGTATAACAGATCGTCAGAGCTGCTATTTCAGATGCTAGCCAAACCAACTTATTTTTCTAAGTATTGACTGAGCATGGTAAGTTTCAGACCCCACTGTTTGGAATGGTGAAACCGACTTCACATTTTTCCTTGTATATTTTGAAATTCCTGAGGGGTAGACAATGGAGTTGAGACGGTTGGATCCATGTTAATCCTTTGGGAGATGGAGAATGTAAATTATTACTCTTTTGCCTCTTCTAGAAGTGTCTTTTTTATGTCCTAAGAGAATCTTAAAGGCTCAAAATATTTCACAAATTTTTGCCCCTATGAACCCAGAGTTCACTGTTAAACAGCTATGTTTGTTATAAGTCAATACAAGAGAGCAGTGAATACACACACACATGTACACAGAGCTTATCCACATGGAAAAGACCACACATTTTCTACTGAATTTCTTTGCATCTAAGTCACTATTGATTAAAAGATATGTGGTTAAGCTATGACATGCTACTGATTATAAATGCATCCTAATGCCAAAGCTATTAAAGTGTCGGTAGGTGAAAGACAAAATTTTGTTTAAAATCTCCTGTAGAACAGAGCTCAAATTACACCTTCCATAGATACTGCTATTAGTCATCAACTTTTGCAGGAAAATGGAAGTCCTCACCATGTGGCCAAATTACCCAACAAGAATTTATTAAATAAAGATCCCTGAACTTGGAGTTAGAATACCTTGTTCAAATACCAGCCCTTCCACTTCCCACTTGTGCAAGCATGAGCCAGGCTTGTAACCTCCCTGATTTTGTTTCCTAATTTCTTAAATGTGGGTGATGAAATTGTTGTAAGAATAAAATTATAAACCTACTCCTAGCTCCAAGTTGGTCACATACTAAGTGATTATTAAATGTTTGTCGAATCCAAATCCAAGCACCATGCTACACAAAATCCTCGTCATGCACCATGGAAGATCAAAACCAGAAGGAACAATCGTCAAGACAAGTCTTTATTAAGATCCAACCACAAAGACCTCCACTCAGTCTCTCCGCACTATATAAAGTGGCAGTTCTCAAACTTGAAAGTGGATCACTATCACTTGGAGGGCTTATTAAAACACAGATTGAGGGGTCCCACCCAGAGAGATACAGATTCAGTAGGTCTGGGTGGGGGCCTGGGAACTTGAATTTCTAACAAGCTCCCGGTTGATTCTGGTGCCGCTGCTCCCAGGACCACACGTGGAGCCCTGCTGATGTAAAGCATGGTCTCTTGCTCCCAAGGAGCTGGTAATCTACTTGAGGAAATAAGAAGAAACTCACATGAAGCTCTGGTGAACAGCACAGGACTGTCTTTATATGTTGATTGGTGTGACTCTGACAGTGGCTGCAAGAATTCAGGGCACACAAGAACAGGGAAGGCTGGAGCAGCCAGCATGTTCCTTGAAGGCTGAGTGGATTTTCTCTCGGTGGCACGGGACTGGCACTGAGCAGCACCCAGTGTTTTTGGCTGACAACGGTTCTGATTGGCCTATGCCAGGTCCTGACTAGTTGGTGCCCCATTATAATTGGCCAGTGCCCATGCCATACCAGTACTTACATAGTTTAATTTGTCCCTTGCTGGAGAGATGGAACCAGGGTGTCCAGGTCAAATAAAAAAACAAAACAAAACAAGAGTCTGGAGTGGCAGGAGAACCAGCCTGAATAGGTGGCTGCACCAGAGAGAAGAGAAAAAGAGGTTGAGAAGGAAGTTGGGGTGTGATGTGGCTGGAAATGGGGTCCACAAAAGAAGCCTGGAGATGGGGGTTCAGGTACGGGGTCACATTTCAGGCACAAGGGACAAATGCCTGCAGTAGAGTCACAGCAATAGGACCTGAGAAGCAGGGACAGACAAGAGCAAGATCTAAAAGTGGGGGATTAACAGAACTTAGTGAGCGGTTCAGAATAGGTTAAAATAAGGGCATTGCTAAAGATGAGGTCAAATGACTTCAAAAATGGTAGGACTATTTAAAAAAAAAAGCAAAGACATTGGGAGAATGGAGAGGTTTGGGGGGGTGAGGATGTGTGTGGTTTGATTTAGGTGCTCACTGTCGAGCGGGATTGTCTGTTGGAGCTTCTGGGCTGTGATGCAGAGTTGAGGAGAGAGCACAGGATTCAAGGCACAGATAGAAGAAGTCATCATTCCAAGGCATGAGCAGAAGCCAGCAAGGTATGAGGCATCTGAGGGAGGAGAAAACTGAGGGCATGACTGAACTTTGACAAGTGCCCAAAGTTAGACAAAGGGAATAACAGGAGATGCCTGTTCCATTGGGTTCAGCTACATTTACGGAGTGCCTGCTGCATGCTGGCTGAAGAGCAGAACAAGGAAAACCAAGATATGGTCCCTTCCCTGAAGGCGCATCCACAAGAGAGTGGAGAGATGGCACCATAATGTGATGGATCCAAGAGGATGGACAGCCTAAGGAGCCAGAGAGGACACAGGAGGGCCTCTCTACAGTGCGCATGGTGACGTTGGGAAGGGGGTGTCATGGCAGCTTCCTGGAGGAGGTGATGCCTTCACTGAGAATTAAAGGACAAGCAGGAGTTAACAGCTGAAGATCAGTGCCAGGGATGGTATCTCACTCAGAGGGACCCAATTTTCAAAGGAAATAGAAACAGCTTGGCCTGGTTTTAAATGATAACATTTGTTATTTTCATTATTACCTTCCATATTTTCCCCTAAAATAGAAAAGTTTAAAAAGAAAACCAAGAGAATGTAATACCAAGTGAGTGTGGAATTTCATAAAGCAGGAATGGGCAGGGCCAGATGCTGCCGATCGCAAAGGAGAAGAGGCATCTGGGAAAGTTGTGCTTGGCAAAGAAGTCAGTGGTTCCTTAAAGCAAAAAGCAGTTCTACCAAGAATACATAACAGTCCTGAAGCACGCAGTTGTAAAAACATTGTCAGATCATGCAAAGCAAAAATGGCCAGAATTACAGAAAGAAAATGTCAAATCCACTACCATCGTAAAAGATTTTAACACACTTGTCTCAGAAGCATATCAAGCAGGAAAAAAAATAAGGAAGTACATAGAAGATTTGAGCATCTTCTTGGACAATCTGGATGTATACAGACAATGACCAATAATATATATATTGTATATATAACAAATATATATATGTGGTTTTCACGCACGCATGGAAAAATCACAAGGGTTACCAGGTGCCAAGTCACAAGGCAAGTGTCTCAAAGAATTTACAGTCTAGGAGAAATACAGAAAATCTGTGGTCCACCTGCCCTTAGGATCTGTTCCCTGAGGAAATTTCAGGAACAAGAAACTAAAATAAATGTGGTTGATTCACTTATTTGTACAGGGTTCTTGAAAGTCCTTCCTGAGCCAAGGACTACTGGCCAATCTGCGTCTTCTTCTGGGTCATCCCGGCTTAGGACTGGGTAGCAACCCCAAGGTGAGTCCTAAACAGAGAGCCCCTGTGGGATGCCACATGCTGGGCAGGCGTAGAAAGCAAAATTGACTGGAGGAGTTGAACAGACAACCATCCAAGGAAAAAGAACCAAAGGCTCCCGTCCCCGCTTTAGGGAGGAGAGATAATTAAAGAACACTTTTAGGCACCATTGTATAGTTTGGGCTTCCTGGTTTTATACATATATGATTTCTTTTTATTTTATTTTATTATTTTTTTTAAGGTTCTGGAAATTTTTCTTTTTCCTGATTTGACCTTTGTGCAACAAGGGTTTGCTGACCACAGGTGTGGTGGGTGTAGAGAGCCATGTTTCCCAAAACTTTTAGAGCATTCTTGTCTGGTGCTTCTATTAACATCCTGCAGAGCTAAGTTCCTGCAAAAAGTAGTTTGGGAAACAGCAGGTAGGAGAAAAGTGTTTCCAAAGCACTTCCTTTCCGCTTTCTGCAAACACACAATGCAGCGCTGACGCCCACCACACAGCACAAATACTGAAACCAGAAAGTTCCCCCAGGAGACCCCTGCATGGGCGCCCTCAGCACTGTTTCCCTGAGGACCAGTTCCCCGAGATTCCCTGGTGCAAACAGGGAATTCCAAAAGGAAGCATCTGGGGCTTGTGTCCCACCTGACGGTGGAGCTACTTATTTTCCCTCCTTCCAGTTAACCTTACCTTGACTTCATCGTTTCGCATTCTAAGTGGTTGGATTCTGTTTTATTATTGTTGGTCTCACCATCTACAATTTTTCTTTTTAGAGAAAATGCTAAATAATAATTTTTTAAAAAGGGTCTTGATTGAATGACCAGGATCTAATATCTGTGAACGTTTCCTCTCTTTGAGAAGTTGTTGGTGACGTGAGCATGGCCATGTCACTCATCAGCATTGCCCATATCTGCCAATGCATCCCCTCACCACCATGAAGGGGGAGCGGAGTAGGGCACTGTCAACCAGATGGCTCCCAAATCCCACCCAGAAGCCCGTGTGTCACTCGAATGAAAGTGCATTTCACCAGGCCCTGTGTTAACATGAGCCTGGGTTTGGTGTTTGGTTTTCCTTTGGAACCCAGACCAGGGAAGGAGCATTGGGTTTGCCCCTGGATGTGTCCATACCAGCCGAGATGTGCTAATTCTACATGACAGTGACACTGCCCAGGGTGAGTGAGGAGAGAGTGGCTGGGTGATGATGGGGGTGCGGCGTGGCGTGCTGTAACACGGCCCCATCATGTTCAATCAGCCATGAGCGCCTTGGGTCGGAGAGGCTGGACCTCTGGGGCCTTTAGGAAAGTCTCAGGATTTCAGCACCCTCGTGAATGACTCATGGCGTGCTCTGGCCAGCTGAAGCGTTAAAGATGATTTAGAGCAAGTCGGACTCATTTGTGGTTAGATGGACTTCTTTGAGTCCAGTTGGCAGATTTTCTGGGGCTTCCAAGCCTGTTGGGTTTGGAACAAAGCCAGCCCATGTAAAACTGTGGATTTGGTTGTTTGCTCCCATTTCCCCAGCCCCTTCCAAGGTTTCCCTTATCCTTCTGGGTCCTCAGACTCTCAGTATGTTCATGGTGTCCCCACAGCTCCCCACCAGGGTTATATAATACATGATAGACAACTTTAACTGAGTACCAATAAGTGAGCCTGGTGCGGGAGTCACACACATACACCACACAAAGTTTCTAATCTTCACAAAATTTCTGTGTTTTAAAACTGAGGGAATTGTCACAGAAATGGTGAGAGAAAGGACATTGGAATCCAGTTTGAGTTGATTTCATCTTATCCACTGACAGGGCACCATGCCTTTCTACCATCCTCCCTAGTGGTTTTGCCCTCACCACCTACGCCTCATTCCTTCTCAATGGTGAACCAATCTGTCTAAAGCAGGCATTCTCCAAGTGTGGCCTCCAAATCAATACCCACATCACCTGGGAAATTGCTGGAAATACAAATTCTTGGGCCCTGCCCTTGATCTATTGAATCAGAAACTCTGGGGGTGGGCCCAGCAATGTGTGTTTAAAGAGCCCTCCAGGTAAGTCTGAAGCACACTGAAGCAAACTTAAAAGAACCACTGGGATAAAGCATTCAAACGGCTGTGTGGCTGAGATTACCAAGCTGTGAGCAATTCTCTCTGCTCTGTATGAGAAAGTACCTGAGGCTCTGGGAGAATCTAATTGTTTGGATCTTGTGGGAGTGTTTATGATTATTTTCTTTGGCATTTCATCTTCCATGTCATATTCACCCTTCCCTCCTTCCTCTAGTTCAGCACCAACTCAGGCAGTAACACAGACCTCTTCCGATAGATCCAAATGATCCGCAATTCTCAGCCACTACCCGGGGTATTTTGTCACATCCACCCAGTGATTGAGTTTATTTCACTTGCATTGACTTTGCCAGTGGTAAATTATTTTTTAAAAAACTCCAATAAAAGGCTTGGCTGGAGGCAGAGCGAAATGTGGAGGCAGTGAAGGGGGTAAGGCAAAAGGAGACTGGTTTTGGTAGGCAAATTGTAGGACGGGTTTTTAAAGATGCTTCTCTCTTTCATCACACACACACAAAAATGTTTGCTAGTGTCCCATTTTGTTTCTTTGCATTTTAGACCCGAAGGTACATAAGAGATTGTCTAGTCTAGCAGTGCTCAAACTGTTTTGACAACAGAGCCCTTTGTTTTTTATTCCCAAATTCAATCTTGGTTGAAACTCCAAAGCAAAAAAGAGACAAATGCAGAGGTACTTTGGAGAACCCAAGGTGGGGCCAGAGCCCCAACCCCTTAGCCTCTTCATCCCCAACCCCAGCAGAACCTGAGACTCTTCCTCAGAGCGCTGGGTTTCCGCAGAACTCAGCTTGTAAACCCACTGATACTGTTCAAAATCAATCCAGAAACAGCCACAGGTGACAAAACGAAAAGTGTGAAATGGTAGTATTTGGTACAAGTTGGGAGCCCAAAGGCTAAAACCTCAGCACAAACATGACCAGGGAGTGTAGAATTCATCTACAGGGATGTGTGTGTGTATCACTAACAATCGACATGGAAATCTGTGGTAAATCTCAAAGACATATACCAATTCAGGTTTTCATTTCAGGATCAGAGAGAGGACCAGGTCTGGGTCCCATTTGTGCCATGCAGTCTGAGACAGGGATGACAAACTCTGTGGCAGAACAGAAATGAGAGAAGCCAGGAGGCATGAATGCAGGGACGTTACAGTGGGTGTGGTGGGGCTGGGGAAAACTGGGCCACCCTGAGAAGGGGCAGCAGCTACTGAGTCCAGGGCCTGGGGAAAATCAGGTTTTGTATGGCTAGATCTACCTATTTTTCCAAAAGGAGGCAGAAATCTAAATCCTCATGTGAAATTTCCAAATTTGCAAATGATAGCTCAATGTTTTTCAACCTATGCATTCCAAGGACTGAATCACTACTTTGCAATCTTTAGTTTAAGGGAAAGGATGGGCCAAAGCAACTATTTAATAATTCCCGCAAAAGAAAACTCCGTGTATCCAAGGACAAAAGACACATAAAGGATTCCAAGGGTGAGGACCGGGGTGGTTTGGGAAAGAAAAGATATTGGGGGAAAGAGGGGCTGTTTGAGAACTGAGCAAATTACCAGCATGGCTGTCTACATTAAACATATTTGCCTGATAATTAATTGTTCTGCTCCCAATTTCACAGAGCCTCAAGAGTATTCACCTTTTCAGTTGCATCCTAAATTTGGCTCTGAATTCTGATAGTAGGGACCTTGCCTTGGGGCTATGCTCCGACCCGGTGCTGATTCACACCCAGGGCCCTGACACCCTAGGGAGAGAGGAGATGAGACCACCCCAGTTCTGCAATCTTGGGTCTTTAGGCATAATGCTTCAGAGCCCTGGACAAAATGTGGGCAGCCGCCACTTGGTAGAGACAGCAAGAACTGGCTCATGGTATTAAACAGACATTTTGGAGCATCTGTTGTATACTTGGTCTGTACCCTTAGTTCTTATTTTCTGGAAGGGGTATTTGGAGCCCAGACTGGTTAATAACCAGTGGAAGTGGAAAGGCTAGAATTTCTACCTGAATCTCCTGAAGCCAAGTTTACTGTTTTCTCTACATCTTAGCAGGCTGTTGAAGTTAAATCAATCCGAATTACCTCCTTCCCTGTGGTATTTTGGTTCTTTTATTTTCTTAAAAAAAAAAAAAAAAATGCACAAAGAATAGAAGCTAAAAAGTTCTCAATCAGCCCCTAATAGAATGTATTAAAAATAAAACAGAAAGCAAAGAATGGCATTAGAGGCTGGCAGATTTAAGTTTTGACTATTTGCTGACATGCAAACTCTAGCAAGTTATACTGCCTTTCTGTTTATCAGGTTTCTGGCTTGTAAAATTGAGATTACACCTACTCAGGAGATGCCATGCAGACTAAATTAGATATGCATAAAAAATAATCTAGCCCAGTGCCTGACACAGAGAAAGCATCCAGTAAATGAGATTTTCACCTTTCCCATTTTATAGCAGGATTGGGCAGTGTCCATAAAAGGTGCTGAGCAATCTGGTCCTGGCCATCCATGGAACCAGGCGAATTGGCAGAGTTGCCAAAGAAGCAGACTTTGCTGAACCCTCCTCTCGCCACAGCTTCTTGCCCCACCCTCAAAAACATTGCAGATGTCACCTCAGGAGTTTATTCCACAGATCACAGTTCCATGGGATATTAGTAAATCAGGAATTCATAAAATCCTGGGTGAAGCAAAGTTAAACAATTTTTTTTTCCGGCAGCGCCTTTCAGAGTCTTTAAAATACTAAGATGCTTTGTGAACCTCCAAAGAGAACAGAGTATACAACTTTACCCAAATTTATTTAACCAGAGTGCCTTATTTTTTCACAGAGTATCTTGCAAAATTGGTGTCATGAAGAACACATGCTGAGAAACACTGGTCTGGCTCCCGGAACCTGAGTCCAGCCCACTCCCATCGCCAGACCGGAGTGGTGGGCGCAGCTCTGCTGAAACCAGGCTCCCGCTGCCCACCAGGGCCTCCTACACCCGCCATCCCACCGAGTGGACCTTTCTAGCGCCTCCTCATTTAAATGCCCCACTGCCTTCTCTTCTGCAGAAGTAGCATCCATTAACATCAAGGCCAGTGAGGTGTGGATCGACATTTCGGAGCCCCTGGCTCCAGCTCCAACAGAGAACCAGGAGAAGGGTTGAGTCTGAAGACCCGCGGCCGCTCCCTGATATAGGGAGAAAGGGGAGGCAGAGCCACCTACAGGACACTCACGTTACTGCGCAGCGAGAGCCGCGGTGGGACACGGGCGCGTGGGGACTGACGCTGCAACCCAGCACCGAATCGAAATTCCTCTACCCATCCTTTATTTAAAATGGAGATTTAAGAAGGAGAACGGCGTTTTCACCTTTTGTTTTTGCTTGATGGCAGTGGGTGGAGACATGATCTTGACCACAATTCATGTTATGACAAAATGTGGGTGCTGGGGAGGGAGAGAATTTAAAGTAGATTTTTACTCTGCAGCATTCAAACAATTTATTAGGGTCCAGTTATGTACCAGGCACTCTGCTAGGCGCAGGGGATACCTGGTGAGGACGATGGCTTGTCTCCCCGCTTTCGTGATGCCGCCTCTGCCAACCAACCAGAGGCGAGCAGCATGTCCCAGCATGAAAAATCCCCAAGTTCACCTTAGGAGAAATTCTTTTTAAGAGGTTTCCAGATTTAAAGTATAATTTGCATTTTGTTAGGCATGATAGTTGTGCCCAAAGTAGATACTGATTTGTCTTTTCCATCAATTCATAAGGGATTGATGCCCTTATGAACACTTTCCATCTGGAATCTTTACTGAGAAATTCTGGTCTATTTCTGTAAGAACATTTTATCCAAGCAATTTACTTAAGACAAGCTTCAATTATCCTGATAACTGACAGTTCATAATTAAATAAGCTAATAAAAGCAACTGAAGCTAATAACCTAAAGAATTCAAATGTTTAAGACCCCCAAAATGTTGTTTATCATTTTGAATGCTCTTGGCCCATTCTCTGCCTGTTTTGCTTCTTTTACATCTATTTTATTTGTTTTTTTTTTCCTGCTATTTATTTTATTTTTACTTATAAGTCATCTTAAATCCTTTATGGATTGAATAAATGAAATGAATAATTTTAGTATTAAAATCTATTGTGGAAAAGAGAGGTTTATTTGTATTATTTTTAACTTGGATTATCTAACCGAATAACATGCAGGGGGAAAAAAAAAACTTAAATTCCAGCATTCTTATGTGGCCAGATCAACAGTAACCCAGATATAATCAAATAAAAGCTGGGAAGAACACTCAAATCCCAAAACCTCAAAGCAATACTTATTCCTATAGTTGTAGAAAATCATAATGATTCTTAATGACAAAAGCAATAAAATCCCTAAGACATGACTTTTGCTATAAAACAAGACAATTGCAGAAGACATTTTCTGCAGAAAAACATATTCAAGACATTTTCTGCAGAAAAACATATTTACATCTAAATAGCCCATATCGTCTATAATGGAAGTCAGAGCAGTGGTTACCTTGGGGCTGGGCTAGAGACAGGAAGAAATTTCTGGAGTGCTGGAATGTCTTATAATCTTGATCTAAATGGTAGCTACAAAAGTGATGCTTACGTTAAAATTCATCAAGCTGCACACTTAAGATTGGAGCGCTTAACATACTTCACTATGTTATACCTTAATTAAATTTATAGTGATTAAATTTATTCTTATACCTTAGCTTAATTAAGCATACTTTACAATGTTATACCTTAATTAAGGTAAACTATGTAATACGTTTATAGGTATTAAGTGAATAAATATAAATGCAGATTTTTATTTCTGATTGAGTCATAAGCTAAACCAAAGTGAATTTTTTAAGGAGTTAAATTTCATTCACCATTCTCTACCTATACCCTATTTACCAAGGCAAGGAAATGGTATCTATTTTTAGAAAATGGTCTGTTCAGGCTAAGGATTGAAACCAATCGGTTTCCTTCTTGGAAAGGGTTGGGACATCTTGCCCTAAGGGAGGGGCCCCAGGTCTTTCCCGGCCTCCTGCTGGCCCAGCAGCCTCTGCTCTCAGTGGGCCCCCACAGCTGGAGCGAGGCAGGTTGTCTCAGGAAGCAGGGGAGCGTCGCTGGAGCCTCAGGAGAAACAGGTGTCCTGGCAGCTGTGGGTTCAAGCTTTATGGCTAGGCCCTTTACTCAGCTGGTTCCACTTAGGAATCCCCCCAGAGGGCCAGAGAGCCAAGAGGGAGAGAGGAGCCGGCTGCAAAGGCCCATCAAGAGGCACAGCTGGTTGTATATCAGCTTACTGTTGTCATGCCTTTCCTGAAGTCATTTCAGCAATGAACGATTTTCTGTGGATTTATGGAAGAAAGTGTATCTCTTGACAATGTGTATTTCCTAAGATGTTCAAATTTTAAAGGTAAGAATACTGAAGGTTGAAGATAGCAGTGTCCAGGTGATCATTAAGGCCAGAAAGCCTTTGATTCAAGTCAAATTAACAAGCATTACAGAGCACCCACTCCATGCCAGAGACTGGGGAAACAGACACACACAAAAACACGGTTTCTGGGTACTGTCCAGCGTGGAAGGCAGGCAGGGCAACTGAGTGATCACCTACCGAGCCAGCGAGGTGTCAGTAGGTACCAAGTGCTAACAGAGGTATAAGGTAGGGATGGCTTATTTTATATGGGATGTTATGATGCTCTAGAGAGATCATTTTCAACTCTTTCTTGATAACACCTGCATGTTGTAGGAAAGCCTGATATATTCTAACATAAGATCGGATGAAGAAAGCAGAGAAGTCCCTCAAGGCCCCACCACCCCAATCAACCACCATTAGCCTCTTGATCACCTCCGCTGCAGTTCACTCTGATCTGCTGGGTCTAGTTACTAGCCAATATTAATTCCTTATTGGCCATGTGCCTGGCACTCAGCTAAGATTTTTTTCACAATTTCATTTTATCCTCATGATAACCCTGTGCAATAGGTCGTATTAGAAATAGTGTTATTGATATGGGTATTGGTGCATCACTCCCATTTTACAGGTGAAGAGACATTAAGGCTTCAGGAAGATAATTAACTTCCCAGGCTGCCCCTGCTGGTGAGTGGCAGGACTGGTGCCGGCTCTTAACCTCTTCACAGATGAGTCTTTTTTTTTTTTTTTTTTTTTTTTTTTTTTTTTTTTTTTTTATTTTATTTTTTTTGACAGATGAGTCTTAAACCCATGTTCCAGCTGGGTGTCCAAGTGACCCAAAAGGGGGAGGGTGGGGAGAAGCTGGGCGGTGAGTAGGAGGACGTGAGGCTGGGTGGGGAACACATTGAATGATTTGCTGAAGTTCAGCCTTCAGTCTGAAGACAATGACGTGCCTTCTAGGATTTTTAAGAGTGAAAGGAGCCAAGTCAGCTTTGTGTTCTAGAAAGATCCCTCTGGCAGCCATGTGGGAGGTGGTGGGGAGAGGGGCGCACGACCTGCAGGAGAGTGAGTGGTTTTGAGGCAGTCCAGGTAGAGTGAGGAGACCCTAAACCAGAGCAGCAGACTTGGGGAAGGAGCATCAAGAAATTGGTCTTAGGTGGAATCACTAGACCTCACGGCTGAGCGAATGGATGTAGGAGATGACGGAAAAAAGGGCAATCGAGGACAACTCTGAGCCAGGGTCCTCATTTTAGAGACAGAGGGGATTCTATTAATTATCTACATTTTCTGAGCACTAGAGTGTGAATTATGACTGGGTTCTTACCTTTTTTTACTATGACTTACTAGCACTCTTAAGTGGGCCATGATAGAATTACCTTACACCGAATTCCAGTTGATGGGGGTGGGTGTGTAAGTAGCAAGGGCCCATGTGTACATTTCACCTTGACATTAACATCATTTTGAAATGAACATGCTACAGATTTTCAAGAGCAAGCTTTCTCAGTGTTCTGAGCCATAGGGTTGGACTACAATTGGTTTTTAATTATTTACAAAAATATCTAAATGCTGTGATGAATTGCAGGGGACAGGAAGAAATCTATGCCATTTACTTCTATTTCTTTATTGCTATCAACATGAGCTTTGAGTTTGCACATCCCAGATATTGATGCCATGCAGAGACATGTTCAATCACATTCTCTTAAAGGGTTATTATTTTAAATTCATCCAGACTTGAATTCTTTGTGTTATTAGGAAAAAAAAAATCATAGACATACCTTTGGCAGAATTGAATACTAGCATTTATGCACTTGAATCTAACTGAATAAGATTTAATAGACCCTGATATTTTATACATAGTGACTTAGCCACTTGGAATGGAGATTCCCATAATTGGAGCAGCTTTCAGCTTTTGGATAGGTTTAGGCATCAACAATTTATTAGTGGGAATCTGGAATCACAAACTCAGGTGAGTGAGGATTCTACTTTATTTGTTTTCTACCATTTGTCTTTAATTTCTGACTCACGGCCCCATTCTCCTGGATCAATGTTCCATCCCACTTTCGTGGGGGTTGTCTCACCCCCTCCTCTGGGCATGGGGAGTCCTTGAGCACTGTCCAAAGGGTTTGCTACTGCCCCATTCATCAGCCTTGTCTGGGCAGCCCCGTTAGGTCTGGGCTCTTCTGTGGCATTCAGGCATGAAATTTCCTCTGAGAATGCCTTTGGCCCTGTCTGCCTGGACCAGAGATTACAAACCTAAAGCCCACAGACCAGATGTGGCCTGCAGAAGCTGTGCATTTGGCCCACACACTGATTTTTTTAAAATCAGGAGATTTCACATAAAAAAAATATATAGATTTCCAGCTTCTTTTTAAATCTGTAAGCTGTAGCAATGCTGGACTCATGTGCCCTCAGGCAATGATCTGCTGGAGCTAAGTAGTAGCTGCCCCTAGAGAGACGGTTGAGGGCCCCAGCCTGTCACAGCCTTGTGGATGTCAGTTGTCATCCATCACCCCAGTCTCATCACCCTCATAGGAAAGAAGTATTTTTCTGTACCTGTCACATTGGGTTTCCCTGAAGCAGACTCTGAGAAAGAGATTAACATACAGAAAGCTCATTAGGACATTCTATTGGGGTCAACACCTGTGAAAGGAAAGAGAAAGGTGCAGAAGTGGGCAGAAAGAGAAGCTGAGCTACAGCACAGTCCCAACAGCTGCCACAGCCAACCCCATAGGGAGCTCTGAAGCTGTTATGGCCATTTTGTTGTGGCAAATACTCCTGCATCAACCAGTCATTGGATGTGGCTGTCCCTGGTAAGAAGCTTGAACTTGGGCCAGGCAGATCTCTGCAGCTTCTGGCAGCTTCCGGCAGCTCTCCCAGAAGCTGGGGAATTGGCCTTTCAGTCTCAAAGGTGATCTGGTTACTGTGTCACAGCATCAACTACAGCACCCGTGGTGGTGGTGGGAATCCACAAAAGTGGGGGGAGATCAACAGTCCAGGAGTGGTGCAGCAGGCATTGGGTTAGGGACCTTGGCAGGCAAGCCTTCCTCTTTGGGGTTCTGCTAGAGCTCAGGAGAGATGCCTCGGAAGCAGGAAACAGTCCCTCCAGCTCTGCAGCCACACGCCCCTCCTCTCTGCTGGTCTGCCCGTCCCTCACTGCCACCAAAGCTGCAGGAATTTTCTTTCCAGTCTAGGGAAATCCTACTACCTTTATATTTGCTCCAAGACTCTGTCCACAAGTCCCCTAACAGCCACTTTTATGCCCCTCTGCAAAACCCTCTAAATTCCCTGAAAGACAGAGGCTTCTAGAACACTTAAATCAAAAAGAATCTTTGTTTATTTCTGCTTCCTCCTCCTCCACCTCCCAGTACTACAAATCTTTCCAAGACAATGAACTCAGCCAGCTCTCACTAGGCTACAGAGAAGAGAAATGAAAAAATACAGGGATATGAGAAAAACATAACAGCCACAAGTTGGCTCTCCACTTACCCAAACTGTGGTCAGGAATCAGAAACCAAGAGGCATGCCACTAAAGGCCCAGAATCACCAGCACCTCACCCAACCCTACCCAAAGGACTGTTTCCAGTGCCCTCTCCCTAGCCAGAGTCCCTGCAGCAGGAGCTATTTCCACCTTCTTCCCTCTGAGTGCCCTGACTACAGGGTGCCTGAAACTAGTGGCCAAGAGGAGACTCCTGGCAATGAAGAGGTACTGCCCCTCCTTTTCTCTACCCCTGCCCTCCTCTTCCCACCTCCCCTCTGCAGCAACTGTCCTCTCCACCCACCTGCTCCACCTCATGCTGTTTTCTCCACTAGGTCTTGTGAGCATCTCTTTATCATTAGGGGGTAGGGTCATCCAGAGGCTTCATCTGCCAGGAGAGGGGGTACCAAATATGCCAAGACTTAGGAATTCTGGCCAGTTCCCCAGCTTGCAGCCCTGCACTGCACCCTCTTGCTACCATTATTCTGTTGCACCCACAGTAATCAGGGGTGCTGATCATTTCTTCCTGTTCTTAGTGTATCCCTACTTGCGTTGACCTATTTGGCTGCTTCTCAAGTCTCTTCCTCTACCCTAGAAAGGGAGAGAAAATACGTGCCTCCATGCCTATAATTTACAGAAAGACACATATGTATTATAACAAACAGAGCAGGCTGACACTTACTTCAGGAACTCTGCCAATGTTACCCAGCTATCTGTAGACTGTCATGGGGAGGTGGGCTCAGTGGTCAGCCCTGTTATTTCCTGTGGTGAAAGGTGAGTGCCCTTCCTTAAGCTGGATCCCACATGCTTTTGACTGCCAGAAACTCTTTGAAATGAGCTCCAACCCAGAGCTCTTAACATTTCTATGAACTAGCTTGTGTGAAACAAACAAAACCTGAAGGAAATGAGAAGCAAGGATAATAGGCTTGAGGAAGGGAAAGATCCGCAGGCAAGTCCAGCCTGGGGTCAAGGGTCCTCCCCCTGTCTGAGGTTCCAAGACACCTGGGGATCAGACGGTGAGGAGCGGGGCAGATCGGACATTGAAGAAGGGTGGACAGATGGTAGCCTCACATTTGCCCTTTTCCAAAGTCCTAAAGAGAAAAGATGCCCTCCCTGCCTTTAAGAAGCTTCAGTTCTAGGAGAAGGAATGCAATGGGCACTGGTCCCATGCAGCCTGGGAAGGTGTGGGGAGAAAGGTGGAAAGTACCAAGGTAGCCCAAGGGAGGGAGTGACAAATGGGGTTTGGGAGTGTTGGAGGGAGACTTCCAGGGAAGGCAGCATGTGTTGTCTTCAGCAGGCTTTGGAGGATGGAAAAGATCCCCTCGGGCAGAGGGCATTTCAGGGCAGAGGGCATTTCTGCACAGCTGGGTGGGATGGAGGGGACCTGCACCCGCCACTCTCCCCCAGGATGGGCAGAAGGATGAACAGAAAAGAGCTGGACTATGCGGGAGCTGCCTTCACAGAGCTGTTAACTCTCCAAGCATCCCTAATCTGACTGCAATAAAATACAAAAAGGAAACCAGCTCAGGGAAAGGAGGCATTTTCTTCATCTGCAAACCCAATTTCAAAGCCCTTGTCTTTGATGTTCCGATGGAGATTGTACATGCCAGGAATGGAGATACCTGCCAGTTTCGCTTAGAAAATGAAGACACAGACAGCTCATTAGGATGACAAAATTGTATTAACTTGGTCCATTTTCGTTTCTCTCCAGCTCACCAAATTGATATTAACTGCTATCAGGTGGCCTAATTAACTTCCCTGCTCCCCGGATCAATTGCTAATGCCACATTGTTCATGATGAGTCAATTCAAGTCCATTTCAAGAAATACAGGTTTGATGACCTACTACGTGCCAGGCATTGTCAGAGTGCTGGGGAATTACAGATGAAAAATATACTCATTAGAGTACTGGAGGTGCAAGGAAGAGACCTGCATGGGCCACCTTCAGTGATGGACATTTGTTGCAAGAATAATAAAAATGTGGATAGGTATCTTGGAGAAGCAGCACCTGCCTCCAAGAGGTGCCTTCTGGAATTCTGCTCACTACAGTGGTTGGGGCTATGCTTAAAAGAATTGTTTTGGGGTGTCCACTGTAAAGTTTGAAATTTTTCATTAAAAAAAAATGAGAGAGAAGAATGCTCTGTCTTTTAAATCGGTGCTTCTCAGATTTTCACATGCCCAAGAATGACCTGGGGGTCTCGGTAAAATGCAGATTCTGACTCAGCGGGCCTGGGCTGAGAGTACACATTTTAAACACACGCCCAGGTGCTGTCTTGCTGCTGCTGCAGGGAACTCTCTTTGAGAACCCCTGGCCTATAAGAAACATTTCAGTTACCAGAGCCGATTATGTGTACAACCTGTTTTATTTTTATCTCAAAATTTAATACGGTCTCCTCAAACTGTAATTAGTTGCTCCAAATAGAAGGTTATCCTCTTTCAGTAGCAAAGTTTTAAATGACGGAAAAGTTTACATCACAAAAAGGTGGTGCTCCAAAATGTCAGAGCAGTTCAATAACACGACTCCCTTAGTTATATATTAGTTAGGTTTCTCTAGGGAAACAGAATCAACAAGAGATATCAAAATAAAAGATTTTATAAAAGTGTCTCACACAGCTGTGGGGATTCATGAGTCCAAATTCCGTAGGGCAGGCAGCAAACTGGAAACTCCAGTGAAGGTGTTCAATGAACGCCTCAGGCAGCGAACCAGCAACTCCGATGAGCTCCTCAGGAAACGCTTTGCTGGTTAGCCGAAGAAGTGAAGGTCCCCTATTTGTCTCACTTAAAAGTCTTCAACTGATTGTATTAAATCCAGCTGACTGTATTCTCTCATTGTGGAAGATATGTCCTTCGTTGACGTCATCAGTCACAGCTGCAGCCAATTGACTAATGACTTTATAACCCAGCCTTCTGTTTATTAACCAGCCACAAATGACCTTGCAGTAATGGTTAGGCCAGTGCTTGCTTGACCAGACACCTGGGCACCATCACCTGGCCAAGCTGACACATGAACCTAACCATCACAGGGTGGCACAGCCCAGCCTGGGGAAGAAGGGTGAAGAGCACTTTCCAGGGGAGGTGGAGATGAGGGGGACCTGTGACATTAAATACAGGCAACTAGCAAGCAGGGAGGGGATGCCATGAGGGTTCTCTGGCTGCTCATTAGAATCATCTGAGGCTGCTAAACTATAAGCGCTGCCTGTATATCAGCATCCACAGCAGCATTATTCCCACAGTGGAAGCAACCCCAGTGTCCATCCACGGATGAATGGATAAGCAAAATGTGCTCTACATAGACAACGGAATATTATTCAGCTGTAAAAGACAATTAAGTTCTGATACATACAACCTGGATGAACCTTGAAAACGTTACGCTAAGCGAAGTAAGCCAGACACAGAAGGACAATTATTGTATGATTCCACTTTTGTGAAATATCTAAAATAAGCAAATTAACTGAAACGGAAAGTAGATTAGAGGTTACCAGGGGCAGGAGGGAAGAGAGAATGGAGAGAGATTATTTAGAGTTTCTGTTTAGGAGTTGTAAAAAGTCTTAGTAATGGATGATGAGGATTGTAGCACAACATTGTGAATGCAATTAATGCAATGGAAGAGTACGCTTAAAAATGGTGAAATGGGAAACTTCATTATATATATATATCCATACATGCACAATGTATACATATGCACATATATATGATGCCTGGGCCCCACCCAGAGATTGTGAACTGACAGGTCTGAGATGCAGCCCAGGCACTGATTTTTTTTAACACTTTCCAGGGGATTCCGATGAGCATCCAGGTTGGCAATCACTGCTCCTCATCGATGTAATCGCCCATGATTTTCTTATTCTGCAGGCTCTCCCTGCCCGTGGAGACGAAGGCAGGAGTTATTTCATTTTCCCAACAGGGAGGTTGCGCTGTGCCGAGTGACCCATGATCATTCCCATGGGGTGGGGCAGTGGCGGCCGTCATCATCACTCTTAGGGCTGGAAAGGAACTTGGGGACCATGAAGCACCGGCGACTAAGCCAAGGCTCTGAGTGGCCCTGTGACTTTGCCAGAGAACAAATGTTCCAGGAATGGGGAGAAGGCCCCATGACTCCTGTTCCGGTTTGCTATTGCTGCCATTATGCAAAATAAGGGGGTTTATTTGGTTACAAGTTAAGTTTGACGGCCATGAAAATGTCCAAATGAAGGCAACAACACAAGCATACCTTCACTGGAGAAAGGCCAACGGCATCTGGAAAATCTCTGTTAGCTGGGAAGGCATGTGGCTGGCGTCTGCTGATCCCAGGTTGTGTTCCAGCTCCATTTGCAGCTCCTATGCATTCTTCAAAGTGTCTCTCTTGGCTGTAGTACCTCCTTCTGTCTGTGAACCTTTTTATAGTATTCCAATGATTCAATTAAGACCCACCCTGAACGGGTGGGGTAACACCTCCATGGAATTATCCAATCAAAGGTCTCGCCCACAGTTGATTGAGTCACATCTCCATGGAGACACTCAATCAAAGGATTCCAACCTAATCAACACTAATACATCTGCCCCCACAAGATTGCATCAAAGAACATGGTGTTTTGGGAATGTAATTCATCCAAACTGGCACAACTCCTGACCGAGGGCTTTCTCCATTCAACCCATGAGGACTCCATTTTGACCATCACATATGGATCTTCCCAGAAGAAAAAAATTTTCTGCAGTGGCCTTTCTCATTGGACCCACACTTCAGGGAGAAGGGGAAGGAAAGCCCTTGTACATTGTGCGCACACACATCCTCCTCTCTTCTGATCTTCCCAACAGGGAGACGTGTAGGCCTCGAAGGAGGGGTCTGGATTGCCCATGGTTCTCCCCTGCTGGGTCCTCCCTGGGGATGCCCCAACATAGAAATAAAGAGCCCCAAGTAAGGAGCTGGGGTTTCCCTCTCTGCTAGGAAGGACCCCTGGGAACCCCCACCCTGGAGCAGCCAAACCCTGGGCCTACCAGCACTGACAACCCTCCCAGTCAGGGCCTTTCCTCCAGCCTCTGCCCCAAGAGGTGGAGCAGCCTGATGCCATTCTCCTCTGGCCCAAATCCCTGTTCTGGTTACAGACAGCAGAGGCTGCTGGAGAGGCAGCACGGATTACTGGTATTATTCGTAGCTCTGAAACCACATGAGCCAAAAAGTCAGCCATCTCGCACTGAACAAACTCTTGTAGCTAGGTCTTGGTGGCTCCAGAACTCTGGCTCTGTCCCTTGGCCCTGCCCTTGATAGTGGCTGTGTGCTAATAGGAGACAGAAACAGTGCAACCTTCCAGCAAATAAGGTCACCACATGGCCCAAATGCACGATTGAAATCCAAGGAAAAGCAATATCCAGGGAAGAAACACCCAGGTCGCCAAGCCAAACACGACTCTTAGCAACAGCAGCATTTTATGTTGAGACCCAAACCGTGGAGAAATAAGCAGAGACCCCCCCTCATGTGAGGCCTCAGAACCTCACAGCGCACCAAAGGGATTTCAAGCAGGGTGGCACCTTCTCTCTGCACCTGGAACGGAGTGGGAATGGCACATACTCTGGCATGAATGAATGAGTGCTCTTCATTGATAGTTCTTCTGGGCCAGGCACTGGGAAGGCCCCTTTCACGTATGTTACCAGTAAATCCTCATAATAGGTGAATTATTAAAATCGGTGAATTATTGCCCCAAACAAGGTCCCAGGAGGCTAACCAGCCTGCCCAAGTCCACACAGATAGATGGCACATGACAGCTGGGGAACTGCAGAATTTCTTAAGGGCACCAGGTCAAATGGACACACGGAGGCCAGGGTCATGCCCCCAGACCACCCACCTGCTGAACTGCAGAGCTGAGACACACTTGGGAAACTGAGGCAAAGCCAACACACACAACCTCAAACCCTAAGGAATTCAGGATTGCCCGGGCTGACTCTGGGCCGTTGACAGGGTGGCAGGACATGGCCCCACCCCCGCCCCCCGGGACAGACTCATGGCCATGAGCAACACCATACAGGAGTCCATGGGGCAGACAGAAGACAGACCACTGCAGCAGACTGTCACCAGTAACATTTCCCTGTAAGGGCTACATTTTCCCTGCAGATTCAGCCCCAGGCACTTGTGGGCTGCTTGACGGCACAGCCCAAATGCAGATCACTTAGGCACTGGCTCCATCTAGTGTCGGCAGCATTTTGATGACCATTTCACCAAAACCTGTAACTGTGGTCTCAGAGTTTCACTCAGCCGCTGAAGATTCCTTCAGCCCCAAAGAGCAGAAGTGATTTGTCCAAGGGAAGGACAGAGATGGACCAGGAACTCAGGCCTCCTGATCACCGGTCCCAGGGCCCTTCTGGAGCAACTTGTTTCTCAATGGTGTGTCTGCTGCAAAATTCCCAACCTTCCCAGGTAAGATGCACACTCTCCTGCAGACGCTCTGCTCCCTCCGTCAACAGGCTAAAAACTTATCCATGGGTTACATTATACAAGAAAAGAAAACTTAAAAGAAAATAGAACATCCTGTAAAGTTGTGACTTACTCTTATTGCAGCTGGCGCAATGTAATGTTTCTGCAGTAAGGTTGCTCCCTGTGAGCTCAGCAAACCTAAAAGTCTGGGAATTATGCACAGCCCCCAAGCAGTCCTAATTTTAACCGACTTGATCTCTTATTCTAGAAAGATGGAGGAGAAGCAAGTGTGTAAGGATGCAATTATTATGCAGATATATTTGCATATATGACTTCAAGTAAATCAGCCACAAACTTTGGCCCTTTAGCAATCACTAGTGACCACTGTTAATGGCCCGTGTCATGGCTAATGGTGCTGGTGGTCGTGAGGTGGAAGCTGCCAGCTCTAGCCCATGGGGTCTCCCACCCTACTGAGGACCCCCAGGGAGCCACCGAGCTAAATGTGGGCTCTGAGGGCCTGTCTTAGAAATGGAATTCTGACAGAAATTCTTTCTTTGGGAAAGTGACCTTTGATTTCCAGTCTGCTGTCACATTGCTCTCTGTGGGCACAGGCCACTTGAACCCAGGCCAGAGAAACAAAGCTTTGCCACTGCGGTTCGCTATTAGGGCTGGAGAGACTGGCACACTCAGCCCCTGGTCCTCGCCTCCTCAGGTTCTCGCCTCTGTGTCCTCTACCTGGAATTCTCTTCCTTCTTCTCCACTTGGTCAAGTCTCGCTCCTTAGAGAAGCCCTTCCTCACCCTGTGACTGGCAAAATCTCCTCGCCAGAGGTTCTTTGAGCACCTTAAATGTACATGTTCATGTTCTCATTGGACCAATATCTGTCTCTCTGACAGGGCTGAAAACTCCAGGTTGGATTTTGCTCATCCTTACATCCCACAGTTGCTACAGCAATGATGATGTTGACAAGAACCACCAGGAGCCATCCTACTCTGACCTGGGCCCTCTGGAAACACTTACACATCATCTCATTCATTCTCAGATTCATTCTCATCTCCATGAGGGAAGTTACCCTCATTTCACGGATGAAGTGAGGCTCAGAGAGGCTAAATTTGTTACCTCGTAACTGTTAAACACAGGAGCCGGGATTTGAACCCAAGAATTGCTGCTAACCCATGCTCTTAACCACTACTCAATGCCCCTGCCCACCCATTAAAGCATCTGCCCCCAGCCATGACCATCACAATGTATTTCTGATGTCTCCTCTTCTTTTTTCATCCTTACCCACTCTGTGCATAACTCAATGACTGACACATAGTAGGGATTCAGTAAATGTGTGTTTGTTGAAACCAGGTTTGATAATATGATTCCAATGTTCCATCTACACAGGCAGAATCAAGTCCAACATTCTCAATGAAAATCACTTAAGAGACACATGCAATTTGCATCAATCCGATCCCCCAACCCAGGCATTTCTCACAAGTAGGTGTTAGTAGATGAAGGCACTGAATTACCAAAAATATCATTTCCAAAGGCATTCTAGGGAATTCTCTCCTTTCAGGTGTTAATAAATGTGCACCAAAAATGGGGTTTTATTGTCAAGTAAGTTTAGGAAGGCAGTTCTAAGGGGTCCCTTAAGGAGGACTGTTGAAGATTTTCATAAAAAAATGTGCTGCCAGTCTCCCCCAGGCAGGTGGGGTAGGCATCTTGTCCAATGGCTCTGGCGCCAGAACTTTCTTTTCATGGAGCCCCACACCAGACTAGTGTTGCGTGGAATCCCTTTGCAAGGCTGCTTAACCACGGACACAACTCTCCTATCCACTTTGGCATGAAGTCAGGGCAGCTCTGACACCTTCAGGACAGTGCTGGACCCTCTGGGGTATGCACATGTCAGGGGTCCCTGGTCTCACAGCGGTAAATCCAACATATAATTGAATATGCAGGGACCCTGAATATTGAACCAATTCTTCAGCAACCCAGACACTGACAGCATTTTCCAGCTTTAAAGTCTGGTTTACTTTAGCCAGACACTCGCATGGCAATTGTTTCCACTGCCACCCTTTCTGGCAGTGGCTCTCAACTCCCTGGGTTTGTAGCCCTTGTTGCTGGTGCAAAAGTCCCTACAGGCCTCCTTCCCCATGTATCCTGGCCACAAATGCCTCAGGGGAGAGAGGAAAACTGGAAGCTGCTTAAATGAGGTGCCAGGGAGGAGACATGGAGATGACAGTGGTTTTCATGAAATAGCAAACAACCAGATTTGCTAAATGGCCATGTAGAAAAAGCATGTCCACTGGTCAACTGGAGAGCTCACGGGCTCTTCTGACCTTGAACCCACTGAGGGAAGAATCCCAGACCCATCTCTGACTGCATCCATTCAATCCCTCAGCACACCTTTAGTTGTGGGGTGATGGTTTTATGTGGCTTAGCCTTTGCATCCTACTATTTTGTCTTTAAACAGATATTTTTAGATATTTCTGTGTGCATGGTGCTGGAGTATTTGCTGATTACTTTCCATGCCCTTGGTTTTTAGAGTCTGTGAGCATTCAATACAATTTTGGAAATACAAAGAACGTCCAACCAACAAACGGATTGTGTCGCTAAAGAGAGCTGTGCGTTAAAGGTTTAGAGCTCAAAATGTACTTCCTGGAGGAAATCTCAGGCTGATAACAATAGATAACAGAAATAACAATTGAAGGTTTACTTAGTACCTTCATTTTCTCATTTAATTCCTGCAATGATGCTATGAGGCAACTACAATGGTCGTCTCCATTCTACAGAAGAAACAGCGGCAACTTATCTCGGGTCACACTGTTCTTAAGTGACAGAACTGGGATTCCCACCCAGGTCTTCCTTCCAGAGCCCAGCTTCTAGCCCTGACCCACATAGCAAATTTAAAAAAGCCTGCGGGCTGCCCGGAAGTGCACTGATAGCTTGAGTGTGACTTCCTGAGATTGCCCAGAAGTAGCCAGGTAGCTGCTATGAGCCTGGTACTGTGCTGGGCACTTACGTGGACCCATTTAATCCTAACAACCACCTCAAGATACGGGTGTGGTAAGCTCCACTATAGAAGAGGAAACTGAAGCTTCAAGAAGTCACACAACCAGGAAGTGGCAGAGCCAGAGTTCACATCTAGATGTTTCTGGCCAAGATGCTAGTTGATCTCTAAATTCATGGTTCTGCTTTCTCTCTCCTGCTATATTAGTTAAGTGTATTTTTTCAGTGCTCTTCTGCCTTCCTTGCCCCTCCACCTACCTGGCTTCCCTGGGGCTAATTTTGGCCAATGGAAGTAAAGGTGGTGCTACCTCGGGGCAGGTGCCCTTTCGGGGTGAGCTCCTGGATGTCAGGAGAGGACCCCAGGAACGCCGTCTGACCTGCATTTCTGCCTCTTGCCCTCATTGCCAAAGCAGGATCCCACAATAGCAAAAACGGCTCCTCACCTCCAAAGGATTTCTGGGAGTCCCTAAGAGACTCTGAAGAGGTCCACATCCACCAGGTGTTCTAAAAGTTAAAAAATCTCAACTTGAAAGAGACCCTTGAATTCATATTCCTCTTGGTCCCTCTAAAATGAATACTGCAACTTCCTCTTTTTCAAAGGTATAGCTGAGTCTCTTTTCAGATCTCTATTTTGCCATTTGAACTGTGGCTCATGATGTCCTTTAAAAAGTATTTTTGAGCTCCTTTGCAGATAGGATGGTTTGTAATATTTGTTTCCTTGTGACACAAGGACCTCCCTTTCCTGTGGATCCCAAAGCAGTTCCTGGTAGGAAGGAAGAAACCTGCCAAGTTGACATATGGAAAACGGAGAGATACTGGTGCCCAGCCCATGGCTGTGGCCCCCTCATTTCTTCCTCTCTGCCAATCTTGGGTAACTGACAAACCCCAAACTGCAAAAACCCAAGTCTGTGGTCTTGTTTCTGCACCAGCTCTCACCCATCCCTAGGAACGAGCCTTAGAGTTACTTCTTCTCACCTGAGCTTTAGCCACTTCCTGTTCTAGCCTCCTGTAGACACTGCTGAAACTTCTAAGTAATAAAAACATAAGTTGAGTTCTTCCTATTTACAGAGTCACTGAACTAACCACTTGGCATGCATTTGCTCATTTAACTCCCCCCAAAGTCCCATAAGGTAGGATTATCTTTCTCTGTACTTTACAGAGGAAGAAGCAAAGGCCTAAGAGAACTTTTCCAGGGCCACACACCTGATCAGTGGCAGCCAGGTTGCAATGATTCCACAGTATAAATCTATTTGTTAATGGTGTTTGCTGAAAAATGAAGGGAGGATATGTTTAGTACAATAAAGGCTCTGATAAGTCCCACAGAAAAGAAACATGTTGAATTTCTTCATCCAACATCCTCCAAAAGGAGTTGTCCTGAGGATGTAAGATCTATGTATTTTGTTGTCTTTTAGGCTTTCTGGGTGTCCATTTCCCTGGCATCCTAGCCTTGGCATCAGTGGGTCTCAAAGTGTGGTCCCAGGACTGGCAGAATCAGCCTGTGCTTAGAGCTTGTTAGAAATGCAAATTCTCAGGCCCCACTTGGGACCTGACTCAGAAACTCTGGAGATGAGGCCTAACAAGCCCCCAGGTGATTCTGATGCACAATAAAACTGCTTTAAATTATTTTGCTTAATACCCTAGAAAAAAAATTCACATTCTGGAGAAATACTTTGTGTCTTTAAGCACCTCCCTTAGATTTCTGGGCTTCAATTTAATCAGCCGTGCCAGGGAAGGCAACCAACACCTATTGAGCAACCATAATAAACGAGACTTTGAGACCTTACAGCAACCCTATAAGGCCTGACTTCAGTTCAAGATGGAAAACCAAAGCTCAGGGAGTCAAGTCACTTTGTCAAGGTCTCAGCTAATGAGAAATAGAGCTGGGTCTCCAATCATGCCCACCTGATGCCAAAGCCACACACTACCCCTTCTGTGCCCCTCACTATCTCCCAACCCCAGAACATCATGTTCTAAGATCCTAGATCCCACGGCAGGCCCGAGCACGTGCAGCAGGCAGAAAAGCCTGGCAGAGCCCCTGATTCTTTAAAAACAATTGATATTGGCTGAATGGAGGGCAGGGGTGGTCAGCAACAGAGAATTCAGTGAGGAAAGATTTGACAACCAACCCCCTTCCATTTCTTGACCAAACAGCACCCTTGCTTCCTAAAAGACTTCATGCATTCAACAAACATACACAGAGCACCAGGTGCCCTGCAGATTCTGAGAATAGCAGTGGTGAACAAGCCCAAGACCCCTGGCCCTGGAATGATCGCAATCTAGTGGATGATGATGATAAGAGCCTACATTTGTTGAGCAATTTCTATGCCCCAGGCACTGGGCAAAACAATCCCATCTAATCCTCACACTACTTCTATGAGTTAGGTAATGAGATTATCCCCTTTCAAAGGGTGAAAGAAACTGAGACTCAGAGAAGTCAAGTACCTGGCCCAGGGTTAAACAGCCAGTGAGTAGCCGCAACGGGATGAAGCTTGGGTTCCTCCGACTCTAGAGCCCGAGTGATGGTTTAACCGTGATGCTGTACCTCCTTGCAACATCTTTTTTCCTTTACTTTTTTTCTTTTTTTTTTTTAACAATAGTCATATGCTGTTGTAATATTCTTCTTAACTATTGCTCTCGGCAAGCCCTGACTGATGTTCTTAGTCTCTGGTGCCTTGGGAGGAGTTGCTGGGAGCAGGAGTCATGATTCTGACCGCCTGGGCCAGAGGGGTTGGGGAACTGAACAAGAGTAAAACCCAGAATTGGTGATCAGAGCTGAGTAAGGGGAGGAGTTGGGAAAGAGGATTCTCGGGTACCAGTGGGGTAGGAAGCTGGGAGAGCCGACCCTCTCAGCACATTTCTCCTCCTTGATGTTCCCGCTGGGACCCAGCGGAAGGAGCTGTCCAATATTCTGAAACTCTTCCTAGCAAGCCTTTCTTTTCATTCTCCTTCCTTCCTTTCCCAGACTTAACTGGCCAATTGTGTATGAAGTGCCAGCCCATTATGCACTGGGGATTGAAGGTTAAATAAAAGGCAGCACTGGCCTTCCAGGATCTTCCAACAGAGGAGGGCACAAGACAGAACCAGGTGGAGAAGAGCTGGAGAAGAGGGACCTAGCAGAGGAAGCCCATTAACAAGCAGAGGACAGGAGGTGGTTTTGGCATCTAGGCAGCCTTGTGTCTGTCTCTTTCTCTAGGATAGCCAACATTTCAACGTCAGAATCATGTCATCATCAATATACTTGTATCTACAGGGTCCCTCTACTTTGCATCCTTCTCATGGAACCTCATCCTCCATCATCTTCACCAGACTTCAAACATTGGGGAAGACCTTCTAGCCAATTCCTAGAAACTAAATGAGTTGTTTCCATTAGTTTGGTTTTCAAAGAAATCTAATTAGTATACCGGCTACTATGGATTATGTCCTGAGTAATCTGTTTCGCACAATAGAGGATAATATCTAAATAATAGTCATATAGAAAGCTTTTATTTTTGTATAGGGCTTCATAGATTTCAAAGCTCTTTTGCATACATTATCTCATTGGATCTTCACCCAAAACATGATCAGGTAGCTAGGGCAAATACTAACATCCCCATTTTAGAGCTGAAGGGCCTGAGGCCAGGTCTACCACCACAGAGGAGGCACTGGCTGGGTCCCAGGTCTCCACCCCTGAGTTCACAGTTTCTATTCTGTATAGGAGAGGTCCATCCCACAGGAGAGGAGTGCCTCTCAAACAGAGCTCAAATTTCTCTTCCTGAATTTTGAAAGCCCCAGGACTGGCCTCCACTTCCCTTGCTTTGACCTCCTATCCCTACTCGAACCCCCAGTCCACACGCTGCTTACCCAATATTTCTGACCCCACCCTTCATGCCCCACCTTTCTAGGCACATAACCTTGAAGTTAGATACGGCCATGTGGCTTGCTTTGGCCAATGAGTGTGAGCAGAAGTGGCGCATGTACTTCCGTGCAGACGCTTTAGGTGAGTGTGATAAGCCCCCCCCACCCCATTCCCACCTGGGCAATCCTGGAGCACATTTTGAGAGGGAGCCTCCACCATGACAGGCACAGCTCCCCTGCCAGCCTGCACCGGACACTGTGATTTGGGGGTGTTTGTCTCTGCTCTATAACCTAGCCTATTCTGACTGATACATTGTCTCTGGCAATTTGCCTTTCCTCACCTTCCAGAAACTAGCCCATTTGACATTCTCCAGTAACCATAGGGTTACAGCTGTGGTTCCTGGTGGGTTTCCGGTGAACTCAGAACAACCCCCAATCTGTGGTAACTTGAATGGGTCTCTGTTCCGGGCAGTCAAAAAAGCGAACTAAAAAGCAAACCAACCCTGCATTCCCACTGTCACCCTCAGTCCAGGCTGCTAAGATCTCCTGCCTGGGCCATTGCAGCAGCCTCCCAGTGATTGCCCTGCCTTCCACCCCTGACTGTCCTCCCCATAGATGCCAGAGTAGTTTTCCACCCCACTGCTTAACACTGTTCACCATTTCCTTCTAGAAGAAGACCAAGCTCCCAGCTGGACAGACAATGCAAACAACCTTGCTTCTAGTGCTGCCTTAAAAATAAAACACATAGAAAACTGGGACTGATGGAAGGAATATTCCACAGCATTTGTGTTCTATGAAACCCGGGCCATTCCTTCAACAGGACTCTGTGTGTCTGTAGTGACTAAAACCCAGCTGTGCACTCACTCTGCTTTAGAACTGATATATTTAGACCAACATATCCACCATGTCTTAGTAGCTACATAGTTCAGCGATGGTGATTAGCTATTGCTTGCTTCAAGAAATAAACACGCCTGGGAGTGATGGGTAATAGCTATGGGGTTTCTTTTTGGGGTGATGAAAATGTCCTAGAACTAGATAGTGGTGATGGTTGCACAACTCTGTGAATGTGCTAAAAACACAGAATTGTATGCTTTAAAATGGTAAATTTTATTGACATGAATTATATCTCAATAAAGCAATTAAAAATAATTATGACTTCTAAAAGACTAAATGAGATAATTGGCCCATGCTAAGGGTACAATGCTAGTTACTATTATTTACAAAAAAAAAATTATGAAAAAGAAATTGCCCCCACTGAGAGTGGGGCAAGCCACCCCCTCTGTCCACCCCTCATTTCCTTGGGAAACATGTCACGTACTCTACCCAATGCCTTTTCAGCTACACTCCTGCTTCTCAGCAGGGTTACTGACAAACGCTATTGTGGTAAGTATAGAATCACAGACCGTAATCCAAGTGGCCCCAGAAGTTTACCATTCTATATTTTTCTGTCACTAATTTCTAGTATGAGCCCATTCTATTAGAGGGCTGAAAATAAATCTCCTTCAATGCATGGCCTCCCTGATGCCATGTCTATAACCAAAAGGGGCCTGTACAGTGCCAAGGGGTTGGTGAAGGGGCTTCTGACCTCCACTGGCATCAACTAAGAGGCCCTTGCTCCCTCCAGGCCACAGTGATTGCTGCTCCATCACCCCACGCCAACCCTGCGGCCTCCTCAGGTCTGCCATCTGAGTGTGCCCCGTCTACACTGCTCCAAGTGGCACAGAGAAGCCTGGTGCCCACCCCCAAGCTGCACTGGGTGGCAGGGGGCAGTGAAGCTGTCCCAGTACCCTTTAGACTAGACTCTCTCTTATAAACAACCTTCCAGTGTTTATAAACCACATGCTGAACATGGACAGCTTTGGGGTGTTGCTCTTTCTAAGCCTCACCCTGAAAAGGAGGCACAGATCATCCTGCTCTTAGGCCCAAATATACTTTTACGTCCCCTGGCCCCTTCTCAGGAATGCCAGCAATGCTGAAGATTTCTGTTTTCCTTCTAATTCTCTTCTCTTCCGCCTCCCTTTCCCCAATCTGGACAACTGGATCTAATCTTGGGGGGGGGGGGGTGGCAAGGAAAACAAGCTCGTAATGATCACCCATCTCTGGTCTAAAACCTCAGTTGATGAAACTTAGAACATCACTGATTCTCTCCTGTTCCTTCCCTGAGTGGGGAAGATGGGGTGCCCTAGCCGCCTGGGGGGAGCAGGGCCTGGGAATAAAACAATAGAGATTTTCAGGAGGAATTCTTGGACCCAGAGAGATAAATGCAGGGGTGGGGGTGTTACCCTACTTCCACCTGGACCTTGGGAGTCCCCAGGTGGGATGGCAGAGGGAAGGCAGCACCGCGGAGGGAACAATGGGCAGAGCCTCCGGGCGGGGCCAGCATTGCCGGTGAGAAGGCGGGCTTAATTCCCTGCGGCTGCCGCAACAAAGTGCTGCTGACTGCATGGCTTAAAACAACAGACATTTCTCGTCTTGCCTTGCCATTTTGGAGGCCAGACGTTTGAAATGGAGGTGGCAGCCGGGCCGTGATCTCTCTAGACGCCCCAGGAGAGGCTCCTTCTTGGCCCCTTCCCAGCTCTGCCGGATACCAGCAGTCCTGGCCATTCCTGGGCTCACAGCAGCTGGCTCCAACCTCCGCCTCTGTCTTCACATGCTCTTCTCTGAATTTCCCTCTGCTTACACGGACACCAGTCATATTGGATTAGGGCCCACCCCAACCCAGTATGCACTCAACTAATTACATCTGCAAAGATCTTATTTCCAAATAAGGCCACATTCGTGGGACTGGGGTTAGGACTTGAACGTATCTTTTTGGGGGACGCAATTCCACCTGTAACAGAGGCTAAAGTGTAAAGGCATTAGGGGCTGTTGATGAGCACACATGGTTGAACCTGGGGGACTCCCAGAGAGACAAGCAGGGATTGGGCAGAGGAAGAGCCCAGGTGCTAGAGGACAGGACAAGTGAGGGCCTTCCTAGGAAGGCAGAGCAGAGAAGCCCCCCAGCAGGATGGAAGGGGGCACCTGGAGGGCTTCGCTGAGCCCCAAGCACAGGCACATATCTTTCAACCAAGAATTTGTGATCCCCTGCCAAAGGAACAGGGCCTGAGGGTACTCACCCTGCTCGGACACCTCCCAGATGGTGCCACCAACTGGAGAATCTTGAAGGACACCCCAGAATTTCTCCAACTTTGGGACAGAGTCTAAAATTCCTCCTCTTAGAACTACCAAGACAATGTGGTTCCAGAAAATATTCTTTAAAGCAAATATTGTACTTGGAGCGGGCAAGCCAGAGAGGGAGCTAACATGAATTGAGCACCTACTGCATACCAGGTTTTATGTTAAGCACTCTACACACATTGTTACATTTATTCCTCACAACAAACCACCCCCATATCCAATTTATCAGGAAACAGGTCCAGAAAGTTTGTGAAATTGGTTCCAGGTTACAAAGCAAGCAAATGGCACGGTGGGAGTTCAAGCCCAGGTGTTGTGCCTCTCCTAGACTGCCTCCTACTTTTATTTTGCCCACTCATGTTTGCCTATGAAATTCTGAAAGCCAAGTCCCCAGAAATAAGGCTGGGGTGGAAGAGGCACAGAAAAGAGAGAGATCTGATTTCAAATATAATTGTGTCTCTGTGGTGCATGAGGGCTAATGTGAAGATGCAACCATATCCTGCAAAGCAGGAGGGGTGTTCAGACAGGCAGGCCAAAAACTTTGCCTCCTCCAACCCTGACTCTCTCCCAGTGGTAGAACTTGGGTAACAGTAGACCTTCTGGGGGCTCTGGGAGTGAGGAAGATGCTCAGGCAATTCCTGCTTCCAAGAGAGAACTACCTTTCCTATCCCACTCCCCTCCTGGCACCAGGGCTTTGAAAAACAAGCACTGCCAACAGAGGTCACTTTTTGAGGGCCAGCAAGTGATGCACCTCTGACAGCTTTTGTACCCCTTCTGAGGTAGCAATCATGGGATTTAACTGCTGCCATGCAACCTTCTCTGCACTGCTCCACCCATAATAAAATTTTAGGGGTGCGGAAATGTTTACATTATAATCAGAATCGCAGCCTATCCTAGGGGGCTTGAATGGAGGCCTTGGAACCACCTGGGTGAAAGCTTTCAGTTTCGCTCTCAGGTTTTGTTACTGGGTAGATTTCCGATATAACTGCCTGCTGTTTGAGTTGTCTGGCCCCTCCCTGGTCTGCTCCCTGGGGTATTCCAATCTGGGCTGGAAAGCCTTGGGTCTGGCTGAGGCTAGAAGCCTGTTCAAAGACATTTTTGGAAAGGAAAGCTGGAGGAGCCTCGTGACTAGTCCTGAATGGTTCTCTGGATTCAAATCTCACGGCAGACTCATAATGAGTTGGGAGAGGAGGCTGCCAGTGCCACTACTACATCAGGGGGAGGGGATCTTGGGGAGCAGTGGGAGGCGGACTTCTGGGGTCTGGCAATTTCAGGTCTTGACCTGAGAGGAGGCTACATAGGCGTTCTTTTACACTACAAAAATTCATTAAGCGGTATATTTAGATTTTATACACTATTTGGCATGTTTGTTGTATCACATGATTAAAAAAAAAACAGCTTAAAAAAGGCATCCTGAAGCTTTCTAGTTCAATCATAATTGTCACCAAGACCTCCTGAAAGAGATGGAATGCACAAGTCAGGAAATGTCTGTGAATGGAAAATGTCAAACTCTCAGGACACCAGATGGGAGAGGAATTTGATTTCACCCTGGGGGAGGTGGCTGAACTGGGAGATTTGCCTCTTCCAGGGCCCTGGGACCCAGCCTCCCTGCCGGGTGGGATGCAGAGCTGAGCTGGAGATGGAGCCACAAGCCGTTCTGGGAGTTGGAGCCAGCCAGGGTCAGAACCAGCTGGAAGGCCGTGAAGAGGCAAAGAGGGAAGCGTCACGGTGGCAGATGCTGAAAGGGGAGCACCAGAGGACGTGGCAGAAGCTTGCCTCCCTGATCTCTGATCCCATCTGGGCAGGTTATGTGTTCTTTATAAAGCTGTTCCCAACTTTTCATTAACTTTTTTTTTTTTTTTTTAGAAGAAAACTAATCAGGAGAAACCACAAAAGATCCACCGGCTGGATTTTAGCCCTCTTTGGTGTGGCCAAATGTGACAGAACCCGAACCAAATAAAGATATTTACTGACAACCCAATAAACAAATGGGCCCCTTTGGATGGAACCTTGATGAATGGAGCATGCAGGTGTTTTCAATAATGGCAATAAGCACTACAACTCAAAGTATTTCTGATTCAAGTATAATGCATTATTAGGCCATTAGGGCTGGGCAGCATGGACCATTTGGATGTGGCCCTATCAATAATGTTGCTTCCCAGCCTGCATTTAGGCCTGGGGAATTAGTCATCCTGATATTCTATTTAATAAAAACCTCAAGAAGAAGCATCAAAAAATCACATTACATTTTAACAGGGTTACAGCAGCCCAGGAGAACCACAAGTTTAATTTTCATAAGAGCATTCATTCCTCAATTGTGTCAGACATGAAAATGTAAATGGCAAATTTAATGCTAACAATATCCCTCAAAGCACATTGGCAGGTAGGGCGCATTATGTTGAGTGGATGCTGGCTGCATATCAAGCAGCCCCCGAAGTGAGACTTGGGGGAGCAGGGCTGAGGGGGCATTTGGGCTGCTTGGCTGGGCCGGGCCTAGAGGAGCCACAGCCTCAGAGCTGGGGACAGAGAAGCTCCTTCTCCCAAGCAGTGGGGACACGTGAGTCTTAGCGACATGGGCTCCCTGGCATCCATCACCACATTTCCTGGAGGTGCCAAAAGCCCAATTAGTTTGCTCAATGTGACAGCAGCCGAAAGATGACAATGAAGGCTTTCTGGGACATAGGAGCCAACAGAACTTCCAAGAGATTGCCAGGAATTCTATGGGCTGTGAGATGTGGGATTGTCTTCTATTCTACATTGTATTCTATTACGATCTAATAGATTACAATAGATTACAATGTACAATCTAATACATTGTATTCTATTCTACATTGTATTCTAAAGACAATGTCAGGACAGGGGTTCCTCCTTGCTCAGAGGACTGAGCCAGCTTTCTGGTCAATGGGGGTGGCAGACAGAGAGGAGTATCACTTCTATTTTTAACTGAAGGTACTGACACAAGCCACCAAAGGATTTCACTACATTTTTTTCCATAAAGAAAATTCTCTGAAAAAGCAATCTATGTCCAAAAAAAAATCTGTATATTAATTGTGTATGTGTATGCATAGAAAAATATCTGGAATATTATACACCAAACTACTAAGGGTATTTAACAGCAAACACAACTTTCATAAGCAAAAGTAATAATGCTAAATATTTTTTTAAAGATAGAAAATCCATTAGAGAATGTCCATTCATGGACAGAACCACCTCTCTGATGACAAGCAGTTGTACCATTCATTCTCCTGCTTGATTTGCTCTGCGGGTATAATTAAATCATAGAATCATAAAATGTGGCAGCAGAAAGAAGGCTTGGATATAATCTTGTCTTATCCTCCCTTTTACTCTGGAGGAAGCTAAGGCCCAGAGAGGAGCCTACCCTGCCTGGGACAGCCAGCCAGTTCATTCATTCAACAAGGATTTGTTGAGAGCCTGGGGTAGATTGATTCACATACCCTACCAAATCATGTTCTTGATCTTAATCCACATCCCTGTGTGTATGAACCCATTGTAAATAGGATACTTTGAAGATGCGTTATCAGTTAAGGTGTGGAGTCATTTGTGAATAGGATCTTCTAAGATCTTATTTAGGTGTGACCAAACTGAATGAGGGAGGACTTATTAAAAGAGGAAACTCAGAGGCTGCTGGGGATGCCAGAAACTGGAAGTCATCAGAAAGTGGAGGAGAGCACCCAGGAGGAAACCAAGGACATCACCAGGTGATGGGAAACAGAGATGCAAGTTCAAGGAACCCCAAAGATTATAGCAAGTCAACACCAGAACATTACAGACTTCTGGGAGAAAGCATGGCCTTGACAATGCCTTGATTTTGAACTTGTAGCCCTTGAAGCCAGGAGACAACCAATTCCTGTTGTTAAGCCACCCAGTGGGTGCTATGTGTCATAGCAGCCCTGGGAAACTAAGACAGAGCCCAAAATGTGTCAGGTAGTGCTTGAGGCTCTGGGCTTCCCTCCATACTTGAGCCAAGTCTCAGACTGAAGACAACCAACCTCTTCTCCTCAAACTTGCAGATACATTGCTGATCATTACAATGCCATGTAACTCAACACATGGCAGCAAGTTTTACCACTCTTTCCTTTTGGTGACTACTATTGGAATTTACCTTTCAAAAGATCTACGCAATTGTTTTTACTTCAAATAATGTAATAAGTCATTATTATAAATATACTCTGCCCTTTTAATATGAGAATGCCTTTATAAAGGTGAAAAAAATGAAAATTTTTAAGCCATATTACTTTATATGCAAATGGTCCTACAGGGAAAACACAAAAAGACATGTACATTAAGTTGCTGTCAACAAACCTTGTTTGGGCATATACTTCTTATAAGACACAGTGATGGTTGCTGGGGAAGGAAAAGACAAGGAGCTCATGATCTTGAGAGGGAGAGAAATGTATAAACAAATAGAATAATACAATGACATATGTGCCACAATAAAAGTGTATATGACTTTTGGGAGAGAGTTCTGGGAAGGCTTTGTTGAGCTGACATCCAAGCTGGGTTTTGAATACTGAGCAGGTATTTTCCAGGTGAACACAAGAAGTAAAGGGCATTCCTGGCAAAAGGAGCATCTTGGGCAAAGGCTGTCATCACAAACCAAATCCCACATCATCTGGAGTGGGTGAGGAATCTGGTGAGAGGAGCAAGGAGACAGGGGCCATGACAAGGAGTGGGATCATATGTGACAGCTGTGTGGAGAGAAAAGTGTATCATGCTTGGGTTTTCCTTTTGCAGGGACATTCTGGCTGAGGAGGGAGAAGGGAAGGTATCATGGTGGAGGCAGATCAGAAAAGTAACCATAATGATAGCTATGGTAGATTGACTTACGCTCCCCAATTGAGACGTGTTCTTAATCTTAATCTGTGTTCCTGTGGGTGTGAACCCACTGTAAATAGGACCTCTTGAGGATGTTATTTTTACTTAAAGTGTGGCCCAAGTGAATGAAGGTGGGTCTTAATCAAGATTACTTCTAAAGAGACTTTGAAGCCACAGCAGCCAGAGAGGAGAGGACATCACCATGGACAGAAAGCAGAAATACAAGCCAAGGAACCCCGAGGATTGATGGCAGCCAGAACCAGAATGCTGGGCTTTGGGAAGAAAACAAGGCTTGCCAATATCTTGATTTTGGACTTCTTCTAGCCTCAAAACCGTGAGCCAATAGATTCCTGTTAGTTAAGCCAACCCATTGTGTGGTATTTGTCATAGCAGCATAGGCAAACTAAGACAATGACCAAGGCGAGAAGAGATAGGCATCCAGACTAGGGTTGTATCCGAAAGATCAGAGGGGAAGATGCACATGTAAGAGACCCTCGGGAGGCAAAGCCATTGGGTCATATAGATTGAGTGTGGGGACAAAAGACAGGGAAAAGTCAATGATGACAGAAGTTTCTGGTTTTGGAATCTGTGTGGCAATGTCCCCAATTATGTAGGAAAAAGAAGAGAGGAGTTTGTTGGAGTGGGACAGAGAATTCACCCTTAAACAAGTTGAGTTTGAAGAGCCTTTGGGACACCCAAGGAAAGATTTTGATGGATATAGAATCTGAAGCTCAAGAGAAAGTTCTACTTGGGTACACAAAGTTGTAAGTCTTCACTATATGATAGTAGTTAAAACAATGGGAGTGAAAGAGCTTTTTTTCCCAGGAAGAAAATGGGTGAATAGGGAAAACGGTTTCTGTTAGCTACTAAGGAACCAAAGTTTAAGGCTTGGGCAGGATGAGAAAACCACTGAAGGCAATAAGAAAGAACATCCAGAGTAGCAGTAAGACAACCAGGACAGACACACGGAGCAGTTCCTGGGCAGGAGTTGTGTTTCGGACTCCTCTTGCCCAGGGGAGGCCTCCTGTGCAGTAATGGGGTGAGTAACGGGAGCCGAGTGGAATTTCACAAAGATTCAAAGAGCAACAGGGATGGAAGGCCATATAGTCTCAGAGAATCCAGAAATCAAAGATGGAAGCCATGTTAGCTTTCTTGAGTAGGCACGGCCCTTTGGGGTTCCTTGAGCAATTTAAAATACGACAAAGTCAAGTGCAACTCACCAAATCTTAGGATATTTTGCTGATGTCCTGATTCTGGCTGGACCCCAGAGGAACTGAGGCAAGGTCTGTAAAGCCCAAGTGCTCAGATATTCTGAGCAAGTCTTAAAAAAAAAAAAAAAAAGAGGAAACCCTCCTCCTACCACATGTCATAATGCACTCTCATTTCCAGCTTGCTCCCAGCACTTAACAACCCACATCGTATGACCGGGAGGGAAGACACTGTCAAGAGGAATGGGAGACTTTGGCCAGCCATGGTGACCTTCTTCTTGACTTGGCCGTGTCTGCTGTCTCCTTGTCAGCCCCGAGCATCTGTCGTAAGCTAAGCTTCTCAACTCCTGGGTCCCTTTCTTGTATCCAGCCTTAACAGAACAAAGGCGGATTGAAATTACATAGATTCCACATGTCAAAATAAAAATATTGTAAGAAAAAAGGTTTTCCCATTGTCTCCAGGTAGTGGACTAGAAGATAAGACAATGCAGTCAGGACAGGGAAAGGACATTATTTAAGCCAGGAGAACAGCTGGGAAAATGTTTTAACCAGAGATTGACTGGATTATTGTCACATAATCAAGGCCCACGTGTGCTTCCCCCAATGTGTGTGGACTCATCACTAACTGTCCCATGTGCGGTTGCTGAAGAGCATGTAAAAAGGAGAGAACAAGAGCTGCTTTCCCCTATGTGGGACCTGACTCCCAGGGGTGTAAATCCCCCTGGCAACATGGGACATGACTCCTGGGGATGAACCTGGACCCGGCATCTTGGGATTGAGAAAGCCTTCTGGACCAAAAGGGGGGAACAAAATGAAACAAAGTTTCAGTGGCTGAGAGATTCCGAATGGAATCGAGAGGACATTCTGGAGGTTATTCTTATGCCTTATATAGAGATCCCTTTTTAGTTTTAGTGACTGGAATAGCTAGAAGGAAATACCTGAAACTGTCGAACTGCAACCCAGTAGCCTTTATTCTTGAAGACAATTGTATAACTATGTAGCTTACATACTGTTACATACTGTGACTGAGTGATTGTGAAAACCTTGTGGCTCACACTCCCTTTATCCAATGTATGGATGGATGAGTAGAAAAATGGGAACATAAAGTAAATGAATCATAGGTGGGGAAGGGGGGGATGGTATGTTTTGGATGTTCTTTACTTCTGTTTTTATTCTTGTTTTTATTTTTTTTTGCGTGTGATAATGAAAATGTTCAAAAATTGATTTTGATGATACTCTGAACAATTGATTGTACACTGTGGATGTTTGTAGCTTATGTGACTATATCTCAATAAAACTGAATTTAAAAAAAAAGAACACGGGCTGTCTATTTCCCTGGAGCTGCCATAAAAAAACACCACAAACTGGGTGGCTTAAAACATGTTTCTTGTCTCACGGTTCTGGAGTCTAGAGGTCTTAACACACAACGGTGTCAGCAGGGCCACCCCTCCTCTGAAATCTTTAGGGAAGAATCTGTTCCACGCCTCTCTCCTGGCTTCTGGGGGTGGCTTGCTGGCAATCCATGGTGTTCTCTGCCTCAGGCGCCACATGGCGTTCTCCCCTCTGTCTGTCCGTCTTTCTGTGTCCAATTCTCCTCTTCTTATACGGACCCTGGTCAGGTTGGATTAGGGCCAACCCTACCCCTGTATGACCTTGTTTTAACTAAACACACCTTCAAAGACCCCATTTCCTAATAAGGTCACATTCCCAAAACCAGGTGGGCTAAGACTTGAGCATGTCTTTTTAGGAGACAAAATTCAACCCATAACAGAGGCATTAGTTATAGCCAAGTCCAGGAATGGCAAACGCTTCATGTTGTCGGGAGGGAAACCTCCCCTCCGGTTTCATGTCTCCATGAGGAGGGACAGGATGAATCGACCCTCTTGGCCTCTCCCTTGCCTCCCTTCCTCTCCCCACTCCCTCCCCATTGAGGGGGCATGAAGTAGACAGTCAATTGTCCCATCTGGGAGCAAGCACTTGTCTGCAGCTGGACATAAGCTCCCAAATGCCAGCAGAAGGCAGTGCCTCTCTCCTGGGTCTTCCACAGAAAAGTGAGGAAAAACAGAGAATGCTGCGTGACAATTTCTGTGAGGCAGGCTGGACCGGCTCCACTGTGCACAAAATAAATCCATGATGTGGGACCTGACACACACCAAGAATCAGCCACTTACTAACTGAGTGATGTTAGGCCAGCTGCCTTGTTCTGAGCCTTGGTTTCCTCATCTGGAAAATGGAGCTGATGGTAACTGACTCATAATGTTCTTGAAAGCATTAAAAAAGATAAATATATAGTATACCCATATACTATCTACTATACTCAGCTCTTAAAAATGGTAGTTCCCTTCTCAACCTGGCTTCTATTTAAGAAAATTATAGAAAGCAATCACAATGATGGGTACTGCATCTCAAAAATAGAAGTCAAGAGATGACACTAACAATTCAAACTGGTTCTGAGGACCTCAAGCCAGGCTTCTTTCATGGGGACTCAACCCATAATGAGAATCAGTTCCCCACCAACTCTTCAGGAAAACCGACATAACCCAAACCTCAGTGGGGATGCCAAGTGTGTACAGGCATCCTTCCGAGATGGTCCCAGCAACCTCTGTCTCCTGATATCGTTACCTCGTGTAATCTCCTCCCCTTGAATGCCCTGGATTTAGGCCTTGCTTCTATTAAATGGAATACGGCAAAAGTGATGGCATGTCATTTCTGAGATTAGTTTATGAAAGACTGTGACTTCCATCCTGCTGGCACTCTCTCTCACTTCCTCACTTTGGGGAGGTCAGCTGCCGTGTTGCCCCTGAAGAGACCCATGTGGCAAGAACTGAGGATGGCCTCCAGCCAGCAGTCACCAAGGAGCAGAGAACCTCCGTCCAACAGCTTGTGAGAAACTGATCCTGGCCATTAGCCACATGAATAAGCCTGGAAGTGCATCCTGCCCCAGTCAAACCTTGAAACCAGCTAGATGGCACCTGGCTTCCTGGCCCACAGAAACTGTGCATTAATAAATGCGTACTGCTTCAAGCTGGTTATGCTTCCGAGTAATTTGTTACACAGCAACAGATAGCTAATACACCAAGCGATCCAGTCTGCATCATTATTCATTTGAGAAACCAAAAAGAATTAAAATCAATTCCAAGCTTTCCTGGTGCTTTGTGAAGACGGTCAAGGCAAATACAATTTATAACCCACTGCCACACCAAAAATCCTCTTTTTCAATTCTATTCCACCAATTATCTCTCACGTCCAGTGGTGGCTCCAAAGCACCTCTCTCTCTCTCTCTCCAGGTCTCACTCTCAATGGCCTACTGAAAACTTGCCACCAAAATTGGGCCCTCATGGCCCTTCTCTTGCCTTCTACTCTCCCTGTCATTCCACATCTGTTCCTTCTTCTCTCAGGCAAATATATGTTAGCTGTGTCTGACAGAAATCACCAGCTTCACTTCTCCAGTTATGCCTCTTCTGGATCTGCCTAACAAAGCCAATGAATAGAGCAGACAAACACGGTGTTTGCTGTAGATGGTGGAGTGCAGGAAAGACGACAATCATTCACACGAGATTAATGTTTCACTCAGTTGCACATAATAATGAGTGTACAAATACCATGGAGCAGGGGCTTCACCTTGGGAGAGAACAAAAGTTCCTTTAAGCAGAAGTAGTTGCCAGTGGCGATTTGGGGTTGTCAATCACCTCTAGGGAAACTGAGCTCTCTGGAGTGAAATTTTTCACTAAAAGCATTTTACAATTTCTCATTCCATGTGCAATTATAAATGGTGGGGGATGGAGAGGAAGCAACATATATTTTTAAACTAGATATTTTTTGCACACTCATGAATTAGGTGTTTTATCCTTTAGCCAAATTATTAAAAATAAGAACATCTCAGTCAGGAAGAATGCCAAAATTCTACCAAGACTGAATTTCTCAAAGCCTTGCAAGCTGGCACCTGGTTGAAAATTTGCTGGAGCCTCATTTGGGGGCATTCAGATAACTCTTGGTATACTCTGATAGGCTCTGTGCAGTAATTATCTCTCCTAAGTAGATCCAGTTCCGAGAGCAGGAAATTAAATAGCTTATTTTAGCCAGGAAGACTGCCATAAATTAGCTCACTCCATCACTTTCACTGAAGTGCTTATCTCATCCTGAAGGACAGCCTTGGGAGGCAAAGGAAGCTCTTTGCTGCCGAGAGAACTAAGTGGCTGTCACTGCATCCAGGCTCAGCCTCAAGAGTGTCTAGCATAGAGGACGCTGCCATCCATTGCCCTAAACTCCACCACTTTGGGTTCAACAAGACAGTGAGCTCGGATGGGACAAGGATGGTATCCTTTACCTCTGAATATATTCTAAGGCACTCTGTTTTTATCAAAGCCATCATTTCCAGTCTTTAAAACAGGAACAATGATGCACACAAGAAGTTGCTAAGAACACAGCAAAAAATGCACATAGAGTTCCTATTACAGTTCTTAGCACGTAATAGCCTCTTGATATGCAAACACTTAAATTAATGAACAGGAGAGGAATATTGCAAGAGGGATATGGCAATAAAATTAACTGGAAAAATGTCTCTCTATTGTTATACATGCTATCTATCAGATGCAATTTTCAGTGGACAGGGAACATCAAAATACATAGCAGAAAAAGACAGTGTTTTTACAATATATTCTATTGGTATGAAGAGAATATATTGTATATTAACCCAGGGAAAATAACTGAGATGTAGAATTAACTGACAACAATTAGTATTATGCCCATGTTGCAGATGAGCAAACTATTTCAGAAGTTAAGTAATTTACCAGGTGGACTGAAGTTATGTGTATGTAATAAAGATTTTATAATAGCGATAATATTTTTTGAGTACACACTATTTGCCAAGACTTCATGTAATTAGCTCTTTTAATAGTTTCAACAACCTCATCATTAAGCTGGGGGTTTTAAACTCCATTTAACAGAGGATGAAAGGGAGGCTCAGAGAAGTGAAGGGACAGCAATGAGAAAGCGGCACAGCTGGCTTCAAACCAAAGTGACCCTGGCTGCAGAGCCTGCGTGCCTCCTCCCGATGCTGGCTGTGTGTGAGTTCTGCCTTTAGAATACAGCTCCCTGTGTGGGGACAGGGTGGGCCAGGCTCAGCCTGACATTCCTCTCTGGTGCCTGGCACCGAGGAAGTGCTCAACAAACCCAGCAGCTCTTCTGTGTGCTAACTCTTGGGAAATGCTTTATAAGCCTCAAGATGCAGCCTCTCATATCAGGTTGGTGACTTCTAAATAGAAAATGCTCACATGGGTGCACTGTTCAGCCTTCAAGAGATAAGCAGAGGACAGAAGACATGTACTCCCTTTTTCCCTAATATTCCCCATTGTGGTCAGAGGGGCCACTGATCACTCCATGCCCCTTCCTCGATGCCCCAAGTCACCTCCACCTCCTTCCTCTCCTCTGCCCTTTCCCACACTTACCCGCCCATCTAGAGGTAGATACCTTCATCCATAGGGCCCTCACTAATTCAGAACTTCTGGATCTCTTACCTGGACTTCTGAAGCTTTCATCCCACATCACATAGCTGCTGGAGATAATGTCCAAACGAAAACCTGATCCAGCCACAACCTTGCGTAAAAGCAGCCATTGTCTCCCTGTTGTGCACATCCTCACCATGGCTGAAAGGGCTCTCAACATTCTGCCCCTCCCCTACACCACTTTCCATTCTAGCCTCAGCTCCCTCTACGATGCAATACAGGCATTCCTACCCTCAAAGGACCCTTCCGCAAGCATCTCTTTTGCAGGTGTTATGCCCTCTGCCCTGGGTATCCTGCACGTGCTCTGTTTCTACTGCTTATCAAACTCCTGTACATCCTTCAAAGCCCACTTCCAACCAGGACTTCTTCAGTGAAGCTTCTCTGACATCACCAGCATGGTTTGTTGTGCCTTCCTTGGCGCTCCCAAATACCTTGTCCTGCTGATTCAGACCTTGTCCCAATGAGTCAAAGATTGCAAGCTAATCTAGCATGGGGAGTATGCATGTAGCACAACCATTGCCCAGAGTGAGAACTTGGAATCTGTTGAATGAATGAAGGAAGGAAGGAGGAATGAAGAGAGGAAGGAATAAAAGTTGTTTATGTTACCTTCAAATCTCAAAAAGTTATTATCCCTGTTGTGTACTTGCCAAAGAAATGCCAAACAAAGACAGCATGCTATATAGTATGAAGCTCGAGTTCTTTTATATTTTTTTAAGTACTACCTTTATAATTAACATTTTTTACTATATTGACATCAAGTTCTGAGGGAAACGTTCAGGTTTACCCATGAAGATTTTCCTAAGCACATCAAAAATCTTAGTTAAATTCGATAGCCCAAATGTTCTCAATGCCAAATCTAAAAGATTCACAACTAAACATAACACAAGAAAAAATAATCCAAAGATTCTGAATATATCAAAATAAAAGAGACCTTTTTTGGCAATCCCCAAAGAAAATTCTCAAAACTCCTATCTAAAACATCTACGAACACACACACACACACAGACACACACACACACAGAGCAAAAACACCAAAAAAATTTCAAAAGACAATCTGTAATTTAATCCTAGAATCTGGAAAAAGTTTGCACTAACTATAAGAAAGATAGAGCTGGGTTGATAAATGGACAGCCACACTTCATCCAATGGCATAGCCAGACTTTAATTAAGGAAAGAGAAACCACCCAAAAATAGGAAGTTTCTTGAGAAACTGTATATCTGCCACAATATGCTCCTGGGCTCCCAACCCAGGCTGGGCAGCCGTCAATGTGTCATTCAATTACCGACCTGTGAATCCAGTTCCAACCCTGACCTGCCTCCACCAGAAACTCATGGCCCTTCTCCCTCAAGCCAACTCACTCCTCTCTCATCCATCTTTAACCGTCTTTTCATATAATGGGAGACAATGTAAATCCCAAGAATAGGAAGAAATTTGTATGATTTGGTACATTCTAGGAATTGTGGTACCAACCAATAAAGCACTAAAAGTTTGTACTTTGTCAAGAAGAAACACCTAACTGTGAGAAATCACTGAAGAACAAGGGAAAGGTTTAAGCCTCTAGAAGGTTCTGTGGGAGAGCACAACCTGAACATGGCCTCCTGCAAGAGCCAGGGGAAAATGTCAGAAACTCTTTGGTACCCTTCAAAATAATGGTGTTCCTGAAGTAGATGGAACTGCCTGAGATGAAAGGTAATAAGATTACATCAGGGATTCTTCACCTGAGGTCCACGGAGGGAATTCAGGGCATTTATGAACTCGAATGAGGAAAATACTGAAACATTGCTTCTTCATTTTCACCAACAGCTAACTGAAATTTATCATTTCCTTCAACTATGATTATAGACACACACACAAAAATGCATAGTAGTAATAACTATCTGTGACTTTGTCTCCAATAGAAATCACAGATGTTTTCATAACACATTACGGTTAAAGAAGGTATCTCTAAATATCTTTTTGTTCCTTATTAGGGAAGTTGTGGGTTTACAGAACAATCACGAATAAAATACAGGATTCCCATAAACTACCCTAATAATAATACCTTGCAATGGTGTGGAACATTTTTTACAACTGATGAAAGCATATTTTTATAATTGTACTATTTACTATAGTCCATGGTTTAACTTAGGGTTCACTACAGAGTGTAATTCCATGGATTTTTAAAAAATTTTATTCTGTTACCACATCTATAACCTAATATTTCCCCTTTTAACCACATTCAGATATATATTGCAGTGCTGTTGATTACATTCACAATATGCTACCATCACCACCATCTATTACCAAAATATTTCCATCATTCCAAATAGGAACTCTGTATATTCTAAGCTCTAACTTACCATTCCCTACCCCCTAAATATCTTTTATGCTGATCATTACTTGAAAGTACAGTAGTTATTAGAATTGCTGTTAGATCTTTTTGCTTAATTTATCAGTAAAGAAGAACATACAATGCTATATCTGTTTTTTTTAATTTGCTAACTGTATTCCAATTTTATTTGTTTCCTTGGAAATCATGTGTACTTTATGCTATGTGTTTCAAAGCATTATTCTAAGAAGTGGTCTATAGGTCTAAGAAGTGGTCATCATACTGCAAAGAGATCCATGGATTAGAGGAAAAGAGTATCAGATAAGAAAGTAATGAAAAAGAAAAAAAATGCAGTAACCAAACTAAAATCCACATTATAGACAGTGAGTAGAATGGATCTGGAGCAAATAAGTTTGAGATGAAGAAACAAACTAGACAGATACTAAAGAGAAAGAAGTCAAATACTTGAGAAATTTGTGTGATAAGATAAGAGATGTAAAGGATAGGGAAAATAAGCTAATATTAAATGGATATTTCTAAAAGAGAAAAAATACAAGGAAACTAAAATAACAACCACACATTCTAAAAGAAAAGAAATGTGTTTAAGCTGAAAACATTACCAGGTAAGAACTCATGAGTTCCCAGGCAAAATTAATGAAAAACAACCTTCCTTGCACAACTCTGAAAAAAAAATCCTTAAATTCAAATATAAAGACATATATCCTACACATATCCCTGCAAATGGATTACCTACAAAGAAAAAAAAAATAACACTAGCCTCACATTTCCCTCTGCACTAGTAGATGCTAAAAAACAATTGGACAATATACAGAGTTTTGAGAAAAAAACTATTGGAATGCAAGAAGTTTATAACTGGCCAACTTCTTTCATATGTTAAAGCAACATATGCCTGATGTGCAAGATCTCAAAAAATATCACAGGCAAACCCTTCCAAGACATAAAAAATAAGGAAAACATCCCAATTCATTTAAATGATGCTAACATATTCCTAATGAGAAGGGAAACAGCAGCACAAAAAAGAAAATTGCATCTGTTCTCACTTATAACTATAACGCAAAATCCTAAATAAAATACGGATTGCAGCAGACACCAATTTTTCCTCCACACCATTCATTCCCATTCCTCCCTTTTCCTACTGACAGAGTCCACCTTCCACAACAGAGGATGAAAGTTTCAGATACCCATTTTTTCTGCTTCTTTCACAGCTGGAGGCAACTGTGGGACTAGTTCCAACCAATGAGACGGGAAAGGAAAGTGTGTTTGGGGTCTTTGGAAAAAATAGTTATCTCTAGTAGAGATGTGGGGAAAGCTCTTTTCATTTTCACCCCTGCATTCCTGTTGAGGACATGGTTGGGCAAGAAATGACACTGGACGCTGCTACAGCCGTCATACAACTATGAGGAGAAGGCTGAAGGAATCACAGGGACTCTGACTCAGCTCCCTGATGCTGTTGAGCAACAAAGTGACCCTGAAACTGCAAACCTCCAGGCTTCTGGTATGAGGGATGATTGAATGATCGTCGTCATCTTTTTGCCTCAGTTTTTAAGTATTCCATCCAATACTAACACCCTAAGCAAATAACATGCAACAGACAAGTATGATTTATCTAGAAATATAAGAATATACAATAACAGGAAATAATTTATGAAAGCAATAGATCAAAAGAGGGGAAAATGATCATTTTGGTAGCTAACGGTATGAATTTATAACACACTTAGTGTGTGCCAGACACTATTCTAAGCACTTTGCAAATATTAAATAATTTATTCCAGAATAATCATGTGAAGTAAGTACTATTATTATTCTATTTTACAGATGAGGATACTGAGGCAAACAGAGGTTTAAAAACTTGCTCAAGATCACACATCTACTAAGTGGGAGAGACAATATGAAAACCAGTGCTTGTGTTATTAACCACTAGAATTGCTAAATACCTGCCTGATAGTTCAAAAAATTCAAAATCCTTTTTTTGATTTCAATAAAAGTCTTAGTGAATCAAGACTAGAAGGATGCCAGCAGTCAACTTCAACTTCATATTTATAATGGATAACTAAACTTGTAAAAATCGCAATGGGTGGAAAGTACATGGCCAGTTGTTACATTTTCTTTCACACTGTTTTTTATTCTAAACAGAAAAATCATTTTCTTATGAATGCTGATTTAAGAAGGCAAGTACATGTATTACTATCTCTTGTACTTGATGTAATAATGTAAGAAAGAGGAATTAAATGCAAATGCTGGAGAGAATGAGAAAATAAAATAGTAGTACATTTCACAGGTGTTTTGATTGCCTAATTTTCAAAACAAAGGTAAACACTTGAAAGTCTACCAGTATTAATACATATCAGGTCACAGGCTGACCACAGAGATAATGGAACAGAAACTTTGGTGACCACACACAAGAAATACAGACTTTGCAAAAACAGCTTGAAAAAGCCATGATATAAATGGACAACTGTAGCCATCAACAAGCAAGAAAAGCCATCCCTGAAAAGAAGAAGAATCTGATTTCCAGAATTACCACATTATAGTTCCCAACATTTCTAGTTCACAACAAAAATTACAATATACAAAGAAACAGGAAAAAATGGCTCATTAACAAGAAAAAAATTATTTGACAGAAACCATCCTTGAGGAATTCCAGACACTGGGATGACTAGTCAATAAGGTTAACTCAACTGCCTTAAATATGCTCAACAACCTGAAGTACACCATGGACAAAGAAATCAGGATAACAATGTATAGACAAACAGGGAATGCCAGAACCTGAAAGGCCCTTCGGACACTATTGAACATATCAATATACTTATAATGGAAGCCCCAGAAGGGGCAAAAAAATGACTAAAATTTTTCTGAATTTGATAAAAGACATGAAAATCTATACATTCAACAATCTCAAAAAACTCTAAACAAGATAAACACAAAAAGACCCACTCTGAGAAACATTATAGTCAAATTGTTGAAAGACAAAGAGAAAATCTTGAAAGCAGCAAGAGAGAAGTAACACATCACATGCAAAGGATCCTCAATAAGATCAACAGCCGATTTCTCATCATAAAACGTGGAAGCCAGATGCAGTGGAATGACATATTAAAAGTGCTAAAAGGAAAAAAAGTCAACCAAGAATTATATCTCTGGCAAAACTATTGTATTAGTTATGGTTCTCTAAGAAAACAGAACCAACAGGAGATATCTGTAAATACGAGATTTTATAAAAGTGTCTCATGCAACTGTGGGGGTGTATGAATCCAAATTCCACAGGGCAGGCTGAAAGCTGGCAATTCTGATGAAGGTTTTCAATAAATTCCCCAGGAGAGGCTGTATGGCTGACTGACTCTCTTCTGACTGCTGAAGTCGTTACCTCCCCCTTTAAAGTCTTCAATTGATTAGATTAAATGTTTCTTATTATGGAAGACATTTCCCTTGGCCGACTGCAGATGTAATCAGCCATAGATGCAGTCAATATAATAATGGTTAAGCACGCAAAATGTCCTTGCAGCAACACACAGGCCAGTGCTTGCTTGACCAGACAACTGGACACCACCACCTGGCGAAGTTGACACATGAACCTTATCATCACAACATTTCTTCAAGAATGAAGGAGAAATTAAGTTATTCACTGGTGAACAAATGCTAAGGGAGTTTGTTGCTGGTAGTCTACCCTCCAAGAAATATTAAAGGGAGTCCTTTAATATTCAAAGCCATGTGAAGAAATAAAGAAATACTTATAAAGGTAACTGTATAGGTAAATATCAAAGTCTGCATTATTTTAACTTTGGATTGTAACTCCTCTTGTTTACTTATATGAATGAAAAGGCAAATGCATAAAATGATAATTATGAATCTATGTTAATGAACACATGAATAAAGATGTAATTGTGACAATAAATATAAATGGGGAGAAATGGAGATGAATAGGAGCAAAATGTTTGTATACTATTTAAACTAAGTTGTCATTATTAAAATTAAGTTGTTATAAGCTTAAGATGTTAATTTAATCTCCAAGGTAACCACTAAGAAATTAATAAAAAAATATATACAGAAGAAAAAAGAATATCAAAATAGTATACTACAAAACCTTAACTAAATACAAAAAAGAGGCAGTAATGAAGGAATTGAGTAACAAACATCATATAAGACATACAGAAAACAAATAGCAAAATGGCAGGAGTCCTTCCTTATCAGTAATTACTTTAAATGTAAATGAATTAAATGCCACAATTAAAAGGCAAAGATTAGCAGAACAAAAATTTTTTCAGTGGTCCATTTATATACTGCTTACAAGAAACTCACTTTAGATACAAAGACACAAAGACATTTGGAGTAAAAGGATGGAAAAAGATTATCTATTCAAATATTAAAGAAAAGAGAGTTGGGTTGACTATATTATGATCAGACAAAATATATTCTAAGTCAAAATGGGTTACAAGAGACAAAGAAGGATACTGCATATTGATAGTATGCCCAATTAATCAAGAAGATATAAAAATTGTAACATATACACACCTAGCAACAGAGTCAAAAAATGTATGAAGCAAAAATTGGCAGAATTGAAGGAAGAAACAGTTCTACAATAATAACTGGAGACTTCAATGCCCCACTTTCAATAATGAATAGCACAACCAGACAGAAAACCAATCAGGAAACTGAGGACTTAAACAATATGATAAACCAAATACACCATGACTGAGTGGGATTTATCACGGGAATGCAAGGGTGGTTCAACATAAGAAAACCAATAAATGTAATATACTGCATTTATAGAATGGAGGAAAAAAATCAGATAGTCATCTCAATTGACACAGGCAAAATATTTGACAAACTCCAACACCCTTTCATGATTAAAAAAAAAAACTCTTAATAAACTAGGAATAGAAGAAAACCTCCTTAACATGATAAAGATCCTATATGAAAAATGCATAGCTAAGATCATACTCAATGGTGAACAAGTGAAAGCTTTCCCCCTAAGATCAAGAAGAAGACAAGGATGCCTGCTTTCCCAATTTCTAGTCAACATAGTACTTGAAGTTCCTGCCAGAGCAATTAGGCAAGTAAAAGAAATTAAAGACATCCAAATTAGAAAAGAAGATGTAAAACTATCTCTACAGATGACATATCTTATATGTAGAAAACCATAAAGAATCTAATCACAAAAAGGCTATTAGAGATCATAAAAATTTCACAAAGGTGCAGGAGTCAAAAAACAGTTATATTTCTACACATTAATAATGAAAAATCTGAAAAGGAAATTTAAAAAACAACTGCATTTATAATAGCTTCTGTTTTAGTTTCCTAGGCTGCTCAAGCAAATACCATGAAATGGGTCAATAAATGGTGCTTGGAAAACTAGCTAGCCAAATGTTAAAGAATGAAGTTGGATCCTTACCTTACAGTATATCCAAAATTAACCCAAAATGGATCAAAGACCTAAATTTAAGAGCTAAAACTATAAAACTCTTAGAAGAAAACATAGGGACAAAACTTCATGACCCTGAATTTCATAGTGGTTTCTTAAATCTTGTACCAAAAGTATAGGCAACAAGGGAAAAATAAATTGGACTTCATTAAAATTTAAACCTTTTGTACACCAAAGGTCAGTATCAAGAGAGTGAAAAGACAACTCACAGAATGGGAGAAAATATTTGAAAAGCATATTTCTGAAACAGTTTAACATCCAGAATACATAAATCATTACTACAACTCAACAATAAAAATATAAATAATGCAATTAAAATATGGGCAAAGGACTTGTATTAGTTAGGGTTTTCCAGGGAAACAGAATCAATGAGAGGTGTCTCTATCAAATCTATAAAAGTGACTCACGTAACTGTGGGTATGCACAAGTCCAAATTCTGTAGAGCAGTCAGCAAACTGTCAACTCCAAGGAAGATGTCCGATGAACTCCTCAGGAAACGAACCGGCGACTTCGATGAACTCCTCAGGAAATGAACTGGGATCTTCAACGAACATGTTCGATGAACTCCTCAAGAAATGAACAGGCAACTTCAATGAACTCCTCAGGAAAACGCTTCACTGGGCAGTCGAAGAAGTAGTGAAGGTCCTCTATCTGTCTCACTTATAAATCTTCAACTGATTAATTGGATTATCCAGCCAATTGCATTCTCTCGTTGTGGAAGACACGCCCTTTGGTGAGTCATCAGTCACAGCTGCAGTCAATTGACTGATGATTTAATAAACCAGCCTGTTGTTTATTAACCAGCCACAAATGTCCTCATAGCAATTGTTAGGCCAGTGTTTGCTTGACCAGACAGCTGGGTACTATCACCTGGCCAAGTTGACACTGAACTTGAATAGTGAATAGTGAATTCAGGACTTGAATAGATATTTCTCCAAAGAAGATACACAAATTGTTACAGTGCCCGCGAGTTAAATTACGAGACAGCCAAACAGAATTTAAAGAGCCTTTATTAGCCAGCTAGCTGGCGGCTGCCATCTCTCACTCCACGCAGGGAGTTCAGCAAGCAGCAGCCCCCACCTGTGTGCATTGGTGCCTTATATAGACAGAAACTGTACCCTAGAAATGCAAGCAAGCAAGCTATTCTAACAGAAGCAGAGTTAGCAGTTAGCTCTTGATCACAAAAAACAATTTCACAAAGAGTTTCACTTGGAGCTGGAGCAGTTATTGATCATAAAAAACAATTTCACAAAAACAATTTCACAAAGAGTTTCACCTGGAGCTGGAGCAGCTATTGATTATTAAAGGATTACAAAAAGTTTCACTTGGACCTGGAGCAGTTATTGTTAAAAAGGGTTACGCTTGGCTGATGCGTGCAACCGCAGCTTTGCCTCCCCTAAACAGTAAAGTTTTGCTTCCTTTAACTGGTACAGGCCCAGTCTCACTCCCCCCTCCCCATGGCCTAATGCCGTTTACACAACACTGTTGCTTTTCAGATGTTTTAGGATTAAGGGAAAAGGGACCCCACTTCACAAATGCCCAATAAGGACATAAAAAGATGCTCAACATCAATAGTCATTAGGGAAATGCAAATCATAACCACAATGAGATAACACTTCACCCCTTCCAGAGTGGCTCTAATCAACAAATGGAAAGTAACAAGGGTTGGTAAGGATGTGGAGAAATTGGAACTCTTGTACACTGCTGGTGGGAATGTAAAATGGTGCAACTGCTGTGGAAAACAGTTTGGCATTTCCTCACAAAGTTAACCACAGAATTACCATATGACCCAGCAATGCCACTCTAGGAATATACCCAATAGAACTGGAAACAGAGACTCAGAACAGATATATGTACACCAGTGTTCAAAGAAACATTGCTCACCATGGCCAAAGATCAAAACAACTTGTGTCTATCTACAGATGAATGAGCAAAATGTGGTATATACATAGAATGGAATATTATTCAACTGTAGAAAAGAACGAAGTTCTGATACATGCTACAAGAATGAACCTTGAAAACAGTATGCTAGGTGAAATAAGCCAGACATGAAAGGACAAATATTGTATGATTCCATTTATATGTAATATCGAGAATAGGCAAATTCATTGAGACAGAAAATAGATTAGAGGTTACGAGGGACTGGGGAAAGAAGGGAGTGGGATACAGAGTTTCTGTTTGAGGTAATGAGAAAGTTTTGGAAACAGTGTGATAGTTGTACAACATTGTGAATGGAATTAATGCCACTGAATTGTACCCTTTAAAGTGGTTAAAATAGCAAATGTTTTAATTGTGTGTGTATAAAACCATAATAAATATTTCAATATATTCATAATAACTAAATAATAACAAGTAATGATCAGGAACCATATAAAGAAAATTATAAAAACTTTTTGAGGGACAAAAAGAAAAGTCCATAAATAAAGAGGCATTCATTCCTATATCAGATAACTTCATATTTTTAAAATATTAATTTTGCCCAATCTGCTCTATAACTCTATGGTCTTGCCCTTATAACCAGCTTAACCATGTTAAGGCAGTGAAAACCATAGGTTTCACCTCCACGGTCCATTAGCTTCAGTCTGATCCACGGAAACTGCTGCACTTCCAACCCACCAGCCAACCTGCAAATGTCTGCAACCATCACAGAGGGAGCTGGCCAGCCAGAAGGACTGGCACGAGTCCATCCCTGCAGCTTGATCAGGGTCTTTGCACCCAAGCAGCAATGAAAGTGGGTCTGTACGATATTTTCAAGCCACAGTCCATCTGGGAGGCCGAGTGGAAGGGTAGAAAGCAGGGGGTAGTGAGCTGAGCAGGGCTGTTCCCAGGCCAGGCTCTGATTCTCACAGGTCCTGTGACTTGTGCAGAGGCCTTCTTAAAAGCCCCTTTCCTCATCTCTAAAGTGGGACCACATCCCTGCCTACCTCACAGCACTGATATGAGAGTCAGAGGAGAGACCCAGGATACAAGAGCTTGGTAAAGTCCGATGGGCTTTACAAACATGAATACAAATGGAACCTGGTACACTATATCATAATGCCAACAATAGCTATAGAAATAAAATTAAGTTTCTGATTCTTTGTCATCTCAACATGCAAAAATGGATACATGGATTTTAACCAAAATCAGAGGGTATATTTAGTATGAATATATAGTATACACAAAACCAATGTGGAGATCCTTGGGTGGCACCTCAAAGAAATAAATTGAATTTATTTTAACAAAGGGCCCATATCACAGGCAAACAGAAAAAAAAAAAAAAAAAAAAAAAGGTGTGTTGTAAAGCAGGGTGCCATGGGCAAAGAAAACAAACCGGGTTCCAAAGTCTCAGGGCAGGTGTTCTGAGGTGCAGATTTGCAGCCGAACATCCTTCTCACTTAAGCCGCCAAACACTGCGGGGTGAGCAGCAGCATGGAGTCAGTGGGTCATCAAAGAGAGCAGATTCACCAAAAACACAGACCAACTACAGTAATAGGAAAACCATGTGTGAGGGTCAGCAGCCATGTTCCCCGTGCTAGATATGACAAAGAAGGATGGGAGAAAAAGGGATACATAGACCAAACCTCTTTTCAATTCAGAAAACCAAAACCATCCATAGCTCTTTAAAAAAAAAAAAAAGATTAAATATGTGTGTTTGTGTGTGTAACGATTCCTAGGAATAGAATAACACATGTTAGAAGGAAGGGGACGTAGGTTAGCTTTCACAGATGCAATAAGACCTATTGTATACCCAGGGACAATTAAGAAACATTTTGAAAATAATTAAATTTTAAGTCTGGCTTTTACGTAGTTTGGTGTAGCATTCCAGAAGAAACTCTCTTCTGGGCTCGATTAGAATTTTCCTCCAAACTGATAGATATTGCTAAATATGATTCAGCCTGGTCTGTTCTGATGGACAATGTTTTGTCCCCATCAAGGAGTTCTGGCAAACAAGGGCATTACCAGAAGACAAAGTAGAGACTAGTCAAGAATCTACAATCCAAGTGAAGCTACTGATCAATAAGGTGCTTTAGGGTGACTGTTCCAGTTTGCTAATGCTGCTGTTTTGCAAAACACCAGAAATGGATTGGCTTTTATAAGGGGGGTTATTTGGTTACAAAGTTACAGTCTTAAGGCCATAAAATGTCCAAGGTAAGGCATCAACAATAGAGTACCTTCACTGGAGAAAGGACATTGGCATCCAGAAAACCTCTGTTAGCTGGGAAGGCACGTGGCTGGCATCTGCTTGCTCCCAGGCTGCATTTCAAAATGGTGTTCTCTAAAATGTCAGCATCAGCTTCCAATGGCCGTCTTCAAAATGTCTCTCCAACCTGCAGCTGCTCCGAAGTCCTTCTGTTTGTGAGCTTGCATAGGGCTCCAGTAATTAGATCAAGACCCAAGCTGAATGGGCGGGGCCACATCTCCATGGAAACAATCCATCAACAGGTCACACCCTAATCAAAGGTGTTACTAGTCACATCTCCATGGAAACAATCAAAACATTCCAACATAATCAACACCAAAACGGGTGCCCCCACAAGACTGCACCAGAGAACATGGTGTTTTGGGGGGCACACTACAGCCAAACCAGCACAATGACTATTACTGTTTCCTAGATGTACAGATTATATCACGTGACCAAAAGCATGACAGATCTGTGAGCTTAGAACAAAGCTCTGGTGGGTACATCAGAAGGCAGTCCTACCTAAAAAAGGTGTCAAGGGGAAAAATAAGAAGACCAGCACTTATGGAGCACTTACTATGTGCTCAGAATCATGTGCTAGTTCCCATGTTCATACTTTGCCTACCCACTGCTCTCCCTTCAATCTGTGATTTCTCCAAATTGCTCTTTGGCCTCCCAGAGAATGACCATCTCAGGAAAGCTGAGGTAGCACAATGGAAATTAGCCAGGAGAAAATGAGTTGCTACAATACTGGGATAAGACCCCAAGAGAAGCTGGCTTCATTACTGAAGAGTGTTCAGTTCAATTCAAGCCTGAATGTGGGAAGAAGCCGTTGCAGAATGCTGGGAAGTTCAAGCTACTTTAGTGTTCAATTTCCACAGCGGAAGCTGCTGCAGTTGACGAGCTCCAATTCAGTAAAGTGAGATGATAAGGAAGGGACAGTCAGCGCAAACAATAAATCTCTCCTTCCAAGCGACCTTTTATCTGAATATGTCAAAAAAAATATCTAGACAGGAAATATTCAACGCTAAAGCAGTAGCCTGATACATTTATTACCTGTAACTAAGTTTCGCAAAGATGCAGCATGAGTTAATTGAGTTCCCATGCTTGAAAGGGAGACCTAAAATGCCAGCCTCTTTTATCCATTTAAAATTTAGAATATCACAATGTTCCTGATGAAAATCAAGAGAGATAGATTGCTTGAAGAAATATGCCCAGGAATCACTGGCTTTGGAAGTATACCTGCAGACCCAAAGAGTTGGTCCCTGTTCGGGTAATTTTTGTAAATAGCAAGTCAAAAAAATATGGCTCTCCCATGAGAAGGCACTACATATGTAAGTTCTTATTATTTAGTGCCTAAACACGGCCCAGGATGGTGAGGCCTGACATATAATTGTTCCACTAGTTCAGATTTCTCCTCTAAATTGTTTATTTTAAAATTTGATTCACAGACCTCAAATATACACTAAGCAATGAACTATATACACATCTACCTATTTCTCTATCTCTATAGGTTATTAGAGGTTAACTTACGCATAAATACATTTACCAATTATAAATATAATACAAATCTAACTTCATTGCACTTCTGGAATTATCTACCAGTCCCTTCTCACTGGAGAATTTTGAAAGGTGAGCGTGGGTTAAATTAGCTCTCAAACTTGGCAATTTTAACCCCTAGGGGACATTTGGCAATGTCTGGAGACATTTTTTTTCACAACGTGGGGGAGGGGAAGTGCTACTGGCATTTAGTGTCAAGGATTCTTCTAAACATCCTACAGGGCATAGGACTGTCCCTCACAGCAAAGAATTACCCAGTCCAAAATGTCACAGTGTTGCGGTTGAGAATTCCGATATGGATCCTGTTTCCTTCATCATCCTGGCTCTACTTTTCACTGGCCTGGCCTATCTATACCTCACAACTCTGACCCCAGTGGAAACAAACAAGCAATTTTCAAATGATAGCAATTTCCCAGACTCTTCGTCCATCAGGTTCTTATGGACTGAATCTACTGAATCCACTCTAAGGATCTCGAGGAGCTCACAGGATTTCCAGGGGTCAGAGAGTTAGCTTTGAGGGCTAAGTAGCTGGAGCCATGTCCAAACCACAATCCAGCAAAGAAAAGACACCACATATGTACCAATGATGTCTTTGCCACCTTCCTGACCAAAAGACTGAGTCCCTCCAGCCCCTGCTTTCTCTCCTTGCTTACTTCTGAATTGGAGCTTGCAGTTCTGCCTGCAAGGGGCTGGAAGAGTGAGCTCTAGCTTGTGTCTCAGGGACTCAAGACTGATAGTGTTAAAAATTCTCCACTTTTTTTGAGCATAGGAAAAATGCTCCAGGGATACTTGTGGCCACAAACATAACTATTGTCTATTCTAACCTAACATGCACCTTTGGTCGCAGTGCCCTTTTAGTTGGTTTCATGCCCTGGTTCTAAATTTTTGGCTCCGTGCTATGCCTGTTAGCTTCTGGTGGACTGAAGATCCTATGCCTCTGCTCTTCTTCTTACTTCTCAGGCCCCAACGATGGGCCAGAAATTGCTGCTCCGGTCCAAGGGTATTTTGTTGGCCACTGAGCTGGCAGGTGGAGTCATGAGTTCCACATGGGTTTGGCCCTTTTGAATTCTCTTCTCCTCGAGACTCTTCCTTCCATGAGGCTACAAAGGTAAGGTGACTGAGCCTAGAATCTCAGAGCAAGCCCAGCCATACTTTCTTTGAATTTCTCCTTTTCCTATAGGTAAAAATTTAAGGGTTTCTGTACTACCCCAAGCAGTCCATCTCTTTTTTCTCCCTTTTGGGTACTCTCATCTCTCCAGTCTGTGCAAGTAGAAGTGTGGCTCTCACCCAGGCCTGAGGAGGTCTGCAGCAGAAGCAGAAGCCAGTTCAACTCTTGGCATGGGCAGACACACTCCTGATTCTGTGCTCCTTTCTGCTGCTCAGTGGCACAGACGTGTGCTATTCACATCTTCACTGAAAAGGATATTCCCAGATCAGTGTGGTAAGATGCAAAAGTCAAGCTTGGGCTTAGAGGAAACAGGGAATGCAAGCCTTTAAGTCTTTTTTGATTAAGGGCCATTCTGACCTCCCTAGCTTAGAGAAAGGACCCAGCGTGGCTCATAAGAGCTCTGTGTCAGAGTTGGGTCCAGAGCCCCAACTAATAGCAAATATCCCCTTGCCTTGATTGCTGGTCAATGTCTTAAGACTAATTCCTTCCAAGAACCTTGTCTGGAGGTGTGATCAGTCGAGAGCTTTTGACTTAACACCCTCTTAATAGTATTACCCTTAAATGTACCCCAAACCATCCCTCCTAACCATCCTTCCAGCACTCCCCAGACTTTCTTCCCTGTGTCTGGACTTCAGCTCCTCAGCTGGGGATACTGACTCAGCTCACTCCTTGGACCCCACACCTCCACTGTCTCATGTGAGCCCCAGGCTCCATGCAAGTTCTCAAGACACTGGGCATAGTGGCAGCCAGCTCCAGCCGCAGTACTCTCAGTTTCTCTGGAAATAACTCTTTCAAGTCAATCTTATCTACTGTCACAGGGCCTTGGGCCAGCTCAGATCAACCCAGGAGAAGAACTTCTTCAGAGGAGAGAAGAACATGAGTTGGGCCCCAAATGACTATCACTCAAACCTATCATAGGATAAAAGTTTACACATGCGGGGTGGGGGGGTCATTCAGTCACATAAGGGAAAAGGCAAAGGCTTTTGAGATAGTAGACTGGGGTTTAAATCCCAGCCCCATCCCTAATTGTGTGACCTTGGGAGAGTTACCTATTTTCTTTGAGCTGTGGATGTCCCAATTGTAAAAGGGGCCATGAGGCCCACCTTCTAGCTCTTAGGACTGAGTGAGATGGCATAATGGTATTCCTAGTCCATAATACAATGTGCCCCAGCATTTTGCTGGTGTACTGGGAAAACTGAGGACATGAACATTGTTTTGTCTCATATGAAAGCATTTATGCTGCCTCTGAGGACAACAGATTTTTCTTTTCATCTCAAAGTCACTGCAGAATTGAGCTAGAAATAAAGTGGTGGAAGGAGGAGTTTTCACTCCCCTAAGCAGAGAAGCCCATCGGACCAGGGGCTCCCAAAGGTTTTGGGATCTCAGGTACAGTGGGGCAGTCTGCGAGTCTCCCTGCAGCCTTGCTCCCAGGTACCAAGATGGACCCCAGAGTTTCGGTTGGAGTGAATCTTCCTAGGAGTGGCATCCTGGCCCCCAAAACCTCTCACCTGTTCACTGGTGCTTGAAATTCTTCTTACAGGGAACCCAACCTTTCCTTGTACAATGAGAGAGGAAGCTTAAAATGCAAATACCACCTTAGGAAGGGAACTCTTAGAATCAATTTCACACTAAAGTATAAATGCCTGACAGTAAATGCTTCCCTGAGAGCAGATTTAAAAGGCTTACTGCCTGCCTGATAGGGAGGTTCACTGAAGAGGAAGGGAGAAACGTGCCAAAGAAAGGACAAGTTGGGACAGATGACAAACTTCTCCTGCTTCCCCCATGAGATTATGGTTCTGGCAAAGAGCCAAAATACAGTGTGGCTCCTGGAGAGAAAACCCAGGGAAATCAGAGTGATTTGCCCAAGATTGAAGAGCTTAGTGACAGCAGAGCTTGTCCTTGCAATTCAGTAATTTCCTCTCTGCACCTGCCCACAAAGTTGTAGAAAATGTTTCCTGTGACAACATGTGGAGGCCAACATCAGAGCTTGCTCATCCATGGCAGCAGGCACACCCGCTGTGCCAGGAGTGCCCCTTCACAGGCAGCCACCAGCTGTGAGTCCTGCAACAAATTAGCACTACATAACATGTAGTGCTAATTACATGGATATTCTAGAAAATACCCATGCTGACAGATGAGCTAATTTCTGCCAGTAGACCTGCTTATGAGCTGCTAGGGCTCATGACCATTACAGATTCACTCAACAAAGAAAGACACTTCTCATCAATTCCAGAGGATACACACAAAAGTATATGCCTGGTAATATTAATTACCATAATGATAAGGGCAATATTTATTGAGAATTTTCTCTGTATCAAGCATTGGATTTGGTGCTTTACTTGTCAAATATGCAGAGTTTAGAGTACATCAAAGCCAAGTCAACAGCTCAGCATTTTGAGGAAATGGTGTCTATGGACCTAGTAATTCTTATATTAATGTAAACTTAGGCAGTGTTATTTCTGGAGCTTTTACATTAGAGATGTGTGTCCTGGCAATAGGTAATTGCTGTGAACTTAGCAATAATCATATTACATTATATTCATTCACATAATAAATATTTCTTAAGCAACCACCAATGAGAAAGAGGTAGGCGGGGTTCTGAGCATAGCCAGTGGACCACAGCCTCCGCCCATAAGGAATTTATGGCCAGCAGGGGAGAGGAACTGTGAGTTGAAATAACTGAAAAGTTAGCAACGTGAATGTAAGAAGTGAACTGTGGGCATATTGCTATAGAGGTTCAGGGGAAGGGGAGATTGCTCCTGGATAGGAGATGCTGGGAGGCTCTCAGAGGATGGGACATTTGAACTGGGAATGAAGAGAGGGCATGGACGGGGTGGGAAATTGGGTGGGTTCAAAAGGTGGACAGAGGGAAGAGCAAGGGAGTGTCAGTCCCAGGGCAGGAAGCTGCACAGCCCATGGGGAGAAGAGGATGTCTAGTTAGGCAGCATGTATTGAACATTTGTCGTGGCCCAGGTCCTGGGTTAGGATGCAAAGAGGGTCAAAACAAGACTCCTGTCCTTGAGGGGCTCCCACTCCAGAGCAGCATCTCTTGTTGTGCCCACCAGCAACAAGAGAAGGAAGGAGCCCGTGCCACAGTTAATATCAACCTGCATCCTCCTTCACTCAGAAAGTCTGACTATGAAACGAGAGATCGATTCACATTTTGGCCCAAGCTCACCTCATCACAGACAAGCAATTAGTGTGTGAACCACCTTGGAATCACACTTCTCTAGCGCAATGGTCTCCAAAACAGGTGCATGCAAAAAAGAAAGCAAATAGTTTTTAAAATTTTCCTCCTGGTCTACAATATCTTATCTGTAATTCTTGGGGCCAGATGTCCTTTAGAATACAAAATTTGTTTGGATGCTAGAAAGACAATATGGCACATATACCATGGATTATATAACTCACTGTTTTAGTTTCCTAGCTGCAAAGACAAATACCGTACTATGCTGCCGTAGAAACACAGCCTCCGGTCCCAGGGTGTTACCAACCTTGCTCTGGAGCCCAAAGGATGCCTTGGGAAGACACAGACAAATCCAAGAAATGTTTGTACGGTTTAGGGAAGCTCACAGGAGATGTGGGTCCGGGGTGGCAGCTAGACTCCAAGTAGCGCTCTGCTATTCAAGTGGGGATATGCAGCGGTATATATAGGAAGAGAACAAAGAAGGCACATGGCCAGGGGCATTGAAATCACAGGAGCTGGGAGGTATCTGGTGAAATGTCCATAGCCTTACTTAACATTCTTTCCCATGATCTTTGTGGTCACAAAACTGGGTTTCTAATCTACTTCACATGGCTGCCTTTGCCCTGTACCTGTTTTGTTCTGTTTTGTTTTGTTTTTGGGGGTGGGGGTTGTTTGTTTTTGGTATCAGCCCTGTGTACTGTTCTATGTCCCTGATACTCCCTGTTCATAGAAGATTAATGATGCGTTAGACATGGGAACGAAGGGGGAAATAAGTCATAACAGCAAGGGAGGCAAGGTTTGCACAGATGAAACTATTTACCTTACATGTACAATGGGTTGGCTTAAACAATGGGAATTTATTGGCTCACAGTTTTGAGGCTAGGAGAAGACCAAAATCGAGCTTCAGCAGGGCACTCTGCTGAACAGTCGGGCATCTGGGAGCTGGGTGCCAGTGATCCATGATCCTTGGCTTTTCTGTCACAGGACAATGCATGTGGCAGCCTCTCCTGGCTTCTCTCCCCATCTGACTTTCTGTCTGCCTATACCTGGACTCCAGGAATCCTATTAAAGCCCAGCCTGACTCAGTGGGGCACACCTCAACTGGAGTAACACCTTAAAGAAATCTAATTATAATGGGTCTGCAGCTACCAGGATGGGGGCCAACACCAAGAACATGTCCAAACTGGGATGCACAATTCAATCCACCACACTCACCATGCAGGGTCTAGGCCAGTACCCCCCTCATCAAATGCATGAACATTCCTGCAGAAAAATTTGTGACTGACCCCTCTAAGCAGCATAAAGAAAAACTCTAGACTTTTGCCAGTGCAGGTCTTGCCACTGTTGAGAGACAGTTCTCCCTAGATTTCCAGGCAATTCTGCATGTTCAAAGGACACTGTTCAAGAGTGACTGAATAGCAATCATGCCTTGGAAGCTAGAGATAGTGTATATAAAAGACAGAGAACATCTCTCGCCCCAAAGACATTCCAGGACAACAAAGCTTAGAGACACCTTCTTTCCCCGAGATGTACCAGAGTGGTAAAGATAACACCTTCCTCCGAGGCAAAGAACAGGCATGCTTGCTAGCAGTTCCCTCAAAAGATTAGAAGTTTTCTGAGGTTCCTCAACATGATGCAAATCCACTGTGTGTGCAGCACCCACCTGGGCCCATTCTGAAATTTGGGGGTCAAAAGGAACCAATACAAACCTGCCATGCCATTAACATGAAACTATCTAAAACCATTTGTGCTCATTTCTTGCTTACTGACTGAATGTATGGAAGTATGGCAAGCACACCTTGGGAACCTGACCTGACATCCATCAATTGACTTGCAATAAAACTTTCTACTTTCAGAGCTTTTTGAATTTTAGAATTACACATTAGGGATTTGGGAACCTATCTTTATTTTGTACCCTGGTGCATTCATTTCAATTTTTGTGTATGCTTTCCAATGTAGACAATGTGTTAGTACAACAGAACATGTATATCATTTATAAGTAAATAAATATGCATTTCTTGGGGTGCTCAAAATGTTTCTGCTGATAAAGATATGAAATCTAAAAAGCTTGGAGACGGCTGCTGTTTTAGAGGACCGTGGCAGGTACAGAAGGAAGGCAGGGGAATGAGACTGAAAGAAGGGGTGGCCCAGGTTGGCAAGGGCTTCAAATACCAGCCCATGGAGTCTGAACTTTATTCTTATTTCAGTGGTAGTGACGGACCCAAAAACTAGCTTCTCCTTCTAAAATAACTGTCCACTTGTGTTGCCAGCTTGATTTTCTTTCTTGAGTCTGCTGCAGCCTTAAGAAGGCCCAGTGACACCCAAGGGCTCCCCTTGGTGGGGTTATGGGCCACACATCCCCATGCCCAGCCATAGGGCCCTGCCACGCCTGGAGAAATCAAACTTGTCCTGCTTTCCATTCTTTCATTCCAGAAATAGTGAGGACCTCATAGCAGGTTACAGGGAGAACAGTGGAGCTGCCATGTTTTGATTTTACCCAGAAGTTATCAGAGGAGAAGAGCAATTCCATACCCCCTCAGTGCAGGAATAAGGATTGAGTGCTTAATTCCCCTGACTTCAGCTAAACATTCTCTTGGCTAGCCTGAGTCTAGAAAGAGTAAATATTTTTTTGGAGTGTTAAGCAAGTGACTTCGTTTTCCAAATATATGCTGACTTGGGGCCAGGAAAGAAGAAATACAGGTTCAGATGGGGTCTAACATTTGTGTACCAACTATGTCTCAGACACAGAACCGGGCATGCTTCCATGAAATAACGAGGCCACCTCATTTTATTAGAGATGGAGAGTGTTCAAGTTTTCTAATGCTGCCGGAATGCAAAACACCAGAGATGGACTGGCTTTTACAAAAGGGGGTTTATTTGGTTACACAGTCACAGTCCCAAGGCCATAAAGTGTCCAAGGTAACACATCAGCAATCGGATACGTCCACTAGGAGGATGGCCAGTGTTGTCCGGAAAACCTCTGTTCACTGGGAAGGCACGTGGCTGGCGTCTGCTCCAAAGTTCTGGTTTCAAAATGGCTTTCTCCCAGGATGTTCCTCTCTAGGCTGCAGTTCCTCAAAAACGTCACTCTTAGTTGCTCTTGTAGTGTTTTTCCTCTCTTAGCTTCTCTGGAGTAAAAGTCTGCTTTCAACAGCCATCTTCAGACTGTCATCTGTAGCTCTTGTGCATTCTTTAAAGAGCCCCTCTTGGCTGTGGCAAACTCACTCCTTCTGTCTGAGCTTATATACTGCTCCAGTAATCAAGATCCACCCATTCAGGAGGCCATGCCTCCATGGCAATTATCTCATCAGAGTTATCACCTACAGTTGGCTGGGTCACATCTCCATGGAAATACTCAAAGGATTCCAATCTAATCAGCACTAAAATGTCTGCCCCACAAAATTGCATCAAAGTACATGGCTTTTTCTGGGGGACATAATACCTTCAAACAGGCACAGAGAGGGAGCTTGGAGAGGCTAAGTGTCTTACCTAGACACATGGGTAGTGAGTGTGCCAGTTTGAATGTACTATGACTCCGATTGGATAATTTCCATGGAGGTGTTACCCCACCCATTCTGGGTGGGTCTAAATTAAATCACTGGAGCCATAGAAATGAGCTGACAAACAGAAGGAACTCGGTGCAGCTGAGAGTGACATTTTGAAGAGGAGCTACAGCCAAGAGGGACACTTTGAAGAATACACAGAAGGTGAGAGAGTAGCTGCAGATGAGAGACAGTTTGAAGACAGCCGTTGAAAGCAGATTTTTGCTCCAGAGAAGCTAAGAGAGAACAAATGCCCCAAGAGCCAAATAAGAGTAACATTTTTTTTTAATTAAATTCAGTTTTATTGAAATACATTCACACACCATACAATCATCCATGGTATACAATCCACTGTCCACAGTATGATAACATTGTTACGCGTTCATCACCACAATCTATCTCTGAACATTTTCCTTACATCAGAAAGAACCAGAACAAGAATAAAAAATAAAAGTGAAAAAAGAACACCCAAATCATCCCCCCATCCCACCCCATTTGTCCTTTAGTTTTTATCCCCATTCCTCCACTCATCCATACACTAGATAAAGGGGGTGTGATCCACAAGGTCTTCACAATCACACTGTCACCCCTTGTAATCTACATTATTATATAATTGTCTCCAGGAGTCCAGACTGCTGGGTTGGAGTTTGGTAGTTTCAGGTATTTACTTCTAGCTATTCCAATACATTAAAGCCTAAGAGGTGTTATCTACATAGTGCATAAGAATGTTCACCAGAGTGACCTCTCAACTCCATTGGAAATCTCTCAGCCACTGAAACTATTTCGTCTCATTTTGCATCAAGAAGATACTCTCAGTCCCATGATGCCAGGTCCACATTCATCCCCGGGAGTCATAAGGAGTAACATTTTTGAGGAGCTGAAATGTAGAGAGGAACATCCTGGGACAAAGCCACTTTGAAACCAAAACTTGGAGCAGACACCGGCCACGTGCCTCCCCAGCGAACAGAGGTTTTCCAGACACTATTGGCCATCCTCCATTGAAGGTACCCGATTGCTGATGTGTTACCTTGGACACTTTATGGCCTTAAGACTGTAACTGTGTAACTAAATAACCTCCCTTTTATAAAAGCCAATCCATCTCTGGTGTTTTGCATTCCAGCAATATTAGCAAACTAGAACAATGACAAAACTGGGGTTCAAATTCAGCTTGTCCATCCACAATCCCATGCTCTTCCCAGGGCGTTCTTCTAGGCTAATTTATTCAAATGCCCCTTCATTGCCACATGACCAGAGAGCAAACATACAGTCAAATGCTGGTTCCTCTTATTTCCTCTCTTCATCCATCCAAAAAAGTAACTAATTTTCCCTAGTAGGCTAGAAAAGTAGGCCCTTTAGACAATACATTGGTGGCGTTGTGTTTTCCATCTCACCCTAGAATCATAATACTTTTGGAAGTTGACACAGATGACCCCACTATCCTCCAATTTCATTTAGTACTGAGTGGCTGGATTTGGTCTGTACATGGGATGCTGCAGACAGAGGACAGAGACTTCAGAGTGAGTCAGCCAATTACCAGAAATGGTGCCTGGAGCCAGAGTCCACCCTGGTGAGAAGGCCAGAGGCCTCCGGGGAAGCCAGGCCCCATCAGCACCAGCAACAAATTCACTGATCTCCTGTAGCCCAAGACAACGGGGATTCCTCCAGCTTGTGGTCACATGCTCCTGTTTATTTATGCCCCATGTTTCCTTGCTGGACTCATAACTAGTATTAGACAGGCTGGGTCTAGTTTAGGCCTCCTACACTTGCAATGGAAGGGGGAGAATTTCGAAAAATTCTGGAAGAAAGTGGGAGTGGGAAAATAGAGAGAGAGAGAGAGAAATGATCACTTTGTCTAGAGAGGGGAAGAATGAAAGGTGATGTCAAATACAATCAACCCTTTACTCTTAGCATATTGTTTTTGTTGTAGAAAATCCAGGACTTTGACATATGTCTTTTGTAATTTCACTGGGCACCTACTATAAGTCGGGCCCTGGGTTGTCACTCTTCCCACATTATCTGGAATGGGTTACTCCCAACCCATATTGCATACCCACTGATGCCTTTTGAAAGAAAATAGAGGAACAAAAATGAGGAAGAAGAGGGGTTTAGAGAGGGGGCAGAAGAATGGGTGGTGCAGGGAGAGAGAGGAAAGCAAACTATTCATTGTGCAGATGTGTGCTCCACGTTCTACATTAGGCCAGCTAATATGCACCCTGGCATTTCTCCTTGCATCCCCTTTGCAAACCAGGAGGCAGACACAGTCAGTCCTAATTGAGAGATAAGGAGACTGGAGCCCACATGGTGAGCAACTTGGCCAGTCACATAGCTACTCAGCATGTTTTCAATTATGCCAATTTAATTCAGAGCTGGTGAATGGGCTGAAAAGAATTCTACTAAGGGAAAGAGAAAAATAATCATGCCACTATGGCAAAAACAGGGGTTTTACTTAGATTATTGGGATACTTGCCTTCATGATAAACATTAGCTTGTCTGTATAGACAGTCCTGTGCTTCATATGCAGGGTCATATGGGACGTTTACATCCACAGCTGCAAAGCTGAAACAAGTCACTTCATACCTCTTAGAATTTGTGCTTTTTTTGAAGAATAACACACCCAAATCATAAGTGTAAAGTTGAATGAATTTTCCCAAAGTGAACATACCCTGCAACCAGCACCCAGACCAGAAATAGAACATTATCAGCCTTCCAGAAGCCCCCTCTTGCCCACTTCCAGTTACTCCCCCCTCATGAATAACCATTATTCTGATTTCTAACACCACAAAATAAATTTTGCATATTTTTGAACTTTATATCAATGAAAACATATACCATGTACTCTTTCATACCTGGCTCCTTTTGCTCAATGTTTTATTTGTGAGACTTACCCACATTGTTAAATGTAGTTGTGACAACTATCAAAACTTTCTGCGTGCTGCCTTGGCATCCTTCTCACTTTGGCTAAGCCATTTGCCTCAACGCTGACCTCTGGCCTAGTTAATAAACAGTTTTCCACCCCTGGGGCCTAGACTCCCCAGAGCTCAAACCCACATTTGTGGCCACCACCCACATCCCACACAAACCTCATCCAAAACCCACAGCTGGCCTCAAATGATAAGCCACCCAACTCTACTGCCTTGGGCTCCCAGTCCCTTTCCTTTTTCACATGTGTTTGCTTTAAACTAACCAATCCTTGACTCCTGTGGGAAATCTACTAACCTCCACCCCAGGACCACAATATAGGCACAAGCCCACAGATCCCTCTCGCTCTGCCTGTGTGCTCCCCACCTGCTGATTGAGCCACCTCAGACAATCATGCTCCCCATCGACCTCTCATGGGACCCCCTCCCCCTCTCTAGGACCTGTGAGTAACAAACTTTTCTCATGCATTATGCCAATGGTTTCCCAACGTGTCACACCTGACTTCTACCTGGACCAAAATTTAAAATCCAACTTAACTAATTCAAAACAGCAGTTGTAGTTCATTCATTTTCATTCCTGTGTAGTATTCCAATATATAGCTGTTCCACCATTTATTTATCCATTATACTACTGAGGGGCACTTGGATAGCTTCAGTTTTAAGCTATTAGGCACAGTACCGCTATGAACATTCTAGTGCATGTCTTTTGATGAGCATATGCACCAACACATGCTTTTGTATACATGTGTAAAGGCAACTTTTAGCTGCCTATTTGACTCTTTCCCATGCCTTTTTAACCTTTCTCAGCTGATGTGACATGGGAAAAGAGAATCCAAAATTATTCCATGAAAGCCAATTGGGGGTTACCTGGTAAACAGGAGAGCTAACAACCCAGTGATATGAGATATTTCTTCTAGTGGACAAAAGAAAGGAGAGAGGGACCTGAGGAGAAAAGAGAAAATCCTGCACAAGTAAATCAGAAATGTGGTCAGTGACCAAACCTATCCAGAAACTAAAATTATTAGAAAGATATTTTCCTATATATTTTCAAATTAATCATTCCCTATTTGTTTAGACCCAATCTTCTTCCAGAAGAGAGATTTAAGGCACAAATATATTTTTTCCCAGGAAAGAATAATGAGGCATAAAAATAATGTATGTTTTATTTGAAGAGCAAGACTGTCTGGGTTCATGTTCTGTCCACTCCACTAATCAGATGTGTGACCTTGAGTTAACGCCTCTGGCCTCAGTCTCCTCATTTGTAAAGTAGGGATAATAACAGTATCTACCTCGTAGGAATGTTGTGTGGGATGAATTCCACTTCAGACTGTAGGAGAAAAATTTATCCCATCTATTGACCACCTATTAAATACCAAGGATGTACTAAATTCATCTTGTGACAACCCTATAAAGTAGATATTACTATTTACATTTCATAGATTAAATACCAGAAGCTCAGAGAAGTTAATTTGCCTAAAGCAATGCAGACAGTATTTCAATCCAGGTGTTCCTGACAATAAAGCCCAAGGTTATAAACACTGCTTCCTTGCTGTTTCCCAAGCCCTCAGTTATCACATGGTAGTTGCTTCTTCTCATGGCCTAAATGCTCAGCTGCCCCCTCCTCTGAACTCCTAGCAGGCAAGGACTTCCAGACATGTGGAAGATAATGTTCAATTTAATGTCTGATTCTGACTGATGTGACTCCCAGTGGTGTGTCTCCCTGGCAATGTGGGACATGACTCCCAGGGATGAGCCTGACCCTGCCATTGTGGGATTAAGAAAGTCTTCTTGAATAAAAAGAGGAAGAGAAATGAAATAAAATGAAGTTTCTGTGACTGAAAGATTTCAAATCGAGTCAAGAGGTCATTCTAGAAGTTATTCTTACACATTATATAGATATTCCTTTTTAGTTTATAGTGTATTAGAATAGCTGGAAGGAAACACCTGAATCTATTGAACAGTAATCCAGGAGACTTGATTCTTGATCATGATTGGGTAATTATATAGCTTTTATCATGTGACCATGTGATTGTGAAAACCTTGTGACTAACACTCCCTTTATCCAGTGTCTGGGCAGATGAATAATAAAATAAAGACAAAAATATATAAATAATAGGGGGGATAAGGAGTATGGGATGTTTTGGGTGTTCTTTTTATTTTTTTATTTTGGAGTAATGAAAATGTTCTAAAATTGATTGTGGCAATGAAAGTACAACTACATGATGGTACTGTGAACCATTGATTGTGTACTTTGGATGGATTATATGGTGTGTGAATATATCTCAATAAAATTGCATTTTAAAAAAAAGAACTAAAATCAGAGACCTAACTTCAAACTGGAAGAACTAGAAAAAGAAGCACAATCTAAACCCAAAGCAAGCAGAAGGAAGGAAATAACAAAGATTAGAGTAGAAATTAATGAAATTAAAAAAAAAAACATAAAGAATTGACAAAACCAAAAGTTGATTCTTTGAAAAGATCAATAAAATAGACAACCTTTAGCTAGACTGACAAAGAAAAAAAGATAGAGGACCCAAATAACTAAACCAGAAATGAAAAGGGGGACATTACTACCAAACCTGCTGAAATAAAAAGGACTATAAAAAGATAGCATGAACAACTGTACATCAATAAATTAGATAACATAGGTGAAAGGGGCAAATTTTTAGAAACAGACAAACTACCTACATTGACTCAAAAAGAAATAGAATACCTCAACAAACCAATTACTAGTAAAGAGATTGAATCAGTAACCAAAAACCTCCCAACAGAGAAAAGCCCAGGACTAGATGGCTTCACAGGAGAATTCTAGCAAACATTCCAAGAAGACTTAACTCCAATTCTGCTCAAATTCTTCCAAAAGAATTTGAGGGAACACTTCCTAATTCATTCTATGAAGCTAACATCACCCTATACCAAGTCCAGATTTAAACATACCACAAGGAAAGAAAACTAGAGAACAATATCCCTTATGAATATTGATGTAAAAATCCTCAACAAAACACTAGTAAACTAAATTGAATAGCATATTAAAAGAATTTTACACCATGATCAAGTGAGATTTATCCCAGGTATGCAAGACTGGTTCAACATAAGAAAATCAATTAATGTAATATGCCACATTAATAGAATGAAGGAAAAATCCACATATTCATCTCAATTGATGCAGAAGAGGCATTTGAGAAAATCCAGCACCCCTTCTTGATAAAAACACATAGAACACTAGGAATAGAGGGAAACTTCCTTAATATGATGGCATATATGAAAAACCCACAGCTAACATTCTACTTAATGGTGAAAGACTGAAAGCTTTCCCTCTGAGATCAGGAAGAAGACAAGGATGCCCATTGTCACAACTGTTTTTCAACATGGTACTAGAAGTTCTTGCCAGACTAATTGGGCAAGAAAAAGAAATAAAAATGTATCTAAATTGGAAAGAAGAAGTACGAGTTTCCATATTTACAAATGATATGATCCTATATGCAGAAAATCCTGAAAAATCCACAACAAAGCTCCTAGAACTAACAAATGAATTCAGCAAAGAGGCAGGATACAACATTAACACCCAAAAGTCAGTAGTGTTTCTATACACAAGCAATGAACAATGTAACAACAAATCAAGGGAAAAAAATCCCATTTACAATAGCGACTAAAAGAATCAAATCCAATAAAGCTAATCAAGGATGTAAAGGACTTGTACACAGAAAACTATAAAACAATGCTAAAAGAAATCAAAGAAGACCTAAATAAATGTAAATACATCCCATGTTCATGGATTGGAAGACTAAATATCATTAACAAGTCAATCCTACCAAAGCAATTTATAGGATTCAATGCAATCTCAATCAAACCTCCAATAACCTTCTTTGCAGAAATGGAAAAGTCCATCACCAAATTTATATGGAAGGGTAAAGGCCCTGAAATAGCTAAAAACATCTTGAAAAAGAAGAATGAAGTTGGAGGTTTCACACTTCCTGGTCTTAAAACTTACTACAAAACCACAGTAATCAAAACAGCATCATACTGGCACAAGGACAGACATATAGACCAAGGGAATCAAATTGAGAGCCCAGAAATCAACTCTCACATTTATGGCCAACTGATTTTTGACAAGGGAGCAAAGACCATTCAATTGGGAAAGAATAGTCTCTTCAACAAATGGTGCTGGAAAACTGGATCTCCGTTTGCAAAAAAAAAAAAAAAAAAAAAATGGAGGACCCATACCTCACAATATAAAAAACATCAACTCAAAATGGATCAAACACCTAAACATAAGTGCTGAAACTATCAAACTCCTAGAAGAAAACATAGGGAAGCATCTTCAGGACCTTGTGTTAGCCAATGGTTTCTTAGACTTTACTCCCAAAGCACAAGCAACCAAAATAAAAATAGATAAATGGGACCTCATCAAAATTACTTTTGTGCCTCAAAGGACTTTATCATGAAAGTAACGCAACAACCTACATAATGGGAGAAAATATTTGGAAACCACATATCCAATAAAGGTTTAATATCCAGAATACATAAAGAAATCCTTCAACTTAACAACAAAAAGTCAAACCAATTTAAAAATGGACAAAAGACTTGAAAAGACATCTCTGCAAAGTAGATCTACAAATGGCCAGAAAGCACATGATAAGATGCTCAACATCATTAGCCGTCAGGGAAATGCAAATCAAAATCACAATGAGATAGCGTTTCACATCCATTAGAGTGGCTGCTATTAAAAAATGGAAAATAACAAGTGTTGGAGAGGATGCAGAGAAATAAGAACATTCATTCATTTCTGGTGACCATGTAAAATGGTACAGCCTCTGTGGAAAACAGTTTGGCAGCTACTCAGAAAACTAAGTATAGAAATGCCTTATGACCTGGTCATCCCACTACCAGATATATACTCAGAAGAATTGAAAGCAGAGATATTTGCACACTGATTTTCACAGGGGCATTATTCACAATTGCCAAAAGAGGGAAGCAGCCCAAGTGGCCATCAACTGATGAACAGATAAACAAAATGTGGTATATACATACAATGGAATATTACTCAGCCATAAAAAGGAATGAAGTCCTGATGCATGTGAAAACATGGATGAACCCTGAAGACATCATGTTGAGTTAAATAAGCCAGATACAAAAGGACAAATATTGTAAAATCTCAATGATTTGAAACAATTAGAATAAGCAAACTCATAGAGTCAGAATCTAGAATATAGGTTACCAGGGTTCAGGGTGGGGATAGGGAATGGGAAGTTAAAGCTTAAAATGTACAGGGTTCCTATTTGGAATGATAGAAATGTTTTGGTAATGGATGGCAGTGATGGTTGTACAACATTGTGATACAATTAACAGCACTGAATTATATATCTGAATGTGATTAAAAGGGGAAATAATAGATTGTATATATAGGAACAGAATAAAAAATTTAAAAAAATCCATGGAACTACATTACACAGTGAACCCTAAGTTAAACCATGGAGTTTAGTTAATAGTACATGTATTAAAATGTGCTATCAATTATAACAAATACTCTACACCAATGCAAGATGGTGGTGGGGTGGCATATGAGAATCCTGTATTTTATGCTTATTGTTCTGTAAACCAACAACTTCTCTACTAAAGAAAAAATCTGGAAAAAAAGAATGCTTAATTTTAAAATTATTGATGTGGATGATATTGGTGTTGCAAAGAAAGTAATCAAAAATCAATAATATCAGTAAAATGTGTGATCTCACTGATAGGAAACAATCAATATATACAAATTCATAAAGTCAGAAACTAGAATATAGGTTACCAGGGGCTGGGGTCGGGGTATGGAATAGAAAGTTATGCTTCATTGGTTTAGAGTTTCTGTTTGGAGTGATGGAAAAGTTTTCATAATGGATGGTGGTGATGGAGGTGGCCACCATGGAGGCCAATCAAAAATAGTCATGGAAACATCACAAAAAGAGAAACCACCTGACATTCTAGCCTCCTGATGGAAGAACACAGCATCATCTATGAAGTGGTCTTGCCCACAAAAACCAGACCTGAATCTGACCAAGCCTCCAGATACGACTACCAATTTACAGGAAATACAAGGAGAACACCACCACAGGGATACAGTCAGCAAGACATAGACTGTGGGAAATTCTACAGGATAGGCAATCCATTTTCTTCAACAAATACATTGCAAGCTGGGGTGGGGGAGGATAAAATTGAATGTAGATTAAAAAGTCTTAAGAAATACAGCAACCAATTGCAATGCAAAGACTTTGTATCCTGATTTTAATGAACTAAAAAAAGTTTGAGAAAATCATTGAAATTGGAATACTGATTGGATATTTAATCATGTTAAGGAATTGCTGATTTTGTTAGGTTTTATATTGGTGCTATGGTTATATTTATATAGACTTACATTCTGAAAAATTATGGCTGTAAATATAACCTGGGGTAGGGAAGGAGTACCAGTGGTATTTCATTATTTTCTTCTATTGTAAAATATGTTTAGAATTTTCCATTTTAAAAAAGTTGTAAGTACCTCAGACTTTTTGCAGGCATAATATGGACAATGTTGCTTCACAGCCTGTGTTCCATCCTACCCTCAACTCCGGCCCTCTCCCAACCTGATCACTCCAACTCCAACTTTAATCAGGAGATTCAAAACAAATGTTCTATTTGACTTGAGGAATTTCACTTGGGACACTAATGACTGTGCCAAAAGCTGGTCACGTAAATGAAACACTAGAACTGACAACAGGTGCATAAATCTGTATGATTGTGATCAATAAAGCTATTAATTATTAATCCTTGTTGTTATTCATATAACACATACAACACACAATCTATTGGTACTTTGAACTCCTCCCTAACTGAGATGAGGAGAGCCTGCCATGCTCAATGTTTGTCTAGAATTCTACATGCTTCAGTAAAATGAAGCACTATTTTCACTGTAATAACGCACAAGTTTGTTGAAAATGCATTTATAAATTGATAGAATCAACACTTATGACTAGCATAAGTAAATAGAAATATGATCATTTACACTATGGAAATATACTAAATTTCTCTCTGCATTAGTCAAAAGAAGTCACTAATTGCCAAATGATTTCAAGAGCAGAAGTTCAAAATGGTGGAACTCAGAGCTTACACTAAGGTAACTTGAGCAAATTGTAAGATATTACTTGAAACAAAATATTACTGAAGTACAAAAACATTGAAGAAAAATTTAAGAATTAAACACAACATACTTGATTCACATCAAGGTGACAGACTTCAGACAAAATTTCCCTGGGTGAAATACATATTCATCTGCATAAATATGTATTTATGGATAAAAATTATAGAAATATACAGTCATATGTCTGTTTTACTCTCAAAATGAATAGAAGTGGAAGGTAATATTTGGCATACTTATTTCTTTATCATGTAATTGCAACATTTTCATATAATTTTCTTTCCAAATCAGTGTTTACATGCATTTTAATAAAATAACCTGTGTTCTCCATGGTTTAAATTGCAACTTGGGTTTAAGTAACCAAACTTTTTGTAAGAGACAATACTTTGACAACGGGCTTTTCTCAATGCAGTGGGAATAAAATATCCTCGCGGAATCTTTCTTCCATCCATTATCCTCCCCTCTACAAACTCTTGGGCATTGTGAGACAAGAGTGCTGTCCTCAGAAATGGGCTGCAATTGATTGAAAAGGAGCTTTTTTGTGGAAGAATATTGTGGTAGTTTGAAGCTATTATGACCCCATGTTCTTTGAATTCGTTCCTGTGGGTGCAGACTTATTGAAGGCTGGACCTTTTGATTAGGTTATTTCAATTGAGATGTGACCCATTTCATTCAAGGTTAGTCTTAATCTGCTTACTGGAGTCCTTTACAGGAGGATAAAACATATACACAAAAGCTAAGAGATGAAATTCAGAGAAACACCCAGAGAAGTTTAGAGAAAAAGATACAGATGGAGAAACCAGAAGCAGAAACAACAAAACCCGGGAGAGAAGGACCAGCAGACGTAGCCATGTGCCTTGCTATCTGATGGAGAAGCCCAAGCTTGCTATTAACCGGTCTTCAGAGAAGGTATCATCCTGTTGGTCCTTTAATTTGGACATTTTCACAGCCTTATAATTGTAACTTGTAAGCTAATAAATCCCCATTGTTAAAAGCCAGTCCATTTCCGGTATATTGCATTTTGGTAACTTTAGCAAACCAAAACAAATATCATCTTGCTTTAAAGATCCGAAGAAAGTTAAAAAGGATTTGACACTCTCTAGGCTACTTGAATTCTGCTCAGAAGAACCAGCCTCGTTTTGGATCTTTGTGCCTCAAAAGATGGGAGATGGGAGGCTTTTCTCTTGTCTAATGTAATTATCACCTTTCATTTTTTTATCTGTCTTCCCGGGATGAGTAAGATATCTATAGTATGCCTTGAACTATTTTATCAATATTTGCTCATGTGTCTTTTCAGTTTCTCCCAGAGTTCTGATTTCTTATTGTTAATGTTTTTCTATTCAAATTACAATAATCATAGAAATTTTCAATAATTTTTTGTAATTACAATTTAATTCCAGCTCATTGTAAATTTTAATAAAAGTTCAGCATATCAGTTCAGTGTACATGAGAAAAACATGGGACTGGATACCAGATGAACTGAATTCTAGTTTTAGTTCTGTTACTTGCTACATGTGTTATCCTGAGCAAGTCCCTTAACCTCTCTGGACCTGAGCTGTCTCATCTACAAAATGAAGAGCTTAGAGATTTTTCCTTTTCTTCTAGATATTTAAACTTCCTTTTGTCCTAAAATTTTGTGATTTTGACTTCAAGTTAGAACTGTCTCACATGCAAGACCTTTGTGCTATACTTATGAATTGGCTACTCACAAATTATTCATAGTCCCCTTCTCTTTTGCCATCCCAATCATGGGCTAGAAAGCTAACATTCTGGATTCCCAGATTCCCCTGCACTTACATGGGATGGCCATGTAACCAAGAACTGGCCACTGAGATATTAGATGAAGTCTCTGGGAGACTTCCAGGAAAGCCCTTTTAAAAGGACAGATTCAGCTATAATACTCCTTCAGCCTTTTGATCCTTCTTCCATCTTCCTGCTTGTAATGTGGCCTTAAGCCTCGAGCCCCAGCAGCGATTTCTGATCAGGAGGCACAGACATGAGGACTAAGGCCAATATTCTAATGCTGCTGCAATTAAAAAAGATGAAAAGAGACTTGTTTCCAACCGCATCTTGGACCTAGCTGCCAACAATCACAGTTTTTGTTGTTTGAAACAAATTCTTACCTGTTTAAAGCTCTGTTAATTGTACTTTCTATGAACTACAAACGAATGCAGCCCTAACTAATAAACCTTAAAAGCAATGATTTTTTTTCAGAATGTAATGATTTTGCAACATAATGCAGTACACTTTAAAATTAATCCTTCTCCTTGCAATCAGCTTACACTTAGAGACAACTTTCCTTTGCCATTGTTTAGAACTTTTAGGTCTTCTGCACAACCCTCTAAGACCTTGCTTATCCCCCTCTTCCTCTGTGAAATTCTCTTCAATTCTTCAAAGTAGAGCTTATCACACCCTCCTCTGTGCTACCAGCAGCCCTGGAATTCTCCTCTGTTTTTGCCTATATCTCATACTACAATGAATTATTTTATATTATTTCATCCTTACTAAACCAAGGGTCTCCAGAGGACAGTCAACATCTCCTATTCAGCTTTGTTTACCCAAATTCTAGCTTTGAACCTGGCACACAGTAGATGTTCAAAATAAAATAGTTTAATACTATAATTTAGGATGGGTGCACTAATTCATTAATATCATCACCATTTGGTACACTTGTCACTTAGTGGAAGTGATCTGAGACAACTGGGCCCCTTGTTGATTGTTCTATTTACAGACTGTATGAATGACACATTTACCTCTAAAAGTGATACACACTTATTTCAAGACGAATTCCTTTCCGGCATAAAATCTATGTCGACCAGTCACCCTCTACCTTCCCTGATGCGTGTAAGCAGTAATATGGTTAATCCTGGATTTGTTCGTCAATTTAAGGAAAAATAAAAGACGTCATTAAGGTCCTGAAACTCATGGGCATGAAGAACAGGGAGCTTTTCATAAACACTGCTCAGTAAATATTCATGATTCCTGGGAGGCATGCGTTATGCCTTTCCTGGGACAGTATGTATTACAAATGGAAGACACAGTATGGTATTAATTCTATCTGATCTATTGATTTCCATGGCATAGCACAGGAAGAAGACATTCAGAACAGCAGAGTCTGTGTGTTTTTAAGGCAAGAACTATCCTAAAAAGGTCAAAAAAGTAATTAGGATGTAATAGGATTGTGTGAGATTACGTTAAAGCCTACAGTTATTCAGTTTATTGTATTTTGCTACTCACCACTAAATGTCTATCTATCTAAGCAAACTGAAGCTGATTCACTTATATTTAAGATTCCTCAGAAAAATTAATATTTTAGTGACCTTCATTCACTGAAGCTATGGATAAAACCACGTTTTCTCAAGGAAAGTGAAAAGAAACATGGTTTAGAAGAGTGCTCTTAAACTTTAGTTATTCACATACCAAATTTTGGCTACAATTTTGGCCCTATACAATCATAAATTAATGAATGGTTCCTTTTTTTCTTTTGGAAATTTACTCTTTTTGTTTTCTTTTCAAGTAAATTTACATCAAAAGAAATTGCAAATCCACGTAACAAATTTAAATAAATATGTACATATGTGTGCATATAAATGTGTATATAGGTATATCATATATAATACATTAAATTAATATATGTATCAGTAATTATATTTTAGGAAGATACTATTGCCCAAAAGGCTCTAAACCTTAGGCCTTATCTTTTTATTGTTAAAAAGTGAGATAATTGAAAAGGAAATAATTTTCTCATTTTGTGAGTTAATATCATGTCCATGTATCATGTAAAGCCCTTTTAAATACTATCAGAGATACACATCCTACAGCTTAGCAAGCATGAATATAGTAGAAAGAGGACAGGTTTTGGAGCATGACAGAGATGGATATAAATTCTACCTTTACCGCTTACTGAGTAACTTGGACAGGTTCCCTTATCTCTCTCATTTGTAAAACGGAGATAACAAAGTGCATAATGGCATACAATATGGGAGCAGAATGTTATAATTGGCAAATGCATGCTAAAGTGTGATGATATCTATAGTTTATTTCAAAATGTTTCAAATGGCTCTCTATATCAACTTAGCTAGGATAAATTAAGCCTCCCAAAGTTCCCCTCCCTGTATATTTCTGATTAGGGTGGGCAACAAGAGATATTTGTGCATGAGATTTGGAGGGCAGAAATGAATTAGAAGCTATTTTGATTTTTACACTCAGACTGTTATGATAGGAAAATTCAAGTGAAAGCCACTTGATCTGCTTCTGCCCATGAAAATCATAAACCAAAAACAGTACCTCATTTTTGGAGTGATTGCAGAGATTAATGCCACCAAAATGGGCTTGCAGGGTGATGCCTATCATATACCCATTCAACTCACTGATTTTGCCTATGCAGAAGACAGAATAACAGTAGCTTATCATAAATTTAATCATGTGGTGATTCATTGCAGCTGCTATTCCAGATATGGTTTCATTGCTGGAGCAAATCAACAAATCTCTTAGCACCTGATCCATTGCTATTGATTTTGCAAACGTTTTCTCTCTATTCTTGTTTGTAAAGAACATCAAAGTAGTGTGCTTTCAGCTGGGGAAACAAAAAATATACCTTCACTGTCCTACCTCAGGAGTATATAAACTCTCCAGCCCTGTGATTAATCCAGTCTACAAGGAACTTGGTCATCTTCCCATTCTACGTAACATCACATTCTAGTCCACTACACTGATAATTTTATGTTGCTTGGACCTGGTGACCAGGAAATAGCAACTACTGTAGACACACTGATAAGATACTTGCATGCCAGAAGGTGGAAAACAAGTTTCACAAAAATTCAGGGGATTGCCACCTTGGTGAAAATTTTAGGAGTCCAAATGGTCTGGGGCATGTCAATGTATCCCTTCCAAGGTGAAGGACAGTTGTCATATCTGATTCCTTCTCCCACTAAGAGACAAACCCCCTAGTGAGCCTCTTTGGATTCTGGAGGCAATATACCTCATTTGGGCATGCAGTAGCCCATTTATCCAATGATTTAAAAAGTTGCCAGTTTTGAGTGTGGCCCAGGACAAGAGGAGACTCTGCACCAAGTCCAGCCTGATATTCAGGCTATTCACTTGGGGCACATAACCCAGAACTGATGGTGTTTGAATTTCAGTGGCAAATAGGGATGCTGTGTGGACCGTTTGGCAAGTCCTTATGGGTAAATTGCAATGAAGACCATAAAGATTTTGGAACAAAGCCATTCCATCCTCTATGGATAACTACTCTCCTTTGGATAAACAGCTTTTAGATTCCTATTGGGCCTTAAAAGAGACATAAGCCACCAAGTCACAAAGTGACCTGAGCTGCCAATTATGTAGTGGGTGCTGTCTGACCCACCAAGCCATAATGTTCAGAGTGTATAGCAGCACTCCATCATCAAATGGAAGTGGTTTATATGAGACTGGGATCCAGAAGGTCCTGAAAGCATTAATAAGTTACATGAGGAAGTGTCCTAGATGTCTATGCTGCTATTCTCACTATATTGCCTTTTCTCTCTCAGCCTACACATATGGCCTCCTGGGAAGTTCTCCACAACCAGGTGACTGAGAAGGAAGATACATAGACTGGATTTACAGGTGTTTTGCATGATATGTAGGCTCCAGCTGAAAGTAGACAGCTGCACCATTACAGACCCACTTTGAGACACTACTGGAGGACAGTGGTGAAGGGAAATCCTCCCAGTGGGCAGAACAATGAGCAGTGCACCTGTTCATTTTGTCTTTGAGAGATGGGCAGAGGGATGAGTCTACACCAGTGGGTTCTCTTCAGCTCATCGTGGCTTTCCTGTGGGCTCCTAATGACTAATTCTAGAGGCTGGTGTTCCTTAAAGGAGACTTCAGCTCCTCACACTCCTTTTTATCTGAGTGGTGATTGTCAGTGGTTTTGCATTTTTCCTGAATCAGTGGGGCAAGTTTTGTATCAACTGTGTCTATCTATAACATAAAGCCAAGTTTTAGCTGAATAAAAATTTCTGAATAAAAATAAGAGATCTATGAAAAATCCAACATGATTTCATGTTACTGACTCTCATAAGAGAATGTGGGAGTTATGGCCTGCCCTCAGGTCATCAGATATCACAGTCGCCTCCCTGCTCATCTTCCCAAGGACTGCCTCCAAGAACTTCACAAAGGACTACAGCTCAACATGACCCTGAAGTCCAGCCCTAAGCACTCCTCTGTAACCATGGCTTCACCAGGCCACATGCCACCATACATCACAGAGACTCCCCACAGTGTCCCACCTAGAACCCAAGCCAGTACCTGGAAACCACTGCAGAACATCCTTGATTCCCCTCTAACATGGGATACTTGCAAAAGGACTACAGGTTATGGAGGAAGATCCAGATGCAAAATGATGTGATTTGGAGGGAAAGATCCAGAGTAGGCGGGGACATGATAGCATGGAGATTTTAAGTGTGGGCTCTACAATCAGACTATCTGGGTTCATTGCTGGCTAGTTCATTTACTAGCCTTGTGAATGAAGGCAAGATATTAATTAATCTAACCATCAGGTTTCTCATATGAAATATGAAGATAATAAAATCTACTACAAAGGTTGCTATGAGAATTAAATGACCTCATGTGTGGCCCAGCTCTCAAGGACAGACAACATGATCCAAGCAGCAGGCAGGGCAGCCCTAGATCCCAGCTGTCCAAGGTCAGCTCAGCTAGGGCACTGGGGAGTGATCCTCTCCTTCTGCCATTCATGGTCTTCTTGATGCAGCAATGGAGAAAAGGCAGAATTAGGATGCATGATTTTCCATCTACAATGAGTTGAGCACCATCACAGATGTGGGGCCTTAGAAGTTCCCTGCATAATTCTTCTTGCAATTACATATTTTTAGAAAACCAAAGTCCTTTCCTTTCTTTATCCCTCTTTTAACTCTACACATTTCCAATCAGAGCCTTTCTCAGTGTGATGTCAGCTCGGGGCTCTCCCATGGTGCTGCTGTCTTCCATGCTCACATTTGGCTTCTATACCAAATTTGGCTTCACAACCATCTCACAATGATATGGGCTCTAGTTTAGGTCATTGACTATCACTGGGAGCCTGCAATGTTTCCTCGGTGACACCCTATAATGCTAGGTGGCTTCTTTCCAACTCTTAAAAACCAGCTATTTTTTAAATTGCCCTTTTTTATCATTCTTCTCGTATTTTTGATTCAAGTCTATTTTTCTCCAGGTATTTTTCCAGTTTTATTAGGCTTTTTAAAACTAAAATACTCTAGGATTAAGTCTACTTCTCATTTTACTCCATTGAATAGTGAATCCATAGGCCAGGCACAGTATACATACTCAAATATTAGCTCTTTTTATTATTAACATTATAAATATTCCTATTGAGAACGCTGCTTGACTATTTAAAATGTGTCAGAGAAAACAAAGTTTAGGGATGTGAAAGAACCTCTTATTTTGCTCATGGGAAGAATGCACATTTCATGGCAGACAATACAGACAAAAAGTACCCACTATTGGTATGTAAAAGGTAAGGAATATATGGAGAAATGTGGAAAAGCGGATCTTCTACATAGTGAAAAAGATAATTTTAAATCCTCTCATCAACCATCAGAGGTACACAGCTACACTTGAGCAAAACTGGTACAGGAGAAAGAGAAGAGGCTTTGGAGCTGGTGAGAGCTGGATATAATTTCCAGTTCTGCCATTTCCTAACTGTGTAACTTTGCGAAGTTCCCTTATCTCTTTGTCCTTCAGTTTCCTCAACTGTAAAATGGGGATAACAGAGTACCATAATGTTATGTGAAATGGATGTCAATATTTTCAATGTATGTTGAAATATCATAGTGTCTACTACTTTGAAATGTTTCAGAAAGAGAGAGAAGAAGGAGGAGGAGGAGGAGGAGGAGGAGGAATTATAGCAAAATGTTAACAACTGTTGAATCTAGCAGGTATGCATATGGGTAATCATTGAAATAGCCTTTCTACTTTCCCTTACGTTGAAAATTTTCATAATAAAGAGCTAATCACAAGAGAGAAAGAAGACAGCACTAGCTAGTACTGGGACACGAGGATTCTTAATTGAACTGCCCTCTACTCACCCAGTGCCCTGTGTTCTGTGCTAGTTTCCAGGTGCTGGTTTGGGTTCCAGGTGGAACACTAAGGCTTTGTGGTGTCTTGTGGGGTGTGGCCTGGTGGAGCCATGGATATGGGAGAGTGCTTAGCCTATGGCCTACTGTAATGCCCTCTTTGGAGGCAGTCCTCGAAAATGCAGGAAGGCAGGCGGCCGTGACTGCTTCCAACCTAAGGATAGACCTTGACTTCCTTGGTTTCTTGCGGGAGTCAGTAACATGTGCAGCCACAGTTAGATTTTTTTTCATGAATCTCTCACTTCTATTCAGAAATGCTAATCATCTAAAAGCCAATTTATGTTAAAGGAAAGAGACAGCTGGCACAAAAACTTGTCCCAAAGATTTAGGAAAAATGTGAAATAACTGCCAACTGCAGCAATGATAAAAAGGAGTGGGAGGAGATGGAACCTTTAAAGTGCATGAGCCTTGAGCACTGTCATCAGAAACCAGGAGCCTGTGGGAAAACCATCAAGAACTTGAAAGGAAACAATTTGAGCCTCAGGAGGAACTGTAGAAACCAGGTACAATAGGAGCTGAAGTCTAAAGTTACAATAATGGACCAGTCATTGGGAGATGAAACATCAGTCATCACACCATAAGTAGCTTTTCCAAACAGAGCACTTGGTGCAGAGCTGGGCCTCCTGGGGTCCCTTACCTGCAAGTGGGCCCTCCCTCACCTGAAGGCAGAGCTGCCCTCTCCCCTCCACTTGACTAAGTTACCAGGTTACATGTACCCACCTCCTCCTTCCATCTGAGGGTCAAGGGCAGGAGATCTGAGGGGCCAGTTCATGATAAGAAGTCTTCTCCTCACCTCCGCCTTTTTTAGCTGCCATATATGGACCCTGCAACCCCCACCACCATCAAGGGCTGGCTTTTCCCCCAACTACATCCTGAAACAGAAATCAGTGCCTTCAAAAATTAATTCAATCTTCAAACAAACCAACTTCTGGACTTCCAAACTGTTCTGAGACTCTTGGAGCGTTCTTTTGCCTCACTTAGAAAAAAAATTATTTTGATTTCTCCTCTTTCGGTATTAGTTTATGCAATTCCTGTTCAAACTGAAGCTTAACGTAGCTATAATTTTCAGAGTTTTTAAAATGGTATGAATATATGTGTGTTTTTGTATACCTACATGTACATAATATTTCTTTTCTATTTCACCCTTTAGAGAGTATAAAGACTGTACTCATTTTAAATTATCAATCCTTTATATCAACAATAATATGGGTAGTTTATGTGTATCATCAATAGAAGATAGTTTTCACTATAAATGTTTTTGTTTGCCCAATGCTGTACTGTAATTAAAAGACAAATATAAAGGTTGATTTTTACCTATTTAATATTGATTAGTTTAAATAATAGATAGGAATTAATATGAATTATTTGCTTCAAAACATACCCTTCCAACATGCCTAGAAACTGTTCACTTACACTGTTAGTATATGTAACAAAACTTTATCCATGAAGTGAAACTGCAAAGGGGAACTTTTGTCCAGACCCAGTTCAAATGGCCACAATTTCCAAAACATTGTATGAGAATTAAATAAAATTATAATAACAGATCCTGTTTTAAATAATTTAATCTTATAAAAATTCTTTTACTATTAAAAACAAATCATAAGGAATTTATACATCAACTCAAACTGATTTCTTTAATTAATTTTAAGACCGTAGACAAATATTAAACTGATTAATTAATAAATAATCTTTGAGTGTCTGGATAATTGGTAAATAAGAACAAGACTGAAGACTGGTCACTTAATATAATTTTAATTTACCCTATATCTTTAGTTGGCTATAGATTAACAGGGTGTGCAAATGACTTTTATGATTATATATATATTTATTTTGTTACCTTAAATTTGTTAAAATTTGTTAAAATTAAAAAAATAGTACTCTAGTTTTCTCATATGTTTGCAAAAAAGTGGTTACTATGGTTAAATATAAATAGTTGACTATACCAAGTATAATTATTACAGAGAAATATGAATACAAGATAATTGATATGACTTGGTTGCTGAATAAAATATTACAGTTTATTAAGATAATAAATACAATATAATATATACATTGTTTTTAATATAGCATAGGTTAATTTTATTTAAAAATGAAATGTAGTATTTATTAAAAAGACAAATGTACTATCTACTTCTATATTTATATTTCTGTATATATGTAAATATAAATATGAAAGGTTATTAATAATCCTTCACTGCAAATTGTTACATGAATAAGATATAAAATAACTAAAATTAGAGGAGGGTTTTTTTTCTGTAAAACTGATGTTTATTCTGTGCTCAGAAAATAGAGACTACTTTTACCATCAAAATATTCTGTTAACTCTCTGTGATTTTAACATATTCTTCAATCTTTTTTAATGATTTTTTTAATCATTTTGATAAAAAAAAAAGCCCTTTTGAAAACATTATACTTCAATACTTTTGGTTTACATCTTGTCATCTCTGGGAACTATTCTTGATTTTCCCTTTCCCAATTTCCTGAATTTAGAATGATAAAAGTATTACAATGATTTTTATCCCTAAGCTATATTTGAGTTTGCAAAAAAGTATGGAATAATTAATAATTAAGTCTATTTATCATTCTCCAAAATTTAATTAATTCAGAACCATTATGAGAGTTCTTTTGCTTACCAAACTTAGCTTTAAAAAAAATCTTTGTCATAAAAAAGAAAGTTCATCTTCAAGATTATTTCCATGTCAAATATGTTACTATAAATATGTTCAATGAGCATGCAATCTTCAAGACAAAAGAAGCATATTCATGTTTAAGTACAATGACTGGTATGATAACTATCTAAAAATAGATTTGATTCCAGGATTCTAGATTTAAATACTCTTGTCAACCAGAGACAATTACAATACATCTTACGAAATAAATTAAAGACTCTGGAGATATGCTCATTGTTTTTATAGTTTCTTTCTCCTTCACCTGTCACTATCCATAGAGGAGAACCCCACAAATGCTTAACCTTTGTTAAGGAACTTTTTGTATTATGTGCCTACCATCTTAAGACTCCCCTGGATAACCCTGATGTTCCAGTTTGCTAAAGCTGCTGGAATACAATATACCAGAAATGGATTGGCTTTTATAAAGGGGATTTATTAGGTTACAAATTTACAGTTCTAAGGCCGTAAGTGTCTAAACTAAGGCATCAACAAGAGGTTACCTTCACTGAAGAAAGGCCAATGGCATCCGGAACACCTCTGTCAGCTGGGAAGGCAAGTGGCTTGCGTCTGCTGGTCCTTTGCTCCTGGGTTGCATTGCTTTCAGCTTCTGATTCCAGTAGCCTTCTCTTTAAGCATCTGTGGGTTCTCACTTATCTTCTCCAGGGCAAACTCTGGGCTTCATCTCTTAGTTTAGCATCTCCAAACATCTTTCTGTCTACTTCTCCAAGCGTCTAGGTATGTGTTGGCTCTGAGCTCATTCTCTCTCCCTGAGCTCTCTTAAGGACTCCAGTAAACTAATTAAGACCCACCTTGAATGGCTAGGGTCACATCTCCATGGAAACAATCAAATGAAAGGCCCCACCCACAATAGGTCTGCCCCACAAGAGTGGGTTAAAAGACCATAGTCTTTATAGTGGGAAGCAAGCTTCTCTTGCTCACTAACTCTGCTGCTCTGGAAGATTCATGCATGGATTGGTAAGTTATCTCTGAAGAAACCATGACCAGGTGGGCATGAGCCACTACCACACATAACAAGAGACCCTTGCCGGCAACATCATGGGAGGACATCAAGATGGGGTCCTTTAAGGGCACAAGCCAAAGCCTACCAAAGGATAAACAGCTTGAAGCCAACTGACCCTTAAAAATGATGCACCCCAGACAAAACACAAAAAGAACAAAAAAAGGAGTAAATGAAGATGTGAATGGATTCACAGAATACCTGACAGAACTCACAGATGGCTCAAAATGGGGAGATGATAACAACAGATAGCCAGAAAGCAAGGGAAGAAATTGCAATTGCTTTAACAACAACAACAACAACCAAAAAAAAAAAAGACGGTCTTTGGAAGGTAGAAGATTAAAAAGAAAAGCAGCAAAGAAAAATGCAATGGTATGTTTCCATTTTAGAAAACCTGGCCATGGGATTGCAGATTGTCCGGCTGCCCTTGAGAAGCAAGATACGGGCACTGGAATATGTTATTGGTGTGGTTTCACAGAGCATGAAATAACCAAGTGCAAGGCTAAAGTAGACCCAGCTCTTGGTGAATTTCCTTTTGCAAAATGACTTGTTTGTGGGGAAATGAGACACTTGTCCAGATCTTGTCCAGATAACTCCAAAGAATTCTGTGCTGGTGGTGGTTGCTGCAGACTTTGTGGCTCAGTGGAACATTTTACAATTGCCTGAGAGTCAGAATTCAGATTGAATGGTCACAGTTGGTCACTGGGCAGCGGGAATGAATGCAGACTATGAAGAAATTTTGGATGTTCCTAAACCACAGAAGTCCAAAACAAAGATACCCAAAGTTGTTAATTTTTTGATAATACTAGTTGTATGGTTAATTACCACCTCATTGCTACATTCTGAATTGGACCTACTTCCCAAGATGGAGCTAAGCTCCCTCAAAAACATTTCCTGAGTTTTGTCCTTTAAGGAGTACTTCCAGCACGTTTGGAGAAAATCACTGAAGAAAAGTATAAGATGTTTAAACTGGATCCTCTAAGAGAACATATTTTAACAGGCAGAACTTATGTATAACTAGTGGTTATGTACCTGATTATAACAATCAACTTTTCTTAAAAACATAGGAAATTATGCTTTAGTTACCCTAACAAAGGGTAACTGCTTTACATTTGGAAATGAACGTAGTTATATTGCTTTCTCGTTTCAAAGTATCAATTTATTATTACAATAGAAACTTACTTATAAATTGCCACAAAATTTGCTGTATTCTAAAAATCTTGAATAAAACTCACTTGCTATTTGTTTAAAAAAAAAAAACATAGTCTTTTATGGAGTACATAACAGATTCAAACCAGCACAAATGGACAACAAATTTATGCATTCTTAGATGCTTTGCTGGTACTCTAGGAGGTACCCATAATAAAAGTAGAGTTTTAGCAAAATGCTTCACAATATTCCCACTATTACAAAGGTAAATTGGCCATAATCTTGAACCAATATTATTGGAATAATTTTAAGGCATTTACCAAGAATGTTTCCAATGTATGTCCTACCTGTGAATGACACAATGCAGGCAAAACCATAAAAGTAGGACATGGAAAGGAATAAAAGTCTCAAGACCTCTTTTGTATCTCCAAATAAGAGTTTATACAAATGCCCTTAGAAATGGGCTTCACTGTGACCTGATTATGGCATGCTTTTTCTCAGGATGGGTTGAGGATTTTGTCAGAGAACTAAAGCCTAAAAGTAGCAAAAAAAAAAAAAAAAAAAAAAAAAAAAAGTTGCTTGTTTTTATATTCCCAATTTGTGGAATCCCAACTTAGTCAGAGAACTGGAACATCTGTGATTAGACTAAAAGAAAAAGGCATGACCTGGATCTCTAGAACATTCCTACCTGGACTTTGAGACACATTTTCACGGCCTGGATTTAGTCATCAAGCCCCCTGACTTTACCATCTATTACAGAGACTAACAATCATTTTGCTTTTCATAATTGCCCATATCACAGTTGGCCAGTGCATCTTGTACAGTCTAAAATGCACAACCATTGTCATGTCAGATAACTCAATAACTCATTGTGTAATAAAAGGATTCCTCTCTTTCCCTCACAACCCAAATGCAATCCATCAGCAAGTCCTATTAACTCTACCGCCAAAATAAATCCCAGATCTGACCACTTTTCATCGTCTCCACTGCTCAAACCAAGCCCAGCTATCAGCTGTCACCTGTACTATTGTGACAGCCTCCGATGAATCTCCCACCCTCCATTCTGGCCCTTCATTCCCCTTCCACTGTCCATTCATCTCATAACAGCTAGAGTGAGCTTTACAAATAGGAAATATATATATGTACCCGCAACGTCAAGTTTATGAAAAGATGTTCAAGCTCAACAAGGAACAAAACATTTTCAAATTAAAATACCACATTGCTCAATGCAGTGTTTGGCATATAAGAAAAACAATTTGGCAAAGATTTGGCAGATTGGCAAATATTTTTAAATAAAAATTCACAGTATTGGCAAGGGCTCATGGAAACAATACTCTATATACTCTGGAGAAATTGTGAATTTTATCGGAAAATTTTTCTCAAATGTCTTCAAATCATTCATAAACTTTGAACGAGTACTTTTCATGTTTAAATTTTTAACTTAACGATTTAATTAAGGATGTGCACAAAGTTGTAGCTTCTGCATCTTCTATGCAACAGGATGAGACCTTCGGAAATTAGTTGGTCTCTTGGTTTGTTCATTTGTTTGTTTGGTCTACAGCTCCAGCTTGGGTCAGAAGGTTAAGAAAAGAGATTTTTGTTATGTCACACAAGGAGGGTTTGCCTAAGGAAGTCCAGTGTTTCACAGCCTTGACTACATTTAAAACCTTTCAGGGAGTATTTTAAAAACCCATTGCCCAGGCACTATTCCCAGAGATTTTGCTTTCTTTGCTCTGGGGTAAGGCCCAGCCAGGATCCTTTGAAAGTTCCCAGGGAAGTTCTCAGAGTAGTAAGGTGAGAAGGATTGGCCTAGGGTTTCCTCACCCCAGGGGGAAGGGGACTTCTCCACACTGCAGTTTTCTGAGGGGGGGCAGAGACAGCACCCCAAGTAACCAAACCTGCAAGGGGTCTGGCTGCATAGGAACTACAGAAGGCTGGCTCCACAGCCCCCTGATTGAGGGTAGCAACCAGGGTTCCTGGAACTGAGCCAGCAGCCATTAGCAGAAAGCCCCATGCACTCTTTATATAACCAAACCCTTCTCCATAAAGTGATACTATAAAGGGGAACTTTTTTCAAACTTAGTCCAAATTTTCACAATATCCAAAACCTAGTATCTAAATTAATTAGATTTTCTATGAAGGTTTTACAATATTGCCTGTCACATGGTTAAGTGTTCAATAAATGCCTCACTTTCCTCTTCTGAAGAGTAGTCTCCTTGGAAAGGTAAAATGAGATTCCTTGCAAAGCCCCTTATCCATTTTAGCTGATAAATATTTTTGGCTAGAATTCTTAAAAGATAAAATGTATGAAATTAGACTATACAATTTTCTTTCTCTCCTTTCCTTGCCCTCTTCTACCACTCACCGTATTCTGCCTTGCATTCGTTTTACAGCCTGAGTTCACCTACAGAGATGCAAGGCAGAGGCCTTTGTACACCCCTGCAGATACTGCTGGATAAATGAGAGGATGGGGCCCCCCAGACTAAGCTCCTCCTTTTGCTTTCTCTGCCCACTCCCACCACTAGCCCTCTTCCCCAAGGATGCATCAGGGTCAAGTGCAAGTACAGGGTGAATCTTTGATGGACGGAACATAAATATTCCTGAATTAGATGTGTCCTCTGCCACTGAGGCACAGAGGTGCATTTTTGGATGGCCAGCAGGTTCTGGGTTAAACTTTCCTTGCCATCAGATGGTCACAGCTAAGCTCAGATGCAACCAAGGCAAAAAGGCTGTTGGGCCTGCTTAGGTGTTCTGCCTAATGTCAAAAAGAGTCTTCCTTTTACTTAAGTCCATCTATCTCGGCAAGGGTAGGAGTGGTTGATCCTCTCTGGTTCCCAAATATCAATGTTTTGACTAGAAAAACAACTAATTTATATTCAGTAGACCAGGCATTTTAATACTGGTTTAACCTTGTATGTTCAAGAATGAATTTTTTTAGGTTATAAAACTTCGTCATAGACTAGAAAGGGTCTTTTTTTGTTGTTTCTGGGGCATGGTTGGGGGATAGTATATTTGTTTCCTATTGCTGCTATAACAAATGACCAAAAACTTAGTGGCTTAGAACAAATTATATCTGGAGGCCAGAAGCCCAAAATGAATCTTACAGAGCTAAAATCGAGGTATTGGTAGGGCTGCATTCATTCTGGAAGTTCTAAAGGAAAATCTGTTTCCTTGCCTTTTCCAAATCCAAGGCGCCACCTGCATCCCTTGGCTCATGGTCCCTGCCTCCATCTTCAAAGTCAGCAGCTGAGCATCTCCAAATTTCTGACTCTGACATCTTCTCCTGCCTCCCTCTTCCATTTTAAAGCACCCTTGTGATTACATGGGCTCTACCCACATATTCCAGTATCATCTCCCCATCTCAAGGTCAGCCAATTAGCAAACTCAATTCCGTCTTCACAGAACATAACATATCCACAGGCTCTGGGGATTAGGATGTGTATATCTTTAGATGGCCCTTATTCTGCCTACCACCAGGCATATGCCAAATTTTGATCTTGCTTGTAGAAAATGATGGTCTTACTTACCTGATGATGTCCCTACCTACTGAAGATAGATGGGTCTTCAAACTTCAAAAGAAGGCTTGAGGCTGTGGCCTCAGGTTGCAGACAAGGAGCAAGACTCTTGGCACATTCAGGGAACCTTCATGGTGACCACAGTAGAGGTGGTTGGAAGTCAGGGTTGCTTTTAATTTTTAAAATCCAAATATTCAGGCAACTAAGATGTGTCTGACCAGAGCCCAGGTGGGTATTTAACTAGGTCTTAGGATTCCAATCGAAGTAATCAGGGTGGGGGGTAGCCAGAATTAGAGTTCTTAGGCCATCTTCGAGTCAAAAGTTGGGGAAACAAACTTCAAACACAATATCCATCCAGCAAAAACAAGGCTGCCATTGTGAGACCAAGCCAAAGGCTTTGATACAACTGGAATTTGGGATAGCAAAATTGAGCCCATTGAGCTAGAGGCCATCCGTGTGCCCATGTGCCAATGGTCTGGGGCAGGTCAGCCTGGCTTAAAGGTATAGGGTTTGGCTAGCATCATTTTTCTCAGAGGTGAAATTAAAACCATATCACTGTTTTGATTTATTTTTGCTTTATCCCAGAAACTGAAGAATCTCAGCAGTTAGAAGTTGAAACTTGGGCCCCATTCACATTAGTAATCTAATGTGGAAGTGGCATTGGAGGTACTGACTGGGCTCCCCTCCCCACCCCCGAACACCCCAGCATTCTTTTTTTTTTCCTCATTAATAATTTTATGTTGATTACATGTTGAAATTATAATATCCAAATATGTTGGATTAAATAAAATATATTAAAAGCTTCTGTTCCTTTTTCCTTTTTTAATGTGGCTACTAGAAAATTTTAAATTATCTATGTGGCTTGCATTATATATATTTTTTTATTAAATTCAGTTTTATTGAAATATATTCACATACCATACAATCATCCATGATGTACAATCAACTGTTCATAATGCCATCATATAGTTATGCATGCATCACCCCAATCTAGTTTTGAACATTTTCCTTATATCAGAAAAAAATCAGAATAAGAATAAAAAATAAAAGTAAAAAAGAACACCCAAATCATTCCCCCCATCCCAACCTATTTTTCATTTAGGTTTTGTCCCCATTTTTCTACTCATCCATCCATATGCTAGATAAAGGGAGTGTGAGCCACAAGGTTTTCACAATCACACTGTCACCCTTATAAGCTACATTGTTATACAATCGTCTTCAAGAGTCAAGGCTACCGGGTTGGAGTTTGAGAGTTTCAGGTATTTACTTCTTGCTATTCCAATGCATTAAAACCTAAAAAGTGTTATCTATATAGTGCATAAGAATGCCCAACAGAGTTACCTCTAGACTCCATTTGGAATCTCTCAGCCACTGAAACTTTATTTCATTTCACTTTGTATCCCCCTTTTAGTCAAGAACAGTCCCAGGACGCCGGGTCCAGATTCATCCCCAGGAGTTATCATATCCCACCCCAGCATTCTTGCAGGTTGTTTATGTGGAGTGCTTACAAACCAAAGGCAAAGAAATGGTAACTAACCTGGCATCTTATCCTCTTAATGCACAACATTCACACCTTTCCAAAGAACTTTGTATTCAGCTGATTCCCCTTCCCTCCAGGTATCAGTATTCACTTTATTCCCTGCAATAATGGAATGACATTGGAAATACTATCAGAGAGATACACAAAAATCTCTGATCTATTCTGCTGTGGCTCAGAAAAACGAGCTCCTGCATTCAGCCTTCTGACTAAGGGTGCCTCTTAGATTTGAATGAGTAAAGGGGGAAAATAAACTACAGCCAAGTTCCCATACTAAAATGTCATCTAAGTACATAACCTTTTTTATTAATTCCACAAAAACCTCTAACAGTAAATCATATTCTAAAAATATCCAAAGGGAAGGGAATATAGAATGGAAGGAAAACAAACAAAAGGAAAAAAGATTATTGCACACTAGATATGAGCCAGGATGTATTTTACCATATTCTCCCACACATCTCTGAAAATAATCCTGTGAAACAGTCATTATTCTACCCATTCCAACTGAGAGCATGAGGCTCAGAGTATAAATGACTTGCCCAAGGTAATTTTCAAATCACGTATCTACAGGCTTAAGAATCCTTTATACATTTTAGCTAGTAAATGGTAAGACTAAAATTCACACTTAGTTCTCTCTGAGCCCTGATATCTTACTACATGATACCTCAAAATATTTTCATGATGTTATTTTTCCAATCAGATTCCACAGAAAATTTCTGAATATCCTCAATGATGGCTCCAGTGCAAATACAAGAGACATGTCAAAATTACTGGTGGAATTCTAGAAGGGAAGGGATGAGTGGCTCTAAAGGGAAATGTTGTTCTAAGGAGCACTGGGAGATTAGAGTCCTATTGGGAGAAGGAGAAAGGGAAGTGCAAGAGACTGGAGGCATGGATGGACGATTGAACTTGTTCCTGAATTAGATGATGTATTAGGGACTAAAGTAAAAGGATCATTTCTTCTGATACCCCAATCCAAATCCTGGAAATTTATCCTAAGAATTAATTCAGCATATGACATATAAACACAAAAATGTTCATTTCAACACATATTTACAAAGACTTGGAAACACCATGCAAGTCCAACAGTATGGAAATTAATTAGCAAATTTTTATATATCTATATCATGCCACATAACATAGATATGTAGTTTTTAAAGTATTCAAATATAAAAAAATGTTTGTAAGATTTAATTTTAAAATAGGAAAACAGAGAAGCTGGGAAAATATATTTATAACTCATATGTGAAAGACAGCATCTTGGGCTATTGGGAAGGATAGACTTCTGCAACTGTAAATCAGTCCCCATCCAGCTGCCGCAACACAAAATACACCTCTTGCAGCCCTTGGGTTTTCTCCTGGAAGCTTGCTCCCAGCTTTCCTGCCACTTCCAGCTGTAAGCACAACCAGCCACCCCCTCTCTCCTCCAAGCCACCAAACCTCAATCCCCTGCCCTCCCCACCTTAGGAAATGACACCACCGTCCACTTGCTTGCTCAGCCCCAAAACTAGAGTCATCCTTGATTCCCCTCTTTGCCTCACAGCCCACATGTAATCCACCAGCAAATTCTATTAGTTCTTACCTTCAAAATACATGGCAAATCTGACTACTTCTCATCATCTCCACTGCTCAAACCAACCCTGGATGCCCACCAGTCGCTGCCACCTGTGCTACCAAGGCTATCTGGCCATTCTGGGCCCCTTCCCATTCCCCTCCCACTGTCCATCCATCTCACCACAGCCAGAATGAGCTTTACAAATAGGAAATATATGAAAAGATGTTCAATCTCAACAAGGAACTAAACATTTTCAAATAAAAGTTACACTGTTCAGTGCAGTGCTTGGCACATAGCAAACACTCAGATATTTATTGAACACACAAGAAAACCATTTGCAATCTACCAAATTGGCAAAGATTTAAAAATGAAAATTCCCAGAATTGACATGTCTCAAATAACAGCACTCTATTCACATTTCTAGCAAAATTGTGAATTTTATTGGAAAATGTCTCAAAAGTCTCAAAAATATCCACATGCTCTGAACCAGTCATTTCATGTTTAAAATTTTACCTTAATGATTTAATGAAGGATGTGAACAGAAATGTAGCTTCTGGATCTTTCTGCAACAGGGTGAAAATGGAGAAATTCTTTTCTTGGTTCGTTCATTTGGTTTTTTTGTTTTTTTGTTTTTTTTTTTTCTTGCTGCTCTGCAGTAGTCTGGGAGAAGTAGAAGGATTTTTGTCTTATTCCCCCCAGGAGAGCTTTGCCAGGCCATTGTCCTAGAACAGTGTCTCTCAACTCTGGCTGTATTTAAAATCATCTAGAAAGTTTTCAAATCTACCAATCTCCTAGGCTCCATCCCCAATGATTCAGATGCCATTTGGTCAGGAGTAGGACTTGGGAAGGGTATTTTTAAAGCCTCCTGGAGATTCTCACAAGCCACCAGCCTCAAAGGAAGGGCCTTCTCCGCATTCAAGTTTCCTGAGAGGAGCAGAGATGAGTTACCCCATAGGTGGCCAAACCTCAGATGACATGTTTGCTTGGAGCCCAAGGAGGCTGGAACCCAAGAGCCCTGAACTGAGAGCAGTGGCGAGGCTTCCTGTGGCCAGACCATCAGTCAACAGGGAATATCCCTGCAAAGAATCTTTGAGCTTACTCAGACAACCATGCCCAGAAATAGGACCAGAATCTGGGCTCCACCCCAAGGTGCAGATGGTGCTCAGAAAAGTCTGATGACCCCAAGTCTCTCCTGGCCATCTTCTTGGGCTCTTAAGATCCAGGGTCTTAGTTTAATCTGAAGAAAACTGTTGGAGCCATAAAAATTCACCCATTCACTCAGCAAGTATTTACTGAGCATCTACTACATACCAGGCGCTATTCTAGGCACCAGGGATACATCAGTGAATAAAAGGAAGATCTCTGCTGTGTGTTAGCAGGAGGAGCCACAGATTAAACAATAAACATAAAAGGTTAGTAAACTATATGGTATGCCAGATGGTAAGGAGGGATAGGGGGAAATAGAGCAGCACCAGGAATGGGGAAATATGGGGAGGGGAGAGCAGGGTGATCACGGTAGGCCTCATGAAGAGGATGTGTTTTGGGTCAAGACTGAAGGCAGATAGAGGAGAACTTCAAAAGTCTACCTAGGGGACAGGACTCCCAGGGATGAATCTGGACCCAGCATCATGAGACTGAGATAGCCTTCTTTTTTTTTTTTTTTTTTTTTATTAAATTCAGTTTTATAGAAATACATTCATTCACACACCATACAATCACCCATGATATACAATCCACTGTCCACAGTATGATAACATAGTTATGCGTTCATCACCACAATCTTATCTCTGAACATTTTCCTTACATCAGAAAGAACCAGAACAAGAATAAAAAATAAAAGTGAAAAAAGAACACCCAAATCATCCCCCCATCCCACCCCATTTGTCCTTTATGAGATAGCCTTCTTGATCGAAAGGGGGAAAAGAAATGAAACAAAATAAAGTTTCAGTGGCTGACATTTCAAATGGAGTCGATAGGTCTTTCTGGAGGTTATTCTTATGCATTATATACATATCCCCTTTTAGTTTCTGGTGTATTAGAATAACAAGAAGAATATACCTGAATCCACTGAGCTGTAATCCAGTAGCCTTGATTCTTGATGATAATTGTATAACTGTATAGCTTTTATTGTGTGATTGTGTGATTGTAAAAACCTTGTGATTGACACTCCCTTTATTCAGTGTAAGGGCAGATGAGTAATAAAATAAAGACAAAAAATATAAATAATGGGGGGATAAGGGGTATGGAATGTTTAAGGTATTCTTTTTTATTTTTTTCTTTATTTTGGAGAAATGACAATGTTCTAAAATTGATTGTGGCTATGAATTACAAACTATACATTACTGTGAGCCATTGATTGTATACTTTGGATGGATTACATGGTGTGTGAATACATCTCAATAAAATTGCATTAAAAAAAAGTCTATCTAGGGAAAGAACATTCCAAACTGAGGGAAGAACGAGAGGGACTATCCTGAGGTAGGAGCCCAGCAGAAGTATTTGGGAAACGAGAACAGGATGGCTCGAGAGGAGTGACTGAGGGAAAATGTAATAGGAGAGGAAGGCAGAGAGGGCCTTACAGGGATTTTGACTTTTACTGTGAGTGAAAATGGGGAGCCACTACAGGATGTTGAGCAGAGGAACATGACCTAAGGTATATTTCAAGTGAATCACTAGCTGATATGTTAAGAATAATACTACTGGTTTAGTAGAAGCAGGAAAATCTGTTAGGAAGTCATTGAAGTAGCCCAGGGGAGAGATGACAGTGACTTAGACCAGGCCAGTAGCAGTGGAGTTGTTGAAAAGTGGGCAGATTTGGAGCATAAAGTCAGAATGATACTGTGTCAAGAAGTGTCAAGAAGGGTGAGAGATAAAGGCAGGATTCACGATCGACTTCAAGGTTTTTTGAGTTTCATGACTGATGTTGGGATTCTCTCCATTTATAAATCTTTAATAAAGAAAAGGATGTCTTGCACAAACCAAATATTCCGCAGCAACCCTTCCCTGCTCGATTTGGGGCACTTCATTAAGGATGGCTGAGAGTCTCTGTGCACCCCATGCCAGCACTGTGGACTCACTACAGCCCCCAGTAGTGAGGCCAGATGACTCTGAGGCCAAAGCCAGGACCCCATTTGAGAACCAGTATGGGCGATGGGAAGGATTGCACGGGCATAGAGATAAAGGAAGAAAAGTGCCACAGTACACTGTTGTTTCCAAAGAAGGAACAAGAGAAAAAAAACAGTCATTGCTGCATACCAGAATGCTAAAATTCTTAGCAGTTATGAGGCAAGAAGCCACAATTTACTAGAAGCTGAATAAAAAAAGGTCAGAGTGGAACCATCTTGAGACTCAATCATAAACACCAGTTTCCCTTCCCATACCCTCAAATGTGCCTGTTTGATATGAAAACAAATGCTCTCAATTTGGCTATGAGCTAAGCTGAGAGAAGAAGCATTTCCTTCTGCCCAGGACCCTGCTTTGTTGTCCCCACTCCTTGTGCTTCCTCACGACCAGGGCCCTGGGGTCAAACTCAGGGGTGAGATTTTCCATCCACACCCCAGCCTGAAGGAAGCCGTGTTGAAAGCAAAGTATTTGATTTCAAGAGAGGAAAGTCTTTTCTCAAGGCCTAAACATTTAGCTATAAATGTGTAAACGGTGGCGTGGAATTCTGGCTGTGGTATGTGTCAAGCTAAGAAAACAACATGCCATCTCACTACTCTGTGTAACACAGAGGTACAGAGAGGCTGAGATAGAGAAACAGATAAATGTGTTGTTAATTATCATAGCAAAATAAGGGAGCCGCTGGGAGAATGTGTTGACTCCTGAAAATTAGAGCCACCACTGCATAAAAATCACTAAATTTAAGCAGTGGTTATAAAATTTTGCCCCTGGAAATGTATAAAGATATGGAAATATCCTGTTTTTCTATGAAACAAGTTTCTGGATAATGTATAAAGCAGATTTTTTTTAAATAAAATCATATTAGGCATACCCCTATAGTTTATTTCTTTTCTATAGCACTCATCACCTTCTACCTTGGAATATAATTTACTTGTTTGTTGCATTTATCACTTATTGACTATTTCCCTCCTACTCCAATGTGTAGTTCTTTGAGGGCCAGGATCTTGGTGCATGTTGGATGCTGCTGCTGCTATGGTTGCTGGCCGAGATCACAGCTAACAACCCCAGATGTTCCTGACTCCACATCTGGAGCTCCTTCTACGGTCCAGCTCCACTGCTGCAGGCCTAGGGTGCTAAATGCCAGGGAAGAGGTTCTTTTGCCAACCCCTCCCCCAGGACCAACATTCCTGGTTGGTATGATGTTCCCTGCACAGAAAAAGCCTGATTTACTGTATTAACCTTAAAATTTCTCAACAGCTAATACTTATTGAGCACTTAACATGTGTCAGGGACTGACCTGGTGCTGGTACAAACACAGGCAAAATAGACAAAAATTCCTGCATTAATGCAAATCTGAATTTGTTCAACTAACATTTCTTAAGTGCCCATAGAAAATGATCCTCTATGCAATGGCCCTCTATAAATTTATCCTTAGATCTCTATGTTTAGAATCAATCCTATCTTGAAATCTCAACCTGACATCAATTTCTGATGCTTGTCTTTAAGCTAAGCAGGCCATAGGGTCTATGATACTCCAGGTCTCCAGGGATTTTATAAAAGCATCTTGCCTTACCCTTACAGTAAGTAAACAGGTGCTCACCTCCCATAGGGCACTGGAGAAAAGGATCATTGGGTACAAAACGTCACAGGTTGCACAAATCCTCTTGTCATTTCACAAGACTCCTCATACTCCTGAAGTAACCAAAAAGCCAAATTGAATTGTTATTGAAATCTGGAATAAACCCCTTAATCCCTTCAGAAATCTCTGTCAATCTGCTTCCATATGACTATCCTGGACCATGATCCACCCATATGGAGACTCTTGTCCAGGCAAACCTTTGGAGGTTTTTAGTTGGAGTATAATTTATGTGCCAACTCATAATATTTATCTTGAAAATATTAGAAAAGTCAATATAATGAAAAGCTTTCCCCTGTTTCTTTCTTGAAATTCTTCAGCTTAACCCAATTTCCTAAGTCACTTAGAGGCCTTTAAACAAAATGAAACCCTAATGATGCTTCTGCCATGAATAATTAATTGTTCAAGTACAATCTCCTCAACAAAATCTATTCTCATTAGATTAGAGGTCCCCTCAAGATACGTGAGTTTATTATAGACATTTTTACATCCTTCTTCTACCTTTCTTTCTTTATGTATCTCATCTGTGCCTGCAATCTGAGATTCCATCACCCTGATGGCCTACCAAAGAGAAATAGTTGTAAGCTAATAAAAAACCTTTGAGGAGTGGTAAAATGTCTTCCTTCTTTATTTAAAAGTAACATGGCTGCTTAACCGAAGAGAGTAAACTTGAAATTGAACTTACCAAGTTAAGGCAGGGTGGTTTGGTCTGCCACTGGGAAAAAGGGAGAGTTTGGGGAAGATTTGCCTAGGTACATTCTCAGAAACTGACTTCTTTATCCCTCAGTCTTCTCTCTTCTTGAGAAAGTCCCATTGATTGGACAGCCCTGGAAGTAAGGAACATTATAACACTAGACCTTCCCATGATTTCTTTTGAGATGCTGAAATTCAAGGTCATAGACACATGGGGAGAAACCTTAGAGTCACCTCCTACTCATTTGACAAACGAGGGTGCTGGACACTGCCATCTGCTACAGTTATAGCCACTGGACCATGACGAACCTTGTACTGATCCCTTCACAACCCTTCCCTCTTCATTCTTCCCCTCCTCCATCCTCACACACAAGTGCACTCAATTGTTCCAGCTGTGTTGCTGAATTGACTCAAATTTATTAAATCTGTGTTTGAGTTTAAAAACTAATCTAGAAGAAGAAAAGGATTTCATACATAACTTCAAACACAAGTTTTCTGTTTTTCTACTAAATATAAAATATTTTCTATTGGATTATGCCTATATTATTGTTGGGTTTTAAAAATCATGGTCCAAAGAACAGTTAGGTATGGGATGGACTTGGCAGATGTCAAACACAGAACTTTTGGCTTCATAGTTTTCTATATAACTATAATCACCCAGCAATCACAATTTTGTATGCTGTTCTTTTTCATCTAGACTTTCAGATGCATAATTGAGTTTTTAATATGACATTTACTACTATCATTTAGAAAAGCTGTGTGACATTCCATTGAGTGTATATGCTCTAGTTTACCAAACCATGCCCCCTTTCCCCCACATTTTTCTCTACTATTAATAATGCTGCAGTGAGCCATCTTTCTGCATAAAACTTTTTCAATATTTAGAATTCCTTCCTTAGGTTCAACTCTTAGAAGTGGAACTATTGAGTCAAAGAATAATATTTAGGCCCTTGATACATATTGCAAAATAGTTTTCCAAAAACATTGTTCCAATTTATATTCCCACATATACCATTAGCTGGGCCAAGGTGAAGAAAGCCAATTAATCTTTAATTTAAAGAGGTAATGTACAGAAGAGGGTAACTTTAAATGTACTTTGTGAAAGGTATTGTGCACACATAAAAGTATATAAAATATATGTATAGCTCAATGAATAATAAAATTAACACCCAGGCACCCATTATCCAGTTTAATAGAATATTACAAATACCTCAGAAGCCCTCTGTGTGCCTGGATTAGTATGTTATAGAAGCTACAGACAGATCTCAAAATCTCAGTAGCTTAACACACACACACACAAAATTTATATCTCACTCACATCATAGTCCATGCACAATAAGGCGCTCTTCTTGAAACCTCCAACAATAATTTAAGAATTTGTGTTGTTTCCATCTTATAACTCCATAAGCTTGATGATTTTTTTGCTTCTAGCCAAGTAGGAGAAATAAGAGAGAAAGCTTGGAGAACTTGCATCTCCTTCTTTTTCATTGATTGAATACCCATACATATACACACTTACGTAATGGGGGAGAAGAGACAAATCTGTGCAGAATCCCAAATAATTTATGTAGATACTTTGCCCTCCAGGAGGTGAAGTGTAACTCCCCACTCTGTAAGTGTGGGCTCTGCATAGTGACTTTCTTCCAAAGAGTGGGAAAGGGTGTTAAAAACAATAACTTCACAGTGGAGAGACTTGACAAACACTATCTTCTCAGCCACATCATCAAGGTCAACTCAGCAGTGATAACTGATGTTGATAAGCATGTACTTTTGACACAGAATAATGAAAATGACACACTTTACCTCTGTGGCCTTCCCCCCCAAAATCCATAACCCCAGTCTAACCACGAGAAAAACATCAGACAAATCTCAATGGAGAGACATTCTGCAAATACCTGAGCAGTAGTTCTCAAAATTATCAAGATCATTGTGTTAGTTTGAAGCATTGTGTACCCCAGAAATGACCATGTTCTTTTAACCCATTCCATTGGGTGCAGACCTATTGTGGGTGGGACCTTTTGGTTAGGTTATTTCAATTGGGATGTGGCCCACCCCATTCAGGGTGGGTCTTAATCCTCTGACTGGAGTCCTTTAAGAGACGAACCCAAGAGAACTCATAGAGAAAAGCCCCAGAGAAGCTAAGAAAGGATCCACAGAAGCTCAAAGAGGAGGCCACTGGAACCAGAAGCCAAAAGCAATGAAACCCAGAAGGAAAGGAACAGCTGATGCCACCATGTGCCTTCCCATGTGGCAGAGGAATCCTGGATGCAGCAGCCTTTCTTTAGAGAAGGTATCATCCTATTGATGCCTTAATTGGGACATTTTAAAGGCCTTAGAACTGTAAATTTGTGAGCTAATAAATCCCCATTGTAAAAGCCAACCCATTTTTGGTATATTGCGTTCTGGCAGTTTAGCAAACTTAAACAGTCACCACAACAAGGAAACTCAGAGAAACTGTCACAGCCAAGAGGGGCCTGTGGAGACATGACAACTAAATGTAATGTGGTATCCCAAGTGGGATCCTGGAACAGAAAAAGAACTCTAGTTTCCTAGGGCTGTCATAGCAAGGTACCACAAATTCAGTGGCTTAAAAAAAACCCAGAAATTTATTCTCTCACATTTCTGGAAACTAGAAGTCCAAAATCAAGGTTTTCACAGCACCATGCTTCCTCTGAAGCCTGTAGGGGAGAATCCTCCCTTGCCCGTTCTAGCTTCTGTGTGCCAGCACTCCATGGCCTATCGGTTTCTTCCATCTTCACAAGACTTCTCCCCAGTGTCTGTCTGTGTCTATGTCCAAATTTCCTCATCTCATACATATACCAGTCATATTAGATTAAGGCTCACTCTGGCCTCATCTTAACTAATCATATCTTCAAAGCCTATGTTCAAATAAGAGCACATTTATGGGATCAGGAATTAGGACCTGAACATGTCTTTTAGGGGGACACAATTCAACCCATAACAAAGATATTAAGTAAAAACAAAGGAAATGTGAATAAAGCATAGGCTATAATTAATAGTAATGTAAGAATATTGGATTGTTAATTGCAACAAATAGACAACATTAATACAAACAGTTAATAATAAGGGAAACTGGGTACAGGGTATATGGGAACTCTCAATCTATCTTTGCAATTTTTCTGTAAACCTAAAACTCTCCTAAAATAAAAAAAAAAGTTTCTTTTCAAAACAAGTTAAAGATCAAAAGAAACATTAAACAGGCCATTTTTATCTATGTGTCCTAGTTTTAGACAGTAATGATTAAATCCCTGTAGCGAAAGATGAGGACTGAAAAAAAAATCTCTCAAGAGAATTGCTAAACGGAGCATAAGGACTGAGATGCTATCTCATTATACAAATACTATGACTTTGTCGGTGGATTTTCTGCTAATTTGTCCTAAAGAGGAGGCTGTCAAAAATTAAAACAGCATTTGCCTGAAAAATAAATGGTCTGATTCAACCACCAATAGCCAACCTGGGGCATGGGAAGATAGAGAGACAACAGTGTTCAACATTTCTAGGAGCCATTTCACATCTGTCCAATGCCCTCACAGCACCCTTGACTCACTTGTGTAAGAGATTATCCTTATTCTCTACATTTTTCTAAATGTTTGAAATATTTAATAATAATAAGATAACATTTTTATCATTTTATTTCTTTTTTAACTTTCAATTTTGATATAACTTCAGTCTGACCAAAAAAAGTTATAAGAACAGTGCAAACACTACCTAATTTAACCTGCCTTGTCAGTTTATTTAAACAACCTAATTACATGGAACTTAGAATAGGGAACAAGATCTTGTTATTCTGTACAAGCTGTGTAATACCTAGAGTATTTGGGGCAGAAAATAAAAGTATTTGCAAAGTCCCTTGAGGGACTGGAGAAAAAATGTGGAACTATTAAACTTTCCTACCTGGGTAACTACTAATATTCTCTCAAGCATTAGGGACTCCCAATTTAATAAGCCAAGCTCTTGATCTCAAAGCTTATACTTATGAGACTTATTTTAGTAATGGCAAAGCTAAGCCTACTTTAATTATGCCTTACAGTCACCCCCAGAGAACCTTCTTGTTGCTCAGATGTGGCCTCTCTCTCTAAGCCAAACTCTGCAAATAAACTCACTACACTCCCTCCTACATGGGACATGACTCCCAGGGGTGGAAGTCTCCCTAGTAGCATGGAACATGACTCCCAGGGATGAGCCTGGCCCTGGCATCATGGGATTGACAATGCCTTCTTGACCAAAAAGGGGAAAAGAAATGAAACAAAATAAAGTTTCAGTGGCTCAGAGATTTCAAATAGAGAAGAGAGGTCATTCTGGAGGTTACTCTTATGCACACTTCAGCTAGATATTGCAATTTGCCACAGTATGCCAAGCCCCAACCAACAGTGTTCCTGAAAACCCTGAAGAATCCCCTGGGCTCTATCCAAGATTCTATAAAAGTTTTACTTATTAAGTTTATTTTTTTCAGAAACTTAAAGCCTCCGGATTGTTGCTATGCCAGATAAGCCCTGAAACTCAGAGATACCAGTCTCTCCAAGAACATCAACCAGTTTCATTCCTTTACCCCATAATGTCAACACCCCTTCTCAGCATGAAGAAGTTAGAATGGTCATTGCCCAGCTATCCCTGAAGACTGAGAGAATGATTGAATGAGAGGAGTTGTAATGGAGAACTTAGGATTTAACAAATGATTATGACTACTGACTCATTATATGGATATTTATTTTTAGTTGCTAGTGTATTAGAGTAGCCAGAAGGAAATACCTGAAAGTGTTGAACTGAAATCCTGTAGCCTTGATCTTTGATAATGATTGTATAACTATATTGCTTTTATCTTGAGACCGTGTGATTGTAAAAACCTTGGGACTGACACCCCCTTTATCCAGTGTATGGGTAAATGTAATAAAATAATAACATGCATGAAAAAATAAATAAATAATAGATTGGGAATACGGGGAAAAATTACTTCCACATAAACCATGGACTATAGTTAATAATATTATTTAATAATCTTTCATCAATTGCAACAAATGTAACTACTATTAAAAAAATAGTGGAATTACAAAAAAGTGCTATCATCAATTGTAACAAATTTTCCACACCAATACAAGTGTTGGTGGTGGAGTGGTTTATGGAAATTCTGTATTTTATGTAGATTGTTCTGTAAACCCATAACTTCTCTAACAACTTCCCCAAATGTTAATGTTTTACATCACCATGGTACAATGATCAAAAACAAAAAATTAACATTGAAGCAATCCTGTTAAGTAATCTACAGACTACACTCAAATTTCACCAACGGTCCCACTAATGTCCTTTTTTGATCCAGGATCCCACGTTGTAGTGAGTTGTCATGTTTCCTCGTCAGCTCCAATCTGATCAAGTTCCTCAGTCTTTCTTGGTCTTGTCATGACCTTGACACTTTTGAAGAGTTAAAGTAAAACATTTAAACTTACTGAGTGTATGACACTCTCCCCAGCTCTTCAATTAGTTGCCAGGATGTCAGGGAACAGCCTTGATATGGGTTCTAATCCCAGGCGACTCTGTAACCTTGGGCAAGTCCCCAGAAGGGGCAAAAGAAGGTGGGAAAATGGCTGGGCAGAAGCAGGGATTAAACCCCACCAGGATTACAGACAAACTGAATGTTTAAATCTACAGTCTCTTAAGCATCTCCCATGGTGCCAGAGACAGGCACACTCCCAGAAGCTCTAGATACCTCACCTCATTCGCAGGAGCCTCTGAGGTTAGGTAGCCCCGCCGTGGGTAAGCATGTCTACTCACCAGGGTGTGGTGGAGCCAGGAGTTCAAGCCCGGGCTTTGGCTATTGCAAGCCCTGGAGCCAACTAGAGATGACAGTCTCCCACCTTTCCAATGTCAGCATTAGGGACCAGAATATAAGGACCAACAGAGAGCATCCTCCTTCCTTTGATTTTTCACACTACTGTCAAGTACCGTCTCTCTCCTCCCAAATGCTGAAGTAAACATCTACAAAGGCCCACAGCAGGAAAGATACATGGTGTGACACCACCATCTAGTGTTCAAAATAATAAAGTTCAACAACCCTCTTCCTGCCCCTCCAGTCACTGCTATTGGGTTATATAACCAGCAATTTAGCAGAGGTTGACAACTTTAAAGAAGCAACATGCCAAGATTTAAGAAATCAGTTCTAATTTCATGGTGTGCCAAGCCAATGGTGCTTATTGGAAAGAGGCCCTGGAGTCAGATGAATCAGGAGAGAATCCCTGCTCTGCTCTTACTCAGTGGGCCTTGAGTCTCTGACTGTCCCTGAATCTTGTTTTTCTCATATTTAAAATGGGGTTAATACTATTTACATTTACAGTTGTCACAAAGCACCTACATGAGTACTAGGTTCACTGTAGGCCCCAGTAAACATGTATTCCTTTTCACCCTCCCCTCTACCTACTGTGCACAGAGAATTTCCATGACAATCTGGAGCCATGGAAATTGAAGTAAGAGTTCATGACTATGTTTATCTTCATAAAAGACACACAAACAGTAAAATCCACAGGCCTTAGTGGTTAAGAGCAGGGACTCTGGAGTCAGATTGTCTTGCTTTAAACACCAGCTCTGATATTCACTGGTTTTTCTGTCTGTCAAATGCAAATGACAATCATGATATCTACTTCATAGGCTGGTTGTAGGGTTAATTAAGTTAATACTTGAAAAGCACTTAGAACACCGTAAGGGTTTCAGCTTTTTCTGAAGCTCAGACAGGCTACTCGTGGCCCTTTCCTGCCTGTCACAACTTGGTAATGACCCTGGAAGCTAATTCAGGCTTGGGGCTGGTCAAAGAGGCAACAGACTCAAAGTAAGTATTTGAAGATAGAGGGAGTTGTGTGTGCGTATGTGTGTGTGTGTGTTTAGGGAGAAACACGAGAGATGGAGTAGTAGTATTCAACAGGACGAGATACGTAACATTTACTTTTATAAATGAAATAAATTCTGGCTTTAAGCCCCCATTTGTCAGGATCAATAAGAAATAGTATAAATAGTAGCTAACATTTATCAAATGCTAATATTCTAAGTGTAAACTCAATAGAGTGAAGACTAGACACTCACTGTATGAACTCATAAAATGGGAAACAGAGTCCCAATAATGTTTTGAATTTCTTATCCATCCTGGCACACAAGGGCTCAGAGCAGCATTTATTTCATTAGAAAAATAGATGTGATATTTCTTACCCTTGAGAATTGTGGAGAGAATTCATATCCACTTATTAAAGCTAGAAAGAAATTAAAAGATGGTCCAGTAGACTAGAACATTTGGAATATATGTCTTGGCAAATCTTAAATGACGTAAGATTAGATTTTCTTGAAATATATTATATCCTTGATTCTATAGTGAATAGTTGCTACATAATCATAATACTGTCAATGTATTTCCTGATTTTCAAATTTTAGACCCAAACTATAAAAGCATAAAACGTAACAGTTTTAGGACAAAAGATAAAAGATCTAGCTACATTTACAGGACATACTATAATTGATATAAACTGATAGTGAAGTTACTTTAAATGGGAGGTAGATGAAGGAAGTAGAGGAGGGCAAATAAATGTGCATATGTCTTCATCTTTCAGAGCAAAGAGTTAACAGATACATCCTAAAGTTGATTAAAAGAGATTTAAGATTAAAGGAATAAAGATAACCATCACAAGTACTAAAATTAATATTAAAAACATCAAGGAGGAAGACATAGTTGAATGAGTTAGTCATCTTCATGCAAAGGAGGAATTTAATAGCTACTGTCTAACATTGATCAATCAAAAAAGTCTAAATATATGAGAGTAATATAAATATACAATGCCAAGCACCAAAATAATTAAAAACAAAAACTATTGACAGTAGTTGCCCCTGGGGGATAGGGATGAGGTAGGAAGGTTGTATCGGGACACTCTCAGTTGGCTCACATACCTGCAAGGACAGGTGGATCCACATTAGCCACAGCTGGATACAGATGTTCAGTTGATTTTGTTAATCGGGATTCTCTCTTGTTCTCCATCTGTGGTATGTTTACCTCTCTGTGTTGACCTCATTCTCTCTCCTACTCTCATGGGCTTCCTTCATGTGTAGAAAGATGATCGTGACAGTCCTAAACTTAAACCATCCCAGTTTAACAACCCCAGAGATAAAACAGCCATTCTTTCCGTAGGGACCATCTATAATTCTGATAAGCCCTTCATGAGCCGCATGCCTACCCTTGAATTAGTCTCTCTTTCCAGGGGAAAGTACAATGAATGATCACACCTGGGCCAATGCCCAACACAGCGGTTGACAGGGAAAAAGAAAGGACAGGGTTTATCACTATCCATCTGATTCCATCATCACCACTGAGAAATTTGGTTTTTCAAGTTAGTGAGAAAAAAGGCCAAATTTGGGATCTTTGTTGTATAGTCTCAGTGGCAGTTTTCACTTCATCGTTAAATAAGCAGTGTTAAGTTAGACCCTAAGGCCTAATTGTATCTGGATACACTAATAAAATTGTGTTGTTAGCTCTGCAAAACTGCACCAGGATCTGGAAGGTGGTGATCTCAACCACTGAGCCTTTCCTGGGAGATGCGATTAGACCTGCCGGCTCATCTTCCCGAGTGGCACTGCTAGTATTCTGCACTCTGTGAATGGAAGTGAATGAAACTCCTGCATGATGGGTAGGGGTGACATGGTCTGTAGTTTTTGACAAAGACTAAATGAAAGTAAGTCAACATGAGGAACTTAACACTGTAAGGAAAAATAGTTAAAAGTGGGTAGCAATTCCAATGTTCCTGGAACCCGCAGCCACATCCCTTCACAGAGGGATCTGTGACTAGTATCTTGTTCCTTAGGACACAGCTATGATGCAGTAATCTGCCCATTTCTTCCACAGCGGTGTCCCCCACAATGCTGCTCCTCTCTTGGAATTCTAGGGCTCCAATTCTCCTGCCTCCAGGAAACAAAAGAAAAAAGACTGATCAATCTCTATTATCTCTCCATTCTTACTCTCCTCATCCCATCCCCCACTTAGGATCTGACCTATGGAACATTGCTTCCAGCTGTAATGGTTTATTTAGTTCCCAGGTGAAAATTCAGGCCCTCCCTCTTCTTGTAATGACTGCTTCAGCTCTGGAAAAACCATCCCGAATCATGGACCCAAACAGCCTACTTATAAGGTTATTTTTATATAAATTAAAATATACCCAGCCTTATCTTAGCTGTAAAGAAACTGACAATTTTTCTACAAACTATTTCCAATATATTAAAGTTTTGTAGTATCTTAAGTTTTCCAGGATATTATTTCAATTTATATCTCTCCCCTTGATATTCAAAAAAAGCTATAATGCACTAAAAATTTTAGATACTAAGTAGCTATCTATTATGATTGACAGGGTTAGGAACCTTACTAATGCTGTTTTACTAATACTTTTTATCTCTTTATAAAAATAACTTGGGAGGCGGGGCAAGATGGCAGACTGGTGAGCTGTATGTTTTAGTTACTCCTCCAGGAAAGTAGGTAAAAAGCCAGGAACTGCGTGGACTGGACACCACAGAGCAATCTGTCTTTGGGCATACTTCATACAACACTCATGAAAACGTGGAACTGCTGAGATCAGTGAAATCTGTAAGTTTTTGCGGCCAGGGGACCCGCGCCCCTCCCTGCCAGGCTCAGTCCCGGGGGAGGAGGGGCTGTCAGCTCCAGGAAGGAGAAGGGAGAATTGCAGTGGCTGCTCTCATCGGAAACTCATTCTACTGATTCAAACTCCAACCATAGATAGACTGAGGCCAGACACCAGAGACTCTGAGAGCAGCCAGCCCAGCAGAGAGGAGACGGGCATAGAAGGAAAACAACACGAGAAGCTCCAAAGTAAAAGCAGAGGATTTTTGGAGTTCTGGTGAACACAGAAAGGGGAAGGGCGGAGATCAGGCCTTGAGGCGCATATGCAAATCCCGAAGCAAGGCTGATCTCTCTGCCCAGGGCACCTTTCCTTAATGGCCCTGGTTGCTTTGTCTATTAGCATTTCAATAACCCATTAGATCTCTGAGGAGGGCCGTTTTTTTTTTTTGTTTTGTTTTGTTTTTTTTTTTTTTTTAAATCCTTTTTGCTTTTTCTAAAACAATTACTCTAAGAAGCTCAATACAGAAAGCTTCAAAGAATTGAAATTTGGGCACGTCAAGTCAAGAGCAGAAATAAGAGAGCTCTGAGACAAAAGGCAATAATCCAGTGGCTGAGAAAATTCACTAAACAACACAACTTCCCAAGAAAAGGGGGGTGTCCGCTCACAGCCACCATCCTGGTGGACAGGAAACACTCCTGCCCATCGCCACCCCATAGCCCAGAGCTGCCCCAGACAACCCAGTGTGACGGAAGTGCTTCAAATAACAGGCACACACCACAAAACTGGGCGTGGACATTAGCCTTCCCTGCAACCTCAGCTGAATGTCCCAGAGCTGGGAAGGGGGAGCAGTGTGAATTAACAGAGCCCCATTCAGCCATCATTTGAGCAGACTGGGAGCCTCCCAACACAGCCCAGCAGCCCAGAACTGCCCTGGGGGGACGGCACTCACCTGTGACATAGCACAGTCATCCCTCAACAGAGGACCCGGGGTGCACAGCCTGGAAGAGGGGCCCACTTGCAAGTCTCAGGAGCCATACGCCAATACCAAAGACTTGTGGGTCAGTGGCAGAGACAAACTGTGGCAAGACTGAACTGAAGGATTAGACTATTGCAGTAGCTTTAAAACTCTAGGATCATCAGGGAGATTTGATTGTTAGGGCCATCCCCCCTCCCCGACTGCCCAGAAACACGCCCCACATACAGGGCAGGCAACACCAACTACACACGCAAGCTTGGGACACCAATTGGGCCCCACAAGACTCACTCTCCCACACACCAAAAAGGCTAAGCAGGGGAGATCTGGCTTGTGGAGAACAGGTGGCTCGTGGACGCCACCTGCTGGTTAGTTAGAGAAAGTGTACTCCACGAAGCTGTAGATCTGATAAATTAGAGATAAGGACTTCAACTGGTCTACAAACCCTAAAAGAACCCTATCAAGGACAGCAAATGCCACGAGGCCAAAAACAACAGAAAATTATAAAGCATATGAAAAAACCAGACGATATGGATAACCCAAGCCCAAGCACCCAAATCAAAAGACCAGAAGAGACACACCTAGAGCAGCTACTCAAAGAACTAAAGATGAACAATGAGACCCTAGTACGGGATATGAAGGAAATCAAGAAGACCCTAGAAGAGCATAAAGAAGACATTGCAAGACTAAATAAAAAAATGGATGATCTTATGGAAATTAAAGAAACTGTTGACCAAATTAAAAAGATTCTGGACACTCATAGTACAAGACTAGAGGAAGTTGAACAACGAATCAGTGACCTGGAAGATGACAGAATGGAAAATGAAAGCATAAAAGAAAGAATGGGGAAAAAAATTGAAAAACTCGAAATGGACCTCAGGGATATGATAGATAATATGAAGCGTCCGAATATAAGACTCATTGGTGTCCCAGAAGGGGAAGAAAAGGGTAAAGGTCTAGGAAGAGTATTCAAAGAAATTGTTGGGGAAAACTTCCCAAATCTTCTAAACAACATAAATACACAAATCATAAATGCTCAGCGAACTCCAAATAGAATAAATCCAAAAAAACCCACTCCGAGACATATACTGATCACACTGTCAAACATAGAAGAGAAGGAGCAAGTTCTGAAAGCAGCAAGAGAAAAGCAATTCACCACATACAAAGGAAACAGCATAAGACTAAGTAGTGACTACTCAGCAGCCACCATGGAGGCGAGAAGGCAATGGCACGATATATTTAAAATTCTGAGAGAGAGGAATTTCCAGCCAAGAATACTTTATCCAGCAAAGCTCTCCTTCAAATTTGAGGGAGAGCTTAAATTTTTCACAGACAAAGAAATGCTGAGAGAATTTGCTAACAAGAGACCTGCCCTACTGGAGATACTCAAGGGAGCCCTACAGACAGAGAAACAAAGACAGGACAGAGAGACTTGGAGAAAGGTTCAGTACTAAAGAGATTCGGTATGGGTACAATAAAGGATATTAATAGAGAGAGGGAAAAATATGGCAAACATAATCCAAAGGATAAGATGGCCGATTCAAGAAATGCCTTCACGGTTTTAACGTTGAATGTAAATGGATTAAACTCCCCAATTAAAAGATATAGATTCGCAGAATGGATCAAAAAAAATGAACCATCAATATGTTGCATACAAGAGACTCATCTTAGACACAGGGACACAAAGAAATTGAAAGTGAAAGGATGGAAAAAAATATTTCATGCAAGCTACAGCCAAAGAAAGCAGGTGTAGCAATATTAATCTCAGATAAAATAGACTTCAAATGCAGGGATGTTTTGAGAGACAAAGAAGGCCACTACATACTAATAAAAGGGGCAATTCAGCAAGAAGAAATAACAATCGTAAATGTCTATGCACCCAATCAAGGTGCCACAAAATACATGAGAGAAACATTGGCAAAACTAAAGGAAGCAATTGATGTTTCCACAATAATTGTGGGAGACTTCAACACATCACTCTCTCCTATAGATAGATCAACCAGACAGAAGACCAATAAGGAAATTGAAAACCTAAACAATCTGATAAATGAATTAGATTTAACAGACATCTACAGGACATTACATCCCAAATCACCAGGATACACATACTTTTCTAGTGCTCACGGAACTTTCTCCAGAATAGATCTTATGCTGGGACATAAAACAAGCCTCAATAAATTTAAAAAGATTGAAATTATTCAAAGCACATTCTCTGACCACAATGGAATACAATTAGAAGTCAATAACCATCAGAGACTTAGAAAATTCACAAATACCTGGAGGTTAAACAACACACTCCTAAACAATCAGTGGGTTAAAGAAGAAATAGCAAGAGAAATTGCTAAATATATAGAGACGAATGAAAATGAGAACACAACATACCAAAACCTATGGGATGCAGCAAAAGCAGTGCTAAGGGGGAAATTTATAGCACTAAACGCATATATTAAAAAGGAAGAAAGAGCCAAAATCAAAGAACTAATGGATCAACTGAAGAAGCTAGAAAATGAACAGCAAACCAATCCTAAACCAAGTACAAGAAAAGAAATAACAAGGATTAAAGCAGAAATAAATGACATAGAGAACAAAAAAACAATAGAAAGGATAAATATCACCAAAAGTTGGTTCTTTGAGAAGATCAACAAGATTGACAAGCCCCTAGCTAGACTGACAAAATCAAAAAGAGAGAAGACCCATATAAACAAAATAATGAATGAAAAAGGTGACATAACTGCAGATCCTGAAGAAATTAAAAAAATTATAAGAGGATATTATGAACAACTGTATGGCAACAAACTGGATAATGTAGAAGAAATGGACAATTTCCTGGAAACATATGAACAACCTAGACTGACCAGAGAAGAAATAGAAGACCTCAACCAACCCATCACAAGCAAAGAGATCCAATCAGTCATCAAAAATCTTCCCACAAATAAATGCCCAGGGCCAGATGGCTTCACAGGGGAATTCTACCAAACTTTCCAGAAAGAACTGACACCAATCTTACTCAAACTCTTTCAAAACATTGAAAAAAATGGAACACTACCTAACTCATTTTATGAAGCTAACATCAATCTAATACCAAAACCAGGCAAAGATGCTACAAAAAAGGAAAACTACCGGCCAATCTCCCTAATGAATATAGATGCAAAAATCCTCAACAAAATACTTGCAAATCGAATCCAAAGACACATTAAAAAAATCATACACCATGACCAAGTGGGGTTCATTCCAGGCATGCAAGGATGGTTCAACATAAGAAAAACAATCAATGTATTACAACACATTAAAAACTCGAAAGGGAAAAATCAATTGATCATCTCAATAGATGCTGAAAAAGCATTTGACAAAATCCAACATCCCTTTTTGATAAAAACACTTCAAAAGGTAGGAATTGAAGGAAACTTCCTCAACATGATAAAGAGCATATATGAAAAACCCACAGCCAGCATAGTACTCAATGGTGAGAGACTGAAAGCCTTCCCTCTAAGATCAGGAACAAGACAAGGATGCCCGCTGTCACCACTGTTATTCAACATTGTGCTGGAAGTGCTAGCCAGGGCAATCCGGCAAGACAAAGAAATAAAAGGCATCCAAATTGGAAAAGAAGAAGTAAAACTGTCATTGTTTGCAGATGATATGATCTTATATCTAGAAAACCCTGAGAAATCAACGATACACCTACTAGAGCTAATAAACAAATTTAGCAAAGTAGCGGGATACAAGATTAATGCACATAAGTCAGTAATGTTTCTATATGCTAGAAATGAACAAACTGAAGAGACACTCAAGAAAAAGATACCATTTTCAATAGCAACTAAAAAAATCAAGTACCTAGGAATCAACTTAACCAAAGATGTAAAAGACCTATACAAAGAAAACTACATAACTCTACTAAAAGAAATAGAAGGGGACCTTAAAAGATGGAAAAATATTCCATGTTCATGGATAGGAAGGCTAAATGTCATTAAGATGTCAATTCTACCCAAACTCATCTACAGATTCAATGCAATCCCAATCAAAATTCCAACAACCTACTTTGCAGACTTGGAAAAGCTAGTTATCAAATTTATTTGGAAAGGGAAGATGCCTCGAATTGCTAAAGACACTCTAAAAAAGAAAAACGAAGTGGGAGGACTTACACTCCCTGACTTTGAAGCTTATTATAAAGCCACAGTTGCCAAGACAGCATGGTACTGGCACAAAGATAGACATATAGATCAATGGAATCGAATTGAGAATTCAGAGATAGACCCTCAGATCTATGGCCGACTGATCTTTGATAAGGCCCCCAAAGTCACCGAACTGAGCCATAATGGTCTTTTCAACAAATGGGGCTGGGAGAGTTGGATATCCATATCCAAAAGAATGAAAGAGGACCCCCACCTCACCCCCTACACAAAAATTAACTCAAAATGGACCAAAGATCTCAATATAAAAGAAAGTACCATAAAACTCCTAGAAGATAATGTAGGAAAACATCTTCAAGACCTTGTATTAGGAGGCCACTTCCTAGACTTTACACCCAAAGCACAAGCAACAAAAGAGAAAATAGATAAATGGGAACTCCTCAAGCTTAGAAGTTTCTGCACCTCAAAGGAATTTCTCAAAAAGGTAAAGAGGCAGCCAACTCAATGGGAAAAAATTTTTGGAAACCATGTATCTGACAAAAGACTGATATCTTGCATATACAAAGAAATCCTACAACTCAATGACAATAGTACAGACAGCCCAATTATAAAATGGGCAAAAGATATGAAAAGACAGTTCTCTGAAGAGGAAATACAAATGACCAAGAAACACATGAAAAAATGTTCAGCTTCACTAGCTATTAGAGAGATGCAAATTAAGACCACAATGAGATACCATCTAACACCGGTTAGAATGGCTGCCATTAAACAAACAGGAAACTACAAATGCTGGAGGGGATGTGGAGAAATTGGAACTCTTATTCATTGTTGGTGGGACTGTATAATGGTTCAGCCACTCTGGAAGTCAGTCTGGCAGTTCCTTAGAAAACTAGATATAGAGCTACCATTCGATCCAGCGATTGCACTCCTCGGTATATACCCGGAAGATCGGAAAGCAGTGACACGAACAGATATCTGCACGCCAATGTTCATAGCAGCATTATTCACAATTGCCAAGAGATGGAAACAACCCAAATGTCCTTCAACAGATGAGTGGATAAATAAAATGTGGTATATACACACGATGGAATACTACGCGGCAGTAAGAAGGAACGATCTGGTGAAACATATGACAACATGGATGAACCTTGAAGACATAATGCTGAGCGAAATAAGCCAGGCACAAAAAGAGAAATATTATATGCTACCACTAATGTGAACTTTGAAAAATGTAAAACAAATGGTTTATAATGTAGAATGTAGGGGAACTAGCAGTAGAGAGCAATTAAGGAAGGGGGAACAATAATCCAGGAAGAACAGATAAGCTATTTAACATTCTGGGGATGCCCAGAAATGACTATGGTCTGTTAATTTCTGATGGTTGTAGTAGGAACAAGTTCACTGAAATGTTGCTATATTATGTAACTTTCTTGGGGTAAAGTAGGAACATGTTGGAAGTTAAGCAGTTATCTTAGGTTAGTTGTCTTTTTCTTACTCCCTTGCTATGGTCTCTTTGAAATGCTCGTTTATTGTATGTTTGTTTTCTTTTTAACTTTTTTTTTCATACAGGTGATTTGAAAAAAGAAGGGAAAGTTAAAAAAAAAAAAAAAAAAAAAAAAATAAAAAAGACAAACAAGGGGAAAAAAAAGATGTAGTGCCCCCTTGAGGAGCCTGTGGAGAATGCAGGGGTATTCGCCTACCCCACCTCCATGGTTGCTAACATGACCACAGACATAGGGGACTGGTGGTTTGATGGGTTGAGCCCTCTACCATAAGTTTTACCCTTGGGAAGACGGTTGCTGCAAAGGAGAGGCTAGGCCTCCCTGTATTTGTGCCTAAGAGTCTCCTCCTGAATGCCTCTTTGTTGCTCAGATGTGGCCCTCTCTCTCTGGCTAAGCCAACTTGAAAGGTGAAATCACTGCCCTCCCCCCTACGTGGGATCAGATACCCAGGGAAGTGAATCTCCCTGGCAACGTGGAATATGACTCCCAGGGAGGAATGTAGACCTGGCACCGTGGGATGGAGAACATCTTCTTGACCAAAAGGGGGATGTGAAAGGAAATGAAATAAGCTTCAGTGGCAGAGAGATTCCAAAGGAGCCGAGAGGTCACTCTGGTGGGCACTCTTATGCACACTTTAGACAACCCTTTTTAGGTTCTAAAGAATTGGGGTAGCTGGTGGTGGATACCTGAAACTATCAAACTACAACCCAGAACCCATGAATCTCGAAGACAGTTGTATAAAAATGTAGCTTATGAGGGGTGACAATGGGATTGGGAAAGCCATAAGGACCAAACACCACTTTGTCTAGTTTATGGATGGATGTGTAGAAAAGTAGGGGAAGGAAACAAACAGACAAAGGTACCCAGTGTTCTTTTTTACTTCAATTGCTCTTTTTCACTCTAATTATTATTCTTGTTATTTTTGTGTGTGTGCTAATGAAGGTGTCAGGGATTGATTTAGGTGATGAATGTACAACTATGTAATGGTACTGTAAACAATCGAAAGTACAATTTGTTTTGTATGACTGCGTGGTATGTGAATATATCTCAATAAAATGATGATTTAAAAAAAAAAAAAAAAAAAAAAAAAAAATAACTTAAGACAGACACAAAATGTTCATTGTAGAAAAAAAGTTTAAAAACTGATAAGCATAAAGAAATACCAATCCCACCATCCAACAAACGTTAATATTTCAGATGTATATTCTTCTAGTCTCTTTGCATACACCCACAGATATAAAAGTGAGGACATGCTGCATTTTCCAATATACTATAATTTTCAGTCATATTTCTGTATCATTTTTATTGTCTTTGTTACATTTAATGGAAGCATATTACAACGTTACTGTTGACCATAGACTCCAGTTTGCTTTGATTATGTTTTTCTCCCAAATACCATCCCTTTTTCAACACTCTGCATGGTTGACATTCATTTGTTCTCCCACATGTAAAAACATTTTTATACCTGTACATTTAGTAACAGTCCCTGGCTACTCCACTTTTTGCCAAGTTATACAGTCCCAGTCTTATCGTCTATCTTTACCTCTGGTGTCATACGTTCCCCTATCCCACCTCTTTCAGCTTTATTCACAGACATCTTTGTTCAGTGTACTTACAATATTGTGCTACCATCACACAGTATTATGCTATCTATTTCTGGATCTATACAATCGATCCTGCTGAACATTCTGTAGTCCTTCAGTATCAAATGCCCAATCTCTACCCTCTATCTCCTGGTAGCCTGTGTTAATTAGCTTTTAACTCTCAAAATTTGTTCATTAATGTTTGTTCATATTAGTGAGATCATACAGTATCTGTCCTTTTGTTTCTGGCTAACTTCACTCAACATGTCCTCAAAGTTCATCCACATTACTATATGTTCCATGTCTTTGTTCTGTCTTACAGCTGCATAATATTCCATCATGTGTATATACCAGTCTGTTTATCCACTCGTCCGTTGATGGACATTTGGGTTGTTTCCATCTCTTGGCAATCGTGAATGATGCTGCAATAAACATCGGTTTACAAATATCTGTTTGTGTCTTAACTTTCATTTCCTCTGAGTATATACCTAGCAATGGAATAGCTGGGTCATATGGCAAATCTATACTTAGCTTCCTGAGGAACTGCCACACTGTCTTCCAGAGTGGGTGCACCATTCTACATTCCCACCAACAATGAATAAGTGTGCCTCTTTCTTCATATCTTCGTCAGCACTTGTAATTTTCCGTTTTTTGAATAATGGCCATTCTGGTAGGTGTGAGATGATATCTCATTGCGGTTTTGATTTGCATTTCCCTAACAGCCAGTGAAGTTGAGCATTTTTTCATGTTTTTGAGCCATTTGTATCTCCTTTTCAGAAAAGTGTCTGTCCATGTCTTTTGCCCATTTTTTCAATTGGATTGTTTGCCTTTCTGTTGTTGAGTTGTAGGATCCCTTTATATATTCGGGATATTAAACCATTAACTGATATGTGGTTTCCAAATATCATCTCCCATTACGTAGGTTGCCTTTTTACTTTTCTGACAAAATCCTTTGATGTACAAAAGTGTTTTAATTTTGAGGAGATCCCATTTGTCTATTTGTCCTTTGGTCGCTCGCACCTTGGGTGTGAGGTCTGGGAAACCACCTCCTATCACAAGATCTTTAAGATATTGCCCTACATTTTCTTCTAAGAGTCTTATGGTCTTAGTGCTAATGTTTAGGTCTTTGAACTATTTTGAGTTGACTTTTATATAAGGTGTGAAATAGGAGTCCTTTTTCATTCTTTCGGAAATGGATATCCAGTTCTCCAAACACCATTTATTGAAGAGGCTGCTCTGTCTCAGTTGATTTGGCTTGACTGCCTTATCAAAGATCAACTGTCCATAGATTTGAGGGTCTACTTCTGAACACTCAATTCGATTCCCTTGGTCAGTATATCTGTCCTTATGCCAGTATCATGCTGTTTTGACCACTGTAGCTTTGTAATATGCTTCAAAGTCAGGTAGTGTGAGACTGCCCACTTTGTTCTTCTTTCTCAAGGTATTTTTGGCACCTTGCCCTTCCAAATAAATTTCGTTATTGGTTTTTCTATTTCTGCAAAGTAAGTTGTTGGGATTTTAATTGGTATTGCATTGAATCTATAAATCAGTTTAGGTAGAATTGACATCTTAAATATATTTACTCTTCCACTAAATGAACACAGTATGCTCTTCCATTTTTTTAGGTCCTCTTTGATTTCCTCTAGCAGTTTCTTGTAGTTTTCTCTGTATAGGTCTTTTGTAGCCTTGGTTAAGTTTATTCCTAAATACTTGATTCTTTTGGTTGCTATTGTAAATGGAATTTTTTTCTTGATTTCCTCCTCTTGTTGCACATTCCTTGTGTATGGGAACACTACAGATTTTTGCGTGTTGATCTTGTAGCCTGCCACTTTGCTTTATTCATTGACTAGTTCTAGTAGCTTTGCTGTAGATTTTCCTGAATTTTCTACATACAGAACCATGTTACCTGCAAACAGTGAAAATTTTACTTCTTCCTCTCCAATTTGGATGACTTTTCTTTTTCTTGCCTAATTGCTTTAGCTAGCACTTCCAGAACAATGCTGAATAACAGTGGTGACAGTGGGCATCCTTGTCTTGTTCCTGATCTTAGAGGGAAAGCTTTCAATCTCTCCCCATTGAGTATGATGTTAGCTGTGAGTTTTTCATATATTGCCTTTATTATATTGAGAAAGTTCACTTCTACTCCTATCCTTTGAAGTGTTTTCATCAGGAAAGGATGCTGAATTTTGTCAAATGCCTTTTCTGCATCGATTGAGATGATCATATGGTTCTTCTGCTTTGATTTACTGATGTGGTGTATTACATTAATTGATTTTCTTGTGTTGAACCAGCCTTGCATACCTGGAATAAATCCCACCTGCTGATGGTGTGTAATTCTTTTAATGTGCTGCTGGATTCTATTTGCGAGTATTTTGTTGAGGATTTTTGCATCTATATTCATTAAAGAGATTGGTCTCTAATTTTCTTTTTTTGTAGTATCTTTGTCTGATTTTGGTATTAGGGTGACATTGGCTTCATAGAATGAATTAGGTAGCTTTCCCTCTTCTTCAATTTTTTTGAAGTGTTTGAGCAGGATTGGTACTAATTCTTTCTTGAATGCTTGGTAGAATTCACATGTGAAGCCATCTGGTCCTGGGCTTTTCCTTTTTGGGAACTTTTTGATGACTGACTCAATCTCTTTACTTGGGATTGGCTTGTTGAGGTCATCTATTTCTTCTTGAGTCAATGTTGGTTGTTTATGCTTTTCTAGGAAGTTGTCCATTTCATCTGAATTGTCTAGTTTATTAGCATATAGTCACTAATAGTATCTTCTCATTACCTCCTTAATTTCTGCAGGGTCAGTAGTTATGTTTCTTTTCCCATTTCTGATTGTATTTATTTGCTTCCACTTTTTTTTTTTTTTTTATTAGCCTAGCTAGCAGTCCATCAATTTTATTGATTTTCTCAAAGAACCAACTTCAGGTTTTGTTGATTCTACTGTTTTCCTGTTCTCAATTTCATTTATTTCTACTCTAATCTTTGTTATTTCTTCCCTTCTGTTTGCTTTAGGGTTAGTTTGCTGTTCTTCCTCTAATACCTCCAGGTGAACAGTTAATTCTTCAATTTTTGCTCTCTCTTCTAATATAGGCATTTACAGCAATAAATTTTCCTCTCAGCAACTGCCTTGGCTGCATCCCATAAGTTTTGATATGTTGTGTTTTCATTGTCATTTTCCTCAAGGTATTTACTAATTTCACTTGTAATTTCTTCCTTTACCCTCTGGTTTTCTAAGAGGGTGTTGTTCAGCTTCCATATATCTGTGAATTTTATGACCTTCTGCCTGTTATTTATTTCCAACTTCATTCCATTATGGTCCAAGAAAGTGTTCTGTATAATATCAATGTTTTTAAATTTGTTGAGACTTGCTTTGTGACCCAACATGTGGTCTATCCTAGAGAATGTTCCATGAGCACTTGAGAAAAAAAGTGTATCCTGCTGTTGTTGGATGTAGTCTTCTAGAAATGTCTGTCAAATCTAGTTCATTTATCATACAATTCAACATTTCCATTTCTTTACTGATTCTCTCTATATATGTTCTATTCATTGATGAGAGTGGTGTATTGAAGTCTCCAACTATCATTGTAGAGGTGTCTACTTCTCCTTTCAGTGATCTCAGTGTTTGCCTTATGAATTTGGGGGCAATCTGGCTTGGTGCATAAATATTTATGATTGTTATCTTTTCTTGATGAATTGACTCTTTTATTAATATAGTGTCCTTCTTTGTCTCTTTTAATTGTTTTACTTTTGAAGTCTAATCTGTCTGATATTAATATAGCTATCTTTATCATTTTCAATAGCTATATATATAGTATTTCAACATTTGAATGCACTATAGCTTACCCTGTAGAATATCTGTCAGTTCTAAGTTTTTCCTATTATAAACAATGCAGTGAACACCTTGATGGTGAAATTTCATACATGCATGATCTCCTCAAACTTTTGTGGGCTCAAAGGGAATGCATACTTTTCAAGCACTCATTCATTACTGAACTAACTACACGGCACTCTTCTAGAAGAGCAAAAAGATACTCACCACCCTCAGAGCACTTATATCTTGAGAGACAAATAAGGAAATAAATGTAAATTGTTATGGTGCTAAGTGCAAAGAAGTAAGTGGCACTACCAGGAAAAAACTTCCCGAAGGAACTGACAATTACTACGAGATCTGAAGAATGATTAGTAAATGTTAATGAGGCAAAGAAGGAAAGGACTGTGCTCTGAGCAACAGACAGCAGCTATAGAAGTCCTGGGGCTGGAAAGAGTGCTAGAATTGGAAGACCAGCCTAGCTTCAACAGAGGTATCAAGGGAGAGCAGTCTGAAATGAAGTAAGGGCCTGAACTTTAAGACTTTGTAAGATGTGTTAAGGAATTTGATCTTCATTCTAGGAACAACAGGATAACACTGACTGATTCTGTGCACATTTGGAAAATCTGGTTCTTGCTTTCCAGAAAGCCCATATACTATTTTATATTTCCCTATAGCCTTTTTTTTTAATCCCTGAGCATTTTTATCTTACCAATTTGATAGTTTTAACTTCTACAAAATACAAAATTTCATGCCTGTTGCTCATGTTTGTGTTCTTTCCCATTTCCTATTGGAGTGTTTGTCTTTAACAAATTCATGACTTTATTACCTTTTCCATCTTTTTTCCTTTTTAATTATGTATGTCAAAACATTATATACATAGCAACCTTTTCATTTAGGGGTTCTGCCGTAAAGGTATTTTTTCATCCCACTATTATATAAGCATTCACCTATATTTTCTGTATTTCCATGGTTTTATTGTTCATATTTGATCATGATGTCACCTAAAATTTGTCTTTGTATAAACAGAAATCTAATTTTACTTCTCAAAGGGTTAACCATTTATCTCTTGAAATGTTATCTGTATCATTAAACAACTTAGAGAATATTTCATGGATAAGTTTTCTTGATCTTCTATTCTGTTCTATCATATATCCCTGTGCCAGTACCACATTCATAATTTTATAATACATCTTCCTATGAGACATATATTGTTTTCCCCCATCCATACTTGATTTTAATTAGCTGCCTTATAAGAAAATTACTTTATTACGAAATATTAAGTCAGCTTTCACAGGGATTTTTAAATAAACTACAAAGGTTTCAGACTACCTGAGAACTAGAAGGAATCCTTCTGGAATGGAAAGAAGTGAAAATGAGCTTGAAGACAGTAACCCTTCCAAAGCAACTAGTGAAAATTTACATAGATTTTTGCATGAAATGGAGAAAATTACTGAAGAGTTTGAACAAATATCCCATAAGACAGTTTACTATAATGGATTGACCTTTTATTTAAAAAAATTACAGGGTATGATTTCCAACATATCTTATTTTATAAAAGTACTGCCTGTATCAAACATTTTTTTTTTATCACTGTTAATTCCACTGAAGAGCTGCCTTTTTTTAAAGATACTAATTCCAACTGATGGGATTTATGCCCTTAAAATAGAAAGTTTCCATTATTTGTTTAAATTTCAAAATTAAGATTATTGAGAAGTTTATTGCTTTATGGCCGGGCAAGATGCTACTAGCATGTTTTAAGTAAATAATATTATTTATTAAAAACTATGAGGTCATTCTGTTTCAAACTTTCAGGATAATTCACAGAAAATATATATATTTATTCAAATTATACATTGAAGGGCTGGGCTACTAGCTATAGACATTTATATGTAAAGCAGCTCTTTAAAGAAATAAGGCGCAAAAACAGGTCTGTCTGGTTATAATGTACATAATAGAAAAGAATAAAATCTGGAAGACCAATATTGTTACACTATGTTCTGTTAGGATTTAAAAAAAAAAAAAAAAATCACACATTTAGTAGTCCATTTGTGCTTAAAATATTCATACGCATGAGAAGCTTAAAGAAAAAACACCTCTGTACATGATGATCAAAAGAAAGTTATAAATTTTTTTGAAATTGCACTGTTATTTAAAACACTTTCCTAAAGTCAAACCCTCCTTTGCAGCTGGCACAGTTTTTCAGGTCTAGTTGGCAACCTGGGGAGGCCCCTCTGGTATCAGTGAAGTAAAGAAGGTGGTGATAAAAGACCAAGCTGAAGCCATTATTCCAGGCCTTTGAATTGCACTAGCATCTTCTCCTGCATCTTCTCCACTCTCATCTTCAAGCCCATCATCCATAATACGTTCCTTTCAAACAAAACAAGAACACACTGAGTTATATGAACAGCTAATATTACCTCATGATAGAAAAGAAGAGAGTTGAAGTGCTTCTTTAGTAGAAAGAAGGAACATGAGCATGTAAGGAAGTGGTACATATCTGGTCATTAATCTTTGTTAAGTTCAAAAATGATAAATTCCTTGCTGTTCAGATTAAAAGGGAATAATGCAAAACAGTAAATTCTTGACACATGCATAATTTTCTTTTTTGGCTAGTTTCAGGAAGAATAATGTTATCCTTCCTACTTAATTCTAGTATATGAATGAATACTTAGTATTACATATTCTAAGTTCTCCAGGATGAAATGACCATAATTTATATTTTAGATTTTCTTTATGTGCCATTCCATAAATACTTGTAGAACGCCCATGATCCTTTTATTATTTTGGTTCTATACAGTCTTGAAGAAACACTCATATTTAAAATTACCAGCACTTCATTAACATACCATTTCTTCAAGTTCTAAATTGTTTACATTTTGCCCATCATTGTTAACTTCCACATTATTGTTGGGAGCATGTTGCGGACCTCCTTCTTGCCTAAAAGGAAACCATCCAGCTTGGTGTCTGTTCAGTAAAACAAAGAGAAAAGAAAGAAGTCCCCACTGTTTTTATTTGTAACACTATAAAACATTAGTTTTTATACAAGATAAAAATAATTAGAACTATCATAAATGAAAAGACCAAATCACTCACTTCAGGCCAGGAAACTACCCCTCTCAAAGCAGTAACAATAGAACAAGAACCAATTAAAGTCTAATAGTCTATCATGGGCTTAGATGGCTCTATGCTAAATATGAAGACATATCAGGACTCATAAAATCTTCTTTCTGATAGTTTTCAAATTGAAATTCACCTTATTTCTTTGCCTCTTGGGGAGAAGGGGAAGGGAAAGTTAGCCTACTTGTAAAAAATCTTACCTATACCCATAGGACTTAATGTTGATAACTGCAATTAATAAAAGGACATTCTTATGCAAGAGTGCACTGTACACTTCAAGTTCTAAGTAACAGGATGTGTCTAACTGAATTAATAATTTACAAAAAAGATAGCAAAGGAAAAAAATCTGCTTCTAAACAATTCTGACAACCATTCCTATTCGATATAACCTGTGCCATGCTGTGGGCATCAGAAACATGTCAATTATGTAAAGTTCAGCATTCATAGCCCTTCATTCAACATTCTCCGACTGGCTACCATATGTCAGGTATAGTGCTGAACAGTTTTAGAAAGTAATTAACAGAAACTAAAATAGTGAACAACACTCACAAATAAACCAGTAGCATGGCTCCCATTACCATGATAAACCGACTAAAGGAAGAATAGAAGTATACAATGCTAAGGAGAATTGCAGCTCGTGAGAATGTGTACATCCAGTCTAGCCAGTCTCGATTGAAGTCTTCTTCGTTAAGCACTGGACCTCCCTGTGCATTCATCTGCACGTTCTCATTCAGAGGTCGATTTTCTTGGGCCACTAAGTTTGGAGCAGGTGGTGGTTCTTCTCCAGGAACATGTGTCATATTTAGAGGCTGTGAAGCAGTAGGCTGAGCTGGGTTGGCATCTGATGTGGCCTGAGCAGAAACTGCAGCTTGACTGAAATATTCACCAAAATAAATATTAACAAGAAAAAAACTTTACCATACTATATTTTTTTAAACTACCTGAGGAGCCATATGTATTTTTCATAAACCCAATATGGAATATCACAGCACCTGCCCCACATTTCATAGGTAAGCCCAAATTTCAATGGAAAAGTGGATCCAAGATTGATGGTTGTACGTATAGCTCAATGGATGTTCTCTTAGCCTGTAGTCTAAGGTGCTAGGGGAGAGGCAGAAAGATGAGAGTAGCTATATTGATGTCTAGTTTTTCTCTATTCTACTACCTTTTCACTAAGTATCCCTTTTGTTATTCTACATGGGAGGAACACCCCCTACCCTACCACCACCATCTCCCTACCTGACCCATGTTGTGAAAGATCTGTCTAGAAATCTACATTAATTATCCTGTGTGTCTACTGTCAGTGATAAATGATTAGTATTAGTATCTTAAAATTTCAAATAGATCCCAGATAACAACTCTTCAACCTCAATCCAGACTTCTGTGATCTCCAGTTGGGGAACAATGGTATAGGTCCTTTTCAATTTAAGGAGGACTGTGGTCACGAAGTTTGCTATATTTGGTTGCTTGAAAATCAGAATAAATTTTCCTATAAAAGATTCCCATTAAAATGATACTATATATGGGATTTGTTCAAAATTATCCAACAAAAGGAGGAAAGTTGTAACAAGTTTGGCCATGAACTGATAAAATACCAGAGCTAGGTGATGTGTAAACGGGATCATTTTGCTAAGTCTCGCAACATTTTTATATATTTAAGTTTTTCTACAATAAAAAATTTAAAAATCAAGATAGTAAGATAAAATAAAAATTTCCAAGATACAAAAGCCTATTTGTAATATGTTAATATTATGCTAATATCTTGTATCTGTATAGGGCTTTTTAGTTTTCAAAACACTTCCTACTTCATGGATATTTTAATACATAGGTGAGCTATTTCATTTTAAAGGTGAGAACTTGAGGCTCAGAAGTTAAATGATATACATAAGATTATATGATTTAGTAGCAAGTCCCAATAAAACCCACACAGTTCTCATGAGGTTTATAAATAAGACAAGGGATTTAAAGCTCCCAGCATAATACTGAGCACACCATAGTCTCTCAAATAACTATTACCATAGCAACTTATAAGGTACAAACATCCTGCCTATGGCCAAGGAGTTATGAAAGAGAGCATCAGGATATGAGGTTCATAAAGCAGGTCAGCTTTATGGGGAAAGGTGTGGAGGAAGGCTAAGGATGTAAACTTCATACAGGAGGCAAGAGAGCTATTGGATATTTCGGGGGATGGGGAAATGACTGATTCAAATCTGTGTTAAGAAAGTTAACCTGGCAGTAGTATACAAGAAGAAATTTAGTAAAGAGCTTAAAAGGGAAAAGAGCTATGTCAGTAAAGCAGATAAAATAAGAAAAGATCTGAACAGAATATTGGAAGTAGGATATAAAGGGCAGAAGCCAGAGATACCAATTAACTCATCTTGGTAAGTTAGTGGGTTCAGAGATAACAAAAGCCAGAATCAAAGCTAATTAAGATTCAGAGCTTGGATGATAGACAGACAGCAAAGAAGTTAAGGAGAATTCACTTAGCAGAATGGAGAAGCCAAATTTTAGACTAACTGAACTTGGAGTAAACACAAACATCCCTTCGGAAACCTTCCAACAATTAAGTGAAGACACAGGATGAAGTGCAACAGGAGATGAAAAATTGGGAATCATCCACAGACACCTAACAACTAAGGCTGGGAAGGAGAGAAATACAAGGGGACTGACTCTGGACTGAATCCTGTCTTCCCTGCCAGACTTGTTGCCATTAGGTGCCTGGTAAGTACACAAATGTCTGTCAAACTTCATTTAGAAGAAAGAAGGGGGAAAATGAGGATACCAAAGGACAGAAAAACAATGATCAGAAAAATAAAAATAACAATAATAATAGTAAGTAGACTAATAGACTCAAAGAAATAAGGAAAGGAGAACATTAAGGAGAAGCTGGTCCATGTTAAATGAATACATAAGTCCAGAAGAAAAAGGCAGAGAAATTGTACTCAGTGCTAAGACTATTCCATGTTCATGAGAGACAAGAATTTCTAAAATATGACAGTCCCGTAAGCAAGCTAGTCATGCCTGAGCCCTTACATAGATCTGAGCCTCCCTGACATGTGATTCTTCCATTTTCTTTTTCTTTCAGCTTCCTATCTCTATTTGCTGCCTTCCAGTGAAACTTTCCTAAGTTTTCTCCTTTTAAGTATACAAAATGTTATATTAAACATTGCTGAATATTGCTAAATATAATTATGGGAAAGGGAGTTGCTGAGAGTAGGCTTAGTTAATATGAACTGGAAATTCTTCTTCCTTTAGCCAGATATTTTAGAATAAAGTATCTGCTGAGATGTATGTAAATTCCTTTTCATAATAATTTTAAATAACCAATGAAAATATACCAGCAAATGAAATCCCAAATCAACTTATTTAGGATGAAAAAGAAAATAAAGCAAGTAACATAATGAGTAACTAAAAAAGGAACTCAAATTAACTTACTATTGCATATAATACTGATGAGCATACATCTGCTGCCACCACAGCATCTGCAGTGGGCTGAAAGCAGGATACACTGGGAATCCAGCCGGAATAGCCTGCTCAGGAAATTGGTTGTCTCTATTTCTACAACATAAAGAAAAAAAGTATTTTAATGCTGTAGAAGTTGAAAGCAGTTCTCTGAAATTTCATTTCTAAACTACAAATCACCCATTGGCAAAATGTATTAAATCTTACTGAAAAGAGAAATACATTTTTTCAGCATTCTTCAAATAAGACATTATGGCTTATATAACATAACTCTAAGCCCAAGTATTCAAAATAACTAACACTTCATCCCAGTTTTAACAGGAAAATAAAGCAAGCCAACCACAAAATGTGTGGCAAACAGGTATATTTATCTTCTCATCTTAATAGAGTCCACAAATAAATAGAGTCCACAAATACTTTCATTTTAAGTACATACTCGTCAAGAACTTTTAACCAAAGCTTAAATTAGACTTCATGAAAAAATACTTTGAGGAATGGGGGAACTAGCCAAATATTTTACATCAGTAACAAAAAATTACTTAAAACACAGCAGCTATTAGCTGTATAATAAAATGTTTTTTTACAAAGACCTGTACAATATTCTTTAAAGAACCAAGATTAGTAGAATGTGTTTATACATGATTTGTTAAACTAAGAAAAACTTTTAATAAGTCAGTAAGACTTGGAGAAGGTCATCCTTCATTTCTCTATGCCTCAGTTTCCTAATTATAGGGTTGTTATTCAGTACTCAGTAAATGTTAATGATTTTTACTTTTACTCTCCCCTATTCCTAACTCTAAACATAACTTTAAAGTATGTAATGAGAGATTTGTAGAAATTCACATATATTAAAGACAACTACAGAGATAAACATATAAGTAAAACAGAATTTGTGAATTTGTTACTCATACTACTTGAATTTTATCTTTAGCTGATATTAGTTTGGTCTATCCAAAGTATTTTAATTTTACATTCTAAACACTATTTACTTAACATACAATTGGCAATAAATAATTATAGAAAGCTAATTTAGAAAAGCTTATAGAGCTAAAACTTACCAACACACTATACTTGAGGAAACTTAATGCCAGATAAGGCACCAATGCCTCTACATATTACCTGAACTTTCCTCACCCTTGGAGAAGGAATGGTAATTCCTCAAAAGATTCTTCCACCTCCTTAATACGGCCCCCACCCCCACTTTACAAGCCTTCCCTAAAGAACAGCCGAAGCCCCCATTAGAGAGTTCCTTCTTCTCAGCTCTGAAAAGTCCTTAAAAGAACCTTAACCCTGTTATTCCTTTAAAAAAGATGTCAATTATAATGCTAAGTGAAATAAACCAGACATAAAAGCACAAATATTGTATGATTCCACTTATATGAAATATCTAGAATAGAAGGAGAAAGTAGTAAGAGGTACCAGGGGCTGTGGGGAAGGAGTATTGGGGAGTTAATGCTTGCTGGGTACAGAGTTTCTGTTCGGGGTAAGGAAAAAGTTTTAGTAATGTTTGGTAGCGATGGTTGCACAATACTGTAAATGTAATTAATGCCACTGAACTGTACACTTAAAAATGGTTAAAATGGAAAATTTTGTTAGATATGCTGCCACTATTTTTTTTTATTAAATTCAGTTTTTGTTTTTGTTTTTTATTAAATTCAGTTTTACTGAAATACATTCACACACCATACAGTCATCCATGGTATACAATCCACTGTCCACAGTATGATAACATAGTTATGCGTTCATCACCACAATCTATCTCTGAACATTTTCCTTACATCAGAAAGAACCAGAACAAGAATAAAAAATAAAAGTGAAAGAACACCCAAATCATCCCCCATCCCACCCCATTTGTCCTTTAGTTTTTATCCCCATTTTTCTACTCATCCATACACTAGATAAACGGGGTGTGATCCACAAGGTCTTCACAATCACATTGTCAGCCCTTGTAATCTACATTATTCTATAATTGTCTTCAGGAGTCCAGACTGCTGGGTTGGAGTTTGGTAGTTTCAGGTATTTACTTCTAGCTATTCCAATACATTAAAACCTAAGAGGTGTTATCTATATAGAGCATAAGAATGTCCACCAGAGTGACCTCTCGACTCCATTGGAAATCTCTCAGCCACTGAGACTATTTCGTCTCATTTTGCATCCCCCTTTTGGTCAAGAAGATACTCTCATTCCCACGATGCCGGGTCCACATTCATCCCCGGGAGTCATATTCTGCATTGCCAGGGAGATTTACAACCCTGGGAGTCGGGTCCCACGTAGGGAGGAGTGTTGCCACTATTTTTAAAAAGGAAGCCAATTAGTGATCAATTGCAGGGAGAAAGCCACACTACTGGAGCAGAGAAGTATTATAAACCATTTCTATAAAGAACTAGGCATTTACACCAGGGAGCTGATGCATCTCTGAGCAAATCTGAAAACTATCCAAAAGCATTGGAACAATATGAAGCTGTATCTAGTTGTACATTTTAAAGTTTCTTAATATTTCCAATTAGGAAAAATTACATTCCCCTGAAAGTAGAACTACAACCCATAGCTACCACTAAAATAAGAAATATAAGCTCAAACAAATCCAGGAACCTCTTTCTAGGTGTCCTCTCAAACTCAACTGTAAAATAGGAAGACTGGACTTTGTCGCTGTTTTTAAAGGTCAAACGAAGAAAAAGCCACTTACAATTACTTAGAAAAATGTTTCCTAGTCCCACCTCATCCTACTGGAGCCCAGAACATAAGAAGTAGGGCGTGATTATCAAAAATGTGTAACCAAAAAAAAACCCTTCCCCATATAATTCTGATATGCTTCCTCCCCTTCTCTCCAATAAGTTAAAAACTACTGAACTAAAGGGTGCAGATGACCTAAGGGTACATTGACTGAAGAATGGAATGAAGTACTGTGGTGTACGCATACAGGAGAACACTGAGCAACTACAAGAAGGAGTGAAGCTGTGAGACACACAACGAGGTGAATGGATCCTGTACGCAGTATTTGAGTGAAGTACACCAGAAATAAAGGCAAACACTTTAATGCCTCACCAATATGGACTAACTACAATGTGTAAACTCAGAATTGAATCTTAGAACATAGCCTAAAGTGGACATAATAATTGTAATAGTCCCTAGATTGTAAGCTCTTACAGCAGTTAACTCTATCCCTGAATTGTAATGCCTATCTCTAAACTTTGAGATGCTGATCCCCTAGCGTATATCCTGATTGGTCTCTGGAACAATGCATATCTCTGAGACACCTGAAACTCAGAGCTAGAGCTCGGCAGATATGAATGTCAGTATCAGTGCATACAGCCACTGTTAAAAAAAAAAAAAAAAGCTGAAAAAGAGCCCAGACTTCAATTAGTGATACGAATGAAGCAGGTCTGGTTAAGACCGGGGCAAGCCAGGCCAAAGGGTAAAGGTTGAAACTGACTGTGTTTTAAAACTTCAACTTCCATATGAGACCAAGGGAAGAGATATCTATTTGGTACAGGATCTAAATTTTCTAAACGGTACAACTCTACAGTCGATTTGTTCAAACACCACGATTGCATGGAACTTTGAATAGGAAATGAGATATGGTAGGTTAGTATAGGCTGGAGTGAAATAGTGACACATCCCAAAGTAATTTGGGCAGATAATAAAAAATGTATTTACAGCCTCCCCCTCCCCAGCCCCGAGGATCTGGAGGAAGGTGCGGATGTGTTGGACATCCTCACCTGGACTGGTGTTGATGTTGTCACAAACATTGGGACTGGAGGTTTGATGTGCTGAGCCCTTGATCATGGGACTTGCCCTTATGAAGCTTGTTACTGCAAAGGAGAGGCTAAACTTGCATATAATTGTGCCTAAGAGTCTCTCCCTGAGTACCTCTTTGTTGCTCAGATGTGGCCCTCTCTCTCTCTAACTGAGCCATCTCGACAGGTGAACTCGCTGCCCTCCCTGCTACGTGGGACCCGACTCCCAGGGTTGTAAATCTCCCTGGCAATGCAGAATATGACTCCCGGGGATGAATGTGGACCCGGCATTGTGGGACTGAGAGTATCTTCTTGACCAAAAGGGGGATGCAAAATGAGACGAAATAGTCTCAGTGGCTGAGAGATTTCCAATGGAGTCGAGAGGTCACTCTGGTGGACATTCTTATGCACTATATAGATAACACCTCTTAGGTTTTAATGTATTGGAATAGCTAGAAGTAAATACCTGAAACTACCAAATTCCAAGCCAGCAGTCTGGACTCCTGAAGACAATTATATAATAATGTAGATTACAAGGGCTGACAGTGTGATTGTGAAGACCTTGTGGATCACACCCCGTTTATCTAGTGTATGGATGAGTAGAAAAATGGGGATAAAAACTAAAGGACAAATGGGGTGGGATGGGGGGATGATTTGGGTGTTCCTTTCTCACTTTTATTTTTTATTCTTGTTCTGGTTCTTTCTGATGTAAGAAAATGTTCAGAGATAGGTTGTGGTGATGAATGCATAACTATGTTATCATACTGTGGACAGTGGATTGTAAACCATAGATGATTGTATGGTGTGTGAATGTATTTCAACAAAACTGAATTTAATAAAAAACAAAATAAAACAAAAAAAACTACTGAACTGTATAATTGCTAAGATCCACTCCAAGTCCAAACTGGCATACTACAATTTTCAGTTGTGTTTATTACCCTTCAAATGAGATAAGTATGCAGGAAGTTAGAAGATTTATGTGCTATTAAATCAAATCATAAAGTGATCTTTAAAATATATAGGGACAGATCAATGAAACAATGGGTAGCCCAGGAAGAGGTCCTATTACATAAGAATTTAATATATTCTAAAGGATGCATAATCAAATAATAGGAAAGAAAATTATTTGGTACTGGGAAAAGGGACTACCAAATTGGTAGTAGGGAGAGGGGTGTTTAGAGCTTCATCCCATCCCATATATTGAAATAAGTTTCAAGTGGACTAAAATGAAGTATTAAGAGTTAAACCACAGATAATCTAGAAGAAACTGGAATTGATTATATACCAAGCTTTTGGAGGGAGAAGTACTGTCCTAATTTAAAAGCAATAGAAGAAATCACAAAGAAAGCAATCAACATATTTGACTACATAAAATTAAAGACAAAGGACTTAGAAAAAATTTTTGCAACAAATAGTTAATCTTTTCTATATCAAGAATTCATAGAAATGGATATAATTAGATACCAAATAAATGCAAATTAAAACAAAGATACCGTTTATTTATTTATTTAGCCTGCCAAGCTAAAAAAGATTAAATAAAAATGGCCAGTATTGGCAGGAGGTACAAGTGAAACCCAACTTTGTTTTATTGCTAGTGGCAATGTACTAGAAGAAGCCTTGTGGTGGTTAAGTTTATGTGTCAACTTGGCTAGATTAAGTCGTCCAGTTGTTCGGTCAAGCAAACACTGGCCTGATTGTTACTGTGAGGATATTTCATGGATTTACATCATTAGTAAGCTGACTCCATCTATGGCTGATTACATCTACAATGTAATCTCATACAATCATTTGAAGGCCTTAAAGGAAAACTGATTATTTCAGTAGTCAGAAAGAAGAATTTCTATCTCTATTTCAGCCAGCCAGCTTCTTATGGGGAATTTATCAAAACCTTCATTGGAGTTCCCAAACTGTGGTCTGCCCTACAGGATTCGGACTTGCCAATTCCCACGGTGATATGAGCCAATTCCTATAATAAATCTCATATTATTTATATGTATACATATATATACATATATCTCCTATAGGTTCTGTTTCCCCTGGGAACCCTAACTTGTATTAGCCTTTAAAAAACCATATGACTAAATTAAGTACCTTTAAAAGTGTTAACTTACACCCAAGTGCCCAAGTAATTTTACTTTTGAAAACTGTCTTAAAGAAATATGAAATATGGATAAAGCTAAACATACAAAAATGTATACATATCTCTGCCCTGTAGGCCCCTGTATATATACTCATCCCTCATAGGAATCACTCACTAAACCTACACCTACTCTCAAGCACCCTTTCCCATAATAATAGAGAGAAACTCTTTAGAGAGTTAAAAGAATTTGAAAGAAAGGACTCGGACCAATATTTGTACACCAGTTTCTAAGCAGCATAATTCACAGTAGCCAAAAAGTGGAAGCAAGCCAAGTATCCATCAGCAGATGAATGGATAAATAGAATGTGGTATAAACATACAGTGGAATAAATATTACTCAGTTATAAAAAGAAATGAAGTTCTGATACATGCCACTAGATGAATAAACCTTGAAGACATCATGTTGAGTGAAATAAGTCAGACACAAAGAGACAGATACTGTGTGGCCACACCTACACGAAATAGCTAAAATTTGCAGATTCCTAGAGACAGAAAGTTGAATACAGGTTAACAGGAGTGGGCAGGAGGGGGGATGGAGAGTTAATGCATAGTGTAGGGTTTCTGTTTGGAGTAATGGGGAAACTTCTGGTAATAGATGGTGATAAAGAAAGCACAACATTGTAAATGTGATTGATTCAAATGAAATGAATGGTACTCTTGGGAGTGGCTGGGATGGGAAGTTTTATATTGATAAATGTTACCGCAATTAAAAAAAAAAAAAGAGCAGCTAAAGAGACAATTACAATTAAATGTAATAATGATTCTGCATTGGATGTAATAATGGAGAAAAAGCTCAAAAGGACATTATTGGGACATACGAAAAACTGGAATATAGACTACGTTTTATATCAATGTCAAATCTCTTGATAACTGCACTTAAGGTGTTACCTAAGTGAATGTCCTTGTTCTTAGGAAATGTACATGGAAATATCATGTGCTCAAAGAACAGGATGCATATACAACCTACTCTCAAAAGTTCAGAAAAGAGAGAGGGAGATGGATGGTAGACAGAAAGATATGGTAAATGTTACAAAATACTAAAATTGGTGGCCCTGAGTATGGAGGGGGGGCAAGTATGCTGGGGTTCTCTGTAAGGGTTTTGTAATATTTTTGCAACTGTCCCATAAGTTTGAAATTCTTTCAAGATAAAAAGTTAAAAACACTGTCTAGTGTTTCTAAACACAAAAAGGTAGTGATGTGCCTTAAGAAGAAAATACATGGGTTAAATAGGTTTCATTCAGGCGTGAATTATAATGCTGTTTACTATAAGTTCAATGTTAATGAGTCAACAATGTATATTAAAATATCTTTAAACAGAAACATGCATAAAAGAAAGTTATGTATTGATTGGTTGGTAAAATGTTGTGACCAGAAGCTTGCCCCCTAACCCATGAGGAGCAATGGTTCAGTATCCTCTAATTCAGTGTTCGCAGTGACTTTATAGAACAAAATTATCACATATGAGAATCAACTGCATAAATACAATAATTCATATATTTATAATGTATTCATACACAATTTGTTGGTTTACCCTTCTATTGTTTCTTTGTGAAAATTCAAGAAAATCAGTATGTGTGAATCTGTATCTGTTTCTAAAACATTATTTGGATAATTAGAAAAACTGGAAAGTGGACTGTATGTTTTATACCATTATTAAATCTCTTGAGCTTGATAATTGTTCTTGAGGTGGCTGTATAGGTGAGTGGCCTGTTCTCAGGAAATGTACATGGACATGTTAAATGTTACAGGAAGAGGATTTATATGACCCACTCCCAAATGTTGAGCAGATAGATTAGATAAATAACTAGATATAGATGTATGGATAAATAAAGAATGGTGTTACACACATGGCAAAATGCTAGCAGTGCACAAATTTGGGTACCTAGGTAAGAGGTATATTGGAGTTCTTTGTGCTGTTTCTGTATTATTTTTGCAACTTTCCTGTAAGTTTGAAATTATCTCAAAATAAAAAGTCTTTAAAAAATAGTCTAGCCCCAGGGGAAAAAAAACAAACAGGGGCATAGAGGGAATAGATAAAGAACGGTAGTCTGTTAATAGTTGTTGAAGCTGGGTGTTAGGAACACGGGGGTCCATAATAACATTTTCCATACTTTGTGAATGCTTAAAAACTGTAATAAAATTTTTAAAAATTAAAAAGTACTGAATAAGAATACTGCCAGTTCAACGTAAATATACATCAACAGCGGGCTGGTTCATTAAATTATAGTAATCTATATAAAAGAACACTGTGAAACTGATAAAGAATGGCCCAGCTTTATGTGTACTGATATGGGACAATCAATAATATATTTAGTGGAAAAAAAAAACAAATGTCAGCTAGTAGCTATAGTAACTATGCTACCATTTGTGTCAAAATGCACATACACACACACACACACACACACACACACACACACACACATTTGTCTAAGCACAGTTTATCTCTGGAAGAATTCAGGGAAACAGTTCACAATGGTTGGGTCTGAGGAGGGCAACTGGGTAATGCAGGAGATACATAGGAATTTTTGTTGCCTCTAAAAATCGTATCATGTGCATGTACTACCTTTTAGAAAATAACTACCAAAAAAATTGTCTGTTTACTCTCCTGTCCTTCCCACCAAACTCTGCTCCTAAGAACATTATTGTATATTTTGCATTTAGCACAATAAATATATGTTGAATGATTAAATACAACTTCATAGCAAGAAAACACTGGAAATAAAGTGCCTATAATAAACAACTATTTAATCTAGCAACTTGTAAATTTCATTTAATTTTCCAACATTAAATAAAAACATAATGTTAATGACACAGTAAAAATTACAACTATATTAAAGAAAACCATTTGCAAAGAAAAGGATACTGGAAGGAAACAATGTCAACAAATAGTTGTCTTTAGATAGTTGGACATGGGTAATTTTCCTCCTTCCTTCACTGTCTTTTTTCAAACTCTTTAATATGCATAATTGCTTTTATTATGCAAAATAATTAGGTGTTCATTTTATTTTTTTGGCAAAGAGTCTAATAAAATAGCAACAGGAGGAGAAAGCAACTATTTGGAATGTGTAGTATGCCTGTCTCCATGTAAAATGCCATATTGTTTACACAAGGAAAACAAAGTAAGAGGATATAATTTGGTCCCTCCCTTGGGAACTGGAAAGCCAGAGAGAAAACTGATATATCCATATGGAAGGAAATCATAGCTGATGGTAAAAGTCCTGCAGCTTTTTTTTCTTTTTGGACAGGCAATACCAGTTAGTGCTACAGAATAAAAACAAAACATAGGATGAGGGGGAGCACATGGAATTGGTGGAGTATAATAAAGTATAACAGAAACTATGACAAAAAACCAAGACCTTGAAAGACTATCATTCACAAATATATACTGAAAAATACACCAAAGGATGTTAATTAATAAAAATTAGGAATTGAAAAGAAGAGGAGATAAAAGGAACTGGAAACTTCAAACAATTAAGAAAAAATTCTTTCAGAGAAAATCTGTTACATTAAGCTTATTTCCACCACCACTCCATACAAGTGACGCAGCAACTGTATGGATTCCCCACGCTGTTCCCAGAATATGGCTTTTCAAGACTCTACACTTGCTTTGTTTTCCCTGCTGACTTTCTCTTACAGACAGTTCATACAGTATCACCTATGAAGCCCTTTCCACTCCTCCAAGCAGAGACAGTCACTCCCCTCCAGGCTTCCTCAAGCCCTTTGTTCAAGACCATGATAACACATCAGGGGACGGTAATTTATTTGTCTATCTGACCTACTTCTGTTGTCAGCAAGTACAGGATTCATTTTCCTATCTTCAGTGCCTGGTGGAGAGGAGAGTCTTAAATAAACATTCACTGAATGAAGTCACAGGATCCTCACAGACACAGACTTGCTCAAACAGATTTCAATATTTAAAATCTGACCAGTAAATCTGACTAGGAAAAAAGTTTTACAAGGGGGAGAAAACATCACCAAAAATGAACTCAAAATAAAAAAGACATACAATGGGAAACAGTAAAACAAATGAACATCAGCAAGCCTGTGAAGAACCCAGGCTTCCAAGTCAGATACAGATTTGAATTTCATTTCTTCTACTGACCCCTTCTGTAAATCTCAAGCAAGTTATAAGAACTTTTTTTTTAATTGTGAAGTTACAGGTTTAGAGAAAAAATCATGCAGAAGATAGGGTTCCTACATACCTCCCCATCAGACACAGTATTTCCTATTATGAACATGTTGCATTACTGTGGTACCTTTGTAAGAACTGATGAAAGAATAGTATTATAATTATACTATTAACTATAGTCCATAGCTTACATTAGGATTCACTGTATGGGTTGTATAGTCCTATTTTTCAAAACTTTTATTCTAGTAACATATGCACCTAGAATTTCCCATTTTGGCCATGTTTAAATATGTAATTCAGTGGTGCAAAAACATTTCCCAATGTTGTGCTGCCATCAACACCATCCATTTCCATCGCCTAAAGCAGAAACACTGCAACTATTAAGCATTAATTTCCTATTCACTAGGCCCACCCTGATTCTTGGTAACTTGTATTCTAGTTTATGACTCTATGAATTTGCTTATTCTAATTATTTCTTATCAGTGAGATCTTACAATATTTGTCCTTCTGTGTCTGGCTTATTTCACTCATCATGATGTCAAGGTTCATTCACGTTGTCACATGTATCAGAACTTCATTCCTTTTTATGGCAAATAATATTCCATTGTATGTATATACCACATTTCGTTGATCCATTCACCTACTGACAGACACTTGGGTTGCTTCCATCTTTTGGCAATTGTGGATAATGCTGCTATGAACATTGGTGTGAGAATATCTGTTCAAATCCCTGCTTTCAATTCTTTTCGATTAGTAACTAGATATAGGATTCCCAGGTCATATGGTAATTCTACACTTAACTTTCTGAGGAAACATCAAACTGTTCCCACAGTGGCTACACCATTTTACATTCATGAATGAGTGTTCCTATTTCTCCACATCCTCTCCAACACCTGTTATTTTCTGTTTTTGAAATAGTAGCCATTCAGGTGGGCTTGAAATTGCATCTGTGATTTCGGTATACATATCCCAAATGGCTAAGGCTGTTGAGCATCTTTTCATGAGGTTTTTTGGCCATTTGTATATCTTCTTTGGAGAAATGTCTAGTCAAGTCTTTTGTCCATTTTTAAAAATGGGCTGTTAGTCTTTGTGTTGTTGAGTTGTAGGATTTCTTTACATATTTTGAATATTAAACACCTATCAGATAAGTGGTTTCTAAATATTTCTCCCATTCTGTAGGCTGCCTTTTTACTTTCTTGATACATTCACTTGATGCACAAATTTTTAATTTTTATAAAACCCCATTTATCTATTTTTTTCTTTTGTTGCTTGTGCTTTGGGTGGAAAGTCTAAGAAACCATTATCTAATGCAAAGTCCTGAAGATGCTTGCCTATGTTTTCTTCTAGAAGTTTTAGAATGTTGGTTCTTATATTTGAGTCTTTGATCCACTTTGAGTTAATTGTATGTGGTATGAAGTAAGGGCGAACCTTCACTCTTATGCATATCAACATCCAGTTTTCCCAGTACCATTTATTGAAGAGACTGTTCTTTCTGCATTGAGTGGACTTGGTACCCTGGTTGAAAATTAATTGGCCATCAATGTGAAAGTTTATTTCTGAATTCTCAATTCAGCTCCACTGGTCCATATGTCTGTCCTTGTGACAGGTCCATGCTGTTTGATTACTGTAGCTTTGTATTAGGTTTTCAAATCAGGAAGTGTTGAGTCCTCCAACTTCTTTTTTTTTTTTTTTCCCAAGACAGTTTGGGCTATTCAGGGTCCCTTATTCTTCCATATAAATTTGATGACTGGCTTTTACATTTCTTTAAACGATGCTGTTAGAATTTTAATTGTGACTGCATTGAATCCGTAAATTGTTTTAGGTAGAACTGACATCTTCATAATATTCAGTTTTCCAATCCATGAACACAGAATGTCCTTCCATTTCTTTAGGTCTTCTTTGATTTCTTTTAGCAGTGTTTTGCAGTTTTCTGTGTATAAGTCATTTCTTTGATTGGTTAAATTTATTCCTTCATATTTGATTCTTTTAGTTGCTATTGTAAATGGAATTGTTTTCTCAATTTCCTATTCAGACTGTTCACTACTATTGTACAGTAACATTACTGATTTTTGCATGTTGATCTTGTACCCCACCACTTTCATTTATTAGCTCCTGTAGGTTTGTTGTGGATTTTTCAGGATTTTCTATATATAGGATCATATCATCAGCAAATAGTGAAAGTCTGATCTCTTCCTTTCCAATCTGGATGTCTGTGATTTCTTTACCTTGCCTGGCTGCTCTGGCTAGAACTTCCAGTACAATGTTGAATAACAGTGGTGGCAGCAGTGATCAATTCCTGATCTTAGAGGGAAAGCTTTCAGTCTTTCACCTTTAAGTATGATGTTAGCTGTGGGTTTTTAATATGTGCTTTTTATCTTGTTGAGGAATCTCCCTTCTATTGCATGTTTTCTAAGCGTTTTTTATCCAAAGGGGTGTTGAATTTTGTCAAATGCCACTCTCTGCTAATTAAGATGATCATGTGGTTTTTCTTCCTCCTACATTCTATTAATGTGGTATATTACATTAATTGATTTTCTTATGTTGAACCACATGTGCAGAGCTCGAATAAATCCTACCTGATCATGGTGTTTGTGCCAGTTTGAATGTATTATGTACCCCCAAACGCCATTATCTTTGATATAATCTTGTGTGAGCAGCCATTATCAGTGTTGATTAGACTGCAATTCTTTGAGTGTTTCTTTGGAATGCACCCCACCCAGCTGTGGGTGATGACTCTGATTGGATAATTTCCATGGAGGTGTTGCTCTGCCCATTTGGGGTCGGTCTAAGTTGATCAGTGAAGCCATATAAATGAGCTAACATAACAGAAGGAACTCAGTGCAGCTGTGAGTGACATTTTGAAGAGAAGCAAGCTTGCTAGAGAGGAACATCCTGGGAGAAAGCCATTTTGGAACCAGAACTTTGGAGCAGACGCCAGCCACATGCCTTCCCAGCTAACAGAGGTTTTCCGGACGCCATTGGCCATTCTCCAGTGAAGGTACCCGATTACTGATCTGTTACCTTGGACACTTTATGGCCTTAAGACTGTAACTGTGTAGCCAAATAAACCCCCTTTTTATAAAAGCCAATCCATCTCTGGTGTTTTGCATTCTGCAGCATTAGCAAACTAGAACAGTGTTAGATTTCATTTGCTGAGGATTTTTGTATCTATATTCATAAGGGATCATGGTCTGTAATTTTCTTTTCTTGTGGTATCTTTATCTGGTTTTGTTATTAGGATAATGTTGCCCTCATAGAATGAGTTAGGACGTGTTCCTTCCTCTTCAATTTCTGGAAGACTATGAGCAGGATTAGTGTTAATTCTTCTTAGAATGTATGGTAAAATCCACCAGTGAAGCCATCTAGTCTGGAGCTTTTCCTTTGGGGGGCGGGGGGTGATGACTGATTCAATCTTTTTAATTGTTTTTGCTCTATTGAGAAACCCTTTTTCTTCTTGAGTCAGTGTAGGCAATTTCTGTCTGCCTAGGAATTTGTCCATTTCATCTTGGTTATCTAATTTGTTGGCAAACAGTTGTTCACAGTATCCTCTTATAATCCTTTAATTTTTGTGGGTAGTAGTAATGTCTTCCCATTTATTTCTGAACTCATTATCTGTGTCCTGTTTCTTTTTCCTTTGTCAGTAAGTCAAGCTAAAGGCTTGTTGATTTTATCAATCTTCTAAAATAACCAACTTTTGGTTTCATTGATTTTCTCTATTTTTTTATTCTCTATTTCATTTATTTCCACTTTAATCTTTGTTATTTCCTTCCTTCTGCTCACTTTGGGTTTAGTTTGCTCTTCTTTTTCTAGATCCTTCAGTTGTGAGTGTAGTCTCTGATTTGAGATCTTTCTTTTTTTTTTTCAATGTAAGCATTGAGCGCTATAAACTTCCCTTCCAGCACTGCCTTTCTTGCATCCCAAAAGTTTTGATATGTTGTGTTTTCATTTTTATTCACCTCAAGCTATTTCCTAATCTTCCTTGTGATTTCTTCGACCCATTGGCTCTTTAAGAATGTCTTGTTTAATTTCCACATATATGTGAATTATCTAGTTGTCCCTTTGTTATTGATTTCCAGCTTCGTTCCATTGTGGTTGGAGAAGATATGTTGACTGATTACAGTATTTTTTAGTTTACTGAGATTTGTTTTGTGACCTAACATATAGTCTTCCTGGAGAATGATCCATGTGCACTAGAGAAGAATGCATATTCTGCTGCTGTTGGATTAAATGTTTTATATATGTTTGTTATGTCCAGTTGTATATTGCTCAAGTCTTCTATTCCTTAACGATCTTCTCTCCAGATGTTCTATCCATTATTGAAAGTGGTATTATTGAAGTCTCCTATATTATTAATTTGGAACCCTCTCTTTCTCCTTCCAAATCTGTCAATATTTGCTTCATATCTTTTGGGGCTCTGCCTTTAGGTGAATGTGTTTTATAATTATGTCTTGACCCCTTCATCAATATATAGTGACCTTCTGTGTCCCTTGTAACTGTTCTTGACTTAATGTCTATTTCATCTGATACTAGTATAGCTACCCCAGCTCTCTTGGTTAGCATTTGTTATCTTTCAGCACTTCAAATATTTCATCCTACTGCCTTCTTGTCTCCATGATTTCTGAGGAGAGACTGGCACAATCTTATTGGGACTCCCTTGAACATAACACATTGCTTTTCTTTGGCAGCTTTCAGATCTCCCTCCTTGTCTTTGGCATTTGACAGTTTGACTTCTATGTGTCTGGACATGATTTGTTCAAGTTTATCTTGTTTGAGGATTGCTGACCTCTTGAATATGCACATTCATTTCTTTTCTGCCATTATTTCTTTGAATATTCCTTCTGCCCCATTCTCCTTTCTTCTCTTTCTGGGGTTCCCATAATGAATACCATATACATTCATTTATTGGTATGCTTGACAGTATCCCACAGGTCTCTTAGGCTCTGCTCATTTTTTTTTCCCCATTCTTTTTCTTTCTGCTCCTCAGAGCGAATCATTTCAATTGTCTTGTCTTCAAGATCACTGATTTTTCCTTCTGTCAGCTTCAACCTGCTGTTGAAACCCTCCATGGAATTTTTCCTTTCAGTTACTGTGGTCTTCAACTCTGGTATTTCTGCTTGGTTCCTTTTTAAATTTTTATCTTTTTTTTTTTTTTTTTTTTTTTTGAGATTCTCATTTTGTTCATTCATTGTTTTCCTGATATCCTTTAGTTCATTTTCTGGGTTTTCCTTTATCTGCTTAAGCAAGAAGCGGATCTTTCTTTTTTAAAAGTCTTCGATCTGTATATCCAAAGTCCAGTCTTCTTTGATGGTTTCTGGATTTTTATCTTGTTCCTTTGGATGGGCCATCATTTCCTGTTTCTTTGCTTGTCATGTAATATTTTTTTGTACACTGTACATTTTAATATTTTCAGTGCTAACTGTGGGATTTAGTCACTGAGCTGCCTGTTCCTTAAGTTTGTTTCCTACTAATGAAATGCAGAGATTTCCTTGACCATCAGGAGTTAAAACAAATAAACCAATGCAAAAAACACCTTTCACATCTTTGCTAATTGGCTATGTGTTGGCTGGTGTCCTCCTTCAGAGTCTAACCCTCCTATCAAGATGATCAGCCTGAGATGAACGTGAAGTGTAGCACCCTCTCTGTCTTTTCTGAACCTGTATTTTATCAGGGCTTGTGCTTCTTTGTGGCTTCAGAATTTTCCCTGTTTACAGCAAGTTGACTGTCCCCTCTACCCCCTATGAAATAGATATTCTTCCTAGTGCTCTACTATGTGAGTTAAAGCAGGTAATTCTTTGTTCCAGGCCACTGTGACTTAATTGTTTCTTACACTGTTTTAATCATCTACAAGAAGCTTCTGCTTGTGGGGCAAGTTCTGTTAGAGCTAGTCAGGGGTGAGTCAGAGATGAGTTTTCTGGTACAGTCTTTCAGGATGCCACCTGATAATCTGGTACCAACATACAGGCACACCAATATGCAAACTGGGGTTACTCTGCTCCTTCTGGAACAGGGCCAGGGACCCACAATGTGAGTGTAGGTTTGCTCCACAAAGTACCAGGGACAGTATGAGGGAGGGATTGCCTGGGCACCATGAGCTTCTGCTACTTTTTTTTAAGCTGCATTTTCTTGATTTAGCCCTTGCCCAGTTTCTGCAATCTTTATTTCCCGGAGTTTGAGGAAGGTGGCTCTACCAGTTTGTACTATTGGTTCAAAGATACTGAGGTACGGTAAACAGCAACCTGGAGCATCTTATGAAGTCATTTTGGTTGACCAGAAACTATAGTATATAATTTTGAAGCCTCATTCTCCTCATCCACAATATTGGAGAAAAACAGTACCTAGACCATAGGGTAGTATAACATTTAATGATATTAAAACACGTGTAAGTGCTTAATACAATGCCTAGCTCATGCTTAAGTGCTCAAACAGCATTAATTAATATCCTTTTAGATAAGGAATTATCACAAATGAATTTTTAAAAAGTACCAACATGCCAACAATTAAGCTATTTACAAAATAAAAGAATACCTTCTTATCATATGTCAAAAGAAAACAAGGACATTCTAATTATATTGGCAAGTACATGTCTATAAAGATATGGGGAATCAGGCTTTTTAATAACTTACTAGGAGTATAAACTGGTAAACTTTTGCAGTACAATTTGGCAAAAGCCTTTAAGAGCCTCAAAATGTCTTAAGAACACTAACCCAGGAATTCCTCTTAACATTTATCCCCCCAAAAATAATTGCTTATACATAAACACATTTAGGAATGTTAACTGTGGTGATATTTAGTGGAAAAAATTTATATAACCTGAAAATTTTTAGCAGAGGATTGCCCCAATTCTTCACTGTTCACATAGTGTCTGGCATACATACAGTGGCAAAGCTGACTCATACTGGCTTATGAAAGCCAATCTCTAAAGTTCTTTAGTTTTGTAAATCTTTGCTATCTTGAAACTGGCCATGGATTGTTTTACACCACAGACATCGGCAAACACTACAGATCAAGGCTTTATTTGGTTGTTAAACATTTACCAACACACCACTAGTAACTCTGCAGTACCTCCCCACCCCAATGCTGAATTTGGCCATGTGACTTGTTTTCGACAATGGAATGTTAGTGAACATAACATGTGCAGAGGCTTTCAGGGTGCTCAGTTGTTTGCTTACCCACTTGCATTCCTGCCATTTGCCATGAGGAGAAGGTATCTATGCCAGTTTGGATATATTATGCCCCCCAGAAAAAGCCATGTTCTTTAATGCAATCTTGTGGGGGCAGACATATTAGTGTTGATTAGGTTGGAATCCTTTGTCATGGAGATGTGACTCAATCAACTGTGGGTGAGGCCTTTGATTGGATAATTTCCATTGAGGTGTTACCCCACCCATTCAGAGTGGGTCTTAACTGAATCACTGGAGTCCTATAAAAGTGTTCACAGACAGAAGGAGGAGCTGCAGCTTACATAGACATTTTGGAAAATGCTATTTTGAAACGCAACCTGGGAGTAAGCAGATGCCAGCCACGTGCCTTCCCAGCTAACAGGGGTTTTCCGGATACCAATGTCCTTTCTCCAGAGAAAGTACTCTATTGTTGATGCCTTACCTTGGACACTTTATGGCCTTAAGACAGTAACTTTGTAACCAAGTAAACCCCCTTTATAAAAGCCAATCCATTTCTGGTATTTTACATTCTGACAGCATTAGCAAACAGGAACAGTGTCATAGAGAGTTGCTGATCCACAGAGAATGAGAAACATGGAACAGACCTGAAAATCTACAGCATGAAGCAGAGCTGCCCTGAGTGACTGAGAGAACCATGAGCAAAAAAACTAAAATGTGTTGTTACAAGCCACTGATATTTTGAGGTTATTATGCAGCAGAACCAAATAATACAGTCTCACCAACAAAGGAGTAAACAAATTGGTGTAGCCACATAATGAAAAATCCTAGAGACTTTAAATGTTTTAGATTTATATTTGACTAGGAAACAGATCCAAGCTACATTATATTTTAAAAGGTTTATAAAACTGAATAAAAAGTATGATCGTCCTATTTAAAAAGTATACAGATAAAAGTGTTTGGAAGGATATTTTTTTTAATGTTAATAATGGTTATTTCTGGGTGGTGAGTCTAGAAGCAATTTTTACTTTAAAACAACATACAATATAGAAGGGTCCAATGAATAGGGTTTCACTTGTATTAATTATAAAGCAAGGTTGGTACTACTTCAAGGGGAAAAAAAACCAAACATACAAAACAGTGAGAATTCTGTAAGCCCACCAGCAATTTTTGGAGTTAAAAGTAAATAAACTTAACAGCACAGCCAAGTGAGTCCAAAACAGTCACTCATTAAATTTTATAAATGTGACATTGTAAATGGACAGCCAATGTGATGATGTACATGAATTGCTTTGGTGTTCTCAAGTTTCTTCAAGAGCTAGATGGGAAGTCACCTATATCAGGATTTCTCAAAGAGAGGTTCCCAAGATTTTTTTTTTTTTTGGAGGTTGCCAATTAGTTGTGTTTTTTTTTTTTAATTTTTATTGGGATTGTTCAGATACCATACAATTACCCAACGATCCAAAGTGTACAATCAGTTGCCCCTGATACCCTCTTACAGCTGTGCATCCATCACCACACTTAATTTTTGTTCAATTTTTAGAAACTTTTCATTACTCCAGGCAAGAAATAAAGTGAAAGACGGTAAAAAAAAAAAAAAAAAAAAAGTAAAAGAAAAGGAAACTCGAATCCTCCCGTATCCCTAACCAACCCCCCTCAATTACTGACTCGTAGTGCTGGTATAGTACATTTGTTACTGTTTATGAAAGAATGTTGAAATACTACAAACTGTAGTATATAGTTTGCAATAGGTATATATTTCTTCCCTATATGTCCCTCTATTGTTAACTTCTAGTTGTATTGTCATACATTTGTTCTGGTTCATGGAAGAGTTTTCCAATATTTGTACAGTTAATCATGGATATTGCCCACCATAGGATTCAGTTTTATACATTCCCATCTTTTGACCTCCAACTTTCCTTCTGGTGACATATATGACTCTGAGCTTCCCGTTTCCACCTCATTCACATGCCATTCGTCACTGTTAGTTATTCTCACACCTTGCTACCTACACCTGTTTACTTCCAAACATTTAAGTTCATCCTAGTTGAACATTCTGCTCATACTAATCAACCACTCCCCATTCTTAAGCCTTTCCAAGATATTTTTAAATTGGCAGATTCCTGAGTACCATTCCAATTCTAGTGACTCAAAATCTCAGGGAGCACGGACCAGGATTTAGCAATTTTAACAAACTCACTAAAAACTGACCTATATGGTGGAAAACTCACATAGACTAGCAAAATATAAGATATAATGAAATTTGAAAAAGGAGAGCAGAGCTCATATTTGATGGTGAATTTCAAAAGTCACTAAACTATTGCTATTGCACATTAAATGCCAAGGTTAAATAAAATTTACTTAAAGACAGATGAAAGATCTTTATTAGTAAAAAATGACAACTATGTGATTAAGCTAAATCACAACCATTTTTGAGCAGAATAATCTATTTACTGAACTTTCACATAAATTGCTTTATAAATTGCAAAGTGCTCTTTCTACATACCATTATTTATTTTCTAGCACCTAGCACTGGTGTTTATTTATCTGAATGTCTCAGTGTACCAAACATAGCAGATCCATAAATTTGTTTGCTGAATGAATTTACAAGTAATTGCTAACATATCATTATGTTCCAGTTATTGTTCTAAGCACTTCACATATATTAATTCTTTTAATACCACAGCAACCAATAAGATAAGTACTATTTCTCCATTTTCAGATAAGCAAACCGAAGCGAATAAAGAAGAGACTTGCTCAAGGTAGTAAGTAGATAAAGCCAGGATTCAAAGTCAAGCAGGCTGGCTCCACAATCTGTGCAATCACTATACTACATGGCCCTCCTGATTTAAAATCAAACATTATTTATCTCATAATAGAACCCCTAAATGAAACTCAATATATTTGAAAGGTTTTGTTGCTCACCACTTTAATACTCACTTCTTGCAAAAAAAAAAAAAAAAAAAAAAATAGCTATTTCAGATTTTTCTAATCTGTTTAAGACACTTCTAAAAGCTGAATGCCTTTGTCTCTCATGTTTGTTGATTTCCTCAACAGCCTAGTTTAGAGAAATTATTAAACTTTTTTACCAATATACCTATAATTTTATTCTGAAAATCTGCAATCTTATAAGCTATGTTTTGTTTATTACAAATTAGATTCACTCTGAGTATGAGCATGAGTTGAAAATTTTATCACCAGAGGTAACCACTGTTAACAAGCTATTACATAGTCTTCCAGGCTTATTCAGACACGTAATATTCCCACTTTCCACCACCACCACCAAAAAAAATAAAATCACTCTATAAATTGAGAAAAATTAGCTACCATAGTCTACAAAAAAGATAGAAAATTAATCACTTTCTATCATTTTAAGCTACTATTTCATAATGAGACTACTGCTTTTCACAAATAACCAAGTTTTGTTTTGTAATAATCACTTTCTGAAAACAAGAACAGTTTCATAGACAATTTATAAAAGTCTACAACCAGCCTTATCTAAACACTTATTTGGAGAGGAAAGGCTTCAAGTTCAAGAAATATGAGACAATGAATTTTCTTATATCTTGCTATATACTCTTCTTTGTTTTTCTATAAAAGAAATGAATTAAGTTACAAATTCTAAGAAAAAAAATTATCTGAATGTTTACGCTACCCTTTATAGCATACCAGGTCAATGGCTATTCCTTAGTTATATCATCTACATTAACCTTTCTGGGTCCTAGCCATTTCTTCATTTCCAGCCTCCCATCATGGAACTGGGGCACTGATACACAACACAAAATAATTATCACCATCTGTCACTCATGTTTTCTTTACCTCCAAACTAACAAATAACAGTACCCCAGTAAAGTACTGTGGTTTCAGACACAACCCAGATCCAAACTATATTCCCTAAGCTCCCATTCTCTGCACACTCTGAAAGATGTGCTTTACCCATGGCTGTTGGCTACACTTCCTCCTGGAACTGTCTAACCTAGTAAGCCTGCTATAATTGCTAAGCATAAGGTTGTCAAAACAACGTTCTTGAGAAGACTCCTCTAAAGGGACTCTCAATACTACAAAGATTCTGAATAACATAAAATGGTTAGCATATCTTCATATTACATCATGGTTTTAACTCTACCTCAGTTGTTACCAGCCTAGCTGACCAGGAACACCTGTAAGCTTTTTAAAACCAGATTATTAGGCCCTGTATTCCTCCAAATACATCCTCAGCCACCAGGTCCCCTGACTCCCAGAAGACTAATTGAGTAGATCTACAAGTGAGATAGTTAGAAAAAAAAAAAAGTTGTTACCTAGATCCTTGCTATTCGAAGTGTGGTCCAAGGACCAGCATCATCAGCATTACCTGAGAGTTTGCTAGAAATGCAGAATCTCAGGGTCTATCAAACCTATTGAAACAGAACCTGCACCTTAACAAGACCCCCAGGTAATCAGCACAAACATTAAAGACTGAAAAGCACTGCCCTAGTTTGATTCTCATGTATAACCAGCTTTCAAAACACTGTCTACTTAACCCTTTAGTTCTCAAAATATAAAATCAAGTCTATGAATAAGATTCAAATGTACTTTAATTACTGCAAAGGAGATACAATGAAAATGAGTAGTAACTGATTTTTTTTCCCTTTTTTTATGCAATTTTATTGAGATATACATCCATACAATCATCCAAAATGTATAACCAATTGTTCACAGTATCATCACAGAGTTGTACATTCATCACCACAATCAATCTTTCAACATTTTCATTACTCCAAGTAATAACTGATTTTTAAGATACCCCAGTTATGATGCACAGCTACCACAATTCCACTCACCCTTGCATTACATACGGGAACTGATGACTCTGTGCAGGGTCAGTTTGTGCTTGTGGAAGTGTACGTTGCCTCAATCCCTCTGAGGATGAACTGGCAGCTATAGTCAAGGTTTCCTGACTGGATGATGGAGTTGTTGATCCTGAATGATCCGGACTCTACAAACAAAAATGTAATTATTTTTCAAGGATATTTAATTCATTGCAATCATGAGATTATTATTGTTACATTGTTAAAAATGTATTTATGAAATCCCTTTGCAAAATAATGGAATTTTAGACATTTACTGAGTTGAATCTCATACCCAGTATAAAAGGCAGATATTTAATTCTGATAAGAAAAAAGACTTCAGAAAACCAAAACTGCTTAATTATAAAACATTCCATTTCTCAAATGAAAAGGGTGGATGGCAGAATATTATACAAAAAAAAAAAATAGCATACTAAATTGTGAGGATTAAATTAATGCATACAAAGCTCCTCTCACGATGTCTACCATGTAGAACATGCTCAATAAATGGTACTTATTGGTGTGCCATTTAAACAGCAATATGTGCCAGGTACTGTATTACATACCATTGGTTAACACACTGGTTTAAAATATCAAGGAGCATGCTAGGAATTAGAAGATCTAGAATCTGATGTTATCTCTGACATTAACAAAGAGTGTAACCTTAAAGGTTCACAACCTCCGAGTCTCAGCTTTCTTACAGAAAATGAGGTTGAACTAGATTCTAAGTTTCAAATGTACTTCCAAGTTCCAAAATTCTCTTAGTTTATAAATGCCACTAGTAAATATTGTATTTCACAAAATGAACAAGATACCAACCAGGATTTTTAAATCCTCATGCTCAAATGATGTCAGTAACTCAACAACTCGTTAACCTTAAACAAAATAAATATAACCTCTTGAAAACCAACCCAATTTGTTGCTGTTTGAAAATAGCTTGTCAAATGTTTTATGTAAATTTAAAACAATGTATATTTTCCACAATTATAGTTGTCGCACTTTAAAAAACTGGATACAATATAATTTTTTAACATCCTGTCAAGTTTGTTAAAATTGTATTTTACCCGTACTGCCTTGCTATTGACAGGATGTCTTTTTGTATGTCTACCTTCCTACATCCTGCCATGTGAAAACATCCCAAATACACAGATCTTCTGTAAAACTAGCGAAAGCTTTCTCTAAGATGTTATCCCAGACAAAACAGATACCAAGATATCTTACTAAGGAGTTGATTCTTAAGGACATAAACTGAAAAGGCTTCTTCTTTGTTAAGGTTTCTCATTAAAGAGACTATTATAATATGGTGTTAATTTACACAAGGAATAGAAGAAAGGCTTAGCCATGTGGCAGCGCAGCCTAAATCTTCTAGAATTAATGATTTCTAACCTTATTATGTAACTCCTTCATGATTATATTTTTAAGATATTTTCAAATCCCTATGAAATTTTTGAGCCAAGAAAAAGTAAAGAGAATTCAACCTAACTTTCCTTTGATATTTTTAGCTTTATAAGATGCCTTGAAAAACTGAGTACATGTACTAATGACATGAAATCATGGCTGAGGAACCACTAGACAAGTCAATCAAGTCAGCAGATTCTTTCTCAACAAAAAAATGGAGCAAGACAACTATGCTTAAAGACTAATAACAGAACCTCATACCACTGGAAGATCTTTCCACTAGTTACCACCTTTGCCACTCCTCTTCTTAAAGTTTTGGCTAGATTTTTGATAAGGAAATTAAATGGTGCAGTAGGAAAGCTCCTGGCTAGCAAAATTCATAGCAAACTTCAAGTCATCCCAGCCCTTTTCTCTCATTCCCACAGGTATCATACAAGGTTTTTTGGGGAAGTCAAAACTAATTTGACATTTAAAAAAAAAAAAGATTAGGGACAATGTCTTGAAAATTTGGAGAGAATGTCTAAGTTGAGAAGTTCAATCATTAAAAAAAAAAAAACAAAACTTCCAAAACAATTTTAGAAGGATGGGAAATAAGGAGGAAGAGAATACCCAAGAAAGAGCTTAATACATTAAATAATTCTTCCCTAGGCAGATGGAATGTGTACCCAAATTCTGGCATTTTAAAAAACAGAATTCTTGGTCAAGCAGTCTATTTCAAGAAGATTTAGCATACTTAGAATTTAAACAATTTAATCCACCACCAATAAAACATAATAAACTATCAAATACTGTAAATATTCCTGAAACATCACTGGCCTGAGTTTATAGCATATAACCATATTATAATTTTGGTTTCAGAATATTTCAGTAATTAACCCCTGTAGATAGGCTCTATTACTGACTGGCCATGAAGCTAACTGTAACTCATAGCGAACAGGTTTCAAAGAATAACAATGTTGTATACTGGATCTCAAAACAAAGTTAGCTGTTCAAAACAGTCTCAAATCCCATAAGTTCCAACTGTACTGTTTTTCATTTAGTTTTAAAAGCATAAAAAGGATAATCAGAAAATTTCAATGTTTACTCCTCCCAAAACAACTCACAGAACTGCTGCCGGATGCCAGTGCTTCATGACCTTCTCTACTGGTGTTGGATTTTGGAGAACTGGGAGGACTCCGAGAAGTACATACTAGATGAACCATATGATACTCATCTTGCTAAAATTAAAGAAGATTACATTTAAAGGGCAGAATCAGAAAATGTATGGCTCAAAAGTTAAAATACTTAACTCAAAAGCTAAAATACTTAACTCACATTTATGTTCCTCTGCAGCCATTTTATTAGTAATAAATAGTTGTCATTTGAAGGTATTTTGCCATTTTAATATTTGGGACATTTTGAAATTCAATATTTTCTCCATGCTAGGAACACAGTCTAAACACTCAGTAATTGCTACATTAAAAAAGAATTATTTTGTATACCAAGCAATCTTGAACCAAACAATGCAGTAAATTGTGTCAATGCAGTTTATTACTTCAGTATAAAAAGATCTTAATATCAAAACTGTAATGGGCACCTTAAAGCTTAGGCCTACAAACACTGAGTACTGAAAATACTTCCATCATAATCTCATTTGGCTTAATTTTAGCTAGGTACTCTGTAATTTTTTGGCAGTTTTTTAACGTCAAAAACTGTTTTTATCTACAATTATACACAGATATAAAGCAAATATTTAAACTATATTCTGTAAATATTACATGTGTTTCAACAAACCTAGAACTATGACTGAGGGAAAATACCCTAAGATAAGATTAGAGTTGGCATTTTAGCTTAGGGACATCATGAATACATATATACTTATTCATAAAGAACAATTAAGTAAGATAGAGAGAGATTAAGAAGACAGAGAATGAAAGGTGAGTCAGCAATTAAAAAGAGAAAGAGAGACTGATTTAAAACAAGGGGGGAGGGAGGGCTGGTTGACCAAGATAGCAGTGTAAGACACTCCAGAGTGCCGTTACCTCACAGACTCCTTGAAAAACTAAGAAAAACAGGCAGTCACCTTCCTCAAAACAGTGGAAAACAGTTTGAGAGTTGCAGTAACAGAGTAAAGGCCAAATCAAAGAAAATATGCCTTTAACAGTATTAAGAGAAACTCATGGTACCCTTGTCAAACCCTTCACACCACCCCTTTCTTTCCAAAAATGTGGGGCCAGCCTACAATCCCATTATGGTTTCCCGGCCCTGCTCCGGAGGCAGCAGAGTAACCACTATGTGCATACTGGGGGCAGGTGGGGGGGAGTGGGGAAGAGCACTGTATGTAAGTTCCAATCGATCAAGTGGCGGCCTGAAAGACTGAACAAGGAAACTGTCTCTGACTCACCCTACCAGAACTTACTCTGCAGGCAAAAGCAGCTTGGAGACAGCTAACGCACTGTAAGAAACATTAAGTCATAGTGGCTTGGAGCAAAGGATTACCTGCTTTAAGTCATACAACAGTGTAACAGGAAGGGAGACAAAGTCTATTTCATAGGAGAAGAGGGGGCATTCAAATTCCTGTAAACAGGAAAATTCCAAAGGCCACAAGCAAACACAAGCCCTTGACGAGATACAGGTTCAGAAAAGAAAGTGAGGACCCTGCACTTCACATTCACCTCGGGCTGATCTTTCAGTCTTCACCACTGAGTATAATGTTAACTACGGGTTTTTCATATATGCTTGTTATCATGTTGAGGAAGTTTCCTTCTATTCCTATTTTTCTAAGTGTTTTTATCAAGAAAGGATCATGAATTTTGTCAAATGCCTTTTCTAATCAAGTGGTTTCTCCCTTCCTATTGGCTAATGCGGTATATTACATTAATTGATGTTCTTATGTTGAACCACCATGCATACCTGGGGAAAAAAACACCTGATCAGGTTGCATAATTCTTTTGATGTGCTATTGGATTCGATTTGCAAGTATTCTGTAATGGATTTTGCATCTATATTCATAAGAGAAATTAGCCTTTAATTTTCTTTTCTTATAGTATCTATCTGGTGAAAGACTTTCCCTCTAAGATCTGCAACAAGACAAGGAAGCCCATGGTCACCACTGTTATTCAACATAGTACAGGAAGTTCTATCCATAAAATTAGGCAAGAAAAAAGAAATAACAGGCTTCAAAATTGGAAGGGAAGAAGTAAAACTTTCACTAGTTGTGGATGACATAACACTATAGATTTCAAAGTCCCGAAAAATTGACAACAAAACTATAATAATAAACAAGTTCAGCAAAGTAGTGGGGTACAAGATAAACATACAAAACTCAATAGTGCTTCTAAACACTAGTAATAAGCAAGCTGAAAAGGAAATCAAGAAAAAATTCCATTTACAATAGCATCTAAAAGAATCAAATATCTAGGAATAAATTTAACCAAGGGTGGAAAGGACTTGTAAACAGAAAACTACAAAACAGTGCTAAAAGAAATCAAAGAAGACCCAAAGAAATGGAAGGACATTCTGTGTTCATGGACTGGAAGACTAAATATCATTAAGATGTCAATTCCACCCAAATTGATTTACAGATTCAACACAATCCCAATCAAAATTACAACAGCCTACTTTGCAGAAATGGAAAAAACAATTATCAAATTTATTCAGAAGGTTAAAGGCTCCGAATAGCCAAAAACATCTTGAAAAGGAAAAATGAAGTTGGAGCTGACTTTAAAGCATATTACAAAACTACACTGGTCAAACCACCATGCTACTTGTACAAAGATAGACATGTCAAACAATGGAATCGAATTGAGAGTTCAAAAGCAGACCTTCACACCTATAGCCAATTGATTTCAGACAAGGCTGCCAAGTCCATACGATTGGGAAAGAAAAGCCTCTACAACAAATGGATATCCATAAGCAAAAGAATGAAAGAGAACCCCTATCTCACACTTTATACAAAATCTAACTCAAAATAGATCAAAGACCTTAATGTAAAAGCCAGGATTATAAAACTTAAAATGTAGAAGGGCATCTTCAGGATCTTGTGTTTGGCAATGGTTTCTTAGACTCGATACCCAAGGCACAAGCAATGAAGGAAAAAACAGATAAGTGGGACGTCATCAAAATTTAAAACTGTGCATCAAAGGACTTTGTCACCAAAGTGAAGAGACAACCTATTCAATGGGAGAAAATATTTGGAAACCACATATCCAATAAGGGTTTAAATTCACAATATATAAAGAAATCCTGTAACTCAACAATTGAAAGACAAACCATGGGCAAAAGATCTGAATAGACATTTCTCCAAATAGAATACACAAATGACTAAAAAACTGCAGTGGGAGACAGTTTGGCAGTTCCTCATAAACCTAAGTATAGCACTACCATATGATCTGGCAATCCCAGCACAAAGTATATATCCAAAAGAATTGAAAGCAGGGGCTCAAACAGATATTTGTATACTGATGTTCACTGCATTATTCACAACTGCCAAAAGATGGAAGCAGCCCAAGCATCCATCAACCAATGAATGGATAAATGTGTATACACATACAACGCAATATTATTCAGCAATGAGAAGGAATGAAGTCCTGATGCCTGTGACAACACAGACAAACCTTGAAGACATCATGTTGAGTGAAACAAGCCAGACACAAAAGGTCAAATATTGTATGATCTCACTGAGATGAAATAATTAGAATAAGCATATCATAGAGTCAAAATCTACAATATAGGTTATCACAGGCTGGGTTCAGGATAGGGAATGGGAAGTTAATGCTTAAAATGTGAGACTGATTATAAAGTTTTGGTAATGGATGGTGGTAAGGGTAGCACAACATTGTAAATGTAATTAACCACAATGAATTAAATATATGAATGTGGTTAAAAGGGGAAATTTTAAGTCATATACTTGCTACTGGAATAAAAATCAGAAGAAAAATATAGGACTGTGCAACACAATGAGCCCTATTACAAATGATGGATTATACAAAATGATACAATAAAAATGTTTTTTCATGAATTATAACAAATATGTGAACTCTTTATTTCATATATTTTATACATGATATTTCTATAAACCTACAATTTTTCTAACAAAAAAATTAATTAAAAACAACTAAAGTGGAGATCAGAGGAGGACCTAAGATGACGGCATAAAGAGGAGTGGAAGCTAAGTAGTCCCCCTGGAACAACTGAAAAAAAACAGAAACAACTAGTAAATAATCCAGAATAACTGTGGGGGGAAAAACGTGACCATCCACTCATCATACACCAACCTGAATGGGGAGGAATGCCTGAGATCACAGCATAAAATCTGTAAGTAAAAACTGCAGATCCAAGTCGGGAGACCGCCCCCACCCCCACCCCAGCCCAAGCTGCAAAGCTTCGTGGTGCTAGAGGGAAGCTCTCTCCTGGCAAACAAATATACCTCAGCTGAGCTCCAACTGGGGTTTCAATTATCAAGTGTGAACTGCTCACTATGAGCTATGAATCCCCAATAAGCAGACAGAGGCTTTGGGTGACGACAGACCTTGGAGAGCCAGAAGGTCGCCACGGACTAGCTACGAAGGGGACTTTCTGTTTCTTTTTTGGCTCGGTGGAGAAAGCCTCAATCATTTTCAGTTCCCAGTGCTGTGACCCAGACCAGGGTGGAGATAGCACAGGCAGAGAGAGACCATTGAAATGCTAATGACCTCCCCATAGAGGGGTCTATCTTCTCTAAGAGAAAAGGGGTGGAGCCTAGCTCTACTACCTGCCTTCCATTCAGAACCAGACCCCAGAGCCTGGGGAAAAACAGCCACACCTCCTCACACCAGTCAAGAATTACAGGCTAACAGGCGCCACCTGCTGGGCAGAAAAGCACAGCGACCTGAGGCATCATAGGGTGCACCAATTTTCTAAGACACACCATTAGGGAAACCAGATACTGAATATTTCTTCCTTCTGGGACCTGAGCCCATTCTGGTCTGGGAAAACTTAATTGGGGTAACCAAGGAAACCATGCCTAGACAACAGAAAACTACAACCTGCACTAGGAAAAATGAAGTTATGGCCCAGTCAAAGGAACAAACGTACACTTCAACTGTGATACAGGAATTGAAACAACTAATAATAAGTCAATTCAAAAAGTTTAGGGAAGACATGGCAAAAGAGCTGAACCATATAATGAGGCAGAAATTGAAAAGGTAGAAATTGAAAGCTCGAAAAACCAAATCTATGGAAATGAAAGGCACAACACAAGAGATGAAAAGACACACTGGAAACATACAACAGCAGATTTCAAGAGGCAGAAGAAAAGACTCAGGAACTGGAGAACAAGGCAACTGAAAGCCTACACAAAAGAACAGATAGAAAAAAGAATGGAAAAATACGAGCAACATCTCCGGGAAGTTAAAACAAAATGAAAAGCAAGAATTTACGTGTCACTGGTGTCCCAGAAGGAGAAGAGAAGGGAAAAGGGGCAGAAGCAATAATAGAGGAAATAATCAAGGAAAATTTCCCATCTCTTAAGAAAGAGATAAAATTACAGATCCAAGAAGCGCAGCATACCCCAAAAAGAACAGATCTGAATAGGCAGGCCTACACCAAGACACTTAATAATCAGATTATCAAACATCAAAGATAAAGAGAGAATCCTGAAAGCTGCAAGAGAAAAGCAATCTCTCATATACAAAAGAAGCTTGATAAGACTATGTGTGGATTTTTTAATAGAAACCATGGAGGCAAGAAAGAAGTGGGGTGATGTATTTAAGATACTAAAAGAGAAACACCACTAACCAAGAATCCTATATCCGGCAAAACTATCCTTCAGATATAAGGGAGAGCTTAAAATACTCTGACAAACAGACAATGACAGAGTTTGTGAACAAGATACCTGCTCTACAGGAAGCACTAAAGGAAGCACTGCAGACAGAAAGGAAAAGACAGGAGTGAGAGGTCTGGAAAGCAATTTTGGGAGACAGTAGCACAGCAATGTAAGTATACTGAACAATGATGACTGTGAAATGGTTGAAAGAGGAAAGACGAATGATAAAGACTGGGACTGTGTAACTCAGGGAAACCTAGGTTGCTCAACGATTCTAACAAAAGGTAAAAATATGTTTTTACATGAGGTAGAACAAATGAATGTCAACATTGAAAGGTGTTAAAAACAGGGTGGGATTGGGAGGAAAATACAATCAATGCAAACTAGAGACCAGAATTAACAGAAACATTGTATTATGCTTCTTTTAATGTAACAAAGGCAATATACCAAAGCTAAATGCATGTGGGGGAGGGGAATAAGGGAAGGGTATGGGAATCCTGGCATTGGTGATGTTGTCTGACTCTTTATTCTACTTTAGGTTAATGCTATCTTTCCTTCTGTCACTTTCTAGCTATCAAGTAAATGGAGATGTCCTTATATAGAGAGTGGCGACAGTGGTGACAGTGCTCAATACATAAATACATGACTATACGGTGTTAAAAACAAAACCATCTTAAAAGAAATGGGTTGATGAAGAAACCCTGAGGACACTATATTGAGTGAAAAAAGACAGACACACGAAGGCAAATATTGCAGGGTCTCACTGATATGAACTATTTATAATATGTAAACTCATAGACATGAAATGTAAGTCACCAGGATATAGAAATGAGGCTAAAGAATGGGGAGCAATTGCTTATTATGAACAGAATGTTCAATTAGGGTGAACTTAAATGTTTGGAAAAAGACAGGGGTGATGGTAGCATGTTATGAGAATAACTAACAGTGCTGAAAGGTGTGTGAAGGTGGTGGAAAGGGTAAGCTCAGAGTCACGTATATCACCAGAAGGAAAGATGGGGGTTAAAAGATGGGAATGTATAAAACAGTGAATCTTGTGGTGGACAATGTCTGTGATTAACTACACAAATATTAGAAATCTCTCTCACGAACTAGAGCAAATGTATGTCACTATAACTAGAGGTTAATAATAGAGAGGCATACAGGGAAAAATCTATACCTGTTGCAAACTATATTAGTAGTATTTTAACATTCTTTCATCAACAGTAACAAATGTACTATACCAAAACTATGAATCAATAATGGAGGAGGGCGTGGTTAGGGGTATGGGAGGATCTGAGTTTCCTTTTTATTTTTAGTCTTTATTTCTTTTCTGTAGTAGTGAAAATGTTCTAAAAATTGAAAAAAAATCATGTTGATGGATGCACAGCTGTATGGTGGTGCAGTGGGCAATGGACTGTACACTTTGGATTTCTGGATAGTTGTATGCTATCTGAAAAATCTCAATTAAAAAAAAAAAAACTAGAGTGACATCATCAACATGGCAATGAAAGACAACTACTGAAAACCTCTCCCTAGAGATTCAGCAAAAAAAGGATTCTCACTTGTTCAGAACACTAGACGAAGGTAAAGACTGGAGAAGGATCCCACAAATGCTGAATCGAAGAAAGGAAAAAATATCAGGTAGGAAATGTCCACGTCCATCCCGAACAAGCAAGTCCTCTCCCTTCCCCCTCACTCAGTCCCACACAACTCAGGAAGTGCCCAGAGGCAGCAGCCAGGATCTTTCCCACCTCCCACTGGGGACACAGACTATAAAGTCTCTCACAGTAGTGAGACCCACCTATATCCAGACACAGAGAACCAAGCCCACAGGGACCCACAGCAGTACTTAAGCCACTGGGGGAGGGCAGAATATAAAAGGACAACAAGGAAAAGTTTTCAAAATGGAGGATTAGGAAGGGAATGGCAAAATCTTTTCCAAAAGCAGCAAGTAGCTTGGGAGAAACTGCCCAAATCAACTATTCTGGAACCCAGGGGACAGGGGAGGACATTTCAAGGCTCAGATCAGTGAGGGATGAAGACTCTGAGAAAACATGGACAGATACTGTGATTCCAGCCATGGGTCCTGGTGCTCATCTGCTACCCATGAGGGAAACAGCAGTGGATGGCCTGATCCTTGCCTGAGGGACGGCTACAGACTGCGGCGACTATGGGAGTCTTCTGCCGCAAGTACAGCAGGGGACAGAGTCCCACACTGAGACAGACAGATAATGGCCAGCAAAGTGAGAGCACAAGAACCCCACAGCTTCAAATGCTGTCAGGGCTCCAGGAGGTCAACATCTTCAGAGGATTATTAAGTCACTGAAGAGCCCCACCATCTTCTGGGCAGGCCAAAATGTACAGGGGAAAATTACAGGGCTTTTCTGAGCCTCTCCAGACCCTATCCCAGGCCAGTCAGAGCTGGTCTACACTCCCTGCATGGGTACCTAACCTGTTCTGGCTGAGAAATATGGACGACCCTACTGTCAAAGTAGTGCCCTAACACAAACCCAGGCAACATCTAAACCCTAGACAAGAGAGATAAATCGACCTTCAGAACAGACCCATCAAAACAATCATATAACCGGCTATCAGCAAAAAATCACAAGGCATACTACAACTCAAGAAGAAATGGTCTAGTCAAAGAAACAGACCAAAAAGTCAGAGGAGACACAGAATCTGGAACAATTAATCAAAGTTGTGCAAACATATCTCCTGAATCAAAGAAATGTAGGAAAATGTGTATAAAGAGATAAAGGATATTAAGATGACACTAGAAGAGCATAAGGAAGAATTTGAAAGAATATTTAGAAAAATAACAAACATTATGAAAATAACAGACACTGTAGATGAAAGTAAAAATATACCGGAGACACACAACATTAGATTTGAAGAGGCAGAAGAAAGAATCAGAGAGCTAGAAGGCAGATCAACCAAATTCAGACAGACAAAAGAACAAATGGGGAAAAAAAAAGGAAAAATTTAAGTAGGGTCTCAGGGACTTGATTGACAACACCAAGTGCACAAATATTTACATCATGGTGTCCCAGAAGGAAAAGAGAAAGGTAAAGGGCCAGGAAGAATATTTAAAGAAATAATGGCTGAACATTTCCCAACCCTTATTAAAGACATAATATGCAAATCTGAAAAGCCCAACATACTCGAAGCATAATCAATCCAAATAGACCCACTCCAAGACACATAGTAATCAGACTGTCAAATGCCAAAGAGAAGGAGAAAATTCTGAAAGCAGGAAGAGAAAAGTGATTCACCACATACAACGGAAAGCAAGTAAGACTAGGTGCTTGTTCTGGTTTGCTAGAGTTGCCATTATGCAAAATACCAGAAATGGATTGGCTTTTACAAAAGGTATTTATTAGGTTACAAGTTGACAGTTCTAAGGCCATAAAAGTGTCCAAACTAAGGAATCAACAAGACCTAATGGGGTCCAGAACGCCTTTGTCAGTGGGGAAGGCACATGGCTGGCATCTGTTGGTCCTTTGCTCCTGGGTTCTGATTTCAAAATGGCTTTCTCCAAAATGTCTCTGGGGTTCTGTGTCTCTTAGCTTCTTTCTCTCACCTCCTGTGCATCCTTGCTTGTTCTCCCAGGTGCTTCTCTCTAAGCATCTGGGGGTCCTCTCTCAGCTTCTCTGGGGCAAACTCTGGGCTTTATCTCTTAGCCTAGCATCTCCAAACATCTTTCTGTCTGCATCCCTAGTTTCTCCAAACATCTGGGTCTGTGTCGGTTCTTAGCTTCTCTCCAAAATGTCTCTCTCAGCTTCTCTGAGCTCCTTCTCTCCATGGGCTCTCTTAAAGTACTCCAGTGAACTAATCACTGGATGAGTGGGTTCACACTTCCATGGAAATGATCTAATCAAAAGGTCTCACCGCAGTTGGATGGGTCACATCTCCATGGAAACATTCAATCAAGTTTCCACCCTAATCAAAAGACTAATAAGTCTTCCCCCATAAGACTGCATTAAAGAACATGGTTTTTCTGGGGGTCATAATAGATTCAAACTAGCACAGTGCTAATTTCTCATTAGACACCATGGAGGCAAGAAGGCAGTGGCATGATATATTGAGATACTGAAGGAGAAAAACTGCCAGCTAAGAATTCTCTATCCAGCAAAGCTGTCCCTCCAAAATGAGGGAGAGTTTAAAATATTCACCAATAAAAAGAAGCTGAGAGAGTTAGTTAATAAGAGGCCAGTACTATGAGAACCACTAAAGGGAGTTCTGTTGGCTGAAAAGAAAAGAGAGGAGACAGAGGTCTGGAGGAGGGTACAGAATTGAAGAGTACTGATAGGGGTAACTTAAAGTATAAAAAGAGAGAGAAAAGAATAGATCTGACAAATAAAAACCAATGGATAAGACAGTTGAATTAAGAACTGCCTTTAAAGTAATAACTTTGAATGTTAGTGGATTAAACTCCCCAATCAAGAAACAAAGATTGGCATAAAGGTTTAAAAAACATGATTCATCCATATGCTATTTACAAGAGACACATTTTTGAACCAAAGATACAAATAGGTAGAAAGTGTTCTAGTTTGCTAATGCTGCCGGGATGCAAAACACAAGTGGACTGGCATTTATAAAGGGGGTTTATTCGGTTACACAGTTACAGTCTTAAGGCCATAAAGTGTCCAAGGTAACACATCAACAAGCGGGTACCTTCACTGGAAGATGGCCAATGGCGTCCAGAAAACCTCTGTTAGTTGGGAAGGCAAGTGGCTGGCGTCTGCTCCAAGTTCTGGCTTCAAAATGGCTTTTTCCCAGGACATTCCTCTCTAGGCACAGCTCCTCTTCAAAATGTTACTCTCAATTGCTCTTGGGGTATGTGTCCTCTCTTAGCATCTCCAGAGCAAGAGTCTGCTTTCAACAGCCATCTTCAAACTGTCTCTCATCTGCAGCTACTCTCTCAGCTTCTGTGCCTTCTTCAAAGTGTCCCTCTTGGCTACAGCAAGCTTGCTCCTTCTGCCTGAGCTTATACAGTGCTCTAGTAAACTAATCAAGGCCTATGCTGAATGGGCAGAGCCACACCTCCATGGAAACTATCCAATCAGCGTCATCACCTACAGTTGGGTGGGGCAAATTTCTATGGAAACAACTTAATCCAAACATTCCAACTTAATCTCTACTAACATGTCTGCCCCCACAAGATTGCATCAAAGAACAAGGGGTTTTGGGGGACATAATACATTCAAACCGGCACAAAAAGGAAAAGGATGGAAAAGGATATTCCACACAGGTAGTGACGAAAAAAAAAAAAAAAGCTGGGTTAGCTCTACTAGAATTAGACAAAACAGATTTTAAATGCAAAAATGTTATAAGAGATAAAGAAGGGCACTATGTATGAATAAAAGGGGCGATTCACCAAGAATAAATAACAATCATAAATACCTGTGCCCTAATCAAGGTGCCCTCAAGTACATGAGGCAAGCACTGGCAAAACTGAAGGGAGTAATCGACAACTACACCATAATAGTGGAAGACTTCAACACACCACTCTCTCCAACAGACAGGACATCGAAACAGAGGATCAATAAAGAAACACAGAAACTAAATAATATGATAAATGAACTAGACCTGATAGACATATATTGAAAATTGCACCCCTAAACAGCAAGATACACATTCTTCTCAGTTGTTCACAGAACATTCTCCATGGAAATTCAAAAGAATGAAACTATAAAAGCACTTCTCTGATCATAATGAATGAAGCTTGAAATCAATAACAAACGGAGAACAAGAAAATATGCAAATATATAGCGGTTAAACAACACTCTCTTAAACAATCAGTGGGTCAAAGAAGAAATTGCAAGAGAAATCAGTAAGTATCTTGAGACGAATGAGAATGAGAACACAACAAATCAAAACTTACAGGATGCAGTGAAGGCAGTGCTGGGAGGGAAATTTATAGCCCTAAATGCCTATATTGAAAAGGAAGAACAAGCTAAAACCAACGAACTAGATGAACAACTGGAGAAACTGGAGAAAGAAGAGCAAACTAATCCCAAAGCAAGCAGAAGGAAATAAATAACAAAGATTAGAGCAGAAATTAATGAAATGGAAAATTAAAAAAAATAGAGAAAATCAATAAAACCAAAAGTTGGTTCTTTGAGACTATCAATAAAATCGATAAACCCTTACTTAGCTAGACTGACAAAGACAAAAACAGAGAAGCTACAAATAAATAAAATCTGAAATGAATACAGGGGAGCATTACCATGGACCTCAAAGAAGTAAAAAAGATGCTAAGTGGTTACTATAAACAACTGAATGCCAACAAAGTAAACAACTTAGATAAAATGCACAATTTCCCAGAAACACACGAACAACCTACACTGACTAGAGAAGAAACAGAAGACCTCAGCAAACCAATGACAAATAAAGAGACTGAATCAGTCATCAAAATCTACCAAGAAAGTAAAGCCCAGGACCAGATGGCTTCAAAGGTGAATTTTACAAAGCATTTCAAGAAGAATTAATACCATTCCTGAGCAAACTCTTCCAAAAAAATGAAGACTAGAGAGCACTACTTAACTCATCCTATGAAGCCAACACTAACCTAATACCAAAACCAGACAAAGATACTACAAGAAAAGAAAATTTCAGACCATCTCTCTGACCTCTAGAATGAACTAATCTAGGGTGTCTACACACCAAAAAAAAATTACAAGACACAATAGAAAAAAATGAAGATATGGCCCAGTCAAAGGAACAAACTTAAACCTCAACTGAGATACAAGTGTTGCAACAACTAATTAAAGATGTCCAAACAAACATGCTAAATCAATTCAAAATCAAATCAATGAATTGGGGGAAGAGATGGCAAAAGAGATGAAGGATATAAAGAAGACATTTGGCAAACATAATGAAGAACTCGAAAGTTTTAAAAAACAAATGACAGAGAACCTAAGACGGCGGCTAGGTGAGACAGGGCAAAAAAAAACACCTCTATAAAAAAACACTAGATAAAAACCAGAAAGTGACCCAGAACACCACTTCCAGCAATGCACCAGCCAGAAAAGGTTTGCTAAATCCACAGGGAACATGCATTTGGTGAAACCAGAAGCCTGCATTCTGAAACAAGCAAGTGAGCCAGCCAAAAGTCCTGCGGCCGTTCTGCGGTATGGGGAAACGGTGGGCTGGTGTTTGGAGACAGACTAGTTCTTCAAAAAAAAAAAAAGCCCAGGAGCGGCTGCAAATACGACGGGGAGAGCCACGCAGTGAAGCATGGCAGGAGTGGGCTGGGCTAACGCCCCGGTGTCTGGCATGGAGGATACCCCTTCCCACACCCACTGCTCACTGTCTCGAGACCAGAAGAGCAGAGGGGAGCCAAAAGGAGAAAAAAAATCACATTCCTTGCAACCATCTCCCCAGCGGGCAGGGGACGCTCCTGCCCGGGGCCAGACCCACAGACCAGAGCCGCGCCAAGGAACCCAGTGTGACAGGGAATCTTTCCCTCAGCACTACACAATATCGGCCATGGACAGTGGCCTTTTATACACCCATGGCTGATTGTCCCAGAGCTGGGAGGGCGGAGCTGTGCGAAAAGGGGGATGTTAACGCGTCCCATTCAACCATCTTTGAAGCAGGCTGGGAGCGCCCCTGCATGGCCCAGCAACCCAGGGCTTCCCTGGTGGGCCGTCGCACGCTAGTGACATGGCGCAGCCCTCCCTCAGCAGAGGTCCTGGAAAAGCACAGCTGGGAAGGGGGAACCACTCGGAAACCCCAGGGACCGTATGCAAATACCAAGGACAATCAGTGGAAAGACTGAAATGAAGGCTTAGGCTCCTGCAACAGCCTTAAATCTCTGGGAACACCTCAGAGGTTTGATTATTAAAGGTGTCCTCCCTGCCTAACCACCCAGACACACACCCCACATTCAGGGTGGACGGCACCAGCAACACACCCAAACTTGGTGCACCAATTGGACCCCACAAGAATCAGACCCCCACACACCACAAATACCAAGTGGGGGAGAACTGACTTGAGGGGAATCGGTGACTCACGGACGCCATCTGCTGGCCAGTTAGAGAAAGTGTATGCCACCAAGCTGCAGTTCTCTCAAATCAGGGATCAAGTAAAGCAAATGCCAAGAGGCCAAAAACAACAGAAAATTTTAAAGCATATGATAAAACCAGACGATATGGAGAACCCAAACCAAAACACCCAAATCAAAAGATCAGAAGACACACAGTACTTGGCACAAATAATCAAAGAATTACAGACAGGCAACAAGAGCATGGCTCAGGATATAAAGGACATGAAGAAGAGTATGGTACAGGATATAAAGGACATAAAGAAGACCCTAGAAGAGCACAAAGAAGAAATTGCAAGAGTAAATTAAAAAACAGAAGATCTTATGGAAATTAAAGAAACTGTTGGCCAAATTAAAAAGACTCGAGATACTCATAATACAAGATTAGAGGAAGTCGAAAAACAACTCAGCCTCCTTGAGGACCACAGAACAGAAAATGAAAGAACAAAAGGAAGAATGGGGGAAAAAATCTAAAAAATCGAAATGGATCTCAGGGATATGATAGATAAAATAAAACGTCCAAATTTAAGACTCTTTGGTGTCCCAGAAGGGGAAGAGAAGGGTAAAGGTCTAGAAAGAGTATTCAAAGAAATTGTTGGGGAAAACTTCCCAAACCTTCTACACAATATAAATACACAAAGCATAAATGCCCAGTGAACTCCAAATAGAATAAATCCAAATAAACTCACTCCAAGACATATTCTGATCAGACTGTCAAATACTGAAGAAAAGGAGCAAGTTCTGAAAGCAGCAAGAGAAAAGCAATTCACCACATACAAAGGAAACAACATAAAACGAAGTAGTGACTACTCAGCGGCCATGATGGAGGCGAGAAGGCAGTGGCATGACATATTTAAAATTTTGAGAGAGAAAAATTTCCAGCCAAGAATACTTTATCCAGCAAAACTCCTTCAAATTTGAGGGAGAGCTTAAATTTTTCACAGACAATTAAATGCTGAGAGATTTTGCTAATAAAAGACCAGCCCTACTTCAGATACTAAAGGGAGCCCTACCGACAGAGAAAAAAGCTGAGGGACTTCACCACCAGTAGATCAGTCCTACAAGAAATGCTAAAGGGAGTTGAGCAGGCTGAAAGGAAGAGACACTAAACAATTGACTGAAACTAAATGAAGAAATAAAGGGTACCACTAAAGATCACATGGTAAATATAAATGACAATACTACTGTATTTTTGATTTGTAACTCCACTATTTACTTCCTACAGGATCTAAAATACATAAACTGTAATGATAAATCAGTGGTTTTGGACTCAGCGTAAAATATGTAATTTTTAACAAGAACTACATAAAAGTGGGGGAATGAGGGAGTATAGGAACACAGTTTATGTGTCATATTCAAGTTAAGGTGGTATCAAAGAAAAACAAGATTGTTAGAGATTTTAGATGTTAAATTTAAGCCCCACGGTAAACACAAAGAAAATATCAGAGACTATGACCATAGAGATGAAAAGTAGAATAGGGGTTCCGAGAAGTGGGGGAAGGGGCAATGGGGAGTTAAGAAATGAGTGTAGGTTTTCTGTTTGGGGTGAAGGGAAACTTCTAGAAATGGATGGTGTGAAGGTAACAGCATTGCAACATTCTAAATGTGATTAATCTCACTAATGGAATGCTAGGGAGGGGGTGGAATGGGAAGATTTAGGCTGTATATATGTTTCCACAATTGAAAAAAAAAAAAAAAAGTCTAAATTGATGACAATTAAATGCCAAGAATGATCCTGGATGGGATCTGAGGATGGAGGAGAGGAGGCTCAAAGGGACACAGATGGGACATAAGGGGAAAAAAAAAAAAAGGAAATACAGAATGTAAGCTTTGTATCAAGGTTGAATTTCTTGAACTTCTTAGCTATGTTTAATGGGATTGCATAAAAGAATGTTCTTGTTCATGGGAAATGTATATGTGAACTATATTGTTTTTTCAAGGATGTGTGCAGCTTCCTCTCACATGTTCAGAAGACAGAACAATAGATGATGGATGATCAGGAGGGAGGGAGGGAGGGAAAGAAAGAAAGAAATGGTGGTGTGACAGGATGTTAAAGGTGGTGGATCAGGGTATCGGGGGAGGGGGGTCGGGGTATACTGGAGTTCTATGCAGGGGTTTGTACTGTTTTTGCAACTGTTCCTGTAAGTTTGAATTTATCTCAAAATAAAATTTCTTATAAAAAATGACAAAACTTATGGGAATGAAAGGCACAACAGAAGAGATGAAAAACACAATGGAGACTTCCAAAGGCAGACTTGAACAGGCAGAAGAAAGAATCAGTGAACTAGAAGACAGGCTATCTGAAATCCCACACACAAAAGGATAGAGAAAAGAATGGAAAAATGTGAGTAGGGTCTAAGGTTGTTGAATGACAGTATGAAGTGCACAAATAGCTGTGTCGTGGGTGTCTCAGGAGAATAGAAGGGAAAGGGGGCAGAAACAATAATGGAGGAAATAATCACTGAAAATTTCCCATCTCTTACGAAAGACATAAAATTACAGATCCAAGGAGTGCAGCATACCCCAAACAGAATAGATCTACTCCAAGACACTTACTAATCAGACTGTAAATGTCAAAGACAGAGAATTCTGAAAACAGCAAGAGAAAAGCAATCTGTCACATAAAAGGGAAGCTTGATAAGACTATATGCGAATTTCTCAGCAGAAACTATGGAGGTGTGAAGGCAGTGGTATGAAACATCTAAGATACTGAAAGAGAAAAACTGCCAATCAAGAATTCTATATCCAGCAAAACTGTCCTTCAAAAATGAGGGAGAGTTTAAAAATGTTTTCAAACAGACAGACACTGAGAGAATTTGTGAACAGGAGTATGGTTTTCTATCTAGCAGTAACCACAGTGATGCAATGAATTACTTGAGACAAAAGTCAAGAGAGGAGAGAGTGAGAACAACTCAAGGGAGGGTGTCCTGAGCGATTCTCATCTTGGTTTTTATTGAGATTTTCGGGGTAGGGGGACGTGCTGGCACTCAAGGCTATTTAGGGAGGCAGGAGGGCAGGCAGGACATTTTGACCTTTATGACACAAAGATCGACAGGCAAGTAGACAACAGATAAGCCTGGTCTTGGGAGTGGAATGTACTACATGCAAGAACATAGCATAGCAAAGCAAGACATTCCCACCGTCTTCGACAGGAGTTTAGACAAAGGCAGTCTTCTACCTATATGCATGCTGAAGCACAAGCAGAGTTGACAAGTTTTTTATCCACAGAATTCCCACACAGGAGACCTGCACTACAAGAAATACTAAAGGGAGCACTACAGCATATAGGAAAAGACAGAAGAGAGAGGTTTGGAAAAAAGGGTAGAAATGAAGACTATCAGTAAGGGTAAAAAGTGAGAGAAAATCACTAATATGAACGAACATTAATGAGCAATCTTTGAGAGTTAAAGTTGAGAACACAGGTTACCAGGCAATAAAAAGAGGGTAGAGATTGGGTATTTGATGCTGAAGGAGTACAGAATGTTCAATACAAATTGATTATAAATATCTAGAAATGGCTAGCACAACATTACCAGATGGTAACACAATATTCTATGTACACTGAACAAAGATGAGCATGAGTATGGTTGAAAGTGGAAGGCTAATGGCATGTATGGCACCAGAAGGAAAGAAAGAGGATAAGGACTGGGACTGTATAACTTAGCAAAACCTAGAGTGGACCATGATAGTGAACAAATGTACAAATACAAGAATGTTTTTACATGAAGGAGAAAAAATGAATGCCAACATTGCAAGGTGTTAAAAATGGGATAGTATATGGAAAAATACAAATCAATATAAATTAGAGTCTATAGTTAACAGTAACATTGTAATACACTTCCATGAAATGTAACAAAATCAATATACAAAAGCTGAATGTCAGTAAGGGGGATATAAGGGACGGGGGTATGGATTCTTGGTGGTGGTGGTGTTTCTCCTTTATATTTCATTTTATTTTTTATTTTTTTATTTTTTATTCTTTGTGGTTTTTTCTTCTCTCTTTGTGGAGGAAATGGAAATGTCCTCATACAGATTGTGGTGGTGAATGCATAAATATGTGATTATGCCAGGAACCATTGATTGTTTACTTAGGATGGAGTGCATGGTGTGTGAATAAAACTGTTTAAAAAATAAACAGAAATAGACAAGTGCTAGAGAAAATGTGGAGAGGGAGGTACCCATTCACTGTCAGTAGGGAAGTAGAATGATGTAGCCTATCTGGGGTACAATGTGGTGGTTCCACAGGAGGCTAAGTATAGGGTTGCCATATGATACTACAACCCCATTATCAGGTATATACTTGGAAGAACTGAGAGCAGGGACATGAATGGACATTTGCAAACTGGTGTTTATGGCAGCAGCATTCACGATTTGCAATGGATGGAGGTGGCCTAGGGTACATCAACTGATGAACAGAAGGGTGAACTGTGGTGTATACATACAATGGAATACTGAGCAGCTGCAAGAAGGAACGAAGTTATGACGCATGCAACTAAGTGAATGAAATGAGGACAGTATGTTGAGTGAAATAAGCCAGAAATGAAAAGACAAATGTTATAACACCTCACTAATATGGACTAAATATAGCATGCAAACTCTGAGAATTGAATTCAAGAGTATAGGTTATCAGGGGAAGGTTTATTATAAAAGTTCCCCAATTGTAGGCTCTTACAGCAGTCACATCAATTCCTGAGTTGTTATGGTTATTTTTAAATTCTGAGATGCTGAGCATTTTGTGAATAACCTGGCTGTTCCTGGAAATTCGGGTATTTGTGTGACACCTGAAAATCAGCGCTAGAGTTCTGCAGCTATATCAGCATTACCCCATACAGCAACTGTTAAAAAATATGAAAAAGAGATCAGACTTCAATTAGAAATATGAATGAAGCTGATCTGGTTAGGACCAAGGCAAATAAGACTAAAGAGTAAAGGACGGTATCAACTGTGTTTTAAAACTTCAACTTCTATATGAGACCAAAGAAAGAGATGTTCATTTGGAGCAAAATTTATATTTTCTGTGGCACACTATCCAATTTAACTTGTATGGTCAGTTTATTCGAACACCATAATTACCATGGAACCTTGAATAGGGAGTGAGATCTTTTGGTTTGTACAGGTTAGTGTGATGCCCTGATACATCCCAGAGTAACCTCGGCAGAGATTATAAAATATTTGCAAAGCCTCCTTGAGGGGCTGGGAAAAAATGTGTAAATATTAAACTTCCCCACCTGGGGAAACCCTGATATTCTTGGCAAGCACTGGTGACTACCAATTTAAAAAGCCAAGCCCTTGATCTTGGGGCCTGCCCTTAAGAAATCTATTCTTGCAAAGGAAAACTAAGCCTACTTACAATTATGCCTAAGAGTCACCCCAGAGAACCTCTTTTGTTGCTCAGATGTGGCCTCTCTCTCTCTCTAAGCCAACTCTGCAGGTAAACTCACTGCCCTCCCTACTACGTGGGACATGACTCCCAGGGGTGTAAATCTCCCTGGCAACATGGGACATGACTCCTGGGGAAGAGCCTAGCCCTGGCATTCTGGGACCAAAAAAGCCTTCTTGGACCAAAAGGGGGAAGAGAGATGAAACAAAATAAAGTTTCAGTGCCCGAGAGATTTCAAATAGAGTGGAGAGGTCATTCTGGAGATTATTCTTATGCATTATATAGATACACTTTTTTAGTTTTTGGTGTATTAGAATAATTAGAAGGAAATATCTGAAATTGTTCAATTGTAATCCAGTAGCTTTGATTCTTGAAGATGACTGTGTATGCAGCTTTTACAGTATGACTGTGTAATTGTGAAAACTTTGCCAACTAACACTCCCTATATCCAGTACATGGACAGATGAGTAACAAAATAAAGACCAAAATAAATAAATAATAAGGGGAAAGAGGGTAGGGGGTGTTTTGGGTGTTCTTTATTTTTATCCTTTTTTTTTTTTGAGTAATGAAAATGTTCTAAAATTGATTGTGTTCATGAAGGCACAACTGATTATACTGTGAGCCGCTGATTGTACACTTTGGATGGATTATATGGTGTGTGAATGCTATCTCAATAAAACTGCTTTAAAAGAAAAGATTTAAGAACTAAGACAAAACATAAGCTATTTATTCAACTTTGCTATATTCACAAATAAAAAGCAGCATTTTAAATGCAGAAAGGTTCTAACAGTAAATTCCACAAAAGAACATGAGCTAAAATCTGCCTTTAAAATAATCAGCATACAAGGTAACGGTCAATAAATTACACTGAAATATATTTTATCTCTGATTTGAGCACTAGCATTCAAAGTTTGCAAACTGGTGAATCAGTTGGGTTTCATTCTATTTCCCATCCTGAAATTAAATTCCTAACCCAAGTTACTTGTATTAAAAAATCAAGCTGTTTGGTCAAAGGGGTATTCAGAGGAGAGAATGGTATCAATGAAAACCCTTACCACTACATGAACATTCTACTCCTGCAATACTGTGTTCCTACAAAAGACAATAAATACCTAAACATAAATATATGATCCTATTTCAGACATAAATATATGATCCTATTTCAGATCTAGTGATCGGATGGATGTACAAAACTGTTACCTAAACTAATTGGAATCTATCATTATGTTCTTCACTTTCTAATTTACCTTTACCTACTACGGTACTATGGTACTATGATTTTAAGTATCTAAAACTGAACTGGATGAGTATCAGTAAAACTTCAAAACTTATCTCCATTCACACTCTGAATGTATCAGGTATCAAATAGTGATAGAAAAGCTTACTTTTCTGAGAATATCTTTCAGCTGCAGGTGATCTGGAAGAAGTCTGCCCGAATACACCAGTCTCTGATCCTTAGTCAACTAAGAAATGGGACAAAAAGAAGAATTCAACTTTTTCTAATTATAAAAATTGAAGGCTGGGACATATCATACATTTGCAAAATTGTCCAAGAAAATATTACTTGGGAATTTATGAAACTTCAGTAAAAAGGAAAAGTACTTTAATAATGAGGAAGTCATTTACCCTAATTTGTTACACACACACACAGCATGCCGTAATCTGCTGTAACAGGATTGATAAAGTAAAAAATTCCCATTGAGAGGCATCACCCAAAGGCCTGAGAGTATGAACCAGTCAGGTTGCCTGAGCTGGGATGGTTCCAGAAATGATTCTATTGTGTTTCTCTTTCCTGTTTTCCAAGTGCATTAATTTTTCCCTAAAAGCTAACAGCAGCATTCTGAGTGCACCAGAGAGCTGGGGACTGCCTCTTCCATGATTTTTGTCTGATACCCCCACAAGACCGTAAGCTTCCTGAGGTCAGGAACCATAGCTCAGGCCTCTTTGCACACCTAATTTCCAGGGCAATGCCTGGTACATGGCATTAATAAATGAGCGAAACATTAAAAAAAAAAAAAAAAAAATGAAGGCTGGGAATAACATTGCTTAAATACAGGTAAAGTTAAACTCTTTTAAGGCATAAATAAGCAGAAAATTGACATATACTTTAAGAATTTCATTTTTCCAAACCCTACTGAAGAAAAGACATCTAAGAGCTCAACAAATGGCAGTATATCTATTAAGTGATACAATAAACTACAGATAATTTCCAAATAAAAAATACTTTGGGGGGGAGAAGGTAAACTGGAAATGTGTCTTTTCAGCCATAATACAATGCATATGTGACTATTATTCAAAACCTTCAATACTACAAATGAGGACTATTAATAGTCGATCCCAAGATAAAATTTCAGGGCTACCAGAATTATTTTGCCTTGTTCTGTCAGTATTTTAAATGTCAGTATTAAAAATGAACCTATAAAATTTATTTTCTTCTTAACAAACATCATGCAGAACAACTTATTGACTTTAATTCAATAACCATTTGTATTTAGTTACAGTTTTAGGTAACCACTCTAGTTTTTATTATTCCTGATACTCTCAAGAATTTCTTGGTACATTTTTTTAAAAATACAAGATTAAAGAAAAATCAACATAAGTTTATTGGCGATTCAGTTGTCAACTCTATATGCAATCCCAAATAGGTAATAAGTTCTGGTTGTCTCTGTCATATTTTATATTTATGGTAAGTTTGCTAGGTATTCACACTGCTAGCATTAGAATATTTAAAATCAAAGCATTTACATATAGTCCCCATAATGCCTATTTCACAATTGAAGAAACAGCCAAATGTTTCTCGAATTCTATCAAAACAATTAAACATTATCTATATAACAATTTTAATATATCAAATCCAAGCAACAACTATAACAATTTTTAGACAAACTATGTACTCAACATAACTACTAAAAAGGAGTTTAATATTTAAAATAACCAAAATAGAAACAGAAACTGTTATACTGAGTGAAACTTATAGTTCACAGATCCTCGATACCAAAGACCAAAGGACAGGTTTAGTTATGCTTCCAAGATACTTTACTGTTAAGCAAAATCAAGCTTCTCCTGGAAGCATTTTTGAGTGTCTCATTCCTAAAATGCTCATGTACAAAGTTCTATGTACTACCAAAGAGAACTAAAGATTGTTTTATATACATACATCAAAAGTTTTAAAACTTTAATCAATATATATATAAATATTGAGTGAGACATTTGAATGGTAAATTATATAAACATGTGTGAAATGCTAAACATTCAATTCTTGGACAAAATGGATTATTTAATGCCTTATAAATTTCCAAATGTACTTACTACTTCATCTGGAACCTAAACAAGTTCCTTTAGTAAGTACAAAGTACTACCTAAAGTAAAGTCATTATAAACTATCATTTTTTTTCACCAAACCAAACATTTAATTAATAGATACTTCTATAATTATTAAAGTTTATAGTATCCTTCTGAATAAAGGACATCAGTCCCCTCATTTCTTTCTTACGAATTTTTGCATTTACTTTACTATGAAAATATTCAAACATATGCAAAGTGGAGAGAATAGTACAATGAACCCAAGTTCTAAGAACAAGGAATTATCAAAATTACCAAAAAGTCAAAAGTCCCAATTCAGTAGGTTGAGAAAGCTTCCAAGAACTCCCAAGTAACCAGCTTCAGCAATTATCAACATTCTACTATTCTTGCTTCATGTAGCGCCAATTTCTTTTTTTTTTTTTGAGTATTTTAAAGCAAATACCATACATTTCTTTTTATCTATAATAATTTAATACATATCTGTAGTTTTTTTAAATAACCATGTTATCACAGTAAACAAATTATTATTATGCAATACCCACTTTTCCCACTTGCTCAAAAAAGTATTTTTACAAATGGGTTTCTGTATCAGAATCTAAACAAAGGTCACTCACAGAATTGGGTTATGTGTCTTTCAATCTTTAACAGTTTCCAGTTCCTTTTAATTTTTTCTATGATATTTCTTTGTTGAAATCTTTGTAGAATTTCCGAGTCTGAATTTGGCTGACTGTATCCTCTGGTATGGTATAGCATGCTCCTCTAGCACTGTATAACATAGTTACATCTAGAACGTTAATTAGATTAAAACCCTTTTGGTTTGGCAAAAGTACTTCATAACAGTGATGTTTACTTCTTGTTGGATCACACTGTCACCACAGGTAGATACGTTGATCTACTTTTAGCGAGTTAAGATTGATCAGTAGGTTCAGTTGTCACCTTGATCCACCCCTTATAAAATTCCCCATCAAAATTCACCTTTTCAATTACTAGATCCAATTGCCTACATCCATTCTTTCATTAAGGGTAGAAAATCATTATTTTCTAATCTATCACTCCTTATATGTTTATTAGCTATGACTCTTCTAAAAGAGCTTTATCTTATCAACTACTTGGTTCTCTAGTCTATACAGGTAAGGTAGGAAAGAAGCTCAATTCTTTCCCTTTATTAGTTTTCAAAATGAGTGCTCAAGCAACCTCCAGAAGTGACCCATGGGTCTTGCTTTTTTAAGTATCATTATGAACTTGTGGAATTTTATGTTTTTCAATGCATTGCCCTTTTTTATATGCTCAAATTACACCATCTTTGGTCAGTAGGAGTCCCTTCAAGTTGGCTCCTGTGTCATTTTTTTTAATTAGAAAAGTTGTAGGCTTACAAAAAAATCATGCATAAAATAGTTCCTGTATACCATGCTATTATTAACTCCTTGCATTAGCATATTTGTTACAATTCATGAAGGAACATTTTTATAATTGTACTAGTAAATATTGTCAGTCATTTACAATAGGGTTCGTTGTTTGTGTTGTACAGTCCTATGCTGTTGTTTTGTGTGTGTCTGTGTGTGTGTTTTTTGACAAGACCTCAGTAGTCCCTAACTGCTTCCTTGCTTTCAGACAAAAGAACTCCCAGGTTCATCTTCCCACATTTCCTGTCCCAGATCTAGAATCAGCCATTGATCCAGGAGCCTTGATTCCTTTTAATGGAAAATGGTACCTAAAGACCACAATCAGGGAGGTAGGAGTGTTTATTATTACTTCTTTGTTACTACTTCTAGGACTAGGACTCTTCAGTGAGCTGAGTTAGAAAATAAGTATTTTTTTAGAAAGAGAAACATAAATCCTGAGTTCATATTCATATTTCCCGTTTAAATAAAACAGCATTATTTTTTCACTTATTTTATTTGTATCTTTTTTTACCCTGAAAATCTTATTCACTCATAATATTAACAAACATATGTCATTAGCACATGTACTTATTTGCTTTATCCTACTATATATAATAGTCTCAAAATAATAACAACAGTAAGACTACTGGGTGCAGTTTAAGATTTCTTGTGATTTTTTCTGTCCTTAGTCTATATCCCACTAGGAACAAGCAGTTAAAATACTGTGTTTCAAAATTACTTTAAATAATTCTTATAGCTATGTTACCATCTTAGTACTTTAAGTTTTCATATTTCCATTTAGGAATTACTTTCTTCTATTTAATTTTATTTTTTAAAAAGTATATTTAACATACATGGTTACAAAGTAAAAACCACAAAGTAAGGTACATTTCCAGAGTACTTTTACAGGTGTTTTTGTCCCTGTCTCCTTCTCCACATTCTTTCCTGCCCCTATAATTTTGGATTACCCTTCCATCATTTATTTTCAAAAATATAAGAAATTCAAATATACACACACATATACATACACACACACAGGTATTTCCTCCTTTTCTTACATAATAGGTAGCATATTATACTTACTCTTTTGTCTCTTCTGTTCTTATTTAATAGGCCCTGGAGATTACTTCTTAGCACTATGTAGCTATCTTCCCATACTTTTTTTTTAAATTAGAAACATTGTCAGTTTACAGAAAAATCAAGTATAAAATACAGAGTTCCCATATACCACCGTAGTATTAACACCCTCCATTAGCGTGGTATATTCATTACAAGTCATGAAAGAACATTTTTATAACCCATTCCTTTATACAGACACATCATGCACCACTATATGGAAGTACTACAGTTCATTAATGAATATGAGTGTTTCCAGAATTTTGTTATTACAAGATTCTATTTATCTCTCTATTCCCTCACAACATCCTGGAAAGGGGAGATCATTAGCGATCTTTATAAAGCAATCTGGATGAAGTGGTAGAGTACAAACTAATTGGAATGACTTCAAGAGAAAAGGAGAAGAGTGTATTTACAGGTAGTGAATATATACAACTTATTTAAAATTTTGCACTAAAGGGAAGGAAAGAAATAACAGCAACAGCCAGAAGGAAAATGGGATCAAGAGGGAGGGTCTCTCCCAGGGGTGTGAATCCCCCTAACAACGTGAGAAATGACTCCTGGAGATGAGACTGGACCCAGCACTGTGAGATCGAGAGGATCTTCTTGACCACAAGGGGGAAAAGAGATGAAACAAAATAAGGTTCCAGAGGCTGAGAGATTTCAATGGAGTCGCCATCACTCTGGAAGGTATTCTTATGTGCTATATATATATATATATATATATCTCACCTTTTATTTTTAGTGTGTTGGAATGGCTAGAGGGAAATATCTGAAGCTGTCAAACTGCAACCCAGTGACCTTGCTTCTTGAAGACGACTGTATAACAATGTAGATTGCATAGTGTGACTGTGTAACTGTGAAAACCTTGTGGCTCACACTTCCTTTGTCCAGTGTATGGACAGATGAGTGGAAAACAGAGACAAAAATTAGATGAAGAATAGGGTGGGATGGAGAGGATGGAAAGATTTAGGTGTTCTTTTTTTGCTTTTATTTTTATTTTGGAGTAAGAAAAAGATTCAAAAATTGATTCGGGTGATGAACACACAATTGTATGATGGTGCTGTGAATAACTGATTGTACACCGTGGATGACTGTAGGGTACGTAAATATCTCAAACTTTATTAAAAAAAGTAAATGAACAATGGAGGGAGGAAGGGAATGGGAAGCTTTGGATGTTGTTATTTTAATTTTTATCCTATTTTTTGGAGTAATGAAAATGTTCAAAGTTTGTGGTGATGAAAGTACAACTATATGATGATACTGTGAACAACTGACTGTACACTTTGAATGATTGTATGTTGTGTGAATATATCTCAATAAAATTGTATAAAAAAAAAAAAGAGGAAGGGTCTATTTTTTGTTGGCTGATTGGTTTAAGGAAGAAAAAACTAACATATCTGCATGCCAATAACAATCATCCAGTAGAAAGACAAAATTGTTCATGCCGGATAGAAAATACAGAATTTCAAGAAAAATGTCCTGGGCTAGCTAACATAAGGGATGGGACCTTGTGTAGAGGAGGTAGGCTTAACCAGTTTACCAAGCAACAGAAGAATATGGCTAAGATACAGCAGGTGAAGAGGAGTTAAGAAACTTGTGGAAGAGCTTACCACCACCACTCAAAGCCTCAGTTTTCTCATCTGTAAAATGAGAGCAATAATAGTATCTATTTCACAGGACTGAATTTTCACAATGAAAACGCAGAGCACCATAAATAATGAGCATTTTGTGAGCATTAGGTACCTGCTTTTCCTACATCATGCAGTTTCATGAAGATCTAATGAGAGATTATGTGAAAGTTTTGAAAGGCTATATGACTAGCATCAGATGTGGGTATTCATTAGGCATAACAACATGATTAGGACTCTGCTAAAATAAGTTTAGTTAAAGCTGCAATGGCTATCACTTTTAGAGACTAAAAATGAAAGCCCCAATTCACATTAGAACAATTTTCAAGTCTCAGTTTAAAATGACATCTATAAATGACAAAAACAAACATTTTAAATTAATTTCACTTTCTATATACAAAGAAGAAAATATTTCCATATTGCTAAAAAGAATTCCACATCCAAAACATAAGTTACTTAACTTCCGGATTTTAGTGAAAGGACCTACTATCTACCAACTACTTCTAAATGTAAGAAATCTATGTATTATCTCCTGTCTGCATGGGTAACCGCCATTTCCCACTAAGCTATAAGGGTAATGGAATTAATCAGATAACTTTATCACAAGTATCACTTCTAAAGAGGATGGGAAATAAAATCATGCTAGAACACCCAGTATTTGGGACTACCAATAAAAAATATACTTAAAGAACATTCAACTTAAAAGTTTTTCCCCATCATTCATTAGTTTTAAAACAATTTTTTTCATAGAAGCAATACAGAGCACTGTCAGTTCAAGCTGAGACCTCACAGACTCCAGAAGCCCATGCTTGAAAAACCTTGCAATAAAGTAAAACACAAGCATTAAGGATGACCACCTAGTTAAAAATAGAGGTACTGAAATCTCATGATAGCTATAAAATGATCATCCAGTTTATCTGTAATGATATTTTTACATCAAGATAAAAAGCCAAAATTAAAGACTTTGACAACTCCTAGTACCAAAATTATGGGTCCCAGTTTGACAAAAACATCTAAATAATAATTGTTTGAAAGCTAACACATGAAAACCTATTTAACCCAAAATATAACTTACTGTAGCATTACTAGTAGGCTGAAGAGAGACTAGTAATCCCTTAACCCCAAATCCAATTTTTTTAAAGCCTACACCCACTGAACAGAAAGGCTGGGCAATGGCTAAGCAAATCTCTCAGCAGCATGAGGAAAAGACCTAATAGCATCCAGCAAAATGTTATGACATTTGCAAAGAGAAGGAAAGATGCAACAACCTTTACCATTTGCACCTCAGAGGTCCCTTTGCTAAATCCATCCGGGGCATGTGCACATTTCTTTCATATCACTCCTTCTGGGTCCTTTGTTCAAATTTTTCATCTGTGCCCAATTCTAAAAGCTAGGGTTCTTCAGATAAGTACCAAATTTGTCTCTCTATCCCAGGCCTCTCTCTTCCCCTCATACCCAGACCCACATATCCAAATGCTTAAAAGGTATTTGATATCCCCAGATGTCTTAGAGGCAACTAATCTTAAAACTTCTACAACTGATCTCAATTCCTAACTCCCAAACATTTCCTCCTACTTCTTCCCTATCCCAGGAGGCACTGAAAGTATTGTTTCTGTGGGAAATGAATTCTGTGAATTTGTATTGGAATGTATCTCTCATCCATCTCCCACTAAAGATACCCAACATAAATCTCCAGGAAATTCAGAAACAATATAAATGCAAGCATGGCTTAGCCAAACTACCTTTATTCCTTATCTCCTCACAGTGACAATAAGTAAAACCAGCATACAGAAGCTTTAAGAATAATATTTTCTGGAACTCTTCAGGGACATTCCTTGTTCAGCTGTTTCCACTCATAGCCCATTCACAAAGGAGAGGTACATACAACAGAGAATGCCAAAATACATGACTGTTACGTTCACACAAACTTATCAAAGATAAGGCAAAGTCAAGGAGCTTTGAGGTCTTAAAATAGTATGATCCCATAAACTTCCCTATAATTTATCAGAATAAACAGAAATAACTGCACCCAAAGTTGATCACTGTTAAGGTTATGCTACCCATTCATCCATAACCTTTTCATGACAAATCATCAAACACATATACCTCCTTTTATATTTCAATTGCTTCTTTCTAGTTTGTAAGTATAATACTGAGATGGCAGGTCCCTAAGGGCCGTTCTTCATGTTATTATATATAAACACTACACATAATGTGAATAGTAATGGTTAAGGGCCTAGGCTTTCAGGTCAGAACAACCTGGTTCAAATTCCAGTTCTACTACTTAATAGTTCTATGGCCTTGGGTAAAAAATTACTAAGCCTCAAATTCATCATCTGTAAAACAGATCTGACAATAAAACTAACATCACAGGGTGCTTAAGGGTAATAAGTGTGATAAAGCATATAAAGCACTTAGTAGATTGCCTGGTATACACAGCAACCATTTAGTAAATGGTGGTTTAAAACCTGAAATACGACAGTTAAATAAAAACTTTCTAGACAATCAAATCAGTATTTATTATAAAAGGAGTAAAACAGCCTAAAAGTTCCAGAAAACTTCTATTTTAAAAAGTAATGACACCTGATAAAACATTACCTTCAAAGTACCATTATTTTTCAAAAAGACATTAGAAGAAGGCTACAATAGAGTTAAATGAAACAAACTTTAATCAGCCCTCATTCAATACTGTTAGTCTGTTTTTGTCATTAACCTCACCTTCAATTCAATACCATAGCACCCTTTGTTCAAAAAAGTTTTAAAAATCTGAACAATATTACTAGGTGACAAAACCATTTTCAATGTATGTATACAACAGTTTATAAGAGTAGCTCAAAAATTACTTATGTGTATAGATTATAGTCCCTTTATAGCCAACAGTTCTGAGGGGGTTAAACTAGCAGGTTTAAAAGGCGACTTGTCTAAGGAAGGTAATAGGGTATTACAAAAATAAGAGAACTATGACTCTCAAATTATATATTATAAGCTATTTCCACTGGTAATGAAAATAAGACTTCCTTTGGGATTGTAAGCAATTTGATTACGGAATGTTACATTCTCAGAATAGAACCTCTTGCTTCCTTTAATTCTAACAGAATCTCAAACAAAAGAAACAATTTGAAAAAGCAACAGAAACCTCCCTAGCTGATCAGGAGAGTTAGAAGACTTAAGTAAGAAGATGACTGCTTTAGTTAAACAGTCTGAATAGCCAAGATGGAAGAAATCTGCCCAGAACTAAGGGAAACAATCAAGAAGAATTTTGACCCCAGACTGAAAAATGAACAGGCCAAGACATTCAAGTGCCAGAAAGGCTTACCTTCAAAATTTAACTCAGGGTTAAGTCCTGTCAATCTTAGTTACTGTTTGTGTATGAGAACATATAGTAAGAAAGAAGAGATGAGAAAGGCGTCTATTTTTTTTAAGTTTTCTCAAGGATAGTTCATTATACTTGATACACTAAGATCAACTATTTTCATATACACATCACTAACAACTAAGTTTAAGCTAGATTAAAGTCTAAGACTCAAGTAAAAGTGGCTTTCTTGGCACGTATCTTCACTCTCTAGTAGCAATATCCTAAATTTCAGAATAAGTATTTGACACTACAGATAATTTCAGGACATGAAAAACTAAAGTAATGAAGCAATGACAAATGTCACATTAGAATATGACTCTGAACTATCTATATATACTATCAATATTAATTGGTGTCCTTCCCAGTCCCCAAACCAAGTTTTAGACCTGTTATCAATAGCATTCGAAGTTAAAACTCAAAGAAAGCTCAATCCCACATCTGAAGTTTTGAATGATGACTTTGTAAACATGTTCATAAACATGGCAACTGCCTAACTTCCTATCTGAAAATACCTTCCCCCTCATAACCCATTAAGGATCTATGAATTTAGTCATCAGTGCAATACTAACTCTGAATGAATAGTTAAAAAAAAAAGAAGCTATCAGATCCTGACTCATCTTGCCTGCTTAAAACTGTTAGCCATTCTTTCCCTAAGAAAACTTAAATGTCCCATGAACCTTCTCTTGAAACAGCAACACAATCCCCCAATTAGAGAAATGTTGATCGGAGCCATCAACTTTTCTACTTCTTATTTGGGGGCAACCTGCCCTTATCAAGGCACTGGAGCCCTATTCTGCTTCCAAGTCCACTCACCGGCACCGGTACACGTAAAAATAAGAGGCATAAGAAATTATCTCTGTTAAACACCCAACCAGATCTTGAAACACTTAAACTAGAATCGCCAATATGTCATCATTGTGAGTGGTCCTGAGAACTCAAACTTCCTTTACAATATCATTTACATTGCAGCATGTTCTGAGTTTTAAATAACAACCATACAAAGTAAACTCATTGGGGACAACCTATGGCAATATTTGAGGTACCATTAAACAGCTGATCTGCTGAACAACTGTGATAATTCACATCAATTCTCAAGTGATTGATAAGGCAGAATGTAAACCTGTCAAGTCTAAAAACTATACAAAGTTTTCAGTGAAATTCTATGAAAATATACACAGGGACCTCCATCCCCAGACTCCACTCACTGTCCTTAACCTAGGAATGAATGTTAGATATTATTACAAACTCACTTGGACTTGCTGAAGGAGGGAAAAAGTTAGGTTTGCCAAAAGAGTAGGTCATTAACAGGTTGCATATTATTTAGTACAGCTTCCAAAAATGTCTGCAGTGTGTACAAGAAGGAGGCCAGTGAGGAGGGAGGGGCACAAGAAGTTTGCAACTGATCTAGTCCTCAAGCAGCTGACTAATACACATGGGCATTGAAGGTCTTTCACTAGTGTTTGCTGCAGTGGTAAAACTCCTGCCAAAAGCAGGCTGCTGCAGACAGATAAGGCAAACAGGTTTCACTTTCCCCATTCACATAGTTTTTAAAAGAGAAAAAGTTTAGAAAAGTGATAACTTTTGGGCTATCATACTGTACTAAGTCCCTTTTAAGTTTAAGAGTATAAATAATATCAAGACCCTCACATGGATAAGTACTTGGGAATGGTGTTCAGGCTGTCATTAACAGTTCCATATTAGTCTATGACTTTCAACACCAACTATTCTGAAAAGCTAGAATTTTCTACTTCAAAAATGTGTAAATCTAATCATTCAAAATCAGTAGGAAATCTTTTTAAAACAGAAAATTTTAAAACAAATTGTTATCCCCTATGTCAATCTTAACTTAAGGTTTGAATAAATGAGAATTTCAACTAGTACTTAAGTAGTTTGGTGTTTTGTGGGGTTTTTTTCACTTGCTAAAAACATTTTTATCCTGACAAACACAGCCAATGCCAACTGAAGAGCTGTTTTCCTAAACCACCCATTTTTGCAATAACTGTCCTATTTCTTTGGTTAATCTAAAAGCCTAAAACTAAACTAAAGATTAACATTGAAACAGTCCTAATTCATAAATATCATAATATAGATCGTATGTCTTCCTTACTTAGGTGCATAAAACAAATGTAAGCAGAGCCTAGAAAGCATAGTTGTCTTCCAACAGATTCCTGCCACAGGTTTACATATGCCTGATGCCAAAAATATTTCCCATGAGAAAATCTGAGCCTCTTCATTAATTAGATATAAGGTTTAGTAATTGTTGAACTCCACCTGTTCGAGAATGTAAAGTTTGTAAGACGGAGAATGTGAAAGCTTTGCTTTCATATATTCTATATTATATTACACTTCTTTTCTCTTCTAAATCACTCTAAGGCCTGTGACTTAATTACTAATAATGTCCTTTCAAATCTGACTTTGGGCACAGGCGGAGCTGTACTATCCATCTGTATTTTATTTATTATCTTTGCAATATCTTTGAAAACAATGCCACATTGATTTACATATGGCCATATGAAAGGAGTAAAAAGATGCACCAAACGGTGGGGTGGGGGTGGAAGGTCTTTTCTCCTCTAAATTAAAGAAATTTCCATTTGTACTCTACAGGAGAAAAATGAGAGGGGGGGCAGGGACCAGAAGAAAGTGAAGCTACAACTTACATTTTGCTTCTTGAAACATACACACTAATCTTGAAAGTATAATTTCTAAAGGGGTCACTTAATTATTTTCAAGAAATATTGCTCTTCAATAGTGAACAAATTTCTGAGTCATATGTTGAAAATGAAATTTTCATCTAATAAGCAACAAAAGCTTTAAGGTGGATTATAGTGCGTCTTTATCTTAAAAAAAAAAAAATTCATCTTTCATTCTCTATTAGGTTGGTAACTTTAAGTCCAAGGAAAATGGCCCCTTTTCCATGCCTGCCAATTCTTATGCCTCTTGATATTTCTACATACTCTTACTAATTAACTGAAAGTCACCAGGAAGACATTAATGATGACACTCAAGAGACACACACAACCTCTGAACTAAGGATGCTTAGTAGTCTACCAAAAGAAATCTATTTGATTCAAGAGAGGAGGGGATGAGCAGGGAGATGGGGCAGACACAACACGAAAAGCTGCTGGCGAGGGCAGCTGCACCAGTTTTTAGACACTTACTGGTTTGCTAGGGTACACGTTGGATAGATGCGTTTTTAGTTTCCCCACGGTCCAGTTCAAGAAGCAGCTAATAGTCTGGTCACTGTATTTCTGATTCGGTGCTTTAATGATGAGGGTCACAGGCATCTCCATTCCACTTCGGTCCATGGTGTCCCCAAAGTCGGGCAGTCAACAGTAGCAGCAGTTAAACCCAAGTGAGCCGAGGTGGTTATTGCCTGCGCGACTGGGGTGGGGACGGAAGTAAGTGGGTTCTTAATATTCCGTGTCCAAGTCAGTCACTAGTGCATCGGGCGATACGAAGGCCATTGCCGGTAACAAGGCTGAACAGAGTCGGCGGCGGGGTCTGGGGGCCCGACCGTCGGTGCAGTTTTCCCCGCCAGGTCCGGACTCCGTCTGGCTCTGGACTGCGGATGGAGGCAGGGGGAGGGGGAGAGAGAGAAAAAAAAAAGCGAGAGAGAGAAGGAGAGGGCGATGAGAAGGCAGAGAGGGAAGGAGGGGTGACGGCGCTACCGCACAGGACACCGCCCCGCCCCCGCCGCGACCCCCAGGTGAAACGCAACAAGGCCCCTTCACGATGACCCAGCCCCTCCGGCCAGAGAAGGGGCTGGACGACTCAGGGAGGCTAGCCGGGGGAGGGGTACCTGAGGAGGCCTCAGGGTCGCCACCGCCGCCCTCTGCGCCCGGGCAGGGCCACTGGGCACACAGCCCGACCGGGGGTCCTCCGCGGCGGCCGCTCCCTGCTGCTCAACGGCGGCGGCCACGGTCGGCCCTGGGTCTCGCTAGGCGGCGCGGGTGAGTGGAAGTGGGGAGAAGTTGGCCGCAGGGCGTGGCCCCGCGCTCCACCTGACCCCCCGGGCAGGGCCGGGCCGGGCGCGGCCAAGGCGGCTGCAGGTGGCAGGAGGGCGGGGTCGAGAGCCCAGGCGCCAGCCTAGAGCGCGCGAGTTTTGTTGTTGTGAGGAGGGCCTAGGTCTCCTTTAAGCCGGAAGCGCGGGGCGGAAATGCGTCACGCGCGGCACGCCCTGGCGTGCGGCCTTCCGGGCTCTCCCGCTGTCGCTCGTGGCGTCGGTGCCGCCCTGTGCTCGGCTACCCGCGGCGGAGAAGCTGATGGGTCCTTGGGAGCTTCCCTGGCCCGCGCATTCGCTCAGCCGCGAGCCGCAGACGCCACTAAGTCTAGTTGGCGCTAGAATTAGTTTTGACCACACCCTGAAGATTTAGGAAGTATTTCTCCATCCTAAGATTTGTCTCAGCAAAAGTTAGTGTACTTCCCGATCCTTAAACGTCTCAAAATTCTTTGCTGTCGTGCAGTGCACGATGCTGGGAGCTTTGGCCGGGGAGGCTGTGAAGTACATTGCTTAAACAGCAAAAGCTTTCGGGTAAACCTCAAGTCTACTACTGGCTATGTGACCTGGCTAACTTTTCTAAGCCCCAGTTTACTTCTCTCTACATGGGGACCGTAATGCCTACTAAATTGCCCCTCAGGCTTATGAGTAAATTAGTATATATGTAAAGCATTGAGTACAGTTCTGAAATATGGCTCTCAAACAAATGTTAATTCCCATCTCTTAATCTTACAAAATTTGGCACGTGTTTACTGAGCACCTACTGTGTATTAGTACAATGGGAGATGGCAGATGGCAGTATTGTTTTTGTTTTCTAACTTAGACATAGGAACATAAAGGTTAAGTCCATTGCCCAAAACTGATTCATTCTCCATTTCTCCATAGTACTGCATAGGAGTCAGTACTATCAGTTAAAGTTGTGAGATGTGCATTTTCGCAGCTCCAAGCTTCCACTTAACAGACTGAAGGGAGCAGATAACAGGACTTTGGGGAGCTGGACTCTTTCCCTCTCAGTTTCAGAATGAGCTACCTCTGGGTTAGCGGCCAAGAGGAAATTCTTCCTCTCAACAGCTAATACAATGGGATCCCTTACACCTGCCCCACCCCACTCCCGGCTTTTTATGGTAGGAAACAGTATCTTAGCTGTACCCTCAACTGCTCTTCTGAAATAATTGAGTTGAAGTTCCTTCTATTTCCAGTCAACGAATGACTACAGCTTGCTCCAACTCAGCTTTTCCATGGCAGACTTTGCTTGTTGTCTACCCAATATCTGTTTACCCCTAATTTCTTCCTACAGAACTTCAACTTAGTTCCAGCTAAAAATATTTATTCGGACTATCTTGCAACTAGGGGCAGCATTTGACACAGTCTAGTCTTTAGATGAATGTTGAAGTTACCACCCCACAGCTCCCAGGAAAGCTTTTAAAGATGGACAGACTCTGCCAACCAGAACTCATCCTTGCCCTATACCTGTCTTCCTGGTAGAAGTTCAGCAACCATAGTTCAATTGTGAAGCAACAAACACAAGAACAAAGGCCTGTAGGCCAAGTTTGACTGAGCAGAAAAAATCGAGAGAGGCTGGATCCTTGGTGGCATCATTGTGCCACCATACAAGCCCTAAGCTGTCTACCCTAAGACTTCTTAGGGTTTTTGAAAACAAATTCCTATTTAAGCCAGGAAGTCTCGTCAGTCACCACAGCACGATGACCCAATGCTGCAGCTCTTGTCATTTTATGCTTGTAATTTGGACTTAGAGGAATCCTTTGGAATGGCCATCCCACATGGCACTATGAAATGTATGTTACTAATTAAGCACAGAATGTTCATTTTCTGTCATAAGCTCTATTTAAAGAAGAGGTTTACTAGCACGGACAAAAATATTTTTAAATGTGAACATTAAAGTAATTGAAATATATGAAGATAAGGATGATATCCTATCAGACAGAAAAATGATTTTTTTTTTACTTTATAGTTTTCTGAACAATATAGGTACCTAAAAATGCTTTTGTTGCTGTCAAACGTGACCACAATAAAGACAGTATGTAAATATGATCATCCCGCTTTTGTTAGTATAGATATGCATAGAACAGTATATGAAAGAGTGGTCTCCAGAATATTGATAGTGTTTGACTTGGAATTTAGAGTAGGATAAATAGTTACTATTGAGATGCAAGCTGGCAGTGGTTACTTAGAGGCTTGATGAGCACTGAGGTGCCTTTGGAAACCATTCTATATGTTGCAGGTAAGAATTGGAAATGTGAAGAAACAAGTGCAGATCTCTGATCCCAGTTCTTACTTAAAGACAGCTCCTAATGAGGACATTTAAGAACACAATGCTAATGGATAATAAAGGATTTGTGATTGTTAATGAATCTACTTTTACAATATTAACTATTCAGTATGCGTAATATTAGTAGCTAGTTCCGTAATTCTAGGGGACTTCTGCCCATGGGGTAGCTCTCTCTGTTAAAAAGTAACATCGAAATTAAAAAAAAAAATTTGGTAAATAATGAAAATTGATATCCATTATTTGTGGGATGTGTATTTACTTCTAATTCTTTTCAACTTTGGGTTGGGAATGAGGGCAACTAGAAAAGCACATATTGACTCATTGTATGAGATTCCAATTTCTTTTCAAAATTCAAAGAAATAAAGTGCCTGTTTTTTTAGCTTTTTTTTTTTTTTTTTTTTTTTGTCAAAATGTGGTATGCCTTCCAGGAAGATAAAGTATTTTTATGATGTTGTGTAATACAGTTTGGGAGTTTTTTTTGTTTTTTTTTGTTTTTTTTTTTTTAAATAGCTCTCTTGGGAGAAAAGACTTTAGTTAAGTGATGATCTTGCAGCTATAAATTTCAAAGATGATATTGGCCATCTGGCTTCTGATTCCTTCCATTTCCCTTTTCACCATCCTTGACATTTTTTTTAAAAGATGCTGTGCCACAAACCATCTAATCAAATCTTGATTAAGTTCCTTATTTTAAAAAATGAAATCCTACACTTGAAGCTTGGAAAATTAGCTCCTTTCAACACAGCACTTTGAAAATTTTAATTGGTCCCAGATGTTTGATTATAAACCATCTTGTGGAAAATGAAAGGAAGAAAACCAGCACATGCATTAAATGGCAAATGGGGGCTAACAATGTTTTGAGTTACATATCATCTAGTGAATTCTCAGAACAGCCCTAAGAGGTAATGAGGACACTGAAGCTCATTGCCCAAAATGATAGAGCTAATAAGTTCCAAATGGAATTCATCTGATTCCACCAGAATTTGCACTCTTTCCAGTTTCTTATTTAAAGATACTCATGGAAAACAAGAGACATTCGACAGGAAAAGGCTTTCAGGAACATCTTAACAGTCGTCTAGATCAATCTTTCAAGCACTCCTGGAATCACCCTTACCTACATCTCTGAAGGCTGATCAGCCAATCTTGACTTAAACCTTTCCAGGAAGACGGAGCACTATAGTTTTCACTGCAATATGACCTGTTGTTAAGCAGCCATGGTTGTTACAAGTGAATTGAAATCTATGTTCCTATATTTTCTGTCATTAGGCCCATATTTTCCCTTTTGATCAATCTAAAATATGACTCTTATTCCACATGCCAACCTTTCAAATAAACAACTACTATTAAATGCTCTCTATATCTTCTCAGACTAAACAACTCCAGATCTGTCAAGCATCCCTAAGAACAGTTTCCATAATCCTCCGGATACTGACTCACCTTTGGACACACTAGTCCGTAATATCCGTTGTAAAATATGATAACCACAATGAGTAGTTCAGACATGTTGTGACTACTCTAGAATAGTCTTCATAAGGACACATCCTAAATTTCTATTAATGCAGCATAAGATTTATATGCATGAGCTGGTTTAGCAGTTGGGTTCAGGAACTATATGTCTAGCCATTACATATAGTGACCATTTGGTTAAAACAGAAGTCTCTAATTTCTCATCTGATTCAATCTAGTGATGTATTTATACTTAGAGGAAAATATGGCTAAATAACACCTCACTGCCTTCTCCTTTAGGTGACCAGAGAAGTAGTGGGGGGAGGGGAAGGGCCAGATCCCTTGTCTTTTTCGCCATTAGAGAATTTTGACCTAAATATATGTATTAGGTTGTCTGTTGCTACAAAACAAATTACCCTCCCAATCTGTGCCTCAGGAATTTGGGACAGCTTAGCTGTTGTTTCTGGCTTGGATCTCTCATGACGTTGCAGTTAAGATTTCAACTGACGTTGAGTCGTCTGAAGGCTTGATTGGGACTGGAGGATCTACTGCCAAGGCAGCTCACTCATAAGGCAGGCCAATTGGTACTAGTTTTTGGTGGGAGGCCTTAGTTCATCCCCACGTGGGCCTCTCCACGGGACTGCTTGAATATCCTCACAACATAGCAGCTGGATTCCCTCAGATTGGGAGATCCAAGAGACAAAGGGAGAAGATGCAATGTCTTTTATAATTTATTCATAGAAGTCATACACCATCACCTCCACTAAGCTTTATTGGTCACATAAACCAGCTCTGATTCAGTGTGCGAGGAAAGTACATAAGGGCATAAATACCAAGGTGAGGATCACTGGTTGCATTTTGGAGGCCAGCTACCATAATGTACTCTACAGAAGCACAGCAGATCGTTAATAGATACTTGTTCATTCTATACGCAACTACCCAAGTCCACTTCTTAACACCAAAATTGCAATTGTTTCACAACTGCTTGACCTTCCTCTAGCACTCGCTCCTCCCAGACATCTTTCACCAATTTCCTCCAAAAAATTCTAGAAACATCTAATGCTATTGGCCATCTTTTTCAAATTTTTATAAATGTTTATATTTGTTGCGAAAAGCAAATATAGTTAAGTAGAGTTTGGGGATGTTACACTTTCTATTCCCCTTTCAAATAAAGTTAAGAATATAACACTAAATTGAAAGGAATCTGGAGAAGAGTCACTGGTCTAACCCAAGGATTCTTAATCTGGGTTCAGAGATTGACATCAGGAATGTGTATACTCCTGAATTGTCTACAGGACTGTACATAAATACCTGTGTATTTATCTACAGGGAGAATCCATGGCTTTTGTCAGCTCCTCAAAGGGGCCATTTGTAATGCCTTTCAGAGCCCTAAGGAAATCCAACCCTCATTATGATACCTTTCCAGTTAAATGAAATGGACTAGTGCATCTATTAGCAAGTAATTGAGGCTCCAAATACATGCTTCATTGCCTGCCTTTGTGATGAAGGAGATAAATCTTGTAACTATTTCTCCTTTTCCAGCTGGCATGAAATTAAGCTTCATCAGTAGAGGGCGCTGAAGGGATATTAGAGGAGTAAGAGATTCCTCTTCCTGGTTCTGGTGGGCTGCTCTAGGCAGGCTCTTACAGCCTATGTGCCTTCTGCAGTAAAAAGATCTAGCAGCGCTCCTGACTTCTGCAACACCAGGTTCTAGCAGCACCTCGTGGACAGCAGTGTGCATCACCTCCCATAAACAGCTCCCAGCACATTCTCAGGCAAGTTGGAAGGCAATTCCTATGAATAGTTTTCCCTAGTACCCCCCTCAAATGGTTTCACAGTAGAGTACCACCAAGACAGCACTGTCCTTTGATAGTTTCCCCCTACACTTCTAAGGTGGCTTTGCAGCCTCAGCAAACTTCTCTGACATCCAATGAGCAATGGTAAATGGTCCTCTTCAATAAGAGTCTTATTAACCTATGGGCGGTGGCTGATCCCTATGTCTGCTATTCCTATGATCTTTAGAATTCACTTTACTCCTTACTAGCCATTTCCTTATTACTCCAATTCCCTAGTATAATAGTTCTTTATATTCAATTTTCCATGTTTAAAATGCTGTGTGGTTTCTGCTCTTGATTGGACCCTGACTTGTATAGAATTGGTATTCGAAGTAGTTCCAGGAGATAGATACACAAAGATAGGATTTGAAAATTGGTTTGATCATGCCCTTTGGCTTGAATGCAGTGATGCGATATTTCCCAGTGGAAAATGAGATGCTAAAACTCCATGACATGCAGGTGCATTACAACTGATCAAACTATCATGATTGCAATGAAGTGCCAACTGAAGCACTTGGTTGCCCAGGTGGTTCCTACATTTGACCATTAAGGCAGTTAAGATGACTATAAAGACAGTGCTGTGAGATGGATTCTTCCAAGTGCACTTGAGCACTTACAGAAAGAAAATTACAAGTTCAGATCTTTCACCTCTTAGCTCAAGTTATGGTCAGAGACCAGAATGCTTTCATGATAGACATAAAAGAATCTTTTAGTTCTTGCAGACACGGGGGTGATATTGTTGATAATCAAGTACACAATTTTTATTTTAAGGGTTGCTGAATTATAGCAACAGTTGGATTAACAGTCCCGTCAGATTTTCCATGTGGAAGTTAGGCTATCAATTGGGAAATAATGGGATCTTGAAAATTGGCGTGGGAACATCTGCTTGGGCCCAGATGAAACTAACAATCTTGAAACCCCAACTAACTCTAAGTATCCCTTACTAATGGAGGTAGTTTGTCCCCTGGAGACTAGCCTTCTTTTGCTAGAAAACTCTGAGATGACCTCACCTGGAGAAGATTCCTTGAAAAGAGATGTTCATTCTCCTCAAAACCCAAGATAACCAACCACTATTGCCACTGGACTTATGACTAAGTTTAAATGTCAATATACTCCAGGGGAACAGGTACACACTATGACCCAAACACTGTAGCTTACACACTAAAACAATTACAAGATTTTGCTCATATATATCAGCAGAAATATGGGGAACATGTATGAGAGTGGATTCTAAAAGTTCTAGATCAAGGAGGGTGAAATATAACACCAGTTTGGCCAAATTCATTTATATAGATGCACTTACTGGAGATTCCAGATTTAGTGTATCTCTTGCAGCTGAAGGTGGATCCAATAACTTATTGGTTGCTTGACTGAAACCTCAACCCAGCAATGGTCTACAGTTAATACAGTTGAGATGCCAGAGCCTCCCTGGCATGATGTGGAGAAGGAAATCCAAGGGCTTAAGGAGACAGGGATGTTAAACTGGATTTATTGTGTGTTACTTACATACCCAGCCACCCCTCCAACATTCCATGAGGAGGCCCAGAAGACACTCTCTTCACAAAGTCATTGAGGAATACATTAGTGAGGGCAGCAACTGCATCTTTGAAAATCTCTGAGATTGTTTTCCTTTGTAAACTGGTTATGTTTCTAGGGGATGCTGCTATTGAGAGGAACTCCCTAGTTATGGTGCCACTTGGGAAACAGCACTCTGAAAAGATAAGCATGTGTTTTACAGGATGTTATATATGCTTTGAATCAGAGGCCTAATATTATACAATGTTGTCTCCCCTATATCCAGAGTACATGAGTCCAGAATTAAATGTTAGAAGAGGAAGGGGCTCCTCTCACTATTATACTCATTGACCTACTTGCTGACTTTTTGCTTCCCATCCTGGAAACTTCAAGCTCTGCTGGTTTGGGAGTCTTAGTCCCAAGTGGGGAATGCTTCCACTATGGGACACAACAATGTTCCACTGAATTGGAAGATAGGGCTGCCAACTAACTACGTTGGGTTTTATGTCACGGAACAAAAAGAAGGTAGAAAAGAAGGTTACATTACTGGTTGGCATGTTCAATCCTGACTGCCAAGGGAAAACTGGTTTGCTGCTATATGATGGTGGCAAGGAAGACTGTGTCTGAAATCCAGTGAATTTTCTGGGGTACTTCTTAGTACTTCTATGCCCAATAATAAAGGTTAATCATAACTGCAATAACCTTAAAAAGGAAGGACAGTTGAGGACTCAGACACTGTGAGAATGAAAGTCATACCACCAGGTCACAACACCTGGTAAATAACCCAAACCAGCTAAAGTTCCGGCTGAGGGCAGGGGAAATATGGAATGGGTAGTTGAAGAAAGCTATAGATATAAATTATGACCTTGAGGCCAATTACAAGAAATGAGGACTGCCATAGCTTTGTATAATTTTTGCTTGTTACATTGTATCTGTTTATTTGTATATGCCACCATTTTCTTTTTCTCTCTCCAATTTTACAACAGGTTGTTGGAGATTAGCTTTATTATTTAGTCTTTAGGTAATAAAATATTTAGTGGGAATGTGACAGAATTTAAGGAGTAATTAATATTGCCAATAATGTATACAATAACTTTTGAGACCATACATCTCTTCATTCTGAGGAAAGTAAGAAAACTTCTTTACTAATAAGAAAAATAGCTATATCTTGTTATCTGAAAAGACAGAGTTGTTTTGTTGTTGTTTGGAAGTTCAAATCTGTGTGGAGGGGTGCATATGGAAGCTGAGGAGCCAAAGGGGTCCCAACTATCAATTTACTGTCCTTCCATTCCAAATACATCTTCATTGTTCCTCTGTAATGATGGCCTTGGATCCTATAACTATTTCTGCTTCACCAGTGGCATGATGTTAAGTTTAGTCAGTAGAGGTCTTGGAGGGCAGACCTAGATAGGGCAGGGATCTCTCCCCCTGGTTCTGGTAGGCACCTCTGGGCAGGATCCTGCAGTATGTGCAGTTACTGTAGCCCACACATTCCTGCAGCTACGGGCTCCAGCAGTGGCCAGCAGCCAGCAGTGCACAGCACCTGCTGTGAACGGCCTCTCCCAGCATGCCCTTGGCGGCTACTCAGCCATAATGAACTTTTACACCATCCAGTAAGCTACCAACACATTCTCTTCAATAAGATCTGAATCTCAGCCTGGGGGTGGCGGCCCTCTTCCAGATCTGTTTCTGCCTTGTATCTAACCCTAACGGTAGAGGCTAACTCCCTGTATATGTTATTCCTATATTCTGTAGAATTCTCCTTACTAGATAATCCTTTGCTATTCCAGTCCACTATTATAATTAATACTTCCTCATATTAAATCTTTTCTGTTCAATTACTGTGTGGTTTCTATTTTGGACCTTGCCTGCTATGTCTGCTAAATCATTCTCAACCCCCAAAACAACCAGTTAGTTCACTTCTTTACCATTCACATAATGTTGTTCTACAGAAGAGTCGTTAATACTGGGCCATGCAATCCTCAGTTTTTATCGAACATTGTGATTCCTTAATGAACATATTGCTCTCTTCTCCCCAAGTCAGTTGCACCATATTCATTTTGTGCTATTATTTCAATTGTGACATTTTCTCTATAGATAGATTCATACAGTTTTATCTTTGAAAAGGATTCTTGAGTCATCTAGATCTTTGTTATTCAGTGTGGTCTCTGGAGGGACCGGCAGCCTCAGCCTTCCCTGGGAACCTGTTGGAAAGGCTGATTTAGGGACCCAACTCCGACCCGCTCAATCAGAATCCCTGGGATTCAAGACCGGTATCTGTGCTGTAGTAAACACTCCAGGTGATTCTTATGTTAACATTTAATAAGAATGATTTAGGCTATTAATCATTAAACTTCATTGTTTATCAGAAACACCTGGGTAGCAGGCTAAACTATGGATTCCTGGACACTTCTCCCAAGAGATCTTGATTTAGTAAATTCGGACAAGGGCTGAAGAATCTGTATTTATCATAAACATCTCCCTTGATTCTGATGAAGGTGTTTTGTAGAAATTTAAGGAACCCTGTATGTAGACCAGTACTATCCAACAGAAATATAATGCAAGCTACATATACAATTTTAAATTTTTTAGTAGCCACATTAAAAAATTAAACAAGTCATGTTGATTTTGATAAAATATTTTATATAACCCAAAATATCCAAAACATCATTTCAATATGTAATCAATATAAAACAATTATTCATGAGATAGTTTACATTTTTTCATACAAAGTTTTTGAAATCTTTGTATATTTTACCCCCAAGCACATCTCAATTCAGACTGGTTACATTTTTAGTGCTCAAAAGCCACATGTGGCTAGTGAACCCCATATTGAACAGAACACATCAAGACCAATCATTAGAAGCTAAAATCCACTAAGGGAAGAGTCTTCTACATTTTGTTCCCCACTACAGACCCAATACTAGCAAAATTTCTGGCTCGAAATAGGCACTCAAAAACAATTTTGCAGTTCCTTAAAAAGTTAAACCTAGAGCTATCATATGACCCAGCAATCACTTCTAGGTAGATCCTCAAAAGAATTGAAAGCAGGGACTTGAAAAGATATTTGTACACCAATGTTCGTTTTTTTTTCATTGTGAAATATAACATATATATAGGAAAGTGATGATTTTCAAAGTATGATTTAGCAAGTAGTTAGAAAGCAAATTTCAAAGAATGTTATGAGTTACAGTTCCACAGTTTCAAGTATTTCCTTACTGTGAAATATAACATATATACAGAAAGATGAAAAATTTCAAAGTACGATTTTTTTTTCAAAGTATGCTGTAACAACTAGTTATAGAGCAAATTTCAAAGAATGTTATGGGTTACAGTTCTGCAATTTCAGTTATTTCCTTATTATGAAATATAACATATATACAGAAATATGCTAATTTTCAAAATACAATTTAACAAGTAGTGATAGAGCAATTTCTACACCTATGTTCTTAGCAACATTGTTCACTATTGCCAAAAGGTGGAAGCAACCCAAGTGTCTATCCACAGATGAATGGGTAAACAAAATGTGGCATATACATATAATGCTATCCTCTGACTTCCTGGATACCTGCTGTGTGCAAGCATACATGAGAGCATGATGGAAGGAAACACTGTCCACTTTGTGTACCTGTGCCTAGCACACAGAATCATTCCAAAAATGTTTAAACAATCAAGGAGATTCCTTTGCTCTCTAGGGGACTCTGGGTCATTTGGAGAGGAAGCATGTGTACTGTGAGGTTGTTAGATGTATGTCCAAGCAACAGTTACAAATGTAACCCCATTGTTTGTTTTCGGCAATACGATGTTATGTTCTCCCACCAACCGCCACTGGTGCCCCTGAGAGTGGCAGGGCGGCTGCACACCAAAGAGATATGCCGTAGGATTCCAAAGGCAACCTGGCAAGTGAGACCTGGGGTGCTTGACCTAGGCCTAAACGGAGTCAAGAGGGGCAAAAGAAAAGAGGGTGAGCTGGTGTTGGAATGAAGGATTCTGGAAAGGTCATGGAGACCTGGCTGGAATGTACAGCAGAGATTACTGAGTCCAAGGCAACATCCTCTCTTCAGCAAATCAGGATTTCTTCAGTGGACATTTTGTACCAGCTCTGAGAGCCCTCACCTCTGCTTCCCGCTACAGTGTAGGTCAGGTGTGTGCTTTATTATAAGCTTCATAATAAAGAAATATATTCATAATAAAGAAATATATTCATATTCCAATATTTTTTTGAAAAGGACATTATTGGGACAACTAAAAAAATTGGAATGTAGACTGTAAGCTATCAATGTTAAATTTCTTGAACTTGTTAACTGCACTTAAGATGGTTACATAAGTGAATATTCTTGGTCTTCAGAAATGTACATGGCAGTACTAAATGTTTAAGGAACAGGCTGTATACACCCTACACTTAAGAATTTAAAACACGGATTGATAGATACATAGATAGGCAGGCAGATAGATGGATAGATGGATGAATAGAATGAGACAGCAAATATGGCAAAATGTTTAAATTGGTGGGTGTGGATATCTGGGAGGGCAGGTAGGAGTGTGCTGAAGTTCTATTTGTATTCTATTTCAAAGTAAAAAGGTTTTTAAAAAAGGTGCTTCTAGGTATCTGAGTGGGGTGGTATGTTGGAGTTCTTTTTATAGGTTTTGTATTATTTTTGCAACTGTCTTATAAGTTTGAAATTACTTCAAAATAATTTTTTTAAAAAAGATCTCATTAAACTTTTAATGAGTAACTGAAAGAAAGAATGAATGAACAAATGAACAAACCTACCTGTTTTTCAGATCAGGCTATTGTAAAGTACAGGGATTTTTGTGTTTAGGAAAGTTTGTCAATGAGCAAGAATGTTTCAAAAAGCAAGCAAAAATTGTAAGTGATTTCACGGAAAACATTTATTACTTATACTTATTATATTATTCAGAAGTGGATGGACTCTGAAATCCATCCTACCTGGTGTTCATATCATACAGCTCTACCACTTATTAGTCATGAGGTATTGGACAAATCATTGAAATTCCTCAGCTCTCAATCTCCTTATCTGTAAAACAAAATCATAGTTACTTGATAGGATTTTTAGGAGGATTAAATGAAATAACAAAGGCAGAACACGGTATTCACACCTAATAGGTATTAAATAAATGTTACCTATTACCTGATCATATCTTCCTACCTTATTAAGCAGCCATGCTACTGTGCAATAAATAGCATATCATAGAAGGCTACCATAGAAGGAAGACAGGCCCTAAGGGAAAAAGCAGAGAGAGGTATGTGGATTCCTAGCTCAACTACAGAAACACAACTATAATAGTTCTCTAGTCACTATTACAGGGAATACAAAGAAGAGTAAGATATGCTTGCCTTTTAGGAGTTTGCTGGAGAAATTAAGACAAGCATACAAGGGACTGTAAACAAAATAGAGTCAGGGAAGCGTCCCAGGATCTTCTGCACACCCAGCCAGTGCCGGGAAGTCACGGACAAATGCTCAGTGGCCGTTTCCCAGCTCTCCCCTACCCCCTGCCGCCTCTTCTATTGAGCAACAGTGTTTCCGTCTGTTTCCATTCCACAACCTGGGGAGATGTTAGGTCTGATGAAAAGGCTGGACCAGACCTTATACCCAGAAACTGGGAACAAGCAGCCCCAGATGCTTACCAGGGCATGAATTCTCGGTGGCAGGGCCCCATCCCCCAGGAACGGATAAATACTCAACCCTTGAATAGCACAGATTTGTCTCTCCCTCCTGACACAAAGCAGGGCATGCGGAGCTGCTGTCCACTGACCCTGACTCGAGCAGTTTGGCCTTCCCGGGAGACAGGTCACGATGGGATGTCTTCCCTGCTCTTTTGGACTGTTTGTGCTGTATAAGTACTAAAGCAGTCATTTGCTGAAAGTTTCTGTCGTGCCGGAGCCTGTATTCCCACGACTTGCAGTGTAGCAATTGGCTCCACAGCCAGTTTCTGTCTCAATCAAAAGCAGAAGAGGCTGTTGAACTGCAACCCAGTATCCTGGATTTGTGAATACAATCATATAATTGTATCTTTTATGGTGTGACCATGTGACTGCGAAAACCCTGTGGCTCACACTCCCTTTATCCAGTGTATGGACAGATGAGTAGAAAAATGGGGACAAAAAGTAAATAAATAATGGGGGGGGGGGTAGAAATTTTGTGTGTTCTTTTTTACTTTTAATTTTGTTTTTCTTATTTTTATTTTCATTTTTTGGAGTAAAGAAAATGTTATCAAATTGTGGTGATGAATGCACAACTACATGATGATACTGTGAACAACTGATTGTACACTTCATATGATTGAATGGCATGTGAATATATCTCAATAAAATTGCATTTTTTTTAAAAAAGAAAGCAGAAAAGGAAAGTGCTTTATCAAAGTGGGCCGGGTCTGGGTTCCGAGGCAAAATGGCAACCAGTAATTTGGCATGATTCTTCCTTTGCTCGGCCTTTTCCAATTTTTCTTCACATTTCCCCCGATTATATGCTCATTAAAACCCCAACCAGTGCCTTTCCTCAAGCCTAGCTGGGACTCTTTCAGCTCAGACATTAGGGAAAAAGGCCCCTGCAGTGCTTCAGGAAATAAGATGGACCTGATACTATTAAATATAAGGACCTACCTCACCCTTTTCACTGCCTACTTCCCAACTCAGTGAGAAACTCATCCTTTCTCATCACTCTCTCTATAGGCCCTTTCCCATGTCACTTTCAGTGACTTCAGCAATTTCTTTATGAACGAGTGGCTTCCTACTGAATTGTGTTGAGAAAGATTCTGAGGCCAGATGGAGGGACAGCAGAATAATTGATTAGCTTGACAAGGGTCCTGAAAGGGGTGGGGAATGACAGCTAAGTCAAGTACTTCAAATACTACACACTAGGTCCTCATTTCATTCTAGGCCTTCAGTATGCCAAAGATACAGATTTTGTGCTTTTTATATTATTCTGAAAAATATTTCCAAAAACATGCATAACAATTTTTAAATTGCTACACAACTGTTCAGGAGAAATAGGTTGATGTTCTTGAGAAATATCTTGGCTGAGTTCACGTTTCTTAGTTTCTTTATTTGGGTACTACTCTTCATGACCCTGTAGGATCTGCAAACTAGGTTGTGTCTTTGAAATAGCATGCTAACTTTGATGAGGAAAGCTTTTTAAATTTCCAGACTTTAGAGAGTAATAGGACAGCTTCTTGAGTATGATCTTTGAAACATTCATTCTCGAATACAAAAGTTTATCTCCTGCAGGGATTTCTGTTTTGCAACTCTGATGTTGCCCAGTGCAAAATGCTGCCATTTCGTAGTTCTCTTGCAATAATCTGTAACTAAGATCACTCCAGGATGAAGACAAAGCAACTTAACATTAGTGGAGTGCCTATTACAAATGGGGAGTGTGCTAGATGCTTTTGTATAAGGATCCATTTGAATCCTTTCAAGGTAAACCCTGAGCCCTCACTTTCAAACTTACCCTGCTCCATCCTTTGATACTTTCTCCATGCTCCCATATGATATCTATCATTGCAGTTACCATGTGATAATTGCTTCTAGATAAATCTTTCTCCCTCACTAGACTCCCTGAGGCTAGATAGTACTAGATAGTATGTCTCAACCATTTTAATATCATTATTGCCCAGCACAATGCCTGTCACATAGTAACAGTAAATATTATTGAATAAATGATAATAGTAATCGTACAGAGAAGGGAAATGAGCTGCAAAGAAGTTAAGTAAGGAGGATTCTGGGAAGATGGTGGCATAGAAAGAAGTGGAAGACAGTCTCCCCCAGAACAATTCATAAATGAAAAAAAACCAGTAAATAACCTGGAATGGTAGCGGGGAGACAAACGTGACTATACACTCAACATCCACCGACATGAATTGGGAGGAATGCCCAAGATCACAGAATAAAATCTGTAAGTAAAACTGCGGACCCGCGCTGAGAGCCAAGAACCTAGAGCCAGGAGCCCCTCCCTCATGGAAGTTGCGCTGTGCACTCTCTCAGCCCAGCTCCAAGTGAGGTTTTAATATTAACTGCTCAATACAGACAGCGAATCCTCAACAAGCAGAGGCTTTTGGTGACAACTGACCTTGGGAGAATCGGGGAACATATTCTGTCTCTTGCTCTCTCTCTGTGGAGAAAACCTCAGCTGCTCTCAGCCCACAAGGCATTGCAGTAAAGACAGCCTCACACATTCTGTATTCTGAAATGAGCTGAGAGCCTCGCAGCACAGCCCAGCGGCCCAGGGCTTCCCTTGAGGGACAGCGCACACTGATGACGTAGCACGGCATTCCCTTGGCTGAGGGAGGATCGCGGCTGGGAGGGGGGATCCGCTCGGAGAACCCAGGGGCGCTACGCCAAGTCTGGTGGTTTGTGGGACACCAAGAGAGAACTGCCCTTCCTCCCTGGCCACCTGTACACACGCCCCACATTCATGGTGGACGGCTCCAGCAACACACCCAAACTGAGTTCTCCAACTGAACTCACAAGATTCATTTCCCCACACTCTGTGGAAAAAAGGTTGAGAACTGACTGGAGGGATATAGGTGGCTCACAGACGCCATCTGCTGGTTAGTTAGAGAAAGTGTACATCACCAAACTGTGTCTCTGAAAAATTAGATCAATATCCTTTTTTTTTTTTTGATACAACTTGAGAGAACCCTATCAAGCAAAACAAATGCCAACAGGCCAAAAACAACAGAAAATCTTAATGCATATGATAAAACCAGATGATATGGAGAATCCAGCTCCAAACACATAAATCAAGATTTCGGAAGAAATGTTGTACCTCGCAAAATTAATTAAAGACCTACAATCAAAGAACGAAAACATGGCAAAGGATTTAAAGGACATCAAGAGGGCCATGGCCCAGGATATAAGTGCCGTAAAGAAGACCCTAGAAGAGCATAAAGAAGACATTGCAAAAGTAAATAAAAAAATAGAAGATCTTATGGAAATAAAAGAAACTGTTGGCCAAATTAAAAAGACTCTGGATATTCACAATACAAGACTAGAGGAAGCTGAACAACATCTCAGTGTCCTAGAAATCCACAGAACAGAAAATGAAGGAACAAAAGAAAGAATGGAGAAAAAAATTGAAAAAATCTCAATGGATCTCAGGGATACGATAGATAAAATAAAATGTCCAAACTTAAGACTCATTGGTGTCCCAGAAGGGGAAGAGAAGGGTAAAGGTCTAGAAAGAGTATTCAAAGAAATTGTTGGGGAAAACTTCCCCAACCTTCTACACAATATAAACACACAAAGCATAAATGCCCAGCGAACTCCAAATAGAATAAATCCAAATAAACCCACCCCAAGACATATTCTGATCAGACTCTCAAATACTGAACAGAAGGAGCAAGTTCTGAAAGCAGCAAGAGAAAAGCAATTCACTACATACAAAGGAAATAATATAAGACTAAGTAGTGACTACTCAGTGACCACTATGGAGGCGAGAAGGCAGTGGCATGACATATTTAAAATTCTGAGAGAGAAAAATTTCCAGCCAAGAATGCTTTATCCAGCAAAACTCTCCTTCAAATTTGAGGGACAGCTTAAATTTTTCACAGACAAACAAATGCTGAGAGACTTTGCCAATAAAAGACCTGCCCTACTTCAGATTCTAAAGGAAGCCCTACCAACGGAGAGACAAAGAAGAAAGAGATATAGAGAATTTTAACAGACATATATAGTACCTTGCATCCCAAATCACCAGGACACTCATTTTTCTCTAGTGATCACAGATCTTTCTCCAGAAGGGACCATAAGCTGGGACATAAAACAAGCCTCAAGAAATTAAAAAAAAAAAAAAAATTTGAATATACTCAAAGCACAATCTCTGACCACAATGGAATACAAATAGAAGTCAATAATTTTTGAACTATAACTCCACTATTTACTTCCTACATGATAAAAAATACACAAACTCTAAGGACAAATCACTGGTTTTGAACTCAATGTAAAATATGTAATTTTAGACAACTATACAAAGGTGGGGGAATGAAGGAGTATAGGAATATAGTTCATGTGTCCTATTGAAGTGAAGGTGGTATCAAAGAAAAACAAGATTGATAGGGATTTAAGAGGTTAATTTTAAGCCCCACAGTAAACACAAAGAAATTGTCAGAGAATATGACCATAGAGATGAAAAGTAGAGTTTGGGTTAAGAGAAATGGGGGAAGGGGCAATGGGAAGTTAAGAAAGGAGTGTAGGGTTGCTGTTTGAGATGAAGGGAAATTTCTAGTAATGGATGGTGGGAAGGTGATAGCATTGCAACATTCTAAATGTGATTAATCCCACTAATGGAAGGCTAGGGAGGGGGTGGAATGGGAAGATATAGGCTGTATATATGTTTCCACAATTGAAAATAGGAAAAAAAAAAAAAAAAGACAGTCTAACTAGAAGACAATTGAATGCTAAGGATGAACTTGGACAGGATTGGAGGGTGGAGGACAGGTGGCTCGAAGGGACACAGTTGAGACATAAGGAAAAGGAAATATAGAATGTAAGCATTGTATCATTGTTGAATCTCTTATATTCCTTAGCTGTGCTTAATGGAATTATATAAAAGAATGTTCTTGTTCATGGGATGTACATACGTGAATTATAGTGTATGTTCAAGGATATGTGCAGCTAACTCTCATATGTTCAGAAGACAGACAATAGATGATGGATGATAGATAGGGAGGGAAAGAAATAGTGATGTGACAGCATGTTAAAGTTGGTGGATTGAGCTATCGGGAGAGGGGGGTCAGGGTATGATGGACTTCTGTGTATGGGGCTAGTATTGTTTTTGCAACTATTCATATAACTTTGAATTTATTTCAAAATAAAAAAAAATGATAAAAAAGAAAAAGAAGTTAAGTAAGTTGCCCAAAGTCACCCAGTTAGTAATTACTAGAACTGTTGGTACAAAAACCCTTGAATTGGATCATTTTTCTTATTTGTTTCTATTTAACAACATTTCTAGCTGCAGTTCTACTGAGTTCTTTGTGTAAGCATTTTATATCCTTTATCATGTGTGCAATCAAATGGTAGAGTGACTGGGGGAAAGACAGAAGTTTAGCAGTCTGGGCCAGATGAAGGAGACATACCACATGTTTAGTGAAAGTTCATAGAATAGTCAGGCATAGGGACAAAGTTCAGAAGTGATAGAAAGACATCACTCTCCAGACATCTGCCAGGAATCGCAACCAGCTGACTGCAGCCCTGATTATAAACTTGCCTGTTATCTACCCAGCCAGAGAAAAACAAAAGAATGTCAGCATTTTACCTAATTCTTAGCTCATACACTTTTCCTTCTCATTTAATGATTGGCCAGACCACAGGCACTTTCCTGCTAACTCCTTCTCTGCTGAATTCTGTACTATAATCTATTAATTGTCTATTGCACATATACCTTGGATCTCCTATAATTATTTTAGGCTAGTCATTTTTATTTTGTATTTATGGAAGTCATTCTTGGTTAACCATCTTCTATTCACTCTCACCGCAAATTGAAACTTATAGCAAAACACTTCAGGAAGTGAAGAATTTTGAACACCCTCTTCATAAACCACCTACATTTGTGTAGATGCTAAGGAACCTATGCCAGTAAACAAACTCCAAGAAGGGAAATAAAGCTCGGCTTAAATTAGCATTTTTCCTCGGATTCACATGAGAGATGACATTCTTTGATCCCCACCATTTATGTATTAATTCCCCAGTTTTTTCAAAATTCCCTTAGAAGTCTCCATTTTGGACACATGGTCTCATTTTTTACTTATTACCAGCAGAAGCCATTTTTAGATTGCCACTTCATAGGATTTTTATGATTTTCCTTTTTATTTAAAATTCATTTTTTAACTTTATAGACTTTTCAACTAATTTGTATAATCTTACCATTCCATGGCAGCAACTATTGTTTTTTCCTCTTAAACTGTTTTTTATTAGAAACTTCCAACTTACTTTTTTTTATTAGAGAAATTGTGGGTTTATGGAACAATCATGCTTAAAATACAGGATTCCCATACACCACTCCACCACCAACACCTTGCGTTGGTACGGGACATTTGTTACAATGTTCATGAAAGCATTTTTCGTAACTGTAGTATTTTTGTTTAACAATAGTTACCTTTGTTACAATTGATGAAAGATTATTAAAACTGTACTATTGACTATCGTCCATAGTTTACATTAGGTGCATTTTTCACATATACCACCCTATTATTAACACCTTGTATTAGTGTGGTACATTTGCATCTCATGAAAGCACATTCTTATGCTTGTATAATTAACTATAGTCCATTGTCTATAAAAGGGTTCATGGTGTTATTCAGTTGTATGTTTATCTTTAATTTTTATTTTAGTAACATATACTACCTGAAGTTTGCCCTTGTAAACACATTCAATTATATAATCCAGTGCTGTTAATTTCACCCCCAGTTTTGTGCTACCATCACCACCATCCATTTCCAAACCTTCACAATCAACCTAAATAGAAATTCTGTACAAATTAAGCATCAGCTCTTCATTCTCTACCTCCTTCTATCCCCTAGTAACCTATTTTCTGGATTCTAACTCTATGAGTTTGCTTATTATAATTAGTTCATATCAGTGAGATTGTACAATATTTGTCCTTCTGCTCCTGACTTATTTAACTCAGCATAATGTCCTTAAGTTTTATCCATGCTATCACATGCAACAGGACTTCATTCCTTTTAATGGCTGAATAATATTCTATTGTATGTATATACCATATTTTTAATGAATTCATTGGTTGGTGGACAATTCAGTTGAGAAATCAATAAATATCTCAAGACCAATGAAAACAATAACACAACATATCAAAACTTATGGGATGCAAATGCAGTGCTGTGATAGTCCTAAATACTTACTTTAAAAAAGAGGAGCGAAAATCAAAGTCCTAACTGCACACCTGGAGGAACTAGAAAAAGGACAGCAAATTAATCTCAAAGCAAGCAAAAAGAAAGAAATAAAGATTAGAGCAGAAACAAATGAAATTGAGAATTAAAACAATAGAGAATTAACAAAACCAAAAGGTGGTTCCTCAAGAAGTTCAATAAAATTGACAAACCTTTAGCTACACTGACAAACAAAATCAGAAATGAGAGTGGGGACATAGCTATTGACCTCACAGAAATAAAAAGGATCATAAAAGGATACTCTGAACAACTGTATGCTAGCAAACTAAAGAACTTAGATGAAATGGACAACTTCCTAGACACATACGAACAATCTACACTGACTCCAGAAGAAACAGAAGCTCTTAACAAATCAATAACAAATAAAGATATTGAAATCATCATCAAAAACCTCCTGTGCTGGTTTGAATCTATTATGTACCCCAGAAAAGCCATGTTATTTTAATCCAATCTTGTGGGTGCAGATTTATCGTGAGTTGGATCTTTTGATTAGGTTGTTTCCATGGAGATGTGACCCACCCAACTGTGGGCAGGATCTTTTGATCAGATTATTCCATGGAGATGTGACACTGCCCATTTAACATGGGTCTTAATTAGTTTACTGAAGTTCTTAAGAGAGCTCAGATATATTTAGAGAGAAAAAAAACACCCAGAGACATTTTGGAGACAGCAATTGAAACCAGAGCCAACACAGACCCAGATGTTTGGAGATGCTAAGCTAATAAATGAAGCCCAGAGTTTGCCCTGGAAAAGCTAAGTGAGAATCCCCAGACACTTAAGGAGAAAGCCACTGGAATCAGAAGCTGAAAGCAATAAAGCCCAGGAACAAAGGACCTGCAGAGGCCAGCCACTTGCCATCCTAGCTGACAGAGGTCTTCTAGATGCCTTTGGCCTTTTCCTCAGAGATGGTGTCTACCTCTTGATGCCTTAATTTGGACATTTTCATTGTCTTAGAACTGTAATTTTGTGAACTAATAAACCCTCATTGTAAATGCCAATCCATTTCTGGTATATTGCATTTCAGGCAGCTGGAGCAAACTGTAACACCTCCCAACAAAGAAAAGCCCAGGACCACATGGCTAAACAGGTGAATTGTAATGATCATTCCAAGAAGAATTAACACAAATCCTGCTCAAACTCTTCCAAAAAGTTGAAGAGGAGGGAATACTACCTAATTCATTCTATGAAGCCAACATCACCCTACTACCAAAGTCAAATAAAAGAAAATTACAAATGAGGTTATCTTATGAATATAGATACAAAAATCCTCAATGAAATACTTGCAGATCAGTTCCAACAGCCCATTGAAAGAATTATACACCATGATCAACTGGCTTTTATCCCTGGTGTGCAAGGCAGGATCAACAGAAGAAAATCAACTAATGTAATATACCACGTGATCATCTCAATTGAAGCAGAAAAGGCATTTGACAAAATCCAGCATCCTCTCTTGATAAAAACATTTCAAAAAATAGGAATGGAAGGAAACTTCCTCAACATGAAAAAGGGCATATGGGAAAACCCTACAGCTAACTTCATACTCAATGATGAAGGACTGAAAACTTTCCCTCTAAGATCTAGAACAAAACAAGGATGCCCATGGTCACCACTGTTATTCAACATTGTATTAGAAGTTTGAGGTAGAACAGTTAGACAAGAAAAAGAAATAAAAGGCATCCAAATTGGAAAGGAAGAAGTAAAACTTTCACTACTGCAAAAGACATGATTCTATATATAGAAAGTCCCAGAAAAAAGACAACAAAGCCACTAGCACCAATAAATGAGTTCAGCAAAGTGGCAGGATACAAGATCAACATGCAAAAATCTGTAGTATTTCTATACATCAGTACTGAGCAAGTTGAGGAGGAAATCAAGAAAAAATTCCATTTACAATAGCAGCTAAAACAATCAAATATCTAGGAATAAATTTAACCAATGGTGGAAAGGACTTGTACTTCAAAACATTGCTAAGGAAATCAAAGAAGACCTAAATAAATGGAAGGACATTCTGTATTCATGGATTGGAAGACTAAATATTGTTAAGACGTCAATTCTACCCAACTGATTTACAGATTCAATGCAATTCCAATAAAAATTCCAACAGCATCATTTGCAGAAATGGAAAATCCAGTTATCAAATTTATTTGGAAGGATCAGGGGATCCAAATAGCAAAAACACCTTGAAAAAGAAGAACAAATTTGGAGGTCTCACGCTTCCTGAGTTTAAAGCATATTGCAAAGCTATTGTGGTCAAAAAGCGCAATACTGGCATAAGGATCAAGATATTGATGAATGGAATCAAATTGAGAATTCAGAATTAGAACCTCATATTTCTGTATCAATTGATTTTTTACAAGGCTGCCAAGTCCACTCAACTTGGAAAGGATAGTCTCTTCAACAGATGGTGCTGGGAGAACTGGATATCCGAATGCAGAAGAATGAAAGAGGACCTCTATCTCATACCATATACAAAAATTAACTCAAAATGGATCAAAGACCTAAATATAAGAAAAAGGACTAGAAAACTCCTAGAAGAAAATTTAGGGAAGCATCTTCAAGATCTTGTAGTGGGAGGTGGTATCTTAAACCTTACACCCAAAGCCCAAGCAAGTAAAGAAAAAATAGATAAATGGGATCTCCTCAAAATTAAAAACTTTTGTGCATCAAAGGATTTTGTCAAGAAAGTGAAAAGACAAACTACTCAATGGGAGAAAATATTTGGAAACCACATATCTGATAAGGGTTTAAGATCGAGAATATATAAATAAATCAACTTAACAATAAAAAACCATCAACCCAATTTAAAAAATGGGCAAAAGACTTGAATAGACATTTCTCCAAAGAGGAAATACAAAATGGCAAAAAAAAAAAAAAGCACATGAAAAGATGCTCAACATCACTAGCTATTAGGGAAATGCAAATCAAAGTCACAATGAGATATCATTTCATACCTACTAGAATGGCCACCATTTAAAAAAAAAAACAAAACAGCAAACTACAAGTGTTGGAGAGGATGTGAAGAAATAGGAACACTCATCTGTTTTTGTTGTAAATGTAAAATGGTGCAGACACTATGCAAGACAGTTTGGCAGTTCCTCAGGAAGCTAAGTATAGAATTGCCATGTGATCCAGCAATCCCACTACTAGGTATATACCTGAATAGCTAAAAGCAGGGACTCAGACAGACATTTGCACACTGATGTTCATAGAGGCATTATTCACAATTGCCAAAAGATAGAAGAACCCAAGTGTCCATCAACCAATGAAAGGATAAACAAAATGTGATATATACATATTGTGCCAGATTGGATGTATTATGTCCCCCAAAACACCATGTTCTTTAATGCAATTTTGTGGGGGCAGATGTATTAGTGTTGATTAGATTGGAATCTTTGGATTAGGTTGTTTCCATGGAGATGTGACCCACTCAACTGTGGGTAATTCCTTTGATTAGATTATTTCCATGGAGGTGTGGTCCCGCTCATTCAGCGTGGGTCTTGATCAGCTTACTGGAGCTCTATAAAAGCTCACACACAGAAGGACCCCAGAGCAGCTGCAGCTAAGAGAGACATTTTGGAGAATGCCATTTTGAAATACAACCTGGGAGCAAAGGAAGAAGACACCAGCCATGTGCCTTCCCAGACAACAGAGTTGTTCCAGAAGCCATTGGCCATTCTTCTGTGAATCTACCCTATTGTTGAGTAGGCTTTAAGACTACTCAACAACCTAAATGGGAATTCTGTACAAGTTAAGCATCAACTTAGATGCTTAACTTAGAGAATGGGGAGTTGATGCTTAACTAATGGCAGAATTCCCATTTAGGCTTATTGGCCTTAAGACTGTAACTTTGCAACCAAATAAACACCCTTTATAAAAGCAAATCCATTTCTGGTATTTTGCATTCTGGCAGCATTAGCAAACTGGAACACATACTATGAAATATTATTCATTTGTAAAAAGGAGTAAGTCCTGATACATGCAACAACATGGATGAACCTTGAGGACATTATGTTGAGTGAAATAAGCCAGGCACAAAATGACAAATATTGTATGATTTTGCTGTTATGAATGAATTTTAATAAGCAAACTCATGGAGTTAGAATTCCAGGAGATAAAATGGGGTTAGAGAATGGGGAGTTGATGCTTAACTTGTACAGAATTCCCATTTAGGCTGACGGTAAAGTTTGGAAATGGATGGTGGTGATAGTAGCGCATTACTGTGAGTGTAATCAACAGCACTGAGCTGTATAGGTAAACATGGTTAAAAGAGGAAACTTTAGACTGTATGTATTACTAGAGTAAAATTAAAAGATAAAACATAGGACTGTAGAACACAATGGGCCCTATTGTGGACAATGGACTGTAGTTGATGGTGCAACTATAAGAATATTCTTTCATGAATTGCAACAAATGTACCATATTAATACAAGGGTATAAAGGGTAGCATATGGGGGAAAAAACCTAACATAAATAATAGATGAAAGATAGAACCATTTTAATAATCTTTCATCAATTGTAACAAAGGTAACTACTATTTAAAAAAAGTATGATTTATTTTTTAAAAAGTGCTATCATTCATAGTGACAAATATTCCAATGCAAGGTGATGGTGGGATGGTGTATGGGAACCCTGTATTTTATGCATGATTGTTTTGTAAACCCATAACTTCTATAATAAAAAATTTAAAATTAAAAAAAAGATAAATGTAGACAGATATAATACTCTGGAAAGTTGTTTTAAATTTCTGACCAGAATGCTAACAGCATAGCTAATCAGACTTGGAGTATTATATTTGGCATTTTAAATGAATGTACTGACCTAGAGCCTGTATTTTTTTAATCTGCAAATTTTATTGAGATATATTCACATATTATATTCCATCCAAAGTATACAATCAACGTCTCACAGTGTCATCTAATTGTGCAATCATCATCACACTCAATTTTAGACCATTTTCATTGCTCCAAAAAGAAAAATATCTGATAGACATAAAAAAAGAAAACCCAAAACACCCCATATCCATTATCCATTCCCATCATTGACCCCTAACATCTGTGTGGCATATCTGCCACCATTTATGAAAGAACATTAAGGTATTACTGTTAACCATAGTCCATAGCCTGCCACAGGTAGTTTTTCCCCATAAACCACTCTATTATTGACTCTTTGTACAAATGCCATTCATTCATACTAGTTCACACAAGAACTTTTTATTTGTAGTGTTAATCAGTGACATACATGACTTTAAACAACCCCTTTCAACCAAATTCACCCACAATACAGCACAATTACTCATAATCCCAATAATGAGTTATCGTCACCTCCATCCATTTCCCAACATTTATGTTCAACCTCATTAAAAACTCTGTACATATCAGGCAACTCCCCCTCTCTACCTTCTGTCTATCCCTAGGTATCTTACATTCCATGTTTTAACACCCCAAATTTACATATTATAGTCAGTTCATATTAGTGAAATCATACAATATCTGTCCTTTTGTGTGTGGCATTTCATTCAGAATTATGTCCTCAAGGTTCATCCATGTTGTCACCTACTTCAGAACCACATTCCTTCTTATTGCCACATAATATTCCATCATATGTTTATACCACATTTTGTTTATCCACTTATCTGTTGATGGACACTTGGGTTGTTTCCATCTTTCAGCAATTGTGAATAATGCTGCTGTGAACATTGGTGTGCAAATGTCTGTTCATGTCCCTACTTTCAGATCTTCTGGGTATATACCAAGTAGTGGAATTGCCGGGTCATAAGGCAACTCAATATTTAGTTTTCCGAGAAACCACCAAACTGTCTTCCACAGCGGCTGTACCATTTTACTTCCCACCAGCAGTGAATAAGTGTTCCTGTTTCTCCACATTCTCTCCAACACTTGTAGTTTCCTGTTTGTTTAATAGTGACCATTCTTGTAGGTGTGAGATATCTCATTGTGGTTTTGATTTGCAGTCCCTAATAGCTAATGAAGAGGAACATATTTTTATGTGCAGAGCCTGTATTTTTAATGCAATTTTATTGAGATATATTCACATACCATACAATCATCCAAAGTTTACAATTAATTGTTCACAGTTATCATCACATAGTTGTGCCTTCATCACCACAATCAATTTTTGAACATTTTCATTACTCCAAAAAATAAGAATAAGAATAAAAATGAAAGTAAAAAAAAAAAACACCCAATATATTTCATACTCTTTTTTCCCCCTATTATTCCTTTACTTTTGGTCCCCCTTTTTCCTACTTATGTATCCTTCCATACACTGGATAAAGGGAGTGTGAGCCACAAGGTTTTCAAAATCACACAGTCACATCATAAAAGCTATATAGTTATAAGATTGTCTTCAAGAATCAAGGATACTGAATTACAGTTCAACAGTTTCAGGTATTTTCTTCTAGTTATTCTAGTACACTAAAAACTAAAAAGCAATATCTATATAATACATAAGAATAGCCTCCAGAATGACCTCTCAATTCCATTTGAGATCTCTCAGCCACTGAAACTTTATTTTGTTTAATTTCTCTTCCCCCTTTTGGTCAAGAAGGCTTTCTCAATCCCTCGATGCCAGGTCCAGGATCATCCCCTGGAATCATGTCCCACACTGCCAGGGAGATTTACACCTCTGGGAGTCATGTCCCACATAGGGGTGGAGGGCAGTGAGTTTACATGCCAATGCTTAGAGAGAGATGGGCCACATCTGAGCAACAAAAGAGGTTCTCTGGGGGTGACTCTGAGGCACTATTATAAGTAGGCTTAGCCTCTCCTTTGCAATAACAAGCTTCATAAGGGCAAGCCCCAAGTTAAAGAACTTGGCCTACTACAATGGTACTCCCCAATGCAGAGCCTGTATTTTATGCAGGATTGTTCTGTAAACTCACAACATTTCTATAATTAAAAAAAAAAAAAGCATGGCTGGATCCAGAAGCTGTCTCTTTCCCTATCTTCCTCTATTTCCCAATGATATATTGGAATCATTCTCTGGCAGGCTTTCTCCGTAATAGGAGAAATGGCCATTGGTGGATGGCCTCAAGCTACATCTTTTAGATTTATGGCTTCCATATATGAGATCTCCTTAAAGCATTCTGATTATCTTTATTTGGCTCCCATGCCCACCCTGAACCAAATATTATTTCCAGAAGTTGTAGTAATCTGATCCTGCTAACATGCTGACTCTGGGGGTTGGAGAGCAAGACACCATGATTGATAGCCCTACAAGGAACCATGGACTTAGAGAAAGGCATTTGATTTCCCCTTAGAAGGGCTATTGGCAGACAAAAACAACATATCCATGATACACATTTCCTATATTGTTTCTAAACAATCATAGGGGTATACAATCATAGAGGAATAAGAACATGAAAGAAGTTCAACATCATTAGCCACTAGGAAAATGCAAATCAAAACCACAGTGGCCTTTCCACCCACATGCCCTGCTCACTCATGGTGCAGGGAGTCACCCTAACAAGACATGTGAAATCTAAATGTTTGTTTGGGAGGCAGTGTGGGTAGAGAGAAAAACGTAGCATTGGGCATCAGACATCTTCCTCCACAACCTATCGGCAACACAATTTTGAGCAAATGCTGTAACTTCATTGAGCCTCAGTTTCTACCGCTACAAAAACCAAAATAATAATACCTGCCTCTTGGGGTTATTTTGAGCATTAAATGAGATATCATTTATATTGTTTCAGAGCATATTTGGTTCTAAAAATACTTCCCATCTTCTTTAGTAGCAAATTGAGTAATATTTATCGATAAATTACTTTTCCATTTCAGTTGTGGTTCAGAGTAGTGAGTATAGTCAGGAAACTGGGGTCAGTTACTATTCCACAGGAATTAGCTCTTGATCTTGGCCTCAGACTAATTAATTTCTAGCTTTTTAATTTCTTATAAGGTTCAAAAATATGGAGGTGGCAACAATACAAAGACAAACAACTATATTTTAAAATGGGCAAAACACTTGACTAGACATTTCTCCATGTCACCCTCTGACCTGAAGGACTATATCTCATTCCTTTTGACTAGCCTAGAGAGGATCTAAAGGCCTAAAACAGTGACTTTCATACCTTTTTGTGCATATACCGCCAAAATAATTTTTTAAGACTGTGAACTCCCTCACACATTTTTAAGTTGACAGTGAAAGTTTTTTCATCATGAGTTTAAATAGTTACAAAAAGTCATCATTTATGGCATATTTCAAATAGTGGCATTTTAAAATAAAACTATTATTTCAAGTTTGGTTACCCAGTTGTTAGGGTCATTTACTTCTTAATGTCCAGGATGTACTTAAAAATTATTAATTACACCTGTTTTTCTTTTACTTTGGAGGCAATTTGTTTAATCTAATAGACTTAGAGAAGGTTAATGAAATTCAAAAATTTGAAAATTTGTTAATTCCAACACACCTTTTCCAAAACAAGACTCTTTTACTAAGATGCTTTTTCCTTATCACATACTTAAAATATATTTTCATAATCATCTCGGAGCTGGAGATTTCATCATTTATTTCATGGCACATATCTTATATTTAATCTAATTAACAAAGCCAGTCCTTATTGTAAAGCTAATTAGAGAAATCAGATGTTTTTTCTACAGGAAAATAGACGGACTTCCTTTTTAACTGATACGTGTGGGTTGATGCAGGGAAATGGATTCTAATCTAATTCTAAATGGATACACACACATGCACATGCACACACACACACAGTTTGGAGATCCATGTCCCATACCAATAAAAGGAGGCTGTGCTCGTCTTTGGCCCTTGGGCCCCTAATCATCTTAAGCCCACAAAGTCCAGTGTTGTGTCAGTCTGACTCTGAGAAATGACCAAACCAAGGAAAAGGATGAGAGACTGAGAAAACGTTTGCAAACTACATCCCATCCCTTACTGACGAGACCCAAATGGTGTTGTGTGACTTGATCCACTTGTGTTGGACCTCCACCTGGGTGGCTGGGCCCCCCTTACAATCAGTATGAAAGACAAAATAATGCTAACTACTGTGATAAAAATCCACGCCCAGTGAACTGAAATTCAAAGCTGAACTATATTTTCAAATACTGTATAGCAATCAAAGGTACAATTTTAATACAACCAACCTGGCATTCTGAGTAATTTTGCTTCTATAGATGAATTTCTCAAACCATAGAGTCTAATTTTTCACTATTGAGTCCATGGACCCAACAGTCTGTGACTGATTCAAGATCATTCTTGGAGGTGGACCCCTGACATAGTATTTGCAAGAGTGTAAATGAATACACGTTTATGGGGGCAATTTGACAATGCCCAACAAAATCTTAAAGGGGCTTATAATTGGGAAGGCGTGAAGATGGCTTCTGGAGGATCAATAAAATTGTATTTCTTGACTTGGGTGGTGGATACATTGTTGTTACAGTGTATGTGCAAGTCGTATGTTCTTTTCTCTATGTGTATTATATTTCACAAGTACTTAAAATATGCATGCTCAATTATTAACTTTAAATAATTGTTCCTAAGCTTTAAAAGGGTATAGACAGTGATTTTAGAGATTGATTATAAGAGCAAAAGAATGAAAACTGCCTAAAAATCCAACAGTAGGGGGTTGGTTAAATAAAATAGAGCATAGCTATAAAATTATTATATACCTTTTAAAAAAATTACGGATAGATAAATAAATAAAATAAAATGAATAAAATGCATAAGATAGATAAAATAAATACTGAATTTAAAAATATGTTCCTGACAGAAGGGAGGAAATTGCAAAAGCTGTGTTCAATAAAATTACTTTTCTTAAAAATTATAAAAAGAAAAAAATTATATAAAGAAAAATTTCTGGAGCTATATAAACCAAAGTATTATACTGAAATTATGGTGAAGATTTTACTTATTTTCATTCAACTATATTTTTTAACTTTCCAAATAAAATTGTTTTACTATTGTTATAAGAAAACAAAGTTATTTTTAGTTTTTTGAAAGCTCATTCATTCCTTGATTACACAGAAAGTCCTGTTGACATTATTTCTCAGTGTTGGCCTTTTTAAAAATAAAATAAATGTTTTATAATAAGAACCAGTTCTCTTCAGTGAGACCTTACATTCTGAAATTTTCATGTATTTTATTTAACAATTTGGTTAGAATTCAGAGAGAGATTTAAGTTTTAACTTCAAGTTACAAGTTTTAATCTCTCTACAGAATCCTTTCTTAAATCAAAATTAACACTTTTTTTTAAAAGGTTACCTATCATGTTTTTTTAAAAAGTGTAATTTTTTAACAAATTCAGGCAAGATTGAAGGATATTTTTCTTTTATTCTATTTTTAAATGTTGCTTGCTCACATCTTTTAGACGAAGGCCTAATTTGTGAGTGATATTCAAGTCACGGATTTCATATTTACCATTACATTGCTAAATTTCTATTAAAAGGTACTTAGTATCATATTTTCTAGGAAATACACACATGTGAAACAGGAAACGGCACCAAAACACTGAAATGCACTATTATTGCAGTTAACCATCTTAGCCACTAGGTGTCTCCACTTTTCACACCACTCACTGTTTCTGATGGAAGTTTCCAATGAAAACAGATGAAGAGCAAAGCTTTATTTAACGAATGTTTAATTGGCAAGTGATGAAGCATTTATATTCTGGACATTTTACTTAGAAAAGGTTCCACTCATGTGTCCAACATTTTCTTGTATTCTTTAATAACTATTTAGTTTGTAAAGAAGAAGAGTATGAAACCTTTTTTTCCCTTAACATTGTGTCCTTCCTATTTCATTTTTAAAATCAGATTTCCTGTAATAAAATAATTCAGGTGAAAAGAAGAAAAGTTAAAACTAGACAGGAATATAGTATGTTCTTCTTTTGCAAAGGTACAAGGCTACGCTGCCTACAGCCTTCCACCTCTAAGAGAAGTAATTATGTTCTGGTGAGGGCTGGTGAATATAAGAAAAAGAAATACACAAAGATGCAGAACCAACCTCCAGATAAGGTATCTTTCAGCCTAACTTCCCCTGGGATTACAGAATTAGACCTTGGAACTGATCATGATTTAGAAACTTGACCTCAATTTATATTTCTAGGTGCCATTCAATTTGCAACCTGTGCATTTATGGTATATTTTTTCTCCATCCTGCCTTGTTTTAGTTTAAATTTTAAATTCCAAACCTATCACTTTTTTTCTGTTCTTGGTTCCTTTTGCAGTCCTCCTTTCCCATTTTTGTCTTTCTTTGCTGTCACTTTTCATTTGCTAGATTGGTGTATAATTTTGAATGAGATTGTTTTTAAAAATTCTACTTAGCCCTGAAATTTCCCATCAGAGGAAAGGAATTCCAGAAATCTAACATAAATTGCTAGAATTTTAGGTACCTCTAAATGTGAATACAATTGAATTCTTGAGCATGTATTCATTATTGTTTAATAAATTAGCTGTATAACTGATTTACTTACCTTATTGGGGAAATTAAAGAATGGTGAATTAAATGGAAAAATTTTGAATTCTAACCTAAGTAAAATTACAGCAATAACATATTTTTTATTCTATACCCTATAAATAGAGTAACTAAACTGAGAACTTGGTAAAGATGACAGAACTCCAAGTGAGAAAATAGAATTTAAATATAAAGTTACCCTTATCTGGAAAAGATATAGTCATGACTTAGAGAACATATTGTATATATTTAAATAGATGAGGGGACAAGAAGTAATACAGGATCTTGGATCCCAGGACTGGGAAATATTTAACATCATGTAATTCAGAATCCTCTACAGAAGGAATGTGATAAGCTGATCAGGAGAGAGGGCAAATTCTACAAAGAGAAGAAGAATCCAGGCAAAATCCTAAAAGCCCCACTCATGTCACATAGCATTAGGGTGGGTCAAACAAGGATATTTCCAGAGTGCAGGAGTCAAAATGGCGGCAGTTACAGCCACCCCAGGTGCTTCATTATTGCCAAAAGCTTCTGGGGGTCAGATTGGTGTTTCATTGAATGAGGAAATTCTGTGAAGTGGCTAGATTCTTTGAGACACCAATTTATATTCAGGTTACATAAGTCTCAGATGGGGCTAAATCTGTTTTTACTCTTCATCCATAAATAGAATTGTGTGGATAAAATTCCTAAATGCCTCATGTATTTTTGCAAATATGCCGCCTCCACTACTGCAACTTGATTCCACCATCCTTTCTCTCTTATTTTAATCATACAGTGTTTCCAGAATACAGAAAACTATAAAGAATAATATAATGAACATCCAGGTACTCGCCACCCAGCCAAGTCAAATCTTCACATTTGCCATATTAGCCTAAGCTCTTTTTCCTAGAATTTTTAAAAAAGGATTAAAACAGATGAAATCCCTTGTGCCATCTCTCCCAATCTGAATCTCCATCATCCTTCCCTTGAGGTGACCACTACTATGAATCTGGTATTTATCATTCCATGCATTTTTTTAAATAGTTTGACAAGGTATATATGTATTCCTAAATAAAACATATTTACATTCATGTTTTAAACTTTTACAAAAACACCACCATACTGTATATAGCCTTCTGCAAATTGCTTTTTCTACTTAATATTGTATTTTAAAGATGTGTCCATTTTGCTACATTTACCACTCAATCTTCATTTGTTTTCATTTAGACCTGAAGTTCACTTTTCCTGCTTTTACTTATTCATTTGATAGTTTGGCCATACAAGAGTTTACAATCTACAGGAGAGAATGAAAGATTGCAAACCATGCTTTGAAATACAACCATTATTTTAATCTCATTTGTTTACCATGGAGAAACTGATGAAGGAAAAGCCCATATTTTCAGACTCTCAAACAGCTTTTTTTAAGATGAAATGAGCTCTTCAAACAATTTCCTAGAAGTCTATATGTTATGAAAACCAATAAATGCCAGAGGGCTTGTGCTAGAACTTAGTGGTCCTGACTCTGCTACCTTTGGGTAGTCATTTAACTTCTCTGGGCTCTCAGTTTTCTCATCTATAGAATGAATCAATTGGACCAGATGTTTTTGGTGCTAATTTTCAGATCTACCAAATACTTAAATAAAAATTATAAAGAGACAATATTTATTTTTGCCATATGCTTTAGTAAAATTTAATTTTCCATATGAAATAAATTTGCTTTACATTATTTCGATAAGAAATATACATCATGTATGAATATTCATTAAATTATTTCGTAGGTTTATAGTTGCAACTGCCTTTATCACATGCATTTTGTTCATAGCCACAATCTATTTAGTTCTGGGTCCTTAGTGAGAGGTCCCAGACCCGACTATGACATTGCTTTTATGGGGACATAGGATCCACTTCTCTGATCCACTTCATCATGCAGATTTCGGGAACACGTTGTAGGAAGGCTACGTAGGTGAACTGTAGGGATGCCCTACGTATGCATATAGAGTCACAATCACCTTCAGACTATTTGGCAGTTTTTCTTACTATTTCTGGGTTCTTCATTTACAAATATAGGGCTGTTTTATTCTAAGTTGCAGCCTACAGAATCCTCTTTTAATCTGACCAGGAAAAAAATGTTTAGCCATTTTACAGAACATTTGAATTCTTTAGAGAATCTTTGAATTGTAAACATCAGTCTGGAAAATCACTGAATAGACTGAAAATATCATCTTTTTTATCACATTGGAAGCTTTATAGCAACACAAGAAATGCCACTAGCCACCCCCACCTCCCTCATCCTCCCACTTCTACCAACTACTGTTGGTTTCAAAAGAAGCAACAGAAATTCCTTCTTAATCCATGATTTACCTTGAAGTAAATTTAAAAGCATGAGTGGGGATACAGACAACATAGATGCTAAAGGTATGAAAATAAATCTTGATGATTGCTGTTCTGGTTTGCTAATGCTGCCATTTTTCAAAACACCAGAAATGGATTGGCTTTTATAATGGGGATTTATTTGGTTACAAAGTTACAATCTTAAAGCCATAAAGTTTTCAAGGTAAGGCATCAACAATAGGGTACCTTCACTGAAGGATGGCCATTGGTATCCAGAAAAACTCTGTTAGCTGAGAAGGCACATGGCTGGCATCTGCTTGCTCCCAGGTTGTGTTTCACAATGGCATTCTCCAAAATGTCAGCATCAGCTTTCAACAGCCGTCTTCAAAATGTCTCTCTAAGCTGCTGCTGGCATCTAGGCTTACATGGCTCTTTTAAAATACTTCAGTAAATCAATCAAGACCCACTCTGAATGGGTGGGGCCACACCTCCATGGAAATAATCTAATCAAAGGTATTACTCACGGTTGGGTGGGTCACATCTCCATAGAAACAACCTAATCCAAAGATTCCAACCTAATCAACACTAATATGTCTGCCCCCACGAGAACATGGCATTTGGGGGACATAATACACCCAAACTGGCACAATTACCAAAGCATCTAGTATCATTTTCACCAGAACTATGTTTAAAATATGTAACTTCACATGAGTAATGAATCATTATGATGATTTGCCTTTGAGCAGTCTTCCCCATGTTGTCTTATTTTAAAGAGAAGCATAATCTACTTTTATGGAAAACCATCCTCATTGTGTAATATTTTAACACATCGTTTCTCAAGATTTTTGCAATCATAGGCACCAATTATATCATCTGTTCCGATCTGGTAATGCTGCCTTTTCACCAAACACCAGAAATGGGTCGGCTTTTATAAAGGGGGTTTATTTGGTTACACAGTTACAGTCTTAAGGCCATAAAGGGTCCAAGATAACCCATCAACAATCAGGTACTTCACTGGAGGATGGCCAATGGCGTCCAGAAAATCTCTGTTAGCTGGGAAGGCACATGGCTGGCATCTGCTCCAAGTTCTGGTTTCAAAATGGCTTTCTCTCAGGACATTCCTCTCTAGGCCACAGCTCCTCTTCAAAATGTCACTCTCGGTTGCTCTTGGGGCACTTGTCCTGTCTTAGCTTCTCCAGAGCAAGAGTCTGCTTTCAACAGCCATCTTCAAACTCTCTCTCATCTGCAGCTACTCTCTCAGCTTCCGTGCATTCTTCAAATTGTCCCTCTTGGCTGTAGCAAGCTCGCTTCTTCTGTTTGAGCTTATATAGTGTTCTAGTAAACCAATCAAGGCCCAGGCTGAATGGGCGAGGCCACATCTCTATGGAAACCATCCAATGAAAGATCTCACCCACAGTTGAGTGATCATATCTCCACGGAAACATCCAGTCAAAAGTATCCAACCCAATCAACACCAATTTCCTGCCCACACAAGACTGCATCAAAGATAATGGCATTTTGGGGGACATAATACATCCAAACCAGCACATCATCTCTTGGAGATATGATAAAACTATGTCAAAAACTCATGTTAAAGCTTCAGGGCTCCTCTACTGCTCTGTGTAACAGCCTTACCCCCATAGACTTCACAAATTATATTTTAAAAATTAGAAAACTTCCTTTCTTAATTTTATGCTTATCAATTCCCCCTGGGTCCTTTATTCACTGTATAGGAAGTGTTCTTAAACTATGTCCAGTAAATGTGTAAGACATGTTAACAGTCACATGTCAGGGCTCTGAGCCGATAGGTTTTTATGACCAACTACAGTTCTCTGGCTACTAAACTCACATGCTCTTACTTTCATTTCACTCCTACTCATTCTTATTCCTATGAACTCCACTTAGATTCTTTCACCCTATGTCCTTTCCCGTAACTCTTCCCTCACAATAACTTTCTTTTTTTCCCACTTACATTTAGTCTCACCTACTCTTCCTCGTCCCAGCTGACTCTGACCTTTGGAGTATTTGCCTTAAACCCTGGACAGTGTGAGGAGAGGCAACACTATCAACCTGTCCAAAAGCACTGCAATCGTGGAAGGTAGATGAGCAGGTGGTAACAAGAGCAACCAGATGAACCTGCTAAGCTGGCCTGGCTCAGAGGGCTAATGAGAAGGCAGCACGAGGCAGAAGGCGTCGCCATTCATGTAAGTTGCAAGAGCGGGAACAAGGAGGCAGCAAGGAGGAAAGAATCTTGAAGAAAGGGTCCAGAGGAGAAAGCCAAGCTTGGAATCCCAGGAAGACCAAGAACCAAGGATCATAGTCAGTGTGGCAGGGCCACCAGTGGTTTGGTTTTCTGAGTATGTGGGTGCATGGAAGTGCCAAGAGCTGTGCAAAACTGCCAAAGGAGGCAGAAAGCAAGAGTGTTAGAAATTTTTGGCCTTGTTTTAGAAGTGAAATATGATGGCAGAAGACTCCATAGGAATCTGAGGCATGGGTCAGGAAGGAGATTTCAGAACTGGCTGAGGTTGCTGGGCCTGATCGGGCACCAGGAATGACAGGTGAGTGGTAGTGGCAACTGCTGGGTGAGTAGACCAGATGGACCAGTACAGTAACAGAGGCCAGGCTGGGCTTTGATTCAGGAAAGTTGAAGCAATTATGAGAAAGAGAGTAGTAGGGGGACAGTGGGTGAGCTAAGGTGGCGATCAGGACGAACAACACAGGGAAGGCCAGATGGCTGTAACTGTGTGTCCAACTTTCCAGCTGTGATCAAACAACCAAATTAATGCATGTATGTCAATGGTAAGCCAAGGCCCATTTTAATTCTATGCTTTGATGGTGATACAGGATCGTTAAGAGTATAAAAAACACCCATGTGAAACTCATTCCAGAATTGGGGCAATGATGTCCCTTATTATTCCTCTGCATATATTCAACAAAAAGGAAAGGATGAAAGCCAAACCAGGAAACTATTTTAAAAACTGAAGCACAATAATATGATCAAAGAAATGTTGAGATTTACCCAACAGTGTTGAGATTCATGCAACTTTATGTTGAAAATTCATTTTCCAGGGATAAATTATTTCAATTAGTTCCATTTTTATCTTCTACAAAAGCGTCAACTTAACTTAGTATGAATAACTACCATTTGAATACTAATAATCTTTTTCTTTATACAAAAAACTAAAAAAATTATTGTTTATGTGTGTATACATATACGTGTCAAGACTAAAAATTAAGCATGAGTTAAGTTCTCTGGCCAAGAACAAACAATTAGCAAATTCACAAATTAGAATTTCTAATTCCATTGTGAAGTTGACTAACTTATTAGCTTAAGTAAGATTATGAATTGTCAGCATATGAAAAAGTTAATCCTGTCTGAATTGTAGCTACAGATTGTAAATCTTGTGTCAGCTCAAATATTTATCAACAGATACTACTTACTTTACTGACAGCAGATGTTTAGAATGGAAATGGAAGTGTAAACACAACCCTAGTTTACGAATTTGCTCATCATACTTCCTTGATATGATTCTAGCAAATATTCGGTCTTTATGTTGACCCATAGTATATTTGACTGCATCATGGGAGCATAATTTTTTAAATGATTTTCCAAAATTTCTTTCAATCCATCCTAGCAACGGGGCCAAGTGTGAGTGTTATTGCAGCCTGAATTACAACAGCTGCCCTGGGAATCCTGTCTGAACAGCAAGTTAACTGCTGTTCACAGTAATATCTGGTTGTTCCCACCCCCAACATGCACAAAAGATTTTTGTCATTCTTAACATTGGGCAATAGAAGTAGCAAGATGTGCCAGCCGGACTCTAAAGGCAGAATGTCCTTCCACCTGTTTTATGCTGTAAGACAGGCTTCCAAGTGCGAGGTGGTGTGGGGGGCTGTTTGCTTGAATGGCAGCTGAATGCACCAGCGGGAGCCTTGGCAGCAAAACCCAGGCCCCAGAGCCTGGCATTCAGGAGAGCGAAATGGAGAAAAGAAACTCGAGCAAACTGCTTCCTGGAACACTGGGAACCTGAATGGGAAATTAAGAAGTACCAGATTCTCTCTATTCTTATACCAGCCAAGGTCAGGTTTCCATGCTCTTCTTCCTTCTAATATTTCCCCCAGAATCTGCTATGGCAATTTTGGAAGGTAATAAAAATACTCCTTTTTTCTTTTAGAAAATATTGTTACTGCTTTTTTATAGTCTCATTTGAGGATTTCCCCTCATCCTATAGTAACAACTCTGTACGACAAGTCAAGCAAAATTGTGGTGGTGAGATTCATCTAGAGGCCTCAAGCGACTTTCTACAGATTACAGGAATATTTCCCTGGATGAGAGGAGGTGAGGGATAGTCTAGAATGCTTGTTGATCATTGTCGTTTGGTATTATGTTAAGACAAAACCGGGCTAAAGTTTGGGCCCTGCTGGTTTGGCAAATAAAAAATCTCATCACCCTGCGGGTCCCCCCTAGATGTGGAGAATTTGAGGCAGGAATTATCACTGCCACCAACAAGCATATATTATCAACAAGGAGGGTAAATCGATAGCAAAAGACCTAGAAAGAGAAGTCGTAGACTTTTCTTAATTTTAAATCATCTGCCTGTCGCACCCTGGAACCCTAGATTCAAACCTAGAGTACCCAGAACTCTAGCAGTTTAGGAACGTTAATAACAAAGGTCTGAGGTGGGGGGTTGGATCCAGAATGAGAATTCCTCCAGCTATTTTCAGTTTTTCAGGAAGCTTAACAGTAGTTGTATATTTACTTGAAATAAAGCTTCAAAGATGACTTTTAGTTAGAAAAATAATCTCAACTCTATGGTTTCCTCTAGGGAAGATAAATTCATTATTATTTAACAAATATGTTTGTTTATAAGACAAATGGGATTCTGTAGGGGAGATCATATTAAAAGTTTTTCACGGTGAGGAGATTAGAAACCACTGTCCTAGAGAAAATTGTTTAAGGGATACAATTCTCAAATTATTTTCACAGAATATTTACAAACAGTGGCTAACTTCCCACAGTACTCAATATCTAAGTCAGTCAAGATACTAAAGGTTTAAAAAGATTGTTAGATGGGTGACTGTGGGAAATTACAGAGTTGCTGGCTGCCTGCAGAGCCTTCCTTTATTTAGTGTCTCAGGGTTGATATAACAGATCCCAGACACTGGCTTTATTTGCCAGAGCTGCAAAGAAGAAGTAGAGATTCAGTAGAAGTAGGTCTTGCTTGAGCTGGTGAGCCTCCTCATAGAGTTGGGGATTGTTCAGAGACATTTATCCAAAGTACAGGCACAACAAACAGAAGCTACATACTCAAGAAATGTAGGCAACAACATTAATTATTAGTCCTTGTCCCACTTCTTCGGCAGTTACAAGATCAGTTGTTTTCACTTGGCACAAAAGAGCATTCATTCATTTATTTGTTCATTAACTCATCCAACATTTCTCGTGCAACTTATTATATGCCAGATTCTGGGCTAAGAGTTGGGGACACAAAGGTATATAAGACTAGTGTGGTGCCACAGTCAGGATTGTCCAAACGTGACCTAGGTGGCTCACTCTGGGTTGTCTGAACAAGCCAGTGGGGACCTGGGACTCCGCTCCTCCTCCCCACAGAAGAGGCTGCACCCAAACTTCTCAAAGAACCAGGTTCTCCCTTCCATAGACCTCAGGTTCTTCAGGTGCTGGGCAATTGGCTCTCCCAGGCAACTCCTGTAAAAAGCCCTTATCTAACCCCAGGCTGGGTGGCACCCAAGACATCTGATTATCCCCCACAGGTTGTTCTCACTCTTGTCTTATAAGAAGAGCAACAAGGGGGCAAGTTCTTTCTACCAGAATGTCCACCCATGGTGCATCCAGCAGAGCACTTTGACCCAGCATACATTTCTGTGGCTTCTTTTCTCTTGCTCATCCATACTTTGTAAATTTCCCCAATAAAGAGAGCCCATGGAATTCATCCCCAACCTTGTCGCATGACAGGTGGTGAACACGAAGGGATCCATCTTGTACAACATTGCTTCCCAGCTTCCGTAAGACAATGATGAAATCGCCTGTTCCAGAAGCAACCGTGTCCTTTGAGGATTTAATTATTAGTTCTGGCGAGGACTGAGCAGAGGGAGGGAATGTGGCGACACTTCAAGGAGTCTGCAGTCCTTCCCAGCTGAGGATGGCAGAGTTTGGGCCCTGTAGCTCCGGGTCTCCTTCCCTACCAGTTTCTCCATGGCAGCGCCTATCTGAAACCCTCCTCAACCACTGATTGCATTAATGTTTGTTTCATTTGTTCATTTGTTTATTCACTTAATCTTAGTTGTTTTAAGACTTAAGAGAGAGAGTGGACAGGAAAATGCCTTGAAAAAAATACAAAGCCCTATCCAAATAACATAAGTTGAATATCACAGGTGTTTTTACCATAGATTATCAGTTTTATTCCTTTGTTTTTGAGCTAGAACTTATTCTCCAAATGAAGGCTTATTATGAAACTTAAAAAATATATGGGGACTTGCTCCAACTGAAGTGAGGTGGGGGTGGAAATCTGAAGGTTCTAGGGAGCACAATTTTAAAAGCACTGCAATAGAGGAAGAAGGGGTGCAAGAGTTAGAAATTTCTTTTAAAAATAAATCCCAACTAGCAACCCAAGAGTCTATCAACAGATGAATGGGTAAATAAAATGGGGTATATACATACAGTGGAATATTATTCAACCATAAAAGTAATGAAGTTCTGATACATGCTGCAACACGGATGAACCTTGAAGACATCATGTTGAGTGAAATAAGCCAGACACAAAAGGACAGATATTATATGATTCCACTTATATGAAATAACTGTAGTATGCAAATTATATATAAAGAAAGTAGAGTGCAGGTTACCAGGGGCATGGAGAGAGGGGAATGGGGAGTTAAAGCATAATGGATGGAAGGTTTCTGTTTGTGGTGATGGCAACACAACATTGGGAATGTGATTAATGCCACTGAATTGTATGCTTGGGAGTGGTATAGATGGGAAATTTTCTGTTTCTACAATTATAAAAAGAGAGAGACTAAAGAGACAATGACAATGACAATTAAATACAATATACGATCCTGGAAAGAGAAAATAGATTACAGGTTATCGGGCTTGCGGGAGGGGTGGGGGGATGGTAAGGGGGTGAGGAATTACTACTTAATGGGTTGCAGTTTCTCTTTGGGGTGATAAAAAAGTTTTAGTAATGGATGGTAATGATGGTATACAATATTGTGAATGGAATTAATATCAGTGAATTGTATGCATAAAAGTGGTTAAAATGGGAAATTTTGTGATGGATACATGTTACTACAATAAAAATTAAAAAAAAAAACCCACCTTTTCTGTGTCTTGACTGTGGTGGTGAATACACGAACTTACTTGTGATAAAATTGCATAGAACTAAATGCGCGCGCACACACACACACACACACACACACACACACACGCACGCATTCAAATGAGCAAATGTAAAACTGGGAAAATCTAAGATCCATAGATTGTTTTGATGTCAATTTCCTAACTGTGTGCCATTATACTATAGTTTAACAAGATCTTACCATTGGGAGAAACTGGGTGAAGGGCATATGGATCTCTGTGTTATTTCTTTCGACGGCATGTGAATCTACAATTATCTCAAAATTAAAAGTTTAATTAAAACCACATACATACATATATTCTTCCCCAATGTGAATTTCTTATACTGTCAATTTCCTCCTCCCAAAATGTCAGAGTAGCCAAACAAAAATCTATTCATGGCCACCAGCTGAGATTCATTGGCATCCATATTAATGGAGGCAGGCAGGTGTATCGGGAGGACTTCAGGTATATGCTGACTGAACTGACATAAACAAGAAGAAAAATATGTTATGTTACATAACGAGAAGCTTTGAGTTAGTGTTGATTCAGCAGCTCAACATCTTTAAGGACCCAAATTCTTTCCCTCTTTCCCTCAAATTCTTTCCCTGCCATCCACAGAACGTTAGTTTTGTCTCAGGCTAGTTCCCTCATGGACACAAGATGGCTGCCATAATGCCATGTTCCACGTCCGGATGCAAAAATTACCCCTTTTGATAAGCCCCCATTTTAAGCAAGGAAGCATTTACAGGTCTTTCTGCCATTCTCATTCCCACTTATTATTTTTTTTACTTGGGTCAGGTCATAAGCACCTCCCTAAACCAATTACTGGCCAGGAGAATGGGATTGCCATCATCCTTAGACCTAGACCAGGTATAGCCGTCAGTGCTCAGGCGGTGAGTAAGAGAAGGGACTGGGTGATGAGTAGGCAACCCATTACTGAGGAGCCATGGTCATGCGAAATGAGTCATCCTGGAAGGTTCCCAGGCATTTCTTTCAACAGCACAGCTATTGCGTTCTCCTGGAATGCTTCGGCCAGCTCAGGAGGTGATGAAGACTGTATAGGTGCTCAGAGCACGCAGAACTGGAAGGAACACCCTTTTGTGGCAGTTCCTGGTCCCACACCGTGGAGGACGATGGGTCTAGTTTCCCACACTGGCCCGGGGGCCTCGGAACTAGGTGGGGAATAAGGGAGAGAGGCTACCATAGATGGCATCGAGAGGATGAACCTCCTACCAAGGGGCTGCACTGCTGTCCTTATTATAAAAGAGCTTGTCCTGCAACCCTTTTTAGGTTCTAAAGAATTGGGGTAGCTGGTGGTGGATACCTGAAACTATCAAACTACAACCCAGAACCCATGAATCTCAAAGACAATTGTATAAAAATGTAGCTTATGAGGGGTGACAATGGGATTGGGAAAGCCATAAGGACCACACTCCACTTTGTCTAGTTTATGGATGGATGAGTAGAAAAATAGGGGAAGGAAACAAACAAACAAACAGATAAAGGTACCCAGTGTTCTTTTTTACTTCAATTGCTCTTTTTCACTTTAATTATTATTCTTGTTATTTTTGTGTGTGTGCTAATGAAGGTGTCAGGGATTGATTTAGGTGATGAATGTGCAACTATGTAATGGTACTGTGAACAATCGAATGTACGATTTGTTTTGTATGACTGCGTGGTATGTGAATATATCTCAATAAAATGAAGATTAAAAAAAAAAAAAAAAAGAGCCTGTCCTGGGTTTAAAGATGAGCAAACTTTTTGTTTTGTTTTGCTTGCATGATGGTTGGGTTAAAGTTAAATAAGGCACAAGGATTATTTAAAAAAAAAAAATTTTTTTTAAAGAGAGGAAATGCAACAGCCACAACCACCTTTACCAAAGATTACTTTTTTATTTACCCCCAAATTTTGAACATACAAATCTGCAATCTTTGATTGTCATCTATTCTTTGCATAATAATTGTTGTGTGAGATAAAACTCCATGGTGCCCTGTCAAGGTTTGAGGGATTTGAAAAGCAGATTGGGGTCAAGGAAAACCTCTTGCCTGCTGGAGCTGGCACCAGGAGTGAGAAGCTCCTGGAGGGTACAAGAGTCTGACTATGTACTGGAGGATGTGATCATATTTGGTGAGGGTGGAGAAGTGCAAAATATGGTGCAAAGGAAGGACATTGATGGCTTTCCCTGCTGCACAATCAATGTCAAGTAGGCAGGAACTCTTCTCACCTCTTCCCCTCTGTATCCCCAATGCCTATCAGATAGTAGGTGCTCACTAAATATAGGTGAATTAGTTAAAATTTCTTTCTCTACTCCCATCCTATAAACTCCTAGAAGAGTATATTCTTGCTGGACCATTGCCTCAGAAAGGAAGGATGGGAGATAAAGATATCTGTCCCAGTCATTCCCTGGGTCTGACACACACCCCTCCCCCACCCCACCACATGTAGTCCCAAATGTCACGTTCTCACAGGTGGCTTCTATCAGGGCCTCAGCCCTGTGAGGACAGTAGCTGTGGATCCCAAGCCAGGGGCAGCAAATGGTGGGCAAGATGGAATCTCACCCAGCTCAGGGGAGGCCTCCTCCATCCATGCCCTACAGTACGAGGGGAGTAGAACTATTACCAACCAGCCTAAATCTTGCTAAAATTAGACAGAGGAATGAGGCTCCAGACCTGCTGGGCCAAGAGAGAGCCTTGGGCCCAAGGTGGTTCCTCCCAGGGTTTGGGGAGTGGAAGCTGTGTAAGTGCTGACCCATAAGCTCAACTAAATTTCAAGAGGATGAATAAAATGTGTTCCTCTCCACACAGAGGAACTTTACAAATTATTTTGACAAATAGCCCCTTCAAAACCCACAGAACCAATTTTTTTACAACCCTCTTTTTTTTTAATAGATGTTTCCATTTCCTGCTTTTCTTTCTTTCTCTTCTTTTTCTATTTCTTTTCTCCTTTTCTCTTCCTCATTATTTCTTTATGTCTCTCCCTCTTTCTCTTCTGCTTCCCCAACTCTTTTTCCACTTATAAAGGTATACTTTGGAACTGAAACTGTATTTTAATATTTATTGAAAGCAGTTGTTTCTTTTTTTCAAATAGTCATCTGATCCTTCAAAGAAATTAATTCTTCTATCCTAACTTGACTTTCATAATAGTTACATAAAGACTAAAGGATCAGAATATGTTTAAATTTAATACACTAAAGGGTAAAAATCATCTAAACACTAGCATTTAAACATTCAGGGTCTGTACTTTGTTGAAATTAAGGTTTCTACTTGATGCCATTCATACTGGAATTCCGAAGATTATGACAAACATCTATTTTTCACAGGTTTCCTTTATCTATACAGACATTTCCTATTCCATCTTCTTTTCCCCAAGAAACCCATAACAATTTCCCTGTTGTTGGTTTGAAGTTTTATTGGAGGATGCTTTTTTAAATTCAGTTTTATAGGGATATATTCACACACCATACAATCATCCATGGTATACAGTCAACTGTTCACAGTACTATCATATAGTTGTGCATTCATCACTGCAATTAATGTTTAAACATTTTCCTTACACCAGAAAGAATAAAAATAAGAATAAAAAATAAAAGTAAAAAAGAAGACCCAAATCATTCCATCCCCCCACCCCACCCTATTTTTCATTTAGTTTTTGTCCCCATTTTTCTACTCATCCATCCGTATATTGGATAAAGGGAGTGTGAGCCACAGGTTTTCACAATCACACAGTCATACCCTGTAAGCTACATAGTTATACAATCATCTTCAAGAATCAAGGCTACTGGAGTGCAGTTTGGCAGTTTCAGGTATTTCCTTCTAGCTATTCCAATACACTACAACCTAAAAAGAGATATCTATATAGTGCATAAGAGTAATCTCCAGAATGACCTCTCAACTCCATTTGAAATCTCTCAGCCATTGAAACTTTATTTTGTTTCATTTAGCTTCCCCCTTTTGGTCAAGAAGATTTTCTCAATCCCACAATGCAGAGTCCAGATTCATCCCCAGGAGTCATATCCTGTGTTGCCAGGGAGATTTACACCCCTGGAAATCAGGTCCAATGTAGCCGGGAGGGCAGTGAGTTCACCTGCCGAGTTGGCTTAGCTAGAGAGAGAGGGCCACATCTGAGCAACAAAGCGGCATTTGGGAGGAGACTCTTAGGCACAATTATAAGTAGGCTTAGCCTCTCCTTTGCAATAACGAGGGAAGGCTTTTTTTTTTTAACTAATGTGAGTCCAAACTTTTGGGGAGAGATGGAGGAAGAGAGGAAGGCTTGACATGTTAACCCACCTAGGACGGCAGGTTTACTTTTGTCCAATTGAGTTGACTTTAGAATGCAAATGTCTTCCTGCTATACTAATTTAAAGTTGGCTCCTCAAATACGTTTTTCAAAAATCAGTGTGCATGATTTACAATTAGCGTGTCATGCAACATCACCAGTCTTCAAAACCCACGTCTGCAGACAGGGAGTCAGCAATGCCAATGAACCCTAATATAGTGCTTCCCACATGCCCGCCCCTGTGCTAAACTCTTCACATGTACAACTCATTTGATCCTTCCGCAACCCTACAAGGTAGGTAATATTGTTCTCCTGAATTTCAGATAAGGAAACTGAGGCCCAGATGTGTCGAGTAGTTTGCCCAAGGTTGCACAGTAGTAAGTGGCAACCCTGGGGTCTGAACTACAGCATCCACACTCTCAGCCACTGTGCCGTGCTCTTTCTTATCACCTGGCAATGGGTTTGATTTATTCAGTCAACATCGAACAACCAATCGCCCCTCCACACTCAAATAGAACCTTAAACCTCTCATATAATTATGAAAGCTTTGCCATGCTTTTTTTTATCTTTATTTAATCTCTCCACAAGGAAACAATTCCTCACTGCTATTCATATTTTACTAGAAATAAATGTTTATATTATCAAATTTAGAAAAATAACAATTACTACAATCTGGGTTTTAAGATACCTATAGATCTTAGTTACTCTAGTAAAAATTTCCACTGTTTCTGAGGTTCCGTATTTATTACCTTATGGAGATAATTTTTTTGTTTGTTTATTTTTGCTTTTTAAGGATTTAAAGCTTTTTAACCCAAATTTCTGCCAGAAACCTGGAGCATTGTAATTTGGTGAGATTACTCTTGGAATTCTTGTCAGTCAGTGAAAAAAACCCATTTTACATGTTTTGCAATGTTCAAATTAAATATGTATGGAGGGGGAATCTGATTGGTTGGCAACAGTCCCAGGATTTTAATGAAAGTGGGGGCATGGGGGTGGCAGGCAGTGCAGTGGATAAAAGCAGAGATTTGGGGATCTGGCTGCCCCAGCCTGAATCCCAACTCTGCTATATCTTAGAGCAAGTAGAACAAGTCACTCAACATCTCTAAGTTTCAGCTTCCTCATTAGTAAAATGAGGACAGTAATAGCTTCCACGTTCTATGAGGACTGAGATAATCCATGTAAAGTATAAATTAAATCTTGCCTGGCTAAGTACTCACTGAATAATCTTTTTTTTTAAGATAATAAACCTCTAGAGAGAATGTTTTATACTTCTTTTTAATTCCCCAAATCCCCCAACAAAAGGGAGCACAATGAGTGTTAAATGAAAGCATGTCAGTGTCTCGCCCTGACCTATTCTCAGCATCACCAGATTCATCAGGAAACAGTGGAAGCTCTACCTTAAGGTGAAACAGGACCTCGCACAGGCAGGGACCTTGTTAAACCACAGGCCTTGAGATGAAAAACCATAGCTGCAACAGCCTAGACTTACATGAGAATTTGGGAGGTGCTCTCTTGTTTGGGTCCCATGATGAACAAGTTCTCATCTGTGCAGTTCTTATGAATTAGACGACATAAATGTTTATGTAGGTTTGGCCTTGTTAGAAGACATTGAGATACGGGATACTTCTCTCCAGAATTTCTTTGAAACCTGGTATCCCCATTATTAGAGTGAATTAAAATGATTAAGTGTGACATACAATAAATTTTGGCTGGCTAAGCCTTTTTTTAGATGGTTAGCGTTAACACTCATCAACACAGCCCCCAACCCATCCCCAGCATGGTAGTATCTATTTGTCTCTAGTGATATGCTTAGAAGCTCTTATTTTGTAACTTGGGGAGTGGAATCAAGTATAGTTGCTGGGAAGACTAAATATCAAGGGGGAAGGTTTCAGGGATGGTATGGATTCTATCTCCATCTAGTTCTTTGGGCTTGGTTTTAAGCCTCAAAGGTTGGAGGGGTGAGGGTCGGAGAGTGGTGAAATTATTCACAAGGACTCTTCATGGTTCTCCAATCCCAAGCATCATTGCTTTGGATCCCCAGTGACAAAGTGGAGCTCAGAGCTGAAAGGAAGAGCCCATTGTCTCTGCCTGTGCATAAAACCCTCCTTTGCTCTAACAACCTGAGAGCTGGTGGCTTTTGCAGCCTGGGGGAGGTGGTGTCCTTGGCACGATCAGCACTGTTTTCACAATGGGCAGTGATATCAGTGACGGTTTCCCGAGCTGCCCTGCAGGAAGCAGACCTGAAGGAGCCAGAGCAGAAGAGAAAACACCAGGTGGATTCTGTGTGGTTACAGCAGCTGGTGTGGAAGCACAAATGACACACCTGTTGGGGACGCCCAGAAATAGCTGGAGGACACTGAGGTCACGCTAAGAACCTGTTGTTACCTTTGTAATTTGGGTGTTAAAAGGAAACGCAACCTGATTTTTACACATAGTCTGGACATGCTGGAACTAAACTGTGGCTGCAATTAAGGAGCTACTTTATAAATAACTAATTTATACGTAACGTGAATCCACTATGATTGGTGACTTAAAATAAAATAAGGTTATAGCCATTGCCAAAATATCCATGAATTGGAAATACTGAGACACAGGCAGAAAATTTCAATTAGATTATGAAAAAAGAGAACACAGAGCTTGCAAAGAATGAAACTTGCATTATGGATAATGTGTCATTATGTTTTTGTGTTAACTTGGCTAGGCTTAGTATCCAGTTATTTAATCAAATACTAATCAAGTTGTTGCTGTGAAGGTATTTTGTAGATAAGGTTAATGTCTACAATTAAGTAGAGTACCCTTGATGATGTGGGTGGGCCTCATCCAATCAGTCTTAAGAGAAAAAAATGAGGTTTCCTAGAGAAGAAGAAATTCTGCCTCAAGACACCAGCCTAAAATCGTGCCTGAGTTTCCAGCCTGGGTCTTGCCTTACAGATTTCAGACTTGCCTGTCCCCACAATTGTGTGAGCTAATTCCTTAAAATAAGTAAATCTCACATATATTTTTGTATGTGTACATATTACGTATATGTATATATTATATATGTGGGTATATGCATATTATTGTGTGTGTGTGTGTGTGTGTGTGTGTGTGTGTGTGTGTGTGTGTGTAGAGAGAGAGAGAGTATATATCTCTCTGGAAAACCCTGATTGATACAGATAGCTTTTACCATAAGCAGTGGAGACTAACATTTCTTTATAAGAACTCAGAAGTGGAAATATGGACGGAAGATGGGCTGGGCACTTGACTTGGACATTTGCATGCAACTCTACTTAAGACTGAGAAAACGTCAATTGTCGCCATCAAAGGATGATGGGCTGATGGACATTAGTACCAGGGTATCCTTAGCTTTTTAGCCTCCTCCAAACCAGCCCTGTCAACTCCCACCAGACACAAGGCATTGGCGTCCTCTCCCCCCATCTAAAGCTCCCTAGGGTCCAACAATGGGTCCACCACTGTGGGCAATGTGGCTGCAGCACTAGAAGCCACTCCCACAGAATCTCTGCACATTTCCATTCAACTGGCACCCCACTGTGGGTTCTGATGAGAAATAACTTCTAGCAGACTCAGTCTTGTTAGTACAGCTTCCCCAAGAACAAGAACCAGGGAAGCAATCGATGGCAACCCAGCCTGACTATTTCATTCCAGTGACTCAGCTTTCTCTTCTTGTCCTTCAGGGTTCAGCTGGTAAGTGACTTCCCCAGGGAAACCTTCCCTGACTGCATTAGGCCTTTTGTTGTTCAACTTACTTCTTCATAATACTTAGAATTATTTAATTTTGACATATAACTGCAGATAATATGGGAAGGGACCACACACGTAGGATGCACCCTCAGTGCCTGGCACAGTAAGTAATAAATATGTGTTGAGTGAATGAATGCTGGCATCATCTCCAGAGCTTTCCCTATGTGACTTAAGGCTTGGGCTAAAGCACTTGGTGTGTTGCGCCACTCTTGCCACTCCCACTCTTAATATTTTTTAATGAATTCTTTTTAAATATTATGTAAGCAATATGTGAAGGCAGGCTCATTGCAGAAAACTCAAATAATAAATGCACACACATCTAAAACTAAGTTTTACTTATAGATAAACCTTTGCCTCAATGAAACTATTTTTAAAAAGCTGTGGTCCCCCCTCACAATGCCTCACCAGCCCAGCCCTACTCTTTTCCCCAGTCATAAAACCATGGTTAGCAGTTTCATGTGTAAACTTCCAGATCGTCTTCTATGTATTTTCATGTATAGATATATTTTTTCATATATATATATATTTACACACACATATATATATATGATAGCTATGCACATTCACAGTGTTTTCATCAGGTTCCAATCAGAAGATAGAAGCTACTCTAGGTATTTCAAACAGAAGGAATTTAATGTGGTGATGGAAGGAGTTGAGAGGCTAAACGGGGGGAACAATAAGATTAGCAACAGCAGGAAGCCACTATCCACCCTAGAGCTAGAGGGATGGAGGGCAGAGGCAGTGTTGCTAGAGCCCAGGAACTGGGGCTTCCAGGAAGAGCTGACACCATGGCAGCCCGTGGAGAGACGGCCTGGAGATACGGACAATATGTCGCCAGATACCATCTGAAGCCGAGAGAAGGGGAGAAACAATCTGGTTTCTCTCCTCTCACTCTCCCTGTGTTCCACCACTGGCTCTCTTTGGGGAGCCCTGGAAATGTAGTTCCCAGTGATGCAAAGCACAGCATAGAAGGTGGTGGGGAATAGATCTGAGATCAAACAGACAAAAGACTAGCATATGTAGTTTAAAATAAAATACATAAATGGAGCTGTGGTGTATGTAGTGCTCTAAATATATCATTTTACAGAGATGAAATCTGGTTAAAATGGCCATTAAGAGCAGGCTCGATCCAAAGACTGATGGGCACAGACGTAGAGCACAGAGGTTGGTAGCAGAATGCAGCATGTTGCAAGAGAAATGCACTCCCAACCAAAGGAAAGAACTTCACAAAATGTCAGCTCAAAGGAACTGGTGTGGGGGCAGGTCTTGTTCCTAGGTAACCAGCTAGCTTGGTAACTGTTCCTAGACAGTGGGAACAGGGCAGGGCTTACCAGCTGATTATTGCTCAGGAGTAGGACCAAAGACTCTTAGAGAGCTTAGAGCCCAAAGGAAACTTAGGTCTCCCATTTCAGTGCATGACTTCTGCCAAAAAAAGGAACCAAAACTCAAAGAAGTGACGTAATGAGCCCATGCAGCCCAAAGGACCTCAAGCCTCGTTTTCTTCGTCATTTTTTTTTTTCTGGGGGCATGGTACAGGAGGTGTTTCGGGATAGTTTAGCACCAATGCTTCCTCTTCCTGCTGTGAGCCACAGAGCAGACCAGCAAAGAATGACCCAAGAGAAGTGAGAGGCTCCAGAGCTCAGGTCTCAATTACTTCTTACAACAGCATTTACCAAAGAACATCTTTTCCTTAGAAACGACCCTAGCTAGTCTCCAGAGTCTGGATTCAATTGCCTTCAGCAAAGGATTTTGGAGCCTTTAGAATGTTCTAGACACAGTGCTAGATACGCAGATGAATAAAGCTAAAATGAATATACCATGCGCCCTAACCTCTAGCAGCTCTAAGCCTACCAGGGGATCAGAAGTCACTACAAATGATTATGATGCAATATGATTATGATTATGCAATATGAATATGATTATGCAATATGATAGCTATAATAATATCTATAGTACAGAAGAGGAAGTGAGCAATTGGCTGGGGATTGAGGAAGGCTTCACAAAGAAAATGGCATCAGAGAGGAGAACTAGGAACTCTTCAGTTTTTTAATTCCAATTTTAAAAATAGCAGGCTTACATCAGAAGACCCCAAAATACTGCTTTATCCTTCAAGGATTTACAAAGCAAGTATAGTATCCTTGCCCCAAATACCTAGTGGAAACCCCACATGCACATGCACTTTGTGTGTGTGTGTGTGTGTGTGTTTTTAAGTAAATGATAGATGAAATTAGTCCACAGCCCTCATCACCCAGTATCGGCAAGGCCAGGTAAGACCTTCAGGATTTCTGAGCCCTGAAAAACTGATGATGCTCCCCACATGTAATTTAATATAGCAACGATGCCATCAGTCAAATACCTGTAAGGAAATCCAGCAAAGTTCTGATATTTTCCTACAACGACTTCTTTCATATGGTCTTGAAAATAGCAAATAGCAAACTATTACCCAGATAATGTTTTCCTCATCATTTTGGTGTCCCTATTTTGCTGGTGCCCCAAGCCTGTGCTTGGCCTGCCTGTGGGTGACCTTGCACCGAGGAGGCAGCCCCTTTTCACAATAGACACCTCACGAGAGACAACGAGCCAGGTAAGGGTGGTCCCGGAGAGTTCATATGCCTGTTCTTAACCAAATGGGCGTAAAGCTGTTCTTTCACTTCCCCACACAGTGTATGCATTAAGATTCTGTTCTTTATCGCTTTCTTTCAACAAATAGTTTGCTACTCAGGAAGTTCATCTGAAGTTCTAGTGGTCTGGTTAACCATAAAAGAAAGGCGGATGTGAGAAAGGATTTCCTCTGACTGAGCTCAGCACCTTGTATCAAGAGGAAGTGTGTCCAGTGGAGTAGATGAGCACAGACAGGCCTTCAAAACAGACGGAAGGGAGTTCAACACTAGCTTTCACTGAACCATCTGATCTTGAGCAAGTTGCCTTACACATGAAGCTTAAGTTTTACCATCTATAAAATGTGCTTTATCTATAAAAGTTGCTTTAGCACCTATCTCATGAGGTCATTCCTTCACCAAATAATTAATAAACTCCTTCCACCATGCTCCAGCTAGTCTTGAAGAGGGGAATACAGCAGTGAGCAAACAAAAATCCCTGCCCTAGAGCTCACATTCTAGTGGAAGAAGATAGACAATAAAAATAAGCAAATAGATTATCCATTATACTAAAAGGGAAAGAGGCTGGGGAGTGTTGGATAGGGTTGAAGTTTGGGATGGAGTGACCAAGAAGGGTCTCATGAGAAGTGACAGGGCAGACAATAGGGTGAAGTCTTCCAGGCAGACAGAACAGCCTGCACAGACGCCCTGAGGCAGGAGCAGGCCTAGTGTGTTTGAGGAGAGAGAGAGAGTGGCTGGAAGCGACTGGGGGAGGGGCGGGAAGAGCGAAGGGAGATGAGGTCTAAGACTGCAGGATTTCGAGCAGAGAAGTGGCATAATCTGACTCTCATTGTAATAGGCTTACTTTGGCTGCCACGTTGAAAATAGACAGGGGAGAGAGGGAGGAAGCAGGGAAACCAGTTAGGAGGCTACTGCAGTGATCCCAGTGAGAGATGAGGCATGCAACAGGTAATCACTCTGAATATAGGTGGCCCATTAGCATTGTTATTACCCGGATCCACACGTGCACATCTGGCAAAGGAAGATCTCAGACCTGTTCCCGTTCCTGCATCTTTCTCGCCATCCATCCACTACCCCCACTATAGTCTTCCTTAATCACCCTACCGTTAATCTTCTTCCCTTTTGCATCTTTCCCATGACTCTTGCTCACTCTGCTGTCTTCTCAGTGGTTGATTTTTCTGGGGCACACATTTGGGGGTTTGTTTTAAATTTGGGGGAGAGAGCAGTAACCCTCTTGGTCTGTAGATTCCAAGAGTCACATTTCACAAGGGCGCATCAGAAGCATAAGGAAACAGAAGGGGGTAACTGGCACAGAAGGTGCCAGAGAGACAGTTCTACCAGGAGGATTGTGCTGATGCCACAGGCAAAGCTTTTGTGGCCCCGTCGGAGATCAGTCAGGAAGAGAAGCCACTCTAGGTATTTCAGGTAGAAAGAGCAGTAATGCAGGGAATTAGAGGCTGGCATCAGCTCCTAATAGGATGGATGGGGGTGGTCAAGATCAAAAGGCCATTTTCAGTAAATCGGAGGTATGGGGATGGCAGGGAAGCTACCACCAAGGACCCTCACTGCCTACGACACCAAAGCAAGTGATTCTCGGAAGGACCCTCTTTGCTTCTGGCCACCTCCTTGATGTCACAATTCCAGAGGAGTTGTCACAGTGGGCACAGAGGGATTCCTGGAAGCCATCCTGACACTGGGACTGCAGCAATAACTGAACTACACACAGAAGAATCCGACAATCACAGGAACACATCTCACTCAAGCCAAACTAAATGTGTCCCCAAATCAACTGCCCCTTAGTCAGAGCCTCAGATGCCTGCGGCCACTCCAATATCCCTGGCATGTGACAGAAGGGAAGTCAGAATAAAGAGAGTGGACTTAAATGATTGTGATTAAAATATCCTAATTTTGGCTTATTTTACAAAAACATATGACCCTGTATACACATTGCTAGGACACCTCCTAGAGCCTCAGAAGGTATTCTACAGGTGACTATAGATCCTGAAATGTAAGCTTCTCCCAGGAGATCTGCCTCTGCCTAGAACAGGAGCAATTTATCTTCACTGGCCTGAGAGCTAATTCTCTTATGGAAAGGGCCCTGGGAAACTGTAAAGGGTTTCCTTGGGCTTTGCTTGTAGCAATAATGTTTTATTCAACTTGGAATTTCCTATTAACACTACTAGATGCCTTATTAAATTAATACAAATTTGAATTCATAGATAATAAACCACCTTTGTAGCTTTTTGTGGTGGTTAAGTTCATGTGTCAACATGGCTAAGTTATGGTGTCCAGTGTGGTTAAGCGAGCACTGGCATGATTGTTATCATGAGAATATTTCATGGACTGAAATCATCAGTAAGTTGATTGCATCTATGGCTGATTACAACTACAATCAACTGAGGAGATTGCCTTCAACAATGAGAGATGTCTCATCCAATCAGTTGAAGGCTTTAAAAGGAGAAGTGATGATTTCAGCAGTCAGAAGAGAGAATTTCCATCTCTACTTCGGCCAGCCAACTTCTCCCGGGAAATTCATTGAAAACCTTCACTGGAGTTCCCAAATTGCAGCCTGCCCTACAGAATTTGGACTTGCCAATCCCTACAGTTGCAAGAGACAAGTCTTACAAAAATCTCGCAATATTTGTGTATATATATACATTTATGTATATACGCATACACACACACACACACACACACACACACACACACACATATCCTGTTGATTCTGTTTCCCTAGAGAAACTGACCAGTACACCTTTACACCCTGACTTCTGAATCACTCCCATTTAAGGTCCTGAGCTTGTCCATCCAACAAAGATTTATTGAGGGCATATACTGTGTGGGAAAAGTGGCCCCGTTGGAGATCAGTCAGGAAGAGAAGCCACACATTTGGGGGTTTGTTTTAAATTTAGGGAAGAGAGCAGTGACCCTCTTGGTCTGTAGGTTCCAAGAGTCACATTTGAGGACTCTTGGTGTGGAAAGTAAAATGGTGAGGAAAGTAAATGGTGAGGAAAGTAAATGTGTATCCTGCCTTCATGGGGACCTCAGTGGAGAAGACACATAAGACTCAAATAGTCAGCCAAGTATATAATTCCTTATAGGACTGGGGAGGAAAAGTCCAGGGGCCTACTGAGACAGGGGATCCCAATCTAGTGGGATCTGAAGGATTCATCCTTTCCACAACTATTTTTGAGGGCCTACTCTGTGCCGGAATAATGGTGAGGGAAAGCCGCAGAGGCCTCCCCTCTGCTGGAAGTCTCCTGGAGGAGACACTGTCAAAGAATCAATTGATTTATTTGTCAGTTACAACTGGCTGACAGCCTCCGTGAAGGAGGGATGCAGGTGCTGTGAAATCAAAGGCGAGGAGGGTTGACAGGGCAGAGACAGGCTCTCTGAAGGTGGCCACAGGGTGCTGAGAGCCAGAGGCCGAGTTCATTGGATGGGCGGGAATGCCAGAGGGCTCACTGGAGTCTTCCAGGCCCAGGGAGCTGCAGGAGCAAAGGCCCAGGGCAGGAGAGAGCACGTAAGAGGCTCAGCGTGGCTGGAGAGGCTCCAGGAGAGAGTAGGGTAGATGAGGCTGGATAAATAGGAAGGGGCTTGTGTGTCTAAAACCGACGGGAGCTGCAGAGAGGTTCTGAAGAGCGGAGTGACACGGCCAGATTTGCATTTAAGCAGCTCACTCTGGCTGCGCAAGAATATTGGATTACAAGGGATGCTTTGGCAGTAGCTGCATCCTAATTACTTCCCCCTTTCTCACTTTCTTTTCCTGTGGCCGCGGAAATTTAAATAAATGTGTGCCAGATACCAAGTTAAAAGCACCCCAACAATGAGAGGTTGTGTGTGGCTGGGAGAAAAGCTGCAGTCAGGCAGATACAGATTAAATCTCTCCTCCACCTCCAGTCAGCTGGTGACACTGGGCGAGGCATTTACCCTCCCTAAAAGCCACGTTCCACCTAGTCTACAAAATGGGAAGAACAATGCCTACTCTGCTGAGTTGTAAAAACAGCAGAAGGATGTGTGCAAAGCACCTGGCATTTGGCAGAACTCACCACACACCAGATGTTCTTACTGGAAGTAATTGCATTGTAGTCAAAATAAAGATTTCTAATCAAAAGTCATACTAGCAAAAGTATTGGGAATAGAATGCAATCTCTCCTATTAAAAAATATATTTATCTATCTTAGTTTTATAGATAGCTGCCTAATAAAATCTTTCTAATATTGGTGTTGGTAAACAAGTTTCTATTCCTTATATAATTAAAATATATACATATAGGTAATAAAGTTTAAAAATTTTCTCAACAAATTATATTGTGTGTGAATTACCTTATACCTGAACACTCTATTGTAGACGAATTGCCTTCAATTTTTTCTTTTTCTGCATTTAATTTTTCTTTCGAGAAGCGGAGTCCATTTGTTAACCTGTTTATCCCACAGACAGAATAACATTATCATCTCAAGAATAGTAGTATTTATCTCTGTTTCTCCAGAGTCTACCAGGGAGCTTGGCACTCAATAGTAGATGTTCAGTAAATACTTGCAGAATGGAAGAATACATAATGAACCAATGAATAAATTTATGAGTCTGGTAACTATATTTTATGGCAGCTATATTTTATGAACCAATATTAAAACACATTGCCTAATCTACTGAATATGAGTATCTTAGGGTGAACTTGGCATGGAATATTTGAAATCCAGACTGTCCTGCAAAATTGAAGATATATGAGGAGAATATGCTTGAAAGAGTTGAACCTGTTTTAAAGGAATCCATGAGCATAAAATTCATCCCAAGTCCATTGTTCACAGTGGAAGAAACAATCTAGAAGATTTTAAAGGACTTCTATTTAACCATGGATACAAGGACTCAAGCTCAGTTTTTTCTCTTATCTCACTCGCTGTAATTCATTTGTTGCCCTGATCAGACCTCTATTGACACAAAAGAGGGCGAGTGAAACAGCCATACATTCTGTTTAAGCACAGCTGGGCCTAGCTCAACAGAGCTTCAATTCAAAAGAGGAAATAAAATATGCAGCAAAGTTGAGAGAAAGGGAACAAAGAATCCAGTATGACAATTTACAGGAGAGTGAAGTAAGCATTCAGATGCTGTCAGGAAGGTAAATCGTCTCAAGAGTCTAGAAAAGAGATAAGCTGGAGGGGGAAAGCTGAGAGGAGCTGAAAGGGACAATTTAAAATCAATATGAAATGTAAGACTTTGTTTTACAGGCATTTTTTAAAAGTCAGGTTTACTGAAGCATAATTTATGTCCAATAAAATTCACCCTTTTAGTGGATGGTTCTATGAGTTTTCCCAATCACATACAGTTGTATAGGAGACATTGAAGAGTTTCATCATCTCCCAAATTCCCTCTTGCCCCTTTGTAAGCAACCCCTCCCTCACCTCAAGCCCCTGGCAATGCCTGATCCATTTCCTGTCCCTAGAGTTTGGCCTCTTTAAAGAATTTAATAAAGATCTTAAAAGGGAGTTTTAAAGTAATGCAAGCCCATTGTCAAATACTTTGATAATGTGAAAAAAGAAAACTCGGATTTTTTCCCTAACACCCCACTCCCTCCCTACCCTCTTCTACAGCCTTATTTAGTGAACTTAGATTTATTTAGAATCTATTATTTACCAAAGATTTTGCATACATTTTCTTTCCTTTTTGCAGCTTGTCCATGAGTTAGGTGTTACCCCCGTATCCCAGATGTGAGAAGAGACTCAAAGAGGTTTCAAGCTGGCAAGAGACACAGAAGAGATGTAAAATCAAGGCTGATCGAAATGTCACCATGGTTCATCTGTGGGTGTTAGATTATGACTAATGTGTACTTTTTCCCTCACACTTTTCTTTTTTCACATTATCGAAGTATTTGACAGTGGGCTTGTATTACTTTCATAACCAGAAAATTTACTTTGATAAATAAATACAAAGATGCATACTACATGCCTACCTACCTACATACATACATACAAGGTCTGGTTCCAAAGCCTATTCTTTTTGCTAAGCAAAGGGGGTAAAGGCAGGAAAAACCATTTAGAAGGGAATAAAAGCAGGGCTTCCCTTAGCAGTGTGCACGCATTCAGAAGCCAGAGACCAGAATCCAAGTCACCAAAAGCACCAGCGCATAGCTCTGCTCTGTCTCTACATCTCATCACACTCCCTAACATCCCCACCTTCAAAGCATCCTCTAGCACAAATGTCCTTCAAAGTGCTGAAGATAAGCCTAGGAGGTCTAGAAACCCATGAGAGTATTCCAGACCCAATAGACAATTCTCCCAGTCATCTTCCTCTCTCATCCCACAATTCCAAAAGTGGGAACAAGCAAATCATCATGGGCCAGTGAGTGCACGGCAGCCTTTCACCACTGCTGGAGAGACCAGAAACTGAGTAATGAGGCTGAGGCCAAAGGGTGCACAGAGCACTTTTTTTTTTGGGGGGGGGGGTGATATTTGAATATGACTATGTTGGAGATATGTTGTCCATCACATGGCTGCAAGCAGACTCGTGGGCATATGCTTGCCTTTAGGCAGAATCTTCTGTCACTTGTTCTAAAAAATATCTGAGGGGGTCTTACCAAAAAAATGTATATAATACAATATTAAAATAATAGATTAGGTGCTGGAAGAACTAGATCCCTGATGGAAAAATGAACTTTAATCCCTTCCCTCATGCCGTAAACAAAAAAATTAATCCAAGAGGGATCATGGACCTAAATGTAAAAGCTAAAACTATAAAGCCTCTGGAAGAAAATACAGGAGAATATCTTCACAACTTGGAGTAGGGAAAGGTTTCTTAGACAGGATACAGAAAGCAACAGCCAGTTAAAAAAATTGTTAAATTTAATTAAAATTTTAAACTTTTGCTCATGAAAAGACAGCATTAATAAAACACTGGGGCAATCCACAGACTGGTAGAAAATATTCACAAAGCATATATCTGACAAAAGATTAAGATCTAGAATATGTAAAAAATTCCTATATCTCAATAACAAAAAAAAACCCACAACCAACCAACCCAATTTGGATTGATTTTGTAACCGAGAATTTAGGATTTGAGGACTGTTTATGATTATTGAACAATTGTATAGATATTCCTTTTTACTTTCTGGTATATTAGAGTAGACAGAGGGAAATATCTGAAACCTGAACTGTAATCCAGCTGCCTTGATCTCTAATAATGATCACATAGCCTTTATCTTATGCCTTTGTGATTATAAAAACCTTGCGACTAACCTTAACTTGGGTCCACTTATCCAGTTTTTTTACTTTAAAGTCTTATGATCACTAAACACAGCCCCTAATTTTTACTACTGAAGGGTCTTGGGTCAGCCCAGAACTAACCCACCCCAAGTCCAAAGTTATCTTAATAACTGAAGCTGGATCTAACCAAAATGGGCCCACCTGACAGGTGCAGTAGCTTAGACTTTAGCCTACAAGTCCCCTATACCTCATTATAATACTAAAAATCATGCCCATCATCATATTAAGGCCACCATTTTCTTACATATGTACTGTGACTAAGCATGTTATCAATCTGTGCATGCTCAATAATTAAATCACTCCTAATTACATCATATAGGGACACTGCACTCATTATCCTAATACATACTCATCTTTTGATACTATAAAACTATCAAAATTACTGCAGTTCGGGGAGACAGATTTTGGACCAATAGGCCATCTGTTCTCCTACCTCGTGCCTAGCAGTAAAACTCTTTCTCTCTTTGAAACCCCGGTTTCTCAGGAACTGGTCATTTGAGCGCATTGGGCAAAAGAATCCACTGCCTTGGTCCGGTAATAATTTTTTTTTTTTTTTTTTTTTTTTTTTGAAATATTTCCAGAAGCTTTTATTCTTGTTGTTTGGGTGCGTGCCAACATCTTTCTAGAAGAAAGCTCATATTTCCAACGCGGCTTTGATTTGAATTTATTCCCTGGTCATTAGTCAGCTTTTTACTTTTTTTTTTTTTTTTTTTTTTTAATCATCATTTTATTGAGATATATTCACATACCACGCAGTCATACAAAACAAATCGTACTTTCGATTGTTTACAGTACCATTACATAGTTGTACATTCATCACCTAAATCAATCCCTGACACCTTCATTAGCACACACACAAAAATAGCAAGAATAATAATTAGAGTGAAAAAGAGCAATTGAAGTAAAAAAGAACACTGGGTACCTTTGTCTGTTTGTTTGCTTTCCCTACTTTTCTACACATCCATCCATAAACTAGACAAAGTGGAGTTTGGTCCTTATGGCATTCCCAATCCCACTGTCACCCCTCATAAGCTACATTTTTATACAACTGTCTTCGAGATTCATGGGTTCTGGGTTGTAGTTTAATAGTTTCAGGTATCCACCACCAGCTACCCCAATTCTTTAGAACCTAAAAAAGGTTGTCTAAAGTGTGCGTAAGAGTGCCCACCAGAGTGATCTCTCGGCTCGTTTTGGAATCTCTCTGCCACTGAAGCTTATTTCATTTCCTTTCACATCCCCCTTTTGGTCAAGAAGATGTTCTCCATCCCACGATGCCGGGTCTACATTCCTCCCCGGGAGTCATATTCCACGTTGCCAGGGAGATTCACTTCCCTGGGTGTCTGATCCCACGTAGGGGGGAGGGCAGTGATTTCACCTTTCAAATTGGCTTAGCCAGAGAGAGAGGGCCACATCTGAGCAACAAAGAGGCATTCAGGAGGAGACTCTTAGGCACAAATACAGGGAGGCCTAGCCTCTCCTTTGCAGCAACCGTCTTCCCAAGGGTAAAACTTATGGTAGAGGGCTCAACCCATCAAACCACCAGTCCCCTATGTCTGTGGTCATGTTAGCAACCATGAAGGTGGGGTAGGCAAATACCCCTGCATTCTCCACAGGCTCCTCAAGGGGGCACTACATCTTTTTTTTTTTTTTTTTCCTTGTTTGTCTTTTTTCTTTTTTTCTTTTTTTTTTTTTTTAACTTTCCCTTCTTTTTTAAATCAACTGTATGAAAAAAAAAGTTAAAAAGAAAACAAACATACTATAAAAGAACATTTCAAAGAGACCATAACAAGGGAGTAAGAAAAAGACAACTAACCTAAGATAACTGCTTAACTTCCAACATGTTCCTACTTTACCCCAAGAAAGTTACATAATATAGCAACATTTCAGTGAACTTGTTCCTACTACATCCATCAGAAATTAACAGACCATAGTCATTTCTGGGCATCCCCAGAACGTTAAATAGCTTATCTGTTCTTCTTGGATTATTGTTCCCCCTTCCTTAATTGCTCTCTACTGCTAGTTCCCCTACATTCTACATTATAAACCATTTGTTTTACATTTTTCAAAGTTCACATTAGTGGTAGCATATAATATTTCTCTTTTTGTGCCTGGCTTATTTCGCTCAGCATTATGTCTTCAAGGTTCATCCATGTTGTCATATGTTTCACCAGATCGTTCCTTCTTACTGCCGCGTAGTATTCCATCGTGTGTATATACCACATTTTATTTATCCACTCATCTGTTGAAGGACATTTGGGTTGTTTCCATCTCTTGGCAATTGTGAATAATGCTGCTATGAACATTGGCGTGCAGATATCTGTTCGTGTCACTGCTTTCCGATCTTCCGGGTATATACCGAGAAGTGCAATCGCTGGATCGAATGGTAGCTCTATATCTAGTTTTCTAAGGAACTGCCAGACTGACTTCCAGAGTGGCTGAACCATTATACAGTCCCACCAACAATGAATAAGAGTTCCAATTTCTCCACATCCCCTCCAGCATTTGTAGTTTCCTGTTTGTTTAATGGCAGCCATTCTAACCGGTGTTAGATGGTATCTCATTGTAGTCTTAATTTGCATCTCTCTAATAGCTAGTGAAGCTGAACATTTTTTCATGTGTTTCTTGGCCATTTGTATTTCCTCTTCAGAGAACTGTCTTTTCATATCTTTTGCCCATTTTATAATTGGGCTGTCTGTACTATTGTCATTGAGTTGTAGGATTTCTTTGTATATGCAAGATATCAGTCTTTTGTCAGATACATGGTTTCCAAAAATTTTTTCCCATTGAGTTGGCTGCCTCTTTACCTTTTTGAGAAATTCCTTTGAGGTGCAGAAACTTCTAAGCTTGAGGAGTTCCCATTTATCTATTTTCTCTTTTGTTGCTTGTGCTTTGGGTGTAAAGTCTAGGAAGTGGCCTCCTAATACAAGGTCTTGAAGATGTTTTCCTACATTATCTTCTAGGAGTTTTATGGTACTTTCTTTTATATTGAGATCTTTGGTCCATTTTGAGTTAATTTTTGTGTAGGGGGTGAGGTAGGGGTCCTCTTTCATTCTTTTGGATATGGATATCCAACTCTCCCAGCCCCATTTGTTGAAAAGACCATTATGGCTCAGTTCGGTGACTTTGGGGGCCTTATCAAAGATCAGTCGGCCATAGATCTGAGGGTCTATCTCTGAATTCTCAATTCGATTCCATTGATCTATATGTCTATCTTTGTGCCAGTACCATGCTGTTTTGGCAACTGTGGCTTTATAATAAGCTTCAAAATCAGGGAGTGTAAGTCCTCCCACTTCGTTTTTCTTTTTTAGAGTGTCTTTAGCAATTCGAGGCATCTTCCCTTTCCAAATAAATTTGATAACTAGCTTTTCCAAGTCTGCAAAGTAGGTTGTTGGAATTTTGATTGGGATTGCATTGAATCTGTAGATGAGTTTGGGTAGAATTGACATCTTAATGACATTTAGCCTTCCTATCCATGAACATGGAATATTTTTCCATCTTTTAAGGTCCCCTTCTATTTCTTTTAGTAGAGTTATGTAGTTTTCTTTGTATAGGTCTTTTACATCTTTGGTTAAGTTGATTCCTAGGTACTTGATTTTTTTAGTTGCTATTGAAAATGGTATCTTTTTCTTGAGTGTCTCTTCAGTTTGTTCATTTCTAGCATATAGAAACATTACTGACTTATGTGCATTAATCTTGTATCCTGCTACTTTGCTAAATTTGTTTATTAGCTCTAGTAGGTGTATCGTTGATTTCTCAGGGTTTTCTAGATATAAGATCATATCATCTGCAAACAATGACAGTTTTACTTCTTCTTTTCCAATTTGGATGCCTTTTATTTCTTTGTCTTGCCGGATTGCCCTGGCTAGCACTTCCAGCACAATGTTGAATAACAGTGGTGACAGCGGGCATCCTTGTCTTGTTCCTGATCTTAGAGGGAAGGCTTTCAGTCTCTCACCATTGAGTACTATGCTGGCTGTGGGTTTTTCATATATGCTCTTTATCATGTTGAGGAAGTTTCCTTCAATTCCTACCTTTTGAAGTGTTTTTATCAAAAAGGGATGTTGGATTTTGTCAAATGCTTTTTCAGCATCTATTGAGATGATCAATTGATTTTTCCCTTTCGAGTTTTTAATGTGTTGTAATACATTGATTGTTTTTCTTATGTTGAACCATCCTTGCATGCCTGGAATGAACCCCACTTGGTCATGGTGTATGATTTTTTTAATGTGTCTTTGGATTCGATTTGCAAGTATTTTGTTGAGGATTTTTGCATCTATATTCATTAGGGAGATTGGCCGGTAGTTTTCCTTTTTTGTAGCATCTTTGCCTGGTTTTGGTATTAGATTGATGTTAGCTTCATAAAATGAGTTAGGTAGTGTTCCATTTTTTTCAATGTTTTGAAAGAGTTTGAGTAAGATTGGTGTCAGTTCTTTCTGGAAAGTTTGGTAGAATTCCCCTGTGAAGCCATCTGGCCCTGGGCATTTATTTGTGGGAAGATTTTTGATGACTGATTGGATCTCTTTGCTTGTGATGGGTTGGTTGAGGTCTTCTATTTCTTCTCTGGTCAGTCTAGGTTGTTCATATGTTTCCAGGAAATTGTCCATTTCTTCTACATTATCCAGTTTGTTGCCATACAGTTTTTCATAATATCCTCTTATAATTTTTTTAATTTCTTCAGGATCTGCAGTTATGTTACCTTTTTCATTCATTATTTTGTTTATATGGGTCTTCTCTCTTTTTGATTTTGTCAGTCTAGCTAGGGGCTTGTCAATCTTGTTGATCTTCTCAAAGAACCAACTTTTGGTGATATTTATCCTTTCTATTGTTTTTTTGTTCTCTATGTCATTTATTTCTGCTTTAATCCTTGTTATTTCTTTTCTTGTACTTGGTTTAGGATTGGTTTGCTGTTCAGTTTCTAGCTTCTTCAGTTGATCCATTAGTTCTTTGATTTTGGCTCTTTCTTCCTTTTTAATATATGCGTTTAGTGCTATAAATTTCCCCCTTAGCACTGCTTTTGCTGCATCCCATAGGTTTTGGTATGTTGTGTTCTCATTTTCATTCGTCTCTATATATTTAGCAATTTCTCTTGCTATTTCTTCTTTAACCCACTGATTGTTTAGGAGTGTGTTGTTTAACCTCCAGGTATTTGTGAATTTTCTAAGTCTCTGATGGTTATTGACTTCTAATTGTATTCCATTGTGGTCAGAGAATGTGCTCTGAATAATTTCAATCTTTTTAAATTTATTGAGGCTTGTTTTATGTCCCAGCATATGATCTATTCTGGAGAAAGTTCCGTGAGCACTAGAAAAGTATGTGTATCCTGGTGATTTGGGATGTAATGTCCTGTAGATGTCTGTTAAATCTAATTCATTTATCAGATTGTTTAGGTTTTCAATTTCCTTATTGGTCTTCTGTCTGGTTGATCTATCTATAGGAGAGAGTGATGTGTTGAAGTCTCCCACAATTATTGTGGAAACATCAATTGCTTCCTTTAGTTTTGCCAATGTTTCTCTCATGTATTTTGTGGCACCTTGATTGGGTGCATAGACATTTACGATTGTTATTTCTTCTTGCTGAATTGCCCCTTTTATTAGTATGTAGTGGCCTTCTTTGTCTCTCAAAACATCCCTGCATTTGAAGTCTATTTTATCTGAGATTAATATTGCTACACCTGCTTTCTTTTGGCTGTAGCTTGCATGAAATATTTTTTTCCATCCTTTCACTTTCAGTTTCTTTGTGTCCCTGTGTCTAAGATGAGTCTCTTGTATGCAACATATTGATGGTTCATTTTTTTTGATCCATTCTGCGAATCTATATCTTTTAATTGGGGAGTTTAATCCATTTACATTCAACGTTAAAACCGTGAAGGCATTTCTTGAATCGGCCATCTTATCCTTTGGATTATGTTTGCCATATTTTTCCCTCTCTCTATTAATATCCTTTATTGTACCCATACCGAATCTCTTTAGTACTGAACCTTTCTCCAGGTCTCTCTGTCCTGTCTTTGTTTCTCTGTCTGTAGGGCTCCCTTTAGTATCTCCAGTAGGGCAGGTCTCTTGTTAGCAAATTCTCTCAGCATTTGTTTGTCTGTGAAAAATTTAAGCTCTCCCTCAAATTTGAAGGAGAGCTTTGCTGGATAAAGTATTCTTGGCTGGAAATTCCTCTCACTCAGAATTTTAAATATATCGTGCCACTGCCTTCTTGCCTCCATGGTGGCTGCTGAGTAGTCGCTACTTAGTCTTATGCTGTTTCCTTTGTATGTGGTGAATTGCTTTTCTCTTGCTGCTTTCAGAACTTGCTCCTTCTCTTCTGTGTTTGACAGTGTGATCAGTATATGTCTCGGAGTGGGTTTTTTTGGATTTATTCTATTTGGAGTTCGCTGAGCATTTATGATTTGTGTATTTATGTTGTTTAGAAGATTTGGGAAGTTTTCCCCAACAATTTCTTTGAATACTCTTCCTAGACCTTTACCCTTTTCTTCCCCTTCTGGGACACCAATGAGTCTTATATTCGGACGTTTCATATTATCTATCATATCCCTGAGGTCCATTTCGAGTTTTTCAATTTTTTTCCCCATTCTTTCTTTTATGCTTTCATTTTCCATTCTGTCATCTTCCAGGCCACTGATTCGTTGTTCAACTTCCTCTAGTCTTGTACTATGAGTGTCCAGAATCTTTTTAATTTGGTCAACAGTTTCTTTAATTTCCATAAGATCATCCATTTTTTTATTTAGTCTTGCAATGTCTTCTTTATGCTCTTCTAGGGTCTTCTTGATTTCCTTCATATCCCGTACTAGGGTCTCATTGTTCATCTTTAGTTCTTTGAGTAGCTGCTCTAGGTGGTGTGTCTCTTCTGGTCTTTTGATTTGGGTGCTTGGGCTTGGGTTATCCATATCGTCTGGTTTTTTCATATGCTTTATAATTTTCTGTTGTTTTTGGCCTCGTGGCATTTGCTGAACTTGATAGGGTTCTTTTAGGGTTTGTAGACCAGTTGAAGTCCTTATCTCTAATTTATCAGATCTACAGCTTCGTGGAGTACACTTTCTCTAACTAACCAGCAGATGGCGTCCACGAGCCACCTGTTCTCCACAAGCCAGATCTCCCCTGCTTAGCCTTTTTGGTGAGTGGGGGAGTGAGTCTTGTGGGGCCCAATTGGTGTACCAAGCTTGCGTGTGTAGTTGGTGTTGCCTGCCCTGTATGTGGGGCGTGTTTCTGGGCAGTCGGGGAGGGGGGGTGGCCCTAACAATCAAATCTCCCTGATGATCCTAGAGTTTTAAAGCTGTTGCAATAGTCTAATCCTTCAGTTCAGTCCTGCCACAGTTTGTCTCTGCCACTGACCCCCAAGTCTTTGGTATTGGCGTATGGCTCCTGAGACTTGCAAGTGGGCCCCTCTTCCAGGCTGTGCACCCCGGGTCCTCTGTTGAGGGATGACTGTGCTATGTCACAGGTGAGTGCCGTCCCCCCAGGGCAGTTCTGGGCTGCTGGGCTGTGTTGGGAGGCTCCCAGTCTGCTCAAATGATGGCTGAATGGGGCTCTGTTAATTCACACTGCTCCCCCTTCCCAGCTCTGGGACATTCAGCTGAGGTTGCAGGGAAGGCTAATGTCCACGCCCAGTTTTGTGGTGTGTGCCTGTTATTTGAAGCACTTCCGTCACACTGGGTTGTCTGGGGCAGCTCTGGGCTATGGGGCTGGCGATGGGCAGGAGTGTTTCCTGTCCACCAGGATGGTGGCTGTGAGCGGACACCCCCCTTTTCTTGGGAAGTTGTGTTGTTTAGTGAATTTTCTCAGCCACTGGAATATTGCCTTTTGTCTCAGAGCTCTCTTAGTTCTGCTCTTGACTTGACGTGCCCAAATTTCAATTCTTTGAAGCTTTCTGTATTGAGCTTCTTAGAGTAATTGTTTTAGAAAAAGCAAAAAGGATTTAAAAAAAAAAAACAAAAAAAAACGGCCCTCCTCAGAGATCTAATGGGTTATTGAGATGCTAATAGACAAAGCAACCAGGGCCATTAAGGAAAGGTGTACAGGGCAGAGAGATCAGCTTTGCTTCGGGATTTGCATATGCGCCTCAAGGCCTGATCTCCGCCCTTCCCCTTTCTGTGTTCACCAGAACTCGAAAAATCCTCTGCTTTTATTTTGGAGTTTTTCGTGTTGTTTTTTTTCTATGTCTGTCTCCTCTCTGCTGGGCTGGCTGCTCTCAGAGTCTCTGGTGTCTGGTCTCAGTCTATCTATGGTTGGAGATTGAATCAGTAGAATGAGTTTCCGATAAGAGCAGTCACTGCAATTCTCCCTTCTCCTTCCCGGAGCTGACAGCCCCTCCTCCCCCGGGACTGAGCCTGGCCGGGAGGGGCGCGGGTCCCCTGGCCGCAAAAACTTACAGATTTCGCTGATCTCAGCAGTTCCACGTTTTCATGAGTGTTGTATGAAGTATGCCCAAAGACAGATTGCTCTGTGGTGTCCAGTCCACGCAGTTCCTGGCTTTTTACCTACTTTCCTGGAGGAGTAACTAAAACATACAGCTCACCAGTCTGCCATCTTGCCCCGCCTCCAGGTCCGGTAATAATTTAACAGACAGTTCACAAAGGAAGATTTAAAAAATGGCTCATAAGCACTTTAAAAAGATGGTCTACATCATTATTCATTAGGGAAGTGCAAATTAAAACCACAATGAGACAATACTTCCAAAAAGCATGGTGTAAAAAAAAAAAAGACCAGCACCGCCTAATGTTGCAAGGATATAGATCAACCTGAACTTTCACACATTGTTGGTCCACAACTACTTTGGAACAGGTCTGACAGTTCCTTATGAAACTGAACACACACCTACCCTCTGGAGTGGTGCAGCCACTCCCCTCCTAGGTGTTTAGCCAAGAGATATGAAAGCATTTCCACAAAAAGACCTGTACAAAAATGTTCATTGCAGCTTTATTCATAATAGCCCAAACTTGGAAATAGCCCAAATGTCCACCAACAGGAGAAATGCTAAACAAACATGTATATTCATATAACGGAATACTACTCAGTAATAAAAAGAAACAAATTTCTGATACATACATGAGGGTGGATGAATCTTGAAAACATAATGCTGAGTGAAAGACTTACCTGAAAGTGTACATACTGTATGATTCAATTTACGTGAGGTTCTAGAATAAGAAAAATCTAATCTATGGCGGAAGAAAATCAGAATGGTAGTTTCTTCTGGGAGTGTAGAGGTGAGGGAGAGAACACAAAGGAACTTTCTGAGTGATGGTAATAGTCTATATCCTGATAAGAGTTTGTATTATACAAATAACTCATCAAATGGTGTGCTTAAGATGTGGGCATTTCAATCTGTAGAGTCAGAAGCTAGAATACAGGTTACCAGGAGCTGAGTGGGGGAGGGGAATAGGAGTTACTGTTTCATTGGTACATAGTTTCTGTTTGGGGTGACGAAAAAGTTTTGGTAATGGATGATGGTGACGGAAGCACAATCTTGTGAATGTATTTAATGCTACTGAATTCTGTATTTGAAAAGGGATAAAAAGGGATATTTTAGGTTGCATATAAGTTAACCCCCCACACACAAAAAACAACATGGAACCTGACTAAACAAAGAGTGAACCCTAATGTAAACAGTGGGTTAAATTTAATAGCAAAATTATAATAATATTGTTTCATCATTTGTAACAAAAGTACCACACTAATGCAAAAGGTTAATAATAGGGAAAACTGGAGGAGTGGGGGTTACATGGGAACTCTGTATTTTCTATATGATTTTTCTGTACACTTACAACTGCTCTAACAATAAAAAAAAAGTGTGAAATTTTTTATTTTTGTCACCAAAAACAAAAATAAAAAGAAGGAACTGTAACCAAATATTAAACTCTGGTTAATAATATGTATACTAAAATGTTCAGGGGTTAAGTGTATAAATATTTGCTACTTACTTTGAAATATACCAAAAAAATAAGATGGATTGATAATTGGATAGAAGGATGGGCACACAGATATATATGTGATTAAGCAAGTACAGTAAAAGGTTAATTGTAGAATCCAGGAGGTGGATATATGGTGTTAACTAAAAAATTCTTTCATCTCTTCAGGATGTTTGAAATTTTTTATAATGAAATCTTCAAAAAAAAAAAAAAAATAAGTTGGGATTCAGGAAGAAGGAAAAATGAGGGCCAGACAGAAAAGATGAAGCCAAAGTAAAGTTAGAATATCATGATCTGTCTCTGAGTTTCCTAAGAACTCAGTAAAAATACATATGTAGTTATAAAATTTAAAAGGAGGGAGTTACATGATTAGCAATGCCCATGTGATAAAAACAAACCAGTTGCTCTACTAAAGCCCCATTCTCTTCTTGGTACTGCTGGGTTTTCATGAAGAAGACACTGTGTAATGTGCTCATATTAATTGGGATATGGGCTTGGAACTGAGACTCAACTTCCTAAACAAGTAAGAAGCTCATTTCTTTCTCACATAATAGTCCAAAGGTAGATGGACTAGTAAGGTGGCTCTGATCAAGTGACTACAAGGGAAAATAGGTGAATGGGACTCCAAAATAATACAACATAGAAAATGGCTGTAAAGATTTTAGCCAGAAAAAAAAAAATTGTATTGGATGATATAAAGACCATTGAAAATCTCCAAGAAATAGATTCTGTCACTTGCCTCATTCACCTACTCCTATGTATCTTGCTAAATCCATTCCTCCCTGAACAAATACCATATGCCAGGGTCCAAAGGGGGTGATAATAATTGCTTTCTTATACCAAATTTCAACAATTCTACGATGCCTCCCCCCAATGCCCCCCCACCCCGCATTTTGATATCTCTGAAATGTCATAGTTTAGTTGACAGTATTTTTTTCTTTCTTAATTTCTCCTTGAGGAGCCTGTGGAGAATACAGGGGTATTCGCCTACCCCACCTCCATGGTTGCTAACATGACCACAGACATAGGGGACTGGTGGTTTGATGGGTTGGGCCCTCTACCACAGGTTTTACCCTTGGGAAGACGGTTGCTGCAAAGGAGAGGCTAGGCCTCCCTATGGTTGTGCCTAAGAGCCTCCTCCTGAATGCCTCTTTGTTGCTCAGATGTGGCCCTATCTCTCTAGCTAAGCCAACTTGAAAGGTGAAATCACTGCCCTCCCCCCTACGTGGGATCAGACACCCAGGGGAGTGAATCTCCCTGGCAACGTGGAATATGACTCCCGGGGAGGAATGTAGACCTGGCATCGTGGGACGGAGAACATCTTCTTGACCAAAAGGGGGATGTGAAAGGAAATGAAATAAGCTTCAGTGGCAGAGAGAATCCAAAAGGAGCCGAGAGGTCACTCTGGTGGGCACTCTTATGCACACTTTAGACAACCCTTTTTAGGTTCTAAAGAATTGGGGTAGCTGGTGGTGGATACCTGAAACTATCAAACTACAACCCAGAACCCATGAATCTCAAAGACAGTTGTATAAAAATGTAGCTTATGAGGGGTGACAAGGGGATTGGGAAAGCCATAAGGACCACACTCCACTTCGTCTAGTTTATGGATGGATGAGTAGAAAAATAGGGGAAGAAAACAAACAGACAAAGGTACCCAGTGTTCTTTTTTACTTCAATTGCTCTTTTTCACTCTAATTATTATTCTTGTTATTCTTGTGTGTGTGCTAATGAAGGTGTCAGGGATTGATTTGAGTGATGAATGTACAACTATGTAATGGTACTGTGAACAATCGAAAGTACAATTTGTTTTGTATGACTGCGTGGTATATGAATATATCTCAATAAAATGAAGATTAAAAAAAAAAAAAAAAAAAGACATAATGCTGAGCAAAATAAGCCAGGCACAAAAAGAGAGATTTTGTATGTTACCACTAATGTGAATTCTTTGAAAAATGTACAATGTTTTATACTGTAGAATGTAGGGGACCTAGAGATACCAATTAGTGGAGGGGGAATGATAATCTAATAAGAACAGATAAACTATGGAGGGTAATCTCAATGTTATGGGAATGCTCAGGAATGATTATGGTTTGTAAACTTTCTTGGATATAGTAAGATCATGTTGGAAGCAATAGAGTTATTTTAGGTTTTTTTTTTCTCTTATTCCTTTGTTTTCTTAGGGGTTGTTAATTTTCTTGGGGTATGGTAGGAACATGTTGGAAGCAATGTAGTTATTTTAGATTATTTGTTTTTCTTACTCCTCTGTTTGGACATGGTTTATTAATTTTCTTGGGGTATGGTAGAACATATTGGAAGCAAAGTAGTTATTTTAGGTTATTTGTTTTCCTTAATCCATTGCTTTGTTTGAAATGTTGTGGGGTTTTTTTGGTTGTTGTTTGCCTGTTTGTTTTTAATTTTTTGATAAACAAAGTTAAAAAATTGAAAAAAAATCAGTAGAAAAATGGGAGTAAAAACTAAATGACAAATAGGGTGGGATGGGGGGATGGTTTGGGTATTCTCTTTTCACTTTTATTTTTTATTCTTATTCTGATTCTTTCTGATGTAAGGAAAATGTTCAGAAATAGATTGTGGTGATGAACGCATAACTATATGATCATACTGTGAAAAGTTGATTGTATACCATGGATGACTCTATGGTTTGTGAATATATTTCAATAAAACTGAATTAAAAAAAAAAAAAAAAAAAGAAGAAAGAGAAAAAATTGATGACTTAACTGCTCACCTGGAGGAACTAGAGAAAGAACAGGAAACTAATTCCAAAGCAAACAGAAGGAAAGAAATAACAAAGATCAGAGCAGAAATTAACGAAATTGAGAATATGAAAACAATAGAGAGAATCAACAAAACCAGAAGTTGGTTCTTTGAGAAAATCAATAAAATTGATGGACCCTTAGCTAGGCTGACAAAGAAAAAAAGACAGAGGATGCAAATAAATAAAATCAGAAATGGGAGGGAGTGCATAACTACTGACCCCACAGAAATAAAGGAGATAATGAGAGGATACTATGAGCAATAGTTAGTACATGCTAACAAGATAGAGAACTTAGACGAAATGGACAACTTCCTAGAAAAGCATGACAAGTCAATAGTGTCTTAGATTTAATAAAACATAGTACTTAATCCTTTACAGTTCAGTGTATTTTCATTTTATCTGAGCTTCCCAACCTCAGGTCCCAGTGAGTTGGGTAGTTACTCCTTTTTAACAAATACAAAAATTGAGGTCACTCAGCTGGAATATGATGAATTCATTAGTAATCTGAGCTCTCTAATTTGAAATATACTGGTTTTCCCCAATATTATACAAATAGCACAAAATATTTAGAGAATGAAAACTCCATGGAAACAGGGACATTGCTTTCATTTTCTGCTATAGCACCCGAGTATAGAAAATTGTCTTGCACATAGCAACCATTTAATAAATATTTATTGAATGACTGAAAATATTACAGAAGGGAATAGAAGTCAAATGGAGAAGAGCCCTGTGGGTTGCAATGGGCTGGGAAGTTTATACAGAGGGTAACTATTCTGTCAACCTTTCTCTGCTTTGAGGAACTTCTCATTAACCACTCAAATACCAGCTACTCCATAATGCCTTCCTCAGGTTAAGTCAAATGTATTTACTCTCTAATGACTTGAGAGGCAATATAGTGGAAAGTGTACTGGTTTTTGCATTTAAAGAACTGGGTTAATATCTCTTCTGGTTTTAACCACCCACGAGCATAAAACTTTGGGACAAATTACTCAACTTTCCTGAGCTTCAATTTTCTTATCTGCAAACTTGAGAATAACAAAATCTAACTGACTGTATCATATTTAAGGCTCAATGAAACCAGATACACAAATGCACCTGGCACATAGTAGGAGGTCAATAGCATTAATCCCTTCCTGTTCCTTCCACTGGGCTCCATTTTTTGCATGTCACATTTTTTCCCCAGCAGAATTGTGAGTTTCTAAAAGCCAGGGAAACTGGTTCATGCCCTCATCTCCAGAGCCCAGCAGAATGCCTTATATATTCAAGTGCCCTTAAATCGTTTCAGAGTTCATTCATTCATTTATGCAATCCACAGATATTATTGAGTGCTTGCTATGTGCCAGGCCTTTTTCTAGTTGCTCAGGATAAAGCAATGAACAAAGCTGACAAAAAGTCCCTGTTCTCATGGAGCTTACATCCTAATGGAGCTAGTCTGGCAAAATATAAGTAATGCATGGTGATAAGTGCTATGGAGAAAAATAAAGCAGAGAATGAAGAAAGAAAGGGGGTGTGTATTTGGGGGTGGGGTGGGGTGGATATGGCTTATTGCAAAATTAATTTGGTTGTTAAGGAAAAGCCTCAATGATGTGGTTACACTTGAACAGAAAATGAGGAAATGAGGGGAAAGCCAGGCAGATACCTGAGTTAAATTTGAAAAGTATTTTAAATATATATAGGAATTTAAAGAATGGAACAAGTGGACAGAACATTCCTGAAGGTGGGAACATTTGTCCAAAAACTTGATGGATTTAAGTACAAGGCTTTCTTGGACAATATTGAATGGACACAAATAACTGGAGAGTTAGGACCTAGAATGTATAGAAAGGAATTTGTATTTCATTGTCTGGACAATGGGGAACCCCCGAAGACTTCTGAGCAAGAGAGTGTGACAGCATCAAAATAGTATTTCAGGAAACTTAATCTAGTAGAACCACCCATGCAGGAAGTATGAAAAGGAAAGAATAACAGCTCCACTTTTGACATTTTGAGTTTGACATCATGGTAGGTTTTCAAAAAGAACATTCTCAGCCAACAGTTGTAAATACAGACCTGAAGGTGAGGGCTTGAGATTTGAAAGGCATAACCCATTAAATTCCAGCAGCTGATTGCAATCATCTCCTGTGAGCAGCAGACTGTTGGAATTTCAATTCCGGCCTAAGAACTGATAAGATGGTTCACCTTTGGAATTTTCCAAGCCTACCCAAGCTTGGACAAGCAAAGTCAGTAATGAGAATGATATGTAGGACCTGACTGGGAGAAACGCCAGCAAATTAAGTCCTGTGTAGAAAAAAGATCCTGAAAGGTGGGGCTCAACGTGCCTTGGGAAGCTGAGACTCCCAAGAAATCAGGAAGAACATACACCATGCCAGACACTTCAGGCTGAAGAGAGGGCTTTGGTTTAAAAGTGTGCTATCTGAAAGCATTTAAATACCCCTTAAAAAGCAACATGCCAATGATCCATTCTTACTAAAAACACATAGTCCCTCATATTTGACTTTCAATCTAGCACTGATTAGAAATATTTTTTAAAAAAAGAAAGAAACAGACAAACAGACAAACAAAACTTATCTCTTTGCCATTTGGAATGATTTCTCATTCACCCACCACAAGAAGGAAGGAGTCAGTAAAGTGCTAAAGAACTGAAGAATTGGATTCATAAACCACAAGGTGGAGAGTTGCAGCTACGTTTTAATGTAAGATTCCTGAGCACTGCTGATGTGCTTGCAGCTGTGTGACAGTGAAAATCCACCACGGAGAAAAGAGAAAAGAAAACGTTATTGAACTAATCTTGGTTCTCACGGACAAAAGCTGCCATTTTGCCTGGAATCCTAAGCAGGGGTATTGTGTGCCTATAATTAGCCCTCGGCTCCTGGGAAAGAGACTAAAGGGATGCACAAAGACAGGGCCTCCTTTACTTGAAATGTATTATTTTAGCCCAAGGGTCTTCAAATATTTTGTTTACATAACCCCTAAAAGAATTTTTTTAAAACTATGTAATGTCTTGGAAATTTTAAGTCAACAATTTTTTTCATCAGAACTTATGATGGTGATAGCCTGTAATTGGGATAAATACTTCATGATGCTATTTGATAAAATGAGTTTTAACTTCCCAGTAAATAAAACACCCAAATCTGAAAGAAATCATGGAAATCATGGAAAAATTTTGTCAAGTTCTATCCAGTGTTTCTCAAAAAAACTTACTTGTCTTGCAAGATATTCCAGTTACCATTAAAAGAATCGGCATCACTATTTATACTGTTCAGCTGTTCCAAATCCAGAGCTTCCACACAACGGGCAATTGCTCCACTTCTAATAGTAAGCTTCACTTTTAACCAAAATATGTATCAGACAAAGAAAAGGAGCCTCATGAGTATAAGGTAATCTGATGAACAACAAAGGTGTCTTCACCAAACTTATATTTCTTGTTCTGTACTTCAGTATGCATCTACAAAAAATAAGAACTTGTTCATACACAATCAGACTGACTCTGCCACACCTAATAACAATATCTAGTTCATATTAAAATTTCTCACATGCTCCCCAAATGTCTTTTACGGGTGGTTTGTCCAATCCAGGATCCAATCCTGGGTCATATATTGCATCTGGTCGTTATGTCCTTTAATCTTTTTTAATTTAGAACATGCATTTTTTTAAATACTTTAGTTGATTTACCACTTATTTACTACAAATACAATTGATTAAGATAAGGCTCTGTGCTTACTGAGACTTTTCCATTGTCAGGCACTGGGAATCACTGCTCTGAAATCATTTCAGCTCTCTGGCCTTTGGAGAAATGTCAAAACTTAATTTCAAAATTTAGAAAAATATTTTTAAATAGACTTTTTTAATGTAAATACAATGCATGCTTATTTTTTAAGGAACAGAAAATGCAGAAACTTATAAAGAAGAAAATAAAAATCATTCATAGATGTATATACACATATATGTACATACATATACATACACACATTTACATACATATAATGAGTGTGAATTTTATATAAAACATGCAGTTTTAACAGGGGTGATATTGCCCCAAGGGAGCAAAAGTTGGTTCTTGGGGATGAGAAAAATCTTATTTTTCAAATATAGAACACTGAAAGATATTTAGTACATAAACATTATATATATCTATGTATATCAGTATATCTATGATTTCTTGGTAAAGGGACAACTAGGGGAAAAATGTCTAAAAAGTTTCTTTAGAGGGCAATAACTTTTTTAAAAGGTTGAGAAATACAGATCTAGAACAATCTCTCTTTCAGGACATTGATGGATAGATGAGGTCCCCAAACCAATGTATGCCAGTTTCAATGTATGCCCTTGTTTGGCCCATAGGGGAAGTTTTCGTAGCCCAGGGCAATGCCCCATTGTAAGATTGTGTAAGATGAGTTGGCAAATGCAGAAATGTGCTGTTCAGATCACCTCTTCTGGTTTGCTAATGCTGTTGGAATGCAAAACACCAGCAATGGATTGGCTTTTATAAAGGGGGTTTATTTGGTTACAAAATTAGTCTGAAGCCCATGAAAATGTCCAAGTGAAGGCATCAACACAAGCATACCTTCACTGAAGGAAGGCCAATGGTGTCTGGAAAACCTGTTAGCTGGGAAGGCATGTGGCTGGCGTCTGCTGATCCTAGGTTGCGTTCCAGCTCCACTCTCAGCTCCTGTGCATTCTTTAAAGTGTCTCTCTTGGCTGCAGCTTCACTGAATTCCTTCTGTTTGTCAGCTCTTTTATATGGCTCCAGTGATTTAATTAAGACCCACCCTGAACGGGCGGGATGACACCTCCACCGAAATTATCCAATCAAAGGTCTTGCCCACAGTTGCTTGAGTCACATCTCTGTGGAAACACTCAATCAATAGGCTCCAACCTAATCAACACTAATACGTCTGCCCCCACAAGATTGCATCAAAGAACATGGCATTTTGGGGGACATAATGCATCCAAACCAGCACACTACCTGTAGCCTTGAAGTCTTTACCTACCCCCAGGTGTATCAGTCATGATTCAATGAGAAAAGCAGAACACTAGGAAATACATATATTTAATAATGGACTTATTACAGGAATTTGATCTGTCAGTTGGGGTAGCTGGTTACACAGCCATGTAAGGCTGTTGCTTCTACGTCTAAAGCTGAAGACTGAAATCTTCAGAGAAGGCAATTGGGAAAGAAAGATGGACATGAAGTGAGGGAAGCAAGGGCAAAATGGAACCTATGAGGATAGATCACAATCTGCATTAGTATCTCACTGCCTCCAAGCCACTAACTTTGATGATGTGGTCATCTGTAAGAGAAGCTTGTACCCTTCATCAGGGATTTGGACACATGTCTGGCCTGGGAGTCAGAGCAGCTGGAGTTGCTGCAGGCCCACCTGCTCTCCCCACAGCTCCCAACATGAGCCAACAGGTACGTGATAAAAGCAATGAGCCACCACGGCACCTTGAGCCCTGCACCAACCTTCTAAGAGTAAAAATAATATGGCTTTTGAGCATTTTCTCTTCCATTATTAATTCTAGTCCAGAATCATGTATTTTTTTCATTACTTTTGCAACTTCCTATGAGTTTGAAGTTATTTCAAAATTAAAAATATTTTAAAAAATAAGATAAAACATTAAAAAAAAAAAAAAAAAGGAAGATGGTTGCTGCTTCCTTGCTTCAATAGAGCTTTCCAAACTCACACAAAATGTCTGTTGAAGCCCACACTAACCCAAAGCTATGCAGTTAAGGGAATTCTGGTATTGATGTATCAGCCCAGCTGATTTGACACATAAATCCATCACATCAGGGGTCCTCCTACCAGTTTAAGGACCACTAACTTAGGCAGTAACAAAGGGCTAGGAGACTTTCTGGAAATCATGTTTGAAAATTTAGGATTAAATTTATAACCTTACTGTGTAGCTTTACAGTGAACATGTTAAGCCTAGTGCTGTATCAACAAGGGAGGATATTACTTCTTTACTCCGGGGCTTAGGCAGTGTGGTGTGCATGGGGGTAGAGGAAGTCTTACAGGCCTGTGTTTGAGGAGCTATTGGCTGTTACTTAACCTTTTTGAATTTCAACTTTTTCATGCATAAAAGGGAGCTGATAATGCCTACTTTGCAGGATTCTGTGAGGATTACAATACCATACGCGAAGCCCGTGTGCTCAGTGCCTCGTGTATAGTGAGTGCTTAATAAATGGCAGCTACGATTTAGAGGATGTCTTACAGCTTCCAGATTAATAAAATCACTTCAGGATCTGAGATCTGCCAAATCTTTGGAGGATCACACAGGCCAAAGATTGGTTAGGCCAAAGGTAGGACTCACAGAACCCCCTAAAACCAGTTCTCCACATCATTGAGTCAAGAGTGGAAGGGGAAAAACCTGATGGTTCTCATTTAGTTAGCTTCCTATTGATGAGCCATCAATAGCTGCAGGCAGAAGGCAGCAGTCAATGGGAAAACAAGCTTCACGTTGTTATGCAATTCAGTATTTCCTGGAGGCAGATGCCTCCTTCATGCCTCAGAGAGTTAGAATCAACCTGGCAATCATGCAGGACAAACAAAGTCATGAAGAATGGAAAAAGGTCACTCCTGCCCTGTTATAATTTGTTTCTCTCCTCCACTGCTCTCTTACACCAACTACAACTTAAGGGCCATGAATACGCTTCCTAGTTGTATGTACTTGGTTCCGAATTAGTTGAGATGCTGTGATTGCAAGAAACAGAAGCTCAAGCTAAACCAGCTTAGAATGAATGAATGAATAAATGAATGGGAAAGGAAGGAAGAAAGGGAAAGAGAGAGGAAGAAAAGAGTAAAGTTATACTGTATTCTTTATTTGGATCATGTAACAGGAAGTCCAAAGGGAGTAGACCCCAGGGACTGCAGGACTCCAGCAATGCAGTTGGGTCTCGTGGTCCCCTCCTCTGTTCTGTTTTCCTCTGCATGCTGCAGACAGACCTGCTCTACCTTGCTATGGAAGGAAGTAGAGCTCGGATCAGAGAAGTCCTGGTTCTATGGTACCAATCTAGTGACACCAGAGGAGAGAACTTCCTTCTCCCTAAGTCTGCCTGTAAATTCTGAGGGATAGGCTCTAATTGGCTCAGTTTGATGCACAAACACATTTCTAGCCAATCACTGTGGCCAGATGAATGGATTCTCTGGTTGGCCAAGCCTGGATCACATGCTCACCTCTGTAGCCTGAAAAACTGGTTTGGCGGTCCACTAAAACCACTAGGAAAAGGGGTGGATCCTTTCCTCCAGATGAAATAAGGTGTTGTACCTATCTCATAGGACTTGCCTGAGAATTATATGAGCTAATGCAAATAAAATGCATAGTACAAAGTCTGATGCACAGAGAGCAAATTTTTAAATAAAAAAAAATATAATTAGTGTATATTCATGAAGCTATACATATCCCGTCTACACACTGAGGGCTGGTTTGCTGAAAAGACCTTCAATGCTCTGCTTGAGGCTTTTTCTCTGGTCCAGGGAGATCCATTTGGGAACTTAATGCCACTCAAATCAACTCTTGATCAGCAGGAGTTAGTGGATAAATACTCCAGCTTCCTCACCCTTTGATGGGATACCTCCGAGGCCTATGCTAGTCCCTCTCCCGGAGTTCCCCAGCATGACTGAGCTCCAACTGTATCCCTTGCTTGAGAACATGCCCTTTCTTTGTCTTCCTTTCCTTCCCTATCTTACTACCCTGCTCCTCTACCCGTGTTTCCAGGAATCACCTCCTGAATAAACTACTTGCACTAAAATCCTTGTCTCAGAGACTGCCACTGAGGAACATAAACTCAGGCAATAAATTTGCAAAGAAAATATTTGAAAAGATAAGCCCCAGAATGTTCACCATCATTATTCTGAGTGGAGGGGTTATACATGATTTTCCTTTTTATTATCTATATTTAAAATGCTTTCCACAATGAACAATGGCCAACGAGTAACAACTTATTGATTACTGAAACACTCTAAACCCTTAATCCTGGTTTTTAGTCTCTTCAGGACCTGATCACCCTTTTCTTCTAATTATTTTCTAATTCTATGTACCCATAAACAAATCTTCTCACTTTTGCACCCACCAAGCCCGCTCCTAGCTTTAGGCCTTTACTCATACTTGACCCAGTGTCACCTCTTCCCCAAGACTTCCCTGACTCTCCTCAGCCCATGATGTCATTTTGCATCCATTTCTTCTATGTATTATTTAATCCACACATTAGTTCTTCCCATATACCACAGCACTTTAGATACGTGTAAAGCACTTCTTTGCTATGTGGGTCTCTCAACTTTCTAGAATATTTGAATCAGCAGTAGATTTGCTTTCAACACCCAAATGGTGTTGTGCCAATTCAAGATAAAAAATACAAAAAAAAAAAAAATTGATTAAAATAATATGTGAGCTGCATCTGCTGCTTCAGTCTTTAACAAAGGGTCCTTTCCAGGAGCAGCAGAGAGGGAAGAGAAGGAGAGAAACAGAAGGTGGTCTGATGCACTCGTTCCACTACCAATAAATGATCTTTTCATGAAGACACAGCCAATAAGGAGAAAAGGAAAGACAAAGAGCATTCTGGAGTCAGGAAAGGAACAGCAGCTCCGCTCTGTGTGTGATTCAGTTATTCAGAAGCGCCTTCTTCTGGCTGTGCCTCTTGTGAATTATGAGTCTCTCTTTCTCCTTTCCCCCTTCCCCCCAGGCTTCATATTAAAGACAAGAGGCAGCTGCCAGAGCCTCAGGAGATTTCCCAGCAGTCAACTATGGTGAAACAAAATACCATGTTATGCTGGAAAACTAGCCGTTTCTTTCTTCCCATGAGTTGTGCTATCTCATGGCCGGGATAAAGGATCCCAGGCTTTGGGATACTTTTGTTTCTCCTGAGATTTGTGGTGTGATCTTCTAGTCAGTACCCAATCTTTTTGTGTTCCAGTTTCCCAGCTAGTTATTGATAATCATCTTCTAAATTGAATGTATATATAACTACTCCTCTATCTCTTGAAATAATGTCCCGAATGAAGACATTTGGTTACCATGACAGCTATGATTTTACTTCCAAGTAGAGTGAGGTTCTGTGGCCCTGTTGCCACAGATGATTTGGGACTTTGACAGTCTTGTGATATTTTTTATTTGCATCTTTCATATCATTACCACCAGAAGGGTTGCATTATATAAATGGGCTGAGGTTTATATTTAATGATTGGTTGAACTGTTTCTGATGTTGCAACCTCAGCTTTATCTACCCCAGAGGAAAAAAACGGAGCCAGCTGAAATAGGTCTGTAACTCTGGTTGAGAATTGGTGCACACTAGGGAAACGGTGGGAAGATATTGAACGGGAGACTCTCTCTGGTTAAATAGTTTATGCCCAAGTGGAGACCGAGGCTGAAAGTAAATGTGTTGCCCCATTCTCATATCCTGGTTTTAATCTTTTAATTACAGGAGCAGTTTCAAATCCCAGCAAAGCCTAGGGTGAGTCTACAGCAAAGAAGAAGGAATAATTTCAGAAATTATGGAGTTCTACATGCTGATGACAGTAGCTCCCCAAGAGATGACAGACAGCCTTCCCTACACATTCTTTTTTCCTCTCCCTTTTACCCTAGTAATGAGCTTGCAAATAGGATAAATGACGATCTCTCTCCCTGTTGGATACAATATGTAATCAGAAATCTAGACTAAAATTGTTAGATGTTAAAAATTAAAATTTCTTTCTGACCTGTCTGTGTGGTATGTATCAAAGAATAGTCAGGGTTACAATTAGCAACATTAATGTTAATTTATATTTTCAACCAGACAAACAGGTTCTGTTGCAGGTACACAAGTGAAATCTGAAGGTGGAATTTACCAACTAAGGGGCAAAGACAGAGTCTTATTTATCTCTCTAGACTTTTGCAATAAATGTTGTTGGGTTGAATTATTAAATTGAAAACATTTATGCCCATTTTGAAGAAAAAATCTGAAAAGAAATTATCAAATGCAATCAATATATAAACTACGCCTTGAACCACTTCTCTGTTTTTCAGTTAGAAGGCTAAAAGGTTTTCCACGGTTTTACAAGTCTTAACAGTCTCTGAAGGAGGGAAAGCAGCTATTGCCGTCATCCCAGCTTACAGACCTGAGAACCGAAGTGCTAGGGGCTCAGCCAGGGAGAGGCAGAATTGAATGAAATGAGACTGAGGCAGTGGGAGCTGCATTCTCTCTATTTGGAGTTCCCTTTTCAGTCCCCTATTTTTTATGAGGAACCCCTGACATCACACTCCTGTACAGTAGGAGAAAATTCCGCCTGTCCGGATGGACTGAGCAAGGAGTCAAATTTCTGGATTCCATCAGGGCAGGGGGCTGAGGGCTCAAGCCCACCCCGCACATCCCAGTGCCCACCCAACTCAGCACTGGGTTTGCCACTACGGAACTCAGATCGGATGACAGAACGAATGAATGAACGAAGGCCTTGTGGCTCCTATTTTGGTATTTGAACTATTAAATTGATATTTCTTAAAATGGTACAATCAGCCTCTTTAGAAGAGAAAAAGCACCTCACATCAACCATCTGCAATTGTTCCCATGTAAACAGCAATAAACATCTTTCCAGATGACAAAGGGCCTCATGCATTGCTTTGGTTCTAGTGATGCCCCTTTGTAATAAAATAAATGCCTATGTAAATAAACAAACAAACACACAAAAATACCATATATGGGGAAGAGTCCACCATGTTCAATGAAGTAAGAAAACTTAAAAACAGTACATTCACTGGGTTAGGTGCTTTTAAAGGCATTATTTCATTTGATCCTCATAAAAACCTTACAAGGTAGATATTCATTTTTGTTCTTTTTTTTTTTTTACCATTAAGGAAACCGAGACTTAGAGAGATTAAGTCTCAGAATCACACAGCTAGAAAATGAGGATTTAAAACCAAGTCTGCTTGAATGCGCAGACTGGAATCTTACAGCCTCTCCCAATCTGTTTTTTGTTGTTTTTTGTTGTTTTTTTTTCTCCACTGCCTCCTCTTCTCCCTTTCTTCTCTTTTCTCCTTCTTTCTGTGCCTCTCTTTCTCTCTCTCACTCACTGCATTTGTTTATCTAGGCATAGCTTTCTTTGCATTCTCCAAGAGGTCCACATTCCGGGAAGTTTCATCAGCAGAGGGCCTTGCCAGTCCCAAGAGGAGTGGCTGATTTTCCCGCCACCTTGCCGCTGCCTGAGCTCAGTGTCCAGCTGCTGGGCACAGATTCACGACTGTCCACGCAGCTTATCACTTGGATGTGAAAACAGCGATTACGGCTTTTAAAAGCAGTGTTTAGAAATGCCTGCCGCTTAGATTTTGGTCAACTAGTTTGTATAAACATGTGCTACCAATATAAATAATCTGCATCAGACATTCATTGGGGTTCTTTTGTAGAACCACTCTTTATTTCCCAGAAATTATGAGGATTAAAAGATTATCTGGGTAGCAGTTCAATTTCTTCTTCCTTTGCTTCGACACATCTATATATACTGCAATACTTCTAATAGCTAACATTTTGAGTAATGATGCTGTACAAAGCACATGCTAAGTGGTTTGCCTGCATCATCTTATTTAACCAAGGTGTATGGGGGTTAACCAACAGCCCAAGGTCACTTAACTAGTAAGGAGCAGAGCCAGCGCTCCAACCTGGGGGTGCCTCACGCCACAGCCTGAGCTCTCAGCCCCCTGCTCCCAGGACCAAGTTCTGAGCCATCCCCGTGGAAGGCAAAGATGCAAACAGCCCAGTCAGGGAACTTGGGATCCAGTAGCAAAGATGATCATGATTTTCGCAAATATAATAACATAGGCCAAAAAGCAACCTAATATTACTCTCTCAGCCCAACAGATAAGGAATAGTAACGATTTCTTTAAAAGAACAACCCCTTAATTTGCGTGTGATGCTTTTGAAAAGAACTTGGAAAAAAGAGGAAACCATTGAGCACATTCTAAAATGGGCAGCTTTCCAAACATCACAATTACTTCTGTGGAAAAGCAGAGCCAAGACTGAGAGGGTAAAAATCCAGAAAGTCAGTGGCTGGGGATAGGTTTAAAATTTGTATCTGCATCTGGAGATAAAGGGGTCAGAAGGGCTGAGGAAAGATTAGAGTTAATGAGCCACATGCACTAGAAATCCTTTCCCAGTAACCCCCTGACATGGAGGGTCGGCTGCTGCGATCAGAATAGCACATTGAGAATTCAGGAACTAACCACTAACACTGTAGGGTCCTGGAAGGCTACGACCTTTCCTTGTGTTATTTTGTTTCATTTATTTATTTTGGTTTGCTATAAATCATTTATTTAGAATACAGAGCCAAGGAGTTCTGTAGCTTGATGGAAGACTGTAAGAACTTGACCCCTTCAAAATTCTGTTTATCAAAGACACTGTTTTTTTCAATATGCGGAAATTCACTCTGCTGATTCATTTTCTGCCTGCAACACATTTCTTAGATGGGGTGCTGCCTGGGATGGCAAAAAGCGATAATATGACTATTTTTCAGAAAAAGAGGGGGAGATTCTTCATTTGTACTACATATGCCTTTTAAGGATTAGCTGATTGCAACTATCTTCCTCCACAAAATCTTGCTAGAACTTGCAAAGTTTTAACAGAATTTGGTATGGCGCAGTCAAGCAATGGCAAGTACAAGAGGGAAAAACACGAGTCCTGACTTTGAAAGGTATTTACATACATTCCAGCACATTCCAAACACATAAAGAATAAACTTCGCAGGGAAAAGCTTTCCATGACCAAGATTGAGTCTTTGGAAACTGGGATCTGAGCGGAAAGAAGCACATGATGTTACTGTTTCATGGAGAGAAAGCAGAAATTGAAGGCCCAAATGAAGTTTTCCTAGGAGATTCGTGAGAGAGAAGGGCAAACATCTTCCAAGTAGATACTTCTCATAAGGACATGCTTTGCAGTTTGAGCATTTTTGAGCTTGCAATGGAATTTTAAAGCCATCCAGAAACAACAGATGTTTGAACCCAAATGATCCAACTTCTTGATGCCAAAATTAGGGCTCTGAAGAAGAACATTAAGCATCATAACATATGAAGAGCAATCTCAGTTACTTGTGTCCTGGCAAACAGTTGAAAGAGATTTATTCTGTGGCTCACTGACCTACCCTTTTATCTGTGTTTCTTTATATTCCAAGTGATAAAAATTTCTGTCAGATGGGGATATTAATAAGTAAAATTCCAGTCTCTTTTCTAGGTCCGACTTCCATCTCCACCCTCTCCCCCTGAGCCTTTTATCTCTAAACTGAGTTATAAAGCCAGGAGGAGAACCTTCTGAACATTATTATTCCCAAACTTTTACATCCACAGCATGAAATTATCTAACTAATTTAATAGTTGTAAACAGCCAAGCCAGATACTGCAAGCAAGCAAACAAAAGCCAACCAGCACCAACTCCCACCAATAGTAAATCGGCAAACTCTAATTTGTGAGCTGTATTTTCTCTAGATTAAATAGGTGACAGATAAACACCAAAGTTCTGCTTTATTTGATTTAAAATGATATATCATTTAATCCCAAAACAAGGTGGTTGTTCTTTCATTATCTTGTCAGTTTAAAATTTTTCCCCTTTCTCTCCCACTTAAACTTATAAACATAAATTGTGCGATTTAACATCAATTTGCTCTATTGAGTTTTCAAAGAAACTCCTGGTACATCTCATTTGCCAAATAAACTTCCCAGTAAGGTAGCAAGTTTTCTTCATTTTCAGAAGGATGTTAGCATAAAGATGCTTCTTATTTCAGCCACACAAATACTGCAAAATAGTTCCTGCGAGGAGAAAGTGGCAGTATAGTCATGGTTCTAAAAGGCAGCCAGGAACTCAAACTGTAACTGCATTTTAAAAATAGCAGAGCAGCTATGATTATAATTTAGCTCCCCAGCACGTAAGCGTGGTATGAACAGGAAATGGGAGTGCAGCTTCAGAGCCTGATAAGATTCTCTAATGTAAGACATATGCTCTGTTTCTTAGCTGGAGAGTGAGACCTAGCCAGAAAAAAATGAAAACATACATGTTTATCTTTAGCCTAAAGAGCAAACTTACAAATTTTGGGAGATTTTTTGAATTGCTATTGAATCCAGTGATGAAGTTGGGAAATGTACAGCATAGATTCAAACTGTGAAAAAATTTCTTTGATGAAAAAATAAAGATTTGAAGTAAATTCCAGAGGAAATATTAATTAAATTAGCTTTGCGTCCCAAGCTTGTGTTATCTCAGGGCTGACTCAGGAGGGCAGAGACACTTCTTAGAGAAGTCTGTACTAAACAAAGGGGCATTCCAGATAAAAGCAACTCAGTGGTCTACTAAAGGCCTACATTGCTTTCATGAAGGATTATAGGCTTTAAGAACATTCTACAATATCAATAACCATTCATAGTTCTATTTATGACAAATAGAAATATGACAGATTACCTTTGAGACTACTCTTATATTCTGGGAAGGAATACATTTCCAGATTAGTGTCTTAGAAGAAGTAGAAGATACAGTAACAGGCTTCAGCAATGGATGCATATCAAAATGCAGATGGACTAATCAAACCATCGAATTTTATGGTCCACATTAGGGACAATGAAAAGGAGCTGACACCAGTGCTTATCATTGAAATAAAAACTGGATTTATTATCCTTTGACATGTATCATGGTAAAGAAAACCTGAACATCTGGGGGGAAAAAAGGAGTTTGAATTTCTAAGCTCTATTCCTTTACAAACAAGTTTGGGGAAGGCTACAGAGATTTTTCTGGTTATTCGAAATAAGAGTAAATTTGCTCAGTCAACGAATATTTATTGAGTGCCTCCTATGCACGAGGCACTGTTGTAATTGCCATGGATACAGCAGTGGGAAAGTCAGATAAGGAGCTTGCATTTTAGTAGAGAAAGTCAGTCAATAAATAAATAAACAAATAAACGAGAGAACTTCAAATGGTAATAAGCATTATGAGGGGAATGAGATGGAATGTGTAGAGCGAGAGAGAATAGGTGGGAACTATTTTCGATAGGATGGTCAAGGAACGCCTTGTTTTAGCTAAGACCTGAATAATGAAAGAAGCCAACTGGATGAAAGTATAAAAGAAGAATGCTCTAGGGGTAGAGGTAGGAGCTAGTGTAAAGGCCCTGTTCTGGTTTGCTAATGCTGCCATTATGCAAAATACCAGAAATGGATTGGCTTTTATAAAGGGGGCTTATTTGGTTACAAAGTTACAGTCTTAAGGCCATGAAAATGTCCCAAATTAAGGTGTCAGCAATAGGGTACCTTCACAGAAGAATGGCTAATGGCATCTGGAACTCCTCTGTTGTCTGGGAAGACATGTGACTGGCGTCTTCTTCCTTCGCTCCCAGGTTGTGTGTCAAAACGGCTTTTTCCCAGGCATCTGGGGGTATTCTCTTAGTTTCTCCAGGCAAACTCTGGAGTAGCAAAAGTTTACTTTCAATGGCCATCTTCAAAATGAAGCTGCAGCAGCAAGGTCCTACTGTCTGAGCTCTTATATAGGACTCCAGTGATTAAATCAAGACCCATGCTGAATGGGAGGGGCCACAACTCCATGGAAATAATCTAATCAAAGGTATTACTCACTGTTGGGTGGGACACATCTCCATGGAAACAACCTAATCCAAAGATTCCAACCTAATCAACATTAATACCTAATACATTTGCCCCCACAAGATTGCATTAAAGAACATGGCATTTTGGGGGACATAATACATCCAAACCAGCACAGGCCCTGAGATCAGAACAAAATTATTTTTTCCAAGGAACAGAAAGAATGTCAGTGAGGTGACTGGTGCATGGTGAATGATGAGGAGAGAGAAAGAGATAAATGGAGAGATAGCCAGGGGCCAGATCACAAAGGACCTCGTAAGAGGTTTAAATTTCTTCTTAACAACAAGGAGCTGTTGGAAAATTTTATATAGGTGAGGGATTTTGTCAGATTTGCGTATTTTTTTAAATTATAAAATATTTCAGGCATCCATGAAAATATAGATAACAGTAAAATGAATACCTCAAGAAATTAGATTCAGTTGAAAACCCCAATGTACACTTCCCGATACTTTTCCCTTCTCTCCTCAAGAGTAAGGACTATTCTGAATTATATGTTTATAATTCCTGCTACACACACACATACACACACACACACACACACAGTTACACATATCCTTAAACAACACATAACACTGGTTTGCATTTTTTAAACTATATATGAATGGTACCTACTGCACATATTCTTCTGAAACTTGCTTTTTTTCCCCTCTCAATAAGTTTTTGAGATTTATCCATGCTGATACATAGTGTTATTCATTAATTTTTAGCTACTGTTAAAGATTCTTTGTTATTAAAATAACATGATTTATTTATTTATCCATTCTTTGGTTCTTTGGCATTTATGTCATTTTCAATATTTTTGTTCACACACAGAAATGCTGCAATGAACATTCTCAAGTAAGACTTCTATGCACAGATGCAAAAGTTTCTCCATAGTGTTGGGTCTCAGGGAGTATAGTACTTTTCCGTAAGAGGTGTTTTGGAAATTATGGAGTTGTTTTTGGTTGCCACAATGACTGAAGAGTGTTACTATCTCGAGGTAAGTTTCAAAAATTTTCTTTTCACAGTTAGGATTTTAATCATCCTGATGTGTGAGTTAGGGAACTCATTTTATTTTATCTTTTGCACTTGGATATCTTATTGTCTCAGGACTATTTTTAATACCACCTCTTACATTTAGTTCTTACATATGGATGCAGGTCTGTTTCAGTTACTCCTTTTGGTTCCATTGGTTGATCTGTCTCTCCCTATAGGAAAACCGATTAAGAATTTAAAATACCTCCCTGCACAAGCAATAAGGTATAGATAAGAGTGGAAACATGAAACCCAGTTGGACAGCTCCAACAGAAATCCAAATGTGGCTAGACGTAGGATAAGAGCAAGTGAGACGAAGAGAAGTGGAGAAATTGCTATATATTTCAGAGACACAGCTGATTGGACTTGGTAGTAAGGAGGGGCTGCTGAGAGAAGGTGAGACATCAAGGATTGAGAAATCAAGGATGATTCATAACTTTTGGGCTTGGGAAATTTTTGAGGCATCTAAAGGCCAAATCTTAGAACTTTAAAAGGTACTATATGATGTAATATTTTAAATTCTTAAGGTTAGTGAAAAATCATACTTCTACTTTTGTTTCTTACTATGCTTTGTAAGATACAGTATTAGACAATCCATAAAATTTCATTGAACGAATAAATGATTAAATGAATGATAGCCTTTATGGTTGGTTCTCTATGGTAGCTTGAGATTACATGGAGATTCAGGGATATGCAGTTTTGAATATTTTCAGATGAAACAAAATGACTCTGGGTTTTGTTAAAATAATAGAGTGGCATATGTATTTGGGGGTTATTAATACAGTAAGATTGGCTATTTTTGAATATTTTTAAAGCTGTGTGATGGGCATATGGGCGGGGGGCAGGAGGGCTGCACTTTTGTGAATGTTTGAAATTTTCCATGATAAAAAGCTCAAAAAAGAGATAAGAGAAAATAAATTTCGTTATCTACACATCAAAATGAGAATTGCCCCCTGTGTCTCTAAAAATAAACATACAAATCACAGCCACTCCAAGTAAGCAGCTTTTCAGAGAATTCAGGAAGTCCAGCCAAAGTTCTTAACCTCCTGAGGCTTACAACCCTCTTAGAGAATCTGATGGAACATATGGACACTTTTCTCAGGAAAAAAAAAACCAAACATATCCATACAATTTTCCATAAGCATATCAGAGTGTTCTCAATCCTCCTTGAAGCTTATGCCATGGAATAGGTTAAGACATCCGGATAATTTCACTTAAAGACCTCCTTAAAATTCTAATTGTAGTACTATGAATTCTCCGGTATCTTGTTAATATGGAATTTTGTCAACGTTAGTTTTTTTTAAAAGTCCTCTATTGTGTCTTTTAATTTTTATTCTAGAAACATAAACACAACCTGAAACTTTCCCTTTTAACCACATTCACATATATAATTCAACACTATAAATTGCATTCACAATATTGTACTACCACCGCCACCATGCATTTCCAAAACTTTACAATGAACCTCAACAGAAATTCTGTACAGTTTAAGCATTAACTCCCCATTCCCTACCCCCAACCCAGCCCCTGGTAAACTAAATTCTAGATTCTAACTCTGTATGAGTTTGCTTATTCTAATTATTTCATATCGAGTGAGAGTATACAATATTTGTTCTTTTGTAACTGGCTTATTTCACTCAGTATAATGTCTTCAAGGTTCATCCATGTTGTCACATGTATCAGGACTTCATTCCTTTTTATGGCTGATTGATATTCTATTGTATATATTATACCATATTTTCTTTATCCATTCATTTGGGGATGGACATTTGGGTTGCTTTTATCTTTTGGCAATTGTGAATAATGCTGCTATGAACATTGGTGGGCAAATATTTGTTCAAGTTCCTACTTTCAATTCTTATGGGTATATACCTAGCAGAAAAGGATTGTTGGGTCGTATGGTAACTCTATACTTAGCTTTCTGAGGAACTGCCAATCTATCTTCCACAGCGGCTGCACCACTTTACACTGCCACCAGCAATGAATGAGTGTTCCTATTTCTCTACGTCCTCTGCAACACTTGTAATTTTCTGTCTTTTTTTTTTTTACTAGTAGCCATTGTAGTAGGTGTGAAATGGTATCTCATAGTGATTTTGATTCACACTTTCCTAATAGCTAGGGATGTCGAGATTCTTTTCATGTGCATTTTAGCCATTGGTATATACTCTTTGGAGAAATGTCTATTCAAGTCTTTTGCCCATTTTTAAATTGGGTTGTTTGTCTTTTTTATTGTTGAGTTGTAGGATTTCTTTGTATATTCTGGATATTAAACCCTTATAAGGTAAGTGGTTTCCAAATATTTTCTTCCATTGATAGGCTGTCTTTTCTTTTCATGATAAAGTCATTACTTTTTTTAGTCATTAATTTTTTAGTGTTCACCACTCCACAGTAGCTACTTACATTCCCACCTAGAGCTTTGCACCCAGACAATTGAATTTTGAGTCTTGTCTCTGTCACTTTTAAGTGACCTGATCTTGGAAAGTCACTTAACCTTTCTGAGCCTCAGTTTCTTATCTGTAAATTTGAAACACAACAAATGCTACTGTGAGATTAGAATGAGCTAATATAATTGAAAGCCCTTTGTAAGAATTTAAAGAGCACTGAAAATTGTAATGTTTTATACTTATGTGCCAGGCAGTCTTCTAAACACTTTGGGTACCATTGCTAACCTCAATTTTACACATGAGGACATTGAGGCACAGAGAAATTAAGTAACATGTTTAATGTCACACTGCTAGTATGTGGTGGAGCTAGAATTTGAGTCAGCTATTCTGACTTTAGAGTGCCTGCTTTTAATCTTCAGACTGTGAATGGAATTATTCACCCAAAACATGTCATCCCTTCACTGCTCCATAATACAAGGTTGTGATCATCTGATGAATACTATCACCCTGTAATTGAGAGGAAAACAGTAATTCAAGCAGCAGCCAAATTCTAAGAAAAAAATTCATGCCACCTTCTCTACAGTCAATCTTGTCTTATTTTTCAAATTTTTAAATTTGTTTGTTACCTTTTGATTTTGTGTTATTTTCTATGTTTAATTTTTATGTTTTAAAATTTTGTTTTATATTTATCTTGTTTTAAGTCCTTCTTTGGAGAAATGGTTGATTCCAGGGCTGGGGTAGGGTAAATACAAGGTCAGTCTGGAGCATCTCATGGCACCAGAAACTAAGGAAGTGCTCAAAAAAGTAGAGGGGCATGTCCAAAAGACATAGGGGATGACAGGAAAGCTCTCCAATGGTGAAAGCTGGAACAATTTGAGCAACAAATAAATAACAGTAGCATTGAGTTACAATCCATATTTTTATTAATAATATTAGTAATTAATTAAATAAAAAATAAGCAAAGGAGAAGAGACCGCTCTCTTCTACAGAAAAATTCCAGTTAATAAATGTAGAAGGAATGAAGAAAATTGAAAATAGAAAACTACAGTAATATTAATTGCAGGCAGATTCCATCAATGGATGCTAAAATTAGTGGGCAGAAACAGAATATTCTCATACCCTGCAAGTATCTCCCCCAAGACATTTATTAATTACAAAGAGAAAAATAGTAACTTTATAAGGAGAAACCCAGCAGAACCCACCTTAATCAACTGATGGAGGTTAACATCACCAGTGACAAAACATATCAATTTTACAAACCCCCTGATGTGAGGTACTGAGAAGGGCACCCCACTTCAGTGTATTCCTGTCAAAAATGCATAAAGAGAATCTAATCATTAAAAAAAATTAGACAACCAAATTGAAGGACAGTCTACAAAAACCTGATCAGTACTCTACAAAAGTTTCAAAGTCTTGAAAGATAAGGAAAGACCAAGAAATGGTACAGATTGTTGGCGACTAAGGAGACATGACAACTAAATGCAATGTGGGATCCCGGGTTGGGTCCTGGAACAGAAAAAGAATATTAGGGAAAAAGGGTAATCCAAATAAAGTCTGCAGTTTAGTTAATAATAGCATTGGACCAAATGCTAACTTCTTAGTTTTAATGGTTATATTATGTTTATATAAGATGTTAGCATTAGGGGAAGCTGGGTGAAGGGTATATGGGGCACTCTTCATTCTATTTTTGTAACTTTTCTCTACATCAAAAATAATATCAAAACTTAAAAGTTAAAAAAAAATGTAATCCCTGAACCTGCATTGTTTTAAACAATTCCCCTATTCCAATATTTCCCCAAACTCAGTCATTTGAAAATTAACTTTAGATTTTTGTCAATTCTCATAATAACAGTAATACCACCACAAACAATCAACATTTATTGACTTCTCACAATACTTTAAAGAGGAGGAAATTGAGACACAGAGTAGTGACTTACTCAAGGTCACAAGACTAATAGGTGGTAGAACCAGGATTCAACCTCAGGCAGTTTGATGCAGAGTCCATCTTAACTTTTCCTCTATCCTACCTCTCATGTTACTTAATACTTGCAATCACCTCTGTCGTTATTCCCTTACTACTTTTTAAAATTGACCCCACAGCTTTTAAAACTAAAACACAATAATTAAGCAAAGCAATATGCTATGTAATAAGGTCCTTAAGGTCAGGAATTTTTGTTTTGTTTTTTTAATCATATTTTTTAATTGTAGAATATAACATGTGTACATAAAAGTGACAACTTTCCAAATGCAATTTAACAAATAATTAGAGAGCAAATTTCAAAGAATATTATAGGTTACAGTTCCACAGTTTCAGTTATTTCCTTATGAAATATAACATATATGCAAAAAGGTAATATCTTTCAAAGTATGATTTAACAAGTAGATACATAGGAAATCTCCAAACTTATTATGAGCTATAGTACCATAGTTTCTGTAATTTCCTTACATGAAATATAACATATATTCAAAAAGGTATAGTTTTCAAATTACCATTTAACAAGTAGCTTTAGAACAAATTTCAAAGGATACTATGGGCTACAATTCCACCTTTTCAATTCTTTCCTTCTAGCTATGCTAATACAATAAAAACTAAGAAAAAGAAAATTATATAAAGATTCACTATACATAATTCTTTGTTAAATTCAATCTTGTCTGTTGCTACCCCTTCTTCTACTTTAATCACTTTCCTGATCTTCAGGGATGTCTAGGCAGTGATCACCCTAACCTGTTCATGTTGAAAAGGGTGTCAACTTTATGAGCAAAGGGGACACATCTAGTTGATGTTCTTGAAGAGGCTATTGCCTCTGGATTTGGGGGCTTAGCTGGCATAGGAGCACTCTGAAGGATTTAAGTTTCTGACAAATAAACTTAGTGAATGAAACTTTTATAGAGTCTCAGCTAGGGATCCGGGTGTTCTTTGAGATTTTCAGGACTACAGTTGGCTTGGGCTTATCATACTGTGGTCATTTGGCATATCTAGAAGTAACCTCCAGGACAACCTCTTGACTCTATTTGAAATCTCTCAACCACTAAAACCTTATTTTGTTGCCTTTCTTTTCCCCCTTTTGGTCAAAAAGGCATTCTCAACCCCTCGATGCCAGGGTCAGGCTCAGGGATTTTTGTTTTATTCACTGATGTACCACAAGTACTTCAAATAGTACCTGGTACGTAGAAGGTACTCAATAAACATTTGTTGAATGAGTGAGTGAATGAAAAACTTTATATCACTATTATAAATGGAAATCCAGCAACATTTGCCAGAAATAGAAAGTAATCTTCAAAACAAATACAATGAAGATAATACAATATTATTACATTCTGTTGCTTCCTGTAGGCCCTGAACCTGAGACCCACTATCTCTATATTTTAAGAGTAATGCAAGTGTTAGAAGATATAAAATGGGATACTACTACCAAACAGACTTTCTCTTTGATATAATCGGAAGGATTCAAAGAGAATGGCAAAGGGAATAACTTTCTAAGTCCATTTTACCCAAAGTCATATCAGTATGCCACCTAAAATCATCACACAAATGACCAACGTAAGGCCCCATTCTTTGGGAAAGATAACCTTCTTCTAAAAGGACCAACTGATTCAGGGCTAATGGAAGAGCCTTACTCAACCTTCCTCCTTAAATATCAGCTCTTCTGTAATCTTCTAACTCCTCTAACTTACCTTTCAATCTCCTATAGAATTATTTATAATCTCTTTAACACTCATTTGTGATTACCTCTTTAATGTCACTTAAAACATAAATTCATAATTTTTTTTTCCAAGTCTGTCTCCATCACTTAAATTTTAAGAAGCACCAGGACCATAGCATAGCATGTTTACATCCCCAGAGTTCATACTAGTATCCAGCAAGATAGTGGGTACATAATAAATTGTTGAATTATTAAACTAAGGAAATTAGAGAAGTTAGAGGAAAAGAAAGAACTATGCAATTTTCTCCCATCCTCCAAGTCCTGATAAGGTCATCTCCTGTGTTTGAAAGGCTTATTCTTAAGATCATTCATAAGGTCTTCCAAAATTCACATGAGGGTTCTCCACGAAAATGCAAAAGTATGTAATGATCCATTCCTTTGAAATCCTTCAGAATTAATTTGCTTCCCAGAGCAATTATAACATATCACTCTTCCTTTGGCAACATAAATGCTAAAACATGGTTGGGTTTCTCCACTGTAGACATTACTGCAGCATTTTCATGAATTGATGATACAGTGGGGGTCATGCTGAGGTCACTTTTCTATACCTGGGGTGATGATGTCTCTCCTGCACAGAATGATAAAACAAGACAGCTCCCAGCTGATGAGGGGTGAAAAAGGCAGAAGATGGCACAGGAAACACCTAGTGGTACCCACAGAACTATGTTCTTACTAGAAGCCATAAATGTAACCTTCCTTGGACATCTCTTGAGATGATCAATAGCAGTTTCTTATGAGCAAGCGATTATGTTATGTCTAAATAGAAATCAAACTATTAACAACTATTGCATTTGAGGCCAGCAGTCAATACATGGAGGCCTAACATAGAGATATTGACCTAAAATTACCTCCACCTTATAAAATTATTATACAGAAATCAATAGTTTCATATTCAAGGACAAAATTACTTAGAAAATATAATGGAAGAGAGGGATCCATTTACACAATAATAAAAGTAAAGTACTTCATCCTCATTTATAATAAATGTTATTAAAACTTTAAAACAACACTGATACCAATTTTCTCCTACCCAACAGGCAAATATTCCAAAAGTTTTGCAACACACTCTGGCAAAGCTGTCAGAAATCAGGTATTCTCCCATATACTGTGTAAACTAGCACAATTCTTATGAAAGAAAATTTGCTGATAGTGTCAGAATTACAAATGCATTTATTCTTTAACCCACCAGTGCTACTTCTGGGAACTAATCCTTCTAATATACCTGAAATTTGTGAAATGACCATTGTGCATGGTTGTTCATTGCATCATTGTTTGTAATAGCAGACGATTGGGGGAAAAAAAAGCAAGCATCCAACCAAATCCCAGTTGAAGGACCTTCTACAAATATCCGGCACTTCTCAAAACTGTCAAGGTGATCAGAAACAAGGAAAGTCTGAGAAACGATCATAGCTAAGAGGCGCCTAAGATGATACGGTGACTTTTGTGTACCATACTAAAATAAGGAGTGTGTGTGTGTGTGTGTGTGTGTGTGTGGTGGGAGTGGGGTTGGGGGGTATAAGGGAACTCTCTGTATTATCTTCACTTTCTTTTTGTAAATCTAAAACTGTCCTAAAAAGTAGAGGCTAGTAATTTAAAAAATTGCAGGATAGCCATATAATGCAATCATTTTATGCAGCAGTCAATAAAGAATAAGGAAGGAAGCTCTCTCTGAACTGATAAGGAAAACTCTCCAAGGCTAAGATAAAAGCAGTTGTGTAAGAATGCAAATTTGCCTAAAGAAGCCCTGCAAGTGCACACAAGTACTCAATAACAGTGGCCATCTGCCAGGGGTGTAGTAAGGAAAATGAGATATATATATATCTCATTAGAATGGAATAACTTTTTTTAAAAATCTTTATACTAGCTTTTTATTTAAAAAGTAAGACATACACTGGTAAAATATTTAAAAAGTGCTAAAATATATGCTGTAATGAAATGTCTCTCTTCTAATTCAAACCTTTAGTTCTCTTTCCCAGGTTAATCATTACAGACAGTTTCATATAACGCCTCCTAGAAATTTTCTATGCTTATACAAACATTAGTCCTACTAATCTAACTTTCTATCTGTATTCTTTTTTTTAAATTCAGTTTTATTGAGATATATTCACGTACTATACAGTCATCCATGGTGTACAAGCAGCTGTTTACAGTACCATCATATAGTTGTGCATTCATCACCCCAATCTATTTTTGAACATTTTCCTTATACCAGAAAGAATAAAAATAAGAATAAAAAATAAAAGTAAAAAAGAACACCCAAATCATCCTCCCCATTCCACCCTATTTTTCGTTTAGTTTTTGTCCCCATTTTTCTACTCATCCATCCATACACTGGATAAAGGGAATGTGATCCACAAGGTCTTCACAATCACACTGTCACCACTTGTAAGCTACATTGCTATAAAATCGTCTTCAAGAGTCAAGGTTATTGGTTTGCAGTTTGGTAGTTTCAGGTATTTACTTCTAGCTTGGAATAACTTTTTTTTTTTTAATATTCATTTTATTGAGATATAGTCACATACCACGCAGTCATACAAAACAAATCGTACATTCGATTGTTCACAGTACCATTACATAGGTGTACCTTCATCACCAAAATCAATCCCTGACACCTTCATTACCACACACACAAAAATAACAAGAATAATAATTAAAGTGAAAAAGAGCAATTAAAGTAAAAAAGAACACTGGGTGCCTTTGTCTGTTTGTTTGTTTTCTTCCCCTATTTTGGAATAACTTTTTTTTTTATTTTTTTATTTATTTTTTATTTTTTAATCATCATTTTATTGAGATATATTCACATACCACGCAGTCATACAAAACAAATTGTACTTTCGATTGTTTACAGTACCATTACATAGTTGTACATTCATCACCTAAATCAATCCCTGACACCTTCATTAGCACACACACAAAAATAACAAGAATAATAATTAGAGTGAAAAAGAGCAATTGAAGTAAAAAAGAACACTGGGTACCTTTGTCTGTTTGTTTGCTTCCCCTACTTTTCTACACATCCATCCATAAACTAGACAAAGTGGAGTTTGGTTCTTATGGCATTCCCAATCCCACTGTCACCCCTCATAAGCTACATTTTTATACAACTGTCTTCGAGATTCATGGGTTCTGGGTTGTAGTTTAATAGTTTCAGGTATCCACCACCAGCTACCCCAATTCTTTAGAACCTAAAAAAGGTTGTCTAAAGTGTGCGTAAGAGTGCCCACCAGAGTGATCTCTCGGCTCGTTTTGGAATCTCTCTGCCACTGAAGCTTATTTCATTTCCTTTCACATCCCCCTTTTGGTCAAGAAGATGTTCTCCATCCCACGATGCCAGGTCTACATTCCTCCCCGGGAGTCATATTCCACGTTGCCAGGGAGATTCACTTCCCTGGGTGTCTGATCCCACGTAGGGGGGAGGGCAGTGATTTCACCTTTCAAGTTGGCTTAGCCAGAGAGAGAGGGCCACATCTGAGCAACAAAGAGGCATTCAGGAGGAGACTCTTAGGCACAAATACAGGGAGGCCTAGCCTCTCCTTTGCAGCAACCGTCTTCCCAAGGGTAAAACTTATGGTAGAGGGCTCAACCCATCAAACCACCAGTCCCCTATGTCTGTGGTCATGTTAGCAACCATGGAGGTGGGGTAGGCGAATACCCCTGCATGGAATAACTTTTTAACAAATATTTTTAACTCCTGTCAATAAGACCCCCTCTGGGAATAAGCAATGAGATGGACCCCTGGGTAAAACGAGATCATGGTTGAGAAATAACCCCCTTCCACAAATGGCGAATCTTTCTACCTCCTGTATCTCCATAAGTACAAAATGAAAACCCAACCAGTTTGAATCTTCCAAACATGAACCAACCTCTGACAACCAAAATTCCTAAATGTCTTTGCCTAAAAGATTGTGCTACCCTTCCACAGTATCCTGTGTCTTTTTCTGCAAAGTAAGGATGTAGGCCTAAGTAAAACTTTTCTGTTCTGATAAACTCATATTAAAGATTGAGATTTAATTTACAGATAGCAAAAAGAGAGGAGTGCAGAATGGCAGGCAGATCCATAAAAAGTTGTTTGAAATGAAGAACGAGCTATGAAAGTTATTTTCAAAAAGGGTTAATGAAGTAAATCTTTGTTCAACTTCTAATATGATATTCCTTCATTGAAAATTTCAACAGTCGAAATATAAGAGGAACAGAACAATTCAAAATTAGAGCTTATTCATTTAAGAAACAAAACTAGTGATTTAAAGAGTAAGTTTCATTTGGCCTTTATTCCAAAGAGGTTTTAGAAACAAAATTCAGATAGACAGGTATTTAATGATACAAGCTTCACAATGACACTATCTTCTAATCAGACCCACTTCCTAACATTTGAGGGGTCTTGATCAAAAGTACAAATTGAAGTCAACATCCCATTTATCTAACTATTTTAAAGTTATAAATCAAGTTAACAAATTGTTAAATATTTTATATCCTCCTTCCTTGATGCTGTCATAACAACCTGAAAGAACAAGTTTGAATTTAGAATTCTCAGGCTCTTTGGAGTTCAGTATCAGAAAACAGCAGGGAAAGAAGGGGAGTGTTGCCACCTGGCCCCTAGTCCTTGGCCTACCCATCCTGGGAGGACAGAGATGGGGAAGAAGCCCTGAAAGTTGCTTGGGCCATGTGAGCTACGAATTCCTCTGTGCAACTGACTCCAAGGGTAGTCTGGTAGGAGGGCACACAGACTCTGAGTGGGCATGTCCCTTGGCCCATTGACACTTCACCCCATGGGGATAGGCAGGGCCAAAGGAAGCCCAGAGTAGGGCCCTCAAAAGTTCAGGGCCCCTTGTGTCTAAGAGTCTCCCCCTGAGTGCTTCTTTGTTGCCCAGGTGTGGCCCTCTCTCTCTCTCTAGCTAAGCCACCTCAGCAGGTGATCTCACTGCCCTCCCCCCTACATGGGACCTGACTCCCAGAGGTGTAAATCTCCCTAGCAATGCAGGATATGACTCCCAGGGATGAATCTGGACCCAGCATCACGGGATTGAGAACATCTTCTTGACCAAAAGGGGGATGTGAAATGAAACAAAATAAAACATCAGTGGCTGAGAGATTTCAAATGGAGTCAAGAGGTCACTCTGGTGGACATTCTTACGCACTATATAGACATCCCTTTCTAGGTTTTAGTGTACTGGAATAGCTAGAAGTAAATACCTGAAACGATCAAACTCCAACCCAGTAGCCTTGACTCTTTCTTTTTTATTTTTTTATTTTTTAATTCAATTTTATTGAGATATAGTCACATACCATGCACTCATACAAAGCATACATTCAGTTGTTCACAGTACCATTATATAGTTGTGCGTTCATCACCAAAATTAATTTTTGAACATTTTCATTACCACACACACAAAAATAATAAGAATAAAAATTAAAGTGAAAAAGAACAATTAAAGTAAAAGAGAACACTGGGGGCCCCTTTTTTTTTTTTTTCCCTCCAGTTTTCTACTCATCCATCCATACACTGGACAAAGGGGAGTGTGGTCCATATGGCTTTCCCAATCACATTGTCACCCCTCATAAGCTACATTTTTATACAATCGTCTTCAAGATTCAAGGGTTCTGGGTTGTAGTTTGATAGTTTCAGGTATTTACTGCTAGCTATTCCAATTCATTAGAACCTAAAAAAGGTTGTCTATATTGTGCATAAGAGTGCCCACCAGAGTGACCTCTCGGTTCCTTTTGGAATCTCTCTGCCACTGAAGCTTCATTTCCTTTCACATCCCCCTTTTGGTCAAGAAGATGTTCTCCATCCCACGATGCCGGATCCAGATTCCTCCCTGGGAGTCATATTCCACGTTGCTTGGGAGATTTACTCAGCTGGGTGTCAGATCCCACGTAGTGGGGAGGGCAGTAATTTCACCTGCCAGCTTTGACCCTTGAAGATGATTGTATAACTAGGTAGCTTACATGTGGGTGACAGTGTGTTTGGGAAAACCTTGTGGATCACACTCCCTTTATACAGTGTATGGATGCAAGAATAGAAAAATGGGGACAAAAACTAAACGAAAAATAGGGTGGGATGGGGGGATGATTTGGGTGTTTTTTTTTTTTACTTTTATTTTTTATTCTTATTTTTATTCTTTCTGGTGTAAGGAAAATGTTCAAAAATAGATTGGGGTGATGGATGCACAACTATATGATGGTACTGTGAACAGCTGATTGCACATCATAGATGACAGTATGGTAGGTGAATATATCTCAATAAAACTGAATTTAAAAAAAAAGGTCAGGGCCCATGGTCCAAGATCTTTCTCACTCTTATCTAAGGGTAATACTACTTCAGACAACTTATTAGTGATCAAGTATTAGATGAGGGAATAGAGAGTAAAACTTTCATTTTTCTGGGTCCCTCTTTTGGAATATCACTTTCAAATGGAAATTTTTATTATGATTATATTAACTGACAGAGAAAAATCAAATGGTCAAATGGTTTGTCTTTGGGTATCATGCAATACAGGGATTTGCTGAACTTCAAGTTCATATAGAAAATAAGGTAGAGTTGGTTAACTTTTTATTATGATCTAGTGTGGTTTTGTGTAGTGTGTAACTCAAAAGATGATCTCTAGGGACAAGGGATGGGGGTAGTGAGAATGGAGCAAGGGAGTTTTGCTCTTCATTTAGCATGAATCTGAGTTGTTTGATTATTTTTATCATGTACATCCATGTGATTCATGAAATTTTTAAAACAAAAAAATTAAAGATCTTATAATAGTATTTCAAGCAAATATAGAAGTTTGTATGATGAATTTAATTATTGGGCATAGGTTTTGGTTCCTAAGATGAAGCATTGCCAATGCAACATATTGGGTAATGTGATAAATTCAGAAACTATTTTTTCTTAATGGCAACATTCACATTTGAAGCAAGCTGTCAGTAGCAAACAGCTTTGCTTGAGTTGCCTGGTTTAGCAGATGTCTTTGTTAGGAATGTGACAATTATCACCATTATTTATTTCAGGCTGAATATCAAGTGGTACAGAGGGAAGCCAAGTCATCATCAATAGTGCACGTGGTTAATTACATTATGCCATCTTGTCACATGCCTCACTCTGTTACTTGCTCTTGAAATTATCAGAAAAAGACATATCTGACTGACTGAAAAAATGAAGGCAGTTCAGTTAATATCAGTTGTAACACAAAATTAGTAGATCACATGGGGAAAAGTAGATTATTTTTTCTGATCATTTATTCTGGACCAGACAATGGGCAAGCACTTCACATAAGTAATCTCTTTTAATTATAATCAGAAACTTCCCTGATACTTGCAGATATATTCTTTCACCTGCCTGGTGTCTTCCTTTTATCATGCTATTATTTTTTATGTTAGTCCATGAATTGTTTTTATATGATGAATGTCATAAATATTGCCCCCAGAATAATTCCTATTATAGACATTCCATTATGAGTGGAAAATTTATATTACAATAAAAACTAAGTTATTGAGGAAAACAAGAGAAAAATCTTGCTCCCCAGCATAAACTAAATCCTTTGATAAAGCATTCAACAATTCACCAAACAATAAAACACCTACTATGATAGTGCTTCACATTCATTTGGCTGAATACAGAGAATTAGACTCTGTCCCTCTCTTCCAAGAGCATATGCTATAATGGAGAAGAGAAATAAACAATTGGATGTCAAGACAGATTCTGGGACATTCTGTGTTCCAGATATCAACATCCCAAGAGTTTGGTATCAATCAAGTATTTGATAACATGGGGGAAGTTCTTATTCTGACTTTGGTGATGGAGAGCGAGCGTTTTGGAGAAGAATGATTTTAATTGGGCTTTGAAGACTAGGTAAACCTGGAAAAACTGGAAGAAAAGGCAACTGAACACAGGGCCTGTTTAGAGGGAACTTGTCTCAGAACAGGCTGCAAGAATGCAGTAGGAGATAAGGCTAGAGACATGGATTTGGACCAAGTCATGGAAGGCTTTGACTACAGTAGACAATGGGTAGGAAATGAAAATCTTTGAGCTGGAAGTGACACGCCCATATCTGACCCTTACGAAGATGATTCCAGCATTAGTGTTCAGAAAAGCCAACATTTAATGTACTGGTGGAGAAAGACAAATGAACCAAAGAATGTGAAAGAGCTTTTTAAAATGTGAAAGCACTTAGCATGTGAGTAGCATATTCAGTTTAAGTGTAATTTGCTATTATTTCACTAATTAGAGGAAAAACAAACTGAAAGCAGGGAGGCCATTTAGAAGGCTATTGCAATGGTCCAGGCAAGAGTTAATGGGTTTCTGAAGAAAGGTAGTAAAAAGGAGGAGACCATTTGAAAGATAATGGTGGAAGGAGACCCCACTGGATTGATTAGCCAAGATCAGAAATACAAAAGAGAAGAGTGATGAGTTGAATTCAGATCAGTTTAAGGTGTCTGTAATACATCAGTGGGATGCTCAGCATATAGTTAGGAATAAGGGTCTGATTAGGGCAAAACAGATGAGGGTTAAAAGTACAAAGCTGGAAGTCATTCTCAGAAAGGTGATGGCTAAGAGAGGATGGGATTAACAAGGACTGTGGAGAGTTAAGACAGAGTACTGAACGCTGAACCTTCACAAATGCTTATGTGTAGCAGGCTTGTTTGAAGAAGGAAAGAGGAATCGTGGAAGGAAACTAACAGGAGCAACTCACAAGGCAGAAAGAAAGCAACAGGAATGTAATATAGGCTCCAGTGGAGATGAGTGTTCTAGTAAGGAGAGGGTGGTCAGGGTTGTCAAATTCTTCCTCAACAGGTTTTGAACAGAAAATCTAAGAAGAGATTTTGATCTTAGGTCTTTCCATAGGCTTATGGATCAAACAGAAGAAACCAAAGCAATGAATGAAGGAGTTTATGGATGAACCAGGAGAGAGAAGGAAATACCTGGAACAGAAATTAGAGTTAAGGGAAACTCACTCTAGGCCAGGGGAGAAGAGGTTGGTATCAAGGTAGGGAAGAAAGAGTGGTCCAGAAAGTGTCAGGGCAGTAGATGATTGATGGAGCAAAGTCACGAAGGACAGGGAGGGAGGAGTGCAAAAGGATTGATGGAAACATTGGCTTTAGAGGGAAGCCAGGAAAATTCTTCAGAGGCTAGAGGGAAGACAAAGGGAATGGGTGACAAATTGGACAAAATCAAGTTTATATACTATTCACATACAAGATGACTTCTTGTAAATTCAGTGGCAAAAGAGGGTGGAGGTAGGTGTAGAAATTTACCAGTTTAGGAGGATTGAAATAACAACTATGATTATTCTAAGACGGAATCAATGAGTGATCAGAAAAGAAATGCCCATTATCATTGAATTCACAGACAAATTGGATAGAATACATTTTAGAGCATCCAAACTGCCTGGTTATGCTATGTTCTCCAGAACTCCTCAGCCATCTAGAAGAGGGAAAGGAAGAAACAGGTGGTTGCCATAACCAGGGCTGGAAACTACCTTTGGTTAGATTATTTCCATGGAACTGTTACTCTGCCCATTCGGTGCAGATCTTAACAGATATAACAGAAGATCAGTGAGTTGAGTAACTAGAATGTGGTAAGAACACAGTGGAAATAAACGTCTTTGAAATCTGGGTGCCTAAGACATCCTGTGAGGCCAGGAAGTCTGGCAGATGGGGAAAGAACAAGGAGAGGGCATCTGGGAATAGGAAAAGTGGGTCAAATGGCATGAGATAATAGAAGAGGATAGAAAGTGGTAGTGGTCAGAGGAAAATTTGCAAGTTTTAGAGTCTCAGATGCAGAGACATTGTGGGTGATGGTAAAAACTAACACATGGCTACATGAAGGAGGATCTGAGGCAGAATGAAATGGAAGTTACAGAGATCAAGCTAAGGAATTAGTATGTCAGTTAGTTAAAAGATTATCAACATGGATTTTTGAATCCCTGTAAAGAATACACTGGCTTTAACTGAGATTTTTTTAATATGACAAAAGCCACATTAATTTGGTATTATAACATATGAGCAGCTAGAACAATATTTGGAAGGAGGACACTCGACCTTGTTCATTCCACAAATATATCTTGAGTACTACCATGTGCTTAACTTGAAACTAAAATCAATAAGCATGATACAATGGTGTGCCAGTTTGGATATATTATGTCCACCAAAAAGAGCCATGATCTTTTAACCCAATCTTGTTGTGTGGAAACTTTTGACTGAGTGTTTCCAAGGAGACGTGACTCACCCAACTGTAGTTAGTACCTTTGATTAGATTATTTCCAGGGAGGTGTTACCCCTCCCATTCTGTGTGGGTCTTGACTAGTCACTGGAGTCCTATAAGAGCTCACAGACAGAAGGAGCTCAGTGCTGCAGCTGAGAGAGACTTTTGGAGAGATGCTTGGGAGCTGACTGCTTTGGAGATGCTAGCCCAGAGTTTGCTCCAGACACATTTTGGGAAAAGCCATTTTGAAACCAGAACCCTGGAACAGATGCCAGCCATGTGCCTTCCCAGCTAACAGGTTTTCTGGATGCCATCAGCCATTCTTCAATGAAGATATCTTTTTGTTGATGCCTTATTTGGACACTTTTATGGCTGTAGAACTGTAAATTTGTAGCCAAATAAATCCCCTTTATAAAAGCCAATCCATTTCTGGTATTTTGCATAACAGCAGCTTGAGCAAACCGGAACAGATGGGTTCTTTTTAAATGATGGCCTTAATAAGATGTTACTTCCTACAGACAGAGAACAGCTTAGCACCTGATGATCTTGCACTAAAAGTTAGAAAGTACACACCAGTTACTTTCAAGGAAAAGAAAGATAGGAAAGCAAAACCCAGTAATTATGAAACATCACCATATATTTAAATAAACGGTTAAACCCAGTAAATAATGGTAATTTCCAAGAAATTACTTGTATTCAACATGAAACTGCTAATCATTCCCTAATGCTTTGCCTTAAAATATAAATTTTAACACTCACAGACTCTCTACCAACAGTGAATGAACCCAGACCTGCAGTCTGTCTCATCGAGTCTCCCTCCGGATTGTCACAAAACTAGCTTGGTGGTGGCACATCTGGAGCCTCTAATGCAGGAGCCACAGCACACAGGGCTGACTGGTCCTTTGTACCCCAGACAGGGACACAGCCACAATTTTCTAAAGTTCTGAAAAGAAATAAATTGTTTTTTAGAGACAAGTACAGTGACTCTATTATATACACTCATCAGGAGATAGTGCCGTTTGGAATGTTGTAATCATCCAACTCAAAGAGGCATTGTTAGTCAGATGTTGAAAAATATAAGTAAATAGGTTCTGGGAGTACATGCTATCTTAAAATCTTCCCAAAGATTGTTGACCTAGTCCTAGTGTATTTATTTACACATTCTTTTCAAACAATCTTTAAAGTAAACTCAGAATCCCTATTCTGCATAAAGTACAGACTTAGTCCAACGCAGATAAAATGTTGATAATTATTGAGGATGTGCAATGGAGATGGGGATTTATCACACTCTTCTTTCTAATTTTGGGTATGTTTTAAATATTCCATAATAAAAAGTTAAAAAAAAAGGAGTCTTTATTTTTATGTTTCTATACCTGGAAGTAATGAAACCTCTCTCTTGCTTTTCTCCTTCCTGCTGACACACACTGCAATCTTTGATAAATTGCTTGGGTCCCAATTTCCTTTTCTCCAGAAAAATTTAAACCCCTGACACTCAGATTTGGATGGTACTACACCATTATTATTATTCCTCTTATTCCTTCATGCTTCAAAAAACTCTTCCATGTTGCTGTCATTTCATTTACTTACTGGGACTTTTGCATTCACGGGCATTCTCCCAAATAGTACTTCCTAAATCCACCCCAAATGAAACATTCATGAATCCATATTTACTGAGCACCTAGTATGAGCCATCATTTTGATGTTATTTTATAAATTCCATGGCTAAATATCTTTACAAGGAAAAAAATATATAACAACCAACAAAAAGTTTTCATTTGTCAATAAATATTTATTAAGCACCTATTGTCTGCAAAGTAGACGCCAAGGCCTTGGTTACACAACATGCTGGGAACTTGCAGGGAAGCTAGAATGGTTGAAGATTAGTGCGGTGGCCCTTCCAGCGAGGGGAAAAGAGCTTTTTCAAAATGCAGATTCCTAGGCCTCACCCACAGAGGGGTTTAGGTCTGGCTTAAGTCACCATCTAAGGGGCCCAGCAGAGTGTAGACTGACTGAAGCTGGCACTGCCACCAATGGAGTGCAACAGACGGGTAATTTCCAAGAAATTAAAGTTTCAACATGAAACTGCTGATCATTCCCTAATGCTTTGCCTTAAAATATAAATTTTATATTTGTATTGTTTTCCATAGGGAACAATGAGTATGTGTACGATTCTCACAAAGGCAGTAAACAGGGAGGATGTGGGTTGAGAGCTGCATGCTCATACAGGAAGGCACATGGAAAACAGGGTCCATACTTAGGGAAAGGATTCAGCAGGACTTGGGCAAGGGGGGTCAGGACTCAGAGCTGTCAGGGCTTGCTTAGGCTCAAGGCTGGGCTTTGTTCCTGGTTGAATACCAACTGAGACCCAGAAAGGATCTATTGTATATTGGGTCCTTTTGTGTAGCAGGCCTTGTCCAAAGCCTTTTACTTATCTAATCTCTTTCATCCTCATGACATTCCTGTGAGATAGGTTGAAATGATTTACTCAAGATTATAGTGGGTAAGTGGCCAAGTTGTGATTTGAACCTAACTCCATTCTGACTGCAAGGTCTAGGCTCTTTCTGTCCCTCCCTGGTTCCTGCAGAGACTAAGGCAAAGGCTTGTCAGGATCACCCAGGGGTGATAGCTCAGGAGCCATCTGGTCATATGGGACTCTGCTCACACAAGGCATCAGACTAATTCCACACTCCAGTCACTGGTGGGTAAAACAAAAGCTTAGTGACTTCTGCCTAACAGGATTCTTATTAGTTCCAGCATTATGTCCCAGACAACACAGTTACCAAGTGTGTTTTTGTGGCTCCACCCTCCCCATTTTTACCTGTTTCTTTCTTAATCCCTGAGGAGGGGCCTTCTATCCTCATGTTCTTTACCTCCAGTCACACTAGGTAATACATGTCCGGTGATAGGCACAGCATTGTGCTTTGGGGATTTACTGCATCTGAACAAAGATCAGGTGCTTAGAGGAAGATATACTGAATTCCCTCAAATCACACTTGGAAAGAGGCTGTTTTTACATTCAAACTGATCCCTATCTATTGCTATCTAAAGAGAAATTACAAAATTTCAGGAGAGGGGATGATCAAGAGTTCTGCTGCTTCAGAGATTCTCGTGAAGTGCTTTTCATACCACTGTACAAGCCTGTCTGTACAAAGTCATCTTTTTCCACAGGGAACAATGAGTATGTGTATGATTCTCACAAAGACAGTAATCGGTGGTCATAATCCATCAAACCCTCTTTCTTTTGATAAGTTATGGACCCAGACACTGCTTTATTGGTATTGCAGAATACCAATACTGCCCTACCCTACAATAGACCGAGTAAACAAGAGTAGCTTTCCTGGTACTCCCCACCCCTACCACCACCATTGTTTGATGAGAGCTCATGACCATGGAATTTTCCTCTATATATCGAAATCACTTGTGAGTTCAAAATTCTTCCAGCCAATACTTTTGGTTAATGGCTACAAAATGTATACATTTATCTATATGTGTATTTTTTTTTTCTTTTTAGAATTAGAAGTGGTTATTTATTTGCTACGGAAATATGTGTGGATGGCCTGGAATATGGTTCTAAGACAATGTCATATTGGATGACCATTTTCTCTATCCTGTTATAGGCAGACACAACAGAAGAAGGTAATTTTACAAGGTAGCAGAGAAAGGAGGTCAAAGATTTGGCTTTGTTGCTTATTAACTGCGCAACTTTTGCAAATCATTTGACTTTTCTGAGCTTTGGTCTTCCATGACAGAACAAAAATAGTCATGCTGCCTTGGGAAATTATTTTGGGAATTGGATATAATAAAGTATAAAGTGCCTAGTACGCAGGGGCCCAAAAATATTTGTTGAATAAATGAGTAGTAAATGCTCAATAAAGGTAGTTTTTATTGTTTATTATAGTTTGACAAACTTTATAGGTTTTAAACCTACCTTTCTTATGTCCTTCAGGAAATAATATTAAAAATTTATTGGTTTCATTTTTAATTACAAAAGCCAAAGTATCTATTGCAAAAATTAAAGAAAATACATTAAGTGTACAAACAAAAGATTGAAAGGCTCCAAAGCACGTATCTTAAAGGTAACCACTGTTAATAGTTTGACATGCATCCTTTCAGACTTTTATCCAGGCATATAATTTTTAAACATGAGTTTGTACTATACACAGTGTTCTACAACTTGAATTTTTCACTTAATATCTTGGACATTATGATACTAATCTTCTATTAATAAGCAATTAGGTTATTTTTAAATATTTTTATTTTTTTGCTGTTTCAACCAGTGCTGCAATGAACATCCTTATGAAAATATTTTTTGGCATGCATACTAGTCATTTTTCTAGAATAAATTTCTAGAAGAGGAAATGCCATGCCAGTCAAAGGGTACACATATTAACTATCCTCTGCCAACTTGCAGGAAGGGGTTATTCTCAAAGCCTTGGTGGCCCTCCTGCTTTTGAGTTGAGGTGGAATTCTGTATACTCTATATCCCTGTTAGTGTGGATGAGCTGTTCTAGCCACTTACTGCTTACACTTTTGATCCCAAGCTCTCTCTGATCCCTTCCTTCATTGTCCTTACCTTCCTTGCTTTCACAGGAGTTTATTTAGTAAGGTGTTTATTACGAACCCTGAGGAATTTCAAGGATCTTTGGGGGTTTGTGAACAATTTGTTTTTGCTGCATCTCATTCTAGCATGGCATTAAGATTATAGGACGAAGTTAGGGCATTTTCCCTTTGAATTATCCCCATTTCATTACACAAACCATCAAACATTGAGAAAAAAATCAGGAGACTCTTCCCCACATAATTTCTCCCAATTTCTTCCTCTGATTGATGGGAATAGACAGCTCACCTTTGGCAGACCATTTTTGATCATTAGATAAATCTTTAGATTAAAAGAATTAAAACATTCTAAATCAACCTAATGGCTAGAAGAGTTAATGCAATCCTTAACACTGAGTTTTAACACATTCCCTCTTCCTGACTACCCCCCCCAACCTTTATTATCTGATACGTGTGTTTTATGCTGAGAAAGAAGTAGGAAGGAAACTTGAAATTACTTGAGGATCTGCATTCTGCTGTGCAGCTATCCTCAGCAACCTTCACATATTTGGCATTCTTTTGATTTCCTGAAGAAGTGACTCACCCAGAATTATACAGCCACAGTAGTTTAAGTAACTGGTCTCCTAATGTTTCTTTCTTCCTTCAGCAATTCCTTTTAAAGATTGCTTTGCTGGAGACTGTTGTATGTTGGCAATAAAGAGGAAGGGAAAGAAAATAATCTGCCAGTGATTGAAAAGAGGGTTTTACTTTTGTGATCTTTTCCTTCTCTCCTTTCCTTTCAGTGTTAACTTTGGTTGCTTAAACACCAGAGGTCTGGGAAGGCTTATGCTTACTTTTGCCCCAAGAGGTTAGTATATCTCTTGGGAAGCTGAGAGTCAGGCCTGTCTTTATCTAGGACTGATCAGGAGGGAGAAGGGCAAGAAGCAGCCGGACTGAAATAAGAGAAGTAAAGGTGGACATGTTCTCTTTGCCCAACTTTGTCAATGACAGAGTCAGCTGAGCCTTTTATTTGACTGTCATGGCAATGCTAAAAAACAGATTAGTCTCTGTTGATTGAAACCTACAGGAAATTGTGTGGAAAAGGTTTTTCCTGACTGTCTTCTCAATGTGTTTGTTTGTGTAATGGAAGTTGAGGATAATTTAAGAAGCAAATATGAAAATAATATAATTTCTTCCTATTTGCAATAGTCAAGTTCCACTTTTTTGCCCTTTTTTGGTGTTGCTTTTTCTTCTCTAATTGGTTTCCAAAACTACATACGAACCCAAGAAGTATATACAATTATATTCAATTAATATTTGAGTACCTACTATGTGCAAGGCATTATGTTAGGTCCTGCATGAGATGAAAAGATAGCTAAGATTTAATCTATCCTCAGGGTTTGCAGTCAAATAGCAAAAAGTAATTCATGGTCAACAAAGGCTAAATTTTACAAGAGAAAACATTTTAACTGTCCTCATTGACAGCATCTAAATGTTACTGACATTTAACTCAAACCAAAAACATATTTTGAAATAGGCAATTAAATGACAATTTTATCAGAAACAAGGATTTCAGAACAGTTGGCTCTTGTGTGTCATAAAGCGTGAGAGGAAAGGAGATAGTTACGCCCATGCCATATGTGAAGCGTAGAGCTATCCAGTAATACAAGATCATCTGCAATACATCTGTGAACACTCCTTCATTTAAATTCAAATTCTAACATTCATTGTTTCAAAAGTCAGTATTGTGGGCTATACACATGGCATGAAAAAATAATACTTGAGTTCACATTCAAGAACTCTTGAATGTGGTGGGTTCTAAGGTTTTGATACTAGATTCTATTAGGGCATAAAACACGCTTTTGGAATAAGAATTCAAGGAGAAAATACTTTAGTCCAACACCCATGTTTAATGATGTATTTCTACCATTTGGGATGATAAAGACGGCCATTGTTTTGGTTTTATGAGATCTGTTTATCTGTTTAAAGTGACTGACAAGGTGTCATCAATTACTGCCAAATTTCTGGAAGAAATCAAGGAAAAAAAGAGTATCAACTAAAAATCTTAAATAAATCGCTATCACGATTTTTTCTGTGAAACAGGTCATGTCATGGGTAACAATCACAAATAACATCATTTGCTTTCATATTTTTCATCACATGCTTAAGTACCTCCCTAAAATAGGATCCAAACAATGTCAAATGATTAGAGGTATAAGAAAGCTGGGAGTCCCACAAACGAAGGAAATAATGACATATTATTTTAACTATTACCAAGCATTTGTCCTCTGCGGTAATCCAAAGCAGTTGCTTCACATGAAACAAGCACATTAGTCTGACACAAGCATTTGCTTCCTCTCCAAATTTCCTGTTTTCTTGGATATGAGGACTCTGAGGAGGGCATTCAGGAAATAGTCATCACAGGTCTGTTAGGAGGGGCAATTCAGAGAGGGCAGTTTCCTACTGCTTGGTAAAAACCAATAGTCTTGCCTAGCCTAATATGTTTCATCTACCTAAGTTCAGTGCAATTCACTTTCACTAGCCTCATATGAAGCAGGAGGTACTCAACCATTGCCAAAGTCAGTATATTAAATTGGGTTGTTAAAGGTAGTTGGTTTCCCATAGAACCATGTTTCCCTACTTCCTATTAAAGTCAGTTCTGGATTCAGTGTTAGGAAACGCTGAAGTGAGTTGGCAACAATGGTCTTCCTATTTACGACAGATTTTCTTTTATGTCCTTTGGGTTTTTCGCCTAGCATTGTGTTCAGTGGTATTTCTACTGTGTAATCAGATTGGCTAGCTCTATGACAAGGTGTTGATTGGCAAGAACTCTAAATCATTTCTTCTCTTCCCTCATCCCAGAGGCAACTGTACTGCCAGCCCATTACCAGGGATATGGAGTCCTCAGAGAAGTGGCGCTTTCATCTGCATTAGAACTGAGTTTCCAGGAGAGCTCTGGAATTTGAAAATTCCATGAGCCTCCAGTGATAAGTTGAGATAAATTGGGCTTCCCAAGGGTAGCCTGGATTCAAGCATCCTATTTCTGGGCTGCGCCCTCCCCTGCCCCCCACCCTCCTTTGCAGATGGGAAAAAGAAAACTCCACCCTTCTGGGATAAAGAATTTAAGAATGGGAGCTATTGCTTTAATTTTTTTGCTGTTTGTTTCAATTTCTGGGCTTTAATTTACATGGTTCTCTCATTTTATTTTCTTCTGTTCTGTTATTACTACTATGTCTTTTGGCTTCTCTTCCTTTGTGGGTAAAGTTTGATTTTTACAAAGGAAGAGGAAGTATGAGACTATTTTTTCTGATTTTTGGTCATTAGTTGTATAACCTTGCAAGTGTCACTTGACTTCCTGTACCTTACTTTCTTTATCTATAAAAAGGCATGTCATTATCTGTTCCCGTTCATCTGCAGAACATTATCAATTATTTTATATTCTTTGATATCAACAGAAAAAGTTCCTCTAGTAACTACGTTAATCATTAGAATGCATTATTCATTTTCAAATATTTAAAAGAGAAAAACAAAAATAATATTTAAACCATCTTTACCTTGATTTCTGTTTGTGTGTATTTCATGACACTTAAGAGAGATTTTTGTGGATGGCAGAATATTTCTCTTGAGTAATATATTGAATTATGAGGTTTCATATTCTAAATCTGACTTGAGCAAAATATACCCTCATATTCATTCACATGAAACTAAATCAGTTTCAGTGTGAATAGGTTATATATCCTTAATTTTCACGAGAAAAAAGATTTCAGTTACTTAATGGCTTTCTTTTCCATAACATTTCTCAATCTTCTTTAACTGCCCTTCAAATGAGGAATTAAAAACACTGAACAGATAGTACTATTAACAGGGGAATATTGCAGATTGCCTGGCCCACTTCATTAAATATACGTCTGAAATCTAAGCTCCATCCCCACTCCCACCTGACCATGTCTGCTAAGTTGCAGCAACATGAGAGAACAAGACGGGTTTGTTTTATGAGAAGCGCCATCTCGTTTATACTGTCACATTCTGAGTTGGCCCTCAAGAAGAACCTTCATGTAGACCTAATATCATCCATATGTCCTTCTTCTTATACTAGCTGCCCAAAAGGTAGAAGTATCTGAAAATTGTAGCAACCATTTTACTACCTCACCAGACTACAGGTCTAGTAAATGAGGATACCATTCAGGAAAACAGGGGAACAAACTGGAGGAGCCTGAGCCTTGCTGTCTATTAGAAAATCACTAGGTCTCTGAATCCTGTCTCAGGCTCTCACTAACTCTGAGACTTTGAGCAAATTACTTAATTTTGCTGAACCTATGATGATAACACCTATTTTACAAAATTGTTATGTGGATTAAATTAGATTTATGTGAAATGGCTGGCAATAAAAATTTCCATCTTCACATCAAATATCAGATTTACAGGTAATATTGGTTCTATTACCTAAGCTGGATATTGACTCTTACAGACTTATTATAGACAATTAGAAAAACAACAACAGCATTTGTATCATACCTCATAGGCTACAATGCACATTTGCATGAGGAATACTTTCACCTATGCATATTCAGATAGCAAGCCCATGTATTTTTTGCCAATTCAGATATTAAGTCTGGGCATTTTGGGGAATCTTTGATTAAAAAACATTAAGCAGCTCTGGGCCTGTGTTTTGGCAAACTGACATTCATTAATTATTTAACACATCTACATGGAGCACAAAAATATGTGCTAGTGCAGCAGTTCTCAATCTTTTGGTCTCAAGACCCCTTTATATTCTTAAAACCTACTGAAGACCTCAAAGAGCTTTAGTTTATGTGGATTATATCTATTGATATTTACCGTATTAGAAATCAAAAGGGAGAAAATTTCAACATTTATTAATTCATTATAAATAACAAGAATAAACCCATTACATGTCAACATATTTTTATGAAAATAACTGTATCTTCAAAAACAAAAAATATTAGTTCCAAGTGTGGCATTGTTTTACATTTTTGCAATGTAACTTAACATCTTTAAAGCTTTGCTTAATAGAAGACAGCTGGATTATTTTCTTTTCTTTTCTTTTATTTTTTTTATCTTCATTTTATTGAGATATATTCACATACCACGCAGTCATACAAAACAAATCGTACTTTCGATTGTTTACAGTACCATTACATAGTTGTACATTCATCACCTAAATCAATCCCTGACACCTTCATTAGCACACACACAAAAATAACAAGAATAATAATTAGAGTGAAAAAGAGCAATTGAAGTAAAAAAGAACACTGGGTACCTTTGTCTGTTTGTTTCCTTCCCCTATTTTTCTACTCATCCATCCATAAACTAGACAAAGTGGAGTGTGGTCCTTACGGCTTTCCCAATCCCATTGTCACCCCTCATAAGCTACATTTTTATACAACTGTCTTCGAGATTCATGGGTTCTGGGTTGTAGTTTGATAGTTTCAGGTATCCACCACCAGCTACCCCAATTCTTTAGAACCTAAAAGGGGTTGTCTAAAGTGTGCGTAAGAGTGCCTACTAGAGTGACCTCTCGGCTCCTTTTGGAATCTCTCTGCCACTGAAGCTTATTTCATTTCCTTTCACATTCCCCTTTTGGTCAAGAAGATGTTCTCCGTCCCACGATGCCGGGTCTACATTCCTCCCCGGGAGTCATATTCCACGTTGCCAGGGAGATTCACTCCCCTGGGTGTCTGATCCCACATAGGGGGGAGGGCAGTGATTTCACCTTTCAAGTTGGCTTAGCCAGAGAGAGAGGGCTACATCTGAGCAACAAAGAGGCATTCGGGAGGAGGCTCTTAGGCACAACCATAGGGAGGCCTAGCCTCTCCTTTGCAGCAACCGTCTTCCCAAGGGTAAAACCTATGGTAGAGGGCTCAACCCATCAAACCACCAGTCCCCTATGTCTGTGGTCATGTTAGCAACCATGGAGGTGGGGTAGGCGAATACCCCTGCATTCTCCACAGGCTCCTCAAGGGGGCACTACATCTTTTATTTAATTATTTTTCTTTTTTTTTTTTTTTAACTTTCCCTTCTTTTTTAAATCAACTGTATGAAAAAAAAGTTAAAAAGAAAACAAACATACAATAAAAGAACATTTCAAAGAGACCATAACAAGGGAGTAAGAAAAAGACAACTAACCTAAGATAACTGCTTAACTTCCAACATGTTCCTACTTTACCCCAAGAAAGTTACATAATATAGCAACATTTCTGTGAACTTGTTCCTACTATATCCATCAGAAATTAACAGACCATAGTCATTCCTGGGCATCCCCAGAACGTTAAATAGCTTATCTGTTCTTCTTGGATTATTGTTCCCCCTTCCTTCATTGCTCTCTATTGCTAGTTCCCCTACATTCTACATTATAAACCATTTGTTTTACATTTTTCAAAGTTCACATTAGTGGTAGCATATAATATTTCTCTTTTTGTGCCTGGCTTATTTCGCTCAGCATTATGTCTTCAAGGTTCATCCATGTTGTCATATGTTTCACGAGATCGTTCCTTCTTACTGCCGCGTAGTATTCCATCGTGTGTATATGCCACATTTTCTTTATCCACTCATCTGTTGAAGGACATTTGGGTTGTTTCCATCTCTTGGCAATTGCGAATAATGCTGCTATGAACATTGGCGTGCAGATATCTGTTCGTGTCACTGCTTTCCGATCTTCTGGGTATATACCGAGAAGTGCAATCGCTGGATCGAATGGTAACTCTATATCTAGTTTTCTAAGGAACTGCCAGACTGACTTCCAGAGTGGCTGAACCATTATACAGTCCCACCAACAATGAATAAGAGTTCCAATTTCTCCACATCCCCTCCAGCATTTGGAGTTTCCTGTTTGTTTAATGGCAGCCATTCTAACCGGTGTTAGATGGTATCTCATTGTGGTCTTAATTTGCATCTCTCTAATAGCTAGTGAAGCTGAACATTTTTTCATGTGTTTCTTGGCCATTTGTATTTCCTCTTCAGAGAACTGTCTTTTCATATCTTTTGCCCATTTTATAATTGGGCTGTCTGTACTATTGTCATTGAGTTGTAGGATTTCTTTATATATGCAAGATATCAGTCTTTTGTCAGATACATGGTTTCCAAAAATTTTTTCCCATTGAGTTGGCTGCCTCTTTACCTTTTTGAGAAATTCCTTTGAGGTGCAGAAACTTCTAAGCTTGAGGAGTTCCCATTTATCTATTTTCTCTTTTGTTGCTTGTGCTTTGGGTGTAAAGTCTAGGAAGTGGCCGCCTAATACAAGGTCTTGAAGATGTTTTCCTACATTATCTTCTAGGAGTTTTATGGTACTTTCTTTTATATTGAGATCTTTGGTCCATTTTGAGTTAATTTTTGTGTAGGGGGTGAGGTAGGGGTCCTCTTTCATTATTTTGGATATGGATATCCAACTCTCCCAGCCCCATTTGTTGAAAAGACCATTATGACTCAGTTCAGTGACTTTGGGGGCCTTATCAAAGATCAGTCGGCCATAGATCTGAGGGTCTATCTCTGAATTCTCAATTCGATTCCATTGATCTATATGTCTATCTTTGTGCCAGTACCATGCTGTTTTGGCAACTGTGGCTTTATAATAAGCTTCAAAGTCAGGGAGTGTAAGTCCTCCCACTTCGTTTTTCTTTTTTAGAGTGTCTTTAGCAATTCGAGGCATCTTCCCTTTCCAAATAAATTTGATAACTAGCTTTTCCAAGTCTGCAAAGTAGGTTGTTGGAATTTTGATTGGGATTGCATTGAATCTGTAGATGAGTTTGGGTAGAATTGACATCTTAATGACATTTAGTCTTCCTATCCATGAACATGGAATATTTTTCCATCTTTTAAGGTCCCCTTCTATTTCTTTTAGTAGAGTTATGTAGTTTTCTTTGTATAGGTCTTTTACATCTTTGGTTAAGTTTATTCCTAGGTACTTGATTTTTTTAGTTGCTATTGAAAATGGTATCTTTTTCTTGACTGTCTCTTCAGTTTGTTCATTTCTAGCATATAGAAACATTACTGACTTATGTGCATTAATCTTGTATCCCGCTACTTTGCTAAATTTGTTTATTAGCTCTAGTAGCTGTATTGTTGATTTCTCAGGGTTTTCTAGATATAAGATCATATCATCTGCAAACAATGACAGTTTTACTTCTTCTTTTCCAATTTGGATGCCTTTTATTTCTTTGTCTTGCCGGATTGCCCTGGCTAGCACTTCCAGCACAATGTTGAATAACAGTGGTGACAGCAGGCATCCTTGTCTTGTTCCTGATCTTAGAGGGAAGGCTTTCAGTCTCTCACCATTGAGTACTATGCTGGCTGTGGGTTTTTCATATATGCTCTTTATCATGTTGAGGAAGTTTCCTTCAATTCCTACCTTTTGAAGTGTTTTTATCAAAAAGGGATGTTGGATTTTGTCAAATGCTTTTTCAGCATCTAGGGAGATGATCAATTGATTTTTCCCTTTTGACTTGTTAATGTGTTGTAATACATTGATTGATTTTCTTATGTTGAACCATCCTTGCATGCCTGGAATGAACCCCACTTGGTCATGGTGTATGATTTTTTTAATGTGTCTTTGGATTCGATTTACAAGTATTTTGTTGAGGATTTTTGCATCTATATTCATTAGGGAGATTGGCTGGTAGTTTTCCTTTTTTGTAGCATCTTTGCCTGGTTTAGGTATTAGATTGATGTTAGCTTCATAAAATGAGTTAGGTAGTGTTCCATTTTCTTCAATGTTTTGAAAGAGTTTGAGTAAGATTGGTGTCAGTTCTTTCTGGAAAGTTTGGTAGAATTCCCCTGTGAAGCCATCTGGCCCTGGGCATTTATTTGTGGGAAGATTTTTGATGACTGATTGGATCTCTTTGCTTGTGATGGGTTGGTTGAGGTCTTCTATTTCTTCTCTGGTCAGTCTAGGTTGTTCATATGTTTCCAGGAAATTGTCCATTTCTTCTACATTATCCAGTTTGTTGCCATACAGTTGTTCATAATATCCTCTTATAATTTTTTTAATTTCTTCAGGATCTGCAGTTGTGTCACCTTTTTCATTCATTATTTTGTTTATATGGGTCTTCTCTCTTTTTGATTTTGTCAGTCTAGCTAGGGGCTTGTCAATCTTGTTGATCTTCTCAAAGAACCAACTTTTGGTGATATTTATCCTCTCTATTGTTTTTTTATTCTCTATGTCATTTATTTCTGCTTTAATCCTTGTTATTTCCTTTCTTCTACTTGGTTTAGGATTGGTTTGCTGTTCATTTTCTAGCTTCTTCAGTTGATCCATTAGTTCTTTGATTTTGGCTCTTTCTTCCTTTTTAATATATGCGTTTAGTGCTATAAATTTCCCCCTTAGCACTGCTTTTGCTGCATCCCATAGGTTTTGGTATGTTGTGTTCTCATTTTCATTCATCTCTATATATTTAGCAATTTCTCTTGCTATTTCTTCTTTAACCCACTGATTGTTTAGGAGTGTGTTGTTTAACCTCCAGATATTTGTGAATTTTCTAAGTCTCTGATGGTTATTGACTTCTAATTGTATTCCATTGTGGTCAGAGAATGTGCTTTGAATAATTTCAATCTTTTTAAATTTATTGAGGCTTGTTTTATGTCCCAGCATATGATCTATTCTGGAGAAAGTTCCATGAGCACTAGAAAAGTATGTGTATCCTGGTGATTTGGGATGTAATGTCCTGTATATGTCTGTTAAATCTAATTCATTTATCAGATTGTTTAGGTTTTCAATTTCCTTATTGGTCTTCTGTCTGGTTGATCTATCTATAGGAGAGAGTGATGTGTTGAAGTCTCCCACAATTATTGTGGAAACATCAATTGCTTCCTTTAGTTTTGCCAGTGTTTCTCTCATGTATTTTGTGGCACCTTGGTTGGGTGCATAGACATTTACGATTGTTATTTCTTCTTGCTGAATTGCCCCTTTTATTAGTATGTAGTGGCCTTCTTTGTCTCTCAAAACATCCCTGCATTTAAAGTCTATTTTATCTGAGATTAATATTGCTACACCTGTTTTCTTTGGCTGTAGCTTGCATGAAATATTTTTTTCCATCCTTTCACTTTCAGTTTCTTTGTGTCCCTGTGTCTAAGATGAGTCTCTTGTACGCAACATATTGATGGTTCATTTTTTTTGATCCATTCTGCGAATCTATATCTTTTAATTGGGGAGTTTAATCCATTTACATTCAACGTTATAACTGTGAAGGCATTTCTTGAATCAGCCATCTTATCCTTTGGTTTATGTTTGTCATATTTTTCCCCTCTCTCTATTAATATCCTTTATTTTACCCATACCGAATCTCTTTAGTACTGAACCTTTCTCCAAGTCTCTCTGTCCTTTCTTTGTTTCTCTGTCTGTAGGGCTCCCTTTAGTATCTCCAGTAGGGCAGGCCTCTTGTTAGCAAATTCTCTCAGCATTTGTTTGTCTGTGAAAAATTTAAGCTCTCCCTCAAATTTGAAGGAGAGCTTTGGTGGATAAAGTATTCTTGGCTGGAAATTTTTCTCACTCAGAATTTTAAATATATCGTGCCACTGCCTTCTCGCCTCCATGGTGGCTGCTGAGTAGTCACTACTTAGTCTTATGTTGTTTCCTTTGTATGTGGTGAATTGCTTTTCTCTTGCTGCTTTCAGAACTTGCTCCTTCTCTTTTGTGTTTGACAGTGTGATCAGTATATGTCTCGGAGTGGGTTTATTTGGATTTATTCTATTTGGAGTTCGCTGAGCATTTATGATTTGTGTATTTATGTTGTTTAGAAGATTTGGGAAGTTTTCCCCAACAATTTCTTTGAATACTCTTCCTAGACCTTTACCCTTTTCTTCCCCTTCTGGGACACCAATGAGTCTTATATTCGGACGTTTCATATTATCTATCATATCCCTGAGGTCCATTTCGATTTTTTCAATTTTTTTCCCCATTCTTTCTTTTATGCTTTCATTTTCCATTCTGTCATCTTCCAGGTCACTGATTCGTTGTTCAACTTCCTCTAGTCTTGTACTATGAGTGTCCAGAATCTTTTTAATTTGGTCAACAGTTTCTTTAATTTCCATAAGATCATCCATTTTTTTATTTAGTCTTGCAATGTCTTCTTTATGCTCTTCTAGGGTCTTCTTGATTTCCTTTGTATCCCGTACTGTGGTCTCATTGTTCATCTTTAGTTCTCTGAGTAGCTGCTCTAGGTGCTGTGTCTCTTCTGATCTTTTGATTTGGGTGCTTGGGCTTGGGTTATCCATATCATCTGGTTTTTTCATATGCTTTATAATTTTCTGTTGTTTTTGGCCTCGTGGCATTTGCTGAACTTGATAGGGTTCTTTTAGGATTTGTAGACCAATTGAAGTCCTTATCTCTAATTTATCAGATCTACAGCTTCGTGGAGTACACTTTCTCTAACTAACCAGCAGGTGGCGTCCATGAGCCACCTGTTCTTCACAAGCCAGTTCTCCCCTGCTTAGCCTTTTTGGTGAGTGGGGGAGTGAGTCTTGTAGGGTCCAATTGGTGTACCAAGCTTGCGTGTGTAGTTGGTGTTGCCTGCCCTGTATATGGGGCGTGTTTGTGGGCAGTCAGGGAGGGGGGTGGATTATTTTATATATTTTTGCATTCAAACAGTTGCATATCATATAGCCTCTGGATAACCCTACAACTGAAGGAGTGGGAATGAACAAGGCTGAAAAAAAAAAAAAAGACTCTTGGTATTATAATTAAAATAGTATGGACCTCCTTGACCCCTGGAAGCATCCCAGGCAACTCTCTGCTCTCCTAAGTTTCCCCATTTCACACTTTATCCACTGTACTAGTGCCTAGCTCCTAGTTACCACTCAAGAAATATCTGCTGATGAAGTAATGAATACCATACCCCATGCTAGGTGCTGGGGTGAGCTTAGACTCAATGGAGACAAGTATGTATAATTCTGTGCTAATAGTACCATCATAGGAGTAAATACAAGGTACTTTGCACGTTAGAGGGCACCTAGTCCAATTCTGGGAGATCAAGGAAGACTTCTTAGGGGAAATGCTGGCTAAGCTGAGACTTACAGAGAGCTAGATAAGGGGCACAGGTGTAAAAAGGAGAGTGAAATATCCCAGACAGAGCTTGCAGCAAGGTTTGCTGGAGTTTAGAGAGAGCAAGGCATGGAAGGTTGGAAAACATCATGTAAGCTTCCTGAGGGAAAGTTTCAAGAGTTTAAACAATGTAGTTAAAGTTTGGCATGATCACTCTGATTTCAAGGTGAAGAATGAGTTGGTAGAGCAAGTCACCAGGTGGGAAAGTTATTGCAAGGATTGAAACAGGAGATAATATTGGCCTAACTGGAATAGAAGTATTGGAGATGGAAAGAAGTCATGATATCAGAAAAGTAAGAGAAAGAAAAACTGGCAGAGCATACTGATAACTCTAGTAGGTGAGAAAGAGGGAGAGACTAAATGCCAATATTCAAATTTCTGGATTAGGCAACTGGATTGATGATGGTACCGCTTAGACACTGGGAACATAAAAGCAGGTAAAATGAAAATAATGAGTTAGTTTTGGACATTTTATTTTGTGGTTTCTTGGAACATCCAGGGCAGTTATTTTGCAGGCAGTTAGTTATGTAGATTTGTAATCAGGAGAGAGAACTTGGTAGACGTTTGTATTTAGGAGTCATTAGCATCTATAGTTATTGAAGCCATGAGAGTGGATGGGATTATTCAAGAAGTGTGAAAAGTAAGATAGGAATAAATATTGACTAGGACACAACTCTGATATACATAGACATTTCAACAACAGGCAGAAGAAGCGGGTAAACTGAAAAAGGCAGAGATCTAGGAGGAAAACAAGTGTGGTTTCACAATGCGAGGTATGTGACTGCAGGAAGTAATGGTCACTAGTATCAAATGCCACAGAGGTCAAGTAAAATAATGAAAAGGGTCTGCTGGGTTGAACAAAGAGGTTGTTGGTGACCTTGTCAAGAACTTCAGTAGAGCGGTAGAGGCAGAATTCAGAAGCTTAGAGAATAACACATGAAGTGAAGTTCCTGGGAATGTAGGAGGAAGAGACAGAATCTAGAGAACAGGCACAAAGAGATGGAATACAGAGGACGGATAGAAATATGCACCTCAGACAGGGAGGACACCTGATTCCTTGTAAGAGGTAAAAGGATGGGTGTGGATGCAGGTAGGCTTATGAGTGTGGAGGCAGGTACTAATTAGAGTTCCTCTCTGATGGCTTCTATTTTCTTTTTTCTGAAAATAAATCAGGGAGATGGTTTGAAAACAATGGAAAAAATCTGAAGTGGCTGTTGGGGAGAATTGGAAAAGAGAGCTAACTAGGGAAACAAGGACTGCTTGGCAAAGTTGAAGGCCCACTTGAGGTTGGACACTGTAAATATGTAGTGGAAATCTATACGGTCTGTCCAGAATTTCAGATCAATTTCTTTTTTAAACCTGTTTCTGAATCAGAAGGTTAAGGTCAAGGCTATATTATCAAATATAATAAATTCCCAGTCACTGCCATAGAATGATCAAAAAACCAAAACATTTCTCTCTCGCTCGTTTGCTCTCTCTCACTCACACATTATGTAGCACTGATTATTGTACTTCCTTATGGAGAAAGTTCCATAGGATATCATCATCTCATTGCGTATAACCCTCCACGTAATTTTCAATGGAAAGTAGTGAAGTTTTTCTCGTGTGGGGTGGAATTTGTGGGAAAACAAGAACAAACCACAGACAAGGAACTTACTAATATTATTTATGTTAAGATTATCCATTTTCAGAGCATAAAATAAGTAGTCACCTCCTTCATATCCATTGAGAGACTCCTCAAAGAAATAAGATATGGGAGGCAAAGATTTTCTTCTTTAGGAACTATCAGATTACATTTAACAATAAAATTTGGGATAATTTGATATTTTTAAATGATCTCTATATATTTAACATTTATTTAGCATTTACTATGCAAAATGGCATACAATATTAGCTCATTATCTCTCACAAAAAACCCATTAGAAAAGAATTATCCCCATTTATCAATTAGAAAACTAGGGCACATATTTTAGCTCATTTAACTCTAATAAAACTCCATTAGATAGGTATTATCCCTATTTACAAATGAGGAAACTGGAGCATGGCTATAAATGGTGGCACTGGGATTTGAACCCAAGCAGTCTTACTCCAGATGGCTCTTTTATTCTCTGCTACACTGTCTTTGGAAAATAGTAATTTAATGGAATTCCCCAAAGTAAAATACTCATGTGAAATTTTAGAAATTTAACACAAGGACCGGTTTAACACAACGACTGGCTAAATTATAACAAATTTTATGGGTAATTCAGTAAAAATGTAGACTTACGAAACAGCAGATATCAAGACACAAAATAAGTTGTTTCCCTAGGCAAAATTTCCATATCTGGAAATATTTCAAGTATAGAAAGTAACTACAATTGAACATCCAAATACTCTTCACATAGCTTTAGCAAATCTTAATGTTTTGCCACATTTTCTGCAGATTACTTTGGTAGGAAAAAAAACTGTTATAGCTACAAATTAACCCTTCCTATTACATTTCCCTCCCTTCCTCTCACGGGGTAATCACTATTCTGAATTTGGTATCTATCATTTCATTATAGTATTATTACACTTTGATCTCTTATTTATCTTGCTTTGAAATTTTATATTGATAGTATGCCATATACACCTCTCTCAAGGTTTTTTTTGGCTCAATATTATGTTAATGAACTCTATACAAATTAATACATGCAGCTTTAGTTCATTAATTTTCACTATATAGTCTTCCATATATGACAATTTGTCCAATAATGTATCAATTCTCCTGTTAGTGGACATTTGGATTGTTTCGCTGTTATACGCACTGCTGTTATGTAATTCTTGTGCACTCTCATGATAATTTTGTTCATATGCATTTATTTTAATAATCACGATACAAAAACATATAATTTCTTAACATGCAGTTTAGCAAAATGATAATACACGTACACAAACCATACAACAAAGAGAACCATCAGTTTCAAAAATGGTACAAAAGACCATGGGTTGTTCCAAGTAAAGCGAGACTACTTTCTCTAGGAAGCCTCTGGGGAAGCCTTCAATGACAGAAAGACAGTCATCGCTATAAAATGAGATTACACAATTTCAGCCCTTAATTTCCTTTAAACGGTTACCCCATACTTTCATGTGTGTCCATTCCATTTCCTCAACTAGAGTGTGAACTCCCGGAGAACCAGGCACCAACAAAGTAAGTCAACACGAGCGCGACCGTGGCGAGTCCGCAGTGGATGCTGCAGCACCCGACCTGTTGACTGTGCCAGGCCACCAAAAAGTGAGAGCGCGAGGGAAGTGGCGGGACAACCAGGGCCTAATTTCGCTTTCCATCCGGAAAGTCAAGGCAGGTGAGAAAACTGGGATATATGGGGGTATAAACACCTGCCTCGAAGAGTTTCTTCACTTTCATTCACAAAGCCTCCAGATCAGAAGCTGGAAGCTGCAGCACGGACACGGCCTGGGCCCTGAGCATTTCCGGGTCTGGCGCTTCCTGCGGCTCCTATTTACTTTACGCCGAAGTTTGACGTGATATTGCGCAGGGCGGCCCTTAACGGTGGCCATCTTTAATTCGGGCAAAACCCCACCCTCGCATCCCACCGACCACTTCCTTTCAGCGTCTCCAGGATTTTCACCAACCAACGTAACGCAGGGAACCTTAGAGGCAGTGTCGAAGAAACACGCAAAGAGGTCCGGCAATCCGTGACCCTCATGGTGCCAAATCCGGCTAATTTAAACATGGCGGTTACACCCGAGCAACAAACTGGCGCCGATACCGATGAAGTCATGCTCGAAATGGAGCGAGGCAGCGAGTCAGGGGAGGGGATGATCTCGCGAGATCGAAGCTAGCCTCCGCTCGGCCCGGAAGCCTAGTCTGAGGAGGCGGGGGACTCAGGAGGGAGCGGGAGGTGGGCGGGAGCCAGTGGAGGAGTCCGCCTGTTCTCGCGTGCGTGAGCGGGTCAGCGACGCCGGGCGGCTACGCCGCGGAATCGGCGTAGGCGGCTTTGGAGAATCGGCGGGCTACGCTGCGCCTGGGCTGGTCTCGGAGGGGGAGGGGATGTCGGTCAGTACGAGATCCGCTCCTGCTGAGGAGAGGAGCGTCAACAGCAGCACCATGGGTGAGTCTCAGCTTTGGGCCACCGTGGCTCGGGGTCGGCGGCTCCGGACGCGGAGCGGCCTCTGCTGCCGTCAGACCGGGCTGGGGGAACGCCCTGAGGCGAGACCGGGGGCGTCGGCGAGGGGAGGTCGGGGAGGGGGCGACAGTGGGCCCCGGGCGCGGCGGCGGCGGGCCCGGGGGGAGGGGAGGCGGCGGCGGTGACAGTTTGAATTGAATGCGAGGAGAGCTGAGGCGGCGGCATTTCCTGTGTCGCGGCGGGCGGGTCCCCGGAGCAGGGAGACTTAAGCCGCGGCCTCCGCGGTCGCGGCCGGGTCAGCCCTAGTCGGGTCGTCTGTGCCCAGTTCTTGCCTCGCTGTTCCCTCCTCGCTTTCCCTCAGCCTCCTCCCGGGCCCGCCGGCTCTGCTTTCTCCCGCTGGCGGCCGCAGCACCCTCTGCGGAGGTCCCCTCGTGGGGAGTGGGCCTGGCGAGGAGGGTGTGGATGTGTGCGCGCTCGGGCCGGCCCCCGGAGGGCGGCGGCGGGGAGGGAGCAAGAAGGATGCACCAGGCGTAGGCTGCGAATGGAGGCGGCGGCGGCTGCAGCGGCGGCTGCAGCAGCTCCAGCGACCGCGTCGCCGTCTCCATTCTCGTGGCATTTCGGAGGCTCGGTCCCGAAGGCCGGTGGATGGCGGGCGAGCCTTGAGTACGGAGGAGTCTGGGTTGGGGTTTGGGCTTAATTCTTAGGGAAAGGGAATGTCTGGGAAGAGCGCCCTCCGGAGGAGGGGAGAGGGTGGGAAGGATCCCTGGAAAAGGGAGGGAGTGGAGATACGGACTGGTGGAGTTTTAAGGAAATTATTTTTTGAAAATATTTCAGTATTTTCAGTTATTCTTTTAAGAAGCCCTTTCATTTCCTTTCCTCCCCCACATATTGGAAAAAGAACAAGGCCATTTCATTCACATTTTCCACTCCTGAGTTCCATTTCATACTGTGTATAATATGAAATGAGCAACTGTGATTTTTCTCACACATTTCCATTTGCTGTTACTTTTTGAGAGTACGGTGTTTCAAATCAGAATTTTATAATATGTAGGGAAAGAATTTGTGACGTCCAGGTGTTGGCTTGGTTACTGTAATTAATTTTGCGAATTTTTTGTTAAACTTTCATTTTTTTGTGTTTTTTTTTTTGACTTTGATGAAATGGATGGAAAAATATCTTCCTGAATGCCCTTGAAAATCTAAATGAACAGATAATGTAAATGAAAAGCATTTCACTTGTTTTATATTTATGTCATGCAAGTGATGAGTACAGTCAGTTTTTTATCCTGAAGTTTACATGCAAGTTGGGGAGGCATCTCTTTTTAGGCAATAAGTATACAGGTATGGGTGGAATTTATGGAATCCTGATAGACTGAAGGATGGTGTTTTAGCATGGTATAAGCAGCTACTAAGCTGGACCCCTTATTCCTCCAAATAAGCGAGGGACGGAGCAAGGCGGGGAGAGCAGGAAACCCTTTCTTTCGCTCCACGCAGCTATTCAGTAAGTGAGGCTAGAGGAAGTAGGGTTGAGTGGAGCTATGAAATAAATATGGAAGCTGCATAGATGGTTTGCATGGTGGCATTGTGTCACTCTGAGACAGCATGAAGTAACCAGGTCCTTTCAATACATTTATTAGAAATCTGTGTTCTTAGGCTTACAGGATCAAAGTGCATAATGGAAAATAAATTCATTTTGTGTTTATGTTAAAGTAGATTTTACTTTATAGAAAGGATATTGTATCTTTCAAATTTAGATTAAGAAATTTTGGTTGCTAGTTTTAGTTTGGGTTTAAGGTATATACCTCACTACATGAAAGGTGGTATTATCAATAGATAGTTTCAAAAGTTGGTTATAAAAGTGGTTGTTTGAATTGCACATTTTCCTATAGAAATTATCTTAAATCCATGCCACAACTTCTGAGCTTGTCTGAGGCAAGAAGTTAGACTGTTAGCAACAAAAATAAAACTGATGGGGAGGGGAGTTAGATCTGTGGTTTTCAAGGTCTTAGTGATGGTGTGTGATCAGATGAGGGGCAGTCAGAATGAGGATAGTGGTAGAGCAAGTTGATTTCAGAATTCTTACAAATTTATGGTTACTACATAAGACTGTATGTTTTAGTTTCTTGTAAAATGAATACCATACAATGATTTAGCTTAACAACAGCAATTTATTGGCTTATGGTTTCAGAGGCAAGAAATCTTGCTTCTTCTTAGGGTCACTATCTTCTCGCTGGCCAGCAATCTTTGGGGTTCCTTGGCTTCTCTGACACACAGCAGTGCATGTGATGGCATCATCTTTCAACTTCTTGCTTTTCCTGTGGCTTCTTTGTCCAGTTTTCTTTACTTATAAGGACTTCAGCCATATTGGATTAAGATCCACCCTCATTCAGTTTGGGCACACCTCAACTAATAACATCTTCAAAGGTCCTGTATACAAATGGGTTTACACCCACAGGACCAGGGATTGGGACCTGAATGTACCTTTGGTGGGGATATGTTTCAATCCCTAACAACCGTATTCTGGGAATGGCCGATGAAGGATTGCTACCTGACTAAACTGCTGCCTGAGAACCATGTTTCACATTTTGAGCTAATAAGCTATCTTCAATTTTTTATTGGAAATTGAAAAATTTCAGCCTTTGCAATTTATGCATTTACTAAGTTTTGAGGCAAACCTAACTTTTTATGTATTTCTTTTTCTGTACTGAGTTTGGCCTGTAAATGACATAAGATTTACTGTACAATGAGAAGTGATGTAGAAAAAGTACATTTTTGAGGAGTGGAATTTTAAGGTAACATGATTGTGGGTTTGACTTGCTAGATGAGAGCATAATGTTAAAGTAGATTGTTGGATCTCAGAGCAGTTTTGCAGACTGCAGTTTGCAACTCATTAGTGGGTCTTGAAATCAGTTTTGTGGATTTCTCACAAATAGCAGTACATTGCACTTAGGTTTTTTTTTTTTTTTTTAAATTTTCACAAGTATTGTATATTCGGTTGTGGTGTAAATTTTACTTTTTGCTAAGGGTCGTGGTCAAAGAAGTTTGAAACACCTGGGGAATGTGCAGATATAGATATGGGGTGTCTAAGGCTTTAAAAGTTAGTGGTAGGGGTTGGAGATCTTGGTGTGAGGAGGAAAAGACCTTTAAGGCTGTTAACTGCATATAGCTTTTCTTTATTTTGGATTATCTGAGGATTCTGCTCCTTGCAACCAGTGTGGTAAAAGAGTTCTGGGGTCTTCCGCTTGAGAGGAGACCATCCCCCAAACCAAGTAAAAACCAAGGTGGGTCCCAGAAAGAGTTGCATTCAGTGACTGCTCTAGGCCTTGAGAAGAAATGCTCTTTTGTTTGTTTTTGTCTTTTGTCTTTTTGCATCATCAGAGATGTATTAAGCTAACTTTATGGCATGGGCCTGAGTGAAGGGGTCAAGGAGGAAGCTTGGCTTGCATTTTGTTTTGAAGGCCTTACATCAGACACACAAAGTCCTTGTGACTAGTACCTGGTACAGCCCAGCTCTTAATGGTAAGACAAATGTATTGTGTAACGGTTTAAAACATGGGTTTTGGTGTCAGACAGGCATGAATTCAAATCCTGACTCCGCTTACTAGCTGTATCAGGATAGGAAAGGGCAGTGCATTTCAAACTGATGAAGGACCTTTTTTTAAAATTTCCCATCCATCGTGCATGGGATAGTATTGTAAAATACAATTAAAAAAAAAAAAAAAAAAAACGACTTGACAGAATGCAAAACTCTGAAAAACACACATGAGCTGAGAGAGCAACTGAGAGTGAATTTTGAAGAGGAGCTGCAGCTAAGAGAGGGCAAAACACCCCAAGAGCAACGTTTTAGAGAAAACCATTTTGAAATGCAGCCCGGGAACGAGCGGACACCAGCCACATGCCTTCCGAGCTAACAGAGGTTTTCCAGATGCCAATGGCCATCCTTCAGTGAAGGTACCTGATGGTTGATGCCTTACCTTGGACATTCTATGGCCTTCAGACTGTAACTTTGCAACCAAATAAACCCCCTTGTAAAAGCCAAAAAAAAAAAAAAAAAAAAAAAATTTCCCATCCATCGTGCATGGGATAGTATTGTAAAATACAATTAAAAAAAAAACAAAAAAAACGACTTGACAGAATGCAAGCATCAATTTTTTTTATTACTAGATCCAATAGACATAAAATTGCTATAAAAATTTCCATTTTTATGCTTTCAGTTTCTATTCTTCTCTGACATAAACAGTTTAGAGACCAGTTCACTGGTCCACACACCACACTTTAACAAACAGTGGGGGTGGCTAAAGATGAAGTCTTGTCTGTCATGCTAAGATTTGTATTTTATTCTTTAGGCCAGCACTCCTCAATCTTTGCCTTCAAAGTACTTATAAAACAGGGGAGAGTTAATAAATACTCCTTGGGGTTGGAGGTATAGCCTGAAGGTGCTCCTGCTTACATATTTTTTTGAAGTTTTTTTTTTTTTTTAATCTTAGGCATTCATGTGATGTTTGCATTTATTCTATATTTGTTTGCTTTATGAAAAACTTTAAGATGATTCTACCTTCTTTCCCACCAATCTGGAAGTAAAAATTGACTCTCTTTAAGGCATAATTTGTTAGTTCTGTTATTTCGTTTATCTCTGCGCCCACAATTGAGTGCTTTTGATAGCTTTATTTGAGAAGAGTGGCTCTAGGTCAGGGTTTCTCAATCTTGCAACTGTTGGCATTTGGGATTTTATAGTTCTTTGTTGTGGGGGGCTGTCCTGTGTGTTTTAGAATGTTCAATATTCCCAGTCTCGGTACCCATTAGATGTCCCCCTCCCCAGATGTGACAATCATAATGGTCTGGCAGACATTGCCAAATGTCCCCTGGCTGACAGAATCACCTCTGTTTGAGAACCAGGGAATTGGTGATAGTCATTGAAGGATTAAAGGAGATGGAGAAAAAGGAAAAAGTCTTCCTTAATCTTCTTAGCCCATGGTTCACTCTCCTGGAACTCTAATACTTTTGGTATTTCCCAAACTTGAGAATTAGAATCACCTGGGTAGCTTTTGTGTGCGTGTGTGCAGATTATCATTAATTCATACATTTTTATAAAACCTGATCAATAATTACTGGACATACAACATTGTTAGGTCTTTATTTTCTAAAGTATAATTGTTGAATGACATGCATCTGGATCAACCAGGGCCTCTTGTTAAAAGTGCAGATTAACTGGTACCCACCACAGACCCATGGATTCTTAATCTCTTGGAGAGGGATCCAGGAGTCTGCATTTCCAAATGCTTCCCAAATTATTGTTGAGTTATTTTATTGAGGTACAGCTTTCATGTAATAAAATGCACAGATTTTAAGCAGTTAGTCTAATGAAGTATGACAAATATGTACCCTCATTAGCTTTTATTCCAGTCAAGATACAGAAAATTTTCATCAACCCAGAAAGTTTCTTGTGCCCCTTTACAGTCAAACCTCACAGCTCCAAGTAACACTGATCTGATTCTAACATTTGTTTTGTTTAACAACTTTATTGAGATACAATTCATATACTATACAGCTAACACATTTAAAGTGTCCTTTTCTGGGTAGCTTTATGAAGTTTAATTCTTCTAACAACTTTTTTAAGTTTTCAAAGTCTTAGTAATTTTTCAGGTCCCAATCCCTGGTTCTGTGGTGTGCGAACCCATTTATTTATAGGACCTTTGAAGATGTTATTAGTTGAGGTGTACCCAAACTGAATGAGGGTAGACCTTAATCCAATATGGCTGAAGTCCTTATAAGTAAAGGAACCTGGACACAGAAGAAGCCACAGGAAAAGCAAGAAGTTGGAAGTCAACAAAACCCAGAAGAGCAAGAAGATGCCATCACATGCACTGCCATGCGATGGAAAAGCCAAGGAACCCCAAAGATTGCTGGCCAGCCAGAAGATAGTGACCCTAAAAGGAAGCAAGTTTTTTTTTGCCTCTGAAACCATAAGCCAGTCGATTCCTGTTGTTAAGCTCTAGTTGTTCTAACAACTATTTTAGGAAAGATTCAAATGCAGAAAACTTTAAAGACTATAGTGGTACTTTTCAAAGAATATAGATTCTGGTAATCTACCTCCAGAGTTTGATAAATAATAGGCCTGGTCTGGGGCTCTGAAAATCTTTGGCTCTGATTGACTATTTTGGGGAAAAATAGAAACCATTTTTTTTCCTCCAGTTTCACTGTTCTTTGTAAATCATATTTGAAATATTTTTGTAGTGATAATTTGAGATTTTTGTCAACTTTGTTCATTGATTTAGCAGATATTTTATGCCAACAAATGTCAGACACTGGGAGACAGTAGTAGTCAAGAAAGCTGTGAGCCATGCTTTTATGGACCTTGCATAGTGTGTGTTTTCATTTCTAAAAGTACTTTTTATTTAGTTTAAGTTTATGTGTTTTTGAATAGCTCATACAATCACTTGTTTTAAAATTCGGAAGATTCAAAAGATATGTAGTGAAATCTTCTTACTACTCAGTCTCCTAGGTCACCCAGTTTCCTTCAACAAGGACAGCTTCTGTTATCAGTTTCTTGTGTATTCTTCCAGAATTGTTTTTTGTGTAAACAAGCAAAAGCACTTATTGCTCCCTATCCCTGCTGCCATGCCCTGTAGCATGGGATACAAATTCTTCCTCACCTTGTTATTTGCCCAAGGTTTGGTTAAGCTTTAGAACTGGGATCTGAATTCAGATCCCATCTTGTTTTTTTCTGACTTAACAGTTTATCTTAGACGTTCCATATCAGTATATAAAGAACATCCTTATTGTATACAGCTGTATAAATTCATTATATGAATAGTCCATGATCTGATTAAACTGTCTCCTGTTAGACATTTATGTCCGTTATTTTGCTATTGTAGACTATGACATAATGAGTAACTTGGAATATTAACCAATTCACATGTTACTATCTCAGTGCTTTTGAACTCTGAAGGAAAGCAGTTATTGTGATAGTATTGCTGTTTAGTTATTACTTGTTTAGGACTTCAACACTCAAGGTCATTCATTTAACAAATATATATTTGTGTGCTGGGCACTAGGAAAACTAGGTTAAATGTTGTGACAGTAGAAATAGAGGGATGGTGATGAAGAGCTTAGGTTCTGGAGTCTGATCTGAATTCAGATTCCAATTCTAAAGCTTAACCGAACCTTGGGGCAAATAACAGAACTTTTATCTTTCTTTCCCTGCAAAATGAGGATCATAAGGTTATTATAGAAGTAAATGAAGTAATTCATGGCAATTGCTTGCTTGATTCCTGATGCATGAGTCCTCAGTTGTTACCTTTAAAACAGGTTTCAGACTATATTGCAACCGACTTACTTTTTGGCTGTCAATGTGAGTTGCTTAAGATCAAGGACTGTGTTATCTTCACTTTTGTAGCCCTGGACCTTGCATGTGATTAGTAAATATTTTGTGGTATAATTAAAGGTATGTAGAGTATACAGTGGGAGCACAGAGCAGGTTATCTTTTCCAAACTGGAGGAGGTAAATCTTCAGAGGTGGGTAGAATTATTAGGCAGAAGAAGCGTAAAGAGATTTATTCCAAGCTGAGATACCATGTTAATGTAAGGTTATGATGAAGTGAAAGACCAGCACACAGACCTTGTGTGCTATGCTGAAGAGTTCTGATTTTTTATCTTACTGTTTCTGAGGAGCTGTTGAAGGATTTCAAAGAGGAGAAGAGTGGTAACCATGAGACTCATACCGATTATTCGAGCAGCACTTGGGAGGGATGGATAGGGTACCAAGGTGGGGCCAGCGAATTGAGGAAGGTTAATGCATGAGTCCTAGGACTGAAAATGAAGGACAGAACTAGGGCATTGGCAAAGGAAACAGTTGTGAGATATTAGGGCAAATATCTACGCTTTCTGGCTTGAGTAAATGGATGAATTTCAAAATGAATTTCTTGAAACAGAAGTTTAAACATGAATTTAAGAGGCCTGGAGAACATACTAAGAATACTAGGAAAGATACTGAGAATGGAAAATAGACAAATTTAAGATTATTGTAAATTTTTATTAATTTGTGCTTTGAAATTTTACGTTTAGCAAGTGAATCTGCCATATTGAACAAAAACTGTAGTTTAATCAGTAAATTTGTTGGTATTGTTTTTTTAAAGACCTGGTATTTGGGGTTTAGTGAGCAGAGTTGAAGGAAATTGGAATGTTTGTTCAGCACCTTCACCTTGTGAAACTTCCATGTCTTTCAGAGTTAGACTGAGGTCACCAATTTCTTAAGTAATACTAAAATATTTACTTATTTAAAATTTCTGTTGGTATATTTCAAAGCAGTAGCTGTTTCAAACTAAGGGTTTTGCTACTGTTCTTAGCACATACGAAATTTTGTGTCTTTATTCAAATTGTCCATTCAAATCATAGAGTTCTTTTTGAGGAAGATTTTGACATACATTGTCAGTTGTAAAGAATACCTTAAATATTTTTGAGTAAGACCATTGTTTGTGTAAGAGGAGGCAAAATCCTCAGAGTAATTTTATCTTAATTCTTTCTGTTTACACTACTGTAAAAAACAAACAAACAAAAAAGATACCACTTCATTTGTTACACTTAACATTCTGGTGATCTGTACAAGGAAAACATATCCAGTAGCTAATATACTTTCAGGCCTCATTATTTTAAACCGTTTTTTAATTAAAAAGAAAACTTTCAATAGATATACGTAGTTCCTTTTATGATTAATTTAAATCAATTGGCCAGAAGTAAAATAAACAAAACATTATACTATTTCAACCACTCCAGGCTAATTTGAGCTCTTTCTGAATCACATGTATTTTTTCTTGGTGGTAGTTAGTAGAATATTAGTGGTTAGTGATTCTTAACCTTGTTCAGGCATTGGAACCACTTGCCACCTTTAACACACATGACATGTGGGCTCTTTAATTCACTGGTTGGGAATAGGGACCCAGAAATTTGATTTTAAATATTCTGGATAATTCTGAAGAAAAGCCAGAGTTGCGAACCTCTAATGTGTGTTATATTTTGTGAGATAATATATGTAAAATGCTTTCTCATCTAATTTTATACCTAATCATTTAATATTTAATATAATTTTTGATGTACTAACCTCTATACAGGTTATTTTAAAATTTGCATATGGCATTCCAATGTTGACAATATAAATTGCCTAGCCATTTTATTACTTAGGGGGCATTTCATAGTTCAAATATTTTAGAATTATAAAGAGAAGAGCATCTTTTAACAATCGCCGTCTCCTTCCCTTAGTTATTTTCCTGGGGTGTTTATTTGTTTTAATTTGCATTTCTTACATTGCTCATGAACTTAATGACTTATTGATAATTACCATCAGGAATATTTGGTTCTGTGCTGTGGCTTGTAATATGGGACTACTGACTAATACAATATGTAGTGTTTTTTTTAACTAAACATAGTTTTTCACATTTTTCTGCTGTCATGGATGTACCTTCCTCCTTTCTTTGAAGTTTATAATTATCTAATTTGCTGTTAAAAGTTGTTGTGGGTTTTTTTGCTCAGGTTTTTATTTCCTATTTTATTTCTTTATTTTGGGTCTGATGTCTGTTAAGCATTGAGCCAGATTTCCATTTCTGTCTGATTCCAAGCTATATGCTATATAATTGGTGTCTTGGATAAAAAGATATTTAAGTAGGAATGCCTCCTGTACCATGGATGTGTAAAATAGTGTTAATGTGCAAATAGAAAAGTACTACCAAGACCAAAATATGTAGGTCATTGCATGATTTACAAACACTGTAAGATGCTCAGAGGGCACGTATGCAAGTCTAGTATTATCCTTGTTGCTGGAAAGGATGAATTGAGTACTTAACACTTTTTTATTTTAAATTTGGAGAAATGACAACTTGGCATGAAAGGATGACATTAGTGATACCAGATAGAACTAAAATCAGTTCTGTTTGGGTTCTGTGTTAGAATGGAAAAGCTGATTTTATACAGAACAATTAGGAGTTACTTTAGGAGAATATTAATTCAGTGGTGAGTCAAAAAAGAGAACTGGAATGACTTAGCTGGCAAGTGGACCACCGAAAATACTTTGTGTTTTGTTTGTAAATGGGTGATTTATTGTTACAAAGATAATTATATAAATGTAACCCCCTTATTTATTTTTTTAAAAATTTCTTTAAGTTTCTTATTTTGAAATAGTTTCAGACTACAGGACAGTTAAGTACAAACCCCATGCAGAGAACTCCAGCATCCACCTATGACACCCCCCATACTCAGATCTACCAATTTTAGTATTTTGCCACATTTACTGTATCATTCTATCCATCTGTCTGTCTTTCTATTATCAGTCTATTTTCAGAACACTTGAGTGTAGGTGGTATATATCATGCTTCTTAAACATTTAATACCACCATGTACGTTTCCCAAAAACAAGGATATTTCCTATGTAACCACCTTGCATGCTGTTATCAAGTTCAAGAAATTTGACATTGATATAAAGCTTACCAGCTATACTCCAGTTTTCTCATATGTCCCAATAATGTCCCTTTGAACCTTCTCCCTTGTTAAATCTCATCCAGGATCATGTATTGCATTTGATTGTCATTGTTCTGTTTAGTTGTTTTCTTTCTCTCCCTCTCCCCCTCTCCCCATCTCCTCTTCTCCTTTTTTCCCTTTCTCCCTTTCAGTTCAATTGTGGAAACATATATTCAACATAAACTTTCTCACCTCAGCCACTCCCAAGCATACCATTCAGTGGGAATAATCATATTTACAGTATTGCTGTTACCCTCATCACCTACCATTACTGAAACTTTTCCATCTCTCCAAACAGAAACCCTACACCCATTAAGCTTTAACTCCCCATCTCCCTTGTCCCCACCCCTGACAATCTGTACTCTACTTTCTGTCTCTCTGAGCTTGTGTATTCTCTGATATTTTCTTTGTAGTTACCATGGGGCTTAAATGTAACATCCTAAATCTATAGTGCTCTTGTTTGCTTTCATAATGAACTTAACTTCAACAGTATACACTATGTTCCTATACCCCTCTATCCCCCCTACGTTATGTAGTTCTTGTCACAGGTTACATTTGTACATTATGAGTCCCAAACCACTGATTTACCATTACATTTTAGGCATTAGCCTTTTAGATCCTGTAGGAAGCAAAACATGGAGTTACAAACAAAAAATACAGCTTCCTCACATACAGAGCACTGCACTGTATGTCTTACCTTCAGCATTCCCTTGCTCCAGGCAGCCATGATTTGACTGCTCTCCCACAGCTTTCTTGGTAGGAGAGCTTTCTGAATCTGCCTTGTACGTGCAGGGCAAGTTCTGGGACAGCGAACTGGTGACATGTATCTAGGTTCAGTCCTTCAGGCTGTCACCAGTCAGATTGTGCCTGTACACATGCCCCCAGTATGTGTAGGAGGATTACTCTGCTCCCTCTCACCAGGACTGGGAACCTATACTGGGAGAACGGGCCGGCTGGAGGTGATGAGGGGTGGAGGAAAGGTCAGCCACACGATCTTACCTCTAAAGCAGGCTTTTTCTGGATTTGGTTCTTGCCCTGTTTCTGTAAGCCTCTAGTTTTCTGGAGCTTTGAAAAAGATGTTTCTGCTAGTTTTTGCTGATTGTTCAAAGCTTCTGTAGGGGTATGGAACCCTGAAGCATCTCATTTTGCCATCTTGATGGGGAGGGGACTTACTATTTTGCTTTATTTAAATTTTGGTGTAATTTTAGATTTGCCAATAAGTTACAGCTCCTATCTTTTTTGAAAATCAAATTTTTGGTCAATAAGGAGGAATGCAGAAATACCACAAGCATTCAGATACAGCATGGTATGGGATAAATTTAATAGTTCTTTGTGAGATTCTTGTATCTGAAACCATTTTTGTAAAGTAATTAACCTGTGGCAGAACTTAAAATATCTTTCCATTATTTATATCATAGGCTCCTAGGGTTCTTGTTAAAAATACTATTTCCTAGGCCCCACCATTAATTCGAGTTCCCTACCTCTAGACTGGGGCATAGGTATCTGTTTTATGAAAGCTTCACAGGTGCTTCTGATTCAGCCAGGTTTGGGAAGCACTTATCTGCAAGGTAAATGGCCAGAGGCTTTAATAATAGCCATCATCTATTGCACAGCTGCTGTAATATCATTTATTGTACTTGGTGTATGGAGAGTGCCAAACCCTTTCATGCAAACCTTACAGTAATCTTATGAAGAAAGATACTATTCCAGTCTAAGGCTAAGGAAGGTTGAGTAATTTATCCACCAGAGCACAACACTAAGTGGCAGCAGATATTAGAATTCAGCTCTTTAGCTGAACATTCTTTCATTAAAAACTTAGGTGCTCATTTAAGGGCATCTTTGATTTTGCCTTTGCCTCTTAGATCAAATTGTGTTAACTTTCCTTGCCTCTGTGCCTTTGCCGTTCTTACTTATATTGAAGTCCTATCCATCCATTAAGGAAGGCCCAGCTCAAAACAATCCATTTAGGCAAACTTTTCCCAACCATCTGAGTTCCTGATGATCCTTTTCTTACTTCAGACTCCTAGAAGACTATTCCTTTAGCAGGTAACAGCATAGGTGTGCTCTTAGTTTTTTATGTGTTATCTTCTGGGCAGACTTTAGAATGTCTTGGTTTTCATTGTTTCAGTTATTCTGTGTTTAATATTACAAGTTTTGTTGGTGGCATAGTATTGATATGGGTGACATGCTTTACTGAATGCTCACTGATCTCTAGCTTCACTATATATAATACTGTCTTGGGTAGAATATTGCTATTGTAATAAAATGTAAGTTTCAAGACCTTGGTTATAGATAAAGCTAAAATTTTAAGTTTTGAAGTATTAAATTGTTTTGATTCCTTTAGTAGCAACAAGGATGGCTTTTCAAGGCTTTGGTTGGTAGAAAAATTTATAAACATACAGGAAAATTTATCATAATTTATTAAGAATTTGAATAGAAGCACAGTTTGGTTTGGTTACACAGCTTTTTAAAAGTACTTTCTTAGGAATCTAATTTCTGTTTCCCTATTTGGTATTGTAATGTAGGGAAGCTGTAGAAAATTTTGAAAGAAGAGGTAACAATTAGTACTTTATTCTATTATCGGTCAAACCTTTTATGAACAATGGAATTTGATATTCTGACAAGAAATAGTTTCAGTGGCTTTAAGAAGCTACTTTGAGAGATATACTACATACCTGAAATAACTTGATGATAATTCTTTGGCAAAATTGTTATGTTGTGTTTAGAATGCCACAGTAAAAGACAGATTGAATGTATAAGTTGAGCGAGCACAGGGTACAGTAGTGGGTATTAAAGTGGAATAAAGTTAATCCTTTAAAAATTTTGAGTGTGTTCTTGATACTTCTTATTCTTCTGACAGTTTCACAAGATCTCAGGATTGGGGATTTATTAAGCCATTTAGTCTAACCATGCAAACAGTGCTCTGATCCCCCCTGCAGCAAGTCTGCCAAGTGGCTGTCTAATCCTTGAGCATATATGGCTATTGAGCACTTGGAATATAGCTAGTCTAAATTGAAATGTAGTATAAGGGTAAAATATACAGGGGGTTTTGAAGACTTAGTATGAAAAAAAATTTAATAATTTTCATATTGATTACATGTTGAAGTGTTTTGGATATATTGGTCTAAATAAAATTATTACAATTGATTTTACCTGTTTCTTTTTTTTTAAATGCAGCCATTAGAAAATTTTAAATTACATATGTGGCTCACATTGAATTTCTAACAGGTATATCTGGTTTAACCCGTGTTGTAAACTCACTGTCTTGTGAGGAAGCACATTTCATCTTTGAATAGTTCCCACTGTTAATTTTTTTCTTTCCTTTTTTGTATTGAGCTGAAGTCTGTCTTGGATGTCTGTATTCAGAGGTTCTCACTTTACCACGTGAGACTAAAAAGGATAAATCTAATCCATCTTTTACAAATAATTATTAATTAATAGTTTGAAGACAATATTTATAACTTCCTGAGTCTTCTGTCATTAACCATCTCCATTTCCTTTAAATGATGTTTATATGGCAGGGGCTTTTACTCTGCTAACCACTGTTGTTACTCCTCTCTGCATCTTCTTCCATTTTGTACTTATCTCTGCTGACATCAGGAACTGCATATCTTGTGATCTTAAAAATACAGACCAGAATAGGTCTTTCGCCTGTTTTGTTCTATATAAGTCTGTAAGTGTGGCCAAAAGTTAGGTTACCTTTTTGGGCAACTTTATGTCCTTATTGACTTAGGGAATATACTTAAATAAAATGTTTAAGCCTTCTTCTCAGGTGCAACTGTTGCTTTCTCCTACTTATTCAATACTTGTTTTGAAATTAGATGAACTTGTTGATTAAATAGGTAAAATGTGTCCCACCTACCCCCTTTGTGATTTTTGCAGTCCCATTTTTTATACTTATGGTCTTAACTGCAACTTTGTCTTTCAAATTCAGTTTAGGGGAAAAGGGACATGATTTGTATCCATATGCATATGTATCCTACATATTTACCTATTAAATTTCATTTGGATTCTGAATGTGCCATATAGAGTATTTGTTGCCTTTCTCAGTTTTTACCATTGCAAGTTTGATAAGGGTACCTTTTATGTCTTCATCAAAGAGTTGATGATGTCATTTGGGCTCAGTTGAGGATGGATCCCTGTGGTGTATAATTCTGTGACATTGATGTACAACTAGTCAGTTATTAACCCAATCTTATTTTGTTAGTATTCCAGCCTGTGTTTCTTTCCTTGTTCATATATACATTGTGATTCAGTTCTTGCCAGAATTATCTCCTATAATTTCTTCCTTGCAATATAATAAACTTGTTGGAAATGGAAAATAAAGAGATCTGACATGACTATAAAAAGTAAATCCATATTGACTGTATTTTCTGTCAATGTGTGTGTTTTGTTTTTTGTTCTGGTGATGGTTTTTTTTTTTTTTTTTTTTTTTTAATGGAAATGCTTCAGGTTTCTTACTGTTAACTTAGAAAATAGAAAACAGAAAACTCAGTTACTGTCAAGCCCAATCAGTCAAATACAACCAGTTTTAACATTTGGGGGGTATTTTCTTTTAGGCTTTTTCAAGTTGCATTGAGGCTGACACATTATTTTACTTGTCTTGGGTAAATGCTTCTACTGAGTCATATGGTATGTGTATGCCAACCTGTTTCCTAAAGTAGTTGTGTACCATTTTACATTCTCACCTATGATATATGAGAACTCCAATTGTTTCACATCCTCATCAACACTTGGAATGCTCACTCTTTTTAATTTAGTCATTCTAGTATATTCATAGATTTATAGATCTCACTGTGATTTTGAATTGCATTTTCCTAATGACTAATTATGTTGAGAACCTTTTCATGTGCTTATTTTCCATCCATATAGCTTCTTTGATGAAAATTTCTGTTGAAATCTTTTGTCCATTTTTAAGTTGGTTTATTATTGAATTGTATGAGTTCTTTATATGTTAGATTTTAGTCCTTTTGCTGGACTTTTTTTTTCTTCCCCCTGGCTTTTATAAAAGGGGGTTTATTTGGTTACACAGTTACAGTCTTAAGGCCATAAAGCATCCAAGGTAGTGCATCAACAATCAGGTACCTTCTCTGGAGGAAGGCCAATGGTGTCTGGAAAACCTCTGTTAGCTGGGGAGGCATGTGGCTGGCATCTGCTCTAGAGTTCTAGTTTCAAAATGGCTTTCTCCCTGGACGTTTCTCTCTAGGCTACAGTTCCTCAAAAATGTCACTCTTAGTTGCTCTTGGGGCATTTTTCCTCTCTTGGCTTCTCCAGAGCAAAAGTCTGCTGTCAACAGGCATCTCCAAATTGTCTATCAGCTGCAGCTACTCTTTCAGCTCCTTTGCATTCTTCAAAGTGTCCCTCTTGGCTGTAGCTCCTCTTCAAAATGTCACTCTCAGCCGCACTGAGCCCTTTGATGCTCATAGTTTATTGTTTGCTTTTACAAATCTTTAATATTTTCTCTGTTTTCTTTGAATCCTGCAGCATGGTTTGCTGACAGAGGAACGTTTTAGTTTTCAGCTTCTAAAATTTTGTTTTTACATACCAGGAGGAACAAATGTTTCCCTGTTGGTGTGTGCCTTTTTGCTATTAAATGGGTAGTCTCAAAAGAGGCTTCTAAAGGTTCATCCTTAAGTTTAGTGACTTTTGAAAAGTATTGCACAAGTATTAAAAACTGCTGAAAAAAATGCAGAGATTTGTTGTAAAGTTCTTGAAGCTTAGTTTCTTTTTAACTTATTTTTAAGGAATTTTAGACTTAGAAGAGTTTCAGAAGTATTAGAGTTCCTTTATACCATTTACCGAACATTCCTTAATGTTTACATCTAATATTATTACCATATATGCCAATTTGAATGTATTATGTCTCCCAAAATGCCATGTTCTTTGATGCAGTCTTGTGTGGGCAGACGTATTAGTGTTGATTAGATTGTAATTCTGTGAGTGTTTCCATGGAGATGCGACCCACCCAACTGTAGGTGATAACTCTGATTGGATAATTTCCATAGAGGTGTGGCCCTGCCCAGTCAGCGTGGGCCTTGATTAGTTTACTAGAGCACTATGTAAGCTCAGACAGAAGGAGCGAGCTTGCTACAGCCAAGAGGGACACTTTGAAGAATGCACAGGAACTGAGAGGAGCTGCAGCTTACAGAGACATTTTGGAGATGGCCTTTCAAAGCAGTCTTTTGCTCCTGAGAAGCTAAGAGAGGACAAATCCCCCAAGAGCAACTGAAGAGTGACATTTTGAAGAGGAGATTCTGCCTAGAGAGGAACGTCCTGGGAGAAATCCATTTTGAAACCAGAACTCTGGAGCAGACACCAGCCACATGCCTTCCCAGCTAATAGAGGTTTTCCGGACACCATTGGCCATCCTCCAGTGAAGGTACCTGATTGTTGATGCATTACCTTGGACACTTCATGGCCTTAAGACTGTAACTGTGTAACCAAATAAACTCCCTTTATAAAAGCCAATCCATTTCTGGTGTTTTGCATCCCAGCAGCATTAGCAAACTGGAAAACGGTAGTACAATTATGAAACCTTGGAGTTAATATTGATACAATACTATTAACTGACCTACAGGCCTTATTTGAATTTCAGCTGGGATCCAATCCAGGCTCTTAACATTGTGTTTAGTTTCATATCTCCTTAATTTTCTCCCATCTGTGATGGTTCCTCAGCTTTTTTTTTTTTTTTCTTCTTTTAGTTTCATATCTCCTTAATTTTCTCCCATCTGTGACGGTTCCTCAGCTTTTTTTTTTTTTTTCTTCTTTTTTTTTTGTCTTTGAAGTCGACACTTTAGAAGAATAGCTAGTTATCTTGCAATCTTGCAGAATGTGCCCAGACTTTGTTTTCAAATGATTAGATTAAGATAATGTGTTTTGGCTAGAATGCCTCAGAAGTGATGTTGTGCCCTTTTCTTTGCATTATTTGAGGAGATACATAATGTCAATATCTGGTTAATTATTGGTGATGTTAACTTTAATCACTTGGTTAAGGTGGTATCCGCTGGATGTCACCATTATGAAATTACTCTTTTCCTTTTTTAATCAGGTAAGTATTGTAATCAATAAGAATCTTGAAGAGATACTTTGCAACAATGCAAAAATCTTTCTTTCCATATCACCCACTAATTTTAGCGTCTGTCAGTGATTCTTGTTTGCAACAGTTTCTCTGCTGTTTACATTTGCCTTAATAGTGATTTTCTGTCATTCCTTCTATATTTTTTAATTGTAATCTTATTCCAATTAAAGAAGAGCTGCCCTTTCTCTCCTGTTTATTCACTTATACTCATTTATTAATATTAGTATAGAACATGAGTATTAATTTTACTATTGTTTTGTGACACAGATTGTCCTGGATTTTATCATTGAGAGCTCTTTCAAGTTGGTTGATCCTTTCAACAGTGCCCTTATTACTTTTTCGAGCACTTCCTTACACTTTGTGTTCTCATCTCGTATTTTTCCTGCCCAAGCTCTGGAATTAAGCCATAGCTCCAAGAAGTTCAGTGTCCTTTTATGTGAAAGCAGTATTTACAAACTTAATATCTGGGCAATAGAAGTGCTTATGGCTGTTGGAATATTTGTATCTACATTTATCTCTGTGTATGTATATGTATATTAAAAACCATGAATTCACGCTGATACAGTGACTTCAGTCCATTTACATAGGAGTCTTTTCTTTTTATTTGTAACTCCTTTCTCCAACAGGGAGAAACCTGACTCTCATTGTCCACAGTATATTTACATATTTGCTCAATTCTAGAATATAGATAAATGTAGTTTCTGAATTGCTTTTATAAACATATTTACTTACTAAGGTAGTGTTTGTGTATAATTCTTTTTGTCTTTAGCCTTATGGTACATAGTACACAAAAATTTTGAATTTTGGTGAAGTCCAATTTATTCTTTTAGTTGCATGTTCTTTTGTTGTCATATTTTTGTACATAATGTGAAGCAGGGGCCCAGCTTCATTCTTTTGCATATGAATATCCAATTGTCCCAGCACCATTTGTTGAAAAGACGTCTTTCCCACTGAGTAGTCTTGGCACCCTTTCGGATGATCAGTTGACCACAAATGTAATCTGGATTCTTAGCTCTGTGCTATTGATCTATATTTCTGTCTTTAAGTCAGTACCATGCTGTCTTGATTACTGTAGTTTTGTAGTACATTTCAAAATCAGAAAATAACTCTTTTCCAAGATAATTTTGGCTATTCAGGGTCCCTGGAATTCCCATAAAATTTACAATATCAGCTTGTCAGTTTCTGTAAAGAAGCTGGCTGATATTTTAATAGGGCTTATGTTGAATCTGAAGATAAGTTTTGGGAGTAATGCTATCTTTATCTTCATGTCCATGAACACTGGATATCTTTTCCATTATTTAGGTCTTTAATTTCTTTCAAGAATGTTTTGTACAGTTCATACATTTTGCACTTCTTTTGTTAAATTTATTCCTAAGTATTTTATTCTTGTTGATGCTTTTGTGAATGGAATTGTTTTCTTAATTTTATTTTTGGATTGTTCATTGCTAGTGTTTAGAAATTTAATTAATTTCTGTACATTGATCTTGTATCCTGCAACCTTACTTAATTTGTTTATTAGTTCTGGTAGATTTTTCGTAGATTCCTTAGGATTTTCTATATGTGAAATCATGATATCTGCAAATAGATAATTTTATTTCTTCCTTTCCAATTTAGATGCCTTTTATTTCTTTATCTTGCCCAGCTGTCCTGCCTAGAACCTCCAAAATAAAATGTTGAGTAGAATTGGCAAGAGTGAATATAGTTAACCTTGTTGCTTTAGGGAAAGCGTTCAATTTTCTACCATTAAGTATGATGGATGTTAGCTGTGGGTTTCCCGTCGATGTCCTTAATGAAGTTGAGGAAGTTCCCTTCTCTTCCTAGTTTATTCAGTGTGTTTGTCATAAAAGGCAGTTGGATTTTGTCAAATGCCTTTTGTGTGTCAATGGAGATGATTTTGTGTTTTTTTTTCCTCCTGTATTCTCTTAGTATGGTATATTACACTGGTTAATTTTCACGTTGAAACAACCTTGACCTGTCTTCAGGTTCGCTGATTCTTTTGCCAGGTCAAATCTGCTGATGAGTCCCACTAGTGAATTTTCAGTTCAGTTGTACTTTTTGCACTCCAGAATTTCCATTTGATTCTTTTTTTATAATTTTTATCTTTTCATTGATACTGTCTGTTCTGGTTTGCTAATGCTGCTGTTAGGCAAAATACCAGAAATGGATTGGCTTTTATAAAGGGGTTTTATTTGGTTACAGATTTAGAATTTTAAGGCCATAAAAGTGTCCAAACTAAGGCATCAACAAGAGGAAATACCTTTACTAAAAACGGTAGGTGGCATTCAGAACACCTCTGTCAGCTGGGAAAACACGTGACTGGCATCTGCTGTTCCTTTGCTCCTGGGTTGTGTTTCAAAATGGTGTTCTCCAAAATGTCTCTAGGTCTCTCTTAGCTTCTCTGTGGCAAACTCTGGCCTTCATCACTTAACTTTGCATCTCCAAACATTCTTCTCTCTGCATCTCCAACCATCTTTAAGTATCAGCAAGCATCTGGGTCTCTCCAAAAGTCTCTTTGCTGCTGTGAGCTCCTTCTGTCTGGGAGCTCTCTTATAGGACTCCAGTGATTTAATTAAGACCCACCCTGAATGGGTGGGACCCAAACCTCCATGGAAATAATTCAATCAGTTGTTCCACCCTAATCAACAGACTAATTAATTTGCCCCCACAAGATTTCATTAAAGAACATGGCTTTTTGGGAGACATAATATATCCAAACCAGCACACTGTCTATCAAGAAGTGTTTGCTTTACATCGTTCTCATATTTGCCTTTGGTTCTTAGACATGGTTTCTTTTAGTTCTTTGAACATATTTAAAATAGCACATTTAAAAGTCTTCACCTAATGTCTGGGCTCTCTTGGGGATAGTTTGATATTGATTGCTTTTCCCTCTATATCAGCCATATGTTCTTGTTTATTGCATATTTTGTTGAAAACTAGACCTTTTAAATAATGTAGCATTTCCGGACATCAGATTATCCCATTACCCCAGGGTTTCTTGTCATTGTTTTGTGTTATAGTTGTTTGTTTGGTTAGTGACTTTTTACAAGTAATCCTCTAAAGAGGTTTGTGTTTCAATTGCTAATGCTGCCGTTTGCAAAACACCAGAGACGGACTGGCTTTTATAAAGGGGGTTTATTTAGTTACAGAGTTACATTTTTAAAGCCATAAAGTGTCTAAGGTAAGGCACTGACAGTAGGGTTCCTTTGTTGAAGGATGGCCAATGGAGTCCAGAAAACCTCTCTTAGCTCTGAAGGCACCTGGCTGGCATCTGCTTGCTCCCAGGTTGCGTTTCAAATGGTGTTCTACAAAATGTCAGCTTTCAACGGCTGTCTTCAAAATGTGTCTTTCAGCTGCAGCTAGAGTCTGGGCCTGTGTGGCTCTTTTTAAAGTACTCCAGTAACCAATCAAGATCCATGCTGAATGGGTGGGGCCACCTCCATGGAAATAATCCAATCAAAGGTGTTACCAACAGTTGGGTGGGTCGCATTTCCATGGAAACAACCTAATCTAAAGGTTCCAACCTAATCAGTGCTAATACATTGTCCCCACAAGATTGCATCAAAGAATATGGCTTTTTCTGGGGGGCATAATATAAACAAACTAGCAGTTTGTATTGTTTGACATGTGTGGCCACTAAAGTCTCTGTTCAGCTACTTAGTGTTCACTTAATGGTTGGACAAAGATTTCCTGAATGCCTGGAACCAATAAGTTTGCCAGTTTTTGCTGAGGACTCTATCTATGTGTGCTGGGGAAAGCCTTCACTGTCTGGGTGCAGAACCTCAAGTTCTGCCAGAGGTGACAGCTTAGGGCCTTTTTAGGTTTTTCTTGTAGCATGTGCACAGTCTTGAGCATGCTCACAACCCTACACATACACTTGGCCTTCTGTTTTCCCAGAAATATTTTTGAGCTTATTAAAACCCCCTATGAACATCTCATTCCTCATCTTTTCCTTTTAAGCTTTTTGGTTAGCCTATTGCTTGCCGAAACTGTTATCTACCACTTGAGGCAGCTGTGATGTCAAACAGTTGCCTCTAATTGTTGTGGTGATTGTTTTAATTGTGATAAAATACATAGAATTAAAAATATATTATTAGTGATATTTAGTACATTCCCAATATTGTGAACATCACCACTATTTAGTTCTGTAATTGTTTATGACACACTCACCTGAGGAAAAGGGTTGTTGCCCTGGGTGAGCATCAGTTCACATGAAATAAGTTTAACTTTGCTAGTATGGTTTTCCAGGGTATCACCAGGCAGGTCATATAATGACAGTTACTTGGGAATGGGGCTTTGAAGGAGCTTCAAGTGTGTTCCAATCCCTCCAGTTGCTGTCAGGCTGCTGGTTTTCAGTGCTGCTGTGGAGCTAGGTGTGGGCATATGGGGAATGCAAAAAAGGCCAATTAAAATGCAACAAAGGTCACTGTTTTTACAGAGATTCCCAGCTGTTCTTGAGTAAGCTCACCACAGATTGCTGCAAGCCTTTTGTTAATTTCTAGAGTTCTGGAAAAGTTGATTTTAAAAATTGGTTTTCTCGATTTTAATGGAGAGAATTTTCTTAGGTCCTTTCTGTGACAGTTTTAATTATAAATCCTTTTTTTTTAATTGCATTTTTATTGAGATATAGTCACATAACATACAGTCGTTCATTGTGTACTATCAGTTGTTCATAGTTGTGCACTGATCACCACAATCTTTGCACACTTTCATTACTCCAAAAAATAAAATAAAAATAAGAATTAAAAAAACATCCAAAACATTCCATTCCCCTCCTCCCACCATTGTTCATTTACTTTTTTTTGACACTCAGTGTTTTTTTTAACCTTATCAAAAAATTAAGTAAAAACAATAAAAATAGCAACATTTCAAACAAAACCAAAACAAAGGAATAAGAAAAAACAACCTAAAATAACTACATTGCTTCCAACATGTTCCTACCCTACCCCAAGAAGATAAACAGACTATAACCCAACAAAGGAATAAGAAAAACAAATAACCTAAAATAACTACATCTCTGTACACTTGTTCCTACCATACCCCCCAGAAATTACAAACCATAGTAGTTCCTGAACATTCCCAGATCATTGTTTACCCTCCATAACTTATCTGTTCTTTTTAGATTATCATTCCCCCTTCATTATTTGCTGTCTATTGCTAGGTCCCCTACATTCTACAATATAAACCATTTATTTTACATTGTTCACAGTGTTCATATTACTAGTAACATACAATATTTCTCTTTTTGTGCCTGGCTTATTTCACTCAGCATTGTCTTCAAGGTTTATCGATGTTGTCATATGTTTGAAGACATCGTTCCTTCTTACTGCCACTTAGTATTGCGTCATGTGTATATACCACATTTTGTTTGTCCACTCTTCTGTTGAAGGACATTTGGGTTGTTTCTATCTCTTGGCAATTGTGAATATTGCTGCTATGAACATTGGTGTGCAGATATCTGTTTGTGTCACTGCTTTCCGATCTTCCGGGTATATACCGAGAAGTGCAATCGCTGGATTGAAGGGCAACTCTATATCTAGTTTTCTAAAGAACTGTCAGACTGTCTTCCAGAGTGGCTGTACCATTATACAGTCCCACCAGCAATGAATAAGAGTTACAATTTCTTCACATCCTCTCCAGCATTTGTAGTTTCCTGTTTGTTTAATGGCAGCCAATCTAATTGGTGTGAGATGATATCTCATTGTGGTCCTAATTTACATCTCCCTAATAGCTAGTGAAGCTGAACATTTTTTCATGTATTTTTTGGCCATTTGGCTCTGAGCTGTTAAATCTGTTAAAAATATATTTAGCAGTTTTCAAAATAAGTTGTTTTATTTCTCTATTGGAAAATTCTTTTGTAGCAAATAATAATATTCAGGCTTTTAAAAATGATAGTACTATTTTAGATACCAAGATTTTGTAACTTTTTTCTTTGAAATAGGAACAAAGAGATCATAAAAAATTCTTAAGGGTTCCAGTAATCTGTCTGTTAGAACAGGTTTCAATAATTATCTGTGGGAACCTATTTGAAGCATTTTACTTTTTGGATATAGTTGGTTTCTAGATATAGGTTAGATACATTCAACAGTGAAGTTTCTGGATACTGTGATTAAGTTGACTTCTCCACAGGCATTGAAACATCAATCAACAGAGCTGTAGTTTGATTTTCTTAAAAATGAATTTGACAAAGTAACTAAAATGGATTTTGTAAATATTACGCTTTTAGATAACATTATTTGATAATCAATTCTTTCTTTATGTTACTGACGTTTGAAATCAAGGAATACCCTGAAGAAGTAGAGTATTTTGGTAGAAGCCTGGGTGAATATGCTTTTATCTATATTCACATGCTTATAAATGTCATACTCATATCTCCTCCATCTATAAATAATGTTTCCTTATCCAGATATCATATTTCACAGATGGTACTGTGCACATCATATTTGTGCAGAAAAAGAATCAGTGGGTGGGTTAATTCATCTGAATTGCAGACTGGTTGATTTTAGAATTTGGGGTAAGGAAATAACCATAGATAAGAAATGTGAAAAGTCTTTATGTTTTAGTCACTGAATGTTATGTTGTTAGTATATTCTCTAAATAGTATTTTGGGGCCAAGTTGCTTCAGATTTGTATTTTTGTATATGCTCAGACACATTTATACATATTCTGGGATAATTCATTTTGTGGCAGTAGCCAACCCAATCTTTTTAACAGACTTTTGTCTTTGGACAAAGTTTCTTCCTCAGAAGAAATTTTCCTCAAAGAGTATTTCAGTCATTCAGCTCTTTTGGGTATTTACTTTTTTGAGTATTAGTATTTTGCTAGAACTATAGAGATCAGTACAACATAGTTCCTTCCCATTGGGAAATCAGTCATATGGGAGAGACTGGAGTATAAACTGATAATTGATGTCATAATAGTTATTTGAAAAGAATTGTTCATTCTCCACCTAATCACCCTTCTTCCTCACTGTTTACTGAGACTGCTCTTGTCGAAGTTACCAGTAATCTTATTTCCAAATTTTGTAGTCACTTCTCTGTTATTTCATTTGACTTCTCAAGTAGCATCCAATACAGTTGAGGGACCACTCCTTCCTTGAGACAGTCCTGGTTTTCTTCCCAACTCCCTGGCTTGTCTGTTTTTTTTCCTCCCTTACTGTCTCTTTCTCTGCCCAATTTCTCAATGTTGGAGTGCTCCAAGGCTTTCTTTGGACCTCCTTCTCTTTATCTACAGTCTTTCCCTGGAAATCCAACCTCTTTCCAATACTGTCTATATGCTTATGATTCCTAAATCTATATATTTTCACCACTAATCAACCCTGGAATTTCTGGACTTGTGTATTTAACTATCTACTAGGCATCTCTTCTTGAATATATACCAGGCACCTAAAATTTAACTTAATTCTGTTTTTGATTTTGGCGATTTGGACCCATACCATTTAATCTTTTCCTCCCCCATCATTCCCTCTTTCTTTAAGAGACAGCACTAGCCATTCAGTTGTTCATGCCAAAAATGTAGGAGTTATCTTGGGTCCGTTTTTCCCTCACCTATCACATTAATATCCTGTCAACCCTGCCTTCAAAACATACGAATCCTTCTCATCGATATTTCACTGCCTCCATACCATCTTAGTTCAAAATACCCTTTCTTTCCTAAACTATTGCAGTAGCCTCCTTAATAGTTTTCTTATTCTCCTTCTTTCTCTTAGCAGTGAGAGCTATCTTTAAAGTGCAAATCAGGTCAGGTCATTTGCCTGTGTAAAACCCTCCAGTGCTTTCCTTCATGCCTAAAATAACATCTAGACTCCTTACTTTGGCTGAGTCCCAGATGATCTGGCCCTTGCCTGCTTCCTTGACCTCATTTCCTACCATTCATCCCCTTGTCCACTACCTTACTTCACTGTAGTTCAAGTTACCTTCTCTTCATTCCTGAAAAGTACCAAATTGATCCCCACTTTAAGGCCCACCCTTTTGCCTGGAATGCATTGTCCCTGTTCTTAATACAATCTTGAAATCCTATTATGTGCCATGAACTTGTACTAGGAGTTAAGGATAAATCAATGAATGGACAGACTCTAAGGTGTTTTCTGTTATACCTTCTATCTGGTGACTTTCTTGAAGAGGCAACTAAAATGTCATTTTCTTTGAAACTTTCAAATCCTCCAGATGACTTGCTCATTTTGATGCCACAATTTATGGAATTCATTTAATCCTTACCTTGATGGAACTTGTAGTTGTAGAGGGGAGTGGAGGGGAAGTGGAGTTTGCAATAAACAAGATGTGTAAAATGTATGTTAGACTGCGATAAGTGCTAAGGAGAAAATACAGCAGGAAAGTGCTAGGCCAAGGGTTGGGGTTGTAATTGTAAATTGGGTGATCACGATAAGCATCTCTGAGAAAGTGACATTTGAACAGTCAGTTCCAGGCCGAGAGAGCAGTTACATGCAGAAATCACATGGTGAAAATATGCCTGGTGTGCTTGAGGAGTCGCTAGGGGACCATTGTGTAGTAGTAGCAATGTGGCTGGAAGAGAAGTGAGCAAGGGCGGGAAAAAGAGGGGTAAGCGATGAGGCCAGAAGTGACAGAGGATCCAGATCTTGCAGGACCTTATAGGCCAGTGGCTCCCAGTGTTAGCAGTACATTAGAATTACCTGAAGAGCTTTCCAAAATACTGATGGGATGGGTTCCAATCCCAAAGAGATTCATTCATTTGGTCTGGGGTACAGGCAGGGCATTAGGATGTTATAAAAGCTTTCCAGGTGATTCTGAGGAGCAGCTAAGATTGAGAACCACTGTAGTCCACTATAAGGATTCTGGCTTTTACTTTTGAGGGCAGTGGGGAGTCACTGGAAGGTTCTGTCATGGGAAAAATAATTTTATAATAAACCGACCAAGTTTTGGTAACAGATGGTGGTGATGGTAGTAAAACATTGTGAATGTAATACCACTGAATTATATATTTGAATGTGGTTAAAAGGGAAAATTTTATGTTGTATATGTGTTACTAGAATAAAAATTAAAAAACAAGCATAGGACTGTGTAATACAGTGAATCCTAATGTGAACTATGGACTATAGTTAAGGGTACAATTACGATATTCTTTCATCAATTTTAACAAAGGTACCATACTAATGCATAGTGTTAACAATAGGGAAGACTGGGGGAGGGGAGCTGCTGACAAATGTTATATGGGAACTCTTTATTTCTGCATGACTTTTCTGTAAACCTACAACTTCTCTAATTTAAAAAAAAACTGGATTTTCATTTATTAAATTCTAATTACTTTAACTGTAAAATTATAGGAATGCCTTAGCTGCCTCAAATTATTTGAAGTAGGTTGTGCTATAACTCAGAGATTCAAGTCAATATAGAATAAAGGCATACACACTTTTCAGTTTGTCCAAGAGTATTTTCTTCTCTATGCTTCATTAGCTGCCTTTGAGTTTTCACAGCACACACCTACCTCATTTTCCATCTGTTACTGCTTACCATCTTTAGCTTCCTTTAGTCTCCTGTCTTCACATGTCTGCTTTTCTTCCAATTCAGAACTTCAGTTTACTTAATAGAACTTGAAATACAGCACTGTACAAAGATTTTAGCTAAAACTTTTGTATTTGTATCATCTTAAATCTAGTGATTAAAAAAGCAGAGTTGTATGAGGTTTACATTTTTTTCTAGTTTGAATTTAGTACTTGGTTCCTGAAACTTGATAATTTTCTACCATTTCCTGGCTCAGGACATAGTACTTGGCTTTTATAAAAAGATGGGAGGTCTTTTATTCTTTATTTTAGCAGAAGAGCTGCTGACAAATGGATTAAAACTCAACTAGCCTTATAGCCCTCGAAAAAGCATTACTTTGACATGTACAGAAAAAATTCTGCCCTTAATTAATTTTTAACTTACCTCTGATTTGTTTTGTTACATGTAAGTAACTTTCATTTTTTCCTCTATCTTTTTCTGTGTTCCAATGGATTTGTGTCTCCTGTTTGGACTTAATGTGTCATGTACAATTCTTGGAATTCATCATTTACTGTTCCTCTGTGGATCTGTTCTGTTGGAATCTGGAACACTGGAATGATGAACTTGTGTTCTTTACAAAGTAGCTGTGAGTATGCTACATAATTTATTCACATATACTTACTGCAGTCTAAGTTAACTTATATTTAATCTACAACTGAATGAAATGTATTTCAAGGAAACTTTACATTTAATACATATTTTTAGCTCTACACATAATAAACTTTCAAATATTTGACTTTAAAATACTATATTCTGATCAGCCTCCTAATTAGTGTATTTTAAATTAACTTTTCAATTTAATTGGTTAACCAACTTAGCTTTTCAACATTTGGGTTAAAAATTAGTTTATACGAATGAAAAAAGAGGTGGTGGATGGAATATTTGGCTATGTATGTGATACTAGTGAGGAATGCAAACTTATATTCTTTGTTAAATACAAATGTATTGGATTAGTGCTTTGATATCCTTAATTTTTTTTTTTAATGAGAAATTAAATGTGGCAAAACTTCAGAGAAATGTGTACTTCTTAGGAATAATTTGCCATTTTATTTTCACTATGAGTAAGACCTACCTCTAAGTAAAATAAACCAGTAAGACTCTACACTAAGATGTTTGAACTATGGACAGTATTTCTCACCAATGGGTAAGTTAAAAATAAGACTTATTTTATAACTGTACCAATGTAGAAATAGGTTTCTTTGAATTACTAATGAAATTAATGTTGAAGTCATCAGAGAATCAGAAACCATACAGAAACTGAAATTTAATTTACTTTAACACCTGAATAAATCTGATTTCCCTGAAGATGAAAGCAGCAGGGTCATCTAAAACATTCAAGTGATACAACTGAACCTACCGTAACAGCTCGGAATATAATATTTGCTGATTGACACTGATTATTAGAGCCTTCAAGAATTTATGAAAGAAGAAGTATCTTTAAATTCAACATTTTGATTTCAAAGGGCCAATAAAAAAGAATCTTAAACTATTTAGGGGATTTGAAATTTTTTCATTAGAAGAGTCCTTTATTGTTGTTTTACTTGGTCAGAATCTTACTGTAAATTAAATCTTTCTGCAAATTAAAATCTTTTCTTTGGGACAGGTTTCTTTAATTTTTATTTCATTCTCTGGGGTGTCTTATAATTAACTATATTATTAATCAATTCATGCTCAGTTCATTTTGTCTGTTTGCTGCAATTAATTAATGCTTTTATAAAACAAACTATAAAAGTTTGATTTGACATGAATAAGTTTGTATAATTTTCTAAAATAGGTTTATGAAGGGATTTTTGAAATGTGTGACAAGAGTATTGTTGATAATACGAATAACTGGCCGATTTTGTTTTTTTTAGCAACAGAAGAACCTTGAAGGCTATGTGGGATTTGCAAATCTCCCAAATCAAGTATACAGAAAATCTGTGAAGAGAGGGTTTGAATTCACACTTATGGTAGTAGGTAAGATATGGTTTCTTATTAAAATTGAATTTGGTTTTAAGTTTTAAACTGTTAATCAACTCTGAATAGGTTTAAGCAAACAGTAGCACAAATAGCTTAGGGATCATGTGTAGTATTTTATGTGAATATATTTTTGAATTTAACATGATGGCACAATTGGTTTTATTTAAAATTTTTTTTTTCTTTTTGCTTCTTTTTAAAGTTGGTGCAAATTTGTAAATTAAGTGAAAGCTGAGAAGTGGTGAGAGAGAAATAGAACACTAGAAAGTATAAAAGGCTCATTTCTTCTGTTCAGTTGGTAAAGGCTGCAACCTAAGGAAATAGCGTCTGGCACTGTATTACTCCAAGATAATTTTGTTCTCTGGCTGATAATACCATAGTAGAGTCATATTATATGAACATTTAATGTAAACATATTCATCTTTGTGATCTGAATTTTAAAATAAGGGAGGGGTTTTAGAGGATCATTATAATGCAACTGATTACCTTAGAAATTCCATTTAATGAGTTTAGGCCCTGGAGTGAATGAAATATGACTCTCCTTGTTCTTTAATTGTCTCATTTTTCTTGTGTGTTTTATTCTACGAATATCTCATGCTGTCTGTAGTCCATTTTAAGAGATTGTCAAGAATTACTTTGACTGTAAATTGGTAACATCATCATTAGATATGAAGGAATACTACATCTTACCTTTACATGTGTAATATTGGTCATCTTATATGACTGTTTAATATTTTCATAATATTCTCATATAGGCTGACTTTAGAACCTAACTTTTGAGTATGGATGCAACTTTTGTATTTCTCCATTATTTGTTTTAAGAAGATGAAAGGCAGGATAATGGATTAACTATTCTTGGTAAAGAAATTGAGTTGATGTTGTATGGATAGTTAAGTAAGGTATTCATACTGCTGGGCCTTTAAGGGTAGTATCCATTATTTTTGCTAATTAAAGTCCAGCTTCTGATATTTTTATTTTGGTGTTGAATTAGGTTGATTGTTTTAGCCATGAAATATCACTTCATTGAAGGGAAGAATATATTCCCTGTTCAATTTGTAGCTGTTTGAAAGTTGCATGTGTTATAATAGTCCACATGGTTAAAACATGGTACAAAGTTCACAGATTTGATATCTGATAGAGTTCATTAACTTGCCTGTATTTTGGTTGAGAAGTATAGTATACCTTGCTTGCAAATCACTGCTTTCAATTAGAGGTGAGCCTAGATAAATACATATGCAAGTGTTGTCAGAAATGAAGAACAATACAAAGTATACCTGCTTTTCTTTCATAGGTTTGTTAACATCATCATTATAAAGAAATACTAAATCTTTATGTATATAATGTTAGTAATTTTCAGTGACTGTGGACAAGCATAATATCCTCTTTTTTTTTTTTTTTTTTTTTTTTTTTTTTAATTTGTAAGAAAACATCCTGGGTCCATTAGAAGAAATAACAATTTTCAAAAAATTTTCTGATATTAGAATTTTAAAGAATAACTATTTGAACATATACTTAGTAGAATAATGTCAAGGGATCAAGGCCAGGTATTTAGATCTCTGTGGCATTTTTCCACTTGAAAAAAAAATTGTCACCTGGTGTTGATTTTTAGCAAAAGGTTATTTGTATCTTATTTATTAGCTTTCCTCATCAGTCTTTTTGTGAAATACAGCTTTTGTTTTTTTCTCTTCGTTGATGTTAAGACCTCAGCTAAGGATAAAGGACAATGAATGTTACTATCCTTAGTCTATTCTTTTCAGTATACCTTGAACATTATTACTTAATTAGCTATCTTTGTATAGGATTGTTGAGTGCAGGGACTAAATCTTTTCATCTACACAGTTGCATTGCCTAACACATAGTGACCTTACTAAGTGTCTAATACATTGGTCTGCTTTTCATACTCTAGGCAGAATCCAACAGCATGTTTGCAAATCATAGGAGGCTAAAGCCAAAGTGCTCATGTGGTTTTCTTTCTCAACCTTTGGTTTAGTTCACTGATCTGTCACTTCCTACATGAATTCTACATTATTACAGTTTTAATTACAATAATTATGTTGTATTATTGGTATAGGAAGATTCTGTTATGATTATGTTAATTTAGGGAGACAGGAAAACAAGTAAAAATAAGTAAAATAATTGCAGATTGGTGTATTTTCTAGGAAAGAAACAAACAAGAGTGCGATCTATTTAGATAGAATCATCAGGGAAAACCTGCCTCTCTGAAGAGGAGACTTTTTCATAACACCCAAAGTACAAGAAAATTAGAAAATAAAGGAAAATATAAAGAAAAAAAACCACTGACAGCAAGAAATAATTGTCACTAATATTTTGCTTTTTTTATCCTCAGTATTTTATGTTGACAGCTGCATAGTATTTCCAGGGTTGGCTGTCTCATATTTTAGCCATTGCTTTATTATTTTTTTTAAATCATTCTTTGATTTTTGGCAATTCCACTTCTTTGGCAAGAAGTGGAATTGCCAAATCATAGGGGAATTTGATATCTAGTTTTCTGAGAAACCACCAAACTGTCTTCCACAGTGGCTGTACCAATCAGTATACATTCCCACCAGCAATGAATAAGAGTTTCTACTTCTCCACGGCAGTTATTGTTTCCTGTTTGTTTAATGGCAGCCATTCTTTTTGGTGTGAGATGGTATTTCATCATGGTTTTGAATTGCATTTCCCTAATAGCTAATGAAGATGAATATTTTTTCATGTGTTTTGTTAGCCGTCTTTGGAAAAATACCTTTTCATTTCTTTCGCCCATTTTATAATTGGGCTGTTTGTACTACTGTTGAGTTGTAGGATTTCTTTATATATTCGGGATATCAGTCTCTTATCAGATATATGGTTTCCAAATATTTTCTCTCATTGAGTTGGCTATCTGTTTGCCTTTCTAACAAAGTTTTTTGAGGCACAGAAACTTTTAATTTTGAGGAGTTCCCATTTATCTATTTTTTCTTTTGTTGCGTGTGCTTTGGGTGTAAAGTCTTAGAAACTACCTCTTGTTACTAGGTCCTGAGGATGTTTCCCTACATTATCTTCTAAGAGTTTTATTGTGCTGTCTCTTGTATTGAGATCTTTGATCCACTTTGAGTTAATTTTTGTACAGGGTGTGAGATAAACATCTTTTTTAGAATCTTTTTAAAAGCAATTTGAGGCATCTTTCCCTTCCAAATAAATTTGATAACTAGCTTTTCCAAGTCTGAAAAGTAGGTTGTTGGAATTTTGATATGAATTGCATTGAATATATAGATGAGTTTGGGTAGAATTGACATCTTACAACATTTAGCCTTCCTATTCATGAACACGGAATATTTTTCTATCTTTTTAGTTCCCCTTCTATTTCTTTTAGTAAGGTTATGTAATTTTCTATGTATAGGTCTTTTACATCCTTGGTTAAGTTTATTCCTTAGGTACTTGATTTTTTTAGTTGCTATTGAGAATGGAATCTTTTTCTTGAGTGTCTCTTCAGTTAGGTCATTTGTAGTGTATAGGAATATTACTGACTTATGTGCATTAATCTTGTATCTTGCTTTTAGATATATGCATTTAGAGCTATAAATTTCCCTCTCAGTGCTGCCTTTGCTGCATCCCACACGTTTTGGTATGTTGTGTTCTTGTTTTTATTTGTCTCAAGATATTTACTTATTTCTCTTGCAATTTCTTCCTTGACCCACTGGTTGTTTAGGAGTGTGTTAGTTGTGAAAGATCTGGTTCTTTCGTGGTTACTGATTTCTAGTTGTATTCCATTATGGTCAGAGAATGTGCTTTGAATAATTTCAGTCTTTTTAAATTTATTGACTTGTTTTGTGCTCTAGCATATCATCCACCCTGGAGAATGTTCCATGGGCACTAGAGAAGAATGTATATCCTGGTTCTTTGGGAAGTAACGATCTATATATGTCTGCTAAGTCTAATTCATTAATCGTATTGTTTAGGTTCTCAATTTCCTTATTGGTCCTTTGTCTAGTTGTTCTGTCTATAGAAGAGAGTGGTGTATTGAAGTCTCCCACTCTTATTGTAGATGTGTCTTTTGCTCCCTTCAGTTGAGCCAATGTTTGTCTCAAGTAATTAGAAACTCTTTGGTTGGGTGCATAAACATTTATAATTGTTATTTCTTGTTGGTGAGTCTTCTGTTCTGTGCCTTTCTCCAGACCTCTCTCTCCTTTTATTTTCCTCAGCTGGTAGAGCTCCCTTTAGTATTTCTTGCTGGGCAGGTCTCTTGTTAACAATTCTCTCAGCATTTGTTTGTCTGTGGAAATTTTAAACTCTCCTTTAATTTTGAAGGAGAGCTTTGCTGGATAAAGAATTCTTGGCTGGCAACTTTTCTGTTTCAGAATCTTAAATATGTCATACCACTGCCTTCTTGCCTCCATGGTGCCTGCTGAGTAGTTAGTCTTATGTTGTTTCCCTTGTATATGGTGAATCACTTCTCTCTTGCTGCTTTCATAACTTTCTCCTTCTCTTTAGCATTTGACAATCTAATTAGTAGGTGTCTCAGAGTAGGTTTATTTGGATTTATTCTATTTGGAGTTTGTTGGGCATCTTTGATTTGTATATTTATGTCGTTTAGAAGGGTTGGGAAATTTTCCCCAACTATGTCTTGAAACACTCTTCCCACCCCTTTGCCCTTCTGTTGTCTTTCTGGGACCCCAATGATTCTTACATTTGTTTGCTTCATTTTGTCCATCATTTCTCAAATCCATTTCAAATTTTTTTATTTTTTTCACAATCTGTTCTTTTGTGCGTTCACATTCGATTGTCCTGTCTTGTTAACCTGTTCTTTCTTCTGCCTTCATATCTGCTGTTTTGTTTCTAATTTGATCTACAGTTTTTCATTTCCATAATATCTACTATTTTTTTATTTACTCTTTCAAATTCTTTTTTTATGCTCTTCTAGGTTCTTCTTGATTTCCTTTATGTCTTTAGCCATCTCGTTAAACATTGTTTTGGAGATTTGTTTGTACTTCTTTAATTGCTTCAAATTTTGTGTCTCCCAGCTTTTTAATTTGTTCATTTCCCATATCTTCTATGTTCTTCAAGTGCTTTGTGATTTTCTGTTGGCTTTGGGGCATTTGCTTTTCTTGATGAGGTTATTTTGGGAAATGCAGGATTATTTGAGCATTTGTATATAATTTGGGAGAGCGACAGCTTGCTGGAGTGCAGTTTCCCTGTCTACCAGCAGATGGCGTTCTCAAGTCAGTCTTCCCAGAACTTCTCCTGTGCACTGGGCAGGGTCCAAACCCAGTGGGGAATCAGTCAGTGCATCGGTTCTTTGTGTGCACTAGGGGCTGCCTGTGCTGGGGGTGCAACGTGGGCCCTGGGCAGTTAAGCAGGGAGTTTGCTGAAGGGCACCCTGCAGATCAAATGTGTCCGGCTCCCTGCCTGCCTTGCGCCCACAAGCCTCTGTGGTGTAGGAGGGGCTCCTGATCATCGGTATGGCGTCCTCTCCCTTCCCTGCCTCTCACTGGTGCACACCCCAGACTTCTGTCGAGGGAGAGCAAATGCTGCCTCCTGGATTCCCTCATGGGTGCTCCCGGCTGGCTGGCTGTGGTGGATCACCTCCCTCGCTAACTGCCAAGGTAGGTGCACTGGAGTGGAGAGCCACTGTTCACTCCTTTGCCTGGCGACTGTCCTGCTGCTGCTGCCTGGGAGGTGGTCCTGGCTAGAACAAACTCACCCTGTCCCTAGAGTCGCTGTCTCTCACTTTTGACCACATCCCCTTCATGTACTGTGAGGGACCCTCTATAGCCGGCCACACCTTTTAAAACTGCAATCCTGGGTGTCCTCTGGCCCCTCTTTAGTTTCTTTCACAGAGGAGAAGCCCATTCCGCCTCACCTACTCAGCCATCTTCCCAGAAGTCTTGCTTTATTATTAGACATTTCACTGATTTGTCATGTTTGACTTATAATGCTACAGTAAAAATTTTCTGCATGGAAATCTTAGTCAACATTTTAATAGTTATGTTTAATGGCTGCATAATCTAATCTGTGGATAGATGTACCATAATTTCTGTAATTTATTTCTACTCTAATATACATTAAGTTTGTTGAAACCATAGCATGGCAATGGAGATCCTTAAACACCACAGGATTTTATGTATGTATGCTGGGAGTCAGAGTGGTATTATTATTACTTACTGGGTTCTAGTCCCTAAATTGGGATTATTGGATCAAAGTGTTTAGATACCTTGGCTTTTGACCCACAACATGATGATAAACTGTGTTTTTAAAAGTTTTTGCTACGTAAGAGTATTCTTTAAGAAAAAAGGAAGATATTTCTTTTTTTTTTTTTTGCCTGAATTTGAAGAGATTTATGGTATATTTGAAGGTGAGACCATTTATTCCATGGATGCTTTAACTGTTTTAGATGCTTGAGGGAAGAATGTAACGGTACATAATTATGAAACAGTATGATATGCTTATAAAACAGTATAACAGACTGGGGTAGTCTTAGATTTTTGACAAGGCAGTCAGTACTTGGATTGACAAATATAAGAAATGTAAATCTTGATAATATCCTGGTTTCATTTAGTAGGTTTTAAAAAAGTAATTCTGCATGATTTTTAATATGTATATGTAAATCCTGGAATTACAACTCTTAATTATTCTTTGCTTCTTTCCCAGTGTGGTCTTTGAGAGTAGACAATTAAAGATATTCTGATGTTGGAAAACATAATCACCTTTCTAACAGATTTTCAGAGACCCAGAAGATAAATTTCATAGTATATAGGTTAAATTAAAGGGAAAGGTAGATTGCTGTTTTTCAGGAATAGAGAAATTGTTCTCTTGATATTGAATATACTTAAGATTCATTGGGTAGATGGACTGAAATAAAAGTGATGAAACATTTGTTGACTTTAATTAACTAGACTTTGGGACTGAAGTGAAGAGGTCACATACTCTATTAATACCAAATTTTAAAAGAACAGAGCACTGAATGGAAAGAAAGGTGCTTGGACTACAAAGACAAAGTAATGTAAGTAGTATATGTCAACCCAAATTCTTTACAGATGGAAATACGATTCTCACCCAGGTGGTTCATTTAGTATGTGGTTTTCCTCTTGGCAAAGAAAGCTGCTATTTCTTGATCCTTAATTGGCAAGTTCTAAGTCTTCCCTATTCTCAGGCATGGAGGTCAAACACTGTTGTAGGTCAAGTGGGTCCATCCCTTTCCTGGATGGCTGTATCACATGTTTCTGAAATAAAGTTTTAAATATAAGTTAGTAATACTACCTCTTCCTTCCTAGCTGTGACTATGGACAGGCCAGCACAAAAGGAGATCAGAACTTCTCCTTTGTACTCTTAGCACATCTGTCTGTCTAGAGGATTTGTAGATTGACTGATTTTTGTGTTATGAACCAGGTTTACTCTGTCCCAACACAGTAAGTTTTCTATTATCACATAATTTGGTACACAACAAATTTTGTTGAGAAGTTAGCTTTATGTTCATATATCATACTTGTTGATATATCATACTTGAACTACAGAACCACAGAATTGTTTTAAAGATTAGAAAGGTATAACCTATCCCCATGAAAGACCTTTGTATTGGTAAAAGTTGCAAACCTTGTTTTTGCATAAACAAAAAGCATATAATTTCTCCATATTTCCCTCTGAGTCCTTTTGATCTATTTTACTATATAAGAGTGAGAATTTAAAGCAGTGACTTAAGCTATTGAAGACCACAAACTAGTTTTTTGTGGGGTAGGACAAGTGGGTAGTGCTGGGTGGGTTCATTGTCTTTCTAAACTTACTGAAGTATAATTGAGATATTTATCATGTATTCATTTTCTGGGAAGTGATTATGTACTTAGATTTTCAAACGAGTTATCTACCTTAAAAATTAGTAAGTGTAATTGGAGGTGTGTGGCATTGACTTACAGTGATTACTCTCCTGAAATAATGTTTTAATTTTAAATTTTGAAACAATTGTAAACAAAAGTTGCAAGTACAGTATACAACATTTTTCCCCAGAAACACTTGCTCCCAAAATACTTCTCTGAGTGTTTCCTTTCCTCAAGGGTATTCTACATAATTGCAATATACCATGAAAAAAGAAAATAACAAATGCATGTGTGTCCACATGCACTTACATTTATATTTATTGCTGTTTCCATATATATTGAAAACACTGAGTTCACATAAATTATCTCCAATTTTAGTCTGTTACCACAGAGACTATTCTAGTTTTCTTCCTTTCCATATTTTCAACTTACTTCTTCTGATGGTGAGAAATCATTATCCTTAATATATACTTATTTAATCAATCCCTCTGTGAATAATAGGCCTTCTGCCACTTCTTCCAGGTTCCTTCCTCCCTATCTCTGATGCAGAGGCCCTTCTCACCTCTCTCATGTTCTGACATTCAGTACCAGGCCACTCTTTTCATGCCTGTGTTCTCCTCATCCTGTTTGGGCTCAGACCCCTCATGCCAGGCCTTCTCCTAGGCTTCCTTCGAAACTTTCCTCATCCTGCAGGCTCTTCCACCCGCGTGGACACTTATTTTTTTCAGTCCTACATATAATAGCTTCTGGATTGACTTTTCAGGAAGAAAAGTGGGAGAAAAGAGCTGAATAATTTTGCAGGGTTTAAAACAAATATTTAACTGTATTCAGTAAATCCTTGGTTCATGAATAGAAGAAATAATTTGACTTTCTGATGCTTAAAAAGGTAGGAGAATTGGTAAAATTGTATTTTTGTGTGCTGCCATAGGAAAAAAATGGCTAACAGAGATCAAAATTCTGGAAAAATTTTAGCTTGAAAATTAAAGATATCTGCTGTATGTATAGTGTTGCAGAGTTGCCATTGGTTACATTTACATGTATTTGATGGACTGAGTTTAGAGAACTTTATGATGGCCCCAAATTTACTAATAGTAGAGAGAAATAGATAAATGTTTAGCATAAAAGAAAGCTTTAGACTTTGGGTTTTCTCTTTTTACACTGCCTAAACTCATAGCTAAGAAGATGATAAATATAAGTTAATTAAGCATGTCATAGAATCAAATAGAAGCATGATTTATAATGTTCATTTTAACTAATGCAAGTTTTTGTGACAGAAGATTGTAAATTGCTGATTGTGTTAATTGTAGAAATAATTACACTATAACATAAAAGATGAGAACTTCATAGCATGCTGGTCCTGATCCAGAGAATAGAATTTAATTGAATGATCAGCTGCCATATACTGATCAGTAGTAATATAGAAATTATGGACCAAGCTGGTGATATAAAAATGGAAATCACCACTTCTGCCCTCAAAGGACATTTCAGGGAAATACACACTACTAATTACAATTTAACTTAATAAATGCTGTAATGGCATACATTTAAGTGGCATATAGACAGAGGAGTTATTCTGACTTAATGAGGATGGCATCTTATTGTCTTGATAGGACAGATTAGAATCCTGAAACCAGGAACTTGCTGTTGTATTTAAATTTGAAATTTGTCGTTTATTTTGGCTGCTTTCTAAAAGAGCTGCTAGTTGTACTTAGGTATTTTTAATGCAATTTTACTGAGATATATTCACACATCATATCATCCATTCAAAGTATACAGTCAGTGGCTCACAGTATCATCACGTAGTTGTGCAGTCATCACCACAGTCAATTTTAGAATGTTTTCATTACGCCAAAAAGAAAAATAAAAAATAAAACCCAAAACATCCCATTTCCGTTATCCCTCACTATTGTTGGTCCCTAGTATTGGTGTGGTACATTTGTTACTACTGATGAAAGAATATACTACTAACTATAGTCCATAGTTTATAATAGGTACATTTTCCCCCCATGTACCACTCTATTGTTAATTCTTTGTAAAAGTGTCGTACATTTGTTCTAGTTCATGAAAGAACTTAATTTTATATTTGTAGTATTAATCACAGACATCATCTACCACAAAGTTGATTGTAATGTATTCCCATGTTTTAACCTCTGTCTTTCCTTCGGTGACATACATGATTTTTTTTTTTTTATTTTTTTTTTATTAAATTCAGTTTTATTGAAATACATTCACACACCATACAATCATCCATGATATACAATCCACTGTCCACAGTATGATAACATAGTTAATGCGTTCATCACCACAATCTATCTCTGAACATTTTCCTTACATCGGAAAGAACCAGAACAAGAATAAAAAATAAAAGTGAAAAAAGAACACCCAAATCATCCCCCCATCCCACCCCATTTGTCCTTTAGTTTTTATCCCCATTCCTCCACTCATCCATACACTAGATAAAGGGGGTGTGATCCACATGATTTTAAACAACCCCTTTCAACCATTTTTACTTACAATTCAGCACTATTACTTATACTCACAATAATGTGCTACTGTCTTCTCTACCCATTTTCAAATGTTTAAGTTCAACCTAGTTAAAAATGCTGTACATATTATGCAGCCACTCCCCATTCTGTAGCCTCATTCTATCTCCTGGTAAGCTATAGTCTAAATTTTTAAGACAATGAATTTATATATTATAATTAGTTCATATTAGTGAAATCGTACAATATTTGTCCTTTTATGTCTGACTTATTTCACTCAGCACAGTGTCCTCATGATTCATCCATATTGTCACATGCTTCAGAACTTCATTCCTTCTTACTACTGAGTAATATTCTGTCACATGTATATACCACATTTTGTTTATCTATTCATCAATTGATGGACACCTGGGTTGTTTCCATCTCTTAGCAATTGTGAATAATGTTGCTGTGAACATCGGTGTGCAAATGTCTGTTCATGTCCCTGTTTTCAGATCTTCTGAGTATATCCCGTGTAGTGGAATTGCCAGGTCGTAAGGCAACTCTAGGTTTAGTTTTCTGAGGACCCACCAAACTGTCTTCCACAGTGGCTATACCATTTTACATTCCCACCAGTAGTGAATAAGTGTTCCTATTTCTCCATATGCTCTCCAACACTTGTAGTTTCCTGTTTGTTTAATATCAGCCATTCTAGCGGGTGTGAGATAATCCCGTTGTTGTTTTGATTTGCATTTCCCTAATAGCCAGTGAAGATGAATGTCTTTTCATGTGCTTTTTGGCCATTTGTACTTCCTCTTTGGAGAAATTCATGTCTTTTGCTCATTTTTAAATTGGGTTGTCTTTTTTACTGTTGAGTTGTAGGATTTCTCTATACTTTCTTCACCTAATATTATGGTAAGCAATTTCCCATGTCAATTTTTTTAAGCTAATTTTCAGTGGCTGAATAATAATATTTTTTATGGATGTATCATAGTATACTTAGCCTATCTTGCATTTTTGGACCTGGAAGTATCCTTCTCCCCATTGCTTTCTTAGAATTAAAAATAGTATTACAATGTTTTACCCTGTGTGCTTGACGCCCAGAAGTAGATGACATGGTGAATAATGTGAATTGAAAATATTTCACCAATTTATACAGTTACTACGTGTTTAACATCCTTGTCAATATTGAGTGAAAATCTTTTTAAAATTCCAAATAAAACAAAATAACATTGCTACTTTGGTACTGAAGAAAAGTTCCACATTTTAATTTATACATGTCTTTGATTATTAATTAGGAATTTTTTTCTAGCTTTTTTATTAAGCCAGTTCACACCACTAACAACAATTGATTTCTTTGTTTTACTCTGACTGTTGTAAATATACATACTCATGTACTTTTTTTAAAAGAAATACTGGTAAGAGAGATTCACACAGTTACCAGTGTGATTCACATATTCCACTGCTGGTCCTTAGGGTATAAATTTTGATATATGAAATTTATAGAATGTAAGCATTTGAAAGAAACCTAGGGTTATCTTGTTCAAACTGTTTATTTAAAGATTACCTACTTGGGCTTTTAAAAGTCACTCCCTAGCACTGCTGTCTAGAATAAGCTCCCTGTTCGAGTATAAATCACCATCTTGCCTCCTCTCTTCTAGCCACTTGATATCCAAGTAAAATCATTTCTTTTGTATGTGCCCATCTCCTTTCCTGATCTCTTCTTTACTTACCCCCTACCCTGCCTATGGCCTTAAGCTGTTGTCTAGCATCATAGAGCCCTTCACTCTGCTATTTCCACAAAACTTTCACTTTCTTTCACTATGATATTCCAAAACTAGCTCTGTTTCCCTACAAATTAAAACTCTCACTTGCTTAGTAAATGGTGGCCATAATTAGGAATTAAAGCAAAAGTCTCATTTTTCCAAAATATGAAAAACTAATAGAATTCACAAGAATCGTTGACTTTTAAGAGGGAATGTTTATTAAATTATCAAGTAGAATTTCATACAATAATTGGGAGACTCCCAGAACTCATAAACAGTATTTGACTGTTGATTTTATTTCTTTTCAGTTTAGCAACAGAACTTACAGAAACTTGATATATAATTTATGAAAGGTTGCCAGATCCTAGCTTATGTCCAGATTACTTCTTATGCAAGAAACTAAAACGCAGAAACAAGCAAAACTTTGCCATTGTTAAGATTTTGCTGTGTAGAGTTTCTAGTCCTTTTTTACTTTCCATATACACATTTTAAAATGCAATGTACAGATAGATTATAATATTTCATTCAATATCATAAACATCTTTCCAGGTTACTGTACTACATATTCTAAGTATGTTGTTTTAAAATAGCTACATAGTATTCTTTGTATGGGTGTCCCATAGTTTATGTAACTAATCCTTTATTGAATGTATAGGTTCTACTGGCTAAAGAATCTTTAAATGTGTCCATGTATTTCTTCTTTAATTCTGCATAAGTGAGATTACAGACACAGTACAGGCTTTGCGCATATAGATATATAAAACTTAATAGTGTAATATCCATCATGGGAAAACTTCCAGATTAACCTAGCCAGGTCTTACTCTAACATTATCTACCTTTTCTTTTCAAAGTACAAAAAAGTGAATTTGAAATGCAGTTATTAGGATATGCATATTTTTTCTCCCATATGGACTGTATGTTTTAAGAAGGAGGGAGTATTTCTTTAAGCATATGTGTATTGAGTGAGATACTTGATAAATACTTACCTCTTAATGAGAAGTTCTATTCCCTGCTACATTTTCTTCCATCTAGGTCTTTTTATATCAGTGATACGTTTTACCAGCGAAATTATGATAATTCATTTTTGGAATAATTAATCATGAAAAAAACTTTCCAAGCAGACAGATTTTTCTGGTACTATGAGGATGAAAAAAAGTGTAGTTATCCATTTAAACTGGGCTATATAAATGGTACTTTTTGAAGGCATAAATATTCCAGTTCTAGCATTTAGCAGAAGCTCAATAAATAATCACAGAATAAATTTATTTGTCTTTGTTTTCTCCCCATTGTAATGACTCCATCAGAGGATAGCTGTTGGGATAGAGAAAGCTACAGGATGTGACGATTGAGATTATTCAGTTTAATGAAACCTTGATGTTCTTTGGCAGGTTTTTTCCCTAAACTGCACCATTGAATCAACTTGATGAATCATTTTAGAAAATGAAAAAGAATACGAAAGATTGGAAAATACAGTGCATTTTACGTAGCAGGAGTTTCATGAAACTTAAATTTAACACACATGGTTATTATAATACTTACATACAGATAAATATATATATATGTGTGTGTATACTGAATTTTGATACAAAATGTGTGGGATTTTGTTGTTTGTTTGTTGATTTTAATGGGAGTGGTATCCGGAGTAAGACCCCTAGAGAATCTCTGAGACTTCATTTAGAAGCTTATATACATGAAGAGCACAGTCCAGGACTGGGAGTTGAACAGTGGTGTTTGGTATTTCATCTGCCATTTAACTAGCTGTGCTCTTGGCACCAGTAAGCTAACTTCTCTTTGGCTTAGTATTCTAATGTTTGAAATAGTTTGATTATGTCTCAAAGACTTATTCCAATTCTGATATTCTAACACTTGACATAATTTAGCAAAATGATATTGAAAATACTACCACCTTACGAATTTGTGTAATGTAATGGGTTTTCCAAGCCACTAATGATAAACTGAGGAGGAATGTCTGTGGTTAAGCATTTATGTGCTATATAAAAATGAAAAAAATCTCAAGGTTTAAGCTGTCTTTGAATTATTTTTCCACTTAAGTAATATAATACTATTATTTACATAGTATTAGCTTATTTGTATCTTTGTTAGTTATAGCTATATATTAAGGTAAAATAATTTACCAAAGAATTGTACAGTATAGAGTAGATTAGCAATTCTCAGAGTATGTGTCATGTATTGGGTGTTAATTGATACTTTAGGGGGTTGGAGGAAATGATCTAGGTGATCTAGGACTGCAAAGCTGAGAAGATGCTGGGCTAAACAAAGATAAGCAAGTATCTTTACTGCAGGACTTCTTGGAGCCTTTATATTATAAATCCTAAAGGGCCTGTGGAAACCTAATTTGAAAGTCCTATTATAAATAATTATTGGTATGACTTTCTAAGAAACTTTATAAACAAATACTTCATGAAGATTTTATTAATATTCCTGAGTGATGATGAAATGTAAATGGGTTTTTCATCCTCAGATATAAGAAGGTTATGGGCTATTTTAATCTGTTTATAATGTTATATGTACATGCATAATATTACAAACTAGTTGGTTACTCATTTTATTTTACAATCTTTGTAAAGTATGTAACACCTTAAATTATAAGTATTAGAATATTTTGTTTTAATAAGGACAGAAAAAAAACTTGTAAATCCAAGAATTTCCCCTTTTATAAAGTCCTGTAAAATAAGGAAATAATGAATTTGTTACAGAATAATAGACAGGACATTTCAAAGCCAAATTAAATGTAAAGTAAACATTAATTTGGATTAATCAACAGATGGTTCACAGTTAAGAATATAAATTGTTACAGTTAGATATTCTGTTTATATTTTCTTAAATAATTTTTTTCTTAAGCTAGGAAGTCTCATTTTGCACTTTGTTGTCCTTGAATGCTTCCTAAAGAATACAGAGGTCAACTTGATTTATGTTGTTTGCATTAATTCTGTATTTAAGTAGATTGATTACAGTTCTCTATTATTTCATATTAACTACACTACTGCTGTCTCTTTGGTAAAGCCAATGATCAAGAATTGGTTTCATTTCTAAGTCACTGTGACAGTGTTAGGACAAGGCTGCTTTATTCAATCTTGTAATTACAAGATACCTGGTAGTTTGGTATGGAAGTAAAAATTATTCTATTAAATGTAAGTAGAAATTAACAATTTAATGCCCAAACTCAGGTAGAGCCTCACTACTTTCAACATTCCTTTTATTTGTATTTTGAAGCCATACCCTTTAATGTCATTATGCTGCCAGTCTTCACCCTTCTACCCTGTTCCCTAGTCTCAAATACTTATTTTTTTCTTGCTGCCGTCTACTTCACCTTTGACTCTTAATCTTAATAGTTGTCCTGGAGTCTTCACACACATCCCATCCCCACCCCCCTACCCAGGAGAAAACATGAATGGTAAGCAAATACCTTTCTTTGCAACTACCCATTATTAATTCATATAGTAATTACTTATCGGTTGTGTCAGAGCATGGTTCTATTAAGATCACTTATTCCTCTCAGTAACCCTCTGATGTAGGGACTACTATTATCTTCATTTTATAGATGGTGACACTGAGCCACAGAACTTGTGATTTGCCATAGAACTTGTGATTTGCCCCTGGTCCCAAAACAAGTTTATCAGTGGCACAGTGATGAGAGATTTCACAGAAATTTTGAGCTCTAGTGGACTGCCGTAAGCTAAGCTATGCCCTACACTTTTCCAGAGTTAAACAGCTATTTTCCTTACAATTAGAGGTATTCTGGAAAAAAAAAGTTTGCAACGACTTGGATTAAGGGTATGTGGTACATCGGGAAGCATAGAGAAGTTTGGAATTCACTTTATTTACACCTTTGGGGTGCTTCTGAGGAAAAAGTTCTGGAGAATAGGAATTTTTCAAACTTCTTCCTTAAAATTTTCCAGATGCTGTATTTTATACTTTGCAACCAAGTAAAAGGACTACTCAGTCATTAAAAAACAGCTTGTATTTTTAGAGATCCCATATCAGTCAGTGTCATACCAGACACAATGATTTGTAGGTTGACTTTGCTTAGAGGAAATAAACTTGATTGTATGAGGCTTACTTGAATGGCATTTTGGTAACTTCTATAATGTGATAATAGAATCACTAAAATAAAACAATAGCCTACTAATATCTCATTTATATGAACTTAAGTTTTGACTAATACTGCTTTAGAAAAAAGTTCACTGAATCAGAATAATATTACTGGAAGAAATGTACATCTATCATTATGTCTTTTCAGAGGTGCTCTCTTTTTCTTTTTACTCTAACTGCTAATGAGATTTGGTGATTTGAATCTGGTATAGAGGTAGGATTCGATGCTGAGGATAGATAAAGAATACTTAATCAGAAGAGATTAAGCTGTTGAACTTGCACTTTTTCTTCTACTTCCTCTAAATTTTTAATTACTTTGGCATTTACTTTTCCCACTTGAAGCACTTCATGCTATTGCAGTAAAAGTTGTGGGCCTGCTCTAATTCTTGACTCAGGGTCAGGAAAAAGAGGCAGGTCAGCTTATTTCTTTGGCCTGCTTAAAGTCTATGTAGTAAAGTGTTGTGTTTAAGCTTTGCCAGCCAGGTTGAGATATAGTTCTGTTATTTGCTAGAGATATGTGTCCTTGACAAGTTACCTGATGTCTCACAACTTTTGCTTACTCATCTATGAAACTGGATAAAGAATCTTTATATAGTTTTGTGATGACTAAAGAATTTGAAAGCATGTAATGCTTAGCTCAGGATCTGTCTTATAGTTCGTGTTGAGTAAAATTGTTAGGTATTACAGTTAACGAAGATGTTGCTAAACTATCCCATGTCAGATATGGTCCAACCTAGTTAACCAGATAAGGAAAGTACTTGGGAATTTGGGGGCAGAGGCATAATCGATAAATGAGAGTGGGTATTTGGAGAGGCAGTAGAACATGAGTCTGGAGTTTGGCTGCCTGGTGCCAGAGACTGGCTGTACCATTTAGTAGCCTGGTAACAGTGGGCAAAGTATTTTACCTCTTTGAGCCCAAGTTTTTGTCTTAAAATGGGAATTATGATAGTGGTATCTCTATCATAGAGTTATAAAGATAATCAATGCTTGTGAAGTACTGGCACACATGAGATCTAAAAGTGTTTTAGCTCTCATTGTCATTGTCATCATCTGTCTCTGAGACTTGTAGTGCTGGGGTATTTGGAGATTGAGAATTTGGAGAATGCCAGTCCCAACCCCTCCAGGGACATGTATGTGTCAGTGTCTGGAGAGGTTTTTGGTTGTCACAACTGGTATGGGAGGGGGTTGCTACTAGCATCTAGGACAGAGATGCAGTCAGCATTCTACAATGTATAGGACAGACCCCCCCCCCCCAAAAAAAAAAAAAAAAAGAAAGAAATAACAAAGAGTTGTCTGGTCCCAAAATGTCAACAGTGCTGTGATTGAGAAACCTTATAAGCCAGCCTTATTGCCAGCACCTGCATTAGTATGGGCCTGATCCTTCCTTTTCATTTACTCTTTACTTTCTTACTGGGGTCAGTACTCATTTTTCCCTAACATTATTTTCATACAGGATCGCAATAATCTTAATCATATTTACAATGTCTGTTCTGAGGCATTGTTCTTCTTGACTTCTTTGTAGTATAACATATCATCAATTCCTTTAGAAGAAACTTTGCCATTAAAAATTATGTAATTCATATTTATTGCAGAAAAACTGATATGTAAAGAGGGAAAATTGAAGTGACCAATAGTCTTCCCACTTAGAAATAACCACAATTAGAAACTTGATATGTTCCCTTTCAGATCCTCTCCCTAAAAAAAGATTATAAAAATGACTACTTTTATTTTTAGAAATTTAAATTCTAAAGACATTTAGTAAAATAGTGAAGTTCCTTTTTCTCCCTTCTTCAGTTTGTCTCCCTTCTCTAGAGATAAGCATTATATATTGGTACAAGTCTTCTGGCATTCTCTCTGTGATTTTATAAACACCAGGCATTCCCATGTAGATTTTATTTTTTATAAAGTATGCTTTATGCTGTAGATGCTGACCTGTGAATATTTTCCCCGTCATGTAATATATTGCACATTTTCATGTCAGTACATAAAGAGCTACCTTATTCTTAGCATTTACATGGTATTCCATAGTATATATTTACCATCATTTATACAGCCTGTTATTGATGGACATGGATGTTCACAGTTACAAACAGTGCTTAGATAATTTCTTATATTTTTATGTACACATGTAAATATTTTTGTAACGTACATTTCTAGAAGTGAAACTGAAGGCTCAAAAGGCATGTACATTTACATTTTGATAGACTGCCAAACTGTTCTTCAGAAAACCTGTGCCAGTTTACGGTTTCACCAAAAGCAATTCTGAAGGTTGATTTATTTTCTTTGGACTTACTCAGTTTGAGCTGAAGCTTAGGGTTTTTTATTTGCTCTGTTTTTCTGTTTTTAATAAAAGCATTTAAGGACAAGTATTTCTCTATCAGTTTATCCCTTAGATTTTCATATGCAGTACTCATTTTCATATTTAGGTAGTCTTGACCTAGGAATTGAAGAGAAATTGTTTTATATCTAAGTGGGCAGATGGATATGAGATTCTTTTGTTGTTAATTTCTTATTTCATTCCATTGTGGTCAGAGAATGTGATCTGTAGATTTCTGTTTTTTTCAGTATTGATTGATTTTCTTTGTAGCCTCATATGATCAGCTTATGTAAATTAGACCATAGGTGTTTTTAAAGTATGTTTACTGTATTTTTGCATATATAGTTGACAAATATTAATTCTTCATAACCCCTCTATTTTTTAACCACTTGATTTATTAGTATCTTAGAGGCAGTCATTCACTATGGATGTTCTGTTAACTTCTCATTGTTTTAGGCTTTTGCTTTATATTTTAAAAATTTTTGTTTTTTAAAATTCCTGCCTCTGTCATATCAAGCCTTTGAAATAAATCAAAGTAAAGTTTGTATAAGAGAGACAAAAGTAATGGATTCTAAAGAAATGGCAAAAACTTAACACCCAATTCCCTCCTTAGATCGATGCATTTGTAATAATATTATGATAGTATGTTATGTGGTGCATTAATATTCATGACAAGCATATCTTCTTATTGTCTTGTTTGTGTTCTGAATTCTCCTTTGTCTTGCTAGAATGTGACCTTGAGGGTTTTTTGTTAGTTTACATTTGCTTGGCTTGCTTGTTGTATCGTTGGGATTAAATTTGACCATAATTATCAGAACCTTAAAACAACAGCGCCTGAACAAGATAGACGTTTATTCTTATTGTTTTAAAATGCAGAGTTGAATAGTCCCAAAGTGATGCCTCTGCTTTTTGAAGTTCTCAGGGTCCTTGTTACCTTTTTGTTGTTACACACAGTCCTAGATGGCTAATTCAGCTCTAGGCATTATGCTTGCATTCCAGCCAGCACGGAGAAGAAAAGAGTAAGGGATCTTCACTAGCTTTAAAGAACATTCCAAGAAATAGCAACATGGCTCAGACTCTGGAGATTTATGTCACTGGGAAACTTTTCTTGAGCCATGAGTCTGTCACCTTGCCTCTCTGAAGTGCTTCTGGGCATATCCCCTATATTATGTTTGAATAAATTGGTAAATATAGGTTACTCCCAAAAGAGTAGTTAGTTCTCTGAGTGTGTGTATGTAGAGAGAGGGATAAAAATATTGTTTTCAAATCTTTGTATCTTGTACAGAGGAACAAATATGTGCACTTGTATGTAAATATATATCTATTTTTTTAATTGATCTATGCCTGTTTTAAGATTCTTACCCATTTTTAAATTGACTTTTAAAACTGATAAGGCCAGGCTAAAGTTTTTTAGTGACTTTTAACTCTTTCCATTCTATATTGGTATAGAACTGTTGGCTTTTAGTTCTGAAAGGGACCTTAAATTCAAAACATCTTAATTCTAATTCATCCTGTTCCTTCCTGTATTTTCCTGTATTCCTAATCTCATTAAATATCACAGAAATAATACTATTTATTGAGTATTTACTATGTACCAGGCATTGTACTGATGTTTCACATGCAGGTTCTAAACATAGCTCTGGGGTTCCCTTTCAGGTCACCAATGAGAGCATCCCCTCCCTCCTTTAAGAGGTAATAGAAAGCCTCAGTATTCCTTTTTCCAGCCATAGGTTCACTCCTCTACTGTCATCTCTATGTTCCCCTTTACGTCCTCATTCCCTACTTAGCCGCCCCACCAACCTTTCCACTATTTCCTCTGAATCTCCCATTCTATGTTCAACACATTCTCTTACGCTGAATTCTCAATTGCTTCTTGGTACATTCCTTCCACTTACTTGCCTGAATGAAACTTGGCCCTTTGAGGACCATTCTTCCTATAGCTTATAACTCTACAAAGGGTCAGCTTTGTTCTCTTATCTTCTGAACCTCAAAGTGGGGAGATGTTCTTCCTTGTTTCTGCTCCAAGTTTTATTAAAATCTCCTTTTCTTTCAGGCACTGCAAATTGGAAAGAAATAGGAATCACTTTTCTCAAGAAAACTTGTTCTAAAAGTAAATTGGCATGTTCTAAACTATTTCTTTGATTTGGCTCATCTAGTTGAAGTTTGAATCTGAGGGAAGAAGTGTTTTGATCTTTGTGTTTCCTTGAGTCTAAGATATGATCTATGAAATATGTAATCAAATTTGATTTGGGGCAGGTAAGAAATAGTACAGCAAATGAACATTTTGACTATAAGAGACAGTTGTTTTGAGAAGTGTTGATGGGGGAAAATACATCTCAGAATTGAGGGAACTGAACAGTTGTTCCTCTAGAATTCTGTTAATGAGAGTTTTACATTGCCCGTAGAGTCAACTTAGAAATAATAAATACAAGCCTCAATGTGGAGATGAGAACTAAAGTAACACTTATTACCTTTCAGCAATGTTGAATTTGATTCTGAAATCATCTTTTCCTTGGCCAAATTATGCTTTATATTTTCTGTAGTGTTAATTTTGATACAGATCACTCAATTAGTGTGCTCATGGTTCACATTGTAAATTAGTCTAGAAGAATATAAAATAGAGAATATATGAAACATGAAATATGAAAATATTACCCTTTAAATTGCAGGCTAGCTACTACTTTCCACACACTCACCAGTTTACTGTAACATTTTTCATCTTCCATAACTATTGATAAAGTTTCTTGAAATAATTTAGTACAGCTTGATTTTTAAATGTATTTACAAATCCCCCCCCACACAGTTCATTGACACCATTTTTAAGTGTACACCTCACAAGTATTAATTGCATTCACAATCTTGTGCTACCATCACCACTATCCATTACCAAGAATTTTTCATGACCCCAAGCAGAAACTATAACCTATTAAGCAGTTATTTCCTATTATTAGTCCCTGATATCCTCTACTCTTCTTTCTCTCTCTATGAATTTTCTAATCCTACATAAGCAAGTAGAATCATACAATATTTATCCTCTTTTGTTTGGCTTATTTCATTCAACATAATGATTTCATGGTTCATTGATGTTGTAGCACATATCAATACTTCATTTTTTGGGAATAACATTCTATTGTAGGTATATACCACATTCTGTTTACCCATTCATCTGTCAGTAGACACCTGTTTGCTCTTGTGAATAATGCTGCTATGAACATCAGCTTGTTTGCAAATATCTGCCAAAGTTTCTTTTTTCAGTTCTTTTTGGTATATACCTAGAAGTGGAATTGCCAGATCAAGTGATAATTCTGTTTAACTTTTTTGAGGACCTGCCAAACTGTTTTCCTCAGCAGCGGCACCATTTTACATTTTCACCAGCAATGCACAAGGGTTCCTATTTCTCCATGTCCTCACCATCCCTTGTTATTTTCCACTTTTTATTCCTTTAAACTTTTTTATTTTGAAATAATTTCAAACTTAGGGGACAGTTGCAAAAATAATACAAAACCCATAGAGAAAACGCCAACATACCCTTACACACACTATCAATTTTAACATTTTGCCACATTAGCCATATTGTTCTATCTATCTGTCTTGCTTTCTTTCTAACTAGTTTTTAAAATAATAGCCATCCTAGTGGGTATTAATGGTATCTCATGGTTTTGATTTGCATATCCCGGATGACTCATGATACTGAGCATCTTTTCTTGTGCTTATTGGCCATTTGTTTATCTTCTTTAAAGAAATGTTACTAGTCCTTTGCCCATTTTTAAATTGAGTTGTCTTTTTGTTGTTGATTTGTAGGACTTATTTATATATTCTGGATGTTAAATCCTTACCAAATCTAAGATTCCCAAATAGCTTCTCCTGAAGGTAGTCTTTTTACTTTCTTGATAATGTTCTTTGATGCACATAAGTTTTTAGTTGTGATCATTTCCAATATATCCATTTTTGTTGTTATTGCTTGTGCTTTTGGTGTCATATCTATGAATTCATTGCCAAATCCAAGGTCATGAAGGTTTTCCCCTATATTTTCTTCCAAGAGTTTTATGGTCTTAGCTCTGAGGTTTAGGTCCTTGATTCATTTTGAGTTAACTTTTGAATAAGAGGTGAGGAAGGGGTCCAAGTTCATTCTTTAGCATGTGGATATCTAGTCCCAGCAAAATTTAAAGAGACTGTTCTTTCCCCACTGAATGGTTTTGGTGCCCTTGTCAAAAATAATTTTGTAAGTACCAAGATTTTTATGTATATGCTTCTAGAAGAAAATATTGTAGATATTTCTGATTACCCCTAAATGCTTGGCTTTTATTCTAATATTTCCTTCTTCATTCGAGAGATAAGAATTAAGAAAGAAGCAGACATGGAGAATCTGTAACTTAATTTCCCATGACTTTTAGAAGTTCTGGAATCTTTACATTTAGAACAAAGTGTCTCATCCCATCAATCAAAGGAGTATACCCAGACCACCTAGAAAAGGATCTCACCTCTTTTGAGAGTTGTTGTAGAAGGAACTCAGCCTAGAGATAGAAATAGGAGTAGGAATGTAAATATTGTAACATTGAGGATTTATGCTAAAGATGCCTATTAAACTAAGTGAATTATCAACAGTAATTAAATACTTTTAACCTGTGCCTAATTGATTGATAATTATAATTTGTAATTTATTTTAACCTTGTATTGTAATGTATACCTTGAAGCTATTCATGTTTTGGTAAAAGTTAACAGTATACTTGGTATGTGTACTAGGCTAGACATGAAGGGTAAAAGAAGAATATGTGATCATAGAAAATGTGCTCAAACTTCCTCCATTCCAACCTGTTACTTCAAACAGTGGCACTATAAAAAGTAACTGCCTAAGTTTTTTCCAATCTGGTTTATGGAGAGGTACCTGTTAAAGTGATTTGCATATGGATAGGTAAATTGGGAAGTATTTTATGTGTTTCCAAGTTTTAGATGAGGAGCACTGTGATTTATTTTTCTTCTTTGTACCACCAGGCTTTCATAGCTGTGTGATGGCTTTCTTTGGTCATTCATTATTGTCTAATTCATTATTGTTTAATAAAGATTTACACTTTTTCTCTGAAGCAGCAATATGTAATCCAGCTAGGATGAATGGCTTTGGTCTCTAGGAATTACTGTTAAAAATGGAGATTATTTTATGAGAGACCTTACTTTTAAAGAACATCAGATGGCAGAATTGTGAAACTGAAAGGAATCCATGGAAACATGATTCTACCCCTCTTATTTGATAGTTATGAAAATGAGGGCAAAGAAGTTATTCTAATAGTGGGTCTTTATTTCCTAACCATGTCCCACCAAGAAGTGCTCATATAAAGCAAGTTCCAGCAGGGTTGAATGTTTATGGTGGGTAAAGTGGCTAGGTTTAACAGATTTTTTTCCTTTTCCTTTTAGGTGAATCTGGATTGGGAAAGTCAACGTTAATCAACTCATTATTTCTCACAGATTTGTATTCTCCAGAGTATCCAGGTCCTTCCCATAGAATAAAAAAGACTGTACAGGTATGTATATTAGTATTGTTAATTGATGATGAAGCTGGAGTAATGTTAACACAGACAAAACACGTGCTGTCACTTTTATTATGCTTATCTAGGTTGCAGATTTGGTTTCATCCTATTTGTAAAGAGGTAAACAGAACTGTTCATAAAATAAAAGCAGACGGTTTTTTAAGGAGAAGTATAGATAATCAGAGAAACATATCCTGATCAGAACCTTCCAAATTTGTCTTCAGGAAACACCTAGAGATAACATTGTGATATTGTAATAATGTCCTTAGAATTATGCTGTCCAGTATGGTAGCCACTAGCCACATATGGCTATTTTTAAGTTTAAATCAATTGAATTAAATGAAGTTAAAAATTCAGTCTTTCAGTTGGCACTACCCTCATTTCAAGTAAACTTCATGAACCAACCTCACCTAGCTTCAAACATTCCTTCTGCAGCTTCCCTACCTCTCTCAGCCTTCATAGAATTGAAGAGAGTTATAGCCTTCCTCTGGATTAGGCAATGTTGTAGCTGGTTTGATCTTCTATCCAGACCACTAAAACTTTCTCTGTATCAGCAATAAGGCATTTTGCTTTCTCATCATTTGTATATCCACTGGAGTAGCACTTTCAATTTCCTTCAAGAACTTTTCCTTTTCATACATAACTTGGCTAATTGTTTGGCACAAGAGGCCTGGCTTTCAGCCTATCTTGGCTTTCAACCTATCTTGGCATTAAGTCACTATACTTAATCATTTCTAGCTTTTGATTTCAAATGAGAAACGTGTGACTCTTCCTTTCACTTGAACACTTAGAGGCCACTGTAGAGTTACTACTTGGCCTAATTTCAGTATTGTTGAGTCTCAGGGAATAGCGAGGCCCAAGGAAGGGGAGAGAGACTGGGAATGGCCAGTTGGTGGGGCAGTCAGAACACACACAATATTGACAATTAAGTTCAGTGTCTTAGGGCATGGTTTGTGGCACCCCCAAACAATTACAGTAACATCAAAGATCAATGATTACAGATCACTACAATAGATTTAATAATATTGAAAAAGTTTGAAATATTGCAAGAATTACCAAAATGTGACCCAGAGACACAAAATGACCACATGCTGTTGGAAAAATGGCACTGATAGAATTGCTCAACACAGGGTTGCCACAGATCTTCAGTGTATAAACAAAAACATGCAATATCTGTGAAGTGCAACAAAATCTGTGACGTACAACAAAACGAGGTATGCCTGTAAGTGTTTTAGAGAATTTTTTAAAATTTAGAAGCTTGGAATATATGAATATTGATTACAATGCACAGATAACGTTATGTAAACTTTACACAGTATGGATGTTCTTGGTGTGTTTCCTTACATATTGTTTAGAATTTTTCTTCTTTTTAAGATTTTAAGTGTCCAAATTACTCATACTCCTCATTTCCTGGTATGCTATCATGAGTTCATGCAAAGGTCCCACCCCCATCTTTATATGACTCCCACATCCCTATTCCCCATACACATCTATAAATATATATTCTTGGGTACATATGAATCTTTGAAATATGTGTACTGCTTTGTCTGTGATTTCAATTATGTACTATTTAGTACTACACAGTTGATCTCTTTTCCTTTCATTTTGCATTTATTCATTTATTATTTATTTGTTCATTTACTGGAGAAGTTTTAGGTTTTGTAGAAAAATCATGCAGAAAATACATAGTTGCCATATACCCCCTTCACATGCACAATTTACCTTATTATTAACACTTTGCATTATTGTGGTGACCTTGTTTGAAGTGATGAAACAATATTACTGTAATTAATTATACCATTGGCCATAGTCCATAGTTTACATTAGGGTTAACTGTTTGTCTTGTACAATGTATGGGATTTTTTTGTTGTTGTTGTTAAATGTTAAATATTCTAGTAACATATATACAACCTAAAGTATCCCCTTTAACCACATTCAAGTATATAATTCAGTGGTGTTAATTATATTCCCAATATTGGGCTACCATCACCACCATTCAGTACCAAAACTTTTCCATCACTCCAACTACAGACTCTGAAACAATTAAGCATTAATTCCTCATTGCTTACCCACACCCCAACCCCTGGTAACCTGTATTCTAGTTACTGACTCTGAATTTTCCTTTTCTGGTTATTTCATATCATTGAGATCTTACAACATATATCTTTTTGTCTCTGGATTATTTTCACTCAGCATGTTGTTTATCCATGTCGTTGCATGTACCAGAATGTCATTCCTTTCTTTGGCTGAATAATATTCCATTGTATGTATGTACCATATTTTGTTTATCCGTTTGCCTGTTGACGGATACTTGGGTTGCTTCTTCCTTTTGGCAACTGTGAATAATGCTGCTATGAACATTGGCATGCAAAAAGCTATATGACTCCCTCCTCTCAGTTCTCTTGGGTATATACCTAGAAGTGCAATTGCCAAGTCATATGCTAATTCTATACTGAACTTTCTGAGAAACTGCCAAACTGTTTTCCATAGCAGCCACACCGTTTTACATTCCACCAACAATGACTGAGTATTCCTATCTTTCTACAGACACTCCAACATATGTTATATTCTGTTTCTTTTTTATAGTAGCCATTCTAGTGGGTAGTTTTGATTCGCATTTCCCTAATGACTAATGCTGACGAGCATTTTTTTTTTCATGTGCTTATGGGCTAATTCTATACTTTCTCTGGAGATATGTCTATTCACATCTTTTGTTGATTTTTAAATTAGTCTTTTTGTTGTTGAGTTTTAGGATTTCTGTATACATTCATATATTTTAGGTATTAAACCCTGATCAGATATGTAGTTTCCAAATACTTTCTCCCAGTCTGTAGGTGTTTTGTTTTGTTTTGTTTGGGGTTTTTTTGTTTTTGTTTTTGTTTTTGGTAGTTTTTCTTTTTACTTTAATGATAAAGTCCTTTGATGCTCAAAAGTTTTTAATTTTGATGAGGTCCCATTTATCTATTTTTTCTTTTGTTGGTTGTGCTTTTGGTATCAAGGCTTAAGAAACTTGTTGCCTAACACAAGGTCCTGAAGATCCTTCCCTATATTTTTCTCACGGAGTTTTACAGTTTGGGTGGTTTTTTTTTTTTTTTTTTTTAATCCATTTTGATTTAATTTTTGTGTTTAGCATGCTATAGGGGTCCACTTTCATTCTTCTACATATGGATATCCAGTCTTCCCAGCACCATTTGTTGAAGATACTATTCTTTCCCTATTGAGTGGACTTGGCACCCTTGTCAAAAATCACTTGGTAATGGATGTGAAGGTTTATTTCTAAACTCTCACATCACTTCCATTGGTCTATGTCTGTCCTTTGCCAGTACCACACCATTTTGATTACTGTAGCTTCGTAGTAAGTACTAAAATTGGGAAACATGAGTCTTCCAATGTCATTGTTCTTTCACAAGATGGTTTTAGCTATTTGAGACCCCTTATTCAGTATAAATTTGGTGGATTGGTGTTCCCATTTCTGCAAGGAAGGCTGTTTAAATTTTGATTAGGATTGCATTGAATCTGTAAATCCCTTTGGGTAGAATTCACACCTTAACAATATTTAATCTTTCAGTTCATTAATATAATTGTCCTTCCATTTGTTGAGGTTTTCTTTGATTTCATGAACAAAATTTTGTAGTTTTTAATGTACAAGTCCTTTACATTGTTGGTTAAGTTTATTCCTAGATATTTGATTCTTTTAGTTGCAGTTTTTAAAACTGATTTTCTCTTCAGCTTGTTCATTACTAGAGTATAGAAACCCTAGTTATTTTTGCCTGTTGATCTTATACCCTGCCACTTTGCTGAACTCATTTTTTAATGCAGTTTAAGATATATTCACATGTCATATAAACCATCCGAAGTATACAATCACTGGCTCACAGTATCATCCCCTAGTTGTGTGTACATCCCCATGATCAATTTTAGAACATTTCCATGACTCCAGAAAAGAAAGAAATAAAAAAGAAACCCCAAATCCTCCCATACCCTTTATCACTCCCTTTTATTGACCCATAGTATTGGTGTGGTACATGTGTTACTGTTGATGAGAGAGTATTAAAATATTACAGTTAACTATAGTCAATAGCTTCCAAAAGGTACACTTTTCCCCATATATCCCTTTATTATTAACTCCTTGTAATAGTGCCATACATTTGCTCTAGTTCATGAGGGAACATTTTTTACATTTGTACAGTTAATCATGGACATTGTCCATCACAAGATTCACTGTTGTACATTCCCATGTTTTAACTTCGAACTTTCCTTCTGGTGACACACATGACTCTAAACTTCCCCTTTCTACCACATTTACACACCATTCAGCACTGTTAATAATTCTCACAATAACGTGCTATCATCACCTCTGTCTACTTCCAGACATTCAAGTTCAACCTAGTTAAACATTCTATACATATTAAACAACCACTCCCCATTTTTTAGCCTCATCCTATATCCTGGTAACTATTATATTTTATGTTTTTTGTCTGTGAGTTTATATATTATGATTAGTTCATTTCAGTGAGATCATACAATATTTGTCCTTTTGTATCTGACTTATTTCACTTAACAGTATGTCCTCAAGGTTCATCTATATTGTTCCATGCTTCAGGACTTCATTCCTCCTTACTGCTGAACTATATTCCATTGTATGTATATACCACATTTTGTTTATCACTTCATCTGTTGATGGACACTTGTGTTGTTTCCATCTTTTGGCAATTATGAATAATGCTGCTGTGAATATTAGTGTGCAAACAGCTGTTCGTGTCCCTGCTCTCAGATCTTCTGGGTATATCCTGAGTAGGGGTATTGCCAGGTCATAAGACAACTCTATACTTAGCTTCCTGAGGAACCACCAAACCGTCCTCCACAGCGGCTGTACCATTTTATATTCCCACAAGCGTGAATAAGTGTTCCTATTTGTCCACATTCTCTCCAACGCTCATAGGCCTCTTATCCTTCCAAATAAAATTAACAATTAGCTTTTCCATTTCTGCAAAGTAGTCTTTTGGAATTTTGACTGGTATTTCATTGAATCTGTAGGTGAATTTGGGTAGAATTGACATCTTAATGACACTTAGTCTTCCACTCCACAGACACAGAATGTCTTTTCATTTATTCAGATCTTTGATCTCTTTTAGCAATGTTTGTAGTTTTCTGGGTACAAGTCCTTTACATCCTTGGCTAAGTTTATTCCTAGATATTTGATTTTTTTAGGTGCTATTGTAAATGGAATGTTCTCTTGATTACCTCCTCAGCTAGCTCATTGCTAGTGTATAAAAACACTTGATTTTTGCAGGTTGATTTTATATCCTGCCACTTTGCTGAACTCATTTATTAGCCTCAAGTAGCTCTGCTATTGGTTTTTCTGGATTTTTGTAAATATAGGATCATGTCATCTGCAAATAGTGACAGTTTTACCTCTTCTTTTCCTTTTTGGATGCCTTTTAATTTTTTCTTGCCTAATTGCTCTGGCTAGAACTTCTAGCACAATATTGAATAGCACATGGTGACAGTGGGCATCATTGTCTTATTCCTGATCTTACAGTCTCTCACCACTGAGTATAATAATGAAGGAGTTTCTTCTGCCATTTTGCTATTTGGTTTTTGTTTGTCATACTTTTTTCATCCCTCAATTCCTCTGTTAATGACTAATTTTATATTTATTTGATTTTTTTGTAGTATACCATTTTGAGTCCCTTCTCATTTCCTTCTATATGAATTTTTCATATAATTCCTTTGTGGTTACCATGGGGCTTAAATTTAACATCCTAAATCTTTGAAGCAATCACATTTGGTTTGATACCATCTTAACTTCAATAGCATACATGAACATTGTTCCTGTACCCTTCCATTCCTCCACCTTTTTGTTCTACTTGTTATAAATTATATCTATATATTTTATGTCTGAAACCATAGATTAGTCATTACTCTCTACACATTTGTATTTTAGAATCTGTACTTAAAAAAAAGTGGAGTTACATAACAAAAAATGCAGTAGTGTAGTATTGGCATTTATAATTACCTTTATATTGACTTTTACTAGAGGTCTTTCTCTATTTTGCCATTGGCCTTTCCTTTCCATCTGAATTACTCTATTATTGCTCATAGGGCAGGCCTAGTGGTGACAAACTCCCTCAGCTTTCAGGTTTTTTTTTTGGGAGGGGGGAGTCTTAATCATTCCCTCATTTTTAAAACATAGTCTTGCCGGATATAAAATTATTTTCTGGCAATTCTTTTCTTTCAACACTTAAAAATATTTTATCCCACTGCCTTCTTGCCTCCATGGTTTCTGATGAAAAATCAACACTTAGCTTACTGGGATAAGCTTGTATATAACTTATTGCTTTTCTTTTGCAGCTTTCAGACTTCTTTCCTTGTCCTTGGCATTGAACAGTTTGACTACTATGTTGCTGGACCTGTTTCTATTCAATTTTATCCTCTTTGGGGTTCACTGGGTTCTGGAATGTGAATATTCGTGTTTTTTATTAAATTTAGGAAGTTTTCTGTCATTATTTCTTTGAATATTCTTTATGTTCCTTTCTTTCTTCTAGAATTCCCATAATGCATATTGGTAAGTATGATGGTGTCCCACAGGTCTCTTAGGCTTTGTCCGCTTTTTAAATTTCTTTTATCTTTCCAGAAGCTTTCTAGCCAAAATCATTTCAGTTGTCTTGGCTTCTAGTCCACTGATTCTTTCTTCTGCAGCTCTAAACTGCTGTTGAAACTCTCTAGAGAATTTAGATAGTGTGCCAGTGAAAATTTTAATTTCGGACAAATCTCTCCTCCTTTATATACTGGAAGCAGTTTGAAGAGCATCTGAACTCTTAATGCCTGCTTACCCTGGAAAGAACATGACATGTTTGGGCAGGGCCCAGGTCATTCACCCTAGTTAGAGAATAAAATGTAATCATCTTTTTACAGTTGGCTGATTCCTCACCAAGCCCAGTAGAGTAGCAATTGATCTGCTGTAGAAAGCTCATAAATTCTCTCAGTGCAGAGGAATAGTCAGCAGTGAATAGTCAGCCCTGATGTATTAGGCCAGTAGAAACATAAAATCCTAAATTTTAAAAGGCATATGTCTATAAATTCCTTGATCCTGAAGGCTTGTGGAAAATTCCCAGCTGTCAAAAAAAAAAAAAAAAAAAAAAAAAAAGCTTCTTCTCTGATATGGCAGAATGGGAAGTAAAATGTAAAGTGATATGGCAGAATGGGAAGTAAAATGTCAAGGTCACGATGTCATTGTCTCCTCTCTTGATATTGTTGATTACAAGAGACTTGTATCTTAAAGGGAAAATACCTCACATTCACAGTCTTGTATACAATATTTTATGTACGGTAACTTTTATTTTATACTTTTGTTGCGTCTGAAAATATAAAAATCATATTTTATATGTCAACAAAAGGTTACCAACTATCCTTTTTGGGTGAAAGACTGCCCTTTATTCTGAGATTAAGTTCATTTGAATTTTCTCTTTACTAAATCCAATTAAGAGAATTCTTTTGTGAAATGATACAGATAGATTTTTTTCCTGTTCTTAGTTCTATGTTGATTCCTTAAATTTTATTTTTGTTGGTCTATGAAATCTTAAACTCTGTAAATCACTATTGTATCTTAAGTGGGTATAGAAGTTTTGGAGGTCAGGAAGGGTGAAAACAATGGATCCTGTCCCTGGAATCACGTGCTTAAAGACTCTTTGAAACACTTCTATAGAGCCCAATTAGGACTCTTGTTAATGTTGGTCCAGTTTTGGTAATTTTTAAAGCACTCATTCACAGAACTGACATTTGAATACTTGTTTTGTATCAAGCTTTGGGATTACAATGATGATGGACACAGTCACAGTTCTCTAGGTTCTTACAGTCAAGTGCTGGATATAGACAAACAATTATGATTTAATGAGAAATATGCTCTTTAAGGTGCTATTGACATCTTGGCAAGATAGATTTTAGTGAAGTGATAGGGATGGGAGGGCAAGACAGCATTGGATTGAGAAATGAGACGGAAATGAGGCAGGGAAGATAAGTGGTGGCTATGAAGAAATGGATATGAGAGGGAATAACTAGAGGTGAGTGTAGGGTCTGAAAAAGTTTTTGGATTTTGTTTCCAAAAGAGATTTGAGGATGTTTATATTTCTGGGGAGTCTGTTCCAAAGAGATGAGAGGTTGAAGATATAAGGGAAATAAACAGTTGTCAGTGAGACTCTATAATGGAAAGTGATCAGATTCCCAGTATGGATTGAGCTACTGGCTTTAGGAAGAAAGAGAATTATTCCAGTGAACAGGTGGAAGGTTCAGTGCTGATTCATACAAATTGGAGATGCTCTCATCTTTGAAGGAGAGGTGAGGTACTCTGCTGAGCATGGTGGCTGAGACAGTAGAATGGAGGGCTTGGGAAGATGACTAAAGGTTTGAAATAGCCATACTGGGAAATGGGAGAGGCATGAGATGAGACTAGGGAGCACATAAAAGGATGAATCAGGCAGCAGGGAAATTCTTGTTGAAGGTCATGATTTTAAAGTGTAGGGATAGAAAGTTGGGGTTAATCCAGAATCGGATCTGAGCTGGAAAGTAAAAGAAATAAAGGGCTTGGGAGAGTTGGGCAAGGTACTTTGAGGTCTTAGTATAAGGGGGCAGAGGATGAGGTTTATTGGTTTAGAGTGGAAATCAGAGTTGGTGTCTTTGGATGAATTTTCTTCTCAATAAACTAGTTCTGGAACTTGATGAGGAGCAAGTAGTCATTAGGCATAACTATCCTGCCATTGGTCATTGCCTCTTTCAGTTTTATGCAGAACATGGCACATTTAAGGTAATGTTTGTCTTTTGAACAATTAAATAGTCAAAATAGATAGTACTTGTGTTTGAGCTAAGCAGATTATATCAGGTTGTTCAAGTCTCTTCCAAGCCTTGATCATAATGCCACCTGCTGAGGACATATAGGTAGGGATGAGCTCTTGGCAGAAAATTTTAATCATTACCTCAAAATTACGTAAAGCTAAGTAACACCAGAAACAGGATCAATTTATATTGAGGTGCCTAAATTTATCTATCTCAGCAAATAACTGTTAAATGTGAGATTAGAAAAGTTTAGTGTATTTAGCAGTCTTCAGGTAATAATCTAATAACAAATGTTGAAGGTTTGTACCTGCCCCCTCACAGACTGAAAAACTGAACAGTATTAGAAAGAGTGCCTTAGATTTCCAGGATCTAGGAAGCCAACACCATGAAATTAATTATACATAAATAATAAAATGAGTTTTAGTGTTATTGTTTTTTTCCTTTTTTGGGGAGAAACAGTTAAAAATGCCATTGATTCATTCCTTCAGATTAAATTTTGCATTTAATCTTAGAGAACACTGAGTGATGCCATAAAATATGCTGATGTGACCTGCCTAAGTAAAGTGCATGGGAAAAATGACCATTTGGAATAGATTTGTTAAGAACAGTTTGAAATTCCTGGACTTGAACCATTTGTTTTCCATGGATCCCATGAGGATACTTGTGAAACCAGATGATAGGATACAGTTGGATCCTATGAATGGCATTAGCTTACAGTTATGTTTTCTGGATTTCTTCCATGTGTTGCTCACTGCTTTCTGTTTGACCATGTATGGATACAGACATTCCACATGCCAAAGAGGAAAAGAAGCTTTATAAATAGTCTTTAAAGGATATAAAATAAGATCTTCATTAACAAGTTAATAACAATTAAGTCATTGAACTGAGGGGTGTTTTTTATTTCAGCAAGGGAATATCTTAAAATTTAAGCTGTTAACGATGTGTGATAAGCATACAGTGTATTACTAAAGGTAGAAATGGCCTTTCTTTTAGTACAAAGGGGGCCAGAAATGGTTTGGAGTAAAATTGGGAGATGAGTCATGTAGATCAGTTATATTTTTATATCAGTTTTTAATATACACTAAAGTCATTTAAAAATTATTAGATAACGGGTATAATTACAGTAGGACTTCATTTTACATGACCAGTATGTTCTCAGACCCTTCCTTTAAGGTGAAAATCACGCATATAAGCAAACCCCATTATTTAACAAGTATTTCTTTTACAACCATACCTATCAAACATGGGTTAAATAAGGCAAATAAACGTTCTAGTAACAAGTAAACAAAATTAATCATAGAAATATTTGTTAAAATTTTAATTCTTTCTTGCATGCACACAAGTGCACCCCAACAGTCTGCCTGCCCCAAGGTTTCTAAGCCCCTCTCCCAGAGGAAAAAAGTTGGCATGGTGTTTATGAGTGGGCAGGTGGTGTTGCCTAGAGACCCTGGCTAGTTCAGTGTTTTGCTTCCTCCATGCTCCCACCCCACCACTGCCACACTCCTTAACCCTATATAGGGCACACATAATAGTAAACCCCATTATTTAATAAGTATTTCTATTATATGAACATACCTATCACACATTTTTTTCAATAGGGCAAATAAACACTCTAGTAACAAGTAAACAAAATCATAGAAATGATTTTTTAAAATTTTAATTCTCTGTTTCTGCCTTTATTTTTTTTTCGATTGCTAATCGCATATACCTGAATTCGTGTGTGTTGAGTTTACGTAAAACTACGTCCTTCTGTACTTTGGATATTTGTGCTTCAGATATGGCTACCACAAATGTGTGACCAGTTTTTATGAAGGAAATGAATTCAAGATATATTGAGAAATTACATTTGACCAAACTGTCCTTTGCCTAGAGGACTTCCAGATAAATAAAATGTGAACTTCTAAGCAAGATAAGTTTTGTGGGGTTTTTTTTTCCCAGTTTTTTCACTGTCTGGACCTTTGCTGATTGCATTGGCCAGAACATGCAAGTATTATGTTTGAGAAGAGAATTGGATATTTGCCATAACATAAACACAAATATAAATAATTACAGCCGGGCTGAGTAATTGGTTTGGACCAAACTAGATGGAGTTAGTCCAGGAAAACATTTACTATAAATGGTAGGTTAGATGTGGTTATCTGATTAATCATGTTTGATCTCTACGAATTACTGAATTAATCAGACACATTGTTTATTTGTATTAGTAGATGTGCATTCAGTTTCTATAAGTATTAGCATCAGAGTTATTACTATTTTATCAGTCCCTGTTTCCTCCCTTATACCAAGATTGAACCATAAATCCAGGATGCATTTGCTAAAAGATTGGTATACTCTTTACATATATGTTTGTTTTTAAAAATTATCCAGAATTTCTGATGCCCAAAATACAATGAAATGTGGTGGTTGGTAGATTTAGTTTGAGAAAAGCTTCCCAATTGGTTTTAATACACATTTGTCTCCCTACTTCTTACCTTTGTTGGAAACCAACAGTGTCATATATGATACTAATGTCTGCACCAATGATTCTTATAGGTGGAACAATCCAAAGTTTTAATCAAAGAAGGTGGTGTTCAGTTGCTGCTCACAATAGTTGATACCCCGGGATTTGGAGATGCAGTGGATAATAGTAATTGGTAAGAAGAAATCTGTCCTCAGTGCTTTCCAGTGCATTTAGTGGGGGAGAGGGAGTGGTTACACTTTTTCTGCTTAACATTATAAAACTTTTCATCCTAGCAAAGGTAACTGAACTTTCAGTGGTATGAATTGGGTTTATGTACCAACTATGCCACATACTAAAAATGTTGCTTAACTTCTTTGAACCCATTTCTTTTCCTATAAATGGAGATATTACCTGTCATTATTTTAAAGACAATCCTAAAAAAACATATAGCTAAGATGTAAGAACTCTCATTATCAGAAATTTTAAACTTTTCATTCTCAACTTAGTCATTTGTGCAAATTATTTTCAGTCATCCTAATTTAAACCTCATTTTTTAGATTTTTAGTTTTCCATAAATCAGTAGTGTAGAAAAACCCCATGAAATTCTAATCAGAAGTAATAAACTTACTATCTTAAAAATATCGCATTTATTTTTCTTTGACTTGCCCTTTTTTTAAGGAAATTTTCTGCTAACTCTTACTTAAAACACCTAATTAAATTTATTGTGAGGTTTTTGAATTGTTTAAAGTAATCTTTTCATTTGAAATGTAAAACTCTTTGGATATAATTTCATATTATACAAAGTATCTTACTAGCATTGAAATACTTAATTCAGATTATGTGCTAATAATAATTGTAGTAGCAGTGTTTTAACTCTTAAGTGATTCTTTTTGTTTTCCACTGGGACAGTTTAGAAATAATGAACCAAGATTGACTATTTCTTCAGTCAGTATGTAGAATAGTTTATTTAAAGATACTTATTACAATTATTGCCCTTTAACAGAGTCATCAGTTGTAAATTCTTATGTTGAAATGGAAACTAATTGTTTTATTTATCTGCATTCTGTAGCTGGCAGCCTGTCATCGACTACATTGATAGTAAATTTGAGGACTACCTAAATGCAGAATCTCGAGTGAACAGACGACAAATGCCTGACAACAGGGTGCAGTGCTGTTTATATTTCATTGCTCCCTCAGGACATGGGTCAGTACCTTGATGCTTCTGATACCTTCTCTTTATTTACTATTAGTCGACATGCATATTTTAGTAATCCTTATCTCTGTGAAGTACATGTATTATATCAAATGTAAAGTCCAAAATCCCATGTAAAAATGACTTGTAAAAAAACTTTTAAACTGCTAGGCAAACAAGCAATGATTTTATTCTCCTAGTTTCTCATGCCTAAGGATTTTACCACCTGCTTCATGGGAAGAACAGTGTTTCCATTATGAGGTTTGAATGTGGCTAGTTGAGCTCTCACCAGATAAGAAGTAGCAACCATAACAATTATCTTACACATATTTTAAGAAAACACCAGAGATGTTATTTGCTCTAAGTCTGATAGAAGAAGGTAAAAAAAAAAGAAAAAAAAAATGGTAAGTACAAATGTTCTCATGTGCTTTTCCTTCCTTTAACTGTTTGACCTCTGCCTCTTCTTAGCTCTCACAGTCACATTGTTACATATCATACAATCAGTACTAATCTACTACTTATAAGTGCTAAGATCTGTTTGTTAGTATAGCCAACCTGTATTCCCTTATTTTGTTTTTTTTGTACTTTCTAGGTCATTTTGATTAGATATATGTCATCATCAGCTGCAGATGTTTCTAATTAATCTTCAGTCTTTTTATTTGGGTAAATGACTCAGCGTAATTCAGCCACCTAATGAATGTACCTCCACCATATCTCTACCAAAAGGAACTGAACTATTAAGTAGCTTCAGAGTAGTAACACTGATTAAATAACATTGTCATCTAAGATTCAAATTATAGTAGTGTAAACCAGTTCCTTTATAAGAATACCTTTCCTATTTTCTTCTTCTCCCTCCATCTTTTCCCAACATAGGCTGGGGCCCATTACCACCTGGCTGAACAGGGAGACTGAATTATATAGTTTACCATTTACCATTTTTGCACTGTTAGTTGAAGTGGTGAAAATGTTTCTTTTATTTCTAATGTTTCTTTAATTTCTACTGTTTCTGATATTCTTCCATAATGTTCGCAGAAGTTCACATATTTAAAACACTAAACTGACCCATTGTACAGGGCTCAAAAAAAAGTAATAAAAACACAACAAAAATTAATTTCCATCATGATAGTGTGAAGAGTTCTGCTGACCAGCTCCCCAGTGTAACTGATGGAAATTATTTTAAAAATAAAACAAAACAACCCTTTGAAGCCCTTGGAAATGGTCTTGAAGGCAAACAGCAAATGAAGCTGCAAATGCCTATATTAAAAAAAGAAGATTTCAAGTTAATAACTTAACCTTCAACCTTAAGACAATGGACAAAGAAGGTTAAACTTACAGTAAGGAGAAGGAAGGAAATAATGATTAGAGCAGAAATTAATGAGAGAAAGAAGAGAAGAACAATAGAGAAAGTCAACAAAACCAAAAGCTGGTTCTTTGAAAAATCAACAAAATTGACAAACCTTTAGCTAGTTTCACGAAGAAACAAGGAAAGAAGACTCAAATTACTAGAATCAGAAATTAAAGCAGGGACATTACAACTGAACTTAAGGGGAAAAAAGGACTTTAAAGGAATACTATGAACGACTGTACATCAACACAAACTTCCAAAACTGGCTTAAGAAGAAACAGACAATCTGAGTGAACCTATAACATGTGAAGAAATTGAATCAGTACTCAAAAAACTCAAGAAAATCAAAGTAGATCAAAAAGAAAAGCCCAGGCCCAGATGGCTTTACCACTTAATTCTACAAAATATTCAAAGAAGAATTAATATCAGTTATTTACAAACAATTCTAAAAAAAAAAAAAACAGAAAAGGAAGGAACACATCCCAACTTATTCTAAGAGATCATATACCACATTTTATTTATCCACTCATCTGTTGAAGGACATTTGGGTTGTTTCCATCTCTTGGCAATTGTGAATAATGCTGCTGTGAACACTGGCATGCAGATATCTGTTCGTGTCACTGCCTTCAGATCTTCTGGGTGTATACCAAGAAGTGCAATTGCTGGATCAAAGGTAACTCTGTATCTGTTTTCTAAGGAACTGCTAGACTGTCTTCCAGAGTGGGTGAACCATTATACAGTCCCACCAACAGTGAATAAGAGTTCCAATTTCTCCACATCCTCTTCAGCATTTGTAGTTTCCTGTTTGTTTAATGGCAGCCATTCTTATTGGTGTGAGATGGTATCTCACTGTGGTCTTAATTTGCATCTCTCTAATAGCTAGTGAAACTGAACATTTTTTCATTTGTTTTTTGGCTATTTGTATTTCCTCTTCAGAGAACTCTCTTCATATCTTTTGCCCGTGTTATAATTGGGCTGTCTGTACTATTGTCATTAAGTTGTAGGACTTCTTTATATATGCAGGATATCAGTCTTTTGTCAGATACATGGTTTCCAAAAATTTTTTCCCCATTAGAGTTGGCTGCCTCTTCATGTTTTTGACAAACTCCTTTGAGGTACAGAAACTTCTAAGTTTGAGGAGTTCCCATTTATCTATTTTTTCCTTTGTTGCTTGTGCTTTGGGTGTAAGGTCTAGGAAGTGAGCTCCTAATACAAGATTTTGAAGCTGTCTCCCTGTATTATCTTCTAGAAGTTTTATGGTACTCTTTTATATTGAGGTCTTTGATCCACTTTGAGTTAATCTTTGTGTAGGGTGTGAGGTAGGGGCCCTGTGTCATTCTTTTGGATATGGATATCCAACTCTCCCAGCCCCATTTGTTGAAAAGACTGTTAGGTCCCAGTTCATTGGCTTTGGGGGCCCTATCAAAGATCAGTTGGCTGTAGATCTGGGGGTCTATCTCCAAATTCTCAATTCGATTCCATTGATCGATATACCTATCTTTGTGCCAGTACCATGCTGTTTTCACTACTGTGGCTTTATAGGAAACTTCATTCAGGGAGTGTAAGTCCTCCCACTTTGTTTTTCTTTTTTAGAGTGTCTTTAGCAATTCGAGGCATCTTCCCTTTCCAAATAAATTTGACAACTAGCTTTTCCAAGTCTGCAAAGTAGTTGTTTCAATTTTGATTGGAATTGCATTGAATTTGTAGATGAGTTTGGGTAGAATTGGCATCTTAATGACATTTAGCCTTCCTATCATGAACATGGAGTATTTTTCCATCTTTTAAGGTCCCTTTCTATTTCTTTTAGTCGAGTTATGTAGTTTTCTTTGTATAGGTCTTTTATATCTTTGGTTAAGTTTATTCCTAGGTACTTGATTTTTTTAGTTGCTATTGAAAATGGTATCTCTTTCTTGTGTCTCTTCACTTCTTTCATTTCTAGCATATAGAAACATTACTGACTTATGTGCATTAATCTTGTATCCTGCTACTTTGTTAAATTTGTTTATTAGCTCCAGTAGCTGTATCATCAATTTCTCAGGGTTTTCCAGATATAAGATCATATCATCTGCAAATAATGACAGTTTTACTTCTTCCTTTCCAATTTGGATGCCTTTTATTTCTTTGTCTTACCAGATTGCCCTGGCTAGCACTTCTAGCACAATGTTGAATAACGGTGGTGACAGTGGGCATCCTTGTCTCATTCCTGATCTTAGAGGGAAGGCTTTCAGTCTCTCACCATTGAGTACTGTGCTGGCTGTGGGTTTTTCATATATGCTCTTTATTATATTGAGGAAGTTTTCTTAAATTCCTACCTTTTAAAGTGTTTTTATCAAAAAGCAATGATGGATTTTGTTGAATGCTTTTTCAGCATCTGTTGAGAAGATCATTTGATTTTTCTCTTTTGATTTGTCAATGTGTTGTATTACATTGATTGATTTTCTTACGTTGAACCATCCTTGCATGCCTGAAACGAACCCCACTTGGTCATGGTGTATGATTTTTTTAATGTGTCTTTGGATTCGATTTGGAAGTATTTTGTTAAGTTCTGCATCTATATTCATTAGGGGGATTGGCCTATAGTTTTCCTTTTTTGTGGCATCTTGGCCTGGTTTTGGTATTAGATTGATGTTAGCTTCATAAAATGTGTTAGGTAGTGTTCCATTTTCTTCAATTTTTTGAAAGAGTTTAAGTAAGATTGGTGTCAGTTCTTTTTGGAAAGTTTGGTAGAATTCCCCTGTGAAGCCATCTGGCCCTGGGGATTTATTTATGAGAAGCTTTTTGATGACTGATTGGACCTCTTTGCTTGTGATTGGTTGGATGAGGTCTTCTGTTTCTTTCTAAGAGGTCAATATTACACTGATACCAAAAGCAGACAAAGTATTCACAAGGAAAAAAAAAATCTACAGACCAGTATTTCTTATGAATATGAACACAATTCCTCAACAAAATACTAAAAAACTGAATTTAGTAACATATAAAAAGAACTGTACAGCATGAGCAACTGAGATTTATCTCAGGGATGCAAGGTTGGTTTAACATATGAAAATCAATTAACATAATACATCATATAAATACAATAAACAACCAAAGACGATCATCACAATGGATGCAGAAAAAGCATCTGATAAAATCCCACATCTTTTGATGATTAAAAACACTGTCAACCAATTAGGAATAGAGGAAACTCCTTCAAACTGATGAACAGTTTAATGGTGGAGGACTGGATGCCTTCCCCCTAAGAGCAGGAACAAATCAAAGAGTTTGCTTTTGCCACCTCTATTCAACATTGTACTGAGTGTTCTAACCAGGGCAGTTAAGTTAGAAAAAGAAATAAAAGGCATCCAGGAGGAGGATATAAGAGAGGAGTGGAAGCCAAGTAGTCCCCCTGGAACAACTAAAAAAAACCAGAAACAACTAGTAAATAAGCCGGAATAACTGCAGGGAGACAAATGTGACCGTCCACTCATCATACACCAACCTGAATTGAAAGGAATGCCCGAGATCACAGGATAAAATCAGTAAGTAAAAACTGGCTCCAGACCTCCGAAAGATGGTGGTTAGGAGAGACAGTGCAAAAAAACACCACCATGAAAAATACTAGATAAAAGCCAGAAAGTCACCCAGAACACCAGTTCCAGCGATGCACCAGCTGGACAAGGTCTGCTAAGTCCACAGGGACCATGCACTTGGTGAAACCGGGAGCCTGCATTCTGAAGTGAGTGAGTAAGCCTGCTGAGTATCCGGGGAAACCACGGGTTGGCGGTTGGAGTTGGACTATTTCTTTTTTAAAAACCCAAAAGCAGCTGCAGATACGGCAGCGAGAACTGCACAGGGAAGTGCAGCAGGAATGGCGTCTCCACAACCTGTGAGTACACCTCAGTATCTGGCGTGGACAATAGCCTTTCCCGCCCCTTCTGCTAATTGTCCCAGAGCGAGGCAGGCAGAGGTTAGCCAAAATGGGGAAAAAAACCCACGCCCCTTATAGCCATCTTCCTGGTGGGTTGGAAACACTCCTGCCCGGCACTGGCGCCACAACCCAGAGCTGCACCAAAAAAACCCAGTGTGACAGGAAGTATTTCCAGCAGTGCGCGCACATGCTACAATATCTGGCATGGACAACAGCATTTCGTGAACCTGCAGCTGACTGTCCCGGAGCTAGGAAGACAGTGCAGTGCGAAATGGAGGAAATTAACACGCCTCATTCAGCCATCCTTTCAGCAGGCTGGGAATGCCCCTACACAGCCCTGCAGCCCAGAACTTCCCTTGAGGGTCAGTGCGCACTTGTAACGTAGCACCACCTTCCCTAGCAGAGGCCCTGGAAGGGCACGGCTTGGAAGAGGGGCCCACTCGGAAATCCCAGGGACCATACGCCAATACCAAGGACTTGTGGGTCAGCAGCAGAGACAAACTGGTGAGACCGAACTGAAGGTTTAGACTCTTGAAACAGCCTTAAATCTCCAGGAACACCTGGGAGGTTTGATTGTTAAAGCCTCCCTCGCTTCTTAACGGCTCAGGCACATACCCCACATTCAGGGGGGAAAGCACCAAGTACACACGCAAAACTGGTGCACTAACTGGACCCGACAAGAATCAGACCCCCACACACCACAAAGACAAAGTAGGGGAGAACCGGCTTGAGGGGAATAGGTGGCTCGCAGATGCCACCTGCTGGTTAGGTAGAGAAAGTGTACACCACCAAGCTGTAGATCTGACAAGTCAGAGAGAAGTCTTTGAATTAGCATACATATCCTAAAAGAACCCTATCAAGTTAAGCAAATGCCAAGATGCCAAAAACAGCAAAATTTTAAAGCATATGAAAAAAACAGACAATATGGATAACCCAAACCCAAACCCCCAAATCAGAAGATCAGGGGAGACCAGTACTTGGAGCAATTAATCAAAGAACTAAAGACAAACAACAAGAGCATGGCACAGGATATAAAGGACATGAAGAAGAGCATGGCACAGGATATAAAAGATATGAAGAAGAGCCTAAAGAGCATAAAGAAGAAATTGCAAGAGTAAATAAAAAAAACAGATGGTCTTATGGAAATAGAAGAAACTGTCGACCAAATTAAAAAGATTCTGGATACTCAGTACAAGACTAGAGGAAGCTGAACAACAAATCAGCAGCCTGGAGTACAACAAAACGGAAAATGAAAGAACGAAAGAAAGAATGGGGAAAAAATTGAAATGGACCTCAGGGATATGATAGATAAAATAAAACATCCAAATATAAGACTCTTTGGTGTACCAGAAGGGGAAGAGAAGGGTAAAGGTCTAGAAAGGGTATTCAAAGAAATTATTGGGGAAAATTTCCCAAACCTTCTACACAACATAAATACACAAAGCATAAATACCCAGCTAACTCCAAATAGTATAAATCCAAATAAACCCACTCCTAGACATATTCTTATCAGACTGTCAAATACTGAAGAGAAGGAGCAAGTTCTGAAAGCAGCAAGACAGAAACAATTCACCACATACAAAGGAAAAAACATAAGACTAAGTAGTGACTACTCTGCAGCCACCAAGGAGGTGAGAAGGCAGTGGCACGACATTTAAAATTCTGAGAGAGAAAAATTGCCAACCAAGAATTCTTTATCCAGCAAAGCTCTCCTTCAAATTTGAGGGAGAGCTTCAACTTTTCACAGATAAACAAATGCTGAGAGATTTTGCTAATAAAAGACCTGTCTTACTTGAGATACTAAAAGGAGCCCTACCGACAGAGAAACAAAGAAAGGAGAGAGAGAGATGGAGAAAGGTTCCGTAATATTAGATGAAGATGCATTTTTTAAGCCATATAGTGACAACTGAATATAAGTTTGGCTTTATTATCATAGTCATCATAAGACACAACCCTTTATTAAATTATTTTTAATTCCATATTTCAGAGAGGAATAAACAGACATTGCAGAATGGTGACATTATGAAGGAGAAAACATACTTGGTATCACATCGTATTCCATGCTACCATTTCTTTCAGTCTATTTCAAATGGATAACTCAGGTTTATGGTACGGCAGTCTTTCTGAAACACTAGAAGTCAAAAGATGAAGATACTTGCCTCACTTTTTGACTTGCTGATTGTAAATGTGGTCATCTCACTTAACTCGTAAGATGACTCTTAGTTTCCTAATTGATAAAACAGGAATTAGACTAAAAATAATTAAAAACTATTAAATCTAAGTCTGAAAATATAGACTTCTTTTGAAAATCCAAAGGAATACTCTTGAACTTTTGAGACCATTGAAAAATGTGTGTTCTCAATTATGTTTTATTGGTTGGTGTCGATTAGATGCCATTGTCTGGAGATAGGCACGGGATATATAGAGCAAAGGCATACAGGGAGCAGTGTTGGTGAAAATGTCTATTTATATATGGAGACTTCTGTTATGGTTAGTCATTGAACCACTAAATTTAAGTGGGAATTATTAACTTCTGTGTCATACACTGAAACAAAAGAACATTAATTGTGGACCCAACATTTGCTGTTTACTGCATAGTTAATGAAAAATACTGAACCATTTTAGCTTCTGAGTTCAGATAGAGGGTTTGGCAAAAAAAAAAAAAAAAAAATCTATTTACTCTCTGATCCCTAAGCTTGTATAGTTTACAGTGAGAATTCCTATAAACAAAACAAAATTATCTCAATGCATTTAGTTCCTTGGTTCAGATAAAAATAATCTGAATAGCAAGGGTTATGTGTAGGCATGTTTGTAAATATACAAAGGAGGAAGAAGGGGAAGTATTGATCTGTATTCAGATTTATTCTGCAACCTATTTATGGTGAGAATAGTGCAACAATATCCTCATCTGTCGAATTTATAACATGGCCTCTATTTTGTGATATGAAGTAAGATGACTAGAAATATCTGAAAATTAAATACTATTCGGAAACTTAAAAAAAATATATAGGGGTATATAGGGAAAATATACTATTGCCAACTAATTACAGTTAGTAGTATTTTACCTTCTTTCATCAACAGTAACAAACGAACTATACCAATACTATGAGTCAACAATGGAGGGGGGGTAGTTAGGGGTATGGGAGGATTTGAGTTTCCTCTTTTTTGTCTGTACTTCTTTTCTGGAGTAATGAAAATGTTCTAAAAATTGAAAAAAAATTTAATTCTGGTGATAGCTGCACAGCTGTATGATGGTATCGGGGGAAATTGATTGATTGTACACTTTGGATCTTTGGATAATTGTATGGTATGTGAACAATCTCAATAAATAAAAAATTTTTAAATTAAAAAAAAAAAAGGCATCCAGAATAGAAAGAAGTAAAACTGTCTCTATTAAAAATGGGCAAAGGATCTAAGTAAACATTTCTCCAAAGAAGATATTGAAATGGCCGATAAGTATATGAAAAGATGCTCAACATTATTAGCCCTCAGGGAAGTGTAAATAAAAGTCACAATGATTTTCTAACCACAAGGATGGCTAGAATTAAAAAGTCAGACAGTTACAAATGTTGACAAGCATGTGGAAAAACTGGAACCATCATACATTACTGATGGGATTGTAAAATGGTTCAGCCACTTTGGAAAACAGTTTGGCATTTCCTCAAAAAATTAAATAGGAATTACTATATGACCTTGAAATTCTCCTATGTATATATCCAAGAGACATGAAAACAAAATCCACACAAAAGCTTGTACACAAATGTTTATAGAAGAATTATTTATAATAGGCAAAAGGTGGAAGCAATCCAAATGTCTATCTTGGATAGACAAAATATTGTATATCCATACAATGGACTGTTATTCAGTCATAAAAAAGAACGAAGTACTGGTATATGCTTCTACATGAATGAACTGAAACATGCTAAGTGAAGGAAACCAGTCACAAAAACCACATACCATATGATTCCACTCATCCGAAATGACCAGAATGGGGAAATCTGTAGAGACAGAAAATACATTAGTGGAGTTGAGGGAGATACTAAAGGGTAGGAGAGTGATAGCCAAAAGGAGATATGTACAGGATTTCTTCTTGAGGTAGTGAAAATGTTCTTTTATTGGTTGTGGTGATGATTGCACATATCTATGAATATACTAAAAGTCACTGAATTGTACATTTTAAGTGGGCCTATTGCATGGTATGTAAATTATATCAATAAAGTTACTAAAGAAATACAACACATTGTATAGCCTTTAATGAATACTCATGGAGCTTCTCCCTGAAAATATATGTTTTTTTATTACTCTAGTTTAACTTGCTGGAGGTTTTTCCTAGAAGACAGCAAAGAATGAAGTCTTTAATCTGCAGTGAATTCAAAATAAATTAGTCAGCTTATAATCAGTTTTGTTATTTTAGATCCTTTGGACTCTCTCCAAGTTATAGTAATTCTCATAAAATTCATTCTTCCCATCTCCTGGAAGGAAAATTGTACAGGAAACAAGTTTGGTTTTTTTTTTTAAGAAAAATTTTCACTGTGATTCAAATGATATCTAGTGGCTTTGGGCCATTTTTTGTTTGTTACAAAAAACAAAACAAAACATTATGTGTAATGATTGATGAAAATAAGCAAACTTTTATATATAAATGGACAGAGGAAAAATTTCATCCAGAATATAATCTACCTGTGAATTAACCATGTTTTCCTGCTGATATTTGTAACCTGAAATTTGTATACTAATTTAAAAAGGCAAAGGGGTTTTATCGGGGTTTTTTAAAGTTTTTACCTTTTTGCCCTAAAGTTTATTTTTTTTACTGACTTAAATGGCCCTGTTATTTTATATTTAAGAAGTTGACTTCCCCAATGTCCTTGTCATAATTATTTTTAAATGATGTTCTCTTTAACAGGATATTATAGTAAATATTCAGCAAGTGAGATTTTTTTTTTGTAAGTGTAAAATCTTGTATTTGGCTTTAATAGTTTGTATTAAATGCTCTTAAGATTTATTGAAATTTTAGATGAACTGGACTCTGCTTTTTCTGTCATTGGTGTAAGCAGGCTTATACTTTTGCATAAGCCTACTATAATAACTTAACAAAGTGTCGGTAATTTCCATTTTAATCATAATTAAGTATAATCTGGAAAAGGAACCATAACAATTTAGAAATCTGAGATTGATGGAATAGTCCATGGTATTTTGAGTTGTATGTAATGAATTGATGAAAAAAGCAAACTTTTATATATAAAACTTGAGTAACTCTAAGAGAACCCCTAGCAAGGACTTTCTTGTCATTTTAAAACATTGGTCAGTAAAATTCATAACAAAATAGAATGCTATTTAGACCTTTATTCTGTTTTTCTCATGGTTTTTTAAAACACAAGAAAAGGATGCCACTTTAGAATGGTATTCCTATGCAAAATATTTCTTTTGTCTTCATTTATTCTGGTTGGAACGTAAGTTTTTAATCCACAGTATATTCCAGATGTGAGGAATTTCTTTGGTTTTATTTAGAGTTGCTAAAGAATATAAGGAAAAACACTGCAGCTTACTCTCTTTATCAACAAATATTTGGGCACCTTCTGAAGTGTTAGACACTGCTGGATGTTGGGGATACAGATGAATGAGGAAAAGCTCTTACACTAGAGGATCTTCCTATAAAATGAGGAAAGTAAATACATAGGTAGGCAGTTACTATAAGCCCATTATGTGCTCTGAACACCTTGAAAGATGCCTGATCTTAGAGAAGGATTTCCAGAGGAGATGGGGATTGTAAGCAAGGTTCTAAGGATGAATAGGCGGGCCAAGTAGGAAGGGAATGGTAATGGAGGTTATACTAGGCAGAAGCAGTAGCTTGTGGGCAGAGGTCGAAGTATGGGTGCTTTCAGGGAATTGTGAGACGTTCATAAAGGCTGGAACACTGCAAGTACGAAGTGGCAAAAGATAAGTAAAGAATGATAGAGATGAGGCCAGCTGGAGGCCAGATTTTGACAGCCTTTTAGGCTGCACTAGCTAAGGAATTTGGCCTTCAGTGAGGTTTTCAGTCAGGGAATGACTCAATCAGATTTGGATTTTAAAAAGACCGCTTTGGCTGCAGTGTGGATAGTTTGGAGGGAATCCAGATAGACTTGTGTTGTTTTCTTTTAAAAAGGTCTTGGTGACCTGTATGAAGGTGATAGTAATGGGGATAAATACATAATGTATTTGTTTGTCCAGCAAGTCTTGGTGAATCTTTGGAAGTGAAAATTAGAGGAAGAGGAATCCCATGTTTCAGGCCAGAGTAATTGTGTAGACTGCAGTGCCGTTCCCTAAGCATAGGAGGGAAGGGGAAATTTGGGTGTGTTCAGAAGAGTTTTTGGTCAAAAGATTTTGAAGTGTCCTTGGGAATATCCCAGTAACATATCCACTGGGTAGTCTGACTCAAGAGCCAAACTCTACCGAATCTGAAACTCAAGAGCAAAATCTGGGTGGGTATGAAGATTTGGGAGTCATTGGCTCTCAGTGGATAAATGAAGTCTTGATATAGAGGATGATGTCATACAAAAAAATGTAAGAGAAGAGGGCCCAGTAGAGAATTCTGAGGAATACACCACTTACTGGGCTGGCATACAAAGAGGATTCTGAAAAGTACCCTAAAAGGAAACAGCTTGTGAAAGAGTAAAGTCAGATGCTTCATAATGGGCAAACTAGAAAGTAAATGGTAAGCACCATGGTATTTTTTAGTTAGCTGCTGTTAATATATTAGCAGCAAGAAGATATTTGGTGACTCGTTTGAAAGTATAGTGGTAAAGTAGAGGCAGCAGCCAGATTTTATCGGGTAAAAGGGATGATGAAGATTCTCTTTTGGTCATCTTCTCTGAGAATGATAGCTGACAGAAAGAAGAACTAAAGGGGAGGTTGAAAGAGAGCTACCATTTCTTCATTTAAAAACAAAATATTCATAAAATTTGATTAATAAATATATAGGCTGTTCTAGGAAATTCTATTAGGAGCCTTTCTGGTTTTTCCATTTCCTCTGTAGGACCAAAACTAATGGTCCAGGATGTTCAAGAGCAGGAGTCAAAGCCTTTTAGCCACTCCAATGCTTCTTGAAGTCCTGTTCTACCTAACTGTTGTTCACCTAATAACATCTTCAGAGAGAGTGTTTCAGCTAAGTAAGTAAAGTAGTTTCATTGTATTTAATTTAGTACTAAGCATATTCCCCCAAATTGATCAATTCAGTCATATTAAATATTATGTATTTCAGACTTAAACCATTGGATATTGAGTTTATGAAGCGCTTACATGAAAAAGTGAATATCATCCCACTTATTGCCAAAGCAGACACACTCACACCAGAGGAGTGCCAACAGTTTAAAAAACAGGTGAGCATAAATATCTGAAACTATTAAACTCCAACCCAGTAGTCTAGACTCCTGTAGACAACTGTATAACAATGTAGATTACAAGGGGTGACAGTGTGATTGTGAAAACCTTGTGGATCACACTCCCTTTATCTAGTGTATGGATGGATGAGTAGAAAAATGGGGACAAAAACTAAATGAAAAATACGGTGGGATGAGGGGGGTGATTTGGGTGTTCTTTTTTACTTTTATTTTTTATTCTTATTCTTATTCTTTCTGATGTAAGGAAAATGTTCAGAAATAGATTGTGGTAATGAATGCATAACTATATGATGGTACTGTGAACAGTTGATTGTACACCATGGATGACTGTATGGTATGTGAATATATTTCAGTAAAACTGAATTTAATTAAAACAAAACAAAAAACAGGTGAGCATAATGAGTTTTAACTCTTGGGGTTCCTTGTACCATTCACATAATTTGCATTTTAAAAATATTTTCAGTTTAATGTATTGTAATCCATTTTTCTTGCTGCTTTACTATTTTATTGTTTATGCTTTGCTGTATTAAAAAAACTTTTAAAAATAATCTTCTGCCTTAGTTTTCTCCTCAAAGCTCTCATCCACTAGCATAGAACCTTTAACCTTTGGCAGTTTTTTAAAAATACAATATAAATAAGGCTACTTTAGATGTTTCTGTATAGCCCCCTCTACTCCTTTAGAATAATTTTCTTAGAATGAATTCCTAGAAAGAGGGTTATTCTTTCAAAGTGTTTAGTTATTTTTATGGATTTTTTTTTTTTTTTTTTTTTTTTCATTTTGCCATGGTGCTTTCCCACTACAGCAGTTCAGTTCCTTTCATCTGTTCCACTATAGCCTTGCCAGCATTGTCATTTTTATTTTTACAACTTTTTTGGAAGAAAGCGGAACCTAATAGTTTCTTTAACTTTCTTTTTTTTGTTGTTTTGTTTTTGGGTTTGTTTTTTTAACCTTTTTTTTTTAATGGATTTGTTTTTAATGCAATTTTATTAAGATATATTTACACATCATACAACCCATCCGAAGTATACAATCACTGGCTCACAGAATCATCATTTATCTTTCATTTTTATTTTCAAGAAAAGTTGAACACTTTTAAAAGCAGGGTCATTTTTTGAACATCCTGTTCAAGTGATTTGTCTTTTTGAACAGTAGTATCTTCTGTGATACAGAAGTATTGCCTTCGTGTGTTTCTGTTCCTTTTATTTTGGGTATTCAGTTCTCTTTCATTTTCACAAGTTTGTTTTTTTTTTTCTCTATCCTAATTTTGTTTTCATTGTATAAAAGTCATAATATGAACAAAAATGAATTTACTCATCTTATAATTTATTTCCTCTATTTCCTTACCAGTTATAGTACTGTATTTCCATAATAGGAGTTTACTTCCTTGTTAATGTACTGGGATTTTAAGCATTTAATCCATTTAGTAGTTATTTGCAATGTACAAGATATACATAACTTAAGCTTTTTTCCTAAACTAATAACCAGTTATTGCAATAGAACTGATTTAAATAATGACTTCATTTTGCTCATTTTGTTGCATTTGCTTTATTATGTATTACATTTTATGAAATGAAGGGTCAATTTCTGAAACCTCTCTCTTGTTTCAATAGTCTGTTTTCTATTTTAGGCCAGAGTTATGACTTTTAAACCACAGCTACTTTATACAGTACTTAAAAACAGATCTTAGAATTATTTCTTACTGTCTCTTTAGTCTCTTTTAGTAACAAAATACTTTGATTTTTAGGCTTTTTCAATACGAATTTTAAAATGCCTGTTATACAAAACCTGTTACAAAAACAAAAGTCAGTTGAAAACTGTTTTGCAGTTGTTAAACCTGTATAAATTTTTTGAATGTTGTGGTACAACATTTTTACTGTGTTTCTACTAGGTGTACATGTTTCTCCATTTATTTTCCATTTGTTCATTCCCATTTTTATTTTGTAGTGTGCTGTTTGTAAGTTTCAAATTCTGATCATCACAATACATTTGTCCCCTTCTATCTTGATTTATTCTAAAAAATACGTATTAAAATTATTTTTCTTATTTACATGATAGAATAGCTAACATTTATTGAGCATTTACTGTGCCAAGCACTTTTATATGTCCTAACTTATTTAAGCCAAACAATGACCTACAAGGTAGATTATTATCCCTATTCTACAGATGAGGAAACTCAGGCACAAGGAGTTTAAGTACCTTGTCTGGGATCACATGGTTAGTGATTGGCAGAACCAAGGTTTGAACCATAGGCAGTATAGAACCAAAGCCCACTCACTCTCTTATCTACTTTATTTCCTCTGTATTAACATAAACCAAATTGTTTTGAATAATAACTTTTCCTTTCATCAAGTATTTACTCAGTTGCTCCTGTGTACCTGAAATTGTATGAGGATTTAGAGAGAAAAAAGATGAATAAGCAGTGATCACTACTTTTCAAATTGCTCATATTCTAGTGTCTGTACAATTTTCTATTAACTATGCTTATAATAATGGTTCCTAACCAGAGGCACCTATCAGAATCAGCTAGAAAGCTTTTCAGAATGAGTTACTGAACCCTATCCCTCCCAATTGTTTGGGTAGATTAAGATGGGCTTTGTTATTTGTTATTTTGAACATGCTCACTCAGGTCATTTTTTATACAACTTCTGACTAAGAACCACTGCTCTTAGAGCTAACTGCTGTTTTTCTCCTTTATTCATGTATTTGACTCATCATCATTTGTTCTCATGTTTTTCCTGTGTAGATCGTATATTCAACATACTTTAATTGCAAAAGATCTGTGGCCCCATTTTTCCCAGTAGTAACCTTTATTTATTTATTTATTTATTTATTTATTTATTTATTTAATTTATTTATAAACCATAGAGTAGCACAATAATCATGTAACACATTTTGTTTGGGAATCTTTTAGTGCTGGGGACCTCTGCTATGAGAGCCAAAATACCAGCACAGACCGGGACCTAGTTCTTTATTAGCCATTACTTTTTTGTGAGGTCGAATAGGATAGGTAGTTAAATTTATCTCAATGTCTGTATTCTGTTTAGAATTTGGAATGATTTGGGATGAAATCATTTAATATGAACTAGATTATCTCTGATGTTAACAAATTATCTTTCTTTGGTTTTCTGAATTCTCCTTATTAATGTTTAGCTTCTTAATTTCCAGGGCATGTTTTCTCCAGAACTTTTGCCCAGTCTTACAGTTGTTGGCTCCTTGATTTGTGCATATACACATGTATATACAAGATTACTGCGTGCAAGTTTTTCTCCTGGAGCCAGTGCTTTAGTCTTACTTAATGCTTGTCAAATTCTGTTAAAATTTGTAGGTGAGTTTAAACTGTTGATTCAGCTGAATAAGAAAGAATCTGTCATTCTAAATAAATGACCTAAAGTCATTATAGTAGAAATCAACTAGAGAAATCCTTTCCTGTAATCTTAACGTCATTTTTAGAACTCTTTTGGTATTGTAACCATATGACTTCAACACTTCCAAAATAATTGGATTTTGGTAATGGTATTTTGGTTTAAAACAACAACAACATAGGAATTTGATTTTAGATTACAGCTTTGCATTGCTGAAATACATTAAGGGACCAGTAGCTGAGGACTCATAGTAGGAGTTCAAGAAGAATATAATAAAAATAAGGCTAATACACTAATTATGTATGATATTCTTTTGCTTTCTTTTCCATTTTAGATAATGAAAGAAATCCAAGAACATAAAATTAAAATATATGAATTTCCTGAAACAGATGATGAAGAAGAAAATAAGCTTGTTAAAAAGATAAAGGTAAATTTATTCCCATATGTATACTAAAATATTGGAGGCCTTAAGATGTACTCTAATATTCATATGCATAGGAAAAAAACAAAAATATCAGTGTTTTAAGTAGGTGGCTTACAAAATTAATTTGAGATTATTTAGTGTTCAATTTAACTTTGTCAGATTAACTTTGTGACTAATTATTATATGTAATAAGGCATTGTACGGAATAGAGAGATGAACACAATTCCTGCCTCCAGATGGTTTTCAATTAACTGATTTCTTACTATGTTTTCACCCATGAAAAAATAGGAGATTAGAGTTGAGGGGAGTCCTTAAGCACTTGTTAGTTTTAAATCTTTGTTTTAGGAGCCAGACAAAACTTACTTTATCTTGTCCTTCTTAAAAAATCAACCAAAAATCTATTCCAACATAATTTTATATTATAATCTATAGTGATTTCCTAAATACCCTAGGTCCAAAAATGTATCAATAATGATGTTATATAGGAAATAATCAATAATTATCTTGAAGTAATGGAATACTTATTCCTGACTAATGAAGACTTTCTGAGGTTTTATAAAATAGCTACAACTTATGTATTTCTGGGAACCACAAGAATTTCAGAAGGCCATGCTTGAGGTTAGTATGGATGAATATGAACACAGTCCCCTATATCGGAAGTTCCAGTGTTAGAGCTTGGCAAATATAATATTCCCTGCTCCAAGTACTGTGAGGGCTGGTTCACAAACCACCTGGCAGACTAGTCACAAGCTTAATTTTTTCCTTCTGAATGCTAATATATTTTTTTACCCTTTTTATTTTTCCTATGTGGGACAGCTTCCTTTTGAAGTGACTTTTTTTTCAAACAATTTGATCAGCATGTGCCTTAGTCGTCTTAAATTTTCAGGGAAAATATAATTTGGTTTATTGTTCACCTTGGTGGTAATATGGTGTAATGGCAATTTACAAATAGTGTCTGATTTCCTGTATAAAATCAGGTGCAAAAACTGTCAAGGTAAATTTGTTTTCTAATCTGCTAAGTAATGTAACTTCATTATTCTTGAATTTGTGAGGACTTTACAGATATATTTGAATAAGAATTCTTTGTTTTACAGGACCGTTTACCTCTTGCTGTGGTGGGTAGTAATACTATCATTGAAGTTAATGGCAAAAGGGTCAGAGGAAGGCAGTATCCTTGGGGTGTTGCTGAAGGTAAGGTTTTCTTCAGTAAGTGATTTTCTGTAAGTTCTCACAAATGTGGTCAAAAATTTGTATTTATATTAAGTAGTACAAGTGTACTGCATTGATATTATCTAAAGTTTCAAGGATGGTTCTGATTTCATTTCCATTTAGTTTCCTTTTCTTCATAAGTACACTCCTGTTTTTCAGGAGTTAAATCCTAGTAGGTCTATTTTAAAAGTCAGTTGTTATCATCGCTTTCCTGCCCAATCATCAAGTATATTCCTGTTTTCTTGCCAGAGCAAATACTAATAATGCAGGGGTTCTTTACCTGGGGCCCAAAGATTGTTTCCAGGAGATCCAATGAACCTTCTAAATCTGAAAATAATTTTGGAGAGAAGGCTTATCACTTCTTTCCAATTCTTAGATGGGTCTGGGACTCTCAACAATGAAAAGAACTTTTAAAAGTTCACATCTTTGGAGTAAAATCATTTCATTATTAACAGATCCCCTTTACTAGTTTTGTAAGGAGTTTTAAACACTAATTAAATAGTTTATCTTAGTTACAACATGAAACCTCAAAAAGTCCTCTTGGCAATAGGCTTGTTTCCCTAAAGTTGTGTTTATTATGTTGGTTTAAACTAACGTTTAATCTTCTGTATTATATTATTTAGAACTAAGATTGACTCATGATTGTTTACCTATTTGTTAGTCTTTTAATAATATCGCATTGTTTAGGATATTGTTCAAGTTACTGAGGACTATGCTACAATTTAGTAATGTTGTAGTACACTTGTCTGTCATGCTCTTAAACATGAGTATTGTTACAGTATTAAACCTTAATGAAAAATCAAGACTTTTTGTATATTCTCTCATTGTTACCTTTGATTTCCTGTGAAATTTCTTTTGCAAAGTCTTGGTTTAGTGGATATAATGTGTTTGGTCTTTTTTTTTTTTTTTTTTTTTTACAGTTGAAAATGGTGAACATTGTGATTTTACAATTCTGAGAAATATGTTGATAAGGTAAGTGTGAGCAATAATGAAAATAGCATTTTTTTTTTCTTTAAAGTTAGACTGGGACAGATTTACTTTTTTCCTTCTATAAATTTAGCTAATTTAAGTTGGTATCTTCATTCTAGCACTGGAGTAAGCACTACATGGAGACAACTTGTATTCTTTCTCCAGGGTTTTAAAGAGTCAGCAAAAATACAAAATAAGCTGTATGGCTAAGGGTACATAGGGAAATTAGTCTCTTTATTTTATCATTATACTTGGTGTTGAGGTTGAATACTGAAATGGGTATGGAAAGTGGGAAAGAAAAGGCTGTTGCTCATGCTTAATCTAAACAGTCTGGAAACTCTGTAGAAGGGAAGGCTAATTTTTGAGCCCAAAGCTAGACTTTGAATGTTAGAAGGTATACAGCATTCTGTGGGGCATTTTCACCTATAGGATCACAGCACACAAAACCAGTCTTTCTCCTAGGCAAGAAAACAGTTATTCCTACACTATACACATCTTATGAAAGAGAAGAAAAGCTTAAAAGAGCAAGACATTGGGGCCATCCTGATTAGAGAACCAGGACTTGAATTAGAAAAGCACGAGTTGGGAGGAGAGCATGAAGAAAAAGTAAAAAAGAACTAGAGACATTAGTAAGAAACAGAAAGGAGACCAGAACAAACTGCAGTTTTTTCATATTGAGAAACATTCCTTCTCTTCCCACCTGATGTCTTCCCCCACCTTCTCCCCTCTCTCATCTTGCTTCTTTAGGCTCTCACCACATATACTCCCTTCAAACTTCCACTTTTGGATGGGCATCTTAGGTTGAGGGCAATTTATTTTTATACTACTACTTATTTTCCCAATACACTGAAATCTCTTCAGCTATTTAGAGGTAGTAACACACATATGAATGATGATTACAAATCATGGAAAACCAGGAAAGTCGTTCTCACAAATGAGGGGGATAGTTAGTGAGTCAAACTGCTACCTCAAGAAACACACTAAAGACGAGAGTGATTTTTGAAATCAGAGAGATTGCCATAGTTGTTTTTTTTGTTTTTTTTTTTCCCCCAAAGCAGCTCATGACTTGAGTGTTTTGGGTAAGGAAGTAGAAAGTAGGGTTGATTCAGCAGTTGGGGTTGCCAGATTCACACAGCAAGAGAAGAGCAAAAGGATGGTCATAAGGTTTTTGAGAAACAACACTTCAGGTTCTATTATAAACTGTTCCCTTTCTCTACCATTCTTAAAGGTGTGACTTTAAGAGGACTAATAATGCCATCTCTTATGACAGGATATACTTAGGGAATGTTTAATAAATATTAAACAATTACCAGTGCCTTCCCTCTGATTTTATTCTTTTCCTCAATTTTAAAGCTCCTATGGTATTTTTCCAGTACTTGACACAATGGTATTCTAAAACTATATCTTGTGTATTTTTAAAATATATAGTCAATAATTGCATACATACAACACTATAGGAGGGAAGGCTAGTTACCGAGCCAGAAACTAGGAATGTGTGAAGGTGTATAGCCTGGCAGATGCTAAGTGGAACTCACTAGTATAAAAGCATTACAGAGCAAACTGGCCATGCTTACAGAGAATTTAGTACAGCAAAACATCAGACAGTCAGGCACGTTTGAAAATAATAAAAAATTCTAAAGGCTTGTAAGATATAAACAGATAGGGTAATGTGATACAGGTACTTAAACATGATAAAGGAATTCATAGTTTGGGGATGTTATATAGGTCAGATAGGAAAGGATTCATGGAAATAGATGTCTTAACTTGGATTAGGATGAATGCAGTCATTGAATGATGTTTACTTGTGAGATTGGGATTGGTCCTATTTAACATTTTTAACAGTGACTAGGGTAAGAGTATTGGCTTCAGCTGTTTGAGGTACAAGGCTGGTTGGGTGACTTGACTTAATGAAAAAATTCAATTATTTGTTAAATTTGCTATAGCACATTTGCTTCTCTGTTTTTCTTTCCTAACATATAAATGTTCACTTTATGCTAGGTGGTTTTGCATCTTCATTAATCTTTAATGAAGATTAAATTATAATTTAATTTATTATAGATTAAATTATAATTTATCATAAATTATAAAAATTTAATTTATAATTTTTACATGTAGAGTTTTAAAAACATCTTCAAAAAAAGTATTATACTTTCAAGATGAAAAGCTTAGAGACATTTTAATTTCTTGTTTTTCCTTTTAAATATTTGAGTAGAGATGAAAAAGATGTATATTTAATGTAGCTCATGTCTTTAAGAGAATAGCATAGAGTGGATATTTGATAGATACTTAAAGGAAGGAAATATCAATACCAAGATGCCAGATATCTATAAATCCCAAGTAAAAAATGGAAATACTTTTGCTAAGTGAAAGTTAGGAATAGTGGTTGCTTCCAAGGAAGAGCCAAATTCATAGAAGTATCATTTTGCTAATCAGGAGAAATGGCTGCTGCAGGCAAAACAAGGAAGACAATGGAGAAAAGGAGGAAAACTTGATACAGATATTTTCTAGGATGTGGGCCTAAGAGGTGCAGAAATTAAACAGAGAAGGAACGCAAAACCAGAGAAGAGAGCTATGAAATCAGCAAAGGGAAATGGAAAGAAGTATAAATTCTGAAGCTGTAGGGAAAACTGTACTATTAATTATCAATTTCTTTTAAGACTGGAGGAGGTATGGGTTGAATATTAAAAGGATAAAATAAGGTGTGGTTAGTTAAATGGAAATTGAGACTTTTCTTTCCTAAAAAAATCAGAACTAGGTAATTATAAAGATTATTTTAGTGAAAGGAAAAACTTTCATTATCAAACAAGTTAATGTTAAAAAATAACTTATTACTTAATTAGTACATTTGCTTTATTTTTTTGTATTTCCACTCCGTAAGTACTCTTCTCCAGGTCCTTGGATGGTTTTTCATTGATGCAGTGGTGGTAGATGATATAATAATAACAATTACAAAAAAGACTTTTATTTTGGCATAGGTAATTGTTTTTAATATTCTCTCCTTAGAGAAACTGGTAACAGAAATTTATTCCAAAAAAATCAATAGTGTTTACCATACTTCAACCTTTAGTTATCAATTTTTTAAAGACCTATTATTTGTTCTCTGTAGTGAGAGTACTAAAAGTAAATGACATGTTCCCTGTAACAGGGAGCTTACAATAGAGTTGAAGAGGTAATATGTGTCACCTATAACATATTCTGGTGCCAAAAAAAGAGTGACTGCCAAGGAGAAAATTGTCATGGGTTTCACTGACTTGGCTTCAAGGTGGTGGGGCTGTTAAATAGGGAAAGACAGTGACAAATTAGCATAAATTATTCAATCTCAACCATAGGGTATACTAGGAGTAGGGAGCTGCCTCATATGACTGAAGCAAAAAGTAGAGCTTTAGAAGTAACTATTTGGTACTCAGAAGTCTGTTGTTGCCCTAAGAGAGTCAGTTCCTCTCAGAGAACTGCAAGGAAATGCTGGGAGAGGACTTTAAGAGGCCAGATTGTAAAGTAACAGTAAACATTTTATGGAGATCAGGAAAGACAGAAACAGAGTAAGCCTTTATGTTTGATTCCTAGGATGGAGTTTTGGTAAAGTGATAGAGCAGAGGTGAAAGATGCAACATAGCATATGCAGGAAGTTCCCAAGATGGAATATATGATGAGAAAGGGAGAATTGCATAATACAGACTACCACACCATGTCTATCCAAGAACACTGTGTTAGTAAATAATATTCACAGGACAGCTCAGGGTGTCCTTAGCATCTTGAATCATTAAGGAATGATGGAATCATGTTTTTGATAGTTTATCTCATGTATGTATTGATTTTATATATTATGTAAAAGCTATCATCAAAAAATACACTTTCCTAAAATTTACATTTGCTAGACAGTCTGAATAAACAAAAGTTTACTCTAAATTAATATTCCCCAATTTGAATCCAACTGACCTGTGATCTGAAGTGTCCTGAATAAAAACTTAGATACTAGTAATATTGGAAAAAGAAAGACTGTTTCTTTTAGGTTTTATGAGCTTCAATAGAAGTTAATCTACTTTCCCTTCTCTAGTAAAATTAAATATATACTGTTAAAAATACTTTTCTGTATCCTTCAGTAATCCCTTTGTGTGCTTCATGGCTCTTAAAATCTCATTTGGAACCTCATGCCTTGAATGTGGAAATGAAGACAAATGCCATCCTCCTTAAGAATACTCTTGCTCATTTTAAGTCTGAAAGATTTGTTTTGGTATGTTTTGAATTTACATCAAAACTTTTTTAATAGAAGAGAACTATTGGTATGTTATTTATAACAGAACGCACATGCAAGACTTGAAAGATGTCACTAATAATGTACACTATGAGAACTACAGAAGCAGAAAACTGGCAGCTGTGACTTACAACGGAGTTGATAACAACAAGAATAAAGGACAACTTACTAAGTAAGTATGTATTTTTTACCCTGCAGAAAAGTGCTATTTATGTAGTATATAATTAAGTTCCATTTTTATCAAATTTCTCCTAGTTATTCAATAAAAATTTGGATAATGTCTGTGACAATAGCAGAAATTTGTATTGTTAAACTCTCTTTTGGCAGTTTTGTATTCTACTGTTTAATTGTTAGAGGAAGTGTTGTTTAATTTTCTTCTTCCTTAAGTGAAAGAGCCATGCATTCTTTTCTGGTCATTTGCCATCATCTTTATAACCATGTACCACACACTTAATAGATCCCCAATTAGAAATCAAACAGCTCCTTACGTATCACAACTCTGAGCACATAAGCTTTTTTAAAGGAAGAAAACAAAGTTACTACCAAGATCTCTTAGCCCATTTTACCTTTTAAGATCAACACCCCTTAAGAATAATCAGAGCTATGCCTTTTACTAGCTTTTTTTTTTTTATTTTATTTTGAAATAAATTCAAAGTTATAGGAACAGTTGCAAAAACAGTACAAACCCCATACACAGAACTTCAGCATTCCCTGACCCCTCTCCCTATACCCCGATCCACTAACTTTAACATATTGTCACACCGCTATTTCTTTCCCTCCCTCCCTCTCTTCCTATCTATCATCCATCATCTATTGCTCTGTCTTCTGAACATATGAGAGGTAGCTGCACACATCCTTGAACAAACACTATAATTCACATATACAATTCCCATGAACAAGAACATTCTTTTATGCAATCCCATGAAGCGCAGCTAAGAAGTATAAGATATTCAACAATGATACAAAGCTTACATTCTATATTTCCTTTTCCTTACGTCTCAACTGTGTCCCTTTGAGCCTCCTGTCCTCCATCCTCAGATCCCATTCAGGGTCATCCTTGGCATTCAATTGTCGTCTATTTGGACTTTTTTTTTTTCCCCCTCAATTGTGGAAACATATATACAGCCTAAATCTTCCCATTCCACCCCCTCCTAGCCTTCCATTAGTGGGATTAATCACATTTAGAATGTTGCAATGCTATCACCTTCCCACCATCTATTACTAGAAATTGCCCTTCACCTCAGACAGCAACCCTATACTCATTTCTTAACTCCCTATTGCCCCTTCCCCCACTTCTCTTAACCTATACTCTACTTTTCATCTCTATGGTCATATTCTCTGATAATTTCTTAGTGTTTACTGTGGGTCTTAAAATTAAACTTTTAAATCCATAACAATCTTGTTTTTCTTTGATACCAACTTAATTTCAATAGGACACATAAACTATGTACCTAAACTCCATTACCCCACCTTTATATAGTTCTTGTCAAAAATTACATATTTTACACTGAGTTCAAAGCCACTGATTTGTCATTAGAGTTTGTGTATTTTATATCATGCAGGAAGTAAATAGTGGAGTTAAAATTCAAAAATTATTGACTTCTATTTGTATTCCATTGTGGTCAGAGATTGTGCTTTGAATATGTTCAATTGGGTTTTTTTTGTTTGTTTGTTTTTTAATTTATTGAGGCTTGTTTTATGTCCCAGCATGTGGTCCATTCTGGAGAAAGATCCGTGATCATTAGAGAAAAATGAGTGTCCTGGTGATTTGGGATGTAAGGTTCTATATATGTCTGTTAAAGTTCTCTGTATCTTTCTCCTTTCTTTGTTTTTCTGTCGGTAGGGTTCCCTTTAGTATCTGAAGTAGGGCAGGTCTTTTATTGGCAAACTTTCTCAGCATTTGTTTGTGAAAAATTTCAGCGCTCCCTCAAATTTGAAGGAGAGTTTTGCTGGATAAAGTATTCTTGGTTGGAAATTTTTCTCTCATAGTTTTAAATATGTCATGCCACTGCCTCCTTGCCTCCATGGCGGCCTCTGAGTAGTCACAATTTAGTCTTATGTTGTTTCCTTTGTATGTGGTGAATTGCTTTGCTCTTGCTGCTTTCAGAACTTGCTCCTTCCCTTCAGTATTTGAGAGTCTGATCAGAATATGTCTTGGAGTGGGTTTATTTGGATTTATTCTATTTGGAGTTTGCTGGGCATTTATGCTTTGTGTATTTATATGGTGTACAAGGTTTGGGAAATTTTCCCCAACAATTTCTTAGAATACGCTTTCTAGACCTTTACCCTTCTCTTCCCCTTCTGGGACACCAATGAGTCTTACATTTGGATGTTTTATTTTATCTATCATATCCCTGAGATCCTTTTCGATTTTTTTTATTTTTTTCTCCATTCTTTCGTTCTTTGATTTTCTGTTCTGTGGACCTCTAGGACACTAAATCGTTGTTCACCTTCCTCTAATCTTGTATTATGAGTATCCAGAGTCTTTTTAATTTGGCCAAGAATTTCTTTTATTTTCATAAGATTTTCTATTTTTTAATTTAATCTTGCAATTTCTTCTTTATGCTCTTCTAGGGTCTTCTTTATGTCCCTTTTATCATATTCCATGTTCTTCTTCATGTCTTTTATATCCTGTGCCATGTTTTCGTTCCTCGATTGTAATTGTTTGATTAATTGTGCCAAGTACTGTGTCTCTTCTGATATTTTGATTTGGGTGTTTGGGATCGGGTTCTCCATATCGTCTGGTTTTATCATATGCATTAAGATTTTCTGTTGTTTTTGGCCTCTTGGCATTTGCTTTGCTTGATAGGGTTCTTTCAAGTTGTAAAAAAAAAAAATACTAATTTTTCAGAAATACAAGTTGGTGGCGTACACTTTCTCCAACTAACCAGCAGAAGGCGTCTGCGAGCCACCTATACCCCTCAAGTCAGTTCTTCCCAACTCTGTCTCTGTGGTGTATGGGGAAATGATTTTTGTGGGATTCAGTTGGTGAACTCAGTTTGGGTTTGTTGTTGGAGCTGTCCGCCATGAACATGGTGCATGTGTCTGGGTGGTCAGGGAAGCAGGGCAGCTTTAATATTCAAACCTCCCAGGTGTTCCTGGAGATTCAAGGCTGTTGCAAGAGTCTAAGCCTTCATTTCAGTTTTGCCCCAGCTTTTCTCTGTCGCTGACCCACAAACCACCGACACTGACGTATCGTCCCTGGGTTTTCCGAACGGGCCCCCCTTCTCAGCTGTTATCTTCCAAGACCTCTGCTAAGGGAAGGCTGTGCTACGTCACTAGTGCACATTGTCCCTCAAGGGAAGCCCTGGGCCTTGCAGGGGTGCTCTCTGCCTGATGCAGAGATTAGCCTATAATTCTTGACTGGTGTAAATTCTGATGAAAGGCAGGTAGCAGAGCTGGGCCCCACCCCTTTCCTCTCAGAGAAGATAGACCCCCCAGGGGGAGGTCATTAGCATTTCTGTGGTCTCTCTCTGCCTGTGCTATACCCTTGTCTGGATCACAGAACTGGGAACCGAAAATGGCTGAGGCTTTCTCCACTGAGTCGAAAAAGGAACAGAGCTAGTCTGAGGCGACCCTCCGGCTCTCCAACGTCAGCTGCCACCCAAAGCCTCCGCCTACCTGCTGGGGACTCGCACCTCTCGTAGTGAGCAGTTCACACTCGCTAATTAACACCCCAGTTGGAGCTCAGCTGAGCCACATTCACCTGCTGGGAGAAAGCTGTTCTCTGGCACCACGAGGCTTTGTAGCTCAGGCTGTGGGGGAGGGGTCTCCCGATTTGGATCCGCAGGTTTTTACTTACAGATCTTATGCTGTGATCTCGGGCATTCCTCCCAATTCACATTAGTGTATGATGAGTGGACAGTCACGTTTGTCCCCCTGCAGTTATTCCGGATTATTTACTAGTTGTTTCTGGTTTTTTTCATTTGTTCCCGGGGGACTACTTAGCTTCCACTCCTCTTCTATGCCACCATCTTAGATCCTCCTAGCTTTTTTAAATAAATATTTTTGATAGCAGAGTGTTCTCTAACATTATATGTAAACAAGGAACCAGGACCCCCCCCCCAAAAAAAAAGGAATATTTAGGTGAGTGTAGTCCTGGTTACCTTCTCTGCTTCTTTTGTATATTTCCAGGTTGAAAATTAGCTGGAGTTTGGCTTTCTGTAGGTTGTTAGAGCTCGGAATAAGGGATTACCGAGTGTAGCTCTGCTCTTCTGACCTAGGGTCTCAAGCTGTTGTGGCTTCATGATGAGTCAGGGAAAACAGACATGCAAGGAAGCTGGTAAAATAGCTGGTAACTGTATCTTCTTGGTAACAATATCTGTGCCCTATTTTTCCTTTATTTGGGACTGTTGAAGTTCATAAGTATTATGAAAACCATTTTTCAGTGCATATTTGTAGCTAGGTGTTATCTATTATTAGAGGGATAACCCTGAAGGATCATCTATATAAATAATGAGAAACAGAAGTTCTCAAAATAGCAATACTGTGTTTTATAGGTTTTTAAAATACTGGGCAACATTCTTTATAATGGAATAGGAAAACTGTCGTCCCTTTTTTCTCTTTTAGTTATGTCTCCCTAATGGCCCTAAATTCCAGAAGAAAGCACACAAAGCATTATCATTCACTGGCAAAGTTTTAAGCAGTTCTCTTTTAAAGCTGATTTTAAATTTAGCTCTGTATTTATTTTCTTCCATATTTCCTATTGATGTCTGGACCATAGCTCCTAACCTCCTTCTAAACTTTGAAATGTCTTCTTATCCCATTAGCATGCTTGTTTGAAAAACTTTATTGATGAATTCCTAGATTTTCTGTGTTTTCAAGGATCTCCTTGAAGTGCTTGTTAAAAAGGTAGATTTCTAGGCTCCCTGGTAAGAGATTCTGATTCAGAAGATCTGGGATGGGCCTGGGAGGTATATTTTTAATAAGCATCTTATTAGAATGTTAACCTGTGGTTCTCATACAGGTGATCAGTGGTGCATACTTTGCAAAACACTATACTTTGCAAAACACTGACTTCTAGCAATTTACTGCAGCAGTTTTTAAAAGCGATATGGTTAATATTGCAACAATTTTTTTAAATATTTAGAACAGGTTTCTATTTTAGATAAGTTTTAGTGCATGAGAAAAACGCAAGACTTTTTATCTATTTTTAGCAAAATCTGTATTAAACAACAATTTGTATTGCACAAAAATTTAAGGAACCATCTAGTGAAAAGGTGTTTTCATTAGGTTATGATCTTTTTAACTGTTTAAACATACAAATGAAGCCACTGATAAAGCCACTGATAATTTTATAATATAAGGCAAATGTATGAACTGCATATTTTTCATTAAATGTATACACTTAGTGTCTTATATTTTATAAAACATTCATGTCCTAGATATAACGGTCAAATATAAGGCATTTAAAGTAGTGTGATTAGGTTATTTCCTGCTGTTGGATGCAGGTATAGTAATTCAGAGAAAAGCAGTAAACCTCACAGTATAGTTAAAAAATTGCCTGCATAATAAGAATGCTACTGTGTGAGTTACTTGAGCTAAAACTGTAACAGGTTTAAAAAAAAAAAGAATTGAGTAAGAGAGAAGAGTAGATATTTCTATTGTAAAGTGAGAAAAGGGCTGTTTGTAACTTGGACGTTTTCAGGTAGATCAGTTAGGCAAGAGTTCTAGGGAAACTGAGGATCTGGAAATTGATTCTCTTAAATTTGCCCATGCTCAGGTAACCCTTAGAAGTCTTTGTATAAATATAGACCGCAGTTCCAAGACCACTGAACTAGACAATCTCTTTGGCCCTTTGTGGTGGTTTTATTACTTTCTTTTTTACTTCTTAGAGTCTTCAAATAGGCCATGTGCAGTCATAAGTTGGCCTCAAAAATTAATTAAAATTTATTCACTTGTGTCCTTTATTCAAAAGTCTTTTCATGAAAAGCTAGAGTTTTATGTTTGGTTTAAATGTTCTCACTTGGCAAAATAAAATGTTCACAGCTCTGTTGTTTCCCAGACTTTCTGGAAATTTTTACTGTTCTATCAAATCCATTTAAATGAAATTACTTTGGAAAATTTGGTATAAAAATTGCTATATGTCTGTATTAACACAGTGGCCTACGAAATGTTGGAGCAAAGTTATGTAAATGTTCTTGCTTAGTTTTATTCTTCAGGAAAGACCACACATAATTTAAACGAAATATTATTATCTTTCATTACATTCAAATGTGGGTCCTGTTAACACAACCACAGTACACCTTACTAGGTCAACCTTGTATGGTCCTTTATTCTGTTATTTGGTCATGGCAAATAGTGAATCCTCCTGTGGCTTTACAGAAACTGTTAACCACTAGAAGAATCCAAGTTATATCTTTGGATATTCAGGTTATTTATAGATTTTTCTTTCTTTCTGTTTACCATGCTTTTTAAATTCTTTGACTGGACTGCTTTCATTTCTCCAAACTGTTTAGGTTTATAAGTTTTTAGCATATCTAAACATATATGGAAGAGTTTCCCCATTAAAAAGAAGGCAAATGATGTAAATTAAGAAGAAGTCAAAGATGATCATTTTTCCTGTATTTTCTACATTACATGCACAATTTTGCATTATAATTTTCTAACTTACCCTTTAATAAAGATGACTAGAACTGTGGTGCTAATTAAAATTTAAGACATTTGCAAAATCATTTTGACTGGTGAAAGGATTCAAAAAATCAATTTCAGATATGTGTGAACTTTTTTTTTTTTAATAAGAAATATCAGTTTATTGTTTTTTTGGTCAAGAATCAAGTATTTTTTTAAGGTCAATAAATCTAATGTATCTCAAATGTGAAATATTCCAAACTCCTCCCATTTTTTTTTTTTTCTTTTTAGAGAAGTTGTAAGTTTTCCCAAAAACATGAAGAAAATACAGAGTTGTCATATACCACCCTCACACAGTTTTCCCTATTATTAATACTCTGCATTAGTGGTACCCTTGTTACAGTGGATGAAAGAACATAATTATAATATTAACTCGAGTCCCCGGTTTATATTAGGGTTCACTGTGTTGTACAGTCCTCTTGATTTCTGAGTTTTTATTATTCTAGTAACATATATTCACCCTAAAATTTCCCTTTAGCCACATTAAAATATATAATTCAATGGTATTAATTACATTCACAATATTGTGCTACCAGTACCAAATCTTTTCCATCACACCAAACAGAAATTAACCATTAAGCATTACTTCTGCATGAACTACCCCTGACAAGGCCCCTGGTATGGCTGTATTAGTTTCTGACTCCATGAATTTTCTTAGTCAGATTATTTCATATCAGTGAGATCATTCATTGGTTCTTTTGTGTCTGCCTTACTTCACTTAACATGTCTTCAAGGTCCATCCATGTTATCACATTATTAGAACTTCATTCCTTTTCACAGCTACATAATACTCCATTGTGTGTGTGTACCAAAATTTTGTTCTGTGGCACACTGTTTGGTCTAGTTCACGTATCATATTGCTCAAGTTCTCTGCTTCTTAATTGATCTTGTCTAGATGTTCTATCCATGGATGAAAATGCTGTATCGAAGTTTCCTAGTTTTATTGTAGAGGTGTCTGTTTTTCCCTTCAGTTTTGTCAGTGTTTGCCTCGTGTATTTTGAGGTACTGTGGTTGAGTACTTAAATCGTTGTGATTGTTAGTTCTCATTGGTGGATCAACCTATTTATTAAGGTATAGTATCTTTCTTGTCTCTTCTAACAGCTGTTTGATGGAAGTCGATTTTGTCTGTTATTAGTATAGCTTCTCCAGCTCTCTTTTGGTTAGTGTTTATCTTTTTCCATCCTTTCACTTTCAACCTAGTTGTGTCTTTGAGTCTTAAGTGAGTTTCTTGTAAACACCATATATTTGGATTGTGCTTTTTTTATCCATTCTACTAATCTGTCTTTTGTTGGAGGTGTTTAATCCATTAATGTTCATTGTTATTACTGAAAAGACAGGACTCTTTTCAGCCATTTTATCCTTTGTTTTTTATATATCTTATACTTTGCTTGTTTCTTCCTTTATTGCAGCCACCTATTGCGTATGTTTATCTTTTGTGATGTAATTGATCCCTTTCTCCTTTCCATTTCTGTATATTTTTAAAATACTTTGTGTTTACCTAAGTCTAACTTACTAGTTTGAAAAGATACCAACTTAACTTCAATGGTATGCATGTGTCTCTTCCCATATCCCTCCATTTTCCCCTCTTTATGTTATGAGTCTGTTATCAGGAAATAAGATTTCAGTTTCAGTTGATTAAGATTTCTTAATCAATTGTATTCTCTTATAGGAATTAATGAGTAGAGTTACAGAGACTCTGCTACAACTGTGATACTCGGGTTATTTATAGTTTTTTTTTTTTTTTCTATTTATCATGCTTTTTAAATGTTTTGACTGGATTGCTTTTCATTTTGCAGTTACAGATTTAGTTACCTTTACTGAATGAAGATCTTCATTTCTTCATACTGCTCCAGGCCACTCTCTCCTGTCTTTTCCTTTCAACCTGAATAACTCCCTTTAGCAATTCTTACAGGACAGGTCTCTTGGTGACAAACTCTCCCAGTTTTTGTTTATCTGTGGATGTTTTAAGCTCTCCCTCATTTTTTTTTCTCCCCACAACTTTAGCTATTTCCATTATCATAAAATATAACATGCACATAGAAAGGTGATAGCATTCAATGTACAGCTCAACAAGCAGTTACATAGGTAATTTCAAAAATTGTTATGGGTTGCAGTTCCACAGTTTCAGTTCCTTCCTTATTATGCAATATAGGGGATATATAGAAAAGTGAAGATTTTCAAAGCACAATTCAACAAATAGCTATAAGAGCAAATTTCAAAAGATGTTATAGATTACATTTCCACCATGTCATTTACCTCCTTCCAGCTATTCCAACACCCCAGCATCTAAAAGTCTCTATATATTTATATAAAGATTCACTATTCATAGACCTTTGTTAAATCTTAGCTTGCTTGTTGCTACCCCTTCCTCTCAATCTCTTTCTCCATCTCCAGGGATGTCTAGGCAGTGAGCACCCTAACTTGTTCATATTGAAAGGGGGTGTCAACAGTATGGGGAAGGGGGCTGCATCTGATTATTCTTAAAGAGGCTGTTGCCTCTGGGTTTTAGGACTTGTCTGGCATAGGAACACTCTGGTGGATTTAAGTTTCTGAGAAATAAAACTTAGTGAATGAATCTTTTCTAGAGTCTCAGGTAGGGACCTAGGTATTTGGGAACTGCTTTTGTTGAGGGCATGGCATATTGTGGCAATTTGGGATGTCTAGCTGGAACCTGCGTAAGAGAAACCTCCAGGATAGCCTTTTGATTCTGAGATCTCTCAGCCACTATGACCTCAGCTTGTTACCATTCTTTTTCCCCCTTTTGGTCAAGTAGGCATGTTCAATCCCTTGCTGCCAGGGCCAGGCTCACTCCTGGGAATCATATCCCATGTTGCCAGGGAGATTTATTCCCCTGGGAGTCATGTCCCTCCTGGGGGGGGAAGGTTAATGAATTTATTTGCCAAGTTGGGCTTAGAGCGAGAAAGGCTACATCCGAGCACCAAAAGAGATTCCCTGGAGGTGCTTCTCAGGCATAATTATAGGAGGGCTCAGCCACCCATTAACAGCCCTAAATTTCACAAGAGCAAGTGGGTTCCTAATTTCACTTAATATGTATTGTATCCCAAGGTAAATGGTCAGTTTTTTACATTATCTTCACTTAGTTGTACCATCATCATCACTTCCACTTTAAACAGTTACCATAACATAATACATCCCAGAGCGCTTATCGGTATTATTGTAGTGTTGGTAAGATATTCCTATTAAAATATACTCTTTAATATGTAATGGGTAGTTTTTCCATATACCACACTGTTGTTAACCCTCTGCACCAGTGTCATACTTTGTAAGTATATCATGCTAACACTTATTTAGGTTTGTGGTGCTACTCTGTGGGTTACATGCCTTTAAACAACCATTTACAAACATGTTTGCTTTCAGTGCTTACTGATAACTTATAATCCCATTAATGAACTATAGTCACACCTGACCATTCTCATACCTTTAAGGTCACCCATACATATTAAATTATCATTCCCCCTTCACTAGCTTCTGTCTATCTATAGACATTTCTCTAGAAAAGTCTTTTCATATTTTTTGCCCATTTTGTAATGGGGCTGTTTGTACTATTTTTGTTAAGTTGTAAGATTTCTTTATATATGTGAAATATCAGTCTCTTATAAGATGCATGGTTTCCAAATATTTTCTCCCACTGCATTGGCTACCCCTTTACCTTTGCGACAAATTCCTTAGAGGTACAGAAGCTTTTGATTTTGAGTTCCCATTTATCTGTTTTTTTCTTTCATTGTTTGTGCTTTGGGTGTAAGGTCTAAGAAGCAACCTCCTAATACTAGGTCTTGAAGATGTTTCCCTACATTATCTTTTAGGAGTTGTATGGTACTGTCTCGTATATTGAGGTCTTTGATCTACTTTGAGTTAATTTTTGTGTAAGATGTGAGGTAGGGTCCTCTTCCATTCTTTTGGATGTGGGGATATCCAGTTCTTCCAGCCCCATTTGTTAAAGATACTCTTCTTTCCCAGTTCAGTGGATTTGGGGGCTTTATCAAAAATCAGTCAACTGCAGATCTGGGGGTCTATTTCTGAATTCTCAGTTCGATTCCATTGATCAATATGTCCATCTTTGTGCTAGTAGCATGCTATTTTGACTACAGTGGCTTTATAGTAGGCTTCAAAGCCAGGAAGTGTAAGTCCTCACACTTTTTGTTTTTTTTTTAGCAAGTTTTTATAATTTGAGGTCCCTTTCCCTTCCAAATAAATTTGATAACTAGTTTTTCCAAGTAGTTTTGTTGGAAATTTGATTGGAATTGCAATGAATCTGTAGATCAGTTTGGGTAGGATTGATATCTTAATGATGTTTAGCCTTCCTATCCATGAACATGGAATATCTTTCCATCTCTTTAGGTTCTCTTTTATTTCTTTTAGTAATGTTATGTAATTTTCTATGTAAAGCTCTTTTACATCCTTGGATAAGTTTATTCCTAGGTACTTGGTTTTTTTAGTTGCTATTGTGAATGGAATCTTTTTCTTGAGTGTCTCTTCACTTAGGTAATTTGTAGTTTCTAGGATCATTACTGACTTATGTGGCTTAATCTTGTATCCCGCCACTTCGCTGAATTTGTTTATTAGCTCAAGTAACTGTATCGTTGATTTCTCAGGGTTTTCCAAATATCATATCATCTGCAAATAATGACAGTTTTACTTCTTTCTTTCCAATCTGGATGCCTTTGCTGGATTGCTCTGATTAGAACTTCTAGCATAATGTTGAATAACAGTGGTGACAGCAGGCATGCTTGTCTCGTTCCTGATCTTAGAGGGAAGGTTTTCAGCCTTTCACCATTGAGTACTATATTGCTGGCGGTGGGTTTCTTCATATATGCCTTTTATCATATTGAGGAAGTTTCCTTCAGTTCCTGCCTTTTGAAATGTTTTTATCAAAAAAGGATGCTGAATTTTGTCAGATGCTTTTTCAGCATCTATTGAGACGATCATTTGATTTTTCCCTTTTGATTCTGACTGTATGATTTTGATTGTCCTGTCTTCTGGTTTGCTGATTCTTTCTTCTGCCCGTTCTAATCTGCTGTTGTATTCCTCTAGTGTACTTTTTGTTTTTCATCCCCATAACTTTTTTCCATTTTTTATGACTTTTTTATTGATATATTCACATACCATACAGTCATCCAAAGTGTACAATCAGTTGTTCACAGTACCATCATATAGTTGTGCATTCATCACCCCAATCTATTTTTTGAACATTTTCCTTGTACCAGAAAAAGTGAAAAAAATAAAGTGTAAAAAAAAGAACACCCAAGTCATCTCCCCCACCCCTAACCTGTTTTTCATTTAGTTTTTTGTCCCCATTTTTCTACTCATCCATCCATACACTGGATAAAATGCGGTCCACAAGGCTTTCGCAATCATGCTGTCACCCCTTGTAAGCTGTATTGCTATACAATCATCTTCAAGAATCAAGGCTACTGGGTTATAGTTTGATAGTTTCAAGTATTTATTTTGAGCTATTTCACTGCACTAAAACCTTAAAGGGGTTATCTGTATAGTGCATAATAGTGCCCACCAGAGTGACCTCTCAATTCCATTTGGAATCTCTCAGCCATGGAAACTTTTTTTCATTTCATTTTGCATCCCCCTTTTGGTCAAGAAGATGTTCTCAATCCCATGATGCAGGGTCCAGATTTATCCCCGGGAGTTGTATCCCACATTGTCATGGAGATTCTCACCCCTGGGATTCAGATCCCACATAGAGAGGGAGGGCAGTGAGTTCACCCGCCGAGGTGGCTTAGCTAGAGAGAGAGGGCCACATCTGAGCAACAAAGAGGTACTCAGGGGGAGACTCTTAGACACAATTATAAGGCAGGTTTAGCCTCTTCTTTGCAGTAACGAGCATCATAAGGGCAAGTCCTGTGATAGAGGGCTCAGCACATCAAACCATCAGTTGTCAATGTTTGTGAGAACATCAGCAACAATCCAGTTGAGGAAGCCCAGCACCTCTGCATTTTACCCCGGCTCCTGGGGGGGGGGGTGCCTGCATATATATTTTTATTCTCTACCCAAATTACTTTGCATTCCCATAACTTTTTGTTTCTTGCAAAACTTCCTAATTCTTTTTACTCACATTGTCTTCTTAATCTTTTAGCTTTATATTCATATTTAGTTTATTTCTAACTATGTCCTTCCCCTCCTTAAATTGATGTAGGATATTTGTTTGAACTTTATTTGTTCCAAAGTCTGTGTCTCCTCTGAAGTTTTAGTTTGCTCCCTTGATTGAGCCATATATTCCTCTATATTAGTATAACTTGTGGTTCTTTGCTGATGTCTGGGCATCTGGTTATTTTGATGTGCTAACTCTGAAAGTCAGTTTCTCCCTCTTGCCTAGGGTTTTATTGTAGATTGGCGATGCATAAAGGCTCTTCAATGCTTAGCTCAGCTTGTACTGTACCTTTAGAACAGCCTGGGTTCAACTAAGATTTTCTCAGATCTTCTGCACCTGTTTTCTTGCCCTGGACACAGGCGATTTTAAGATTGCCCTTTTGTGTGCAGTTGTTTCACCCCTAGGAAAAGATTTCCTTTCCTCTGTTCTTTCTCTGGGAATCCTGGCTGTCCTGTTTTTGTGCAGATTTTCCTCCCAGAGGCTGAGATTTGCCCAACTTGCCCTCACCTGCTCAGTGCCTCCTTTTTCATTTTAGTTTTCAGTCCTGGGGCCCACCCTTCCTTATAGCAGTTCAGCTTTCTAGGAAGTTTTTTCAGGGATGTTTTTCTGTTCTTTCCTGGTAACTTCCACTAAAGGGTGTTCTGCCCCAAGGAGCAAGATGGGACCAAAAGTTTAAAATGCTCATTTTTTTAACTATTTTGATGCTTCCACAGTTAAGAGTTGGTCAGGTACATGCACTGCTTTGCTTACAGTTCCACCCTGGGTCTCTTTTGTTTCCTGGTGGCTCCTTTGTATGCATGTGCTTACCAGCTGCTTGGGGTCCACAAAGGTCAAGACCTGTTTTGGGGCAGCAAAATAAACATGTTCTATCAAAAATGTCAGAGAAGGCCTTGCCTCTTTTAAATTGTCCTTTCTTACTGAATAGTTTTTAAAACCCTGAAAGTCACAGAGTGGCTTTATTTTCCACTCTTGGGCTGTAGTGGAAAGACCTGATATTCTGGCACTTTTTCATGTCCACAAGTGTGCTAGCCTTTATATAGTGCTGAACAGGAAATATTTCTCAACATGAACATTTTGAATTAAACTGTGCTAAAACTCTAGCCCTTTAATGTCAGCAGAGTGAGCTACATTTTATTTATACTTGTGTCCTTTTTCTTATATTTCAAAATGAATAATTACCAAAGTATTTTTTGCTTCTGATTAGTTTGTACGTGTGTTATTTTTTTTCATCACTGAACATCTTTAAAACTTAAGACAATGAAATATTTTATTTAAGTGGAATGAATTTTCAAGATAATTGAAGTTATCGGAAGGGGCCTAGAAATATTCTGCATACCAAAATAAAGAGTTATTCTAGGTATTGACTGGTAGTTGTTTCAGCATATTATTAATTCAGTTACTAAAATAAGTTTATTGTGAAGAGAACAATTATAGTGTCAGTAGTTTTCTTAGAAGAGATTATTACAATCTTAGAATTTTGGAAGAACGTCACATATTATATATATGTTAACTTAATGAATTAAATTTTTGCCCTTGTAATTAAAATTTTGAGGAAAGTAGAAAATAAAGTAATGCTCTTCTAGTTTTCCATTCTGTAAGTGTATTTTGGGAATGTTTCCATTTTCCTGAAATTACCAGTTTCTTTTTTGTGTCACTTTAATTTTGAGATAAAAGTATACTGGGTCTAGAGAAACATCCCACTAAAATCAGTCTTTGTTCTTTAGATCTTTGCTTAATAAATATTCCCTAGAGATCCAAGTTCAGATATGAGACCTCCTGGAAGTTCTAGATTATAAGTATATTCAATTGTTTAAGTCTCTAAAGAATCAATTATCCCATTGTACATAAATATAAAATCTGTCATTTAATATGGTGTCAAAACTGGGATTATTTTGGCATATAGCATCTCATTCTTTTAAAATTCAGTTTTATTGAGATATATTCACATACCATACAATCATCCACAGTGTTAAATCAATTGTTCACAGTACCGTCACATCGCATATGAATGTGCATTTATCACCACAATCAGTTTTTGAACATTTTCGTTACTCAAAAAAAATAAGAATAAAAATAAAAGTAAAAAAGAACACCTAAAACATCCCACTACCACCACCCCATCCCACCCTATTTGTCATTTAATTTTTGTCCCCATTTTTCTACTCATCTGTTCATACACTGGATAGAGGGAGTGTGAGCCACAAAGTTTTTACAATCACACAGTCACACCATGTAAGCTACATAGTTATATAATCGTATTCAAGAGTCAAGGCTAGTGGGTTGCAGTTCAACAGTTTCAGGTATTTCCTTCTAGCTATTCCAATACACTAAAATCTAAAAAAGGATCTTTACATAACACTTTAGAATACCCTCCAGAATGATCTCTCGACTCCATATGAAATCTCTCAGGCACTGAAACTTTATTTTGTTTCATTTCATTTCCCTCTTTTGCTCAAAACGACTTTCAGACTCCTATGATGTTGGGTCCAGGCTCATCCCAAGGATTCATTTCTGCATTGCCAGGGAGATTTACACTCATTTGTTTTTATTAGCTATTTCAGATTTCTTTATTTCAGTTTTTATTTTTAGACATTTAATGTTTGTCCTTAATGTTCATGACAGGAGCCCTCTGGCACAGATGGAGGAAGAAAGAAGGGAGCATGTAGCCAAGATGAAGAAGATGGAGATGGAGATGGAGCAGGTGTTTGAGATGAAGGTCAAAGAAAAAGTTCAGAAACTGAAGGATTCTGAAGCTGAGGTAATCTGTCTAATACCATCTCTGAATTTTCAACCTAGTAGACACAGTGTTCCTTTTTATGTAATATTTTCTTGAATAAAATTCATAGATAACATAACCTTTCTATACATATTTTTAAAAATTAATATAGTATTCAAATGTATAAAAACAAATAACAGCAAGCATGTTTATAATAAAATAATATATGCTCATTATGACAGTATACTAGGTAGGAAGACAATGAAGTAGTCAGAATACTAATAATAAATTAGAATTATAATGAGAGAGTTTGTTATAAGAAGTAAAATTATAAGCCATTCTATATAAAAGGTATTAAGAAAACTAGAGAGCTGAGTTTGAAGTAGATAATAAGAATAGAAACTGCTGTTAGAGAATAACTAATAATAGGCCAGACTTATTTGTATATGAACAAGAAAGGGCAATAATCGTAACTGAACTAAAGACATGCCTGGATAAGTTATAGCCAATCAAAGGGGAGAAAATGAGGGAATGTGATATTCCTGTAAACAGGTTGGGCCTTATTTACAAATACAGTGTCAAAATAATTCCCAATGTGATTAACATTTGGCCAGGATAGTGACAGACATCCAAGCAAACAAGTCTTCCATCTTGAAATCCTTCTAGATGTTGAGGCATAAATTTAGACTAGTAATCAGAAAGACCTTGGAGACATTTCTTTCAAGAGATAACAAGAAATAAAAGATGGAGAAAAAGATAATACCACAAGAATCCATTGAGTAACTGGTTTGATATCTGAGAAAAATAGAAGAAGAAAACTATAGGCAAACCCAGAATAAATAAATGATATCAGTATGGTGTTTTCGCAATATAGATTTGTTATCATTGTGCTAAAAATTATTTTTAAATATATGATATGAGAAGAATATGAAATACAACCTTTAGCGATATAATTCAGTGAAATCCCTGTGTTTTGTGTGGCTCCACTAATAATCTTCGAATCTAAATATGTGAAAAGGAGATTCAGATCTATTCTGTTACATCCTTAGAGTTGGTCTTTGCCTTTGTAATTACTGCATTATACACTGAAACTCTTAGACCAAATATGTAACTGTAAGTACTCTAATCCATTGAGGTCACAAATGCATGTAGTGAGTTAAGTATTCAGTAATTTTGAGGAAATGTTTATTCCATATCAAATTTCTCTTTAATTGCTAGGCTTTTCATTCAGTTTCTTATAAACTTTTTCACTGCTGGTATCTTTGTGATAGGTTTAATCCAGCATTGCCAGACTAGTGTCCCTAGCACTTGTCACTAAATGTCAGTAACAGTGCCCTCCTGATTATTGAGATAACCAAAAATGCACACACATGGGCACACATATCCTCAATCCAGAATCTTTGTCCTAGGTATTGTTACTGTAATACAAATAATTAAAAGATGGCATTTTAGACATTGTTTAGTTTTTATCAGCCTTTTATTAAATCTATATTTGAGTCTCAACCCCCTTACTAATAAATAAACTAAAAAATCCATTTCAGAAGGGAGGAGGATAAAACCAGGGGTCTTGAAGAGTTGATTGCATTACTTCCACAATTAGATTCCACTGAAAATCTTAAAAAGTTTAATTTACATTTAATATAGATATTTTAGGACCAGTGTGTAGAAATAAATATCATACACAAGTATTGTGAAACTGTTGCCAAAGAAACCTTCAGAATTTCATGATTACTGTGAGTGGTAAAAACATGAGTTTTGAGAAACTATCATTGATGATTAGATTGTTAGCACTGAAAGGATCTCTGAAGTGATCTGGGCCAAATTCCTCCTAATACCCTAAGCCATATCTTATTAAACTGGCCCGTTCCAGTTTCCTCTTGATTTATGGAACTCTGCCCCAGGTTATGGTTACCAATATCCTTAATAAGTTTGAAAAGCATCACAATATATAGAAGGATGTAAATAGCTAGTTTAAGAAGCCTATTTAACCTTAATACTGATTTTTCCTGAAATTCATTTGTGCTAGAAATATTTGTTTGGGGCACAGCTGCTAATACCCAGCAGCACAAAGTTCCATGGTATACCAGCTTGGAAAATGCTTTAATAGTAACAGTGGCACCAATAACATAACTAATAAATGTTGTTAGTGTTTACTATGGGTCAGGCAGCATCTTCCATGTATCGTCATTTAATTCACACATCCCTACAAGGTAGATATTATTGCCCATCTCCCCTTTATAGATGAGAAGAATGATAAAATAACCATCAGTGCTGAATAGCTGTTAAGTGGTAGAGCAGGCCTTTGAGCCCAGTTAGTCTGCTCTCTGAAATTTGGAACCAGCCAGGTCTATAATCATGTATCTACAATTTTAAAACCCATAAAAAGTTTTGAAAATTGCAAAACCTGGCAAGCACTAATAGTCTTTATCACACTTAATGTGAATATTTATATATTTTACTGCAAAATAGTAATGAGTTTGATTACAGGTGCTGCCTAGACAAGTCTGAGAGGTATTCTGTATTGTATATATACCTTTCTCAACAGTTTCGCTTTTATAAAATCTGAAAAATTCTGAACTCCAAAACACATCTGATCCCAAGAGTTTCTTGAAAGTGAGGGATTGTGACCTGTACTTTTATTTACATGTAACTAACACAAAAGATAAATATGTATATGTAGCATGAATTATAAGTAAACCTAAAGAATGACAACCACCCAGCATAAAAAATAGATCATCAGTTCCTTTGGAATTGCTGTATGCTTCTCTCTTATTGTATTCCTCTTTCCCCTTTACAGAGAGGTAACTACTATTCTGAATTATGTATAATTCCCTTGCATTTTTCAAATTTTTTTTATGTTCCCTCTTTCTGATATTTTCTTAGTAAATGGGTTTGTGATCATCAGGAAGATCTTACCTAAAATTTGACTCATTTTAAATTAAATGTATCTTAGGTTGTCTTGATTTGTTGGAGTCGCATGAAGACATTTGCAGTGGGGAAAAATATGAAGTCAGCTCTTCGTGGATTTACAAAATAATTTTAAAATTTTGTATGCAGGATTATATCATAATCCAAATTCAGTTGACTCACTGATGTAACAGAATCTTAATGGACTATAATTTGTGGACAACTGAAGAATTTGAATAGTCTTCTGCTATTTGATGTAGTGAGATTTAATCTGATTTTTTATTTGTATAGGTTTTTCTACAAAAAGATTGACTAGTGTCTCCATGGAATTAGTTGCATAGTAAACCACTAGACTTAAACTCAGTTTCTGCAGTTACTTTGCCTGAGTGTTTCCCACCTGTCAGCCAGCATATTTTACAACATTGTTTCTCACTGTAGGAAGAATTGCTGCATTAGAATCACTGGCACTTGTTGAAATTGCATATTTCTAGATTTAAAAGCCAGAGATTCTAATTGAGTATGTATTGAGTGAGATCCAGAATTCTGTATTGTTAACCGGCACCCCTGGTGATATGTTTGAAGACAAACATTTGAGAACCACTGCTTTATAAGAATCAGTGGACCTTAAAGTGATCTCAGAGCTCTTATTTCCTTAATACCTGCTTTTTCCCCCACCTGATCTCAGCTTTTTAAACTTGGAATTAGGAGACTTAGGTTTCTAAGTCCTGGTTCTTGCCACTTTCTGGCTAGTGATCTTGGGCAAGTCACTTAAACTCTGCAACTGTTTTCCTCATTTGTAGAGCGGGAGCAAAGATGTCCTCCTTGCCCAGCCTCCAACATGCTTGCAAGTAAAGTAAAATAGTAAGATGATATATGTTCATTATAAAGTGCCACACAACTGTAAATTTCCCAAGATTATTCTCTTGAGTCACTGGCCTTTTGGGTGGCAGATCCTGCAGAAAGAATCCTAGACTGCTTTCCAGGTAGTATTCTTACTTGCAGGAGGACTCAAAGTTTACACTTGTAACATTAGGAGCCTGTCCTGCCTGGATAAAACAAACTTCTGGTTCTGATTTCTTAAACGGTTTTATTTTATGTCATGCTGTTCCCCTTTGCAATTTAGCTTCAACGGCGCCATGAGCAAATGAAAAAGAATTTGGAAGCACAGCACAAAGAACTAGAGGAAAAACGTCGTCAGTTTGAAGATGAGAAAGCAAACTGGGAAGCTCAACAACGTATATTAGAACAACAGAACTCTTCGAGGTAACTAATATTGCTAAAAAATTTGTGAATTAATTTTTTAGAGAATTGTTTTCCTTATTGTAAAAACATGAAAATAACATTTTTTTTTAGAACATTACCCATTATCATACATCCCATGCACAATTATTTTCATGCATGATTTTACCATAATTGATTCGTTTATGTCCCCAGTTGTTGGACATAATGGGTGTTCTCAGTTTGTGGCAAGCAAACAGAACACTATGACAAAGTCTTTTATACATTTAGGGGGATTTTAAATGTGTTGGATTATTTCCTGATGATAAAATCTTTAAAATAAAATTTGGGATATCAAATTTCTAATACAAGCTAATCAGTTACTCCTTAATTTATACAAAACTCTATAACATTCGTATACCTTGGTTTTCTTCTTTACCTCATTAGTCTCATTTAAAACTGAAAAGTTACTTCTTCCTGAGGATTCTACACGTTATTGTCACTGCTAAATACTTTTAAGACTAGACATTTGTTCAATACTGTTACCCTTTATTAACTTTTCCCCAAGGAAGAGGAAAATACATCTGTTGAAACAAATGCTTTTCAGAATGCAAGTGGCAGTAGGAAAAAAGGGTATCCCTATTTGATGTCAGTTGATCTTTTTCAGTTTGTACTGTTGTTTTATTTGAGAAGAACTGTCTTACTATATTTAAAATGGGTTTTCTGCCATACTTTTTCTGCTTATCCTGGAATTTTGTCAAATATTGCTTGTCTAAGGAAATCCTCCTGTAGACTAGCATTGCCCTTGTTCACTTCAAAATCTTACAATTTTTAAAATGAAAAATGGTGCTTGAAAACCTAACACAGTTGTAGTTGGCTTAGCCATTGCTACCATATGTTGACTGTAATGTTTATAACATGATCACTCATCTTGATTATTTTCCCTTAATCATTTAGAACCTTGGAAAAGAACAAGAAGAAAGGGAAGATCTTTTAAACCCTCTGTTGACCACCAGTTACGTATCAGTTGCCAATATGCCAGCTTGGACATCAGTGTTTGTTGGATCCGTTTGACCAATTTGCACCAGTTTTATCCATAATGATGGATTTAACAGCATGACAAACTTATTATTTTGTTGTTGTTGTTCTTGATGGAGATTAAGATGCCTTGAATTGTCTAGGGTTGTTGTGTACTTAGAAAGTAACAGCTCTAAGTACCTTTCCTATGTTTTTCCCTTTTTTTTTTTTGAAAAAAAAAAACATGTCTTCAATTTAATGCAAGAGAACATTTTACTGTTGTACAATCATGTTCTGGTGGTTTGATTGTTTACAGGATATTCTGAAATAAAAGGACTCTGGAAGGTTTTCATTGAGGATCAATTGCCATAATATGATGCAAACTATGCTTCTCTGTGATAATTATAATACAGAAGTTCCATTCAATGCAGCCTATACAATAATGTAATTTAGTCTAACACAGTTGACCCTATTTTTTGACACTTCCATTGTTTAAAAATACACATGGAAAAAAACCTATATGCTTACACTGCACCTAGAGCTTTTTTATAACAACCTTTTTGTTTGTTTGTTTGTTTGTTTTGGATTCTTTTAAATATATACTATTCTCATTTAGTGCCCTCTTTAGCCAGAATCTCATTACTGCTTCATTTTTGTAATAACATTTAATTTAGATATTTTCCATATATTGGCCTTGCTAAAATAGAGTATAGCATCTTTCATATGGTAGGAACCAACAAGGAAACTTTCCCTTAACTCCCTTTTTACACTTTATGGTAAGTAGCAGGGGGAAAATGCATTTATAGATCATTTCTAGGCAAAATTGTGAAGCTAACGACCAACCTGTTTCTACCTATGTGCAGTCTCTTTATTTTACTAGAAATGGGAATCATGGCCTCTTGAAAAGAAAAAAAGTCACCATCTGCTTTTAGCTGTATTCATATATTGCATTTCTGTATTTTTTTTGTTTGTATTGTAAAAATTCACATAATAAACAAAAGTTGTGATGTATGAAGAGTGTGGTGTCTTGAATATATTACATTTGATGTAGATATACAAGTCGTGTAATGTTTGGGAGGAAACTTCAACTTGAATTTGCCTCTCCCCACCCCCACCCATCACTTCTATCTTTTCTCATAGCAGAGAATGAGTATGTGCTAATTTTATAATTTAAAAGAGATACTATCGCTCTGCCCATTAATGTTCTCTTATTAATAAATTATTCCCCAACACATTCAGATCTGATATACTTTCAGGTCCCTGGAAATGGAATTTTTTTAACTGGAAAGAGGGTACTGATATTTTTTTCAAGCTAGATTCAGCTGATGCACATTTAAGCATAATGCTTTATGGTATTTTAAGTATAATTAATGCAACTCAGTTTTGTCACCTTAAAAAATTTCAGTGTCTGTTTCATTTTTTAAATTAATGAATCAAGCAGAGGGAAGTGAGTGGTATTTCTTATTAACAATTATTTTTGTTTACTTCAGAGTTTTAGGATTTATATAGGACATTTACATAAATTGGTGTGCTTGAAAAATGCTTACTGTTTTTCAGAGAATTTAAATCTAAAATGGTAAAACATTAGGAAGATTATTCACATTACAGAACATTGACTTTACATAGGAATTCACCACAAGAGTACTATTTTTAAAGTAGATCTCATGGGGAATTAAAATCATGATTTACGAATACTGCATTAAACAATTATCCTTATTTGAAGGCCATTGTTAATTAAAATTTATCTTGGAAAAGTTTTGTTTGTTAGCCCTAAATTGCCTTCTGCTTTGGGGGAATATACATACCATGGTCTAGAGTTTTTGTTTTTAAATAAATTGCAGTTGGATTATATATTTACTAAGGTAGAGCTCTACTTTCCATAAGTGACCCATGCAAGGTAGAACTGTAAGTCTGTTCCCCTGCATCCACCCAGAAATATGGCTGTTCTTCCAAACCAAAATCAGATGCTCAGGAATAACTAAGTAAATACACAGTATTTTGGTTCTTGTATTAAGAGATTGGGTTAAGACCCTAGCTAAAAGGTCTGGTTCCAGGGAATTGAGAAATTAGAGAATGCAAAGTGAAAAAGTTTACAGATTGCCTAAACTGGTGAAGTATTTACTTAAAATAACTGCCTCTGGAAATAGGCTCTCATACTTACCTTTTAAAAATTCTGTACACTGTGATCTGTTTTAAGTCAGCTTTTTTCTACTACACTAATGAAAACTATTTCAAGTCTTTATCCATGACATGGCCAAGTTTGTTATATGAATCTGATAATAGGACCTATAAAATTTAACTAGGTCTTTTGATTTTTTACTTTTTTCTGTAAAAAAAAAAATCCATGGCCTGTGGATTTCTGAGAACTGCTGCATGATAATTCATAATATGTGCAACATTCAATAAGGAAGTAAAATGGGTATCGATGCCCAATCTCCACTGTCAGGCATTACATAATTGAAGTCACTCAACCACCATATGCCAATTAGGAGAGTTGGCCACATAAGTATCAATCCCAGTGATCCTCTTGGGCACCACATGGTAGAACATGGTATTTAATTTCTTCCTTATCAGGTTCACAAGTAGCTGAGGAAGTTGATAATGTAGAATTAGACATGCAGCTTATTTCTGTGCAACTCAGGAACTAGTTGTAACTTTGAAAGTGAGGTGATACAGACTCAATGCCTACCCTAAGTCTTTAGTTGGTGTCATCCCACCATCCCTGCATTCTGACCCACTGCACTGTTCATGCCTTTGATCCTCTTGGAGAAACTCTAGCTTAGGGTTGTAGATGTCAGTTTACAATAAGTGAGAAAAAAGAAAAGAAAGCACTTAGGTGGCATGATAGCCAAGAATGCAGCAAGAGCAAAATGTTGACTTAGAAAAATCATCTAGATTACTGTCTCCAAACCTGATCCTGTTCCCTATTAAAATATTTTTGATCCTCTGTCCCTAATTATGTGTAGTAATAAGTTGTAAACATGTATTTCTATGCTACGTTATGAAACAAAATCTTAAGGAGCAAGATAAAACATTTAACACTCTTCCCAAGCCGTAATGAATTATCTAGCACACCCCACTGTGAGGACCACTGATCTAGGTAACACGTGGATAGTTAATATTCAGTTATTGTCCAAGCTCCAAGTAAGATCCCAGTAAAGACCAGTGTGTTTGGTGCTTGATTTGAAAGGAAAAATTTTCTGCCACTCCAGTAAATTGAAATCCTTTCTAGTAAAATGTTTGCAAGTCCCTATACTTCATCCAGGGTTTTTTTTTCCCTTGCTCTTTTTGTAATAATGATAGGTATCCATTTACTGAGCACTTGCTATGGTCCAGACAGTATGGAATAGTTTATGTGCATTATGTTCATTTAATCCTTAATAACTACCAGGTCACCATTTTACAGATATGGAAACTGAGGTTTGTAGATATTTGGTAACCTGTCCAATATGCTGATGGTAACTGGCAGAGCTGGAATTTGAATCCAGGTCTTCATGACACCACAGCCTGTGGGTTTAAATCTTCTAGTAGCACCTGCTCTACTTCTGAAGTGTGATGCTCTGTAGAGTTGTTAGCACAGAACAGACGCTAGCTGATTAGAGGGGCCAGCTGATCACCACCAGGCAGTCTGAAGCAGGAGAAAACATGACCTGAAGTCAGATTGTCTAGGTTCAAATCCTATCTCTATATGAATTGGGCATGTTTCCTTTCTGAATGTTTGTTTATTTAGCTATAAAATAGGGCCAGTATCTCCTTTGCTAGTTTGGGATGAGGATTACATTTTGACTGCATATATGAAGTGTCCAGTCCTTGATTATTTTTGAATGTGAATGGAAGTGATGATCTCCAGGAGCTAAGCACAGACCAGAAAGTATTGGCTTTTCCCCAGTTTTCAGTGATGACTCGTTTTCAGATGCATGCATGGTGCATAAGATTCTAGAATGCTTCTTTTGTTCACAGATAGCCTTTTGGAGCTACTAAATAAATTACCTTTCAGCAATCAGGGAAAAAAGGTAATGTTTGCCAAGAATTAGTTTTTTTTTTTAATAGGAGTTCTCAAATAGATATAATTCTTTGCAAATAATAGTCTGTCAGAGTATCTCATCTCTGATAAAAACACTGCTGCTTTTGAAGCAAACTTGGTTCCCATGATTTGGGATTAATCCATAGAATGCTCAGAGTTCACTGTCAGCCGTTTTTGGCAGAAAATAGGAGCTGGCAATTTCCTGTTTTCTTTAGAAGCCTTTCAAAGCTTTGCAGGAAGAATGAAGACTATTCTTGGCCTGAACATTTGCTCCATGGGGTACTGGGCTCAGCCAAACAGCCTTGTATTAGCAAAGGAGGGTCAAGTGAAAGGACCTTGTGCCAGGTTCTCCAAGGGTAGCCTAGAGCCCCACTGGTCACAAAAAATGACTGTTTTAGATGAAGTATTTGTGGACTCACTGAAATCTAATGCCACTCAGGCTCTCTGAACTCCGTTGGGGTAGGCAGAGGGAAGTAGTTGACACCTCTGAGACCAAAGGTTTGTGAAAACTTGGCAAGAGATGGAGGGGAGGGTAGAAAAGGGAGGATATTCTAACACTGTCAACAAACTTATTTTCTTGTTCTCCCCTTCTGGGTGGGCCCCTCTTAGCTCTCTGACTTTCAGGTGTGTTGCGAGAAGCAGCACTTCACCCTGGATGTTTTAAAGGAAGCATGGCAGACTACAGAATCCCCATGGGAGAGGAGCTGGCTCTCACCCAAGAAGGGTACTGACATAATAACCTGGTCTGCCAAGGGCGTACACTGTCTTCTCTGAATTTCACAGTTCTCTTTCAAATTTAAACATATGCCCCTCTCCACTAAAGGCACAGAAAATTCTGTGTCTTGGAAAAGCCAGTAATTTAAGCAACCTGGCAAATGATAAGTGAAGTGATTGGTGCTCTGGCAAGGACTCCAGTGTTAATAAGAGTCTTTCCCCTGCTTTTCAGAAGTCAGGGGATATATTTTGTCTGGGTGGGAGTTGGGGGAGCTGTCAACTTTTTTCCTAGAGAGAAATCTCATTTATGCAAAATCTGTGGCTTAGTATGGTATATTATTTTAAAAATTAATGTAATCAACATATCAAGAACACAGCTTTTCTCAGACACTAAAAGGAAATCCTCTGGGACCTCTGGGTTGCTGGGCAGAGGCACCAGAAATGCAAATTGACATTCTCTCTCCTGAGCCTCCTTAGACCTCATACATAGGTGCTTAGAAGATGGAGCTGGGGCCACTGATGTAACCTCCCTGTTTCAACTTTCTCTCCAACTTGTACCGTGAGGTCTGACAAACATCCAACCAAATATGGACATTTTAGACAGTATTCATACTGGGAAGAATACCTGATTATAAAGGAAGAGAGAACTCACTCACTTGGAAGTGGGGGAAGGGAACAAAATCAGAGAAAGGTGCAGAAACAAGCATTTGTTGAGTACTTGCTGTGTGCCAAGTGCATAGATTTCACATAGATTCTCAAAAGTCATGAGTATTCAATGCCAGTATTTGAATTATAAATTATATAAAATTTCAGTAAACTAAAATTCTATAACATTTGTGTTAATCATTGCTGCATAACAAATGCTCCCTAAACGTTTCTGTAGGTCAGGAGATCAAGAGCAGCTTAGTTGGGTGATTCTAGCTGGAGATTGTGGTAAAGATACTGGTGGAGATGGTAGTCCTCTGACGGCTTGAATGGGGCTGGAGGATCCACTTCCAAGATGGCTCATTAATATCACTTACAAGATGAAGTCAGGAGGCCTCAGTCCCTTGACACATGAAAGTCTCCATAGGGCTACTTGTTTTGGTTTGCTAAAGCTTCTGGAATGCAATATACCATAAATGGATTGGCTTTTACAATGGGGATTTACTAACGTAGAATTCACAGTTCTTAGACCATGAAAATGTCTAACTCAAGGCATCAACAGGACAGTATCTGGACTCTGAAGACAGGCTGCTGACATATGGGCACCTCTGTCGCATGGGAAGGCACATGGCTGGCGTCTTCTGGTCCTTCTCTCCAGTTTCGTTGTTTTCGGCTTCTGGCTTCAGTGGCCTCCTGTCTGTCTTCTGTGGGTCCTCTCTTATGTTCTCCAGGGCTTTTCTCTGAACTTCCCTGGGGGCCTTTTTCTGTGAGGCACTCTTAATTTCATCTCTTAGCTTATGTATGTTTTTTACCCTCAGGAATAAAGGACTCCAGTAAGAGGATTAAAACCTACCTTGAATGAGGTGGGTCACATCTCAATTGAAATAACCTAGTCAAAGGGTTCTACCCACAATAAGTCTATTACCAAAGGAATGGATTAAAAGAACAAGACCTTTTCTGGGGTACATAAAACTTCCAACTACCAAACTACTTGAGTGTCCTTATCAAATGGTGGCTGACTTACTCCCCAGAGCTGGTGATCCAAGAGTGACCTACTCTCAAAAGTCACACAATGTCAACTCTGCAATATGCTCTTGCTTGGGTAGCTCAGCCCTGTTTAGTGTGGGAGGGAGGTAGCTGTACAAGAGTGGGAATACCAGAAGCTGGCTACCACATTTTATCCATTTTCTATTCAATAGACCATTCCCATTTTTACAAATAAAGTTAGTGTGAACATTCTGTACAAATCTTGCCCAAATATGCAAGAACTTCTACAGGCTCAGAAATCAACATGAATAAATCAGTAGAGTGTTACTTGAAGGAAAACCAAATTGGTAACATCGGATGCCGGAAGATAGGGGAGCAAGTTAGAAGACCTATTTTACTGTTTCTTTTCTCCGTTGTACCTTTTGAATTTTCAACTCTTGTGAATTATCTATTCAAAAATTAAATTTAAAATTACAAGGAATTAAAGAAGTTTTGACCCAGCGCAGCGCCCAAGTGGTCAAAAACACATTGCATACAAAAGGGCCCCCAGGAAACAAAAAAATCTGCAGCGAAATTGTTGGCATTATTTACACTCAACATAGTATCTAATTGTTGGAGTGCCTAAATGAAAAAACAGGTATTTTTGAACACTGACCCCTTCTAACTTCCCAGGACAGACACCCTAACTTGGAAGTTACTGGAAGCAGAAAAGTCTCATGGAAAAAAACGGAAAACTGAACTGATGTAAGACAGGTTGGGCCTGAAAACTGTAAAGAAAAGAAGGCACTGAGTTGGGGAGGGCAGTTGTGCAAATCTTAGCATCTGAGAGGAAAATGTGCACAAAAACAGGACAGCCAGGATTCCCAGAGAAAGAACAGAGGAAAGGAAATCTTTTCCTAGGGGTGAAACAATTGCACAAAGGGCAATTTAAAATCGCCTGTGTCCAGGGCAAGAAACAGGTGCAGAAGACCTGAGAAAATGTGAGTTGAACCCAGGCTGTTTTAAATGTACAGTACAAGCTGAGCTAAGCACTGAAGAAGAGCCTTTACGCATAGCCAATCTACAATAAAACCCTAGGCAAGAGAGAAAAACTGACTTTCAGAGTTAGCGTATCAAAATAACCAGATGCCCAGACATCAGCAAAAAGTCACAAGTCATACTAAGAAAAAGGAAGATATGGCTCAGTCAAGGGAGCAAACTGAAACTTCAGAGAAGACACAGACCTCTCTCACAAAAACTGACAGAATTTGTCACCAAAAGAGGTACCCTACAAGAATTGCTAAAGGGAGTTATTCAGGTTGAAAGGAGAAGACAGGAGAGAGTGGCTTGCAGCAGTATGAAGAAGTGAAGATCTTCAGTAAAGGTAACTAAATGTGTAACTGCAAAATGAAAAGCAATCCAGTCCAAGCATTTAAAAAGCATGGTAAACAGAAAAAAAAATCTATAAATATAACAGTTAGGGCAGAGTCTCTATAACTCTACTCTTTAATTCCTATAAGAGAATACAACTGATTAAGAAATCTTAATCAACTGAAATTGAAATCTTATCTCCTGATAACATAAAGAGGGGAAACGGAGGAATATGGGAGGGAGACAACATGCCACTACTACTGAAGTTAAGGTGGTGTCTCTTCAAACTAATATTACAGACTTAGGTAACCACAAAGAAAGTATTTTTTAAAAATATACAGAAATGGAAAGGAGAACGGGATCAATCAATTACATCACAAAAGATCAAATATACGCAATAGGTGGCTGCAATAAAGGAAGAGACAGGAAAGGTATAAGACATATAAAAAGCAAAGGATAAAATGGCTGAAAAGAGTCCTGCCTTTTTCAGTAACAACAATGAACGTTAATGGATTTAACACTGCCGATCAAAAGACACAGATTAGCAGAATGGATAAAAAAGCACAATCCAAACATATGGTGTTTACAAGAGACTCACTTTAGACTCAAAGACACAACTAGGTTGAAAGTGAAAGGATGGAAAAAGATAAACAGTAACCAAAAGAGAGCTGGAGAAGCTATACTAATAACAGACAAAAGAGACTTCAGTCAAAAAGCTGTTACAAAAGACTAAGAAAGATACTATATATTAATAAAAGAGTCAATCCACCAATGAGAACTAACATAACGATTTATGTACTTAACCACAGTGCCTCAAAATACATGAGGCAAACACTGACAAAACTGAAGGGAGAAACAGACAACTCTATGATAAGAGTAGACTTCAATACAGCACTTCCATCAATAGATAGAACATCTACACAGAAGATCAATGAAGAAGCAGAGAACTTGAGCAATATGATATATGAACTAGACCTAACAGACATAAAGAGAATACTACGCCCCAAAATAGCAGGATATACATTCTTCTCAAGTGCTCATGGATCATTCTGCATGAGAGACCACATGAAGGACACAAAACAACTCTCAATAAATTAAAAAAGACTGAAATTACACAAAGCATCTTCTCTGACCACAACAGAAGGAAGCTGGTTACCAATAACTGGCATAGAACTGGAAAATCCACAAATGTACGGAGGTTAAATAACACACTGTTTAATAACCAATGGGTCAAAAAGAAATCACAAAGGGAATCAGGAAATATCTTTATATGGACAAAAATGAAAACAACTTGTAAAAATTTATGGTTCACAGAGAAGGCAGAGCTCACAGGGAAATTTATATCCCTGAATGCTAACATTAAATCACCAAATACATATGAAGCGTAAGGGGCCCCAAATACATATGGAGGATAAGGGGCCCCAAATAGCCAAAACCACCTTTAAAAAAAGAACAAAGTTAGAGGACTCACACTCCCAATTTAAAAATTATTACAAAGCTATAGTGATAAAAAAAAAAACATGGTGCTAGGCACAAGAACAGATATATAAACCAAAGGAAATTGAACTGAAAGTTCAGAAAGACATCTACGGCCAATTGATTTTTGACAAGGCTGCCAAGTCCATGCAATGGGGAAAGAATAGTGTCTTCAACAAATGGTGCTGGGATAATTTGATATTCATATGCAAAAGAATGAAGATGAACCTTAACCTCACACTATATTCAACAATTCAAAATGAAACAAACACTTAAATATAAGAGCCAGATATAAAACTCCTTGAAGAAAACAGGGAAGCAATCTTCAGTACCTGTGTTAGACAGTGGTTTTTTAGACCTTACACCAAAAGCATGAGCAACGAAAGAAAAAAACAGATAAATGGGACCTCATCAAAATTATAAGATTTTCTGCATCAAAGGACTTCATCATTAAAGTAAAAGGACATTCTATAGAAGGGGAAAAATATTTGGAAACTACATACCCAATAAGGGTTTAATATGAAGAAATTATTAAAAAATCCTACAACTCAACAACAAAAAGACAATCAAACAAATCAAGAAATGGGCAAATGACTTGAATAGACTTTTCTCCGAAGACATACAAATGGCAAAAAAAGCACATAAAAAGATGCTCAGCATCATTAGCCCTTAGGGAAATGCAAATCAAAACCACAAGATATCCCTTCACACTCACTAGAATGGCTACCATTAAATAATGAAAATAACAAGTGTTGGAGAAGATGTTTAGAAACTGGAACACTCATTCATTGTTGGTGGGGTCACATGGTGCAGGGACTTGACATATAATTGCCTCACTGATGTTCAGAGAGGCATATTCACAATTGCCAAAAAATGAAGCACCCAAGTGTTCATCAGCAGATAAACTGATAAGGAAAATGTGGTATATAAAAACAATGGGATAAAATACAGTCATGAAAAGGAACAGAGTTTTAGTATATGCAATCACATGGATGAATCTTGAAGACATCATGCTGAGTAAACTAAGCCAGACAGCGAAGGACATACATGATCGTACTGATATGAAATAGCTACAATAAGCAAATTCATAGAGTCTGAAACTAGAACAAAGCTTACCAGGGGCTGTGGAGAGGTTAGGAATGGGGAGTTAAAACTTAATTAGAACAGAATTTCTGTTGGAGGTAATGAGACGTTTTGGTAATGGAGAATGGTGATGGTAGCACAACACTGTAAATGTAATTAAAACCACTGAATTATATATTTGAATGTGTATAAAAGGGGAAATGTTAGGTTCTATATATGTTACCAAAATAAAAACTATAAAAAAAAAAACAAAACAGGCCTGTACAATACAGTCTATGAACTCTAATGTAAACCACAGAGTACAATTATAAAAAGTTTCTTTTATCAATTGTAACAAGTGTACTGCACACTAATGTAATGTGCAAGTAATAGAGAGGTATATGGGAACGCTGTATTTTCTCCATGATATTCTATAAATCTGTAACTTCTCTACTAAAAAATTATATAAACTATTTTTAAATAAAGACGTTTTGAAAAGTTAAGCAAAACGCAAACTTCAGAGGATACATACAGCATGATTTATCTAAAATTTAAATCCCTGCAAGATCATGTTAGTAATATTTATGGACAAACGCATGTGTAATGTAATCTGTACACAGGAATATGAACATCAAACTCAGGACAGTAGTGGGAGAAGAGCGGTAAAAGGTGCTTCATTTATATCTATATTGTTTTTTTTTTTCTTAAGTGTAATAGTAGGTTCCTAGGTGTAGTGGTTTAGAACTGTATGTGCCCCAGAAAATCATGTTCTTAAAGCTAATCCAGATGGGATCCAAGATGGCAGATTAAGAGAGACAGAACAAAATTCTCCTTCATGAAAAACACTAGATAAAAGACAGAAAGTGCTCCAGAATAGTGGTTCCAGGGTCCATCAGCTAGGCAAGGACTTCTACATCCACAGTGACTGCGCACTTGGAGAAACCAAGAGACTGCATTTGGAATTGTGTGAGTGTTTGATCCGGAGGCCGCTGGGGAAATGGCAGCCAGAGTTGCACTGTGGTGGGGAGAAACCAAGATACAATGTTTGGAGGCAGGTTAGTGTAAAACCCAGAAAGCAGATAAGGAGCCAGTAGCGGGAGCCACATTCGAGCGCAGTGGGGAGTGCCTTCCATGCCCCGGGCACATGCCTCAGTATCTGGCGTGGGTGATAGTCCTTCACACACCCACAGGTTTAAGAGTCCCAAGCCAGGGACAAGCTGCTGCAGCTGACAGGGGATCACAGAAGTGCGTAGTTGCCATGCCCTATATAGCCAATTTTGCAACAGGCTGGGAGACACCCTTTAGCAGTGCTGCAGCCGAAAGCTTCCTTAGGAAATTCAGGATTCCATTGGCCTGTGAAGGCACATCCTCCTCCTCCGTAGAAGGCTGTGGAGTGCACAACCTAGAGACAGGGGTGCCACACAGAAATGCTAGGAGCCCTACACCAATCCCAGGGACTTATGGGTCCACAGCAGAGAGGGACTGTAGGGAATCTGAGCTAAAGGGTTAGACATGTGCTGGCAGTCCCCACTGCACACAGAAAATTGGTGCACTCATTAGACCTCCACATGGATTGCACCCCACTCACTGCACTGACGAAGTTGTGGAGAACAGGCTTGAGAATAAGAGGTGGCTCAGGAGTGCCATCTGCTGGTAGGTCAGGGAAACTGCACTCCACCAAGCCGTAGCTCTGTCAAATTACAGATAATTGTTTAAATAAGCCTGTATATCCTAAAAGAACCCTATCAAGATAAGCAAATGCCAAGAGGCCAAAAACAACAGAAAATTTTAAACATATGAAGAAACCAGAAGATATGGATAACCCAAATGCCCAAATTAAAAAACAAGAGGAGAAACAGAACTTGGAGGAATTAATCAAAAAAGTAATCACAAACACAAATATCATGTCTCAGGATATAAAGGAATCGAGAACATTCTAGAAGAGCATAAAGAAGAATTTGCAAGAGTAAATAAAAAAACACAGGATCTTATGGAAATAAAAGGATCTTTGATCAAATTAAAATAATTCTGGAAACACATAGCACAAGATTAGAAGGAGAGGAATAAATAAGCAAACTCAAAAAAAGCAGGTTGGAAAGTGAAAGCACAGAAGAACAAATAGTGAAAAAAATAAAAAAAAATTGAAATGGATCTCAGGGATACGATGGACAACATGAAGCACACAAATATAAGAGTCATTGGTGTTCCAGAAGGGGAAGAAAAGGGTAAAGGACTAGGAAGAATATTCAAAGACATTGTTGGGGAAAACTTCCCAACCCTTCTAAACAACATAATATGCAAATAATAGACACCCAATGAGCTCTAAACAGAATAAATCCAAATAAATCCACTCTGAGACGTATTCCGATCAAATACTAAAAAGAAGGAGCAAGTTCTGAAAGTAGCAAGAGAGAAACAATTCATACAAGGGAAAAAACATAAGACTAAGTACTGACTACTGAGCAGCCACCATGGAGGCGAGAAGACAGTGGTATGACATATTTAAAATTCTGAAAGAGAAAAATTGCCAACCAAGAATTCTTTATCCAGCAAACCTTGCCTTCAAATTTGAGGGAGAGCTTAAAATCTTCAGAGACAAACAAATGCTGAGAGAATTTGCTAACAAGAGATATGCCCTATAAGGAATGCTAAAGAAGACCCTACCAACTGAGAAAAAAAGAAAGGAGAGTGAGGTCTGGAGAAGGATACAGAACTGAAGAGTTTTAGTAGGGGTATGTTAAAGGAAATAAACAGAGAGAGGGGAAAAAAATACATCTGACAAATAAAAACCAAAGGATATGACGGCTGATTCAAGAACTGCCTTCAAGTAATAACACTGAATGTGAATGAGTTAAACTCCCCAATTAAGAGATATAGATTGGCAGAATGGATTAAAAAACATGACCCATCAATATATTGCTTACAAGAGACTCATCTTAGACCCAGAGACACAAAGAAATTGAAAGTGGAAGGATGGAAAAAAGTATTCCCTGTAAGCTACAGCAAAAAAAAAGCAAGGGAAACAATATTAACCACAGATAAAATAGACTTTAAATGCAATGACGTCACAAGAGACAAAGAAGGGCACTATATACTAATAAAAGAGACAATTCAACAAGAAGAAATAACAATCATAAATCTCTATGCACCCAATCAAGGTGCTCCAAAGTACATGAGATAAACATTGGCAAAACTGAAGGAAGCAATAGACGTTTCCACAATAATTGTCAGAGACTTCAATACATCACTCTCTCCTATAGATAGATCAACCAGACAGAGGACCAATAAGGAAATTGAAAAACTAAACAATGTGATAAACGAATTTGACTTAACAGACATATATAGAGCATTACATCCCAAATCACAAGGCTATACATTCTTCTTCTAGTGCCCAATGAACTTTCTCCAGAATAGATAGTATGCTGAGCCACAAAACAAGCTTCAGTAAATTTAAAAAGATTGAAATTATTCACAGCACATTATCTGACCACAATGGAATACGACTAGAAATCAATAACCATCAAAGATTTAGAACATTCACAAATATCTGGAGGTTAAACAACACACTGATAAACAATCAGTAGGTTAAAGAAGAAATAGCAAGAGAAATTCCTAAATATATAGGGATGAATGAAAACGAGAGCACAACACATCAAAACTTAAGGGATGCAGCAAAGGTGGTACTCGGGGGAAATTTATAGCTCTAAATGCACACATTAAAAAGGAAGAAAGAGCTAAAACCAAAAAACTAATGGGAACAACTGAAGAAGCTAGAAATGAACAGCAAACTAATCCTAAACCAAACAGAAGATAAGAAATAACAAGAATTAAAGCAGAAATAAATGACATAGAGAACAAAAAAAAAAAAACAAAGAGAATAAATAAAACCAAAAGTTGGTTCTTTGAGAAGATCAACAAGATTGACAAGCCCTTAGCTAGACTGACAAAATCAAGAAGAGAGAAGACCCAAATAAAAAAATAAATGAGAGAGGGGACATTACTGCAGATCCCAAAGAAATTTAAAAAATCATGAGGATACTATGAACAACTGTATGGCAACAAACTGGATAATGTAGAGAAAATGGACAATTTCCTGGAAACATATGAACAACTGAGACTGACCAGAGAAGAAACAGAAGATCTCAACCAACCAATCACAAGCAAAGAGATCCAATCAGTCATCAAAAAGTTTCCCACAAATAAAAGCTCAGGGCAAGATGGCTTCACAGGGGAATTCAACCAAACTTTCAAAAAAGAACTGACACCAATCTTACTTAAACTCTTTCAAAACATTGAAGAAAATGGAACACTAATTCATTTTATGAAGCTAACATCACTCTAATACCAAAACCAGATAAAGATGCTACAAGAAAGGAAAACTACAGGCCAATCTCCCTCATGAATATCGACATAAAAATTCTCAACAAAATACTTACAGATCGAATCCGAAGACAGATTAAAAAGTAATACACCATGACCAAGTGGGGTTCATTCCAGGCATGCAAGGTTCTACATAAGAAAAGCAATCAATGTAATACAACACATTAACAAATCAAAAGGTAAAAATCAAATGATGATCTCAATAGGTACTGAAAAAGCATTTGACAAAATCCAGCATCCTTTTTTGATAAAAACACTTCAAAAGGTAAGAATTGAAGGGAACTTCCTAAATATGACAAAGGGCATATATGAAAAACCCACATCCAGCTTAGTATTCAATGGCGAGAGACTGAAAGCCTTCCCTCTAAGATCAGGAATGAGACAAGGATGCCCACTGTCACCACTGTTATTCAACATTGTGCTACAAGTGCTAGCCAGAGCAATCTGGCAAGACAAAGAAATAAAAGGCATCCAAATTGGAAAAGAAGAAGTAAAACTGTCATCATTTGCAGATGATATGAGCTAATATTTGGAAAAAATTGAGAAATCAATGACACAGCTACTTGAGCTAATAAACAAATTTAGCAAAGCAGCAGTACACAAGATTAATGCACACACGTCAGTAATGTTCCTATACACCAGAAATGTCCTAACTGAAGAGACACTCAAGAAAATGATTCCATTCTCAATAGCAACTAAAAAAATCAAGTAGCTAGGAATAAACTTAACCAATGATGTAAAAGACCTATACATAGAAAATTACATAACTTTACTAAAAGAAATAGAAGGGGACCTAAAAAGATGGAAAAAAATATTCCATGTTCATGGATAGGAAGGCTAAATGTCGTTAAGATGTCAATTCTACCCAAACTCATCTACAGATTCAATGCAATTCCAATTAAAATTCCAACAACCTACTTTGCAGACTTGGGAAAGCCAGTTATCAAATTTATTTGGAAGGGAAAGATGCCTCAAGTTGCTAAAGGCATTCTAAAAAAGAAAAACAAAGTGGGAAGACTTACATTTCCTGACTTTGAAGCTTACTATAAACCCACAGTAGTCAAACAGCATGGTATTGACACAAAGATAAACATATTAATCAATGGAACTGAGAATTCAGAAATAGACCCCCAGATCTACAGTCGACTGATCTTTGATAAGGCCCCCAAACCCACTTGTGATGGTTAGGTTCATGTGTCAACTTGGCCGGGTGACCCAGCTGTCTGGTCAAGCAGACACTGGCCTAACGATTGTTGCAAGGATGTTTGTGGCTGGTTAATAAACCAACAGGCTGGTTTATTAAATCATCAGTCAATTGACTGCAGCTGTGATTGATGACTCACCAAAGGGTGTGCCTTCCACAATGAGAGAATGCAATTGGTTGGAAGACTTATAAGCAAGACAGTTAGAGGACCTTCACTTCTTCTTCGGCTGCCCAGTGAAGCATTTCCTGAGGAGTTCGTCGAAGTTGCCAGTTCGTTTCCTGAGGAGTTCATCGAACACGTTCGTCGAAGATCCCAGTTCATTTCCTGAGGAGTTTGTCGAAGTTGCCGGTTTGTTTCCTGAGGAGATCATCGGACATCTTCCTTGGAGTTGACAGTTTGTTGACAGCTCTACAGAATTTGGACTCATGCATACCCACAGTTGTGTGAGTCACTTTTACAATTTGATAATCAGAGACACCTCTCGTTGATTCCGTTTCCCTAGAGAACCCTAACTAATACACCCACTGAACTGGGAGGTAACAGTCTCTTCAACATATGGGGCTGGGAAAACTGGATAGCCATAACCAAAGAATGAAAGAGGACCACTGCCTCACATCCTATACAAAAGTTAACTCAAAGTGGATCAAAGACCTCAATATAAGAGACAGTACCATAAAACTCCTAGAAAATAATGTAGGGAAACATCTTCAAGACATTGTATTAGGAGGTCCCTTCTTAGACCTTACACCTAAAGCACAAGCAATGAAAGAAAAAATAGATAAATGGAACTCCTCAAAATTAAAAGTTTCTGTACCTCAAAGGAATTCATCAAAAAAAAAGAGGCAGCTAACTCAATGGGAAAAAATATGTCGAAACCAAGTTATCTGATAAAAGACTGATATCTTGCATATATAAAGAAATCCTACAACTCAACACCAATAGTACAAACAACCCAATTATAAAATGGGCGAATGATATGAAAAGACATTTTTCTGAAGAGGAAATATAAATGGCTAAAAACCCCATGAAAAAATGTTCATCTTCACTAGCTATTAGGGAGACACAAATTAAGACCACAATGAGATACCATCTCACACCAATTAGAAAGGCTGCCATTAAACAACAGGAAACTACAAACGCTAGAGAGGATGTGGAGAAATTGGAACTCTTATTCATTGTTGGTGGGACTTTATAATGGTACAGCCACTCTGGAAGATAGTCTGGCAGTTCCTTAGAAAATCAGATATCGAGTTACCTTTCAATCTAGCAATTTCACTTCTCGGTATACAGCTGGAAGATCTGAAAGCAGTGACATGAAGAGATATTTGCACATTGATGTTCACAGTGGCATTATTCACAATTGCCAAGAGATGGAAACAATCCAAATGTCCATCAAAAGATGAGTGGATAACAAAATGGAATACTACGTGGCAGTGAGAAGGAACGAGGTCATGAAACATATGACAACATGGATGAACCTTGAAGACATAATGCAGAGTGAAATAAGCCAGGCACAAAAAGAGAGATATTGTATGTTACCACTAATGTGAACTTTGTGACAAATGTAAAATAAATATTTTATACTGCATAATGCAGCGCCTTAGCAATGGACAGCCAACTAGTAAAGGGGGTATGAGACTCTACTAAGAACAGATAAGGTATGGAGGGTAATCTTAAAGTTATGGAATGCTCAGGATTTACTATGGTTTGTTAATTTTGGGGAGGTATGGTAGGAACATGTTGGAAGCAATGTAGTTATTTTAGGTTATTTGTTTTTCTTATTCTGTTGTTTGGTATTGTTTGAAATTTTTTTTGTTTTTAATTTTTTTATAAATAAAGTAAAAAAATAAAACAAAGGGGAAAAAAAGACGACGGGTGCAAAGGTCATGGCGTGGAGATAGCGTCACACTTTTAGAATAGTTTATTAAGCTTGTAAACCATCCCTTCTGGAATCCTAGGATGGGCTATTGCAGGTATTTTGAGTAGAAATTATGATTTCTTGTAACAATTGCTGGATTAAGATTTGACCCTTAGACAATAACCTTCCTGGAGTCTAAACAGGGCTTTAGGTCCAATCCGCCTTTGCCAGGCGCACAATGACTTGGTGACCATGATTTCATTCAACAAATTTAAGTTTTGTCAACAGACAGCAGGGACAGTTCTAACATGGAACCAATGGTTCCTTAGTGATCTCTGGTAGGATTTCAAATGAAAATGCTGAAGTCTTCAGGTAAAACTTGAGAAATGATGAGATCTCCATAAAGTTTACTTGAAACTAGGCTCTCTCTTTCATTTGGTGGAGGCTGAGAGACTATGCAAACCTACCCTAAGACCAGGCAAGACTGCTGAGAAGTGACATCTTTAAGAAACATAAGTGTGGAGTGGGAAGGTGATTCAGGTTTTGATAACATTAGATTGATGGGATCATTATGAATGCTGCTCATTAAATTGACATAAATTTCCAAATCATACTAAATATAGCTTTAAGAAGTCCCATAAATCTGATGAAATGGGCTTAATGCTACTACTACTAATAAAAAACCATGATTAATACTTAGTATATGTCAGGCAGTGAGTTAGGAACCTACAAGAGTAACATTCAACCTTCACAACATCCCAATTACAGTGGGTTTATTATCAGCAATTTAGAGATGAGAACACAGAAGTTCCTTGAGTTGCCTTAATTCATACTGAATGACATAGTTAAAAACACTAGAACTAAAATTTTGACTGTAGGCAGCTCAGCAACCATGAAAGTGTACAAGTGAGAGCTACTGGTAGGGGCGCATAATTGACTGAAAGCCCCAAATGCTTCTCTCTGGATGTACCACGGCTTTTGTCTGAAACCACACTTCTGGCTGGTTGGTATTAGCTGGTAACAGAGCTTGGCAAAGGCACTCAAGCATGGCAATTCTGATGAGACTCAAAATGCTTCTAATAGACTACTGGCTCAAAGACTCCTCTTCAGCCTGGCCAATATTTCCTTAAAATTGTGCTGTAGTCTGAGACTCTTTCTATCCCACCCTCCTTATTTCCCCTGCATATTTGTGCTTCACTGGTGTCTACCCAATAAACCTCTTGCACATCTAAAAAAAAAAAGCTAATCCAGTCCTGTGGGTGTGTACAGGATATTTTGCTGCTGTTGCTGGCAACATTTTTTTTCTTAAAGCATTTTTATTGAGATCAATTCATATACAATACAATCCATCTAAAGTGTATGTTTTCTAGTATAGTCACAGAGTTGTACATTCATCACCACAATCAATTCTAGAATATTTTCACCTTCAAGAGGGTTCACTATTGCTATATAGTCCCATGTTTCCATCCCTCTAGCTTTCCTTCTAGTGACATACACGACCCTAAACTTTCCCTTTCAACCACAATGGCACCCACATTTCATATCTATTAATTACACTCACTATAATGTGCTAACATCACTTCTATCCATTTCCAAACATTTAAAATCAACCTTATTACATATTCTGCACAAACTAAGCATAGCTACCCACATTTTGCTTATCCATTCATCAGTTGATTGACACTTGGGTTGTTTCCATCTTTTGGCAATTGTGAATAATGCTGCTATGAAGATTGGTGTGCAAACACCTGTTCACATCCCTGCTTTCATTTAAAATTCTTCTTTATGCTCAAGCAATGTATTTAAATATAAATATCCTTTATCTCTTTTGCCATCTCCTTCAATTGGTTTAGATTAGTTTGAACATCTTTGATTAGTTATTCCAGATTCTGTATGTCCTCCAGCCATTTGACTTGCTCTTTTGACTGAGCCATAAATTCCCTGTTTCTTGGTATGGCTTGTTATTTTTTTGCTGATGTCCGGGCATCAGATTATCATGATTGGGTTTCTATGTTCTTCTTTGATAACCGGTTTGTCAGTATTACCCAACCAGGGCTGGGCCAGGATCCTCCAAAGGGGGCATACCCAGTTCCACAGGGCCTTGGGGAGAGGGTCAGGTAGAGATGCCAAAAGCCTTTAATTCCGCTCCCCAAGGGTGCGCTTTCCTGGCCTGCCCAGCATATGGCCCTCTTCATTCAAAAGCCATTTGAATGTCTTCCCAGAGGTGCACTTTCCTCAACTGCCAGCAGGTGGTGCTCTGAGGAAAACGTATTCCCTTCAGCCCTGAGAAGCAGGACACTTTTAGCTGCCAGCTAGAGACAATGGCTTAGCTGCAGCGTTGGACGGGTTGAAACTGGCGGGTCCCAGTGGTCCAAATTCACCAGCCAAAAGCTGGAACAGTGCTATAGCATGTCCCACCCAGTTCTTGGGAGAGTGTACCTCTCTGGCCCTCTCAGTCTGCAGATGCCCACCCCGCCAGGGACCAGAGACCCGGAAGCTTTCTGCCTCGAGAGGTGGGGGATAGATGCCAAGAGCCAGCACTGAGGGAGGTTACTCGTGATCTCTCACCACAGCTTCTCCAACTCTTTGTCCTGCACTTTCATGGATGATGTACAGCACTCCCCCCAAATCTCCAGAGCTCCAGAACCATTGCTCCAGACAGTTTCTTCTGCCTGTCCCCTAGTTGTCCCCTAGCTGGGAGAGAAGTGAGCCCAGCTTCTCCCTAATCAGTCATTGTGGATCCTGTCTGCTGCAATGGTTTTTATACAATTAAAACACTAAAAATTTTTTATTGTCATTACTCATTTTGGTTCCTTAAGTTTACTTCCACAATCACCTTCTGAGGCCTGTTCTGCCAGGCCCCAGCTGTCCTGGGTGTGGGGTTTTTCTTTTTAGAGAAATGAAAATGTTCTCAAATTGACTGTGGTGATGAAGGCACCCACTCTGTGATTATACTGAGAGCCACTGAACTGCACACTTTGGATGGACTGTATGGTGTGTGAATAAAACTGTTTTTTGTGTGTGTGTTTTTTTTTTTGTTTTTTTTTTTTAAAAACTCTAATCACATTTAAGCTTCATTACCTCACTCTTTGGACTACCTTTTCTCTCCCAGGGAAGAACTCCAGTGGAAAACCTGATCCCCTCTAGGGATCCCCAGAGCCTAAGGGGGCTCTCGCACTCCCTCCCCCTTCGTAGGAACCAGGTACAGGGGCCCTTACCACACCCACCACCTCCCAACCCCCTAAATCTTACCTGGTTTGAGTGGGAGAAGGAGCAGAACATAAAATATTCTGCATGATGCATCCCAGAATTCTTCACAAATTTTCTGTTTTTTGGTTTCTCCCCAACAAGCATTCCTGTCCTGAAGCCAAAATACTGAAGTTAATGTAAATGGGGTTAATGTAAATGTGCAGGGTTACTAGGGCTTTGTCAGAGGGTTCTAGAAGGCATTGAAGACTTCTTTAGAAGTGACAGGAGGTGTATTTTTCATGTTCTCAAGATCCACACCTTAGAGGCTTTCTCTCCGTTTATAAGCACATCTTATTCCTTTGTTCCAAGAAGGTTAGGTGGCGAACGTGGTCTTCATGGAGTTGAAAGTTGAGAAAGCGAGTGGACTACCTTTAGGGGAGGCGGCCAGAGGTATACGGTGATGGTCAGGTTCACGTGTCAAATTGGCCAGATGATGGTGCCCAGGTGTCTGGTCAAGCAAGCTCTAGCCTAACCATTATTGCAAGGACATTTTTGGCTAGTTTATTAAATCAGTCAATTAATTGCATCTGTGGCTGATTACAGCAACAAAAGGAATGTCTTCCACAATGAGAGAATTCAATCAGCTGAAGGCTTTAAGGGAGAAGAGAGGAGAACTTGCACTTCTGCAGCCAGCCAGCCTCTCCTGGGGAGTTTCATCAAAGACCTTTCATCAGAGTTGCCAGTTTGCTGCTACAACTACAGAATTTGGACTCGTGCTGCCCTACAGAATTTGGACTACTGCATCCCCACAGTCGTATGAGATACTTTATAAAATCTCATATTTACAGACATCTCCTATTGATGTCTGTTTCCCTAGAGAACCCTGACTAATACATAAACTGTATTGTCTTTAAGGTATTTTGAGAGATCCTCCCACTATCACATAGCCTGTTCCCTCCCTGGCTAAGGCCCTGGCTAAGGCCCTCAATGCCTGAGGATAACAATTCAACTCTGGCAAGGCAGAGCTCCTGAACATACCCCCCCTCCACAGCGCCCCCACTCCAACCAGGGGAGCCATTTAAAATTCATCTGTGCAGTAATTTGGGCAGAGAAGAAAAATGTATTTGCAAAGCCCCCTTAGGGACTGGGGGGAAAATGATGGAAAAAATTAAACTTCCCCACCTGGGGAATTCCTAATAATCTCACAAGCATCAGGGACTAACGAATTTAGTAGGCCAAGCCCGTGATCTTGGGACCTGCCCTTATGAAACTTATTCTGCAAAGGAGAAGCTAAGATTACTTACAACTATGCCTAAAGGTCACCCCTAGAGAATTTCTTTTGTGGCTCAGATGTGACCTCTCTCTCTAAGCCGACTCTGCAGGTAAACTCACTGCCCTCCCCACTACGTGGGACATGACTCCCAAGGATGAACCTGGCCCTGGCATCATGGGATTGAGAATGCCATCTTGACCAAAAGTGGGAAAAGAAATGAAACAAAATAGAGTTTCAGTGGCTGAGAGATTTCAAATAGAGTTGAGAGGTCATTCTGGAGGTTATTCTTACACATTATACTGATAACCCTTTTTAGTTTTTAGTATATTAGAATAGCTAGAAGGAACTACCTGAAACTGTTGAACCATAATCCAGTAGCATTGACTTTTTTAAATTCAGTTTTATTGAGATATATTCACACACCATACAATCATCCACAGTGTACAATCAATTGTTCACGTACCATCATATAGTTGTGCATTCATCACCAAAATTTATGAACATTTTAATTAATAAGAATAAAAATTAAAAGTAAAAAAGAACATCTAAAACATCCCAGCCCTCTCCCCCGTATTTTTCATTTAATTTTTATCCCCGTTTTTCCGGATAAACGGAGTGTGAGCCACAAGGTTTTCAAAATCATACAGTCACACTGTGTAAGAGTAGCTTTGCTTCTTGAAGACGATTGTGTAACTATAGAGCTTTTATGGTGTGACTGCATAATTGTGAAGACCTTGTGACTGACACTTCCTTTATCCAGTATATGGACAGATGATTAAGAAAATAAAGACAAAAAAATAAATAATAGAGGGTGCGGGGATAAGGGATCTGGGATGTTTTGGGTATTCTTTCTTATTTTTATTCTTTTTTTTTTCTGGAGTAATGAAAAGTTCAAAAATTGATTGGTGATGAATGCACAACTATATGATGATACTATGAACCACTGATTGTACACTTTGGATGATTATCTGGTTTGTGAACATATCTCAATAAAATTGCGTTTAAAAATTTCATCTGCTGCATTGGTGCCCTGTGCCTTGGCTCCTAACATTTGCTGTGCATGGAATGCCCTCCCACTCTCCACTCCCATATTCTGTTTGCTTCATAAGCCCTCACTGTGTTGGAAATTTAGGTGCCTGCCCTGCCCATTGCCACTGCTGGTCAACCAGAGCCCACACCAGCTCTGCTGACTGAAGCACAGCCCTAGCAGCAGCCCCTGGCTGCAGTCTGCCAGGAAACTGTCCTGTGACCAGGTACAAAAAGATCCTCTGTGAAAGATCCTTAAGAAGTCACTGGAAAAATGACTTTGGTCCTGCCCAAAGGAGTGGCTGCCCTCTTGAAAGAACTTGCAGTTCTCCTTTAAAGGAAGCTGAACCCCTGTTGTGGCGTTATGGGTCAGCCAGTGTTTAGAGTCAAGACTCTTAGAGAGACCTTGAACTTTTTCAAATCTACAGACCCTCTCTTCTTGCCATTACTTATATTACCTGTAACAGGCCCAGTCACCTGTGAGTCTCTCACCCCTCCCCAGGACAGACACCCAACTTGAACTTATTTAAGCCAGAAACAAACAAACAAAAAAATGTGGAGTGGATTTAATTGGCTCTCATAACCAAAAGCAGAGGCAAGCTTCCCTGCCTCTCTGCCTCTCTCAGTATTTGTACTCTCTTCCCTCAGACCAGATGTCCCCAGAGGCCAGACCCATGGCCTCAGCCGACTCTAGGTTCATATCCTATAGATGCTGGACCAGAGAAGAAAGCAAGATTCTCCCCTGGCTTAGAGTTTGAAAAGTCAAAGGGAACAGATGCCACAGGCCCAGTATAGTGGGTGACACAGAGGGGTGTCACTGAAGGAACCTCTGTGAGCCAGACAACACCCTCCCCCAAACTTGATCCCACCTAGGGATTGTGGGTAAATGAGGTGCCTGTTCTGTGGCCAGACTGGGCTTTGGAAGCAGCTCTGCTCACTCTCATGCTGTACTTTAGCTCCAGGCATCACAAGGGGGCCAGCCTGGGGCTTTGCAGGTGTTGGTTGTGTGGGAGCTGGGCCTCTAACCCCACCCAGGCAAGCCTTCCACCCTTGGCCTAAAAAAGACTCCACCTCCCTCCCTCCTTGTTGGCTGCCCAGGGATGTAGGTTTACACTGGCCCTTACCCACATGGGTATGTTCAAAGACCTCATCTCAGGACCACCACCCCCATCCCCCACCCCTTGCCTCCCTCCAGAGCTGGCTTCCTGCTGGTGCCCCCAACAGGTTGTCAAATGCCCCCTACCACTTTATCTATGCATTTTTTATGAATTTTTTTTCTTCTTTTAACTTTCAATTTTGGCAAAATTTTCAGGCTTATAGAAAAATTGCAAAGAAAAGTACTTTTATTCCTCAGCCATTTGCAAGTCATTGTTGCCATGATGACCCCTTATACTGAATATTTAAATGTGTATTTCCTAGAAACAGAAATTCTCTTATATAATGACAGTACAAGAATCAAAATTTGATAAACTTAATGAGGTTTTAATAAAACTCAGTTAACAAAAACATTTTACAGACTGTCTTTTCTACCTTACCTTTAAATATATATTTATTTATTAATATTTATATGCATTTCATTCGGCATATGACTATCAAAAGTGCTTGCATTTCTCTCACATAAAATTTAAAGGGGACTTTGGCATCCCCTCTGGTGACAACAAATCCTGTGGATTGACCTGGATGGAATCAGTGACATAATTGGCACCAGAGTCCAGTGTGTAGGCACCCATTTCACTTATCTCTGAGGCTGCCTCGTTCATCCATTTGTTCATTCATTCAAATCATTCCATCACTTTCTCTGACACGGGGTCCCTTGCACAGGGTCACCCAAGCACATGAATATACATGCCCACCCTTCCCGGGATACCTGGGCATCTCATGCTCCTGACCTCCAGGAGCCCTCAGGCCCTGAATAAAACAGGCCAAGCACCCGAGATGGACGCCCTTAATGCAGGGCCACAGCCTGCAGCTGTTTTAGGTGCGGACCCCATTTGTTACTGTGGGGGAACCCGCGCTGCTGGGTAACTAGACGCCTCCCGCCAGCGCAGACTTCTGCTTGCCCCTTGCAGAAACGCGAATCCCACGGCCACTTCCTGGGGCGGTGCCGAGGTTTACATAAGGTGTAAGGGTCAGGCTCTGTCCTGGCGGTCGCAGGTGCAGGGGGTCGCTGGCGCCTCGTGCAACCCTGCTAGCCGGGACAGGCCTGTCCGGCCGCGCGTCCCGGGCCCGGCTTCCCCCGATCTGCAGCCTGCGCGCCGTGTGAACACCCGCCCTGCGGCCCTTTGATTTCTGGCTTCGGTCTCTTCGTGTAAAAAGCTCGGGTGGGATCGTCCCGGTGGGGCGGCCCTTGCCTTTCTGTCCTCGGGTCGGTCATTGAGCATCAGCTGGCGGGCGGACGGGGGAACAGAAGAGGGCAGAGCCCCTCGCTGACCGGCGGCCAGCACGGGGGACCCCGACCCCCGCGCTCTTCCCAAGGCAGGGACAAGCCTACTTTGGCACTGAAATTTCGACGTCATTCAACCCTCAAATTTTATCTTCTTTCGAAAATACTTCAGGATCCTCTATTGTTTTTATTTTATTTGGGGGGAGAGTTTTTAAGAATATTACAGAAGTAGCAGACTCATTTCAAACAAAACATTACAAACAAGCATAAGGAGCTTATTTTACACTCTCCACCATTCTAAGCTCCCTAGAAGCAACTCCCGTTAAGAGCATGGTGGCTATACTTCCTTAGAGAAGGATTTTCTTTTTTAATTTGTAACCCTTCAGAAGAGATAAATGCCTGAGTGACTATATGCTAGGCGTGTGTTAAGATCATTAACACACATCTTAATTTTCACAACAATCTGTAACGAAGGTACTGTTCACATCCTCTTTTTACAAAGGAGGAACTGAGGCCAAGAGTAGCTGAATAACTTACCTGGAGTCATATATATGGAAAAGGTAGGATTGAATTTGACTGCAAACAATCGTGGGCAGCCTCCTTCTAGGCAACCAGCAGACCACCCGGCACCTGGAGGAGGCTCCACAGATAAGAGGCCTCACACACCCAGGATCTCTGGGAGGCTGGTGGTGAGTGCCATTGCTTAGTCATCAACTTCTAAATTCTTTCCCACCTTGGCTTTCCTGGGGCATCTGACCTTGGCCTGGGCCTGATAAGGGTCTAAGTATCAGGCCTCGAGCTGCTTCAAGACAGTGACATGATTGTTCTAGAATCCAGTTCAGCTGGTTCCCAACCCAGGTCAGTACAACTGGAGGGAGGCTCTGGTGATTTCCCCAAGGAACCCTCCCCCCACCCCAGGCCTATCGCAGGCCAACATGGTGGCTCCAGAGACCTTCCCCCAACCCCACATCCTGCCCCTTTGAAAGCTCAAGCTCCGTCTTCTCTCTCCCCTCCTGCCACTGTCTACATCTATTCCTGTTCTTAACTCAGAGGTGCCAGGCCCTCAGGGCCCACACTCTGCCTCACCACCTTCCCTTCCCAATCCTGTGTTGCACTGTCCAACAGGCATATCAAACTTCTGCTTACAACTCCAAAAATTTGGAGGGGAAAACTTTGAAGTTTGGTATATATGCATTTTAAAGACATCAAATCACCTTCAGTGTTTACATCTTAGTCTCTATAGATCTTGACCTAGCTCTGCCCAGCCTACACTGAGGTGGGTCTTCTCTCTGCAGCTTCTTACGTACTCTTATGGGGGCCTGAATGTCACAGGGAGGTTGGGGCCTGGGGAGAGCCAGGGACAGACGGAGGTGGAAGGGAACTTCTCCCCACACCAGGGGAATTTGCTTTCTGTGGATTAGGGAGTAGGGCAGCCAGCGTGCCCAGTGGAAACGCTTAGGAGAGACAGGATGAGTCAGAGAGAAGCTGAGGCTTGGGTAGGCATACAGGGGAGGACACAGCACCATTGGGACACTGTGCAAAGACAACAGGCAGGGGCATCCGCCAGCTGCCTAGTCTCAGACCCACCAGCTCTGAGAGTTCCCTGGTGGCTGGGAGGGGAGACACCAATCTCTTCACAGTGCCTGGCCAGGTAGAATTGGGGCACTAGGATTAAGAATTCCAGAAACCTCACCATGAATGATGGATACGGGGAACCTTGTGGAATAAAGCAGCCTTGGCTTGGGTTTGACAGACACTAATGTGTATCTCCTGCAGTAGTGACTGCACACAGAGGTCCCTTACTGGGGATATTTTGGCCACTTTAAAAGCCTGAGGGCACTGTCTGGTAGGTGGTTCTGGATATTTAACGGGAGGTGTGGGTAGAAAGGCCTTCTGCCCCTGACCCCTGAGCCCTGTACTGCTCATTTCTCCCCAGTTAGAGGGAGTGTGTGTGCCTGAAGAAGGTGATGGGAGAAGGGTATACAAGTGTAGGTCTGTACTTCCTCCCCAGCACTTGGAAGAGCTGGGAACACAACTTCCAGTGGGCTCTGAGGGCAACACTTGCCCAGGGTCAGGCCCTTTCCACAGAGTAACCCCTCCTGGCTGCAACAGCTGCAGAGGCAGTAAATTCCCAGTGCTATATTAATGTCTATAGATTTTAAGAAGTAGGTTTTGAAGTCCTTAAATGTGGTGCAGGTCCTTGCTGCAGCAGCATTTGAAGAAACCTGGTCTGGGGAAAAACTCATGAGATGAAGTTCTGCTTCCCAGAATTCTAAAGAGAAACAAGCAAGTCCTTATTCTCTCTTTGCCTCAGCTTCTCTGTCAGGATGGAACAGTCTCTACCTACTGCTCAAGGTTCTCTTGTGCTAAAAGTGGCAACTGATGTGAAATGATTTCCCCATATTCAAAGGGATTAGCCCACGGTCATGGGACTCCCTACGGGGAAGAAATGTTCCAATTTTGCATCATTACAAATGGATTAATAAAATCTGGGGTTTGGAGTTATGCTCCGTAATAGAAACATGGGACAGATGAGTGACGGTTCCTGCATCTACATGTAAATGCAGTCAAGAGGCAATGGATGGGTCAGCAGAACAAACTAGATTGACCTCAAAAGAAGAGAGAACCCACAGAGTAAAAAATCCAACCTGCTGGCCAGTGAGAGCCCTCAGACGCATCTAGGGGTCTCTTTTGGGATTGGGGAGGTGGGGAGTAAGGGGTGGAGGTGGACAATATGTGGCTACCAACTATCTAGATGTCCGATTCCAGGATTCCCCTTACTAGTAGTTTCTATGGCTAAAAAGGAACAATTCAACTCCTAGTCGACCAAGATGGTAGCATAAGAAGCTCTGAGGTTCTGTTCCCCCAGAGAATCTTTGAACAACTAACAAAAACTAGCAGAGCCATCATTCTCAGAGCTCCGAAAATAGTTAAAGGGTTGTAGTAATTAGGTGAGGGGCAAATAAAGAAAGTGCAACTTAAAAATGGTAGGTGAAGCTTGAGATGCTCCTGCTGGCTCCTCCCCCATGCCTCCCTGATGCAGAGTGGAGTCAACCTGTGCTCTCATTGTGGATCCCAGACCCCATTCCAGAAGGGAAAGAGTAATCCCTCTGCACCTACTGGGGTCTCTACATGCCAGTGCCAATCAGGTGACAGCCTAAAAGACTCAGCCAGGACAATTGTCCCTGGCTCACCACCCTAGTATTTGCCCTGCAGGCAGAAGCAACTTGCAGACAGCTAAAACAGTGTAAGAAACAATCAAATTGAAGCAGCCTGGGGTAAAGAATTACCAGTTTCAAGACATACAATAGAGCATCTGGCGATCGGGGTGGAGGATTCTATTTCATAGAGAGTAGAAGGGACATTTGGATTCCTGTAATGGAGGGATTCCTAAGGACACAAGCACATGCTCAGGACAAGATGAATGCTCAGAAAACACAGAGAGGATCCCATCCTTTTACCTCAGTTCATCTTATTGGTAGGAGGGCTAAATTCTGAAGAACAACAGCCAAAACAGCCAATTTGCAAAGACTGTGAAAGCAGTTTTTGCATTGTTTTTGTTGTTGTTGTTGTTGTTGTTTTGTTAGCTCCTGGAACTCAAGGAAATCTCTGTTATATCACTAGTTGGATACAAACTTAAGGAACAGGCAGCTCAGGGACTAAATTCCAGAATTAACATATTAAAATATTAAAATGACAGTGAGCAAGAAAAGAGTACAAGACAAAGAAATAGAAAATGCTCCTTTCAAAGGGGCAAGAGAAAAATCCAGAAAACATCAACGAAAAAGACCAAACTTTGGACAAACACTTTTAAAAAATGATGTTCAATATGCTCAAAGAGCTAAAGGAGAGTAAGGAGAAAGAATTAAAGGATATCAGGAAAACAATGAATGAACAAAATGAGAATCTTGATAAAGAAACAGAGATGATGAAAAGGAACTAAACAAAAATACTGGAGTTGAGGGCCACAATTAACTGAAATAAAAATTACCTAGAGGGTTTCAACAGCAGAATGGAGATGGCAGAAGAAAGACTCAATGAACTCGAAAATAAAACAATTGAAATAATACAGGCTGGGAAGCAGAGAGAAAAAAAATGAAAAAAACTGAACAGCACCTGTAAGACCTGTGGGACACTATCAAGCATGCCAACATATGCATTATGGAAATCCTAGAGGAGAAGGAAGAGAGAAAGGGGTAGAAGAAATATTCAAAGATATAATAGCAGAAAACTTTCCAAATTTAATGAAAGACACAAATATACACAATCAAGAAGCCCAAAAACCCCAAGCAGAATGAAATCAAACAGAACCATGCCCAGACACATTATAATCATACCACTGAATATCAAAGACAAAGAGATAATTTTGAAAGCTGCAAGAGAAAAGCAACATGTCATTTACAAGGAAGCCTCAATAAGATTAAGTGCTGTTTCTCATCAGAAACCATGGAAGCAATAAAGTAGTGGGATGAAATACTTAAAGTGCAGAAAGAAACAATTACAAAACTGTGCTGGTTGTATATATTATTCCCCCAGAAAAAAGTCATATTCTTTAATGCATTCTTGTGGGGGCAGATGTATTAGTCTATATTGGGTTGGAACCTATTGGTTCAGTGTCCATGGAGATGTGACCCACCCAACTGCAGGTGATAACTCTGACTGGATAATTTCCATGGAGGTGTGGCCCCGCCCATTAAATGTGGACCTTGTTTAGTTTACTGGAACACTATATAAGCTCAGAGAGAAGGAGCTCATAGCTAGCTGTAGCTGAGACAGACATTTGAAGACGGCCGTTGGAAGCTGATGCAGACATTTTGGAGAACGCCATTTTGGAATGCAATCTGGGAGCAAGCAGACGCCAGCCACGTGCCTTCCTAGCTAACAGAGATTTTCCGGATGCCAATGGCCTTTCTTCAGTGATGGTACCGTTTGTTGATGGACACTTTATGGCCTTAAAACTGTAACTGTGTAACCGAATAAACCCACTTTTATAAAAGCCAGTCCATCTCTGGTATTTTGCATTCCAGCAGCATTAGCAAACTAGAACACCAACCAAGAATACGGCATCTGGCAAAACAGTCTTTCAAAACTGAGGGCAAGATTAAGAGCTTCCCATATAAATAAAAACTGAAGTAGTTCGTCATCAACATGCCTACCCTATAAACAATGCTAAAAGGAGTTCATCAGATTGAAAGGAAAGGACAACAAACTGTAGATCAAAGCAGCATAAACAAATAAAGATCTCCAGTAAAGGCATCTGGGTAATTACAACACCAATACTATCGTGTTGTACTTTGGGGATGTAACTCCACTTTTTAACTTCTTACAGGTTCTAAAATGCAAATCCATAAAAATTAATGATAAATCTATGGTTCTGGACACACAATGTATAATGATATTTCTGTAACAAGTATAACAAAAAGGTAGGGGATGGAGGGATACAAGACATAGTTTGAGTGTGCTATTGAGGTTAAAGTGGTATCATCTCAAACAAGATTGCTATAGATTTAGGATATTAAATTCAAGCAAAGAAAATATCTGAAGGATACACACAGAAGAAAATGAGAAAGGACTGAAAATGGTTCACTACAAAAAAATGAAATAAATATGAAAGTATGGAGTAATAGAAGAATTGAAGGACAAAAGAAAAGGTATAAAACTTAAAAAAAAACAAAAACCAATAACAAAATGGTAGAAGAAAGTCCTGAATTATCACTAGTGACTTTAAATGTAAATGGATTAAGCTCTTCAGTCAAAAGGCAGAATGGATAAAAAAGCATGATCCAAGTATATGCTGTCTGCAAGAGACTCACCTTAAATTCAAAGACACAAGTAGGATGAAAGTGAAAGGATGGAAAAAATATATCATGTAAATAGTAACCAAAAGAGAACTGGGGGAGCTATACTAATATCAGATAAAAAGAGACTTTACTTCAAAAACTGTACAAGAGAATTAGAAGGTCACTATATAATGATAAAGGGATCAATTCAACAAAGAAGATAAAACAATTATAAACATGTATGCATCTAACAGCAGAACACCAAAATCTATGAAGCAAACATTAACAGACTTGAAGGGAGAAATAGATAGTTCTATGTTAATGGTAAGAGACTTCAATACACTACTTTCAATAATGGATAGAACATCTATACAGAAGATTAATAAGGAAACAGGAAATCTGAACAATACTATAAAACAACTAGACCTAACAGATATATATAGAACACTTCACCCAACAACAGAATACACATTCTTCTCTAGTGCACATGGGTCATTCTTCAGGAGAGACCATATGTTCAGTCACAAAACAAGCCTCAATAAATATAAAAGAATTGAAATCAATGGGTCTTCTCCAACCACAATAGAAAGAAGCTAGAAATCAGCAAGAGGGAAAACTGGAAAACTCACAATTATATGAAATTAAACAACACAATATTAAACAACCAATAGGTCAAAGAAGAAATCACAAGGGCAACTAGGAAATATCTTGAGGTCAATGTAATGAAAACACAATATACCAAAACTTATGGAATGCCAGTAAAGGTAGTGTTGAGAGGAAATGTTGACATTCAAAAAGGAGAAAAATTTCAAATCAGAGACTTAACCTCACCCTGGAGGAACTAGGAAAAGAAGAGCAAACTAAACCCAAAGCAGAAAGAATGAAATAACAAAGATTAGAATGGAGCTAAATGAAACAGAGAACAAAACAAAACATATTAACAAAATAAAATAAACAAAAACAATAGAATCAGAGAAACCAGAAGTTGGTTCTTTGAAAAGATCAATAAAATGGACAAACTTTCCACCAGTCTGACAAAGAAAAAAAGAGAGGACACAGCTAAAGAAAATCATAAATGAAAGGGGGCACTTTCCTACCAACCCCACAGAAATAAAAGGTTCATAAGAGGATACTCTTAACAACTGTATGCGAACAAATCAGATAACCTAGATGAAATGACAAATTCCCAGAAACACAGAAAGTACCTACATGACTCAAGAAGACAAAGAAGATCTCAACAGACCAATAATAAGTAAACAGATTCAATCAGTCATCAAAACCTCCCAACACCAGATGGTTTCACTGGTAAATTTTACCAAATTTTCAAGAATTAACACCAATCCTGATCAAATGCTTCCAAAAAGAAACTGAAGAAGGAACAATTCCTAACTCACTCTATGAGGCCAGCATCATCCCAATACAAAAGCCAGATAAAGATGCCACAAGAAGAGAAAATTACAAATATCCCTCACAAATATAGATTCAAAATCAACAAAGACTAGCCTACCAAATCCAATAGTGCATTAAAAGAATTATTCACCATGATCAAGTGGGATTTATCTAGGTATGCAATCATGGTTCAACATAAGAACATCAATTAATGTAACACACCACATTCTAAGAATGAAGGAAAAAAACACATGAGCATTTCAATTGATGAAGAAAAAGCATTTGGCAAACTCCAGCACTCCTTTTTGACAAAACACCTAGAAAACTACAGAAGCAAACGTCCTTAACATGATGAAAGACATATTTATACATTGCCTGTCCCACTACTAACGTCATACTTAGTGGTAAAAGACTGAAAGCTTTCCTTCTAAGATCAGGAATAAGACAAGGATGTCCACTGTTATTTAATATTGTACTGGAGTTTTAGCCAGAGCAATTAGGTAGAAAATAAATAAAAGCCATTCAAATTGGAAAGGAAGAAGCAAAACTTTTCCTATTTCTGCAGATGACATACTCCTATATGTAGAAAATTCCTAAAAGACTACAACAAAGCTACTACAGCTAATAAACAAATTCAGCGAAGTGGCAGGGTACAAATCAACATGTAAAAATCAGTGGTATTTCTATACACTACTAATGAACTGAAGGGGAAATAAAGAAAAAAAAATCCATTTAAAATAGACTAAAACAATCGAATATCTAAGAATAAATTTAACCAAGGACTTAAAGGACTTGTACACAGAACACTACAAAACATTGCTAAAAGAAATCAAAGAACACCTAAATAAGTGGAAGGACATTCCGTGTTCTTGGATTGGAAGACTAACAACTGTTAAGATGTCAATTCTACTCAAAGTGATTTACAGATTGTTCTGGTTTGCTAATGCTGCTGGAATGCAAAACACCAGAGATGGGTTGGCTTTTATAAAAGGGGGTTTATTTGGTTAGACAGTTACAGTCTTAAGGCCATAAAGCGTCCAAGGTAAGTCATCAACAATTGGTACCTTCACTGGAGGATGGCCAATGGTGTCCAGAAAACCTCTGTTAGCTGGGAAGGCATGTGGCTGGCATCTGCTCCAAAGTTCTGGCTTCAAAATGGCTTTCTCCCAGGACGTTCCTCTCTAGGCTGCAGTTCCTCAAAAATGTCACTCTTAGTTGCACTTGGGGTATTTGTCCTTTCTCAGCTTCTCTGGAGCAAGAGTCTGCTTTCAATGGCCGTCTTCAAACTCTCTCTCATCTGCAGCTCCTGTGCTTTCTTCAAAGTGTCCCTCTTGGCTGTGGCTCCTCTTCAAAACATCGCTCACAGCTGCACTGAGTTCCCTCTGCCAGTCAGCTCATTTATATGGCTCCTCTGATCAAGGCCCACCCTGAATGGGTGGGGCCACGCCTCCATGGAAATATCTCATCAGTTATCACCTACAGTTGGGTGGGGCACAGTTCCATGCAAATCTAATCAGCACCAATATGTCTGCCCCACAAGACTACATCAAAGAATATGGCTTTTTCTGGGGGACATAATACATTCAAACCGGCACACAGATTCAACGCAACCCCAATCAAAATTCCAACAGTTTTCTTCACAGAAATGGAAAAGCCCATCATCAATTATATATGGAAGGGTAGGGGCCCCGAATAGCCAAAGCCATCTTGAAAAAGAACAACAATGTTGGAGGGCTCAACACTTCACAATTTTAAAATTTATTACAAAACTACAGTAATCATAACAACCTGGTACTAGCACAAGGACAGATGTACAGACCAATGGAATTGAATTGAGAGTTCATAAACCCTCACATCTACGTTCAATTAGTTTTTGACAAGAGTGTGAAATCCGTGCGATCAGGAAAAATAGTGTCCTCGATAAATGGTGCTGGGAAAATTGCATATCCATATGTAAGAATGAAGATGAACCTCTATCTCACACTATATACAAAAGTCAATTCAAAATGGCTCAAAGACCTTAATGTAACAGCAAGAACAATCAAACTCCTAGAGGAAAACATGAAGCATCTTCAGGATCTTGGGTTAGACAATGGTTTCTTAGACTTTACATCCAAAGTAAAAGCAGCAAAAGAAAAAAATAAATAGGACCTCATCAAAATTAAAAACTTTTGCACCTCAAAGAATTTACCACGATAGTAACATGACAACCTACATAATGGGAGAAAATATTTGGAAACCACGTATCTGATAAGGGTTTAATATCAGAATATGTAAAGAAATCCTTCAACTTAACAACAAAAAGACTAACAACCCAATTACAAAAATGGGCAAAAGACTTGAATAGACATCTTTCCAAAGAAGATATTCAAATGGCCAAAAAAGCACATGAAAAGATGCTCAACACCATTAGCTATCAGGGAAATGCAAATCAAAACCACAATGTGATACCATTTCACATCCACTAGAATGGTTAATATTTAAAAAGAACAAAATTTTAAGTATTGGAGAAGATGCAGAGCAATAGGAACACTCATTCGTTGCTAGTGGCAATGTAAATGGTATAGCCACTGTGGAGACAGTTTGGCAGTTCCTCAGAAAGTTAAGTATAGAATTACCATATGACCTAGCAATCCCTCTACTAGGTATATACCCAAAATAACTGAAAGCAGGGACTAGACCAGATATTTGCAAACTGATGTTCATAGAAGCATTATTCACAATTACCAAGAGGTGGAAGCGGCCCAAGTGTCCATCAACTGATGAATAGATAAATAAAATGTGGTATATACATACCATGGAATATTATTGTTCTAGTTTGCTAATGCTGCCAGAATGCAAAATACCAGAGATGGATTGGCTTTTATAAAGGCGGTTTATTTGGTTACAAAGTTACAGTCTTAAGGCCATAAAGTGTCCATCAACAGTAGGTTACCTTCACTGGAGAAAGGCCATTAGCATCTGGAAAACCTCTGTTAGCTGGGAAGGCATGTGGCTGGTGTCTGCTTGCTCCCAGGCTGCGTTTCAAAGAGGCATTCTCCAGAATGTCCCTGTGTCAGCTTCTCAGGGCAAACTCTGGGCTAGCACCTCCAAAACATCAACAAAACTCTGCTTTCAATGGCCATCTTCAAAATGTTTCTCTAAGTTGCAACTCTTCTCTCAGCTCCTGAGCGTTCTTCAAAGTGTCCCTCTTGGCTGTAGCAAGCTTGCTCCTTCTGTCTGAGCTTATATAGTGCACCAGTAAACTAATCAAGGCCCATGCTGAACGGGCAGGGCCACACCTCCATGGAAATTATCCAATGAAAGATCTCACCCACAACTGAGTGATCACATCTCCACCAAAACATCCAATTAGAAGTCTCCAACCCAATCAACAGCAATACGTTTCCTGCCCACACAAGACTACATCAAAGATAATGGCGTTTTGGGGGACATAATATATCCAAATAAGCACAATTATTCAGCTATAAAAAGTAATGAAGTCCATGCAACAACATGGATAAACCTCAAAGACATCATATTCAGTGAAGTAAGCCAAACTCAAAAGGACAAATATTGTAAGATCTCACTGATATGAAAAAATTAGAATAAGCAAACTCTGAGAGTCAGAATCTAGAATATAAGTCACCAGGGGACAGGGTGGATATAGGGAATAGGGAGTTAAGGCTTAAAATATACAGATTCCCTATCTGGAACAATGGAAATATTTTTGTGATGGATGGTGGTGATGGTAGCACAACATTGTAAACAGTGCACTGAAATATAAATCTGAATGTGGTTAAAAGAGGAAATGTTAGGTTGTCTATATGGTAATGGAATAAAAAATTTTTTAAAAAAATCCATGGAACTGCACTACACAAACAGTGAACCCTAATTTAAACCATGGACTATAATTAATAGAACAATTATAAAAATGTGCTTTCGTCAATTGTAACACATGTACCACATCAATGCAAGGTGTTAATAACAGGGTGGTATATGGGAATCCTGTATTTTATGTATGATTATTCTGTAAACCCACAACTTCTCTCAAAAATTTTTTTTTAAATATATAGTACACAAAATGACACTACATATTTGTAATTCACCCATGCTTTAAAGGCTACATCTCAAACACACTGGGGAGGGAGCTGGGAGTAGGGATAAAAGGGAATGCTGCCATAAAGAAAATAAGCCAAGAGAGGAGCTGCCTGCCCCAGCTGTGATGACTGAGTCCTGAAGCTGGGAGGGTGACCAGAGCATCTTTGCAGACGCTGTCCACAGAGGTGGAGACAGGGCCAACGATAACGCACATTAAACACGGAGGTTCTGTCACAGGCACCATCAAACATACAAGCAGCCATCAGGGAATTTGTTGGTTGCACAAAGTTTTCTGGCCAGCATGTGACCTCCTGTTGATTTTGAGTGCCCAGTATTGGCTCATCTGGACCCTGGTGACTGGATTGAACTCATGTGCACTCACCTGGCAATTTCTCAGGTGACCATAAACACAAATGGCCTGTGTCTGACATCAATTTCCTCACTGATTTCTTTCAAGATTGATATTAGAAGTAAATTGTTCTACTCTAAAGTGTTGAGTCCGAACAAAACCCACTGGGAGACCTCCCTCTTTCTCCACGGCCCAAATTCTATCTGGTTTGTGAATTTTAAAGGCAAACCAGAACCAAGGGCCAGGCCACATGCTGGACAGCACTAGCCACATCCTGGCCACTGACCCCAAATGGTGGGGATTGTCAGTGGATGGTCGCTACTGGAAGATGGGATGTAACTGTAGCACTGTACACCAGTGCTGGTGGCAGACACCTCTACACAAAGATACATTAGGAATTCAGGCTCCTGTCCCAAAAAGAGATCCCAGTATCTTTCTGGAGGAAATGGTTAAGTCAATTATGACATAATCAGAGGATGCAATATTTTGCAGCTATGAAAACTCCTACTTTTGAAACATTCTTATTGACACAGGGAAATGTTAGTGTCATATCTATCAAATAATATTTAGCAAGAGCCTTTATAGCAGGAGGGCAACTGACAGACAAGAGCAACTGTGGGGGTTGCGCATTCCTGGAGCACAGCGGGACAGCCTTGCCCTGCACAAACCCCACTCCCTTTCCCAGGATCCTGCTACCCCACCTCTTGCTGCCCTGTGGTCAGTAAGGTCACCTCTGAAGCACAGTGCCTGCATCTATGGATTAATAAAGAGCACCATAAAAACCAGACCACATTTGGGATATCTGGATAGTTGGAAAAGCTCAAGAAATACATGCAGCCCCTGCAACCCCTCATTTCACCCCCACCCATTGGTGATGTCCCTTCCCCATGGATGGAAAGAGGTCTGGAAGCCCTGGAGCACAGGGATGGAGTACAGCAACAGGCATGGTGCTTGGGCCCCTGCTGTCCCCGGGGCCACCCATAACCATTCATGCTGAGACAGGATTCATTCAGGTTGCAGAGCTCCTCTGCCTCTTATTTTCGTACAATTTAAAGTTTGGACCCGTTTTGTCCTTAGGAGACCAACTCGAAGTTGGAGGCATTGCAAAAGAAGGCAACTCAAAAGAGGTGTTGTGGGTGACATTACTCATCAAGTGGGAGGAAGAGGTTTCTAATCTCCTTAAACAAAGAGGTTAGCTGTCCTGTGGAAATATTAAAAGACCTGATAAAAACCAGGGGAAGAAAAAAAATGCCTATGTTAAACACAGGAGAGCAGGGGAAACAGGGCAGCAATAGCATGGTCTGACCATCCACACATCGGGGAACTGAAGAACAGCACCGCCAAGGGCTCCCAGGAACCTATTCTGGGCCCCACCTGGGAGGAGGGCAGGCCCTATGCAGGTCGACTTAAGGACCATGGACCCTCCACCAGGCCAATTTGGTTTTTTGTTTTGTTTTATGTTCATAAAGCCTCTTAATCCTGAGAAAGGTTTGACTGTGCACTGTGTTACTGAAAATAGGATTGTAAAGTTATATTCAGTATGAGTCCAATTATATTTACATGTAAGTATCCAAATATGCACAGACAAAATTTAAAAAGGAAATATTACCACCTTTTCCCCGCCTTTGTGATGGATATAAAGGAAGTCAAACCGTTTCCTTTACATGTTTATGTTTTTTCCAAAATTTCCACAATGAATATGTGGTAGAAAAAAATTCTTATATCAAAAAGATTCTTTATTTTATCAAATAATTCGAAAAGTGAGCTATGTTTTATTAAAATTAGACTTTTAAAAACTGCTTTATTGAGCTATAACTAGCACTGAACTTTGTTTTAAGCAAACAAAAATAGACAAACTTGAATTTACTTTAAAAAAGTTGGGGATGTAAGAAAACAAAATGAAAGGCATCAGATTGGAAAGGAAGGAAAAAAAATGTCTCTATTTGCAGGTGACATGACCTTTTAATTTAGAAATACTTAGAACTAATAACCAAGTCCAGCAAGGTTCCAGGATACAAGTAGAATACTCAAAACTCAATTGTATTTCTGTACACTAGCAATGAAGAATCTGAAAATTAAATTTTAGAAAACAATTCCATGTACAATAGAATCAAAATGAATAAAATACTTAGGAATAAATTTAATAAAAAGTGCAAAACTTATACTCTGAAAACTATAAAATATTATTAGAAAAAATCTACAAAGATTTAAATAAATGGAAATATCATGATCAGAAAACCTAATATTAAGTAAGCAACACTCCCCCAATTGATCTACAGATTCAAAACAATCCCTATCAGAATCCCAGCTGAATTCTTTGCAGAAATAAAGTAGTTGATCCTAAAGTTCATATGGAAACTCAAGGGACCCTGAATAACTAAAACAATTTTGAAAAAGAAGAACAAAGTTTGTTGTGCTGGTTTGAATCTGTTATGTACCCCCAGAAAAGCCATGTTCTTTTAATCCAATCTTGTGCAGGCAGACCAAGTGTGGGTGGAATCTTTTGATTAGGTTGTTTCCATGGAGATGTGACCTCGCCCATTCAAAGTGGGTCTTAACGCTTTGCTGGAGTACTCTATGAGAGGATAAAAGGCAGAGACATTTTGGAGACAGCTCAGAGAAGCCAAGATATATAATCCAGATTTTGCCCCCAGGAGAAGCAGGGAAGACCCACAGGAACTGAGACAGAAGCCCAGAGACATTTTGGAAAAAGCCACTGAAACCAGAAGCTAAACCCAAGGAAGAAGGTTCAGCAGAGTCAGCCATGTGCTTTCCTATGTGACAGAGGAACCCCAGATGCCATCCGCCTTTCCTCAGAGAAGGTAGCGACCTCTTAATACCTTATTTTCGACATTTTCTTGGCCTAAGAACTGAAAATTTGTGGACTAATAAACCTCCATTGTAAAAGCCAATCCATTTCTGGTATATTGCATTTTGGCAGCTTATGCAAACCATAACATTGGTGGACCCACATTTCCTGATTTCAAAACCTAATACAATCTACAGTAATCTACATAGTTTGGTACTGGCTTAAGTATATACATATAGATCAATGGAATACAACTGAGACTCCAGAAATAAATCCTCACATTTATAGTTAATTGATTTTCAACAGGGTGCCAAATTCATTCAATGGAGAAAGAATAGTTTTTACAACAAGTGGTGCAGGGACAACTGGATAGCCAAAGACAAAAGAAAGAACTTGGATCCCTAATAAACTCAAAATGAATCAAAGACCTAAATTTAAGAGCTAAAACTACAAAACTTTTAGAAGAAAGTACAGGCATAAATCTTCATGACCTTGGATTTGGCAATGGTTTCTTAGTTATGACACCAAAAGCACAAAGAACGTAAGAAAAAATAGATAAATTGGACTTCATCAAAATTAAAATCATTTTTGTTTCAAAGGAGACCATCAAGAAGGTACAACGATAACCCACAGAACAGGAGAAAATATTTGCAAATCGTATTATTTGATAAGGGACTTGTATCTAGAATATATAAAGAACTCTTGTAAGTCAACAATAAAAATACAAATAACCCAATTTTTTAAATGTGCTAAGGACAAGTTGTACAAATGGCCAACAAGCACATAAAAAGATTCTCAATATCATTAGCCATCAGGGAAATACAAATCAAAACCACATGAGATACCACTTCATATCCACTAGGATAGCTAGAATCAAAAAGTCAGATAATAAGTGTTGGCAAAAATGTAGAGAAAGTGGAACCCTTATACACTGCTGGTGGGAATGTAAAATGGGGCATCCACTTTGGAGAACAGTCTGGCAATTCCTTCAAAAATTAAACATAAGGAAGATGGCAGAGTAGGTGAGACAGACGGGCTTCTCCTCCATCAGAGTAACTACAAAAGGGGCTGGAGGACACCAGGAACTGAAGTTCTGGGATGTGACCAGCCATAGAGGGTCCCCCACAATACGCGAAGGGGACATCCAACAAAAACAGAGGAGAGACAGCGGCTCAAGGAAGGGGTGAGTTCCTCCCAAGGGGACCTCCCCTCCCCAGGCTGGCAGCAGCAAAACCCCCGCTGGGCAAGGGAGTGAGCAACGGCTCTCCACTTCCATCTACCTACCTTGAAAGTTTGCTGGGAGGTGATCCTTCACAGCCCCACAGCGGGGAGCTCCCAGGGAGGGAACCCAGAAACTGCAATTGCTCTTCCTCCATGAAAGTCAGGGTGGTGCAGCAGTGAGAAGCAGAAAAGGGAGAGCCACCATATTGGCAATCAGGAGCCCCCCCCGCCACACCCCAGACACTCAAAGGTACAGGGCAGGCAGAGAACCAGCAGGCAGGAACCATGTCCCACCTGCGCAGTGCGTTTCATCAGGCTCCCCGCCAGCCTGCTGGGGGCCTACATTGCAGCCCCAGGAAAGGGGTTCCCCAGGGCACATGGAGAAGGGGGTGAAATGATTGGCTCCCCACCCAGTTTGGACTCTGGCCATGGCATAGGGGAAGTTCAAGGAAGACCAGCTTGACAGCACCATGTGCTGTTAGACAGGGAAACTGCACTCCAGCAAGCTGTGCCTCAAGGGTGCCACCTGCTGGTAGACTTGGGAAACTGCACTCCAGCAAACCAAACCATACATAAATAATTAACTCTGCACTTCCCAAAATAACCCTATCAAGACAAGCAAATGCCCTGAATCAAGCAGAAAATTACAAAGCACTTGAAAGATATAGAAGATATGGACAAGCCAAATGAACAAACTAAAAAGCTGGAAGAGACACAAAATTTGGAACAATTAATCAAAGAAGTACTCACAAATATCAATATAATGGCTCAGGATATAAAGGACATGAAGAAGACCCTAGAAGGGCATTAAGAAGAATCTGCAAGAGTAAATTTTAAAATAGCAGATATTATGGAAAAAAAGATACTGTTAATCAAATTAAAAATATCCTTGAGACACATAACACCAGATTTGAAGAAACAGAGGAATGAATTAGCAATCTTGAAGATACAGTGATGGAAAATGAAAGCACAAAAGAATGAATGGTGAAAAAAAATGAAAAATTTGAAATGGAGCTCAGGGAAATGATGGACAACATGAAGCACACAAATATAACAATCATTGGTGTTCCAGAAGCGGAAGACAAGAGTAAACGGCTAGGAAGCATATTCAAAGAAATTGTTGGGGAAAACTTCCCAACCCTTCTAAATGACATAAATATCCAAATTAAAGATGCCCAATGAACTCCAAAAAGAATAAATCCAAATAAACCTACTCTGAGACATATACTGATTAGATTGTCAAACGCTGAAAAGAAGGAGAAACTTCTGAAAGCAGCAAGAGAGAAGCAATTCACTACATACAAAGGAAACAACATAACACTAAGTACTGACTACTCAGCAGACACAATGGAGGCAAGAATGCAGTGGTATGACAAATTTCAGATTCTGAAAGAGAAAAATTCCCAGCCTAGAATTCTTTATCCAGACAAGCTCTCCTTCAAAATTGAGGGAGAGTTTAAAATTTTCACAGACAAACAAATGCTGAGACAATTTGTTAACAAGGGACCTAACCTGCAAGAAATACTAAAGGAAGCTCTACCAGCTGAGAAAAAAAAGAACAGGGAGAGAGGCCTGGAGAAGAGCACAGAACTGAAGAGCTATTAGTAAGGGTAACTTAAAAAGAGAAAGAGAGAGAGAGAGAGAGAGAGAGAGAGAGAGAAGGAAAAAAACTAGATCTAACAACTAAAAGCCAAAGGATAAGATGGCTGGTTCACAAACTCCCTTCACAGTAATAACATTGAATGTGAATGGATTAAACTCTCCAATTAAAAGATACAAACTGGCAGAATGGATTAAAAAATATAATCCAGCAATATGATGTTTACAAGAGACTCATTTTGACCCTGTGACACAAAGAGCCTGAAAGTGAAAGAGTGGAAAAAATATTCCACGCAAATTGCAATCAAAAGAAAGCTGGGTAACATGACCACAGACATAGGGGACTGGTGGTTTGATGGGCTGAATCCTCTACCACAGGATTCACCCTTGGGAAGACTGTTGCTGCAAAGGAGAGGCTAGGCCTCCCTATAATTGTGCCTAACAGCCTCCTCCTGAATGCCTCTTTGTTGCTCAGATGTGGCACTCTCTCTCTAGCTAAGCCAACTTGAAAGGTGAAATCACTGCCCTCCCCTCTACGTGGGATCAGACACCCAGGGGAGTGAATCTCCCTGGCAACGTGGAATATGACTCCCGGGGAGGAATGTAGACCCGGCATCGTGGGATGGAGACCATCTTCTTGACCAAAAGGAGGATGTGAAAGGAAATGAAATAAGCTTCAGTGGCAGAGAGATTCCAAAAGGAGCCGAGAGGTCACTCTGGTGGGCACTCTCACGCACAATTTAGACAACCCTTTATAGGTTCTAAAGAATTGGGGTAGCTAGTGGTAGCTACCTCAAACTATCAAACTACAACCCAGAAACCATGAATCTCAAAGACAATTGTATAAAAATGTAGCTTATGAGGGGTGACAATGGGATTGGGAAAGCCATAAGGACCACACTGCCCTCTGTCTAGTTTATGGATGGATGAGTAGAAAAATAGGGGAAGGAAACAAACAAACAAACAGACAAAGGTACCCAGTGTTCTTTTTTACTTCAATTGCTCTTTTTCACTTTATTATTATTCTTGTTATTTTTGTGTGTGCGCTAATGAAGGTGTCAGGGATTGATTTAGGTGATGAATGTACAACTATGTAATGGTACTGTGAACAATCGAATGTACGATTTGTTTTGTATGACTGCGTGGTATGTGAATATATCTCAATAAAATGAAGATTTAAAAAAAAAAGAAAGCTGGGGTAGCTATACTAATATCAAACAAAATAGACTTTAAATGCAAAGATGTCATAAGAGATAAAGCAGAACACTATATATTAATAAAACGGATAATTCATCAAGAGGAAATAACAATTATAAATGTTTATGCACCCAATCAAGGAGCTCTAAAATACATGAGACAAACATTGGCTAAACTGAAGGGAGCAATAGACACATCTACAATAATAGTGGCAGACTTCAATACACCACTCTCTTCTATAGATAGAAAATTGAGAACCTAAACAATATGATAAATGAATTAGACTTAATTGACATATATAGATCATTACATCCCAAAGTACCAGGATACACATTCTTCTCTAGTGCCCACAGAACATTTTCCAGGATAGATCATATCTTGGGGCACAAAAAAAGTCTTAATAAATTAAAAAAGATTGAAATTATTCAAAGCACATTCTCTGACCATAATGGAATGCAACTAAAAATCAACACCCACCAAGGAACCAGATCTTCCACAAATATCTGGGGGTTAAACAACAGACTCCTAAACAACCAGTGGGTCAAAGAAGAAATTGCAAGAGAAATTGGTAAATCTTTAGAGACAAATGAAAATGAGAACACAACATAGCAAAACCTGTGGGATGCAGCAAAGGCAGTGCTGAGAGGGAAATTTATAGCTATATATGCATATATGAAAAGCAAGAAAGAGCTAAAACTAAAGACCTAACTGAACTGAAGAGGCTAGAGAACGATCAGCAAACTAACCCTAAAGCAAGTAGACAAAAACAAATAAAAAAGATTAAAGCAGAAATAAAAGACCTAGAGAACAAAAAAAAAAACAATATTGAGAATAAATAAAACCAAGAGTTGGTTCTTTAAGATCAACAAGATTGAGGGACCCTTAGCTAGACTGACAAAGTCAAAAAGAGAGAATACCCAAATAAACAGAACCAGAAATGAGAAGGGGGTAATTACTACAGATCCCAAAGAAATTAAAAAAAAAATCATAAGAGGATACTATAAAGAACTGTATGCCAACAAGCTAGACAATTTAGAGGAAATGGACAATTTCCTGGAAACACATGAAGAACTTAGACCGACCCACGAAGAAACAGAAGATCTCAACAAACCAATCACAGACAAAGAGATCCAATCAGTTATTAAAAATCTACCTACAAATAAAAGCCCAGGGCCAGATGGCTTCACAGGAGAATTTTATCAAACTTTCCAAAAAGAATTAACACCATTCCTACTCAAACTCTTTCAAAAAATTGAAGAAAAAGGAACACTAACTAACTCATTTTATGAAGCTAATACCACTCTGATACCAAAACCAGATAAAGACTCTACAGAAAAGTGAAACTATAGGTCAATCTCCCTAATGAATATAGATACAAAAATTCTCAACAAAATACTTGCAAATCGAATCCAAAGGCACATTAAAAGAATTATATAACACGACCAAGTGGGGATTCATTCCTGGCATGCAAGGGTGGTTCAACATAAGAAAATCAATTAATGTAATTCAACACAGTAACAAATCCAAAGGGAAAAATCAAATGATCATCTTGATAGATACTGAAAAAGCATTCAACAAAATTCAACATCCCTTTTTGATAAGAACACTTCAAAAGGCAGGAATAGAAGGAAACTTCCTCAATATGATAAAGGACAGATATGAAAAACCCACAGCCAGCATAGTACTCAACGGTGAGAGGCTGAAAGCCTTCTCCCTAAGATCGGGAACAAGACAAGGATGCCCACTGTCACCTTTATTGTTCAACATTGTGCTAGAATTTCTAGCCAGAGCAATTCGCCAAGATAAAGATTAAAAAGTATCCAAACTGAAAAGGAAGAAGTACAATTGTCATTATTTGCAGATGATATGATCCTTTATTTGAAAAATCCTGAGAATTTGACTACAAAACTACTTGAGCTGACTCGGGCAAGATGGTGGCATAGAGAGGAGTGGAAGCTAAGTAGTCCCCCTGGAACAACTACAAAAAACCAGAAACAACTAGTAAATAATTCAGAATAACTGCAGGGGGACAAACGAGACCATCCACTCATCATACACCAACCTGAATTGGGAGGAATGCCCGAGAACACAGCATAAAATCTGTAAGTAAAACCTGCGGAACCAAGTCGTGAGACCCCCTCCCCCATAGCCCGAGCTGTGGAGCCTCGTGGTGCCAGAGAGAAGCTCTCTCCCAGCAAGCGAATATAGCTCAGCTGAGCTCCAACTGGGGTTTTAAGTAGCGAGTGTGAACTGCTCACTACAGGTACGCATCCCCAAAAACAGACAGAGGCTTTGGGTGACGACTGACCTGGGAGAGCCAGATGGTCGCCTTGGACTGGGTCTGAAGGGGACTGTTTCTTTTTTGGCTCAGTGGAGAAAGCCCCAGTCATTTTCAGTTTCCAGGGCTGTGACTCTGGGAAGGGCGGAGACAGCACAAGCAGAGAGCGAGACCACTGAAATGCTAATGACCTCCACCTGGGGGGTCTGTCTTCTCTAGGAGGAAAGGGGTGGGGCCCTTTCCATTCAGAACCAGACCCCAGAGCCTGGGGGAACACGGCCATACCTCCTCACACCAGTCAAGAATTATAGGCTGACAGGTGCCACCTGCTGGGCAGAAAAGCACAGTGACCCGAGGCATCAAAGGTTGGAGCAATTTTCTAAGACACACCCGCAGGGAAACCAGATACTGAATATTTCTTCCCTCTGGGACCTGAGCCTGTTCTGGTCTGGGAAAACCTGATTTGGATAACCAAGGAAACCATGCCTAGACAACAGAAAATTAAAATCTACACTATAAGAAAAACAAAGTTATGGCCCAGTCAAAAGAACAAACACACACTTCAACTGAGATACAGGAATTTAAACAACTAATGCTAAATCAGTTCAAAAAGCTTAGAGAAGATATTGCAAAAGAGATAGAGGCTGTAAAGGAAGCACTGGACATGTATACGGCAGAAATCAAAAGTTCAAAAAAACAACTAGAAGAATCTATGGAAATGAAAGGCACAACACAAGAGATGAAAGACACAATGGAAACATACAACAGCAGATCTCAAGAGGCAGAAGAAAACACCCAGGAACTGGAGAACAAAACACCCGAAAGCCTACACGCAAAGGAGCAGATGGAGAAAAGAATGAAAAAATATGAGCAACGTCTCCGGGAACTCAAGGATGAAACAAAGTACAATAATGTACGTATCATTGGTGTCCCAGAAGAAGAGAAGGGAAAGGGGGCAGAAGCAATAATAGAGGAAATAATTAATGAAAATTTCCCATCTCTTATGAAAGACATAAAATTACAGATCCAAGAAGCGCAGCGTACTCCAAACAGAAGAGATATGAATAGGCCTACGCCAAGACACTTAATAATCAGATTATCAAATGTCAAAGACAAAGAGAGAATCCTGAAAGCAGCAAGAGAAAAGCGATCCATTACATACAAAGGAAGCTTCATAAGACTATGTGCGGATCTCTCAGCAGAAACCATGGAGGCAAGAAGGAAGTGGTGTGATATATTTAAGATACTGAAAGAGAAAAACCGCCAACCAAGAATCCTGTATCCAGCACAGCTGTCCTTCAAATATGAGGGAGATCTCAAAATATTTTCTGACAAACAGACAATGAGAGACTTTGTGAACAAAACACCTGTCCTACAGGAAATACTGAAGGGAGCACTACAGGGTGATAGAAGACAAGAGTGCGTGGTTTGGAACACAATTTTGGGAGATGGTAGCACAACAATGTAAGTACACTGAACAAAGGTAACTATGAATACGGTTGAGAGAGGAAGGTGGGGAGCATGTGAGACACCACAAGAAAGGAGGAAAGATAAAAACTGGGACTGTGTAACTTGGTGAAATCTAGAGTATTCAACAATTGTGATAAAATGTACAAATATGTTCTTTTACGAGGGAGAACAAGCAAATGTCAACCTTGCAAGGTGTTAAAAATGGGGAGGCATTGGGGGAGGGATGCAATCAGCATAAACTAGAGACTGTAACTAATAGAATCATTGTATTTTGCTTCCTTTAATGTAACAAAGGTGATATACCAAGGTGAATGCAGATAAGAGGGGGGAATAGGGGAGGCATGTTAGACACTTGACATTGGTTGTATTGTCTGATTCTTTATTCTACTTTGATTTAAGGTTATTTTTCCTTTTGCTGCTTCCTAGCTGTCATTTTTTTTTTCCTCTTTCTTTTGCCTCTCTACCTTCTTTGACTCTCCCTCCTGCCTTGTGGAAGAAATGTAGATGCTCTTATATAGATAGTGGTGAAGGTGGTGAACACATAAATGTATGACCATGCAGAAAACCATCGATTATTTACTTGGGATGGAATGTATGGTGAGTGAACAAAACCATATTAAAAAAAAAAATGGGTTGATGACAAAACCTCGAGGGCAATATACTGAGTGAAATAAGCCAGACACATTAGGACAATTATTACAGGGTCTCACTGACAGGAACTAATTATAATATATAAACTCATAGACATGAAATATAAGGTACCAAGATATAGGACAAGGCTTAAGAATGGGGAGTGGTTGCTTAATATGAGAAGAATGTTGAATTAGGATGAACTCAAATGCTTGGAAATGAACAGGGGTGTTGGTAGCAAGATGTGAGAATAACTAACAGCGCCGAATGGTGTATGAATGAGGTGGAAAGGGGAAGCTCAGAGTCATATATGTCACCAGAAGGAAAGTTGGAGGTCAAAAGATGGGAATGTATAAAACTGAATCCTATGGTGGGCAGTGTCCATGATCAACTGTACAAATACTAGAAATCACTTCCATAAACCAGAACAAATGTATGACAATACAATTAGAAGTTAATAACAGAGGGGCATATAGGGAAGAACTATATACCTATTACAAACTATATACTACAGTCAGTAGTATTTCAACATTTTTTTCATAAACAGTAACAAATGTACTATATCAATACTACGAGTCAACAATTGAGGGGGGTTGGTTAGGGATAGCGGAGGATTAGAGTTTCCTTTTCTTTTTTTCTTTTTTCATCTTTCACTTTATTTCTTGTCTGGAGTAATGAAAAGTTTCTAAAAATTGAACAAAAATTAAGTGTGATGGATGCACAGCTGTATGAGGGTACCCAGGGGCAAGTGATTGTACACTTTGGATCTTTGGATAATTGTATGGTATCTGAACAATCTCAATAAAAATGAAAAAAAAAAAAAGGTTGATGAGTTAATTGCCCAGTAAACATGATACTCCTTTTAGTGCAAAACCTAAGCAAATAAAGAAAAAATATCCTCAAAATTAAAAAAAAAAAAAACAAAAAAAAAAAACTACTTGCGCTAATAAAGAAATTCAGCTGAGTGGCAGGATATAAGATTAACGCACATAAGTCAGTGATGTTCCTATACACTAGTAAGGAACTAACTGAAGAGACAATCAAAAAAAAAAAATTCCATTCACAGTAGCAACTAAAAAACTCAAGTACCTAGGAATAAACTTAACCAAGGATATAAAAGACCTCTACACAGAAAATTACAAAATTTTACTGAAAGAAATAAAAAAGGACCTAAATAGGTGGAAAAATATTCCATGCTCATAGATAGGAAGACTAAATATTATAAAGATGTCAATTCTACCCAAACTGATATACAGATTCAACACAATCCCAGTCCAAATTCCAAAAACCTAATTTGCAGACCTGGAAAAGCTAGTTATCAGATTTACTTGGAAGGGAAAGGGCCTCAAAGTGCCAAAAACCATCCTAAAAAAGAACAAAGTGGGAGGACTTACTTTTCCAGAATTTGAAGCCTACTATAAAGCTACAGTGGTCAAAACAGCATGGTATTGGCATGAAGACAGACGTAGTGATCAATGGAATTACACAGTCAACTGATTTTTGATAAGGTCCCCAAATCTACTGAACTGGGACAGAACAGTCTCTTCAACAAATGGGGCTGGAAGAACTGGATAGCCATAAAAAAAAAAAAAAGAATGAAAGAGGACCCCCTACCTCACACCCTATACAAAAATTAACTCAAAGTAGATCAAAGACCTCAATGTAAGAGACAGTACCATAAAACTCCTAGAAGATAATATAGGGAAACATCTTCAAGACTTTGTATTAAGAAGTCATTTCTTAGAACTTACACCCAAAGCACAAGCAAAGAAAGAAAAATAGATAAATGGGGACTCCTCAAAATCAAAAGCTTCTGTTCCTCAAAGGAATCTGTCAAAAAGGTGAAGAGGCAGCCAACTCTCAATGGGAGAAAATATTTGGAAACCATGTATCTGATAAGAGACTGATATCTTGCATATATAAAGAAATCCTACAATTCAATGACAATAATATAAACAGCCCAATTATAAAATGGGCAAAAGATATGAAAAGACATTTCTCCAAAAAGGAAATACAAATGGCTAAAAATCACAAGAAAAAAATGTTCATCTTCACTAGCTATTAGGGAGATGCAAATTAAGACCACAATGAGATATCATGTCACACCAATAAGAATGACTGCCATCCAACAAACATAAACTACAAATGCTGGAGGGGATGTGGAGAAAACTGAATTCTTATTCATTGCTGGTGGGACTGTGAATGGTACAGCCACTCTGGAAGACAGTTTGACGGTTTCTCAGAAAACTAGATATTGAATTACCCTATGATCCAGCAATTCCACTTCTTGGTATATACCCAGGAGATCTGAAAGCAGTGACATGAACAGACATTTGCACAATGATGTTCATAGCAGCATTGCTCACAATTGCCAAGAGACGGAAACAACTCAAGTGTCCTTCAACAGATGAGTAGATAAACCTACACACACGATGGAATACTATGAAGCAGTAAGGAGCAACAAGGTCTTGAAACATATGGCAACATGGATGAACCTTGAAGACTTAATTCTGGGTGAAATAACTCAGACACAAAAGGAGATACACTGTATGTTACCCCTTCTATGAATTATCTGAACAATGTAAAATTAATGTCTTATAATGTAAGAATACTGGGGACCTAGTGAAAGACTAGGGAGGGGGAATGATAGTCTAATATGTTCAGATATGTTAATAACGGTGAATTCAATGGTGTGGTAATGGATAGGGGTGATGACTGTTAATGGGATTATAAGTATCAGAGCTGTATTGAAGGCAAATAGGAATGAAGTGATTGTTTAAAGGCATGTTTCCCACAGATCAGCACCACAAACAGAGATAGGTGCTTGCATGATATACTTCTAAGATATGATATCAGCATAGAGAGTTGACAACAGAAGGGTACATCAGAAAAATCTACACATTATGTACTAGGGACTATAGTTAATAGAAATACCATACTCTATAAAAGTTTCACTCAGTGTTTATCTGTCAGAAATTTAAATCCTTCAGAATGCCCCTATGCCAGCTAAGTTCCAAAACCCAGAGGCAATAGCCTCTTCAAGAACATCACCTAGATGTGTGCCCTTTGCTCATAAAGTTGACACCCCTTTTCAACATGAACAGGTTAGGTGGTCACTGCCTAGACATCCCTAAGATCGGGAAAGTGATTAAACTAGAGGAAGGTGTAGCAACAGACAAGATGGAATTTAACAAAGGATTATGTGCTGGTTTGCATGTATTATGTCCCCCAAAATGCCATTATCTTTGATGCAGTCTTGTGTGGGCAGGAAACGTTATTGATGTTGATTGGGTTGGAGACTTTTGATTGGATGTTTCTGTGGAGATCTGCCCACTCAACTGTGGTCGAGATCTTTCACTGGATAATTTCCATGAAGGTGTGGCCCTGCCCATTCAGCATGGGCCTTGATTAGTTTACTAGAGCACCATATAAGCTCAGACAGAAGGAGCAAGCTCGCTACAGCCAAGAGGGACACTTTGAAGAATGCACAGGAGCTGACAGAGGAGCTGCAGAAGAGAGACAGTTTGAAGATGGCTGTTGAAAGCAGACTCTTGCTCCGGAGAAGCTAAGAGAGGACACATGCCCCAAGAGCCACCGAGAGAGACATTTTGAGGAGGAGCTGCAGCCTAGAGAGGAACATCCTGGGAGAAAGCCATTTTGAAACCAGAACTTGGAGAAGACACCAGCCATGTGCCTTCTCGACTAACAGAGAGGTTTTCTGGATGCCAATGGCCTTTCTCCAGTGAAGGTACCATTTGTTGATGGATACTTTATGGCCTCAAGACTGTAACTGTGTAACCAAATAAACCCCCTTTATAAAAGCCAGTCCATTTCTGGTGTTTTGCATTTTGACAGCATTAGCAAACTGGAACAGATTATGAACACTGAATCTTTATACAATATTCTTTTTCTTAGTTGCTAGGGTATTAGAACAGTTAGAAGGAAGGAACTCAAATGGTAGAACTGTAACCCATAGCATCCTCTGAAATTTGTTCTATAGCTACTTGTTAAATTGTAATTTGAAAGTTATACCTTTTTGAATATATGTTAGATTTCACAATAAGGAAATGACTGAAACTATGGTACTATAACTCATAGTAATTTTGGAAATTTCCTATATATCTACTAGTTAAATCATACTTTGAAAGATACTACATTTTTGTATATATGCTATATTTCATAGTAAGAAATAACTGAAACTGTGAAATTGTAACCTATAATATTCTTTGAAATTTGCTCTCTACTTGTTAAATAGTACTTGAAAGTTATCACTTTTATGTATATAGGCTATATTCTACAATAAAAAATATGATAAAAACTATAAAAAACTTTTTTAAAAAACTAAACATAAAGTAACCATATGATCCAGAAATTGCGTGCTTTGGTATGTACCCAAGAGAAATAAAAACATATGTCCACACAAAACAATGTACACAAATGTTCACAGCAGTATTCATTATTCACAATAATCAAAAGATTGAAAGAACACAAATGTCCACCAGCTGACAAATGAATAAACAAAATGTAGTAGTATATCCATGCAATGGAATATTATTCTGCCCTACAAAGGAATACATGCTACAACATAGATGAACCTTGAAATCATTATGCTAAGTGAAAGAAGACAGCCACAGAAGACTACATATTGTATGATTATATTTACATAAAATGTTCAGAAGAGGCAAATCTATAAAGACATAAAGTAGATTAGTAGGGCTGCAGAGATGGGATATTGGGGGCTAAAAAACACAGGATTTCTTCTGGGAATGATGACAATGTTCTAAAATTGATTGTAGTGACGGTTGTACTCTGAGAATATAATAAAAACCATTAAATTCTGCACTTTAAATAGGTGAATTGTACGGTATGTGAATTATATCCCAATAATGCTGTTACAAAAATTATTTAGGGGCTAATTACTTTAAAACAGAGTCCTCACTTTAAAAATAATTCACAACACAACACCTTTAACTATCAAACTTAACAGACGCATTGTAAAATATGGCTCAACAACTGATTTTAAGGAGAATTTGTTGTAAGAAGCATGGGATACAGGTGTGGACTAAATTCACTCACCTGCTATCCAAAGCACCTGTGAGAGAGACGGCACTTCTTTAATTGAGCCAAACCCCAGATATGAAAACAAAATAAAGTGAAGTCATATACTCTTTCATAAATACCATCTCCCAAGGAGAATGCCACACTCTCTAAGAAAGGAATTTCAGGTGTGTGTGTGTATGTGTGTGTGTGTGTGTGTGTGTGTGTGAATTTCAGGTGTTTGTGTGTGTGTGTGTGTGTGTGTGTGTGTGTGTGAAGAACATATTTATAGTAATCCTTTTTGATGCAGCTTTTCAAGTTGGATCCATTCTTTTGGAGCTCTCTTCCTCCTGCCAAGCCTTGAGCAAAGCACGGAGACCCAGATGGGCTGCTCAGGGCCACCAAGGGTGGGTTTGAGGACAGGTAATATCAGACAAAGGATCTGACTCGAGAGTTTCCTGAACATTCTTCTCCCAGGCCACCTTACATCTCCCCTGAGACATTCATTGGAAGTTGCCAAGTCTAATTAAACAATGAACCAAATATATTTGTACAGAAATGTAGGGAAGAGGTGAACCACAGGGCTGGGCCCACCTTGGGAATTCAAAAACAAAACAAATTCATGGCCCATGAGTGTCTGTGAGGAAAATACAGATCAGATATTTTGTTTGATGGTCCAGAGCTGAGGGGTGGGGGACAAGCCACTCAGCCCTATCAGTAACTACTGTTCACAGGCTTCTGTGCATATCAGCTCTGGAACACAGGACTCTTCAGGGCTGCAGCATTAATTCCATAGGCTAGGGGTTAAAGGTCACAGCTTTACAGGAGGAAGACTTCTATTCCCCATCCCTCGGATCTGGGTGGGGTTTGCCTTCTCATTTGTATATTTCAAAACGGAGCAAAATTGTTCATCTTTTCTTCAATTTTAACTCTGAATCTCTTTTTAAAGCCCAGTTTGTTGGAGGACATTTTTCAGTGAGACTGCTTTATATAATCAGATATAGTCACATATACAGACATATCTGCTATTTGGTCCACAGGGTGACTTTTCCATCAGAGCCTTTTTAAGGCCCTTTCAGAATTGCATGTTAGAGAGTAAAACAAATTCTGAATCCCAAATTGATCTGAAGTCAGATTAAGGCAGCCATGACAAGCCCTTCAGTATAATCAAGTTTTCAGCACCTAAGAGGTTTCAGCAGACCTGGATTCTTAGATCTCCTACTAGCAATTATCAGCAACCTGAGACTCCACTGCCTCATCTGTAAAATGGGGGTGATGATACCTGCCCAGCCATACTCACAGATTTTGGGAGAATCAAATAAGGTCATGGATATGAAAGTGCTTTGTGAGTTACATAGATAGAACTGGGTTTGAATTTTGTTTCTACCATTAACTGGTGGTGAGATCTTGGAAAAGTTACTTATCTTTGTTGACCTTTAGGTTCTTTGCCTGTAAAGGATACTACTACTTTCCCACAGGTAAGCTGTAACAGGATTCAAAACTAGTAAGTGCTAAATAAAAGTAGCTATTATTACTGCTGTTACTACTAGGTTTAGAGCAGTACTTAAAGGGTGCATAAATAGCAGTTTATATAGTGTGTATGTATGTGTATGTATATAGCATGTATCAGCATCATACACAGACCCAGACCAAAGAAAGGATCATTTTGGAGCAGAGAATGGGAAAGGAAAGTGCGAACAAATGTGGAGAAGGAGTAAAATGCATTGCGGGTACAGGGGAGAATTAGGAGGAAATGACTTTTTTGGAGTGAAGGACTGTGGAGAGTCATGGACAACAGGGCCAAGGAGGGCAGCAGGAGCCAGACAGTGAAGGCTTTTAAAGCCCAAAGAAGACCTTTGGCCATGGTCCTGAGAGTGTCAGCCCCTGGAACTCTGTTTTTAGCTATGGCCAGAATGACTGGAATTGTCCCTGGAAACCCATGACCAGGGCCATGCAGCAGCTAACTGCTGGGCAGGTAGAGTGGATGGGATCCATGGCAGAAGGAGGCCCTGGATGGGTCTCCTCACTTTTCTGAGGGCCTCTGTGGTCAGCTCCAGCAGTGACTGGCTCCCTGGGCAGGGTGCCAGCTGAATTCACACTCCATTTGTTTATCAGTGACCCCACCTCCTGTAGAGGGCTCAATGCCACCGGAGGCATCAGGTCCTTGGGCACAGCCTGAACTAACAGGTGGACAGTGTATTTATTTTTAAGTCACTCAGAAACAAAGAAATTGATGCACTTTGTAGAAAATTCTCCAAAACACAAAGAAGAAAATATAAACAGTAATTCCACTTTTCAGAGCTAATTATCCTCCTTTTACACACACATATAGTTTTTAGAACTAGTTTTGCAATTGTTTTTTCTTTCAACAATAGACCATGAACATATTCTCAAGTCATAAATATTCCTGTACAACCTTACTTTAAGGATCACACTGTAATGTATCACATGGATTAAATGAGTTAACACATGGAAAGCTCTTAAGACAGTGAGCACCACATGGTTAGCACTCAATATCTTAGCTATTAGAATATATACACACATATAAAAATTATATGTATAATTAAATCAGCCCTTTATTATTGGCCATAAGAGCAGTTTTCACTAATATAAACAATGGCTCAGTGAGCATTTTCCTCATACATGCCTTTAAGTAGAATGGCTGGGGCTGTAATATGTAAGTTTTCTGTTTCTCAAACATGATGTTTACCAATTTATATTTGTTCTACACTATTAAAAATTTTTTTTTGTCTTTCCATGAAGCTGGCTGTGGAACTGTTTTCTCCTCGGAGAACGAGAGGTGCCGCAGTTGACAAAAACTGTATAATAATAGGAGCTAGAAGGTATGACCCCAGAGGGTGAAACAAGAACTCAGACCAGCTCTGCCACATAACTAGTTATGAGGCCTTGGGTAAGGCCTGGCTTCTCTGCATCTCAATTTCTTGATCCTTAATATGATTTCTCTGCATCTCAATTTCTTGATCCTTAATATGATTTTAACAGCATTTACACCTCTTGAAGTTGATGAGAGGATTAAATGATAACTAGAAAGCTCTTCCCATGGCGTTTCCTACATAGTAAAGGCTCATACATGGCAGCAGCCATTAGTAGACACAGAAGCAGTACTATCAGTAGCAGCACCACACAATGGCAACAGCAGCAAGCACTGAAATACCCGGCTGTGATCCTCCCGACCGTCTCCTCTCTCGGCCCCAGGCAGGTGGAGACAATACTGGAGTGGGATGGGTCGGATGGGCTTGCCTTGCCCCACTCCCACGCCCAAGCAACAAGCAAACAGAATACGAGGAAAAAAGGTTTTCACAATCCTCACCTCTTCGCCTGGCAAAAGTGGAAGGCATCCCAAACTTCAAAGGCTCACGTCTGGCCACCAGTGCCCCCAATGCCCGAAGCCATCCGCATCCTCCGGGAGCAAGAAAGATCCAGCTGGAAGTGGACCTGAGTTGCCCCCAGCAGGCCTGATACCCGGATGCCGACCTGACCTGGCGGAAGAGGATGTGAGCCTTTGGAAGCAGGCTTTATCTGCCGGAAGCGGGCCTGAGCCGGCCGACAGGTGTTCTAATCGTCCCGGAAGTCGACCTTCTCCTCCCGAAGTGATTGTAACCACGTGAAACTGGCTTGACCTGCCGGAAGTGGACCTGATCCAGCGGTAAGCAGGGTTGAAGCCCGGTTGGCTGGTTTAGAGTAAAAAGGTCTAATCCTACTCTGGCTTGCTGTCTGCTAGACCCAGTGCTGTTACTTAACTCATTTCTTCTTTAAATAGTTATTTCTCATGATAAATGTTGTTCATGTTAACATAGAATGGATTTGCTATTATTTTTAAGTGAATTGATATATATTTTTAAAATTCTACTTTGTAACAGTAAATATAATCAACATAAACAATACCATTTTGGGGTCCACAATAATTTTTGAGAGTGTAAAGTTATCCTGAGAACGAAAGCTTAAGAATGCTATTCTAATACATAAATGTGACATGTTCTTCAACTTATGTAGATCTTTAGTTTAGGGGATCCGATAAAATTTTATAGTTTTCACTATACAAATCTTGCACAACTTTAATTAGATCTACTCCTAGGTATTTTACATTTTTGTGATGCTATTGCAAATACTGTATTTAAATTTACGTTTTAATTGTAGGTATACAGAAATGCAAATTTTTACCATATTGGTTTTGCTGGATACAATGGTAAATGCTTTTAATAACGTTAATAACTATAGCCTCAGGTTTTTATGTAGGCAAAATATATTTTTCCTATCTTGATTGTGTATACAATAATCTTGCTAAATGCTCTTATTTGGTAATTATAGTGTTTTGAATTTTAACATAGGCAAATTAGAAATAGAAGGGAATTTCATTAACTTGATAAAGGGTCTCTGCAAAGATAAACAAGAAAAAATTCAGCAAAAATCATACGTAATGGTGAGATAGTAAAAGTCATTCCTTTAATATCAGAAACAAGACAAGGGCGGTTTCTATTTCCCACTTTTATTCAACATTGTAATTGGAAGTTCTAGCCAGCACAGTAAACCAAGGGAAAAAGAGTACAAAGATTGAAAAATGTGGTTATTTGATAAATGATAAATGTTCCCATCACACTTTCCTATAGTTTTGTGCTTGTTTTTGTTGTTGTTGTTGTTATTGTTGTTGTTTTTCAGATAGCTTTTTTCAGGTTAAAGAGATTTCCTTCTATTTTTAGTTTGCTAATAGTTCTTTACATATTTTTGAATTAATACATGAGTCTTTAGCATCTATTACAGTCCTAGCAAGACTGTTTTACAACTTTTTATTTTGAAATCATTTCAAACCTACACATAGTTTTGTTCACACACACTATTTGCACAAATAGTACAAAGAACACTTATATATCCTTCATCAAGTTCATCAATTGGTAACTTGCTGCATTTGTGCTGGCTCATGCTCTCACTCGCTCACTCTCACTCTCTCTCTCTCCCCACACCCACACCCCTTATTATTGTTTTCAAATAATTTGAGAGTAGGTTGCAAACATCATGTCCCTTTACCACCAAATACTTCAGTATGTATTTCCTGAGAACAAGGACATTCTCATTCTGACTGCAATGTAATCATGAAGTAAAGAAATGTAACATTGATACAATGCTATTATCTATAATTCATCTTCCACTTTTGTCAATGTTCCCAGTAATGCCCTTTGTAGTAATTTCTCCCAATCCAGAATCCAATCTAACATCATACAGTGCATTTAGTTGTCATACCTGTTTAGTTTCCTTCAATCTGGAATACTAAGAGTTTTAATCATGAATGAGTGTTGAAATTTATTGAATGTAGTTTTTCTGCATCTATTAAGATGATCAGACATGTTTTCTCTCATTTGTTAATGTGGTGAATTACCTTAATTTTTTTTCTTATGTTAAATCAAATTTGAATTCCTGGGATTAAACGCAACTTAATCATTATGTGCCATCCTTTTAAGGCATTGCTGGATTTACCTTACTAATACTTTATTCAGTATTTTTGCATCTGTTGATATTTTCCTGAGTGAGATTGATCTGTAATTTTCCTTTCACATACTTGTTAGGTTTGGGTATCAAGTTTATATTAGCTTTATAAAAATGAATGGAGTGTATTCTTTTTCTATATTCTTGAATTATTTCTGTAAGGCTATATGTCTCTTTACTTTTTTGGTAAACCAGGTGGATTTGGTGTTTTCTTTGTGGGAATACTTTTGGCTACTGATTCAATTTGTTTGTTTTCCACAACTATTATGTGTTCATAATATCTTTTTATTTTATTTATTATTTTTTTTTATAATGTAAAAGTTCAAATCTATTCAAAATAGAAAAAATAATATAATGAAACATGTTCTTATTACCTATCTTCAACAATTATCAAAACATGGGCCATCAAGTTCTGTCTCTAGCCTCATCTACCTGCCTCCTCCCCTTTACTGGGTTTTAAAAAAGCCAATCTGAGTGACCATATAATTTTATTGAAAAGTATTTTGTTATTAAAGTATTTTGTTAATTAAAAATCTTTTTAATTTTCCATTTCAAAACAATCTCAGCCTTCAAAAAAGTTGCAAAAGTAGTGCACTGAGTCCCTGTACACCCTTCACCCAGTTCCCAGAATATCAACATCTTACATAACTATAGGGTAATTATCAAAACCAGGAAATGAACATTTAAATAATACAATTAAGTAATCTTCAGACCTTATTCAGGTTTTGCCAATTGTCATGGCCCAAGAGGGCTTTTGTAGCCAAAGGACTTAAGAAAGCACTGGACACATTCTGAGACATGAGCTTTTATTATAGGGCTTACCTATAGGGTGGGGAAGTCAAGTCACCTTGCCCTGAAATCAGGAGCTTCTCTGAATGGATTCAGGAACTGCTCTGAATGGCGGCAAGTTCAGAGCACAACGTGGAAATGGTCCGCACTTTGGGGGCTGAATAAGCTGGTTATAAGGGCTCGACATTCCAATGGGTATGAGAGCATAAGGCGGGGGGTGGGGGGTCATGCAACATAGGGAGGGGTTGATTATAATCAACAGGGAGGAGGGGAGGATTATAGAGATAACAGTATCTCAGCGAGTCTCAGGGAGGAGGTAGTTTTGGGTATAGATTACATTTAGCACCTGATATTACAAGAATAGGTCAAACCTTAACTGTCCTAGGTCATGCAAGCTGCTGTGTGCAGTTTTCAAGACATACACCAATTGTCCAACTAACATTCTTTTTTTCTCCTCGAAGATCCTACACTGGTTTTAGTTGTCATGTCTCCTCAGCCTCCTCAAATATGGGACAGTTTTCACTCTTTCCTTGTCTTTCATGACCTAGGCCCTTTTGAAGAATTCTGGCCAGCTATTTTATAGAATGTCCCTCAATATGGGTATGTCTACTTTTCTCCCATGATTTGATTGATATTATGTATTTTTGGCATGAATACCACAGAAGTGATGCTGTGCCCTTCTTAGGTCATCATTTCAGAAACACATGGTGGGGGAGGATGGCAGAGTAGGGAGCTCCAGGACTCACTCCTTCCACCAAAACAGCTAGGAAACAGGCAGGAACTGTCTGAACAATTTCTCTGGGGCTCCAGAGACCAGAAGACTGCTGTAAAACATCCAGGGAAGAGCAGGAGGAAGAGGCTGAGAAACTGCGGTAAAGAACTCTGAGTAGCTTGCTCTATGGCAGCTGCTGGTGACCATCCCCCACTCTTGAGGTGGGCTGCCTTGGGGTCAGCCCCTGGCTAGCTGCTTCAGACAGAAAGGAACATAAAAATCCTCTTCCGCAAGAACAGGGGTGGGCATGGCCGAGCATTGATCAGGCTTTTGATTAGCAAATTCGAATTGCTGGGTCCCACCTCTGAGCTACTGTTTAAACCCACCCCAGATGTGTCCCAGATAAAAATGTCGCAGCTATTGTGTCAACGCCACCTGTACAGGGACAGAGGTGGTGAAGGGTTAAAGACACAGTGTCTCCTTAGTGCTGCTGGGAACTATTTGCTGAAGGGTGCCATCTGCTGGGCCAGACAAGAAAGCAGGGCTTTGGGGAGCTGTTAAAAAGGTTTTTGGGGGTCTTTCCTGACCCTCTCCCAAGGACTCTTGGGAGCCAGTCTGTGCCCCCTTTATGGGTCCTTGCCTCTGTTTTGGCTGGGAAATACTGACTTGGGAAAATCCTCTCTGGGCTGACCTTCCTTCCAGAATTTTCCCTCCAGGCAAAAGCAGCTAGAGGCAATAAAAGGAGTGTAAAAAAAAAAAAAAAAATAGGCAAAACAAAAGCAAACAGAACAGATCAAGATTCCTGGAGAAGGAACAGAGGAAAGAAAGCTTTCTCCTGAGGTGAAACAATTGCACAAATAGTGCAATCTTAAAAATTGTACCACATATCCAGGGCAAGAATCAGATGAAGAAGAGCTGAGCAAATCTGATGAGTTAAACACAGGCAATTCTAAAGGTCTAGAATAAGTTGGACCAAAGGTGTCTAAAGGTCTAGAATAAGTTGGACCATAAGGTGTCAAAGAAGAGCCAATCAACAATAAAACCCCAGGCAAGAGAGAGAAACTGACCTTCAGAGTAAACTCATCAAGATAACTAGATGCCTAAACATCAGGAAAAAAATTGCAAGATATATTAAGAAATAGGAAGAAAAGGCCCAGTCAAAGGAATAAATTAAAACTCTGGAGGGATGCAAAATTTGGAACAAGTAATCAAAGATCTTTAAACAAATCTCCTAAATCAATTCAAGGAGTTGAAGGTAAATGTGGCTGATGAGATAAAGGATTTTAGAAAGACATTAGATGAGCATAAAGAAGAAATTGGATCAGGGCGGGGCAAGATGGCAGACTGGTGAGCTGTATGTTTTAGTTACTCCTCCAGGAAAGTAGGTAAAAAGCCAGGAACTGCGTGGACTGGACACCACAGAGCAATCTGTCTTTGGGCATACTTCATACAACACTCATGAAAACGTGGAACTGCTGAGATCAGCGAAATCTGTAAGTTTTTGCGGCCAGGGGACCCGCGCCCCTCCCTGCCAGGCTCAGTCCCGGGGGAGGAGGGGCTGTCAGCTCCAGGAAGGAGAAGGGAGAATTGCAGTGGCTGCTCTCATCAGAAACTCATTCTACTGATTCAAACTCCAACCATAGATAGACTGAGGCCAGACACCAGAGACTCTGAGAGCAGCCAGCCCAGCAGAGAGGAGACGGGCATAGAAGGAAAACAACACGAGAAGCTCCAAAGTAAAAGCAGAGGATTTTTGGAGTTCTGGTGAACACAGAAAGGGGAAGGGCGGAGATCAGGCCTTGAGGCGCATATGCAAATCCCGAAGCAAGGCTGATCTCTCTGCCCAGGGCACCTTTCCTTAATGGCCCTGGTTGCTTTGTCTATTAGCATTTCAATAACCCATTAGATCTCTGAGGAGGGCCGTTTTTTTTTTTTTTTTTTTTTTTTTTTTTTTTTTTTTAAATCCTTTTTGCTTTTTCTAAAACAATTACTCTAAGAAGCTCAATACAGAAAGCTTCAAAGAATTGAAATTTGGGCACGTCAAGTCAAGAGCAGAAATAAGAGAGCTCTGAGACAAAAGGCAATAATCCAGTGGCTGAGAAAATTCACTAAACAACACAACTTCCCAAGAAAAGGGGGGTGTCCGCTCACAGCCACCATCCTGGTGGACAGGAAACACTCCTGCCCATCGCCAGCCCCATAGCCCAGAGCTGCCCCAGACAACCCAGTGTGACGGAAGTGCTTCAAATAACAGGCACACACCACAAAACTGGGCGTGGACATTAGCCTTCCCTGCAACCTCAGCTGAATGTCCCAGAGCTGGGAAGGGGGAGCAGTGTGAATTAACAGAGCCCCATTCAGCCATCATTTGAGCAGACTGGGAGCCTCCCAACACAGCCCAGCAGCCCAGAACTGCCCTGGGGGGACGGCACTCACCTGTGACATAGCACAGTCATCCCTCAACAGAGGATCCGGGGTGCACAGCCTGGAAGAGGGGCCCACTTGCAAGTCTCAGGAGCCATACGCCAATACTAAAGACTTGTGGGTCAGTGGCAGAGACAAACTGTGGCAGGACTGAACTGAAGGATTAGACTATTGCAGTAGCTTTAAAACTCTAGGATCATCAGGGAGATTTGATTGTTAGGGCCACCCCCCCTCCCCGACTGCCCAGAAACACGCCCCACATACAGGGCAGGCAACACCAACTACACACGCAAGCTTGGGACACCAATTGGGCCCCACAAGACTCACTCCCCCACTCACCAAAAAGGCTACGCAGGGGAGATCTGGCTTGTGGAGAACAGGTGGCTCGTGGACGCCACCTGCTGGTTAGTTAGAGAAAGTGTACTCCACGAAGCTGTAGATCTGATAAATTAGAGATAAGGACTTCAACTGGTCTACAAACCCTAAAAGAACCCTATCAAGGACAGCAAATGCCACGAGGCCAAAAACAACAGAAAATTATAAAGCATATGAAAAAACCAGATGATATGGATAACCCAAGCCCAAGCACCCAAATCAAAAGACCAGAAGAGACACACCTAGAGCAGCTACTCAAAGAACTAAAGATGAACAATGAGACCCTAGTACGGGATATGAAGGAAATCAAGAAGACCCTAGAAGAGCATAAAGAAGACATTGCAAGACTAAATAAAAAAATGGATGCTCTTATGGAAATTAAAGAAACTGTTGACCAAATTAAAAAGATTCTGGACACTCATAGTACAAGACTAGAGGAAGTTGAACAACGAATCAGTGACCTGGAAGACGACAGAATGGAAAATGAAAGCATAAAAGAAAGAATGGGGAAAAAAATTGAAAAACTCGAAATGGACCTCAGGGATATAATAGATAATATGAAGCGTCCGAATATAAGACTCATTGGTGTCCCAGAAGGGGAAGAAAAGGGTAAAGGTCTAGGAAGAGTATTCAAAGAAATTGTTGGGGAAAACTTCCCAAATCTTCTAAACAACATAAATACACAAATCATAAATGCTCAGCGAACTCCAAATAGAATAAATCCAAAAAAACCCACTCCGAGACATATACTGATCACACTGTCAAACATAGAAGAGAAGGAGCAAGTTCTGAAAGCAGCAAGAGAAAAGCAATTCACCACATACAAAGGAAACAGCATAAGACTAAGTAGTGACTACTCAGCAGCCACCATGGAGGCGAGAAGGCAATGGCACGATATATTTAAAATTCTGAGAGAGAGGAATTTCCAGCCAAGAATACTTTATCCAGCAAAGCTCTCCTTCAAATTTGAGGGAGAGCTTAAATTTTTCACAGACAAAGAAATGCTGAGAGAATTTGCTAACAAGAGACCTGCCCTACTGGAGATACTAAAGGGAGCCCTACAGACAGAGAAACAAAGACAGGACAGAGAGACTTGGAGAAAGGTTCAGTACTAAAGAGATTCGGTATGGGTACAATAAAGGATATTAATAGAGAGAGGGAAAAATATGGCAAACATAATCCAAAGGATAAGATGGCCGATTCAAGAAATGCCTTCACGGTTTTAACATTGAATGTAAATGGATTAAACTCCCCAATTAAAAGATATAGATTCGCAGAATGGATCAAAAAAAATGAACCATCAATATGTTGCATACAAGAGACTCATCTTAGACACAGGGACACAAAGAAACTGAAAGTGAAAGGATGGAAAAAAATATTTCATGCAAGCTACAGCCAAAAGAAAGCAGGTGTAGCAATATTAATCTCAGATAAAATAGACTTCAAATGCAGGGATGTTTTGAGAGACAAAGAAGGCCACTACATACTAATAAAAGGGGCAATTCAGCAAGAAGAAATAACAATCGTAAATGTCTATGCACCCAATCAAGGTGCCACAAAATACATGAGAGAAACACTGGCAAAACTAAAGGAAGCAATTGATGTTTCCACAATAATTGTGGGAGACTTCAACACATCACTCTCTCCTATAGATAGATCAACCAGACAGAAGACCAATAAGGAAATTGAAAACCTAAACAATCTGATAAATGAATTAGATTTAACAGACATCTACAGGACATTACATCCCAAATCACCAGGATACACATACTTTTCTAGTGCTCACGGAACTTTCTCCAGAATAGATCATATGCTGGGACATAAAACAAGCCTCAATAAATTTAAAAAGATTGAAATCATTCAAAGCACATTCTCTGACCACAATGGAATACAATTAGAAGTCAATAACCATCAGAGACTTAGAAAATTCACAAATACCTGGAGGTTAAACAACACACTCCTAAACAATCAGTGGGTTAAAGAAGAAATAGCAAGAGAAATTGCTAAATATATAGAGACGAATGAAAATGAGAACACAACATACCAAAACCTATGGGATGCAGCAAAAGCAGTGCTAAGGGGGAAATTTATAGCACTAAACGCATATATTAAAAAGGAAGAAAGAGCCAAAATCAAAGAACTAATGGATCAACTGAAGAAGCTAGAAAATGAACAGCAAACCAATCCTAAACCAAGTAGAAGAAAAGAAATAACAAGGATTAAAGCAGAAATAAATGACATAGAGAACAAAAAAACAATAGAAAGGATAAATATCACCAAAAGTTGGTTCTTTGAGAAGATCAACAAGATTGACAAGCCCCTAGCTAGACTGACAAAATCAAAAAGAGAGAAGACCCATATAAACAAAATAATGAATGAAAAAGGTGACATAACTGCAGATCCTGAAGAAATTAAAAAAATTATAAGAGGATATTATGAACAACTGTATGGCAACAAACTGGATAATGTAGAAGAAATGGACAATTTCCTGGAAACATATGAACAACCTAGACTGACCAGAGAAGAAATAGAAGACCTCAACCAACCCATCACAAGCAAAGAGATCCAATCAGTCATCAAAAATCTTCCCACAAATAAATGCCCAGGGCCAGATGGCTTCACAGGGGAATTCTACCAAACTTTCCAGAAAGAACTGACACCAATCTTACTCAAACTCTTTCAAAACATTGAAAAAAATGGAACACTACCTAACTCATTTTATGAAGCTAACATCAATCTAATACCAAAACCAGGCAAAGATGCTACAAAAAAGGAAAACTACCGGCCAATCTCCCTAATGAATATAGATGCAAAAATCCTCAACAAAATACTTGCAAATCGAATCCAAAGACACATTAAAAAAATCATACACCATGACCAAGTGGGGTTCATTCCAGGCATGCAAGGATGGTTCAACATCAGAAAAACAATCAATGTATTACAACACATTAAAAACTCGAAAGGGAAAAATCAATTGATCATCTCAATAGATGCTGAAAAAGCATTTGACAAAATCCAACATCCCTTTTTGATAAAAACACTTCAAAAGGTAGGAATTGAAGGAAACTTCCTCAACATGATAAAGAGCATATATGAAAAACCCACAGCCAGCATAGTACTCAATGGTGAGAGACTGAAAGCCTTCCCTCTAAGATCAGGAACAAGACAAGGATGCCCGCTGTCACCACTGTTATTCAACATTGTGCTGGAAGTGCTAGCCAGGGCAATCCGGCAAGACAAAGAAATAAAAGGCATCCAAATTGGAAAAGAAGAAGTAAAACTGTCATTGTTTGCAGATGATATGATCTTATATCTAGAACACCCTGAGAAATCAACGATACACCTACTAGAGCTAATAAACAAATTTAGCAAAGTAGCGGGATACAAGATTAATGCACATAAGTCAGTAATGTTTCTATATGCTAGAAATGAACAAACTGAAGAGACACTCAAGAAAAAGATACCATTTTCAATAGCAACTAAAAAAATCAAGTACCTAGGAATCAACTTAACCAAAGATGTAAAAGACCTATACAAAGAAAACTACATAACTCTACTAAAAGAAATAGAAGGGGACCTTAAAAGATGGAAAAATATTCCATGTTCATGGATAGGAAGGCTAAATGTCATTAAGATGTCAATTCTACCCAAACTCATCTACAGATTCAATGCAATCCCAATCAAAATTCCAACAACCTACTTTGCAGACTTGGAAAAGCTAGTTATCAAATTTATTTGGAAAGGGAAGATGCCTCGAATTGCTAAAGACACTCTAAAAAAGAAAAACGAAGTGGGAGGACTTACACTCCCTGACTTTGAAGCTTATTAAAAAGCCACAGTTGCCAAGACAGCATGGTACTGGCACAAAGATAGACATATAGATCAATGGAATCGAATTGAGAATTCAGAGATAGACCCTCAGATCTATGGCCGACTGATCTTTGATAAGGCCCCCAAAGTCACCGAACTGAGCCATAATGGTCTTTTCAACAAATGGGGCTGGGAGAGTTGGATATCCATATCCAAAAGAATGAAAGAGGACCCCTACCTCACCCCCTACACAAAAATTAACTCAAAATGGACCAAAGATCTCAATATAAAAGAAAGTACCATAAAACTCCTAGAAGATAATGTAGGAAAACATCTTCAAGACCTTGTATAAGGAGGCCACTTCCTAGACTTTACACCCAAAGCACAAGCAACAAAAGAGAAAATAGATAAATGGGAACTCCTCAAGCTTAGAAGTTTCTGCACCTCAAAGGAATTTCTCAAAAAGGTAAAGAGGCAGCCAACTCAATGGGAAAAAATTTTTGGAAACCATGTATCTGACAAAAGACTGATATCTTGCATATACAAAGAAATCCTACAACTCAATGACAATAGTACAGACAGCCCAATTATAAAATGGGCAAAAGATATGAAAAGACAGTTCTCTGAAGAGGAAATACAAATGACCAAGAAACACATGAAAAAATGTTCAGCTTCACTAGCTATTAGAGAGATGCAAATTAAGACCACAATGAGATACCATCTAACACCGGTTAGAATGGCTGCCATTAAACAAACAGGAAACTACAAATGCTGGAGGGGATGTGGAGAAATTGGAACTCTTATTCATTGTTGGTGGGACTGTATAATGGTTCAGCCACTCTGGAAGTCAGTCTGGCAGTTCCTTAGAAAACTAGATATAGAGCTACCATTCGATCCAGCGATTGCACTCCTCGGTATATACCCGGAAGATCGGAAAGCAGTGACACGAACAGATATCTGCACGCCAATGTTCATAGCAGCATTATTCACAATTGCCAAGAGATGGAAACAACCCAAATGTCCTTCAACAGATGAGTGGATAAATAAAATGTGGTATATACACACGATGGAATACTATGCGGCAGTAAGAAGGAACGATCTGGTGAAACATATGACAACATGGATGAACCTTGAAGACATAATGCTGAGCGAAATAAGCCAGGCACAAAAAGAGAAATATTATATGCTACCACTAATGTGAACTTTGAAAAATGTAAAACAAATGGTTTATAATGTAGAATGTAGGGGAACTAGCAGTAGAGAGCAATTAAGGAAGGGGGAACAATAATCCAGGAAGAACAGATAAGCTATTTAACGTTCTGGGGATGCCCAGAAATGACTATGGTCTGTTAATTTCTGATGGTTGTAGTAGGAACAAGTTCACTGAAATGTTGCTATATTATGTAACTTTCTTGGGGTAAAGTAGGAACATGTTGGAAGTTAAGCAGTTATCTTAGGTTAGTTGTCTTTTTCTTACTCCCTTGCTATGGTCTCTTTGAAATGCTCTTTTATTGTATGTTTCTTTTCTTTTTAACTTTTTTTTTCATACAGGTGATTTGAAAAAAGAAGGGAAAGTTAAAAAAAAAAAAAAAAAAAAAAAAAAAAAAAAAAAAACAAACAAGGGGAAAAAAAAAAAAAAAAAAAAGATGTAGTGCCCCCTTGAGGAGCCTGTGGAGAATGCAGGGGTATTCGCCTACCCCACCTCCATGGTTGCTAACATGACCACAGACATAGGGGACTGGTGGTTTGATGGGTTGAGCCCTCTACCATAAGTTTTACCCTTGGGAAGACGGTTGCTGCAAAGGAGAGGCTAGGCCTCCCTGTATTTGTGCCTAAGAGTCTCCTCCTGAATGCCTCTTTGTTGCTCAGATGTGGCCCTCTCTCTCTGGCTAAGCCAACTTGAAAGGTGAAATCACTGCCCTCCCCCCTACGTGGGATCAGACACCCAGGGAAGTGAATCTCCCTGGCAACGTGGAATATGACTCCCAGGGAGGAATGTAGACCTGGCACCGTGGGACGGAGAACATCTTCTTGACCAAAAGGGGGATGTGAAAGGAAATGAAATAAGCTTCAGTGGCAGAGAGATTCCAAAAGGAGCCGAGAGGTCACTCTGGTGGGCACTCTTATGCACACTTTAGACAACCCTTTTTAGGTTCTAAAGAATTGGGGTAGCTGGTGGTGGATACCTGAAACTATCAAACTACAACCCAGAACCCATGAATCTCGAAGACAGTTGTATAAAAATGTAGCTTATGAGGGGTGACAATGGGATTGGGAAAGCCATAAGGACCAAACACCACTTTGTCTAGTTTATGGATGGATGTGTAGAAAAGTAGGGGAGGGAAACAGACAGACAAAGGTACCCAGTGTTCTTTTTTACTTCAATTGCTCTTTTTCACTCTAATTATTATTCTTGTTATTTTTGTGTGTGTGCTAATGAAGGTGTCAGGGATTGATTTAGGTGATGAATGTACAACTATGTAATGGTACTGTAAACAATCGAAAGTACAATTTGTTTTGTATGACTGCGTGGTATGTGAATATATCTCAATAAAATGATGATTTAAAAAAAAAAAAAAAAAAAAAAAAAAAAAAAAAAAAAAAAAAAAAGAAGAAATTGAAAATATTTAAAAAAATAGAGATTCAGGAAGGAAAGGCACAAAGAAGAGATTAAAAATACACTACAGGCATATAACAGCAGATGTGAATATGCAGAAGAATTAATCAGTGAGCTAGCAGACAGGACAATTGAAATCTTACAGACAGAAAGACAAATAGAGGAAAGAATGGAAAACATTGAGCAGAGTCTTGGGGATTTGAATGACAGCACAAAGTGCACAAACATATGCATAATGGGTGTCCCAGCAGGAAAAGAGAAGGGAAAAGTGGAAGAAAGAATATTTGAGGAAAGAATGGCCAAAAATTTTCTAATTCTTATGAAAGGTATAAATATACATGTACAAGAAGCACAATGTACTTCAAACAGAATAAATCCTAATAGACCTACTCCAAGACACATTCTAATCAGAATGTCAAATGCCAAAGAGAAAAAGAGAATCCTGAAAGCAGAAAGAAAAAAGCAGTTCATCACATACAAGAGAACCACAATAAGACTAAATCCCAAGGAGAGAAGGCAGTAGTATGATATAATTAAGGTACTGAAAGAGAAAAACTGCCAGCCAAGAATTCTTCATCTGGCAAAACTGTCCTTCAAAAATGAGGGCAAGTTTAAGATATACACAGATAAACAGAAATAGAGTGTTCATCAACAAAAGATCTGCCCTATAAGAAATACTAAAGGGAGTTCTGCAGGCTGAAGAGAAAAACAGGAAATTGAGGCTTGAAGGAGAGTGTAGAAATGAAGATTATCAGAAAGGGTAACTAAAAGGGTAAAAAGAGAGACAAAAACAAGATATGACATATAAAAGCCAAAGGATAAAGTGGTTGAAGTAAATACTACCTGTACAGTAATAGCATTGCATGTTAATAGATTAAACTCCTTTATCAAAAGACATAGATTGGCAGAATGGATAAAAATATATATGATCCATCTATATGCTGTCTATGGAAGAATCACCTTAGACCCAAAGATGCAAATAGATTGAAAGGAAAGGCTGGAAAAAAGATATTCCATGCAAACAGTAACCAAAAAAGAGCTGAGGTAGCTATACTAATATGAGACAAGGTGAGCTTTAAATGCAAAAAAAAAAAAAAAAGTTATAAGAGACAAAAAAGGACATTATATATTAATAAAAGAAGCAACCCACCAAGAAGAAATATAATAAATATTATATTTCCCAAAATACATGACGAAAACACTGGCAAAACTAAAGGGAGATATAAGTATCTCTACGTTAATAGTGGGAAGCTTCAATACAGCACTCTCATCAGTAGATAGAACATCTAGACACAGGATCAATAAGAAACAAAGAACTTGAATAATAAGGTAAATGAACTAGACCTAACAGACATATACAGAGTACTGCTCCCCCAAGCAACAGTAAATACTTTCTTCTCAAGTGCTCATGGATTATTCTCCAGAAGAGACCACATATTATATCACAAAGCAAGTATCAAATTTGAAAAGATTGACGTTATGCAAAGCACTTTCTCTGAACGTAATGGAATGAAGCTGGAAATCACCATCAGGAAGAGAATTGGAAAATTCCAATATATGGAAGTTAAACAACACACTTTTAAACAATCAGTGGATCAAAGAAGAAATTGTAAGAGAAATCAGAAAATACCTCAAGATGAATGGAAATGAGAACCAACATATCAAAACTTATGGGACATAACAAAGGCAGTGCAGAGAGGGAAATTTATAGTCCTAGCTGCTCATGTTAAAAAAGAAGAGTGAAAATGAAACACCTAATTGCACACCTGGAGGAACTAGAAAAAGAACAGCAAAAGTAATCCCAAAGCAAGCAGGAGGAAGGGAATAACAAAGATTAGAGCAGAAATAAACAAAATTGAGATAAAGAAACAATAGATAGAATAAACAAAACCAAAAGTTGGTCTTTGAGAAGATGAATAAAATTGACAAGTCCTTAGCTAGACTGAGAAAGAAAAACAGTAAGAAAATGCAAATAAAATCAGAAATGAGAAGAGGGACATTACTACTGATCCCAGATAAATAAAAAGGGTCATAAGAGGATACTATGAACAACTGTATGCCAACAAATTAGACAACTTAGATGAAACGGACAATTTCCTAGAAACACATAAAACAACCTCCACTGACTCCAGAAGAAATACAAGACCTCAGCAAACCAATTACAAGTAAAGATATTGAATCAGTCATCAAAATCCTACCACCAAAGAAAAACCCAGGACCAGATGGCTTCACAAGTGAATGCTACCAACCATTCAGAGAAGAATTAATGCCAATCCTGCTCAAATTCTTCCAAAACATTGAACAGGAGGGAACACTACCTAACTCATTCTATGAAGTTAACATCACCCTGATACTAAAGCCAGATAAATATACTACAAGAAAAGAAAATTACAGACCAATTTCCTTAATGAATATGTATGCAAAAATCCTCAACAAAATACTGGAATCCAACTTCACATTAAAAGAATTGCATGCCATGATTAAATGGGTTTTATCCCAGGTACGCAAGAGTGGGTCAACACAGGAAAATCAATTAATGTAATGCACCACATCAACAAATCAAAGGGGAAAAATCACAAATCCTCTCAATTGATGTAGAAAAGGCATTTGACAAAATCCAGCATGCTCTCTTGATAAAAACACTGTGAAAGATAGGAGGAGAAGGAACTTTCTCAACATGATAAAGTGCATGTATGAAAAACCAACAGCTAACATCATACTCAATGGTGAAAAATTGAAAGCTTCCCCTCTAAGATCCAGAAGAAGACAAGGATGCCTACTGTGACCACTCTTGTTCAACATTGTTCTTGAAGTTTTAGCTAGAGCCATTAGGCAAGAAAAGAAATGAAAGGCATCCAAATTTGAAAGGAAGAAGTAAAACTTTCACTATTTGCAGATGACATGATCCTATATTTTAAAAGTCTTGAAAAATCTACAGCAAAGCCACTAGAACTAATAAATGAGTTCAGCAATGTGGTGGGATACAAGATCAATATGCAAAAGTCACTAGGGTGCCCATACACTAGTAATGAGCAAACTGAGGAGGAAATCAAGAAAAAAAATTCCATTTACAATAGCAACTAAAAGAATCAAATATCTAGGAATAAATTTAACCAAGGGTGTAAAGGACCTCTACACAGAAAACCACAAAACTTTGCTAAAATAATCAAAGAAGACCTAAGTAAAATGGAAAAACATTCTGTGTTCATGAATTGGAAGACTAAATATCAATAAGATGTCATTTCTACCCGAATTGATTTACAGATTCCAATAGCCTACTTTGAAGAAATGGAAAAGCCAATTATCAAATTTGTTTGGAGGGGTAAGAGGCCCCAAATAGCCAAAAACATCTTGATAAAGTAGAATGAAGTTGGAGGATGCAGACTTCTGGACTTGAAAGCATATTATAAAACCACAGTGGTCAAAACAGCATGGTACTGGCATACAGATAGATATACTGATGAATAGAATAGAATTGAGAATTCAGAAATAGACCCACACATTTATGATCAATTGATATTTGACAAGGCTACCAAGTCTACTCAACTGGGAAAGAATAGTCTCTTCAATAAATGGTGCTAGGAGAACTGGATATCCATATGGAAAAGAATGAAAGAGGACCTTCTTTTCACACGTTATATAAAAATTAACTCAGAATGGATCAAAGAACTAAATATATGAACCAGGACCATAAAACTCCTAGAAGAACATGTAAGGAAGCATCTTCAAGATCTTGTGGTAGGCATTGGTTTCTTAGAGTTTACATCCAAAGCCCCAGCAATGAAAGAAAAAATAGGTAAATGGGACTGCCTCTAAATTAAAACAGTTTGTGTTTCATGGGATTTTATCTAGAAAGTGAAAAGATACTACTTAATCTGAGAAAATATTTGGAAACTACATATCTAAGAAGGGATTAATATCCACAATATATAAAGAAATCCAACAACTCAACAATTAAAAGACAAACAACCCAATTAAAAAATGAGAAAACATTTGAAGAGACATTTCTCCAAAGTGGAAATACAAATGGCTAAAAGTACATGAAAAGGTATTCAGTATCATTAGCATTAGGGAAATGCAAATCAAAACCACAATGAGATTTCATTTCACACCTACTATTATGGCCACTATTAAAAAAAAAAAAAGAAAAAACAGAAAAACTACAAGTGTTGGAAAATATGTGAAAAAAATAGGAACACTCATTCATTACTGTTGGGAATGTAAAATGGTGCAGTTGCTGTGGAAGACAATTTGGTGGTTCCTTAGGAAGCCAAGTATAGAATTGCCATATAATCTGGAATCCCACTACTAGGCATATGCACCAAAGAACTGAAAGCAGGGATGTGAACAGACATTTGCACACTGCTGTTCATAACAGCATTATTCACAATTGCCAAAAGTCCATCAACCAACAAATGGATAAACTAAATGTAGACTATACATATGATAGAATATTATTCAGCTATAAGAAAGAATGAATTCCTGATGCATGTGACCACATGGATGAACCTTGAGGGCATTATGTTGAGTTAAATAAGCCAGACACAAAAGGACAAATATTTATGATCTCACTGTTATGAATGATTAATAAGCAAGCTCATTGAGTTAGAATCTCAAATAGAAATATCAGGAGATAGATTGGTGTTAGAGAATGAGGAGTTGATGCTTAACTTGCACAGAATTTTTATTTAGGTTGATGGTAAAGGTTTGGAAGTGGCTGGTGGTGATGGTAGCACATTATTGTGAGTGTAACCAACAGTTATACAGGTGAATGTGGTTAAAAGAGGAAACTTTTGGATGTATATATTACTAGAATAAAAATTAAAAGATAAAACATAGGACTGCACAGCACAGTGAACCCTATTATAGACAATGGACTATAGCTAACAGTGTTAAGTATAAGAATGTTCTTTCATGGGTTATAACAAATATTTAATACTAATACAAAGTAGTAATAAGAGAGTGGTTTATGAGGGAAAACACACCTAATGTAAATATTGGATGATAGATGGAACTATTTTAATAATCTGCCATCAATTGTAACAAAGATAACTACTGTTAAAAATTTTTTTTAGTAATACAATTTTTTTTTTTAAAGAGCTACCATAGATGGTAACAAAAGATCCCACCAATGCAAGGTGTTGGTATTGGGGTGATGTATGGGAATCCTGTATTTTATGTGTGATAGTTTTATAAACTCACAACTTCTCTAAAAATAAAAAGGAAACACATGGTGTTGATATGTTAACTCTGATCACTTGGTTAAAATGGTGTTGTAGGTGGAGCAATGGTCCCCCAAAGATTTGTCCTATTTCCCAGAACTGTAAATACGTTACCTTACATGGCAAAAGGGACTTTGTAGATGTGATTAGATTAAGTTGAGGATCTTCAGATGGGGAGATTTTCCTGAATTATCCAGGTGGGCCCAGTGTAATCATTGGGTCCTTATAAATCAAAGAAGGAAGCAGGAGAGTTAGGGTCAGAGAAGGAGATGTAATGATGGAAGCAGAGGTCTGTGTGATGCAGCTCCACAAGTCAAGAAATGCAGGCAGCCTCTAGAAGCTAGAAAGGGTAAGGAAACAGATTCTCCCCTAGAGCCTCCAGTAGGTATACAGCCCTACTGAGACCCATTTTGGACTTTTGTCCTCTTGAAATGTAAGATAATCTGCTGTTTTAAGCCATTAAAATTTTGTGGTAATCTCTTACAGCAGCAACGGAAAACTAATATATGTTGTGTCTGTAGACTTCTCCCCTCTGAAGTTTCTATTTGTTCCTTTGCATTTAATAAGTATATTGTAGGGAGATACTTTAAGATTGTGCACATGTCCTATTCTTATCATAATTTATCCCCTAAATTTAGCATCTACTCACTGATGATTTTTCCCTGCAACAGTTGTTATTATGGTTTTTGCCACATGGTTATTTTCTATTTCCATCATTTCTTCTAAATTTATCTATTAGAATTCCACTGCAGTGTTTATATCTTAAAGACCCATTTTTAAAAATATTACTACAATGCTCTTACAGTAGCCAAGAGCTAACAGTAATCCCTGAAGGAGGTCAAATACCAAGTCAGTGTTTAAATACCTACTGTTAAACATTGTTTAATAACAGGTTTGTTTTAAACAGGTCCTGCACAGAGAGCACACACGGCATTTGGTTGATATGTGTCTTAACTCATTTAATCAATGTCCTCTCTTTTTCCTTCCTTCCATTTCCTTTATTTGTTGAAGAAGCAGGGTGATATGTTCAATAGTGTTTCCCTCCTCCTGGATTTTGCTGATTGCATCCTATGGTAGTGCTTAACATGTTCTTCACTCTCTAGTATTTCCTGTAATCTGGTCATTAGATTCAGAGGCTTGATGATACTCAAGTGCAATTTTTGGCAGAAGTTCTTAATAAATATTGTATACTCTCCATTGCATCACCTCAAGTGCTTATATGTTTATTGCTTTTGTGTGTGTGATATTAAATTTGATCAGTGGGTTCAGGTATTGTCAGCCTGATCCTTTTATTATAAAATTCTGTCTCCACTCTGGCTAAGCCAACTTGAAAGGTGAAATCACTGCCCTCCCCCCTACGTGGGATCAGACACCCAGGGGAGTGAATCTCCCTGGCAACGTGGAATATGACTCCCGGGGAGGAATGTAGACCCGGCATCGTGGGACGGAGAACATCTTCTTGACCAAAAGGGGGATGTGAAAGGAAATGAAATAAGCTTCAGTGGCAGAGAGATTCCAAAACGAGCCGAGAGATCACTCTGGTGGGCACTCTTACGCACAATTTAGACAACCCTTTTGAGGTTCTAAAGAATTGGGGTAGCTGGTGGTGGATACCTGAAACTATCAAACTACAACCCAGAACCCATGAATCTCGAAGACAGTTGTATAAAAATGTAGCTTATGAGGGGTGACAATGGGATTGGGAAAGCCATAAGGACCAAACTCCACTTTGTCTAGTTTATGGATGGATGTGTAGAAAAGTAGGGGAAGGTAACAAACAGACAAAGGTACCCAGTGTTTTTTTTACTTCAATTGCTCTTTTTTACTCTAATTATTATTCTTGTTATTTTTGTGTGTGTGCTAATGAAGGTGTCAGGGATTGATTTAGGTGATGAATGTACAACTATGTAATGGTACTGTAAACAATTGAAAGTACAATTTGTTTTGTATGACTGCGTGGTATGTGAATATATCTCAATAAAATGATGATAAAAAAATTAAAAAAAAAAAAAAATTCTGTCTCCAAACTTTTTACCAAATGGTCTTAGTAGCCATTGATAATCATTGACTAAATCCTTTTACAATATAATGATTTTCTTTCTTTCTTTATTTATATTTTTAGGGAAAGAGTGTATGTATCAATTAGTGAATAAGTCAGAAAAGCAACAGAGGCTTAAACAAATAGAGGATTGTTTTTCTCACTTAAGTTTGGATGGAGGCTTATGGGGCTGGTGCAGGGGTTCCATGATATCATCAATACCCTGTCCATCTTTTTGCTCTATCCTTCTCAATGTATTTTCCATTTACCTTCATTCTTGTTGCTTCATGGTTACAAGATGGCTGCATAGGTCCTGGCATCACATACTCATTCAAGGCAGGAAGAAAGATGGAGTGCTGCCAATTGCTTCTGTTCCTTTTATTTGGAATGTAAAAACTTTCCCTGAATCATACATGGATGCAAGAGATACTATGAAAGTGAGTTCTTAGTTTTTCCAGCTTCTACAAAAGAAGGCAGCAAGGGAGAAGGGGCTTGGGTCAGCAAAAAAGTGTCACCACATGGGAATCGCTTTACAAAGATTTATGAATACTAACCCAGGGGAGCATGGACATTATTCCATAGAAAAGGAAGAACCATCAAAGTTTTTAGTCCAGGGATTAACATGCCCCAAACAGAGTTGAAGGGTCTGGATCCAGATGGGTTGAGGACTGGACTGGGACAGAGGTGCCTGGAGGCAGGGGGTCCCATCAAGAAATGTATGGATCTGTCCAGCAGGGACAATTTAGACCACAGGTTTTTGCCTTGTGTATGTTAAAAACAATTTCCTACATCTTTTATGTGAAAAGGAGAGATGACAAACTCTAAAGCCCAGCATTTCTTTGTTATTTTTATTTAAAACCTGTTAACTAAGAATAGTGTGTGCCTCTTTTGGTTGTAGAGTTTAGGAACATGAGCTCCACTACTGCTGGGTCTGATACCAACAATTCTCACTTAAAATGTAGCATGTGCTTAGAAACAAACACGAGGGATCTTGACGCTACACAGGATGGATGGTTCTTGGTTACTTGGCAGCTGGTCATCCTCTTTATGTATTTTTTTTTTTTTTTTTGCCTTCTGTCAGCCAGTTTTCTCCATCAACAAACCCACCAAATTAGAAGAAGAGAGAAAGGATGAAAAATATTTATATTTTACTAACAATTATCATCATCCCTGGCAAGCATTAGAGAAGGGGGTTGAAACCATTGAGACTATCTACAAACATCAGTTATTTATATTGTTCAAATCCCCCATTATGGCAGAAAATGCTGAGTTAGCTCCTGTTCTTAAACTTGGCAATCTAGAAGAATGATATTTCTCAAAGTATGCCACAGGGATGGCTAATGGTCCATGTGAATGAGCCAGGAGTTAGTATCTTGCAGTATTGATGATTTTGAGTTATTTTGTTTTGGGCTTGAATTAATAATTCAGTCATCATTTTTTTGGCCATTTGCCCATGGCCAATCCTCCCATGCTCAGTGCACACAACGTATCTGTCCTAGGGGAGTTCCAAGCACACTTCTGCACTGTCAGTAATTCTCAGGAGGCTCAAAGAGCCCTGGATCCTTACTCTGCTTTTAAAAGTCTGATTTTGGCCCCCAGTTTTGGTAACTGGACTTTCTGCGACTGACGGACTTAATCTTTGGTTTTTCAGGCTGCACAACAGGTGTTTTAAGATTTCTTCTGTCAATCCTGGCTCCCTGGGGTCCTTGAACACTCAGCTATGTTCCATCTTCCCATCTCTCCCATCAACCAGTGGAAGGAAGTCCAACACATGATGCATTTATGAGAAAGCAGACATTGTCTCATTAGAGCCTTAAAAAAGTCTCAAAATATTTTTGTAGTTGAATTTATCAATCTTTTCTTTTACAGTTTCCAGCTTTTGTGTCATGCTTGAAAGTTCCCACTCAAAGGTTATAAAAATATTCACCCATGTTTCCCTTTGAGACATAAATGATTTAATCTCATATTAAAATCTTCTCTCCTTTGGATATTTACTTTGATGTGAGGAGGGAGATAGGGCTCTGGCCATATTTTACAGCAGTGGCTAAGAGTCTGGGTTTTGACTTCAAGGACAAATGGGTGTTATACAAACCGGATGTGGCTTTAGGCAAGTTACTTAGACTCTGTTCCAGTTTCCTCTTCTGTAAAATGAGAATAACCACAGAACACATTTCACAAGCCTATGGTGAGAAGTCAGTAAGATGCACAGAGCACAGTGACTGGGGCATTAGTGACTCTCCGTCTGGGTTAGCTATTCCCTTTTCATTTCCCATACCTGGCCCATCATTCCAACACTGCTGATGGGTGAAACAACATCTTCCCATAGTTGTGAAAAGCCCCCTTTACACACACTAGGTTCCCAGGTGAACCGCATTTCTTTCTGGACTCACTATTCTGTTCGTTTCTGTCTGGGCCAGTTCCTCCTCGATGGACCCAAGGTTTGATACTTCCAATCCAGGAAGCCTCCCTGCCCGTTTGATGACAGGGACAGTCTCAGTCACCACCTGCCGTCCCTCTCACATCCCCTCTCCTGCTGGCAGCCACAGCGCACCTCAGCCACCTTCAGTCTCAAGTCTTTTCATCTTTTCCTTTGACCTTCTCAAGAAGGGTGGGACCATTATACTATCCCCATTTTGCAAATAAGAGAACAGAGAATTGGAGAGGGCATAGTTTGAACTTTAAAGGAAGACTGCCCGTATTCATACCTCAGCTCAGCCATATCCTGGGCAAATTATTTATTCTTTCTCAGCCTGTTTTCCTTCTGTAAAATAGGGACAAGAGTGCCTGCCTTTTGGGGTTGGTGTGAGGATCCAGTGGAGACACACACACCCCTGACAGAGTGTTAACTCATGGGAACTCTTAAATTAGTATCAGCTCCAGCTTCCAGGCCACGGTGCCAACCTGTCAGAACTGAGTCCAGCTCAAAGGCTGCCTTGCTTTACCGTGCTGCCTTCTCCCAGTCAGGCTGGTTAGAACTGGACTGTGCCATGAGGAGGACTTTAGACCTCAACAAAATTTCATCTAGGACCTTCTCTGGGGATTGCGTCTTTTTCAGGATACTCATACCAGCCAGTAATATGCTCCAAGTGAACACAACTGCTGCTTTTCTAATTGCTGTTGCTAAATATATAGGACACCCTGTGCTATGCAAGTAACACATCTTCATCACCATGGTGATCAAGCAACTTCAGTCTCCAAATACATTCCTTTGCAGCATATGTCTACCAGGAAGAAAAGGGATCCAATGAAGCCGTGAGTCTGGCAAAGGAGGACAGTCTGATCCTTTCTGATCCTGGTTGTTCGAATAGAGTGGTCAGCACCCTGCCCTTTCATCGAATGAAGGCAATTCTTTGGCAACCCCACTTGTCAACACCAAACTCACAAATTTCCATCACTTAAAATTGGTTCAGGAGAAAGGCACCCAAGAGAAGGAACATATAAAGGGACAGCTGTGAATCCAGGGTAAATCACAGGAAACAGCACTCACTGCGGTTGTCCAGGTCCAAGTCCCAGAAGCACTGGCATGAACTGCTTTTAGGGGATTCTCTCTACAGATGGAGATTTAAAATGTGGTGCCTCAAAAGAGCCTCTTGCTTCTTAGGTAATTGTAAGATAAGAACTCCCCCGAGTCTCTTTGTTAGGGGCCATTTGGAGTAAGAGACAGATAGAAAGGAGGAGGGGAGAGCAACCAACAAGGGCTGTCCCACTTGCAGTGTCTACAGCTGGCTCTCCCTGGCCTCTTTCCCTGTCCCTGAACAGGAGGGAACTCATGTTATCAGCCCTTTCTAAGTGAGAAACTCCAAGTTTAAAAGGTTTGGCAAAGGTGAGAATTGCATCTACGTGAAAATATGCTTGTGGTCATTAACTGAGCCCCTCTTGTCTGCTGGGTGCTTTATGAACTTCACCTTGGATTCCCACAACCACCCAACAAGCTTCACTGAAGATACAATTGAAATTGCGCTTTCCTTGACAGCACAAAGCCTTTCCATAGGCAGAGAAGTGTCTTGTAGGGCTTGCGAGGCCTCCGAAGTCCTTAAGTAGGAGCCCCCTCCTTATCATTTAGATTGAAATAACTTTGATCAAGCAGGTCATTTTTTCTTCACTTGGAAAACCCATCCAGTCAGGCTCATGGACATCCCCTAGTTCAGAGACTTGGGCTGGGGGGTAGATTCTGCCTTGAGGCATTGAGTGTGGACAAATTACAAAGCCTGGCGATCCAGTCATAGGGTTTAGCTGATTAATTTTCATGTCTGGATACAATGAATGATTCTCTAAAGCAATATAAATTACACCAAAAAAAGCTGGAGACCAATAATCATTGAAGACATGGATAGTTGTCAAATAACTTCTTCCTAAAAAGCCACCAAGCCCAGATATTTTTATATTTTCAAGTTACATATTATACCTATGATGAATATATTATTTCAGAGCATTAAAAAAAAAAAGCTTTTGGTTAAATATGTGATAGTAACACAATCTATACCAAATTTTGATAAAGAGGGACAGACTCAGCCACTGAGGCCGTTCCCTCTTTCTGCCTTGAGCTCAGATGTAGGGCTGGATTCCAGTGAACTAACTGCAGTAATTACAGTAATTATCTACCTATGAACTTCTTGTTATGCTGCAGAAGGCGAAGGGAGATTTCTATTAGTTTGGTATTCTATTTACTGGCAGCCAAATGCACCCCAACAGATGCAGTATAAGCCGCTGACTTTCATTATCTGTCCAGATCTGCTCCCTTTGCCTGTAGGGCCCTTTGCAGTACTTTTTCTTCGCCCTGAGACAGCCTCTCCCCATGCCTTCCTCTGCTGACTCCTCCTCCCAGCACTTTCGTGCTCTAGGTTTAACATCCTGTCCTCAGGGAAGCCCGTCCTGCAGCCCTACGTTCTGTCTCTCCTTACAGCCTCTCACCACATCTCGTACTTCGTAGCAGTAGGCGCCGCCCCACTAGTCCCTGTTTCAGGGAGATGCTTTGTCTGTTTCCCGTGAAGTTTGGTGAGGGCAGGGACCATGTCTGTTTCTGATCATTATTGTATCTCCAGGGTGTGGCATTTGTTCAGTGGATAAACAAATGTTTATATTCTATTTTACTAGAATAAAAGTTAAACAGAAGCTCTCTTTAACCATGGCTTTTAAACACCAAAGTCAAATTCCTGGTTTTGATGTTGTACTATAATTATTTAAGATGTAACCATTGGAGAAAACTGGGTAAAGAGTACCCAGGACTTCTCTGTACTAGCTTTGCAATTTCCTGCGAATCTATAATTATTCCAAAATTGAAAGTTTAGAAACTTAAAAATGGTGACTTTCACCTAGCATCTGTTTCTTGATAGGAAGGAAAAGTAGTGGGTGTTAGGAGAAGATCTAATAGGGGGATCTAATCTGGTTCTGCCAGGAACGTGAGCCTGGGCAAGTCACTCCCCGTCTCTGGGCCTCAGTTTCCATCTGCTAGACGTGGGATAGGATGGGAAGGGCCCTGCGCTCCCCTCCCAGCACTAACACGCTAAAGGCTCCGCGCAGCCTCGGTTCCCGCACTTCCGTCACCTCCCTAAACTCGCTGTGTTATCAAAACACTTAAACCGGGAAGGCTTGGAGAGCAAAGGCCCAAAACTTTCTATCATTTGGGTTTTGTTGTTGTTGTTGTTTTTACATTTAATTTAATTTTTCTCTGCTCTATCCTTTGGTTTTCATGTTCAGGTTGGGGAGTTTGGGGAGGGACGGAGGTTGCTGGTGAGACTTACCGCCGTCATCAGCCACAGCGCCCCCATTGGGGCCCTGATTTTTATTTGAATACCTTTGGTCCACCTCATAAGTGAGTTCAGCTGCACGGTTTCAGTTACTCAGTGAGCTTCTAATAAGGCTGCTCCTTCCCAGGCCCTCCCACTGCACCGTTTAGCTACAGCTCTCAGTTCAGGGTGAAGATACATGACCTCACACGCTGTATCTGGAACTGGCTTCCGAGTTCCCAGGTAGCTGATGAAGAAACCAGGCTCATGAATTGAAGGCATTTTCCTCAGGGTCACCCCCTCAGGTCCCACAACTTGCACAGCCTGAGGATGTGACCACCCTGGTTCTTGAGACGTAGAATGGCAATTCTTCCACTTTCTCTGGGGGGCCACGGAGCTGCCGGTGGGCAGATGGTGGGGATTCAACTGGGCCTCCCCGACTCAACGCAGGTGGGCCCTGATCTGTCATCTTGTACAGATACAGAATTCCAGGTAAGGTTTCCTTTGGAGAAAGGGTTCAAGGGGCTAAAAAGATGTGGCAGACCACCACTTCGGGCACGTGATCTTTTTTTTAAAGTCAACTATATTGAAGTATAACATATATAATAAAATTCATATTTTTAAGTATATAATGTGATGGGCTATTTTTAGTCATATTATATTGTATGAATTTGTTGTTGTAGGTATTATGTGAATTATAGTATAATTCATATAATTGTATGAATTTTAGTGTACAGTTCTGAGTTTAGTAGGCACAAATGTTCATGTAACCATCACCACAATCAAGACTTGAACATTTCCATCACGCCTCCAGATTTCCTCCTGTTCCTTGCAGGCAACTCCTGCCCCACCCCCAGATCCTGGAAGTCACAGATCCGTTTTCTGTCTCTATAGTTATGCGTTTTCCAGAAGGCCATATAAATTGAATCATATGGTGTGTGGCCTTTTTTTTTTTTTTTTTTTTTGAGGTAATTGGACATTCATATGCAGTTTTAGAAAATAATGCAGAGAGATCCCATGTATGCTTTATCCAATTTCCCCTTGTGATAACATCTTGCAAAACCTTTGTACAACATCTCAACCAGGATATTGACACTGAAACAATCAGGATACAGAATGTTTCCATCACCAAAAGAATCCTTCTGTTGCCCTTTTATAGCCACACCCTCTTCCCTCCAAACCTACCCTTTCCTTAACCCCTGGCAACCACAAATCTTTTCTTCATTTCTATAATTCTGTTATTTCAAGTATTATATAAATGGAATCACACAGGATTTAACCTTTTGGGGTCAGCTTGTTTCATTCAGCATAATTCTCTTGAGATTCCTCCACATGTCATGTATCAATAGTTAGGTTTTATTGATGGTAGCACAGTTTGTTTAACCATTGATGCATGAAGGACATCTGAGTTGTTTCCAGTTTGGGACTATCATGAATAGGGCTGCTATAAACATTTCTTGTACAGGGTTTGGTGTGAATATACGTTTTCATTAATCTGGGACAGATCCCTAAGAGTGTGTGCCAGTTTGGATGTATTATGTCCCCAAAAGATGTATATGTCTTTAATGCAATCTTGTGGGGGGCAGACATATTAGTGTTGATTAGGTTGGAATCCTTTGACTGAGTGTTTCCATGGAGATGTGACTCAATCATCTGTGGGCAAATCATTTGATTACATTATTTCCATGGAGATATGAACCCCACCAATTCAGGGTGGGTCTTAATTTGATCACTGGAGTCCCGTGAAAGAGCTCACAAACAGAAGGAGCTCAGAGCAGCTGAAAGGGACATTTTGGAGATGGCCGCTGAAAGCAGACTTTTGCTGAAACTTTGGAGATGCTAGCCCAGAGTTTGCTCTTAAGAAGCTAAGGGAGGACAAATGCTCCAAGAGCAACATTTTGTAGAATGCACAGGAGTTGAGAGAGGAGCTGGAACACAACCTGGGATGAGCAGACACCAGCCATATCCCTTCCCAGCTAACAGAGGTTTTCTGGACACCATTGGCCTTCCTTTGGTGAAGGTAGACTTGTGTTGATGCCTTCATTTGGACATTTTCATGGCCTTCAGACTGTAAATTTGTAGCCAAATAAACCCCCTTTATAAAAGCCAATCCATTTCTGGTATTTTGCATAATGGTAGCATTAGCAAACTGGAGCAGAGTACAATTACTTGGCTGTCTGGTAGTGGCATCTTTGGTTTTTAAGAAACTGCCAAACTTTTCCAGAGTGGCTTTGCCATTATACATTCCCACCAGCAATGTATGAGTGATCCAGTTTCTCCACAACTTCACGAGCATTTGGTGTTGTCATTAGTTTTTATTCTAGCCCTTCTCATAGGTGTGCACTGGTATCTCATTGTGCTTTTTTTAACTGAGGTGAAATTCACATAACAAAATTAGCCATCTTAAAGTGAACAGTTATTCAATGGCACTTATTACATTTATAATTCATGTAACCACCACCTCTATCTAGTTCTAAATATTGTCATCATCCTAAAAGGAAACCCTGTACACATTAAGCAGTTAATGGATACTTTCCCCTTCCCCCAGTCCCTGGTAACTACCAATCTGCCTTCTGTCCCTATGGATTTATCTATTCTGGAAATTTCATATAAATGAAATCATATGTGACTTTTTGTGTTTTACTTCTTTCATTTAGCATAATGTTTTAAAGGTTCATCCATTGTAGCATGTATCAGTATTTATATTCCTTTTTTATTTTTAAATTTTATTGTGGTAGTATACATATAACATAAAATTTGCTATTTTAACCATTTTTAAGGGTACAATTCAATAGCATTAATTATATTTACAATGCTGGGCTACCATCAACCCCACCTATTACCAACACCTTTTTATCACTCCAAGCAGAATCTCTATACCCATTAAGCAACCAATCCCCATTCACATCTCTTTTCCACCCTGGGAAGCTATTAATCTATTTTCTGTCTCCATAAATTTGCTCATTCTAGATATTTCAAATAAGTGCAATAATACAATGTCTGTCCTTTTGTGTCTGGCTTATTTCATTCAACATAATGTCTTCAAGGTTCATCCATGTTATAGCATGTATCAGAGCTTCATTCTTTTTTTATGGCTGAACAATATTCCATTGTATGTGTATACCATAGTATACATATACAATGTGTTAATGGACACTTTGGTTGTTTCCATCTTTTGGCTATTGTGAATAATGCTGCTATGAACATGGGTATACAGGTATCTGTTAGAGTTTCTATTTTCAATTATTGTGAGTGTATACATAGAAGTGGAATTGTTGGGTCATATGGTAATCCTATGTATAACTTTTTGAAGAATCGCTAAATTGTCTTCCACAGTGGCTGAACCATTTTACATTCCCACCAGCAGTGCATGAGGCTTCCTATTTCTTCACATCCTTGGCAACACTTGTTATTTTCTGTTTTTGTTTTTTAAATAATAGCTATCCCAGAAGGTGTGAAATGGTATCTCAATGTCATTTGGATTTGCATTTCCCTAATAACTAATGATGTTGAACATTTTTTCCTGTGCTGATTGGCCATTTATATATCTTCTTTGGAGAAATGTTTATTCCAGTCCTTTGCCCATTTTTAAATTGGGATCCTGGAATATCCAGTCCACATGCCCTGAGTCTGCTTCGAGGATCTATAAGGACCTCCTGCCTGGGTCCGTCTTCTCCCGGGAAGACTGAACAGCAAGTTGTGCACCCTAGACCCGAGGGGGGGGCAAGGATGGCTGTCTGGGAGCTGATGTGGATGGATATGTACCAGTTGGGCTGAGCTCGCCACACATTTGTGGTAAAAGATGGATGGTCAGGGGAAGAGAAGGAGGTGGGTCAGGGCCAGGGGCCTTCATCTGTATATTTGCTCCAGTGCCCCCGGTTACAGAGGGCAAGGCTGGCACAAGCCCCTAATCTTGTTTCTTCCACTCACCTCCTCCCTTAAATGCATTTACTCTGTTCTCCCAATCACTTTGCCATAATCTAGTTGGGTATTGTTGTTGAAACTGTCCTAAAATAGTCACTATGGTCATAAAAGCTCCTATCATCCAATGACCTTTGCCCTTAGGCCATGATCCTATGACAATTGGAGAAGGCTCCAGAAGCCACAGTGAGGTTATCTGAATTTTCCCTTAACTCTAAAAAGGCCTCTTCTTTTGCCATATGTTTTGTTATTTTTCTTTTGCTTTTGAAGGGTGAGGTTAATGAATCTGAAAAAACCGAGACCATATCATGCTAAATATGATGCTTGTGGTTTGCCTGGGGAACCCCTCCAAGCAGCAGGCTCCACACACCCTTTGCCGTAATGCTCCTTAGCAGATTTTAAGTCTGCACTAAGCCTGCATAGTTCTGTTTCTTAGCTCATCTGGGATTGCTATAATCTGGTACATAGCAGGTGCTCAAAAAATGTTAGTTTTATGAACAAATGCATTAAGTGAACAATGTAATGACCCCACAGCTCTTTCACCAAGAGAAGAAACTCTGCAGACTATGCAGAAATTCTGCTGCATTGAACCAGCTCTCCTTGCTGTGAGTTTCTGGGTGTCCGCCAGGAATTTGAATCCCTAGGTTCTCTGGCTGATTTAACGTAGGCCAATTTGTGTAAAAGCTTACTCTTGATCATATGGCTTCATCAAGGCTTTTGGAAGATGGGGGAGGGAAACAATAAGTATCTGTGCTTTACTTTATAGTCTGTTTACTCCAAACCCCACCACTGAGCCTTTCATTGCTGTGCGAGGACAGACATGCCTTTCCCCCTTGCCTTCTGTGCCACCCTGCGTTTAACCTTTATTACAGAACCTGGCATGGTTTGTCCTCAGTATACAAAGGGCCATCTGGGCCAGGCACATGGCTATCTATCCTTAACCCTTAGCCCAGTCCCGGGAGCATATGAGAGGCCCAAATAGTGGATGGATGCACCTCAGTGTTGCCTGGGCTGGCCAGCTGTCCTTTGGTCCTGACCTTCCCCTTCTGCACATGAGTAATTGTCTAGGGGTTGCTCCTGCCTGTCTTGCCCCCCACCCAACCTTGCATTTGCCTGGTAGCCAGACCACATTTCTGCTGTTCCCATTTCAGTGACTGGCAGCATTCTGGCTATCTGCGGGGAGGACACAGAGAGAGGCAGCCTGACACAGCTAAGATACTTTTCTTGCTCACGCACAGAGTGCATTTACTTGTCAAAAGTTCTAAAGGCTTTTGTGTCCCACTGCCCTGTCAGAATTTGAACATACGTTGCTTCCCAATGCTCTGCTTTCCCGGAAAGCTCTTTTGTTTTCTCTCATTTCCTTTCCAGCACTAGACTGGATTATAGTAGATGTGATCTACTGGCCTTGGGGCCTTTTCAGAACCCAGAATCAGAGGGAACAATATATAATTTTATTTTTAAAATAATGTTTACCTTTAAAATAATTATTAAAAATTAATATGCAGTTATAATAGGAAATTTTTAAATGCATGTTGGAAAAGTAATATCCATCACCTCACTGCCTTGAGATAACAGCTATTAGCATTTTGCTATATATACATCTAATATTTTTATCTCACTGTTTTATTGATTATTGGATAAAAGAAAACAGTCCAAATAGCATTACACCAGCTTGAAGATTTGCTTATCTATAGATTCATTTTTATGCGTTTCCCCATTTTTAAAAAAACTTTTCATTTTGGAATAATTTTATGTTTGCAGAAAAGTTGCACAGATCATACAGAGAGTTCCATATACCCTTCATTCAGTTTTCCCATTGCTAACATGTCACCTAACCATGATACTTCTGTCAAAAGAAAAATTAACACTTGTATAATCCTATTAACTAAACTATAGATTTTATTCAGATCTCACCAGTTTTTCCACAAATGTCCTTTTTCTGTTCTAGGATCCCTCCATGGTATCATATTGTGTTTGTTATCATATATCATTAGTCTCCTATAGTCTGTGACAATTTCTTAGTCTTCCTTTGTTTTTCATGACCTTGTCACTTTTGAAGAGTACCAGTCAGGAATTTTGTAGAATGTCTGTCAATTGGGGTTTGTCGGATGTTTTTCTCATGATTAGATACGGGTTATGGATTTGGGTGAAGAAAACTACAGAGGTGAAGCTCCCTTGTTACATCATACCAAGACGTCTTTTCATCTTTGTTAATGTGTATATTCATATAATTTTATTTAACAAAAATAGAACATCTTTCCATGTCATTATGGGCCCTCACACTGCAGGGATGGAAAGGAACCCACAGATTAGGATACTTTGTTCTAACCTAGATGAAACCTCAGAATCCCTCTCAACACAGTCTTCTGGGCAGCCCGCTTTAGACAGCCTGTACGTGAAACCATTTGCCTGCTGTATTCTCCTATGTCATTTTTAAATGCTGCAAAATAGTTCAGTGAATGACTGTACCCTAACGTGCTTTACTAATCCTCTATTTGGGTATCTACAGTATCTTAGCCCACCCCACCCCCCATTTCTTAAAATGGATAAATTCTCAGTACTATGGTTTTTGGATCAAAAGGAATACATATTTTTAAGGCTTTTGATGTATATTTCAAATTGGCCCCACAAAGATTTCATGGGTTTATACCCTCAATGGCCTGTTTTCCTATAACTTTATGTTTCCTGGCTGCTAAAGCAAATACCATATGATGGGTTGGCTTAAACAACAGGAATTTATAGGCTCGTGGTTTTGAGGCTAGGAGAAGTCCAAAAACACGGTGTCAGTAAGGTGATGCTTTCTCCTAGAAAACTGGCATTCTGGGGCTGGCTGCTGGGGATCCTTAGTCCTTGGCTTTTCTGTCACATGGGAATGCACACGGCAGCCTCTCCAGGGTTCTGGAGTTTGTTGACTTCCAGTTTCTGGCTGCTCCCTGTGGCTTTTTTCCTGTCTGACTCTCACTCTGCTTATAAAGGACTCCAGTAATCTGAATTAAAGTCCAATCTTGTTCTTTGGGCCATACCTTACCTTACCTTAACCTCTTGAAGAAACCTAAACTAAAGGGGCCATTAGTACATTTTTTCCAAACAAAGACCTATGCAGAAATCTCCATCTTTGACTATGCACACATGCAAGCACACACACACCACACACACACACCACGCACAATTGGCAGATGTTTCAAAATGGCTATCTCTTTAAAGTGCTGTACGAGAAATTTCTGGACAGGGCTTCAGCCAGAGCACCTGGATTTTCTTCTCACAACAATAGTCTCTGTAAGATAAAGTAGGAGAAGAAGGTGGATTATCTTCCCTTTTCAGAGCAGATCCCCTGGGCCGTGGCTTTCAAGAGGAAATGGGGAATTGGAAGTGGGCGGGGAAGAGGTTGATGCAAAAGGAACCCTGTTTGGCTGTAGAGGAGCCATCCGCCAAGCCTTCGCTTGAGCTGGGGCTGAGGCTGAGAGGGCGGGGACTAAGGTGAGCGAGGGGCGGAGCGCTGGGGCGCTGAGGCCTGGGGAGGAGGTCCGGGATGCACAGCCCGGTGTGTGGAGGAGGGGAGCGGGGCTGCTGGTTCACTAAGGTGGTCAGTCGCCCTGCGAAGATGTGAAACAGAATCGCCTCCTTCTTCCTTTCTGAGTGGTGTCTGAGAGTTTCCAGGCCTTTCTTTAGCAGCAAAATCTCTTTTGAAATTAAATCTTGAACAAGCCCCCATGTATAAAAACAGATAAAAAGGGAGTTGGACTGGTTGTGGGGCCTTAGCTGATAGTTATCATAATGCTGTTAAAATGCCGAATGAAGAGTGGAGGGAGTGTGATATCATTTTCCAAGTGTGATGTCATTTTCCAAAGCCCGTGGAGAAATCATGGAACAAGATGATAGAATTTCGGAAAAGGATGCTCCGGAGATTGGACTGTGAGGGAGCAAGGCGGTGAGCGCCACCCATCGCGCTCCCCAAACTCCCACTTTCCGTACCTACCAGAGTCACTCAGAAGAAGCACGGAAATAACTAAGCAGAACCTCCTATTTTTCTCACCCAACATTTTTGTAGAATAATAATTTTTTTAAAAACTTGTATTACTATTTTTTCACATTCTGTTAAGAACTTTGCAACCAGTCACACTAAGATTTTACAAAACATAGTCCCCTTTGGTTTTCCTTTGTGTCTCAGACCCTGATGGCCCCTGAATTGCTTTCCAAATAAGCAGGACTCTAAGGCATTCATGACAGTGTAAGCCACGGGCTCCCATCTCACCGGGTGTTCAAGCTCAGGAGCACTGAGACCATGTGTTTGCAGAGTTATGAGCAGATGGTGTCAGATGAGAATAAAAAACTAGTTTGAAAAAAATAGATCTTTCCCTCTTTGAACTTTTAAAATGGGAATCAGGTAACAATGACTTCTTTTATCGACCTCCCAGAAAGTTTTCTCTTCAGTCTGTACATTTTCATCTTTGGGCTCAGTTTGTCTGAGGGCAAAGCCAGTGATTAGTTAAATCTCATTCTTTATTTCTGATTACCTTTAACACCCTTAAAAGTGTTTGCCGGCTTCCTAGAGAAAATATTGATTGTTGGCTGCTTTACTGGTTCTGATGACTTGCTATTTGGAAGAAGGTATTTTTCTTATTTTTCTTTTCATGGGTGTCAAAGGGAAACTGAAACCACGAGGGCTCTCACCTCTTCCGCCCTTGGCTATGCTGGATGGACCAAGTTCCCGCAGGAGGTGCTTGGGCAGCCTGTAGGACATTACCCATCTGTGAGGCCCCCACGAGTCTGTACCACTATTACCCCCCACCATGGTTGCCTGTACTTTCCAAGGCTGTGGAGACAATGCTGACGGTGACAGTCTGCAGTGCCGAGGGATTGGGTTCAAGGATACTTTGACTGCAGGTTAAGAGAAACCTATCTCAAACGAGCTTAATCCAAAATGGGCATTTATTGAAAAGCATTCTCAAGGAAACCTGGGGCACACAGCCATCTTTCTCTCTCTCTCATTTCTCCGTTCTTCTAGTTCTCTCTCTATGGACTTTCACTGCTTTGTCCTACATGAAGTCAAACCTGGCTGCTTCATGGCCTCTGGATTCACATATCTGCTCAAGCTAACCAGCCCAGTCTGAGGTCAACACAGGAGTCCCAATTCCAATGTCTGAGGAGAGAGAATCTGATTGTCTTCACTGAGCTCAATTGTGGCTGGGGAGGTCACCATCATGTAATAGAAAGATAGCTTTTGGGAGATTACTAAGGGCTGAAAATACACCCCCTAAAGTTGTCTGTTATGGTTATCAATCAAATTGAGCACATCCTTCCAAATTTCTGCACCTTGGGTCACCAGCTCCCTTCCTTGTATTTGCTGTGGCTGTGAGTGGAGGGGCTCAGGTAACAAGAAACTGAATTGAAGGTCCCCAGGTCACTGGTGTTCAGGCAGTCAGTTCCTCCCACCAGGTAAATTACCTGCTATTTGTCAGATACTGTCCTAGGCTCTGAAGATATGGGTGTAACCCAGATGTATTTTGGTGCTCAATAAGGCTCAGTTTATGTAGTGAAACATTTAAAAACACACAGTCCAGAATTTAATTAAATCTAGTTAAAACCAAATTCTAGTTCTTTGCTTGCATCTTTTGAATAATGTTTATGGGGAACCAGTACCTCACTACTGAAACCCTTCCAAATTCTCTTTTGTCTCTTTTTCAGTAGATAGCAGATGCCGCTGAGCATCTTAATATGTTAGAACATCTCACTTGCCTAATTCCCCCAAAACTCCTCCTGACACCAAGCCTGCTTGACTTGCCTGCTACTTTCTACCTTCCCCTCTCCCAAGGCCCTCTCAGCTTTTTGTCACATCACTTACCTTAGCCTCTCTGGCTGAATCTCACCCCCATCCCTCCTTTGGCTTGAATCCTGTTTCTCTCCACCCATGTTTCCACTTTTATCATGAATATTTCATAACTTGGCCAGTAAAGACTAAACTTCTCTTTAGAGGGCAGAGGAGAGGGAAATCTGAGTAGGAAAAGATAAAATTACCTTTAGCTTGTTGACAGTGGGAGAAGGAAGAGAACACTTACATGTTAATAAATTGTATCTCCAACATAGAGGGGAACAAGACCAAATACTTGCCCATGATGAGTTCCCCATTTAGGAAAGGATCCTAACCAGAATGCGGACTAGTGCCAGCATATGTCTTCCTGGGGTTGGGGGAATATCAGGGAAAGCCACTCAGATGTTTGAGGGGTACTTCCAGAGGAGTAAGAGTGCCAGGAGGTGTGGAAGTCATCACCTGGCTAAAGCATGATGACTATAAGGGTTGATTTTACTGTTCCTGATTTACAGGTGAGGAAATTTTAGCTCAGAGATGAACTAAAACTTGCCCACCCATGGTCATCCAATTGGAAAGTGGCAGATGTAGGACTAGAACTCTTGTCTATTTGACTTTAAAGACCACATTTCAATCACTGTGTCATACTCCAAATTCTACTACCCATATCTAGATCTTGGCTCTCAGACCACTGAACCCACTGGACGGACCTCACGATGATGGAAAGCTGGAAATGACAGGACTCCAAATCCCAACATCTTCTTTTCCATCCCACGAATTTGGAAGTGACAAAGTATCAGAGAAACCCATCTTTCCTTCTCAAGGAACTAAACTAAAAATTGAAAGAGCTATATAGTGATTTGACAGGGAAGTCTGTCTCTCTCCTCTCCTCTAGCAAATAGCCTGCACTAGAGCATAAGAACAGCTCTGTCCCATGACTCTGCAGACTGCTAAACCACTGTTACTGCCTAAAGAAATACCTTCTCTGGGGTGAGCTACTGAACATTCCAGACTGATCCTGGGAGAAGCGTGCTGTGACAAGTGGAGAAAGCTGAGAAGGGCAAACTGCATTTAAAATGTAATTGTCAAAAAGCCATCCATATATTTACTTATGATCTTTTTGGATTCTCAAATTTTCAGATCAACCTCTTGGCAGATTTTGCTGCAGTGTTACAGCAGAGACTCTGTTCAGTTTCCCAACCTATAAATAAAATCAGGGCTCCTTTCCCTGCCAATGCATTGCCTGGGACATGGTCCAGATACTTGGGGGTGGGAATGTTATTAGATGCTTGATAAATATTTGTCCAAACTTGATAAATTCACCTTCTGGAACCTGTTCAGAGACGGTGAATGGACCAGAGGAAAGTGAGTAAAAGTGCCCTTCTCTTCTCTGAGGTGATTAATTTGGTTGTAAGTATTAGACATAGACATGCAAGTTAGCATGTGCTCCATCCATTAACCTAAATAAGATTGAACAAACTCTGTATCTCTTCTTACTAAATTACAGGTGAGGAAAATTTGGTTAGTTTAGATTAGGATTAGATTTTTAGGGCTATTTAAATAACATACTGTGAAGCTGAAAGCTAGAAAGTCTCATAAGTGACCGAAATCAATCAAGTCCTCAGAAGTGACTAATTGGATTATAATGTGTTTAAGGGTCTTAGAGAAATCTGAATGAAAAAATATGATCTTGACCCTCGAGGGGTACATGCAAAGATCATAAAGCCAGGTTGGATATGAAAAATGCCACATCATCCCCACACATGCTGTCATTCAAGGAAACCAGTCACACAGGAGTTTGGAGGACCGAGGTCACTGTGGTCTGGGGTAGTGAAGGAAGTAATGCAGGGGCTAGGTACTCACTCATTCATTGTTTCATTCAGAGGTCTTGACTATTGCTAGATGTCAGGGGCTGTGAAGGGAAAGAGGTTTTACTCTACTGGCAAGCTGAAGTGTTAGCCTGCTTCAGTTTCCTGGATGCTGACAGAAGACAGGAGACTCCTGAGTTGGAGACAAAAGGCTTTATTACTTACAGAAATAGCAGGAACCAGAGCTATGTATCAGAGATATTTTTTTCATTTTGATACATAGCCTTCCCAAAAGTCAAAAGCTGTATAAAACTTATGAATTGAAATTTCGGTTGGCACATGAATATGATGATATAGATGAACAAGATCTTAATGGGATATTAAGATTCCTTTTGAAAAGAAGTGCACAACCCCTTTCAAGTGTAAACGTACTTTTTAAATAGACTTTTTAAATTTTTATTTTGAAAAGTAATACAACATAACGTTTGAAAAATAAGGTGATGGATTATAAGTGTGTTTTTTTCCCCTCTCTAATAGAAATATTAACATTTCTGAGTTTTCCTTCTCAGGCTGCCTGTTTTAGGCATGTTTTTACATAGTTGTAGTCACAAAGCACAATCTAATTCCTACTTTTTTTTCTCTCAACATTATGTTGTTGCTAGGCTGTCTTCATAGTGATTGTTTTATACTGCTAAACCATTCCATTGAGAGAATGTCCCACAATTCATCTAACCCTTTCCTTACCTTATTGGTGAACCTTTAGATGTTTTGTTTTTTTCTAATTTGAGGGTCAACATCTGGTTCATATAAATTCTTCCCTCATTTTAATAATTTCATTAAGATAGAGTTCTAGAAGTGGGATTCTATGTGAAAGAGTTTGAGTTCCTTTATTATTGCTGACAAAGATTGATTACTTTTTTAATAGCTTTATCTATTCACCTGTATTTTTTTTAAATTTAAGCAGGTGTAGGCTTACAGAAAAATCATGCAGAAGGTACAGAGCTCACATATAGCTCCTCACACACACACTACTTTTCCCTATTACTAACATTTCATGTTCATATTTTTGAGTTTCATTTTTCTCATCTGGAAAATCAGTCTCTTGTCTTAACTTCTAAGGTTCCTGTATTAGTCAGGGTTCTCTAGAGAAACAGAACCAATAGCAGGTATCTGTAAATACGAGATTTTATAAAAGTGTCTCATGCAACTGTGGGGATGCATGAGTCCAAAATCCATAGGGGAGTATGCACAAGTCCAAATTCCACATGCACGCAGCAAGCTGGCAACTCCAATAAAGGTCTTTGATGAACTCCCCAGAAGAAGCTGGTTGGTGAAGCAGAAGTGAGAGTTCTCTCTCTTCTCCCTTAAAAGTCTTCAAACTGATTGAATTAAATCCAGCTAATTCATTGATGTGATCAGCCACAGATGCAGCCAATTGACTGATGATTTAATAACCCAGCCTTCTGGTTTATTAACCAGCCACAAATGTCCTTGCAGTAATGGTTAGGCCAGTGCTTGCTTGACCAGACACCCGGGCACCATCACCTGGCCAAGCTGACACATGAACCTAACCGTCACAGTTCCCTTTAGTTCTAAAATGCTCATATTTCAATGGACAAATGTCAGGGGAGAGGCCCCATCAGAAATGGGAGAGCAAGAGCAGCCCATAAAGGCAGGAGCCTTCAGGGCAGAGTTAGTGAACAGGGAATCATCTGGGGTGCAGAGGCTAGAAAGCAACTTCTGGGGCCATGTCCTGGAGGCCTTGAATGCCAGCCTCAGGGCAAGTGATGAGAATTTAACGCAAGGCCCTCTCAGGGCAGTGATGTGATTAAAGGGTTTTTGGAAAATTAGTTTAGGAGGCTGTGCTCACGGCCAGGAGGGAGAGCCATGAGACAGGAAGGAGAGGCCCAATAAGGATGGCCCAGCCCAGCTCCACAGGGAAGGGAAAAGGCACCTGAGCTGAGGTTGTGGCCATGGGCCAGAGAGAAGGGGCAGCTGCTCATGAGGCTGCCCAGGCCGGTGAAGCAGGCCTGGCCATGGGGTCTGGGAGGCAAGAGGAAGGGGGAGAATCAAAAGCAACTCCAGATTTGGGAAGACTGCCTGAGGCCTCTGTTCGTCTGCAAGAACAGGGGTCCTAAAGCCCAGCCCTGAGTGCAGCACTCTGCGGGGCCCCTGGGCATCTCCTCTGGACCTAAGTACAGACCCACAAGCTGGCAGGTGAGGTTCCTGTTACACAGCATTAGTGTGTCCTTCCGGCTTAGGTCCCACTACCTCCCACGCCAAATATCTGATTCCATGTACACAGACCCTGCATTTGCACTTTCCCATTGCCACTTTGGCTTGTGCTGCACACCTGGAAAGGCCTCTTCCACACCCACCTTTCTCTGGCTAAATCCGTTGTTCTCTTGCAAGACCCATCTCCATTGCTGCCTGTCCAAGCAGGTCTGGCCCCTTAATAAGCAGTGTAGTGAGGAGTTAAGAGCTTGAGTCCAGTGGAAGACAGATGGGTGTTCAAGTCCTTAACAATTTGTCCTGTGTGATATTAGGTAATTCACTTAACCTCTCTGGGCCTCGGTTTTCTCACTTACAAGATGGATGGTTCAATAGGATTTTTGAGAGGATTAAATGAGGTTATGTTTATGCAAGGCTTGACACAAGAACTGGTATACAGTGAGAGCTCAGTAAACGTTAGCTGCTAGAATTACTTCTCTCTCTCTCTCTCTGTCTCACACACACACACACACACACACACACACACACACACACACACCCTCCAGCATTTCAAGGCCTCTCTTCTTTTCTATTCTAAAACCTTCCATATCCAGTTTCCATGTGGTTGCCCCTGCCAGGCTCTCCCTCTACCCAGCCTAGTTGGGCTGAAACCTTCAACTGGACAGAGGAAGTGCACGTGCCTCCATCCTCCAGATGCTGTGAGTGTCGGCTGCTAAGGACTCAGAGCTGCCCCCTTCCTTAAAGAAATGTCCTTTTCAACAAGAACTGCCTCACCTGAGCCCACTCACCCACCTTCCCTCCAAACCCGAGAGCTAATGACTGACTGGCCCAGGGTACAAAAGCTCAACCACTTTGTCTCAAGCCAGAGTCAACTCCATGCTACAAATCTTGCTTCAAGCTTCCCGTGGGGTCAGACTGAAGCTAGACCACAGCTGAGACCACATCCTTGCCTAGCTGCTTCCCATGCCTTCTTCTTCTCCCCACACTCCCCTTCTTTTGAGAGCACTCCTTCAAAACATCACAAACCCTGAAGCTCTGCTTCTCAGGAACCTGGCCGAGACCGACACTGCTTGGTTCTCAATTCAGGCTCCCCCTCGGGTGCTGCCCATCAAGCCTTGGCTCTGGGTTTCGTAGAGAGGCCAAGGGGCAGCTCAGGCAAGGGATGGGAAAGGAAACAGTTTCCTGCTGTAATGAGAGGGGAGTTTAGACAATGAGTGCATGAAGTCCTCCACTCCCACACCCCTCATCTGCATATCCTGGCTGGTGTTTGTGCCTCCACTGTGAGGGGTTCTGCCCTGTGAGGTTGCCACTCTGTGGTTATCTCACTGCTCTTCGTCCCACTGGGCCTGAGAGCTCCGGGGGTGGGGGGCAGGAACTGCAGCCCTCAGCACCAGCCCACACACAGTTGGTGTCCAAGAAACACTCGAGGATCTGGTAAGATGGGGGAATCCCAAAGGGAAGCTACTGCCAATTGCCGGGCACCCAAGTGTGCCAGATGTTCTACTGTGCATGCGCTGAAGACTCTCATTCAATTCTTTTTTTTTTTTTTTTTTTTTTTTATCATCATTTTATTGAGATATATTCACATACCACGCAGTCATACAAAACAAATTGTACTTTCGATTGTTTACAGTACCATTACATAGTTGTACATTCATCACCTAAATCAATCCCTGACACCTTCATTAGCACACACACAAAAATAACAAGAATAATAATTAGAGTGAAAAAGAGCAATTTCTCATTCAATTCTTAAAACCTGCTTCAGTACATATTTTTATCTCCGCTTGACGATAAGGTTGTCAAAGCCCAGAGGGGCATGGCAGTGCTGTTCTGTGGAGCTGGGCACAGAGGAGGAACTGATGCAGGGGATGGTGCAGACCTGGGCCAGCAGGATCTGGGCCCGGAGCTGTGTGACCTTCTCTGGGCTCCATTTCTCATCAATAGGAGAAACAGAATGGCAGTGCCCAAGGACTGATGAGGTTTCTTCCAGCTCTGAAAGTCCCTGAATCTTAATCAGTGAAAGGTCTGCCATTTCCCATCCCTCTTTGCCTTCACTCTGTGTAAATCTCGGGCTGATGACCAGTGACCCAAGTCCTTCAACCTACCCAAGGCGACAGAAAGCCTGATTTTCCCAGCCTGAAAAGAGCTGACAGGCTGTTCTCTAGACTCCCGTCTGCAAGGAGCATTTACAAGAGCTGGAAAAGGAAGACTTTGGCACTGTAAACTTCTCTAGTTGCTCCACAAAGGACCACTTTTATTTCCCAGGCACGGTGACAAATCCTGCTGCTCTCTCTGGCTGTAAGGGCCAGAGGGGTTATGGACAAGGTTCCCATGCCTGAGCTCTTAATAAAATTGCAAGCAAAGAAAAAAATGTGCATGGGCTCTTGGCTGGACTTCTTGACTTGATGCCAGATGGCTACTGGGTACAAAATTACATCACTATTGACTATCTGAGTAATTTCTTTGTGTGACTATCTTGGAAGAATAGTTACCTTGGCAACAGATTGTTATCAGTTCCTTAACATTTTGTGCTGAGGAGACATTTCCTTAATGCTGAAACTCATAGGCCTGAAAACTGCATCTGGCCAACCTCATCCTCCCAGGTCTCTAAGTGGACTGGACAGTGTTTAGCAATGGAGCTAGGTTTGACAGCCAGCTCCCTCTGTTAATCTGCAAGAGCCAGATTAGCGGTGACAAGGATTCCCAATGAAACCACCTCCCAGCGATGGACTCAGCTGAGCCTCAGGGATGCTCAGAACCTCCCTATCCACTGAAGGCCACTCAGCCCTGTGGGGTGGGATACGAGCCCTCCAGCACTGGCCCCAAGGAGGACAGTTGCCCGTAGGTCTTGCTGAGGCAGCTGGGGGTTCTGTTTCAGACACTTTTGCCTCCCTCCCCCACTTCTTGGTACTTCCATTTCCTGGCTCACCAGATGTCATGCATTGCCTTCCTTGTTTCAGATGGATTTTTAAAAGGAGGATGGATTATCAAGGAAATATCTGAAAAATGCTGAACTCCTAGGAGAGTCAAAACAAAATAGTGGGAGAAAGGAGCAGAGTGATTTCTAATGACTGCATGGAGATGCAGAAAATGGGAGGGGATGTGAAGGTAAAGAAAAGGAGCTCAGAGAGTGTAAGTGACTTGCCCAAAGCAACACAGCAGGTAAGAGGTGAGGCTTAGATTTGAGCCTAAATCTTGCTTCACTGGCCCTGTAAGAGGGGGAATATTGGGCTATATCAGCAAGCTCCTGTATAGCCCAGACTATGCCTTAAAAACAATACAACACAAGACAAAACACCTCTGTATTTATAGCAACTCCCACCATGCCTCTGAACATGTAAGAGATCACAAATACTGTTGAATGAATGAGTGAGTGAATGAGTGAATAGCATTTGGCCACATATTGTGAGTCAGAATCCCTCTTACAACACATAAGTTTAGAGGGACAGCACTGTCCTATCTTCTTCTTCTTTTAAGCTTAGGCTTCAGGGGGAGCAAAAACTTCACAGCTTGGCCACACCTTTCCCATACCCTCCCAAATACTCAGTGCTGGTAACAGAAATACTGCCCATTCCAACTTCCACAAGAAGAGGTTATGCCTAATCTCTATGACCAGGGGAAGGAAGGCAAAGGAGACTGTGCAGGTTTGGATGTATTATGTCCCCCAAAATGCCATTATCTTTGATGTAATCTTTTGGGGAAAGACATATTAGTGTTGATTAGGTTGGAGCCTGTTGATTCCTTGGAGATGTGACTCAATCAACTGTGGGTGAGAACTTTCATTGGATTATTTCTGTGGAGGTGTTGCCCCACCCATTCAGGGTGGGTCTTTATTGGATCACTGGAGTACTTTAAAAAGAGCCACATAGGCCCAGACACAGAGCAACTGAGAGTGACATTTTGAAAAGGAGCTGCAGTTAAGAGAGGACAAAACACCCCGAGAGCAACATTTTGGAGAACACCATTTTGAAACATAACCTGGGAGCAAGTGGAGGTCAGCCACGTGCCTTCCCAGCTGACAGAGGTTTTCTGGATGCCAATGACCATCCTTCAGTGAATGCACCCTATTGATGCCTTACCTTGGACACTTTATGGCCTTAAGACTGTAACTTTGTAACCAAATAAACCCTCTTTATAAAAAAGCCAGTCCATTTCTGGTGTTTTGCAAAATAGCAGCATTAGCAAACCGGAACAGAGACCAAAATTATTGAAGGCCAACTCACTTCTGAGCTAAGTACTTTATGTATGTATTTTCATTTCTGACTATTTCTAGAGGGGGGAAGGTCTTTATTTGCTAAGATACATTTATTAAACACCATGGGTTGGAAGTAAGGCCAGACAGGGAGGGTGGTCAGCTAAATCAACAAAGGAAAAGCTAGGCGCCCCTCCACAGGTAGTGGGCAGGTGTGCAGACAGGAGAGGGAAATGAAGAAGAGGAGTCAGCAAGATGCAGGGAGAGGCTGGGGCCAAATGAGTCCAAGTGCCCTGGAGAAATTTCCAGGTGTGGATGGCCACATGCTGCCCAAACCTGTTTGAAACCTTAATAAAGAATTCTTTTTATTTGTTGAAAGTGCAGAAAGCGATGTTTCCTTGTCGGCTTCTGTGTGGTGAGGAGCAGATTCAGCCTGTGAGGAATTAGGACCCCAGCACCCACGGTGACCTTGAGAATGAAGAGTAAGACTCCCTCCACACACAACACTGACATCTGCAGGAATCTTGGAAAGAGCTTTGACCTTCAACACAGCATGAAAGAGATTATCACAGACCTCAGGGCCATGGGTGCTGGCGCTGGCTGGCTGAGCCAATGGAGCATCTCTCTTCCCAGTTCCCCATTCAGTGACACTGCCTTGGGACCTTCAAATCTGCCATGGTGGGCATATTTACAGCATGGAAATTGGCAAATGCTGCAAATCATGACTTTTTTATGATAGCTGGCTGTTGAACATTACCAGCAAACCTCTGCCTAAGGGGACCAGGAGACCCCTTTGACACCTGGTTACACACCGTCTTACTGAGCTGTTTACCAAATGTTGAAGTAATGTCAAAAATTACAGGTTCTGCAGGCAAGAGATCTGCAAAGTTTCCACTTCTGGTAGAGTTATGAAGGAATATGGGCCAGAGTGGGGAGATAGGATGAGAGCTAGGATGTTTAACAAAGAGGAGGATGAAGAAAGACACTGCAAATAATTGCCTTTTGCATGTGCAGTTGGGGCCGGTGAGTAGAGAGGGGGCTGGGAGGTCAGTATCTTCAAGGGAAAAGTTGACCTGAGGTAGCCAAAAACAGTTGGCACTGTGTTCCTTGGTACCTACCGTTTTCATAGTCTTGTCCACCTGAAAAGGAACAGAATGTGTGAGAAGACAAGTTCTCTGGCTGAAAAGCTGGGCAGAATACTTTATAAAGCATAAATACTCACCTCAACTTTCCTCAGATCTCTACAAGTCAAACCAATTCTTTCAAAGCTCCTTCTCCTTAGACCATTAATGAAGGAGTCACTTGGAGGCTCTCGCTTCATTTCCTTGCTTTGTTAATATTTGATTCAAAAATATATACTTACAGAAATGTTGCAAAAATAGTAACAAGAATTTATGGATATCCTTCATCTAGCTGTTCCTAACATTAGCAAGGCAGATAACCATAGTACAATTATCACAACCAGGAAATTAACATAATACAATACTATGAACTAAACAACAGAGTTTCATTTCACCAGTTTTTTTCTCCTAACATCCTTTCTCTGTACCCAGATCCAATCCAGGATCCCGTATTGCATTTGGCTCCTTCAGTCTGTGAATATTCCTTGGGATTTCCTTGTCTTTCAAGATCTCAGCACTTTTGAAGAATCCTGATTCATTTTTTTAATAGAATGTCTTTCATTTGGGCTTGTCTGATGTTTTGAGATTAGCAAAAACCCCACAGGAGTGATGTCTTTTTCTCAGAGTATCATTCTAGGAGGTGCAGGATGTCAGTCTGTCTTATTACTAGTTGTGTTGATCTTAATCACTTGGTTAAGATGGTGTCTGCTGGGTTTCTCCACTATAAAGATACTACTTGCCCCTTAATAACTGACAAACATCTTGAAGGAAATACTCTGAGACTTTGTGAACTTTCACCCACTGACTTTAGCATCCATTGGTGTGTGTTACTCCCACAGTTTTTATGCTGGTGTTTGCCTAATAGTGATTTGGTATTTCCTCCATTGTTTCTTCACTTATTAATAGAAATTTTCCTGCAAGGATGAAATGTCCCTACTTCCCCATTTATTTAGTAAATTATTTATATCGATATGGACTAATATTATTATATATGGACCCATATTATTATATGGGTTAAACCTCGAGTTATCATATGATCTAGCAAAACCACTTTTAGGTAAATACCCAAGCGAAATGAAAGCATGTGCCCACACAACAACTTTGAAAGTGTTCTAAAACTGTCATGATGGAGGCACAAGTCTGTGAATATACTAAAAGCTATTGAACTATACGTTAAATGGGAGAGTTATGTGGTATGTGACTTCTCTTTCAATGAAGCTATCAAAACCCCTTAATAAGAAGAAAACAAGCAACCCAGTTAAAAAATGGGCAAGAAATTAGATAGATGCTTCACCAAAGAAATTATACAGATAGCATAGATCACATAAGAAAAATGCTCAATTTTGTTATTATTATGGAAATGTTAATTGCAGCCACAATGAGACCACTACACACCAATTAAAATGGCTAAAATTTTAAAAGATTGCCCATTCCAAGTACTGACAAGTATGTGGAGGAACAGGCATTCTCATTCATTGCTGGCGGAAATATGAAATGGTACAACCACTCTGCGAAAACAGTTTGGCAGTTTCTTACAAAGTTAAACATGTACCCGCCATCTGATGCAGCCATTCCACTCTGAGGCATCTACCCAAGAAAAATGAAAACATGGATCCATATAAAGATTTGTACACCAAAGTTCACTGCAGCTTTATTTGCAATAGCTGAAAATTGAATAAAAAACAAATGTACATTGACAAGTGAATGGACAAACAAACTGCGGTACAACCATACAATGGAATACTACTCAGCAATAAAAACAAATGAACTATTGATACATGCTATAATTATCCTGAGTGAAAGAAACTAGACAAATAAGTGCATACTGTATGATACCATTTATATACAATTCTAGCACTAACCTATGGTGACAGAAAACAAATCAGTAGTTGAGACGGGAGAGGTGGCAGGGAAGGATTAAAAAGCAGCAGGAAGAAACCTTTGGGAGAGAGGGATACATCCACTCTCTTGATTGTGGTGATGGTGTTAGGGATTATACATATGTGGAAACTTACCAAATTGCACACTTAAAATATATACTGTTTATAGCATGTTCAAAAAAACTTTTAAAGCATGATTTCATTCTGATACTTCCAATTCCAATCCAACACCACAAACTTGATGATAGCTTTTCCCCTTTCCTTATTTGTAATATCTTTCTCTGACTGTGAGAAACCTGACTCTCATTATCCACTTATGCGTATACTAGGATTGAACAGACAAGTAAAAAACAAATATATTCTTGTCTGTTCAATCCTAGCATATGCATAAAGTAGCTTCATAATTGCTAACCTGTGCCCCTGTGGGAAGCATATTTATTCTCTAGGCTACAGCATTTATATTCAGTTCTTTTTGTCATTAACCTTCCTTACAGTATTCAATCAAAACCCTGTTTTCCAAAGTTACTTAGGTTAGTTCTTTTCTTCCCCAATTCCTTCAGTGTGGTTATAACATTCATTTGAGTTACAGCATGTTTATTTCTGTTTGTGTTCCTTTTTGCGCTCAACCCACATCTTACTTGATTTTAATTTGGGGAAGGAGGAGGTATTTGAAACATTGCCATGGTTCTAAGATGGGAAGCTATACAAAAGGTGTTCTGAGAGAAGTGTTGCTCCTCTTTTGACCTTATTAGCCCATTGCCACTGCCCCCTTCTGTCACCCTGTTCCCATATCTTTAGCTTCTGCTTTATCCTTCCTATATTTTCTTTGCACAAATGAGCAGATACATGTGTATTTTCTTATATCCCCATTCTGTCTCACAATATAGATACTCTCTTGCACTTTATTTTTTCTGGCTACCAGTATATCCTAGAAATCACTGCAAATTCACAGAGATTTTTCTCCCTCATTCTTTTTTATAGATGCATAGTACCTCATTGTGTGCATGTAGTCATGATTTATTCAACCACTATCCAAAGAATGGGCATGTAGGTTGTTTCCAGTGTTTTACAATGTTTTACAATACAAACAATGCTATGATGAATAATGCTGTGAATATGTATTTTTGCATTGCTGGAGGTATGTCTTCAGGGTAGATTCCAAATAGTGATTAAAAGATAAGTGCATATGTAGTTTTCTTAGGTATTGCCCAATTTCCCTCTAAACGGTTGAGTCAGTTTGCTTTCCCACCAGCCATGTATAAGTCATTGTTTTCCCACAGCCTTACCTAGAGAATGTCTTGTCAAACAACTTTAATTTTTGTTCGTCCAATAAGTGAGAAATGGTATCTCACTTGGTGTTTTTTCAATTTATATTTCTCTAATTTTCAGTGAGTTCAATTTTTTTTTTCAGATGTCCCAGGGTTGTTTTAATATCTTTGTGTGTGTGTTTGTGTGTGTAAATTGTCTGTGTATTTTCCCCATTTTTTTCCATTTTTTATTGTAGAATATATCATATATACATAAAGTGCACTTTTCCAAGTGCAATTTAACAAGTAGTTAGAGAGCAAATTTCAAAGAATATTATAGGTTACAATTCCACAGTTTCAGTTATGTCCTTATTATGAAATATAACATATATACAAAAGGATAATATCTTTCAAAGTACGATTTAACAAGTAGATATATAGGAAATTTCCAACGTTATTATGAGTTATGGTACCATAGTTTCAGTTATTTCCTTAGTGTGAAACACAACAGATTACAAAAACATACAGCTTTCAAATCGCCATTTAACAAGTAGCTGTAGAACAAATATCAAAGGATGCTATGGGTTGCAGTTCCACCATTTCAATTCTTTCCTTCTAACTATTCTAATACCCTAGCAACAAAGAAAAAGAAAATTATATAAATATTCAATATTCATAGTCCTTTGCTAAATTCCATCTTGTCAGTTGCTACTCCTTCCTCTAGTTCAATCAGTTTCCCGATCTTCAGGGATGTCTAGGCAGTGACCACCCTAGCCTGTTCCTCATTTTTAAAAAATCTGGTTTTTAATCCTTTATCCTTCAAGTTTTAAGAGCTATTTACATATTAAGGATATTGACCCTTGGGCTGTGGTATATATTGCAGGTATTTTCTCCTATTTTATCAGGTGTATTGTGCTTTGTTTAGTGTTTTAAAAAAATTTTTACATTGCCAAAGTTATTAATCTTTTCTTTCATTGCCTCTGGATTGTAAATCATAGTTAGCCTTTCCCTATACCAAGGTTAAAGAGGAATTCACTCATGTTTCATTTTTTACATTAAGATCTCTTTTCCATTTGTAGTATAATCTTGAGTGTATGGTGAAAGGTATGGATCTAATTTTATCTTTTCCAAAAGACAACCCAGTCATCCAGCATTCTTTATTAAAAAACCCATCTTTACTCCAGTGATTTGAGAGATGGAATCTCTCAAATTCCTTTTGGAGAATAAAATAATAAGAATATTAGCTTCTAACATTTTTTTCCCAGCATTTACCATGGTAAGTGAATTACAAACTTTGTCTCATTTAATCTTTACCATGATCCTCTTAGGTAGCTAATAGTAGCAACCCAATTTTTCAGATTAATAAACTGAGGCTTTAAAAGGTAAGTGATTTATCCAGTGTCACAGAGCTAACTAATGACACGTTGAAATTAAAACCCAGATTTATCTGACTTTTAACCATACTCTTGAAAAACTAAACCTTGAAGTTAGACCCCTTGTAATCTTAACCTCATGTGTCTATATCAAAACCCTTTCTTCACCATCTTGAACTCATGGCTGTTAACTCAGACAAGTTGCATATTGCCTATGATTCCTGAACTGACTCCTCATTCCGAGACGAGTGGAGCACAACCTCTTCCTTTAGAACAGAAGGCTGGGAACCCATCAGATGTGTTTCTCACTCACCTCCCACCTCAGTGCTCCCTGCTGGGAGAAGCTCAGTCAGGAGTTGACCTCAGGAAGTTGCTCACCAGTCTGGGCTTCAGCTCCCTCCCCTAAAATGAGGGATGTTACAGTTCCTCCTTCAAAAGTTTGTTGTGAGAATTAAATGAAGTAAAATATGAACAGCATGTAGAACAGTGCCTGGCATATAATAATTAATAAATATTTGTTCCAATGAATGCAACAATGATTCAAACAGTCTGAGGACATTTTTTTTTTTAAAGAAAATTGTGACAATGTGACAATAGCAAGTGGTGAGTGTCTAGTATGTTTGCAGTGCTGGGGGTGGGAGATTACCGAAAATCATACAAGCCCGGCTCTCAAGATGCTCACAGTCTAGGAGTGAGAAAGAAAGATACATGACCTACAGGCAGCAATAAGAGAAAATCTAATGTAACAGATAAGAAAAGATTCAGTGGGGCACACTCTAAAAGGAAGACCAATGGAAGCTGAAATGGTTAGGGAAGTATTTATTCATTCATCTGCCCATTCATTCCTCAAACATTCATCAAGTGCTTGAGATGTGCCAGCCTATGCTAAGCAAGGGTCTGGACAAAAACAAATAATAAAATATCTTGTGTGATAAGTGCTGTAATGGAAATAAAACTAGATGATATGATGGAAAGTAGAGGGGTAGCCCCTTGAGATGGATGGTCAGGGAAGGCCTTTCTGAGAAATTTACATTTAAGCTGGAAACTGAATGACAAGAAGGGGCAGATCATGGGCATATCTGGAGGAAGAGTGTCTCAGGCCAAGAGACAAACAAAATCAAAGACCTGAATTGGAACCAAGAATGATGCATTAGAAGAATAAAATGAAGTCAAGGGTGGCTGCAGTAGAGAGAGGAAATGGGATAAGGAAGAAAGATCACAGTGTTAAGCAGAGGCCTTATCATGTAGGATGTGTGGGCCAGGATATGGAGTTTCCAGGTTCAATGAGAAACCAAGGAGTGACATCAGCTTTGTATTTTGTAAAAATCATTCTGGAAGATCTGTAGAGAATGAACTGTATGGGAGCTGGAAGCAGAGAGAACAGGTAGAGCCTTTGCAATAGTCAAGGCTAGAGATGGTGAAGACCTGGATTTAGTGTTAGACATGGAGGTGAAAAATGTTTTGAGATTGTGTGTGCCAGTTGGGATGTATTATGTCCCCCAAAATGTCATGTTCTATGGTGCAATCTTGTGGGGACAGATTAGATTGGAATTCTTTGAGTGTTTCCGTGGAGATGTGACTCAATCAACTGTGAGTGAAACATTTGATTGGATAATTTCCATGGAGGTGTTACCCCACACATTCAGAGTGGGTGTTAATTGGATCACTGGAGTCCTATAAAGGAGTTCACAGACAGAAGGACCTCAGAGCAACTGACAGTGACATGTTGGAGAGGAGCCGTAGCTGAGAGACACATTTTGAAGATGGCCATTGGAAGCTGATACTGACATTTTGGAGAAAGCCATTTTGAAACGCAACCTGGGAGTGAGCAGGCACCAGCCACGTGACTTCCCAGCTAACAGAGGTTTTCCGGATGCCAGTGGCCTTTCTCCAGTGAAGGTACCCTATTGTTGATGCCTTACCTTGGATACATTAAGGCCTTAAGACTGTAACTTTGTAACCAAATTAACCCCCTTTATAAAAAGCCAATCCATTTCTGGTGTTTTGCATAACAGCAGAATTAACAAACCAGAACACTGAGTCGATCAGGAATTTTTAATGATTGGGTGTGAGGGAAGAGGGAAAGAAAAAGTTAGTGGTGGTGTCATTTGCTGAGATAGGGTTGGCTGGAGGAGCAACATGTTTAGGGAGGGTGGGATGATCAGTAGTTCAGTTTGGACATATTAGGTTGAGATGCCTATTGTATATGTCTGTTGTGTGGCCAAGTAGGCAAATACTCATTTGAATTTGTAATTTGGGAAAGCTGAGCTAGAGATAAATGCCACTGACAAGTTAATGGCATTTGAAGTTATGGTTTGAATGAGATTATCTAAAGAAAGAAGGTAGATAGAGAAAAGAAAGGAGCTCAGGACTGAGCTCTCCAGGGGAGATGCTCAAACTAAGAGCTCAAGTAGAAGATCCAGCAAATGAGATAGGGAAGGAGAATCCAGTGAAGAGGTAAACCATGAGACCATGAAGCAGGGATGTTTCAAGAAGGAGAGGGTAGTGTTGAATATTGCCTAAAGCTTGAGTAAAATAAGGATCAAAAAGTAACCAATGGATTTGTCAGCCTAGAGGTCATTGGTAATCTTGACAAGAGCAGTTTCAGAGATATGTGGGATGGAGACCCAACTGGAATGAGTTGAGGAGAGAATGGAAGGGAGGAAGTAGAAACAAACTATAGTCAACTTTTTCAAGAAATTATGCTGTGAAGGGATGCTGAGAATTTGAGGGAACAGCTAGAGAGGGATGTGAAGGACAAGATTAGAGATACTGATGTGGCTTGGAATGGTCCAGTCAAAAGGGACAAGTGTAGGAGGGAAGTCCTGGGATGGTGAGGGGTGATGGGCTCCAGTGTGGATGCGCCATAGAGGGCAAGAGGAGGGAAGGAAGAGAGCATGGATTCGGATGAAGGAAGGTGGGCATACATGGTGTCAGGAAAATGAGGGAGTCCCTGTCTAATTCCTTGCTTGTGAGGTATGAGGTGAGGTCATCAGCTGAGAGTGAGGGGAGGGAAGCAGGTGGCTTCATGGGAAAAACAGGGTTTGACCAGGGCATTGAGGAGTTGGGTTGGGAGATGGAGCAGAGTCTGTGCAGGGTGGGAGGAAACAGGAGAAAGGCACAGAGTGTTGCGTGTACTCAGTCATCCCTGAGACGGTGGGGAGCCTGGCCTGACTGGACGAGAGGCCTGTGTGGATGACCACTAGGAACCTGGTGTGGAGAGGCAGATGGTCAAATTATAGGAGGACCCCAAAACAGAGGCAGAGGTTGACCCCTTTGGAGAAAAGAGGGAATCGCTGTTGACTTTGAGGCTGAAAATGGCCTGGTGCAGATGCATTGAAGGAGATGGGCCTGCTCAGGACAGGCAGGGGTGGTAGAGAGAGGGAAGGGGCCAGAAAGGCCTCATCATCCCAGAAATGAGGACATATAAGAGAGTTAACTTAGAATGGGGAAGAGGAAATTCTGAGATACTTAAAGAAAAACCTACAGGACTGTTAATAGAAGACCTTCAACCGCCCCTCCATTGTCTCAATTGTCTGGGCCTAAAATCCAGGCCTCTCCCACCCAAGGTCCAATCCATGTCAAGTCCCCTTGCTGCTTCCCTCTTAACATCCAGGCATCCTCTCCACCTCATTGGCAGCCCTTGGCTCAGGCCACCATCACCTCCCATCTTGCTGCTCTCCTGGCCTCCACTCTGTCCCTTTTTGATCTCTCATCAAAACCATTTTAGTTTGTTGGCTGCTAAAACAAATAACCATACAATGGGTTGGCTTAACCACAGGAATTTATTGGCTCACGGTTTCAGAGGGCAGAAGGCTTGCTTCTTCCCAGGGTTGCTCATTTCTGGCTGGCCAGCAATCTTTGGGGTTCCTCGGCTTTTCTGTCACATGGCAATGCATATGGCAGCGTCGTCTCCTTTCTCTTCTGGGATCCATTGACTTCCAGCTTCTGGTCACTCCCTGTGCCATCTCTCCCTGTGGCCTTCTCTAAAAGGCCTCCAGTAATAGGATTAAGACCCACTCTGATACAGCTGGGCCACACGTTAACTGAAATAACCTCATCAAAAGGTCCTATTTACAATGGGTTCACACTCACAGGAATGGATTAAGAACACATTTTTCTGGTATTCCAAACTCCAAGCCACCACTGACAAAAATGTGTTCCTAAAATCCCAATCTGATCATTGCCTGAATATGACAATGACTGACTCATGACAAGGTGCTCGTTTATCTTACCTTCTCTTAAGAAGAATTAGCAACTCTATTGCCAAAAAAATTCTTAGTTCTGAAATTCCTTAAGAAAAACACACCAATTCATCTTTGAATATGACAGTTACATTTCCATTAAAAAGGGCTACTTACCATGCAGGTAGCAATGACTGCATTTATTTCTAAAGCCTTGAGACACTGAAATATATGAAGGAGGAGTTTTCATTTGAAAATTCACTACACCAGACTCCCAGAGCTTTCAGCTTGTATAAGAATTAAAATTTATTTTATTCCACAAATATTTATTGATCGTCCACTATGTCCACTGTTGCTCTTGCCACTAGGAGGAGACAGTAGGAATAAGGCAACCTGGTCCCTGCCCTCACAAACCCAGGGGAGGGAGATGAACAATGAGTAAGAAGCAAAAGAACTAGGTAATTACTTCTGGGAGAGATGAATAGGGAGAGCTGATCATCACTGGGGAGATGGTCAGCAAAGGCCTCCAGGTGGAGGTGACTTTTGAAATGACAATGGAAGGAACCAGCCATACACACTGCTGGAGGAAAAGCATCTGGCAGAGGGAACAGCAACTGCAAAGGCAGTGATGCAGGAAAAGAACATGTGGGACGGAGGCCATCTGGCTGCTGGATGGAGTAGGTGATTTTAAGCACTCAGTAGGGGAAGCAGAGGCTGAACCACAGAGACCAGGGATGCAGAAGATGGAGAAGGAAAATTCTCCTACTTTTGATTAAGTAATTGGAATCTGCAGATTGTCGCAGCTGGAAAGAGTTCCCTCTATACTTTATTTACGAGAAGGCCAGTACCTTGAACACCAACCTCCGGAGTCAGTGCAGGACAGTGGCCAAAAAGCAGGGTTGCTTGAGCCTAACCACTGAGACTGGAATTCTGACCCTAAAAACTTATTAGCTGAGAAACCTTGTGGCAAGTCACCTATTCTCTCCAAACCTCACTTTTCTTCTCTCTATATGGGAATAATAATAATCCCCACATTATAGGATTAAATGATAATCCATTTAAAATATTGTAGTCACATAATAAATATGAGCTATGATCATAATTACTCCATTAAGGAAACATCCCTTTGATAAATGGAAAGCTTCTTTCAGCAATGGACCTATAGTTCCACAATTTATTAAGACTGATAAGCATTTGTGATGGTTAAGTTTGTGTGACATCTTGGCTAGGTTATGGTGTCCAGTTGTTTAGTCAAGCAAGTACTGCCCTGATGGTTACTGTGAGGATTTCCTGGATTTAAATCATTAGTCAGTTAATTGCATCTATGGCTGATTGCATCTACAATCAACAAAGGAGATTGCCTTCAACAATAAGAGAAGTCTCACCCAATCAGTTGAAGACCATAAGGGGAGAACTGATGATTTCAGCAGTCAGAACAGTTACTATCCCTACTTCAGTCAGCCAGCTTCTGGGGAATTCATCAAAAATTTCACTGGAGTTCCCAATGTGTGGCCTGCCCTACAGAATTCAAACTTGTCAGTCCCCACAGTTATGTGAGCCAATTCCTAAATAAATCCCATAAGATTTACATATATACACTCCATCAGTTCTGTTTCCCTGGAGAACCCTAACTAATACAACACTTTGTTTCAATACCTGTGTCAAACACATTTTTCACATCGTGAGTAATCTCTAGACCCTTAAAATGGTTTGAGTGTTGGAAATGGATTTTGTTTTGTTGTGCTTTAATTTGCCTTTAATTGGTGTGGAAGGAAAAGATGATTTGGGAGGAGGAACAGCTAGTAGTGGGCAAGAAGGAGGGAAGAGTTTGTTGATTCTGCATGTGGGTGAGTTTCCATGCCATTGACAGCATGGGGAAGCCAGGGATGACAACCGTCTTCCTTTGTGGTCTACATCCCAGTATGAACAGGAGCATTTTAAAACAACAAAATTACAAACGAAAGATAAAAGTCATCCTGGAAGTACTTTTGATTCAAGGCCTAATTCTTCAGCAGAGTCTAGATTGTCAAAGGTGAAAGCAAAACAGGAAATAGTGGGGAAATGACCTTTCTTTTTTTGCCGTCTTATTGAGATATAGTCACATACCATACAATTCATCCATAGTGTACAATCTGTGGTTACAGTATCATCATATAGTTGTGCATTCATCATCACAGTCAATTTTAGAACATTTTCATTACTCCAAAAAAACCCCAAAACATTCCATACCCCTTCTCTCCCCCATCATTGGCCCCTAGCATTGGTGTGGTACATTTTTTACTGTTAATGAAAGGATATTAAAATATTACTGTTAACTATAGTCTATGGTTTGCAATAGGGGCATTTTCTCCCATATACCACTTAATTATTAACTCCTTGTAGAAGTGACATATATTTGTCCTAGTTCATGAAAGAACATTTTTCTATTTTTACTATTAATCACTGTCATAATCCACCACAAGTTTCACTGTCCCATGTTCCATCCTCTAGCTTTCTTTCTAGTGACATTCATAACACTAAATGTCCCCTTTCAACCACAGTCACACCTAAAATTCAGTGCTGTAAATTACACTCAGTATAACATGCTACCACCACCTCTATCAATTTCCAAACATTTAAATTTAACCTAGTTAAAAATTCTGCACATTTTAAGCATCCACTCCGCATTCTCTAGCCTCATTCTGTTTTCTGGTAAACTATAATCTAGATTCTAACTCTATAAGCTTACTTACAATTAACTCATATTAGTGAGATCATACCTTATTTGTCTTTTTGTGTCTGACTTATTTCACTCAACATAATGTTCTCGAGGTTTACCTATCTTGTCACATGCTTCAGGACTTCATTCCTTTTTACTGCTGAATAATATTACATTGTATGTAAACACAGTTTCTTTATCCATTCATTGGCTGATGGACATCTGGGTTGTTTTCATCTTTCGGAAATGCTGCTATTGACACTGGTGTGCAAATGTCTGTTTGCATTCCTGCTTTTAGTACTTCTGAGTATATACCTAGTAGTGGAATTACCGGGTCGTAAGGCAACTCTATACTTAGCTTCCTGAGGAACCACCAAACTGTCTTCCACAGAGGCTGTACCATTCTACATTCCCACCAACAGTGAATAAATGTTTCTATTTCTCCACATCTTCTCCAACACTTGTAGTTTTCTATTTGTTTAATAGTGGCCATTCTAAGAGGTGTGAAATGATATCTCTTGGTTTTGATTTGCATTTTCCTGATAACCAGTGATGTTGAGCATCTTTTCATGTTCTTTTTAGCCATGTGCATTTCCTCTTTGGAAAACTGTCTCTTCTGGTCTTTTGCCCCTTTTTAAATTGGGCTGTTCATCTTTTTATTGTTGAGTTGTAGGATTTCTTTAGTATTCTTTACATTAAACCCTTCTTGGGTATGTGGTTTCCTAAATTTTCTCCCATTGAATAGGCTGCCTTTTCACTTTTTTGGCAAAGTCCTTTGATGCACAATAGCATTCAATGTTGAGGAGTTCCCATTTATCTAGTTTTTTCTTTCGATGCTTGTGCTTTAGGTGTCAAGTTTAAGAAACCCCTGCCTACCACAAGATCTTGATGATGCTTCCCTACATTTTGTTCTAGGAGTTTTATGGTCCTATCTCTTCTGTTTAGATCTTTGATCCACTTTGAGTTAACTTTCATATAAGGTGTGAGATAAGAGTTCTCTTTCATTCTTTGGCATACAGATACTCCCAGCACCATTTGTTGAAGAGACAGTTTTTTTCCCACTTAAGTGGATGTGGCAGCCTTGTCAAATACCAATTGATCATAAACGTGTGGGTCTATTTCTGAACTCTAAGTTCAGTTCCATTGATCAATATGTCTATCTTTATGCTAGTACCATGTTGTTTTGATCACTGTAGCTTTTTAATATGCTTTAAAGTCAGTCAGCGTGAATCCTCCAACTTCGTTTGTCTTTTTCAAGATGTTTTGGCTATTTGGGGCCCTTTGCTTTTACAAACAAATTTCATAATTGGCTTTTCCATTTATTCAAAGTAGGCCATTGTAATTTTGATTGGGATTCAATCTGTAAATCAATTTGGGTAGAACTGACATCTTAACTATATTTAATTGTCCAATCTATGAACACGGAATGTCCTTCCATTTATTTAAGTCTTCTTTAATTTCTTTTAGCAATGTTTTGTAGTTTTCTGAATTACAGGTCCTTTACAGCCTTCGTTAAGTTTTTTACTAGTTATTTGAGTCTTTCATTTGCTTTTGTAAATGGATTTTTTTTCTTGATTTCCTCCTGGGAATGGAGGAAATGGCCCTTACATGAGTGAACATTCTGGCATTCATAAATGTCATGTTGAGGAGGCGGGGCAAGATGGCGGACTGGTGAGCTGTATGCTTTAGTTACTCCTCCAGGAAAGTAGGTAGAAAGCCAGGAACTGTGTGGACTGGGCACCACAGAGCAATCAGACTTTGGGCATATTTCATACAACACTCATGAAGACGTGGAACTGCTGAGATCAGCGAAATCTGTAAGTTTTTGTGGCCAGGGGACCCGCACCCCTCCCTGCCAGGCTCAGTCCCGTGGGAGGAGGGGCTGTCAGCTCCGGGAAGAAGAAGGGAGAACTGCAGTGGCAGCCCTTATCGGAAACTCATTCTACTGATCCAAACTCCAACCATAGATAGACTGACACCAGACACCAGAGAATCTGAGAGCAGCCAGCCCAGCAGAGAGGAGACAGGCATAGAAAAAAACAGCAAGAAAAACTCTAAAATAAAAGCGGAGAATTTTTGGAGTTCTGGTGAACACAGAAAGGGGAAGGGCAGAGCTCAGGCCCTGAGGCTCATATGCAAATCCCTAAGAAAAGCTGGTCTCTCTGCCCTGTGAACCTTTCCTTAATGGCCCTAATTGCTTTGTCTCTTAGCATTTCAATAACCCATTAGATCTGTGAGGAGGGCCCTTTTATTTTTTTTTTTAATCCTTTTTTCTTTTTCTAAAACAATTACTCTAAGAAGCCCAATACAGAAAGCCTCAAAGACTTGCAATTTGGGCAGGTCCAGACAAGAGCAGAACTAAGAGAGCTCTGAGACAAAAGGCAATAATCCAGTGGCTGAGAAAATTCACTAAACACCACAACTTCCCAGGAAAAGGGGGGTGTCCGCTCACAGCCATCATCCTGATGGACAGGAAACACTCCTGCCCATCGCCAGCCCCATAGCCCAGAGCTGCCCCAGACAACCCAGTGTGACGGAAGTGCTTCAAATAACAGGCACACACCACAAAACTGGGCGTGGACATTAGCCTTCCCTGCAACCTCAGCTGATTGTCCCAGAGTTGGGAAGGTGGAGCAGTGTAAATTAAAAAAGCCCCATTCAGCCATCATTTCAGCAGACTAGGAGCCTCCCTACACAGCCCAGCAGCCCAGAACTGCCCTGGGGGGACGGTACTCACCTGTGACATAGCACAGTCATCCCTCAACAGAGGACCAGGGGGTGCACGGCCTGGAAGAGGGACTCACTCGCAACTCTCAGGAGCCATACGCCACTACCAAGGACTTGTGGGTCAGTCGCAAAGACAAACTGTGGCAGGACTGAACTGAAGGATTAGACTATTGCAGCAGCTTTAAAACTCCAGGATCAACAGGGAGATTTGATTGTTAGAGCCACCCCCCCTCCCTGACTGCTGAGAAAAACGCCCCATATACAGGGTGGGCAACACCAACTACACACGCAAGCTTGGTACACCAATTGGACCCCACAAGACTCACTCCCCCACTCACCACAAAGGCAAAGCAGGGGAGAACTGGCTTGTGGAGAACAGGTGGCTCGTGGACGCCACCTGCTGGTTAGTTAGAGAAAGTGTACTCCACGAAACTGTAGAGCTGATAAATTAGAGATAAGGACTTCAATTGGTCTACAAATCCTAAAAGAACCCTATCAAGTTCAGCAAATGCCACGAGGCCAAAAACAACAGAAAATTATAAAGCATATGAGAAAACCAGATGATATGGATAACCCAAGCCCAAGCACCCAAATCAAAATACCAGAAGAGACACAGCACCTAGAGCAGCTACTCAAAGAACTAAAGATGAACAATGAGACCATAGTACGGGATACAAAGGATATCAAGACGACCCTAGAAGAGCATAAAGAAGACATTGCAAGACTAAATAAAAAAATGGATGATCTTATGGAAATTAAAGAAACTGTTGACCAAATTAAAAAGATTCAGGACACTCATAGTACAAGACTAGAGGAAGTTGAACAACGAATCAGTGACCTGGAAGATGACAGAATGGAAAATGAAAGCATAAAAGAAAGAATAGGGAAAAAAATTGAAAAAATCGAAACAGACCTCAGGGATATGATAGATAATATAAAACGTCCGAATATAAGACTCATTGGTGTTCCAGAAGGGGAAGAAAAGGGTAAAGGTCTAGGAAGAGTATTCAAAGAAATTGTTGGGGAAAACTTCCCAAATCTTCTAAACAACATAAATACACAAATCATAAATGCCCAGTGAACTCCAAATAGAATAAATCCAAATAAACCCACTCCGAGACATATTCTGATAACACTGTCAAACACGGAAGAAAAGAAGCAAGTTCTGAAAGCAGCAAGAGAAAAGCAATTCACCACATACAAAGGAAACAGCATAAGACTAAGTAGTGACTACTCAGCAGCCACCATGGAGGCGAGAAGGCAGTGGCACGATATATTTAAAATTCTGAGTGGGAAAATTTTCCAACCAAGAATACTTTATCCAGCAAAGCTCTCCTTCAAATTTGAGGGAGAGCTTAAATTTTTCACAGAGAAACAAATGCTGAGAGAATTTGCTAACAAGAGACCTGCCCTACTGGAGATACTAAAGGGAGCCCTACAGATAGAGAAACAAAGAAAGGACAGAGAGACTTGGAGAAAGGTTCAGTACTAAAGAGATTCGGTATGGGTACAATAAAGGATATTAATAGAGAGAGGGGAAAGATATATATGACAAACATAAACCAAAGGATATGATGGCTGATTCAAGAAATGCCTTCATGGTTATAACGTTGAACGTAAATGGATTAAACTCCCCAATTAAAAGATATAGATTTGCAGAATGGATCAAAAAAAATGAACCATCAATATGTTGCATACAAGAGACTCATCTTAGACACAGGGACACAAAGAAATTGAAAGTGAAAGGATGGAAAAAAATATTTCATGCAAGCTACAGCCAAAAGAAAGCAGGTGTAGCAATACTAATCTCAGATAAAATAGACTTTAAATGCAGGGATGTTTTGAGAGACAAAGAAGGCCACTACATACTAATAAAAGGGGCAATTCAACAAGAAGAAATAACAATCATAAATGTCTATGCACCCAATCAAGGTGCCACAAAATACATGAGAGAAACACTGGCAAAACTAAAGGAAGCAATTGACGTTTCCACAATAATTGTGGGAGACTTCAATACATCACTCTCTCCTATAGATAGATCAACCAGACAGAAGACCAATAAGGAAATTGAAAACCTAAACAATCTGATAAATGAATTAGATTTAACAGACATATACAGGACATTACATCCCAAATCACCAGGATACACATACTTTTCTAGTGCTCATGGAACTTTCTCCAGAATATATCATATGCTGGGACATAAAACAAGCCTCAATAAATTTAAAAAGATTGAAATTATTCAAAGCACATTCTCTGACCACAATGGAATACAATTAGAAGTCTATAACCATCAGAGACTTAGAAAATTCACAAATACCTGGAGGTTAAACAAGACACTCCTAAACAATCAGTGGGTTAAAGAAGAAATAGCAAGAGAAATTGCTAAATATATAGAGACGAATGAAAATGAGAACACAACATACCAAAACCTATGGGATGCAGCAAAAGCAGTGCTGAGGGGGAAATTTATAGCACTAAACGCATATATTAAAAAGGAAGAAAGAGCCAAAATCAAAGAACTAATGGATCAACTGAAGAAGCTAGAAAATGAACAGCAAACCAATCCTAAACCAAGTAGAAGAAAAGAAATAACAAGGATTAAAGCAGAAATAAATGACGTAGAGAACAAAAAAACAATAGAGAGGATAAATATCACCAAAAGTTGGGTCTTTGAGAAGACCAACAAGATTGACAAGCCCCTAGCTAGACTGACAAAATCAAAAAGAGAGAAGACCCATGTAAACAAAATAATGAATGAAAAAGGTGACATAACTGCAGATCCTGAAGAAATTTAAAAAATTATAAGAGGATACTATGAACAACTGTATGGCAACAAACTGGATAATGTAGAGGAAATGGACAATTTCCTGGAAACATATGAACAACCTCGACTGACCAGAGAAGAAATAGAAGACCTCAAACAACCCATCACAAGGAAAGACATCCAATCAGTCATCAAAAATCTTCCCACAAATAAATGCCCAGGGCCAGATGGCTTCACAGGAGAATTCTACCAAACTTTCCAGAAAGAACTGACACCAGTCTTACTCAAACTCTTTCAAAACATTGAAGAAAATGGAACACTACCTAACTCATTTTATGAAGCTAACATCAATCTAATACCAAAACCAGGCAAAGATGCTACAAAAAAGGAAAACTACCAGCCAGTCTCCCTAATGAATATAGATGCAGAAATCCTCAACAAAATACTTGCAAATCGAATCCAAAGACACATTAAAAAAATCATACACCATGACCAAGTGGGGTTCATTCCAGGCATGCAAGGATGGTTCAACATAAGAAAATCAATCAGTGTATTACAACACGTTAAGAATTCAAAAGGGAAAAATCAATTCATCATCTCAATAGATGCTGAAAAAGCATTTGACAAAATCCAACATCCGTTTTTGATAAAAACACTTCAAAAGGTAGGAATTGAAGGAAACTTCCTCAATATGATAAAGAGCATATATGAAAAACCCACAGCCAGCATAGTACTCAATGGTGAGAGACTGAAAGCCTTCCCTCTAAGATCAGGAACAAGACAAGGATGCCCACTGTCACCACTGTTATTCAACATTGTGCTGGAAGTGCTAGCCAGGGCAATCCGGCAAGACAAAGAAATAAAAGGCATCCAAATTGGAAAAGAAGAAGTAAAACTGTCATTGTTTGCAGATGATATGATCTTATACCTGGAAAACCCTGAGAAATCGACGAGACAGCTACTAGAGCTAATAAACAAATTTAGCAAAGTAGCGGGATACAAGATTAATGCACATAAGTCAGTAATGTTTCTATATGCTAGAAATGAACAAGCTGAAGAGACACTCAAGAAAAAGATACCATTTTCAATAGCAACTAAAAAAATCAAGTACCTAGGAATAAACTTAACCAAAGATGTAAAAGACCTATACAAAGAAAACTACATAACTCTACTAAAAGAAATAGAAGGGGACCTTAAAAGATGGAAAAATATTCCATGTTCATGGATAGGAAGGCTAAATGTCATTAAGATGTCAATTCTACCCAAACTCATGAACAGATTCAATGCAATCCCAATCAAAATTCCAGCAACTTACTTTGCAGACTTGGAAAAGCTAGTTATCAAATTTATTTGGAAAAGGAAGATGCCTCGAATGGCTAAAGACACTCTAAAAAAGAAAAATGAAGTGGGAGGACTTACACTCCCTGACTTTGAAGCTTATTATAAAGCCACAGTACTCAAAACAGCATGGTACTGGCACAAAGATAGACATGTAGATCAATGGAATCGAATTGAGAATTCAGAGATAGACCCCTAGATCTATGGCCAACTGATCTTTGATAAGGCCCCCAAAGTCACTGAACTGAGTCATAGTGGTCTTTTCAACAAATGGGGCTGGGAGAGTTGGATATCCATATCCAAAAGAATGAAAGAGGACCCCTACCTCACCCCCTACACAAAAATTAACTCAAAATGGACCAAAGATCTCAATATAAAAGAAAGTACCATAAAACTCCTAGAAGATAATGTAGGAAAACATCTTCAAGACCTTGTATTAGGCGGCCACTTCCTAGACTTTACACCCAAGGCACAAGCAACAAAAGAAAAAATAGATAAATGGGAACTCCTCAAGCTTAGAAGTTTCTGCACCTCAAAGGAATTTCTCAAAAAGGTAAAGAGGCAGCCAACTCAATGGGAAAAAATTTTTGGAAACCATGTATCTGACAAAAGACTGATATCTTGCATATATAAAGAAATCTTACAACTCAATGACAATAGTACAGACAGCCCATTTATAAAATGGGCAAAAGATATGAAAAGACAGTTCTCTGAAGAGGAAATACAAATGGCCAAGAAACACATGAAAAAATGTTCAGCTTCACTAGCTATTAGAGAGATGCAAATTAAGACCACAATGAGATACCATCTAACACCGGTTAGAATGGCTGCCATTAAACAAACAGGAAACTACAAATGCTGGAGGGGATGTGGAGAAATTGGAACTCTTATTCATTGTTGGTGGGACTGTATAATGGTTCAGCCACTATGGAAGTCAGTCTGGCAGTTCCTTAGAAAACTAGATATAGAGTTACCATTCGATCCAGCGATTGCACTTCTCGGTATATACCCGGAAGATCGGAAAGCAGTGACACGAACAGATATCTGCACGCCAATGTTCATAGCAGCATTATTCACAATTGCCAAGAGATGGAAACAACCCAAATGTCCTTCAGCAGATGAGTGGATAAATAAAATGTGGTATATACACATGATGGAATACTACATGGCAGTAAGAAGGAACGATCTCGAGAAACATGTGACAACATGGATGAACCTTGAAGACATAATGCTGAGCGAAATAAGCCAGGCACAAAAAGACAAATATTATATGCTATCACTAATGTGAACTTTGAAAAATGTAAAACAAATGGTTTATAATGTAAAATGTAGGGGAATTAGCAATAGAGAGCAATTAAGGAAGGGGGAACAATAATCCAAGAAGAACAGATAAGCTATTTAACTTTCTGGGGATGCCCAGGAATGACTATGGTCTGTTAATTTCTGATGGATATAGTAGGAACAAGTTCACAGAAATGTTGCTATATTAGGTAACTTTCTTGGGGTAAAGTAGGAACAGGTTGGAAGTAAAGCGGTTATCTTAGGTTAGTTGTCTTTTTCTTACTCCCTTGTTATGGTCTCTTTGAAATGTTCTTTTATTGTATGTTTTTTTTTTTTTAATATTTTTTCATACAGTTGATTTTAAAAAGGGAAAAAAATTTAAAAAAAACAAGGAAAAAAATATGTAGAGCCCCCTTGAGGAGCCTGTGGAGAATGCAGGGGTATTGGCCTACCCCACCTTGGTGGTTGCTAACATGACCACAGTCATAGGGGACTGGTGGTTTGATGGGTTGAGCCCTCCACCATAGGATTTACCCTTGAGAAGATGGTTGCTGCAAAGGAGAGGCTAGGCCTCCCTATATTTGTGCCTAAGAGTCTCCTCCTGAATGCCTCTTCGTTGCTCAGATGTGGCCCTCTCTCTCTGGCTAAGCCAACTTGAAAGGTGAAATCACTGCCCTCCCCCCTACGTGGGATCAGACACCCAGGGGAGTGAATCTCCCTGGCAACATGGAATATGACTCCCGGGGAGGAATGTAGACCCGGCATCGTGGGACGGAGAACATCTTCTTGACCAAAAGGGGGATGTGAAAGGAAATGAAATAAGCTTCAGTGGCAGAGAGATTCCAAAACGAGCCGAGAGGTCACTCTGGTGGGCACTCTTATGCACACTTTAGACAACCCCTTTTAGGTTCTAAAGAATTGGGGTAGCTGGTGGTGGATACCTGAAACTATCAAACTACAACCCAGAACCCATGAATCTCGAAGACAGATGTATAAAAATGTAGCTTATGAGGGGTGACAATGGGATTGGGAAAGCCATAAGGACCACACTCCACTTTGTCTAGTTTATGGATGGATGAGTAGAAAAATAGGGGAAGGAAACAAACAGACAAAGGTACCCAGTGTTCTTTTTTACTTCAATTGCTCTTTTTCACTCTAATTATTATTCTTGTTATTTTTGTGTGTGTGCTAATGAAGGTGTCAGGGATTGATTTAGGTGATGAATGTACAACTATGTAATGGTACTGTAAACAATCGAAAGTACGATTTGTTTTGTATGACTGTGTGGTATGTGAATATATCTCAATAAAATGATGATAAAAAAAAAATGTAGCTTATGAGGGGTGACAATGGGATTGGGAAAGCCATAAGGACCACACTCCCCTCTGTCTAGTTTATGGATGGATGAGTAGAAAAATAGGGGAAGGAAACAAACAAACAAACAGACAAAGGTACCCAGTGTTCTTTTTTACTTCAATTGCTCTTTTTCACTCTAATTATTATTCTTGTTATTTTTGTGTGTGTGCTAATGAAGGTGTCAGGGATTGATTTAGGTGATGAATGTACAACTATGTAATGGTACTGTAAACAATTGAATGTACGATTTGTTTTGTATGACTGCGTGGTATGTGAATATATAACAATAAAATGAAGATAAAAAAAAAACCTATCATGTAACAAGTTGGTAGATTATAACGTGCAATCATTAAAATTATGTTTTAGATGAGATTTCCATTACATATATTGCATTTGCTCTAATACTAATGAAAGGTAGGATCTGTAGAATACATATAATTATATGTAAATTAAAAACAAAAAAATCTTTGCAAAAACTGCGAAGATATACATTAAAATATTATACAGTGATAAAAAAAAGATAGAGTTGAGATATTGTTTCACTTTAATGAAACAATCAATTAAATATTTTCAAAAAATATTTTAAGTAAAAAACCAAATCAAGGGAAGAAGATTGTGGCATAGAGAGGAGTGGAAGCTATTTCTTCCCCCTGGAACAATTATTGAACAACCAAGAACAGCTAGTAAATAATCTGGAATAACTGGTGGTGAAGGCATAAATATGTGATTATACAGGGAACCATCAATTGTTTACATAGGATGGAATGTATGGTGGGTGAACAAAACTGTCTTAAAAAAAACGGGTTTATGAAGAAATCTTGAGGGCACTATATTGAGTGAAATAAGTCAGACACATAAGGACAAATATTGTATGGTCTCACTGATATGAACTATGTAAACTCATAGATGTGAAATATAAGTTACCAGGATATAGAACGAGGCTAAATAGTGGGGAGCAGTTGCTTATTATGAGCAACTAGGTTGAACTTAAGTGTTTGGAAATGGACAGAGGTGATGGTAACACATTATTGTGAGAATAACTAACAGTGCTGAGTGGTGTGTGAATGTGGTGGAAAGGAGAAGCTCAGAAGTCACGTGTGTCGCCAGAAGGAAAGTTGGAGGTTAAAATATGGGAATGTATAAAACAGTGAGTCTTGTGGTAGACAATGTCTGTGATTAACTGTACAAATATTAGAAATCTCTTTCATGAACAAATGTGTGACACTATTAACTAGAAGTTAATAATAGTGGGATATATAGGGGGAAATATACCTATTGCAAACTATGTACTACAGTTAGTTGTGTTTTAATATTCTTTCATCAATAACAAATGTACTATACCAATACCATGCGTCAATAATGGAGGGAGGGGTGGTTAGGGGTATGGGAGGACTTTAGTTTTCTTTTTCTGTCTTTATTTCTTTTCTGGAATAATGAAAATTTTCTAAAAATTGAAAAAAAAATTAATTGTGGTGAGTGGATGCACAGCTGTATGATGGTACCATGGGCAATTGATTGTGCACTTTGGATCTTTGGATGATTATATGGTATGTAAACAATCTCAATAAAATTAAATTTAAAAAATAAATAAATAAATAAATAAATAAATGTCATGTTATGAAATCAGACCTTTAGCCCAGACAGCAATGAAACTTGAGCAAAATGCAATCTGATGGACAGTGTGATATGCCCAAACATTTTCAAAGCTATTTCCTTCTAATCAGCAGTTTAAATAAATAGTGGCTCCAGACTCAAGTTTCTCAACTTCTTTGTGGATGCACTTTGTCTTACTCCCCAAATTTTTATAAAAAAATTATCAAATCTCTGGGCTTCAAAAAATCTTAAAAATGTCTCCCAGGGGTGGGTATGTAATGAGATGGAAAAATGTTATTCCTCAAGCTTCATCTTAGAGAAAGCAATGTATTTTTGATACATTCCTTGGGAAGGAGAGTAAGGCATCAAGGACTTGGCCAGGTTACAAAGACTGTTGCTGAAGGGCAAAGCACAAGAAGAGATCTGTCGTGTGGTTGTGAAAACCTTGTGGCTCACACTCCCTTTATCCAGTGTATGGACAGATGAAGATAAGTAGAAAAATTGGGACAAAAAAAATAAATAAATAATAGGGGGGATTGGGGAATGGGTTGTTTTGGGTGGTCTTTTTTACTTTTATTTTTATTTTTATTTTTATTACTTTTTTTTCTGGAGTAATGAAAATGTTCAAAAATTGATTGTGGTAATGAATGCACAACTATATGATGTGCATATACTGTGAACAACTGACTGTACACTTTAGATGATTGTATGGTGTGTGACTATAGCTCAATAAAATTGCAAGGGAAAAAAGAGGTCTGTGCACTCCTTAGAGAGAGGGAGAGGAAAGTGAGGGGAGGCAAGAGTGGCAGAGTTTGTTCTTGTTCTCCTGGGACCCAGCTCCACCATCCTTTAAACCATTCTAAAATAGCTAAATGCTTGGTCTAAAATGCTTGGTGCAAGTGGGTCTTTTATTGTGTATGACGGAAACTGGTAAGGAGGCTGGAGTGCTGTGAGCGATGCTAAGAGGTATGGCAGAACTTGAGCTAGAGTTGCAGAGAGCCCTTTCTGGTGTCTGGATTGCAGTTATCCATGGACCGTTTCTCCCATCCCATTAGCAAGTCTGAAAGCTGGGTGAGGGCTGGCTCAAGAGTCTGAGCTGTGGAGAGACATTCAGACAGGCTTTGCCACCTGGAGCCAGTTGCAGTGACTGTATCATCAATGACTATGAAGCAGGGCTTTCTGTGTTTCCTGAGCCTAGCTTGCTAGAACCCCATCTGTTTAGAGTCAATGCTTCCTCTTCTAGATACATTTAAAGCAAGCTTCTAGTTCACTCCAGAATCATATGGGACATGCTGTTTGGGTTTCAATAAGGTATGCATACCAACTTTCTTCCAAGGACATCAAAGGCCGCATTAAACTTCCATTGGCCCTGCCTTCCCAAAACACCAACCCAAGGCACACCCCACAGTTGCATTTCCAGGTAGTCACAACCTGGGTTACTAAGGTTGATCAATGAGAATTTGGAATACCAGTTGGGCCACTTTCTAGTTTGGCAGGTTACCTGGACACTTTGTATCTGTATCAGTTTTCTCAAATGGAAAATGAGGATAATAAGGATAATATCTCTCACCACACACATCCAACCCTGTCAATTTATGAAACTGTGCTCATCAGGCCCCACACCAGGAACATCTGTCAACTTGCTGGCCTTGAAGATGCCCTCTGTGATCCTAAGAGGACTGGGTATCCTGTTTTTTAAGCCACCGGGACTTGGAAGAAGCAAGTCAGAAGCAGGGGAGTGGGAGGAGGAGTGGACTATGTGCAGGAGTGGGCACCTGGGGTAACATGGGGGCTAGGTAGGGAGATGGGTAGTTGTCTTCTAGGGGGAGCAGTCGGAGGTGATTGTTGATTGATAACGAGCAAGTGAATTCTTAAAACTAGGAAATACAACTACAAGAATTAAGATTTTAGTAAGCAATCCAAAGTCCTACATGCCTCCATAGCCTGTAACTCTTTTCTTTAAAATGTAATTTTACTGAGATATGTTCACACACCATACAATCCATCCAAAGTATACAATCAATGTTTCGCAGTATCATCATATATTTGTGTATTCATCATCATGATCATTTTTAGAACATTTGCATTACTTCAGAAAAAGAAATAAAAAGAAAAAAGAAGACCGCAAACATCCCATACCCCTTACCCCTCTGTTCTAGTTTGCTAATGCTGATGGAATGCAAAACACCAGAAATGGATTGGCTTTTATAAAAGGGGGGTTATTTGGTTACACAGTTATAGTCTTAAGGCCATAAAGTGTCCAAGGTAGCACATCAACAATCAGGTACCTTCACTGGAGGATGGCCAATGGCGTCCGGAAAACCTCTGTTAGCTGGGAAGGCACGTGGCTGGTGTCTGCTCCAAGTTCTGGTTTCAAAATGGCTTTCTCCCAGGACATTCCTCTCTAGACTTCAGCTCCTCAAAAATGTCACTCTTAGTGGGGCATTTGTCCTCTCTTACTTCTCCGGAGCAAAAGTCTGCTGTCAAAGGTCATCTCCAGAATGTCTCTGTAAGCTGAAGCTCCTCTCTCAGTTCCAGTGCGTTCTTCAAAGTGTCCCTCTTGGCTGTAGCTCCTCTTCAAAATGTCACTCTCAGCTGCACCGAGTTCCTTCTGTTTGTCAGCTCATTTCTATGGCTCCAGTGATTTAATTTAGACCCACCCTGAATGGGAGGGGTAACACCTCCATGGAAATTATCCAATCAGAGTCATCACCCACAGTTGGGTGGGGTGCATCTCCATGGAAACACTCAAAGAATTACAATCTAATCAACACTGATACATCTGCCCACACAAGATTACATCAAAGATAATGGCATTTTGGGAGACATAATACATTCAAACCGGCGCACCCTTGCTCTTATTGTTCACTAGTATTGCACTAACTTTCTCCTTTGATGGTTTCCCATTTCCCCAGATCTCTTCAGCACATAAGATGTGGGCAGCTGAAAAGAGAGACTGATGTTGATGCCAGGCTTTAACAGTAACTGTAGATGGCTGTTTGGTGGCAAGATGTCTCCCTTTTGACTCACCAACCATACCACTGAAGCAAACACCAACGCTTCCTACATAGGAAGCAGGGACTGCTTGAGTCTCAGGGTCTAGGATGGAGGGAAGGAGGCACATGTGAGTCCAGAAGTGACCATCTTGAATTCTATGGGCCTTCTTTTCTGTGGATCCAGACACAATGGAAATCCATGGATGATTTCCAAAGGCAGAAAGAGAAGCGAGCACTCAACCCAGACATATGAGAGTGGTGGGGCAAGCTGCTATTTTTATTTTTTTTTTTTTTTACCGTCAGTAGTAGCTTCCTGAGGCCAGACAGAGAATACCAGTACTTGAATAGCGTTTGAAGGGGTCATGCTGCTAGGGTGGAAGCAAGAATTTACCTACCTATTGCACTTGGGAAAGCCCTGAACACAGAAAAATGATCCACACATAGGTGCCTCAGACAGAAGTATGAAGTCTATTATTTATAATGCATAAGTCTGTTTTCCTGGGCTTACGAAGGATTTCTGAGATTATTGTGGAGTGAACTACATTTTGCTGGTGTAGATGGGAAAGCTGTGAGGGAAGCCCTGGACTTGGGTAAAAAGGGGCTGGAGAAGATGCCTCAATTCAGGAAAGATAAGGACCAAAGCAATATGGCCGCAGGGTCGGGCCCAGAAGGGAGACGGCCAGCAGGGAGGCCCCTTCTGGATGGGCGTGGCTGCTGGTCTCTAAGCCATTGGACAGTATCTGGCCGTCACATTTTTAAGCTTTCCTTTTCTGCACTGTAATCCTTTTAGGTTACCCTAAGGATTCAGTAAAGTTTGTCTCATGCTAATTGTGTTTGAGAGAATAAAGGAAGGGGCCTAAGCCTCCTCTTAGGGGTGAAGCTGATCTGGAAGAGGGGACCTGGCCAGGAAGAGCACGAATGGCAGGGATATCTGGAGCAGTGGTCCGGACAGAAAGGTGACAAGCAAACCCCAACCTCAGACATTCCTGTTTTCTCTTTTAGACTTTTACTCCTTCTCCTAATCAGTCATATCCTTCCCTTCTTCCTTTTAATTTTACACCCCCTTTTCTCTCTCCTTTAAGAATGAAAACAATAGACATTAGACCTGAAAGTAACTTTTGACAATATCCAAAAGCAAATTCTGGGCTTCCCTCCCCGCCTAGTCCCCCTCCATTCATTACATGCTAGATGGCAGCTAAAACAGCCCAAGTGTCTACACTGATTTCACAAGGATGAATAGTTGTGGTTCAAAGAAATCTCTTGCTTAATTTTTCAAATCTGGAGATTTTGCCACATAACTGTTCCAATGCCAAGAATTCATACCCCAGGGGCCTTCCTCTCCTCATTTAAGATTTTCAAGAAGATAATTTAGCCTCAGTACTGGTTGCCAGATTGACAGCCTTAAAAACAAGAGGTGAAATCCAATCTGGATGGAGCCTATGCTCGCTGTCTATTTTTAGGGAAAAGAATTATTCACCCACATGGGCAGCTGGGAATAGAGCATTCCTGCGGGTGGGTAAATTCATCCTAAATCTCCTGTTCTCAGTGAGGGGTGGAAAGTGGAAGGGATGGGTATTATTCTGGGTGTGGAAGGGATGCAGTGCAGGGTTTCCCAAAAATAAACCCAGATATTTTGCAGAGAGATAAAAATAATCCTTCCTACTAAAAATAGCTCTCTTAGAAACCAGAGACCTGGATTTAATACTAGGCACTGTATTTTGGGTATGTAGTAAGCCACCAAGCCCCAAGTTGGTTCTTTGCAGATATTATCTAATGTAACCCTGCTCCAAATCTGTGAAGCTGGTATTCTTATTCCCAGTTTGCAAATGAGCACATTGAGGTTCTGAGAAGGAATTCAAAGCCAGAGCACCACTTAGATTTGAGTTTCTTCAAATATCCTAGGCCATAAGTTCCCAAACCTGGCTGCACATCAGAATAAAATGGGGAGCTTTAAAAATATATAAATTCCTAGACTCTACCCCAGTCCTGCTGATTCAGACTCACGGTGTTGGACCAGGGCAGAAATACATTTTTTTAAGTCTCCAAGATGATTTGGATGCACAGCCTGGTTTGAGAATTGCTGTTGGAGATATAGAGCTGGAAAGACTTGTTCCAGGAGCCTTCAGGGAAGTCCATCTTTATACTTCTTCAGCTGTGGTCCTCGAGTGTCCTCCAGCTACCTTGGACTTCTTTAATTCCTTGACTGCGCCAAATTCCCTCTGAACTCAGAACCTTCCATAATACAAGTTGGCCCCTCTGCTTGGAGGACTTCCCTATAACACCTTCTACTTCTTCCTCAGATCTCAGCTCAAATGTCAGCTCCTCATGGACATCAGCCCCTCCCCCTGGATGGGTGAGATGCCCTCTGTACCTTTCTCTCAGAACACCTTCACCGTCTGTAATTACATGTTATGTGAATTTAAAAATTATGTTGTTCTCATCTGTTAGATAGTAAGTACCATGGAGGTGGGGACTAAGTTTATTTTACTCAAAATAGTAGCCCCTGAGCCTCATACAGGGTGTGGCACATCACAACAGCTTATTACATGGTGGGAGAGGGAGACAGGGAGGTTTGTGTGCATTTGCTGCACAACAATATGGCAAGTCACTCCTCTGTGCTTCTGTTTCCTCAGCTGAAAAAAGATGTTTTTGGATTAGACCCTTGAGTTTCAATCTTCAGCAAGCATCAGAGTGGCTTAGGGAGCTTGTATAGGGTCCCAGGCCCTCCCCCAGAGGCCCTGCTTCAACAGTTCATGGGGGGCTGGTCCACTTTTAATGAGCCCCTGGAGGCTCCCATGAAGGTGGGTCTCTGAGTGGGGACAAGGCGGTAAATTTTAAGAAACCAGACTGAATGAATTCTAAGGCCCTTTCTAGCTGTGACATTTTGTAATTAATTCAGTTAGCAAACAGGTTCTGAGATCTGGGCATGAGGAATACAGACAGGACTGAGAAAAAACAGTTGCCATCCAAGAACTTGTGTTCCTCACAGCTACCAGGCAGTGCCATCCAATAGGGCTGCAATACAGACCTCAGCTGCTATTTTCTGGGTAACACTATGCTTGGAATCACCCTTTTTAATGTATGGGAATGCAACACAATGCATTCAACACTGAAATATCTTGGAAGCATTAAAATGTTCTTAGAAGGCTCCAGATACTATTCAGTATCCCTCAGTGCCTTGAGACCATTGTTCTAATAAATAGAAGTTCTGGTAAATAAAGGCTAAGTAATTTCCTCTCTCTTTCCTTTTTTTTTCTTAATTATTAAACACATACAGAACTGCATAAATTGTATGTATAGCTTCATGAGTTCTCATAAGCTGAATATCCTTTAGTCACTACCCAAGTCAAGAAACACAACTTTGCCAGCTACCCTAGAAACCCCTCCATGTCTTACTCTCCACTCCTTCCCTTCCCATAAAGCAAACCCTTTCCTGACATCTATAGTTACCACATCTCAGTGTTTCTTTATGGTTTTATCACTCAATTGTACATTCCTGGTCACTATCGTTTAGTATTCATTAGATTTAATCTTGTCATTAGATTTACAGGATCCCTCTCCATTCCTCTATTTTTCTTTCAGTTGACTTGTTAAAGAATCAGGGGTATTTGGCATGTAGAGTTTTCCAGTTTGGATTTTGCTGATTGCATAACCAGCGTACAGTTCATCTTGTTCCTCTGTGTTCTGTATTTCCTGAAACGCTTGGCAGCTGGGCCCAAAGGTTTGATCGATTTCATTTTCAATCCCTTTGGCAAGACTATAGGTGGTGTGTTCTTTCATTCAAAGGCACATAGTGTCTGGTTCTCTCTCTCTGGTGCAGTTGGTAACTCTTGATTCTCAATGCCTGTTTCCATTAATTCATTGGGGAGGCAAAATGGTGACAGTCTAATACCGTAAGTTCTTTTTTATTCATTAGCTGAAATACTTCTATGAAGAGATGCTTTCCCTCATCAACTGTTTGGTTGCAGTGGTACTGTTCATAGAGTGAAGGTGGGATAAAGGCGTGATTCTTTGACTTCATTCACCACTTTTCAAGATAATGAGTTAGTTCTGTATCATAGTCTGGAAGTCACCAATTACTTTTTAAAATATCGTTATATATTTTATCATTATATATGCATTTAAGCATATTTGATGGGTTTAGGTCTATTGCAATGATTATTCTTATTGTGGTTCAAATTGCCCATCTTTGGTCATTGGGAACCTCTTCAAGTTGGCTCCTGAGTCCTTTTGACATGACTCTAGCGGTCTTTGATAGCTTCCTCACTGTCTGGTAGGACACGAGGTTCCTAGCTCATCTTGTCTATTTCTGCCCCACGCCTAGAATTGGCCATTTCCCCAAGAAGCTGTGGTATATTTCAGTGGGAAATACTATTTCAGGAGCACAGTCTGGATGCCAGGGATACTCATTGCCACTAGGTTATTCATTGTTCCAGGACCTCTGTCTGTCTGAAGTTCATTGTCTAGTTGATTATTCAGTAAGATTTCATGGAAAAGGTAGTCTGTCTGTATGCTCAAGAGGAGAGGGAAATGGATTTAATGAGCACTCGCTAGTTTCTGCCATTCCTCTCAACAGGGTATGAAGATTAAGCAGACAGCCATGCAGAAGGCCTGGGCATAGGTCCTGCCATTAACAGGGAGCTAAAGGCTAATGTGACCGTTCCAAATGCCCAAGGTGTCTTAGTCCATACTGAGTTTCCCAGTGTGACTCAAGGGCTTTTCAGTCTGCCCTCCTGGAGAAACAGTGGGCTTATGAAATGTCCAAAATTCCTGCAGCCCCAGCATCTTTGTAGGTCACCACCAAGAGCCTTCATTCCAAGGCATCATGACATAGGAAGGGAGTGCACCATCTCTTAAGCAGAATTCAACTCCAGGCAGGAAAAGAACCAACTATGAACAAAGAGGAAGGAAAGCCTCTGCTAGCTCTCAAGTTTGCATTTAATTCTCAGCGAATGAGGAAGATGTAAGAATTAGAAGAACTACCATGGATTATCACAGCCATCTGCAGCACCAAAGCAGATGAGCTGCAGGGAAATGCCTGGAAGCCACCACAAAATCTCAGAGTACAGAAGGTCACATACGTTCCCAACATTGCCAGAGGAGCAATAATATTGTCTCTTCCTTTTTCCACATTTTACTATTGCTCGAGTACTTCTCATTGGTGGAATCTAACTCAGAACCCTGCTGGCAAGGGATTCTGGGAAATATAGTTCCCAGGCTTCCAGCCCCTGCACTACAGAGGAAATAGATGTGGGGGTCAGGTGCTGAGTTGCCGACAGATAAGCTGGCACACATGTATTTAGCTTTGTGGTGTCTGTCATAGTACAGTAGTAGCATCTAATTGTTACATAATTAAATATTCCTTTTTACCTATTAGGCTTTCAGATTTTAACTCTTGCTTAGGGAAAACAACCCCAATAGTTATAAAAATATTCTCCATTATATTCTCCTAATAGTTTCATAGCTTTGCATTCTATAGACAACTCTTTTATTCATCTGGAATTTTTGTGTACGATAGTTATGTCAGGTCAAGTCCTGTGGATGCAGACATCAATTCAGGGCAAGAGGGACAAGGGATTTGGGAGTGGGGGTGGGTAGTGCTTATGAAGATAAAGGGGAGAGGGAGCAGAAGTAGGCAGGAAAAGACTTCCGTATATGAGAAAGGTCTAAAATCTATGAATGGACAGGGGGAAGAAAGGATTAAGAGTCTTGGACCACAGTGCAGGCTCTGGGAAAGCCTTGGCCAGCCCACCAGGGTGCTGTAGAACAAAGCTTGTCTATAGAGGAATGTCACCTTGGGCAGGGATCATCAGGCTCTAGCACCCTACTGTGCTGTCATTGGCTGGGGCTGCCTGGGAAAAGCATGACCGCATCTTGAATGCTGCAGTGGATCCCAAGGGCGCTGCAGCTAGAGGCTGTCAGAGAACTGCACCCCTGCCATAGGGTCTCTGAAGGGGGATCTAGGCATCAGACTTCCAGGGCTGCCACACCTGGTGAGTAGAAACCTAACTTCATGTTTTTCCCAGTGGATACGCAACCATTCCAATACAATTTACCCTTAATGATATGAAATCCAACCTTGATTATATTCTCAGTTCCCAGATACACCTTCCACCAAAAGCCCACTATTTTAACGACAATAGTTTTACAGTATGTTTTAATATAAGGTGAATTAGGTTTCCTCCTATGATTCTATATCTTCCAGATTTTCTTACTTCTTTTTAATGCTTATTCTCTTTCAGATAAATAGCATCTTTAGGCAAGTTACTAAAACGTCTGTGCTTCAGTTTCCTTTGTCTATAACTGGGGATGATAACGGTGCCTCAGTCATAGGGTTGTTGGGGGAATTACATGAAATTATGCATGTAAATCACTTAGCACATGCATCAACTGACATATGGTAAGCACTTATTAAACAGTAATAAGAATAAGCTTTCCTAAGGAATCCCTCTTGCAGATTTCCAGAAATATTCCTGTGATCACTTTGCATCTATAGGGTAATTAATGAAAAATTGATTTTTCGGAAACTTCCTATGATGGTTGATTTTATGTGTCAACTTGGCTAGGCCATGATGTCCATTCGTTTGGTCAAACACTGGTCTAGATGTTGCTGTGAAGGTATTTGGTAGGTGTGATTAGCATCTACAAGCAGTTGACTTTTTGTAAAGGAGATGACCCTTGATTATGTGTGTGGGCCTCATCCAATTGGTTGAAGGCCTTAAGAACAAAAACTGAGGTTTCTAGGAGAAGAAAAATTTCTGCCTCAAGACTGCAACATCAATTCTTTCCAAATTTCCAGCCTGCTGGCCTACCCTGCAGATCTGGACTTGCCAGCTTCTACAGTCATATGAGCCAATTCCTTAAAATAAAACTCTTTATATAAGTATGCATTATATATAAAGATACATGTATATACATATTCCTTGTTGGTTGTTTCTCTGGAGAACCCTGACTGATACACTTCCATCAGAAATATGTACTATTCAGGCCTATTTTTATGTTCTCTGTAGTTATCCCCCTCTCTTCCCCATACCTGCTTCTCAATGAACCATGCAAACTCATGACTTTTCATACCATCACTACACTAACAACTTCCAAACATTTAACTCCAGTCCAGGCATCTTTCCCAAGTTCTAGATTTTTATAGGCTTGACATCTTGCCATGTACTTCTTTTTTTAAATTCAATGTTATGGATATCTATTTACATAGCATACAGTCATCCAAAGTGCACAATCAGTTGTTTACACTACCATTAGATAGTTGTGCATCCATCACTACAATTAATTTTTGAACATTTTTATTACTGAAAAAAAAGAACAAGAATAAAAATTAAAGTAAAAATGAACACCCAAAACATTCCACCCCCATCCCTCCATATTATTCATTTACTTTTTGTTCCCATTTTCTACTCATCTGTCCATTCACTGTGAATGTGAGCCACAAGGTTTTCACAATCACACGGTCACACCATATGAGCTATATAGTTATGTAATCATCTTCAAGAATCAAGGCTACTGGGCTACCATTCAAGTTTCAGGTATTTCCTTCTAGCTATTCTAATGCACTAAAAATTAAAAGGGGATATCTATATAATGCATAAGAATAACCTCCAGAATGTCCTCTCGACTCTGTTTGAAATCTCTCAGCCACTGAAACTTTATTTTGTTTCATTTTCTCTTCCACCTTTTGGTCCAAGAAGGCTTTCTCAGTCTCACAATGCTGGGTCTGATTCATCCTCAGGAGTTATATCCTGCATTGCCAGGGAGATTTACACCCCTGGGAGTCAGGTCCCACGTAGGGGGAGAGGGCAGTGAGTTCACCTGCAGAGTTGGCTTGGAGAGAGAGAGGCCACATCTGAGCAACAAAAGAGGTTCTCTGGGGGTGACTCTTAGGCACAATTATTAGTATTGCCATGTATTTCTAACAAAACTTGTAGAGTTCTCCAAGTTAATAGCCCCAAGAAACCCACCCCAGCTGCAGCTGTCTCCATCTCAGCTGATGAAGCCTCTGTCCCTTTAGTTTCTCAGGCCAAGCACCTTTATCTCATCCTTGTCTCCTTTTTTCTCTCTCACACTCCACATCTACTCCATCAGGAAATTCTGTGGGTTCCACCTTTAAAACCTATACAGGATCTTACCACTTGCCACCATCTCCGCTGCTAACACCCTGGCTTGACCACCTTTTGCAGTTTCCACCATTGCCCCCCTGAAATCCATTCCCAACACACCAGCTGGAGGGATCCAGTTAGAGTGTGAAACGACTTCAGTCTTCTGCTCAAAGTCCTCCAGAGCCTCCACCTTTCACTGAGAGCAAAAGCCAAGTGCTCAGCCTGGCTTGCAAGCTCCTTCAGGCACCTCTCTGATCCCATCTGCTGCTCCTCTGCACCCCATCCCCCCTTTGCACCCGCATCACTCAGGCCACCGTGCTGGCCTCAAGCAGGCAGGGGCACTCCCAGCTTCTGGCCGCTGCTTGGGCTGTGCCCTCTGACCCAAAGACCCCAGAGGTCTGCATATATAAACTCCTCCTCTCCTTCAAGTTTTTTTAGCAAATGTCCCTTCTCAACCTTTGCTCCCTGTCTCCTTGCTGGTCTTCCTGTTATACCTAATCCAGCCTTTTCTTTTTCCATAATAAGTATCATTTTCTAATGTTCCAAAGAGTTTAATTTATGATAATTGTTGTTTCTTGTCTACCTTTAACTGCTAGAGTGTTAAAGGGCAGGGATCTTTGTCTGTTTGGCTCACTGCTGTATCCCAAGCACCTAGAACAGTGTCAGGCAAATAGCAAGTGAGCAACAATTGTGTGTAAGTGGCTTCCTTCATTTAGATCTTGCCCAGTCACAAGAGTTTTTTTTAACATTTTTATTCAAGTTTATTACTCTAGGTATAATAATTATTCAACCTTAATTCTATGATTAACCTATTTTAATGCTCATCACTAGTCCTTCCATAGCATAATTTTTTCATTGAATTTATTTTTTAAATTGATCATTTCTCTTTTAATAGGAAAACTGGCAGCTCAGTGGTGGCTCCTGGTTGGGTACAATACTCCCCCTTCCAATCCTGTCCTCCCCGCCAATCCTCCAGCTTCCAGAAAAAGTCCCTTCCTCCCTCAGTCCCAAGGCCCACCTCGTTTCCTGCTTTAGGGGGTTGACAGGGGAACCTCCCTGATCCCAACGATTATACCAGGCCTTTTGTTATCTTGTCACATTCATGCTTTACCCACCTCATAGGATTGCTGGGAAGATAATTTTGGTGCAATGAACTGCCAAGCAGCTCTACAAAATTAAAACATTACATGAACTTGATTCTATAATGAATGTGTCTGTTTGCTTGTGGAATAACCTACTCTATGCTCCCTTTTCCAGGGAGCTTATATGGGAGGACACAGTCATCAGAGTGGTCCCCTGTCCCCAGATCTGAGCCCACAGCCCTAAAACCATGAAGCTTACTCAGCTCACTTTGTAGATAGTCCACATGCCGGAGTCTAATGCCCCCTCCTGCTGGATTGTGCCCAGCCTGGGTGGAGAGGTAACCATGGAACTTGCAAGAAAACCTGCCTCAAGTCTTAGCTGCCTTCTACTTAGGAAGACAATAATTGGAGGCATTCATTCCTCAAACTGACATATTACTCTGTCTAGTTTGGAATACTGTTGCCAAGCCAAAGAGGAGCTATGGGCAGTTTAAGTCTTTTTAGTTCTTTTTCCCCTCTCCATCACATTGTTTTTCCCTCTTTTTTCTAAGCCCACGTTTACAGAGGCTTGTGAAATGCTAATTAGTATCCACCTAGCTCTTCTAAAGCTGCTTTTTAGAACTGGATTTTCCAGGCTGGCTGCTTTGGCTGATCACATCCTTACAGGGAACAATCGAATGGTAACCACTTGTTCTCCTCTCTTAGCATCTGGCTCAACTGGAGTGAGTTCTTCAATAACAACCAGCCGCATTTACTGTGTTCATGCAGTCAGATCAGTCTTCAGAATAAAGAAAAAACACAGTCAAGTACAATTCCTTCTGGCAAATCTGGCTGGTGATAATGGTCTCTCAGAAAAGATAATACGTTTATGTAGTTTGAAAAATTATAGCTGATTTCTCTGAGCTCGAGTACCTCTTCTTGTGTTTGGAATCAAAGAGATCTGATTAAAAAACAGCCCAAACCTCAGCCTGCTGAGCTGAGATGACATCAGTCCTGGGATGTAATAAACACAAAGCCAAGAGCAACAGGGGGATGAGGAAGCCCTTTTCTTCCACCTGGGCCCTCTGTTTGTTTGTTTTTTTCTCTCTGAGGGCTGCAAAATACGCCAGCTGTAAATCCATTTTCCTCAGCTGATGCCATTTCTGATGGCTAAGTGCACAGGCAGCATCTGCTGAAGAGAAAGGCTGAGTGGAACCTTGGCGCGTGTCCCCCGCTGGGTGTGCGGTTGAAACAGCAACCCTGCTTCACCTTTCAGGGTGTAAGAGGCCCAAAGGGAAAGCCAAACAGGGAGCAGTTGCAAGGAAGAGGTCAATAAATGGATTACTACATCCATCTCCCTCTAGCTGCGGATTCCAGGGCAACTCAGACAAGCCATTGCCTTGCTGGATGGCCAAGTCAGTTGCCTGTGCTGACAAAGGGGAGTCTTGGGCAGAAAGCCTCACAGAGAACCCCGTATCGTTCGAGTTGTCTTCAACTTGTACCTCATTTCTCTCCCTAATAGGCAGGATAGTGGGTTATGAAGAACAATACAAAATTTGTACAAATTTTTAGATATACATGAGATTTCAAAGCCGTTTCATGCTTATAATAGGTCTCTTTAAGCAAGGGCCCCCCCCCCACTCCAAAAACTTGGGGTTACAAATCCACCTTTTTCTGCCGTTAGAATTATTGTAATACAAAAGTAGAAAAGCAGTACTCTAAAGGCAGGAGTTGACAAAGTTTGGCCTCCTGGCCAAAGCTGGCACCACCTATTTTTGCAAATGAAGCTTGATTGGTACATAGCCACGCCCATTCTCTGACATCTCTATGACTGTTTTCCTTCTACAACTTGCAGAGTTGAGAAGTTAGAATAGAAAAGTCTAAATTATTTATGTCTGGCCCCACAAAAGACCCTAGGACACACACTAGGTAGCCAACTGGCTGGGACAAAACACACGGGCTCCTGGGGTGACACGGATGTCCCGCTGCTGGTGGCGGGGACTACGGGTGACCGCACCTGCGGAGGGCCAGCCACTTCTCTAAGGGACGCTTCCCTTTTCTGGATTCCTCACTGGCTTCCTTTAGCCACACCTTGCCAGATCCTTCAACTACTTCGCCTCTGCCAGCCTCTCCCCCCACCCCCCAAACGCAGCCTTCTTTGAAAGAAACTGTTTGCAAAGGAGAAATCCACGCAGCTCAGAACAGAATCCCTTGGGAGCCTGACTGCCCCTCTGCTCCGGTAAGTTGGACTCTGTTTCAGCAGAGAAATCCTCCAAGCTTCTGTTCTGCCCAGGTCAGGGACCTACATCTTCCTCTCCGCTGTTCCCAGAGGTGGAAGCCACACAGCAAGAGCGTGGCAGAGCTGGCCCTCCAACCGGGGTCTCTGGATGGCCCGGTGGGCAGGCCCCCTACCTGCCCTGGAATGTCTAATGAGAGAAATAAAGACCTTTGTATTTATTTAGGTAACCGGATTATGGGGGCATTGTTATTGCAGTGTAACCTGTTCACATCTGATATAATTACTAATAAGAGAGAGCACTGACAAAATACTCATTTGCCCACATTCTACCAGCCAGCAGGTGTCCTTCCATGGGCTGACTCCCGTCTCTGCTTCCCCAATCTGATGCTCTCCTCCCCTTCTTCTGCTGCTGAGACTTGTAGATGCATATTTGAAGACATACCTTGCCTCCAGCATTATTTCTCTCTAACTGTGAACATCCTAACGTCATTGTATCTCTAGAATGTATCTTCCATATTGCTAGAAGTGTGTCTGGATTTACTTTATAAAAGTGGGGGTCTAGGTAGTTTTGTCAGCACAAATCCATCATACAGAGCAGTGTAAACTCACTGACAGATTAAATATCTATATCATGAAGAGATGCAGAATAGAGGTTCAATTAGGCTATGGCTAGGTTAGTGGGAAAACCTCCTATAGGAAGTGAATTATGAAGTAAGTCTCAACTTTGTGGGTTAAGAAGGGAGAGTATAAATTAAACAGGGCAAAGTGAGTACATTTTTATCTCTTTTCCTTCTGAAGCCCTTTAAAATGACAGTAAAGTTGTTAGTTTGTTTAAGAGTTAAAAGAATGAGAGAGTAGAGTAATAGCAGATAAAGGAGATCAACACCTTTTTGGAAAATGAAAAGTGATTGGATGAGTAGTAATTGACTAAGCAGAGCAGAGAATCTGAAACCTAAACTTTGCAGTGGGAATGCTAATGAAGCATCCGGGAATAAATCAGGAGATAAGACATGGGCTCTGGGAAACAGAGTAACCAACCCAGGAAGCTCTGTACAGCAGTCAAGGAAAGCAACCAGTATGGACTGTAACAGAAGGCAGAGGGCCTCAGGAAGGATGCCTGCAATTTAAAAAAAAAAAAGAAAGAAAAGCAATTGTTAATTCCACGGGGAAAAAATAGTACAAGAAAAGAAATGTCTACACTGTTCTACTAGGTTGAATTGTGAAGCATATTTGCAATCATATAATACAAACACAGAATATTGATTTAATTTTTAAAATTGTGCTATAACTTTATCAGAAAATCAGGGAGAGGGTAGAAGTATGTGAGGAGAGTATGATACTGGACAAAGACAGTGAGTTCTCTGCACGATATGCTCAAATAACCAATTCCTGAGACACCAGGGTTTCAAAGAGAGAAAGAGTTTATTGCTAGGCATGAAGCAGGAGATCAGATGGCCTACTGGCCTGAAAATCTGTCTCCCCAAACTACAGTAACTTTGACAGTTTTATAGTATCAAAAGATGGGCAGGTTTTAGGGTAATGAGCACAATGTCTCTAGAAGATGTAATTAGAGGAGTTCTAATTATTAAGGATGCACAGACTGATTACACACGCAGTAAGTAGTAAGAAAATGGTGGCCTTAATATGATGATGGATGTGATTTTTAGTATTATAATGAGATATAGATGACTTGTAGGTTAAAGTCTAAGCTACAGCGCATGTCAGATAGGCCCATTTTGGTTAAGGTTCAGCTTCGATTATCAGGATAACTTTGGAATTGGGGTGGGTAAGTTCTGGGCTGACCCAAGTCCCTTCATTAATAAACATTAGGGGCTGCTTTAGTGATCACAAGACTCCAAAGTCACAAAACCAGATAAAATGGGTAGAAGTGAGGGTCAGTCACAAGGTTTTTACCATCACAAGGCACAAGATAAAAGCTATACAATCATTATCAGAGATCAAGGCAGCTGGATTACAGTTCAGAGATGAGAAGTATTTCCTTCTGTGTACTCTAATGTACCAGAAAGTTAAAAAAAAAAAAAATCTATATAATGATTCAGTCATCATAATCATCTCTTAAATCCTAATTTCTTGGTTACAACTTATAGAGAATTAAATCCTCATCTTCCAGAGTGGAAAGTTAGTAGAGGATACATAGAAGTGAAAAACTAAGGGATATCTTTTCTAAGTAGTGTTGGAAATAGTGCTGTAATAAATGCTCACACAATTATGGAGGAGAAATAATTTATTAACGATCTTGCAAGACCAGATGCACAGCCAGAAACGTGGCAGGCGCAGGGAAGGGAAAAAAAAAACACACACACACAGCACTATTTATTCTAAGCTTAACATGCAAGTCCCTCCCCTGTTTCTCCATTGGCTGGATACTCCGGAGGGTACAGCCTATCCCAGACAGCTAACGAGTCCGCCTTTGGGATTTTGAATTGTACAGCCTATCAGAGAGAGTTAACTAGTTTAAATTTCTCCGGGAGAGTTCCTGCCTTTGATTATACCCCACATCACTTTACATTCCAGTAATCCTGGTTATTTTTCCCATATAAGGAGCTGGCGCTGATTCTAGGCTTATGTCGTGGCGCTCTCTCTCCTTCTCTGTACTACGGAGCCAGTTTAGGCCAGTTCTGCCTCTGAGTCTCCATTTTCCCTATTCCATGTTGCCTTTATGTGAAAGCTAAACTTAACCCTTTCTTACAGTTGGAAGGTAAACACCAGAAGCAAGAGCTGAAAGAGTTAAAATGCTTTCCTCTGGGGACAGAGAATGCGTAGTAGAGATGGGTAGAGTAAAAGATGCTAATTTGTGCCATAAGCCTTGTATTATTTGGCTTTAAAATATTACCAGTATAACCTTTTTTTTAAAAAAATGATGATTTTAAAAGAAAAAGACAGTGGGAAGAGGCAGGAAGTCAAAACTTGATTCCCCAAGGCTTCCGGATGCGGAAGTGGAGGGGAGAGGTGGGCAGGATCCATCCTCTGGCGCTGGGCCAGGGGAATGAGTTTTGGGGGGCAATGGTGTTGGGTGCTGCAGCTGAGCACAGGGACCTGATTATTCCTTCACACCAGAGTCGACATTTTCAGAGTGCTGGGGCTTCTTCACCTAGCAATAGACTCAGTTCTGCTCAGTATGGCTGCAAAGCCTGATACCTTTTGCTCAGCACAGCCAAAGGGCTCTGGGAGTCGTGATTCTCCCACTTGTGGACATGGTGTGGGTGACTTCCTCAGCCCTGCTTCGTATGTTTTTACTCTCAATGCCACAAACCATTCTTCAGCCCCTTTGCAGAAACTGTTTGTTTGAGGTGTTTTGAGCTTTACCATCTGGAAGCCCAGGAGACAGAGTGTACCAGAGGAAATTATGGAAAGGAAGCTGCCGTCTTTTTTTCTTTCATGGCAGATACTGAGTTTATCTTGCTGTTTATAACACAGATGCACTGTAAATTTTTTTGTGTGTGTGAAAACTTCTGGATGTTCCTGTGAAATTTCATGGTCTTCCATGTGAAAACCCTGACACTACAAATGGTGATACCAAAGATTAAAAAATTCCCAAAAAGTCTCCTGTAACGTTCAGCACTATTATGGAAATTTGACAGCTTTCATCAGTTCATGCATTGGAAACTAAAATAGTAAGTAACCTTCTCCAACTCAAGTGGCAAAATCAGTTTTTGTAATTTTTTGACATTCTGTTAACAATCACTTATAGACTGACCAGTTGCTCTAGTTAAATTTTGCCTATTCAGTTTAACCTTAATCCTTATTACAGTGTTTCCAGATAACAGGAGAGGTAGGGTTACTTTTCCAAACTGCTTGCTCTCATTTTGCACATTGGAGGTATTGTCCTGGAAATCCTATGTGGGCTGAAAATTCACTAGAAGAAATAGAATAGATTCCATTTGTTCTCTTGTCAAGTGAAGCTCCCTGCTTGATATACTGTGGGCTTTAAAGGCAGAGTAATATATGGTGATATAATATATATATATATATTTTTAGATGAAAGTAATTGTTTTATGTCTGTTACTCCAACAGATGAAGTTGGACATATCAGTGTCCTCTGGTTTTGTGGATCTCTTCAAACTTGCTGGTATGGCTAGTTTGTGGTGGTGGTGGTTTGTTTGTATTTTACTTTTTTATCCTGCATTTGAGGACCTTATGTTTTCTAATAAGGTGGTATGTGTTTTCTTAAAGGCCCTGTTGGAACATTCCTCTACAATATGGAGGTGTGGGATACTCTTCTTACGTTATGGCCAATTGCCTCACCACATCTAGGCTTACGAATAGCTCCATCCACACCAACAGCTGAGTGCACAAGAAGGGCAGCTTTCTTGATTCTTTTCTGCAAGTGCTGTCTTTGTGTTCCTTCATTTTTCTTTATCATTCTCCTATGTCATCATCATAACTAAGACTCAGTGATAGAGTAAGGTAGAAAACAGACAATTCTAGTAAAGGCTATGAGCATCTCATTCACACGCATGGGGTTTTTAGGACAATGGAGCAGCTTCCAGCTGTAACTCACCACTGGACAGCAAGAAGATCATCTCTGGCAAAGTTCTGAAAAAGAAAATAATAATAAATGTTTTAGAGCCTCACCTGCATAACAATAACAAAATTCATTTCTTTGAAATTAAAATGTGTTGCCGATATATCCATTTCCTTCAGTTTCACCATGAAGTACTTTCCCATGTTCATTTCACCACAATTCCAGGAAGTTCCTGCCCACAGCTCATGTAAAAGATCAACTTGCTTTAGAAATCTTAAGGAATTCAGCTGAAGAAATAATTTGAACTAATCAAGAAATAAAATTCCAGTGTTCTAGAGATATACTTTGACATCTTTTTAAAATACTGTACTATATTATGAAAACATACTCAAGAAATCATTAAAATAAATAACTTGAGTGACATGCAAAAATAAGCTGTCTGTAATAGGTATGACCTATATTTTTGAGTTTTGTGGAATATTGAAAATTAACATCATGGAAACACAGCCTAATAGCTGTAATAAGCATGTTTATGCAATCTAGTGGAGCTGAAAAGGAAATTAATTTTTGAGACAAAATATTTTGTTTACTTATTCTACATATAACTTTACTATCCTTGCAAAACCTTTCACAGCATTGGATGGCTAGCATAATAAATCCATGACAACCCATGACAATTCATATATTACACAGTTAAAACCTATTATATTACTTTAAATTTGGTTTATTAAAGCTTTGCTTAATTTAAGGGTTAAAATAAATGTTCTCTTTTCAGTTATGCAATTTCCATGTTGAAATGGTTTAAACTGAGGTGACATAAAGCAATTACTTTCATCTAAAAAATATATCACAGCAAAAATTTAAATAGGCTCTAGGAAATGCTGCTTTTGTCTAATTAGCAATTAGATTAGACATTTACAAATTTCCCTGGAAACGTTATTCTGATGCTCACACTAGATCACTTTCTACACACTGGCCTGCCATGCCCGCAAAAGCAAGCCTCACCTCTCGTTCACATTTGCTTTCTACTTCATTTAATCTTCCAGCCTGATTTCTGGGACTTTTGATGAGGGCAAAACAGACCTCTCCCCTTAACACCAGGAGCTCCTCCTCACCCTCCCTCCAGGGCTTTGCAATCTGCAGGCTCTACTTTGCAAATACTCACCATCGCCAACTTCATATGACAATTCATCCCCCGAGAGGCTGATCGAAGCGACTGAAGTCAAGCTCTGTTTAAATTCACCAAGTCAGGTACAAGTAAAAAACCCCAAAAATAAAGGGGGGCAGTTACGTGATAGAGACCCAGAAAACCAAAGCCCAAACATTTATTCCTCCCAACAGCAGCAGCGTGGAGTGCTGTCGGCTGAGGACTCCCAAGTAGAAGCTCAGTTCCCCAGGTGACCCTCCAAGGCCTGGCTCCCCTGGTCAACTATGATTCTAGCCACTCTGTGCATTGTGTGTTTGATGCCTGTGGTGTAAGACACGTCAGGAAAACCTAATCAATGCAAAAGAACCCAAACTGCCACCACCACAGAAACCAGTGCACAAGGCCAGGCCATACGTGTGTCATTTTTCATGAGCTATATGGTTAGGATGTCCTCATGCCTGAAATTTTCCAACCATAGATTCAATCTTTGTTAACCATAAAAAAGTGGCCCATTCTGAGAGAGAAGAGTGATACTTTGAATCATTTTCTTAACCCAGAGCCTCACCCCTGAGCTGGGAATGATATGTATTATTTCATACACCCCCTGATATCCTGCCATATATCAGGCTGTCCTCAAATGGGGTCACCCAATTCCCTGATTTTTTTGGGTAACTCAGGTCCCAGGACTTGAAGGACCACTCAGCGAAGAGAAAAATTCCCAACCATAAAAAAAAAAGCAATTAAAGCTTTAATTTTTCATGAGCCATGTTTCTATAAATGTAAATGACTAATAGATGCCATGAAATATTAATCAAGTCAGTAATCCAGGATTATATGTGATGCCAGATTTCTCCCTATCGCCAGTGAAAAAGCTATCAGGCATCAACGTCTGGAAACAAGCACAAGCTTCCGGAGTCAAAGCAAGGGAGTGAGAGCTCACTTAAGGCCCCACTTTTTGCAAGGAACTTTCTTCAAATGGTCAGACAATGGCACTCGATTCAAAGGGAGGCCAGAAAATAGAACTACACAGGAGGAAGTGGGCTGGAACCACATGAGATCTTCCTAGGAGTTGTAATCTGATATAATGGGGATATAATGGGGGCCTTGCCAGAGGGGATATCCCCTCACCAGGATTAAACTCTGGGTCACCTGTGTTTATGCAGCAGGGGATTGCATCAGAAGGTTAGGCCCCATCAGACATTAAACTACTGTTTTATTATTTTTCTATTCTTCAGCAAAGTAGCCTACAGGCCACGTCATAGTAGAGCAAATGCTGTGAGTGGCCTTGGAGGCCGGAGAGGGCCTCTAGAACGGTGTGCGAGGGCCCCTGGGAGTGAGGCAGCTGTCCTGGGAGAAGGGGGAGCTCTCTTGGAGGAAGGGGAGCAGTGGCTCATGGTCCCAGCCAGAACTTCTGGGACTGGCTTGAACCCTGGGAAGAGGCTGAACATTAGGAGCCAACACCTCTAGAGAAAAGACAGGAGCTCCTTTGGCTGACTTAGTCCCTTGGTTGAGTTAGTGCCAAGCATGTGTGACTCTCTTTCCTAGAAGAACTACTGCATCCTGGACAGGCTTCCCCCAACTCCCCAGCAAAGGGCCATCCCAGCGAGGACAACATCGTTATCCAGCGATCAGTCTTCAACATTGTCAGAGAGAAAGACTCACAGAACCGAACTGATCTACTCTAGTTCTCTCTCCCATTTGAGCATGGAAGCTGGGCCAGTGCACTTCAGGTGGCATAAGGCTCCCTGTATTTCCTGGACAATTAGGGGAGGGGTGGGGTGGGAAGCCTCGATATGGAAACACTGATTTTCTGGATAATATGGTATGTGATGTGAACAATTATTTTGTGTCAGAAACTGTTGTTTGCTGACCCAACAACCCTTCTCCTCATTTTTCCTTTCTGGAAGAGCCTACTTTCCAAGTTGGAGACTGAAAATGCCAAATACTCACCCAGACTGTCTTGATCTAGTTTTGGCCGATGAGACCATGAGATAGTTATATATATATATATTTTCCCCCCCTGACACAGAGAGAGAGAGAAGCAAGGAGAACTTGCCTCTTTCTTCCTAACTTGAATACAGTTTGTGTGAGGGATGTTTAGAGCTGTGGCAGCCATTTTGTGACCATGAGGGAAAGGGCAAGAGAATCACATATAAGTCAACCCAGAGCCCTGACACAGTAGAGCCACCAAACCAACCTTGGAACCACCTTCTTCAGGACTTCCTATTAGGTGATAAAAACACTCCTTCCCTTTATAAGCTTCTTTTTGTTGGGTATTCTATTCATTATAGTCAAAAGGTTTTGTCTTTGGTAGAAAAAGACAGAAAACCCAACATATTGTGGCTTAAACCATAGGGACATATATCGCTTACTAAACAAGTTGTCTGAAGGTAAAGGGTCCAAAATGGTTTCAGAGGCTCAACCAAGTCTTCAAGAACCCTGACTTTCTGTACTTCTTCAATAGGGTATGACATCTGCTTTTCGCTTCATGGTTACAAAGTGGCTGCTATGGCTCCAAGCATTAAATCCTGACAGGGAACAGGAGAATAAAAACAGGAGAACTTTCTCTCCATTTACCTCTTTATTATCAAGGAGGGAAATCTTTACCAGGTTCCCCTAAGAGTTTCCCTTACATCCCATTGGCCAGAATTGGATCGCGTGCTCATCCCTAGACCAATCACTGGCAAAAGAGAATGGGAGCCAAAATTGGTTTAAATCAGGTACTGCTGGGCATCTCTTCTTTCCTTCCTCCTCCAATTCTCGCCTTTCTTACCATGTGCACCGCCCTGGCTTGCGGCTCACAAGGTGGTTTCACTGTGATGCTACATTCTTTGGGTTTCTGATAAAGAACAGAAAATGTATATCTACCCTTTGAGCTTCCCTCTGTCAGCTGGGCACAAAACAGATGGTGTGTTACCAATTCTACAGAGTTTGCTGATGTTTTAGGAGAGCAAACCAAACATACAAAATACTTTTTCAGCTTCTGCTTCCAGCCTTTTTCTTTTTAGAGCCAGACCCTAGAACAGTGGTTCTCAACAGGCGACGATTTTGCACCCCTCAGGGAACATTTGGCAATTTCTGGGAACTTTTTTGGTTAGCACAGTTGGGGAATGGGGCACTACCAGCATCTCGTGGGTAGAGGCCAGGTATGCCGCTAAACATCTCCTACAATGAGCAGGACAGCCCCCCCCCACACACACACACACATCTACACGAAAGAGAATTATCCCACCCAAAATGCCAGTAAATGACGAGATGGAGAAACTTGACCCTAGAGGATGATACCGGACCAAAGAGCCATCTTTTCTCCTTTTCTTGATGTCTGCATGCTTTGGCCTCAGACCCTTATCAATGACCCTATGCCTTACTCCAAGGACCCGAAGTTTCCCCGGGCAGTAGCAGCCACCAAGCATTACCACGAAGGAGGCAGCAAGTAATTGTGTCAATGCACCCATTAAATAAACCCAGTCTCTTCTGTGTTTATTTCCACCTTTGGAGAAATTGCAACAATCACTGGTTGACTTTTAGACAAAATTACTAAGTGTTGCAGCATCGGCAACAATATTTCCAACTGCCATTGCATCAGAAGCAAGCACCGTCAGAAAAATGTGGTGGATCCATTCCATTTGCATTGATGAACTTTGGAAGTGAGTGAAAGGGCAATTTGGAAATCTCCTAAAATTTAGGCTTCCTGACTATTTTGATCTGGGGACAGGGTCTGCTTTCCCTTGGTCCACTTTCATTTCATTTCCACCAATTTCAAGTGCTAACTTAAAATTACCTCCTTTTAGAGTTGTCATGTCCTACTTTTTATTCACTATATTATATCTTCCTGTTCGCATTCCATTTTCACAAAAAAAGAGACAGAGTCCAACAAGTGAGGGGAGGGAAAGAAATCAAGCACACACTTTGGTAGGATTCTCTTCTTGTCAGTGTTGGAGTTGGCTGTTTCGGGAGACACATCTGAGCGCTCTCCAAAAAATGACTGTTCCAGTGAGAGTATAAACCAGTTTGAATGTATTATATCCCCCAAAATGCCATTATCTTTGATGCAATCTTGTGTGGGCAGAAGTATCAGTGTTGATTAGATTGTAATTCTTTGAGTGTTTCCATGGAGATGCAGCCCACCCAACTGTAGGTGATAACACTGATTAGATAATTTCTATGGAGGTGTGGCCCCACCCATTCAGCGTGGTCCTGGATTAGTTTACTAGAGCACTATATAAGCTCAGACAGAAGGAGTGAGCTTGCTACAGCCGAGAGGGACACTTTGAAGAATGCACAGAAGCTGAGAGAAGAGCTGCAGCTTACAGAGCAACATTTTGGAGACAGCCTTTGAAAGCAGACTTTTGCTCCAGAGAAGCTAAGAGAGGACAAATGCCCCAAGAGCAACTAAGAGTGACATTTTTGAGAAACTGCAGCCTAGAGAGGAACATCCTGGGAGAAAGCCATTTTGAAACCAGAAGTTGGTGCAGAGATGAGCCATGTGCCTTCCCAGCTAACAGAGTTTCTTCAGACGCCATTGGCTATCCTCTAGTGAAGGTACCTGATTGTTGACACCTTATCTTGGACACTTTATGGCCTTAAGACTGTAACTGTGTAACCAAATAAAACTCCTTTATAAAAGCCGATCCATTTCTGGTGTTTTGCGAAAAGGCAGCATTAGCAAACTGGAACAGTACAGGTTTGGTCACTATTGCCTAGAGATCCCCACCCCAATATATTGTCTTGAATAAGTTAGACATTCGTCTCTTATATAACTGTCTGGGTGGGTTGTCTAGAGCTGGCAGCTCAGGCTCCTCCTATCGTTTTGCTCCGCCATGCTCAACATGCAGCTTTTACCTCAATGTCAAAGATGGCTGCGCCATTTCCTATCATCACACCCATGTTCCAGCCAGCAGGGAGGTACAAAAGGGAGTGTAGAGCATTTCCCTTACCTTCAGGGGACATGACCTGTAAGTTGCACTCATTACTTCTGCTCAAATCCAATCGGCCAGAGTTTAGTCACACGGCTACATCAGGAGTGGGGGCTGGAAAAGCAGTCCTTATTTGGGGAGGCCCGGTGTGCTGGCTAAAACTTGAAAGTTCTATTACCGAGGGAACAACAGGAGGGTTGATGTTGGGGAACAGTTTGCCACCTCTGCCACAGAGTCCAATAACAATTATTATTAACCTGCCATGTATCAAGGGCTGGCTAAGTGTTGGGCTCCGTGTTGGTTTTTTTTTTTTTTTTTTTAATTAAATTCAGTTTTATTGAAATATATTCACATACCATATGATCATCCATGGTATACAATCAACTGTTCACAATACCACCATATAGTCATGCATTCATCACCCCAGTCTATTTTTGAACATTTTCCTTATACCAGAAAGAATCAGAATAAGAATAAAAAATAAAAGTAAAAAAGGACACCCAAATCATTCCCCCCATCCCACCCTATTTTTCATTCAGTTTTTGTCCCCATTTTTCTACTCATCCATCCATAACATGTTGGGTTTTACAACATCATTTTATTTAATCTTCACAATAAAAACAGATACTCTTCTAATCTCCATTTTACAAATGGGGATGCTGGAGCACAGAACTGTTCAGCCCTTGCCCATGGTTGCACATCTGGAACCAGACCCCAGTGTTTTCATCTGGGCCCCCAAAGGAGACCCTGAGTCAAGGATCTGGGTGTGAGTGACTGGCCAAGGGATGCTCGCTGGGGAGACTGAGGACAAGCAGGGTAGAGAAGGGAGAGACGGCCAGGCAAGGGCATGATTTCAGGCAAAGCCTCAGTCAGCCCTACCTGGAGCCTGTAGGAAGCTCCAGAGCATAAGTCACATCTCAGAATTTGTCCTCTCCCACCTGTCAGGCACTGCTCAGGGCACCCCGGAGGGGAGTCAACTCCCAGGCACTCTTGGTGCTCTGCACCTCTTGCCCAATTAGCTCCAGCCCAGAGGCAGGCCTGTGAAGGCGGTCATGGGGTAAGCCCTGGGAGCAAAGCTCAGGAGCCGGAAGGCACACACAACCAGTGAGAGGGGTCGAGAGGGTCTTGGTGGGCGCTGACAATGTCTGCCACACCATCCATCTGCTCAACCTCACCACACAGGCTCCCAGACCCTGTTAAGAAAGTCCCAGGAGCAAAGCTATGCAGCAGAGCCTTGAGGACCAGCCATCCCAACTCCCCAAACCACACTCATGCCCATTTCATTGGTCGAACTTAGAAGCTGATCGCTATGGGAAAGTCTTTCATTCAGTCATTCAACAAACATTTACTGACCACCTTCTATACACAGTGGTCCCTTCCCTCAAAGAGTTCACAGAAAGACAGAAAAAGGAATAAATTTTAGATTCAGAATAATCAATATAATAGAAAGTCATTATGATGTGGGATGTGGGGATGGAGGTGGGATTCAGATGCAAAAGAGATACCTTCTGCAGGAAAGCAGCAGAAAACATTTAAAAGAATTGGGGGCAGATGAGTTGGGTTTTAAAGGATGAACAAGAGTCTGTTAAAGCAGCATATGCAAAGCTATGGAAGCACAAAAGATCTGGGTTTGTGCTGCAGGCCTAGGAGAGGTTGCTGAATGAAGAAATGAAGGAATTAATTAATGAATGGGTTCAGTGCTTGATAATTCTCAAAGGGAGGGAAGATCATCTCAAAATCATTATGAATAGTTTTTCACCCAAACTACACAACCTTCTCCCTCTCATGCTCTTGACCCCTCAAAGAGATTTTAACACCCGCCTCTAGGGCAGTAGGAGCTTCTAATGAGAACACCTGTTACCCTCAGGTGTCAGGAGAAGAGCCAGAGGTGTAGTCTCATTACTGTCAGTCTGTAAGAATGTTCTTCCCTTCCATCATCCAGCCTAACCTGGCCTATCTGTGACATGGCTGCTGTGTTACCTTGTGATGCTAGACAAGTTTCAGGACCCCTCACCTCCACCACTTGAAATCAGACAGGTTAAGAATGTTTGTCCTGGTCTGAAAATTACTTTGAGACTTTTAGGTAGCAGATATCCCTCAGGACAAAATATAAATATAACCTCCCCTCTCCCAGACCTAATGGCCTGTCATTCCCTGCAGGACCTCAAGGTCAGGTTCACAAATCCTCTTTGAAGTGTGGACAGCAGGGGTGGGCAGCGGGGGGCCTGGACTACACAGGGCTTTAATCACCTACACCTCCCACCAGCTTATGCCCAATTAAATGCTCCAAATGCTTTTTATTGATCAGCTAGCTGAGGTCATTATTTTAATGGCAGTAAGGTGAATCAAGGAAAAGATGCCACATTTTTAAATAAAATAAGAGAAGACTGGCTGAATAAAAGAAAATGTGTATTCTAGACTGTTTGTTTGTCATCTCCAGCGTTATTCCCTGGGCTCTGTCTTCTTCAAGAGGGAGGTTCCTGTGATATCCCACCCTGCAAATCCCTAAGGTCTTTGTCTAATGTCTTGTGGAAATTGCTGCCTCCAAAGTCCCTTGGGGACTCCACTGTGGCGATAGGACATTAAAAAATGGGTACCTCCTTTAACAGCTAATGAGAGCAGGCTGGAGCCTCGGAGTGGCCTTCGCTGCCCTTGGTCTCTGTCCCCCAGATGTGTTGGGATGAGGACCCAGCCCAGTGCTTGCCTGGAGGTTAACAGAACATTTTAAAGTTCAGTGATGATTCACTGGGAGGGGCTTGGCAAATGCAAACCATGATTATGACACTCTCAGAAAAATCTCTTGGTTCCGGGTACCAAATATTTATTGTTAAGTATTGGAAAGAACACTATTTTCTTTCTGAGAATTTGCAGTTTGGCAGCTTTTGGTGAGAAATTTGATTAAGTAAGTGGGGGACAAAGGGAAATACTATTTATTGAGGTAGTGAGCTTGGCCTCATACATGTTCATTTAATGCTCACCAGCCTTCTGCTCCCACAATCCTGTGCAGTAGGGGCAATTGCTTCCATTTTACAGATGCTTTACGGACTTTGCAGAGTTGAAGTGCAACACTGAGACATGCACCTCATTTAAGAAGGGGAACTTGGGTTTGCACCTGACTCTCTCTGTCTTGAAAATTCCACTTTTCTGCCTCAATGGCAGAAAGGATTAAATTCAAATTAATCCTTTTTTCATGTTTTACAATCTCCACCCCTGGAAGTGAGAGACTGGGTTGCCTGTCCATCCTCCAACCTGTCTAATCCTTCCCAATCAAGATCAGGCTGGACCTGCCCCAGAAAAATTAGAAGAGGGCCATGAACTCTAACCTGATATTCTCGGGCCAAGTGTATTTTGGAATTCAGAATTTTTTCAGATTTTAGAAAGGAATTAGAGCGTGTGTGCTGTGTCTTACATGTTATCCACAGGGTCTGGGGCAGCACCCTGAAATGAAACACATTAACACTTCTGCAGTGAAATATACACAAGTGGGATAAAGATTATAAATAGCCTCATGTCGATTCAGATCAGGTTTTGCTGCAAAATTAGTTATGCCAAGCTTTGAGTTTTGAGTTTGGGGAATTGGGACATCACTATAAAAGATTGTGGACCTGTAGGTTGTATCTAAGGGCCATTCTGCTGGTGTAAATACTCTCTGGATGAACCTGGTGGGGAGGGGCGGGGAGCAGCCATGCCCCAGGGAAAGCACCTCCATCTGGGATCCTCTTGGCCATGCCAGATGAGAGGCAACCCCACTCCCTGGGCATTTCCAGGACACAAGGATGGAGGAAACAGGTGCATTGAGCTTGCTCACTAACTGCCACTCAGAGCTGTGTGTGCCCTGGGGAAGGTGCTACACCTCTCTGGTCCAGTTCCCTCCCTACTAGCTGGGGTGGGAAGCCCTGGATGGTCTCAGGGTCCTGGGCAGCTCTGAGGTCTGTGGACCCTTGGTGCCCCCTGCACCCTCAGGCAGGGACTCCTCCTTCCCAGACTTATCACCATCTGGGAGCGTGGGGTCTGGCATCAGACTGCTGGACTCCGAGTCCACTCCACACGCTGGCTCAGCTTGGATGGGAGAAATTATCCCAGCCTCTGTCTCATCACCTGGATAATAGGATAAGAACCCAAGAACCCACTTCACAGGGTGAGTGAGTGGCTCAATCGAACTACTGGTGTTCATTCAGCTTAGTGCCTGGAACGCATATAAGACACACCACCTAAGAAATAGCTTTTCTACTCTTACTATGGAGATTGGGCCTGTCTTAGTTTTCTAGGGCTGCTGTAACGAGTGATCACAAATTCAGTGGCTTAAAATACCAGAAATGTATTCTCTCACAATTCTGGGGGCTGGATGTGTGAAATCAAGGTGTCGGCTGAGTTGCTTCCTTCTGGAGGCTCTGAGGGAGAATCTGTTCCATGCCTCTCCTCCAGCTTCTGGTGGTGACTGGCAGTCCTTGGAATTCCTTGGCTTGTCGATGTACCCCTCTGTTGTCTGCCTCCGTCTTCGCATGGCCTTCCTGCTTCCTCCCCACTGTGTCTCTGTGAATCAAATCTCCCTCCCCTTTCTCTTATAAGGGCATTAGTCATCAGATTTAGGGCCCACTCTAAACCAGGATGATCTTATCTCCAGATCCTTAACCAAGTTACATCTACAATGACCCTATTTCCCAATAAGGTCACATCCACAGGGACTAGTTAGGGCTTGGACAGATCCTTTGGGAGGACACAGTTCAACCCACCACACAGCCAGACACAGACACAGTCTCCAGGGTTGGAAGAGGGGCTTACTGGCACCTGCCCACACATGAAGGTAGACTGTTAGCAGAACTCCAATGGGCAACACTCAGAACAGGAGCCAGTGGGAGACAGTGAAATACTTGGGGGTCTAGAGTCAGACACTTCAAGCCCTGGCTTCAAGCCATGAGACCCTGGGCAAGTTAGTTTACCAAAGTAAAGTATCTCATCTCTAAGATGGACCCCCTAAGGCCTCTCTCAAGGAGTTCTTGTGAAGAATAAAGATGGCAAGTGCACAGTGTCTAGTCCATGAGGCTCTCAGTAAATGAGATCCCCCTCCCACTCCCTTTTGATCTGACAACTTGAACTTGTTTGGGGCCTAGAAGCCCCTCTGAAGTCAGGAAGCCAAGGCTGACATCAGTGTCCCATACAGTCTTAGAGCACTGCTGAGCCAGCCACTGCTGAAGGAATATCATCTTGGGGACTTCTCCAGCATCAAGCAATTGCAAGGCCCACCTCTGCACTTCTGGTGATAAGTGCTTGATCACTGGGCACTGACTCTATCAAACCACGAACTGCTGGACATGCTCCTAAATGAGGAACACGGCTGATCCCTCACATCCCACCAGGGTTTGCTCTTCAAAACTTAACACGGTATATGGTGTCAAGCAATGTAAAACAGAACAAAGCTAGAACAGAATGTCTGGGCTGGGTTTCAAGGTAGCAGCCCAGGTTTGGCAAAACCCTTTGAGCAACCACAGAGACAACTCACCCAACAAAGGTTTGCCACTGGGACTTGGCACAGCATAGGGGCTGCGCGGTTTCTCTTGTACCTTCCATGTCGAGAGATCTGCATCACAACAAAGCCCCCACTCCTGGGTGGGTGGGGAAGCCCCGGCCCTGTCTGAGCCTGAGTTATGGTTCTCCTTGATTGCTAATAATGCTCCTTGTGCCTGCTCTGTTTCCTTGGAACACACTAAGCCTTTCTTTTCTAGGTGGATTTTTATGACACAAGGTAGGATCTCTAATTTTGTAGGAGGTGATGGAATGAATATCTATCCCATGCACAAGGCACAGCACTTTCATTCTTCAGTACTCTAATAATATGGCCAAGCATTAATTTTTTAATGCTGTAGTTTTTTTGTTTTATGTCTTTGACATGAGATCTCAGGGAATGCAGAAGGGCATCTGAGGGAAGTAGGGCACAGAGGGGCTGGATGAATGGCCCTTTGTCCCCAGCACCCCAGAAACCCTGTTCCCATTGTCCGTGGAAAGGAGTTAGGCCAGGGGCATCCCCTTCTGTTTTTGGGTCACCAACCCTTGCTCTAGAGCATGCACTTTTTTGGGATCCTCTCCAAACTCAGCCGCTTTTCCAAGGGTGAAGGAAACCCTGACTGGGAAACACTGGAGGTCATTTTCCTCCCCCATCTTCCTGGCTCCCTCCTAGTTCCAAGCTTCTGAACCGAAAAAAAATCTTAATGAAGTCAGGCAGTTTTCCCACCCGCCCTGCCCATCTTTATCCTGCGGCTTCCTCTTTGTGGGTAGGTGGGTGGCATGGTGAAATAATAATAATAATAACAATAATAATTTGTTTCCAGGCTTAGATATTTAACTCTTTCGAGACACTAATTAAGCAAAATGCCTTACCCCAGTTTACAGATGAGAAAAATGAGGCTTAGAGAGATGAATGGGCCATCCAGGTTCCAAGTCAGCACAACTCCAGTGGGGCTGATTAGAGGGAAAGGGGCCTGGAGACCCAAGACTGATTTGACTTATGGACCTGGATTCTTGGGAGAGGGCTCAGCAGGAAAAAGGAAAGGGTGGGGCAGAAAGTGTCACCCTGCAAGGACCCACTTTACCATTTGGTATGGGGCGGCTGCCTGTCTGTCCTGACCCTGGAGGAAGTCCCTGCACATGGCTGGCCAGGGGTCAGCAGTTTATCTGTCCAGAGTGTTCCAGGGCTGTGTGGCCTGAGCTGGTGCAGATGAATTGGGCCAGGGCAGTGCTAAACCAATCCTGCCAATCAGTGCTCTCACAGCACATTCCCTCCTCTACCAGCCTCGCCAAATTCTCCCTAGTCACAGCAATGAGGGAATATAACAATACAGGAATACCCCAGCCCTAGGACCCAGCCATATCACGCACCATGAGACCCTAAACCCCACTGGGAGCAGATGCCCAGCTCCATGTACCTACCCTTACCTTACTCTTGTCATTTTGCGCCCCCCTACAGCCAGCTGCCTCTTCTGGTTGGAAATGCTTATCTTTTCCAGCGGTTTGGTAGGACTGGGGTTCACCTGGAAACCTGGCCATCTCTTATTCTACAAAATTTCCATATCCGTTTTCTAATTCCCAGACAGCTTTGCAATATTACCTTATTGCTTCTATCATTTCCTGCCCTTCTGCTGGCTTCCTCTTGAGCTGTATGGAAACAGAAAGAATGTGTGGATGGATGGATGGATGGGTGATCAGTGCTGCCCCCCACCCACCCAGGTCCACATTCCCAGTCTTATTTGCAGGATTCCCAGGGTTGAAACCAGCCAGAGGGCCCTGATGGGCCTGCCCACCCCTGTATACCATTCATTGAACCAACTTCTCCCGAACTGGGCTGGTCAGTGGGATACCAAGATGCAAACTACAGTCCCTGCTCTGGAAGGGCTCAGTGGAGGAGCAAGATGCATGCAAACCAGTTACAAAACTGGATGCTGTTTCTCAGTAAAACTGAATTTTAAAAAAATTGGATGCTGCGAATGTGTGTTGCTTTGGTGGAAGCAAGCATGGGGCTACAGGAACAGATTCCAGTTTCTCCCTTTTCCCAGGGAATTTTGGAGCAACTTCATGGCAGTGGAACTTTTTAGAGAGGGAGCATCAATAAATGTTAGTAATTATTATTAAAATTAATTATTTTTGAGTCATGGGAACATCGCAATGACTTAGTTATTCCCCCCATGGCTATCGGATGGGTCTTGGATAAACACATTTCTATTTCACTCCCTAATCCTCAGAGTCAAAATCCTGGCTCAAGAAAAGAAGTGCATAGAGGCTTTCATCAGGGTAAACTAATGGGCAAGAACAACACCAAGGCCAAGTACCAAGAATGAAAGACCAAAACCAAGGCCATTTGGGACTTAAGTTTGAGTCCTGAATGATGTATGAGCTGTCAGTGATTCTTAAAGCTCAGAGAAATTGTACCTGTCATTTTGTATAAATTAATAGTTCAGTCTTCTCAGTTGGATTCAACTCTCCAGAGCAGAAAACTCCCTGTTCTGTAGTAATTATCAATGCATTTCTTTATTTTCTTCACCTTGCTTTGTCTCTGTAAGTGTCTGTTATAGTTTGAAGCTGTGTGCACCCTGGAAAAACATGTTCTTAAATTTAATCCATTCCTGTGGGTGTGAACCCATTGTACGTAGGACCTTTGGATGAGGTTACTTCAGTTAACCTCAATCAGGGTGGGTCTTAATCCTAATACTGGGGTCCTTTTATGAGCAGAGTGAAATTCAGATGGACAGAGAAAGCCGGAGGGAGCAGCCAGAGCCGAACATCAGCAGAAGCTGGAAGAGAAGGGAGAGACCAGGAGACAACCACGACGTGTCTTGCCATGTGACAAACTAAAGAGTGAGGATGGCTGGCAGCCAGCTCTAGAATGCCACAGTCTTTGAGGAGAAATCTTCGCCTTGTTGCTTGATGCTTGGTGATGCCTTTATTTGGACATTCTCTTAGTCTCAAAACTGTGAGCAAATAAATTCCTATTGTTTAAGCCAAACCGTTGCATGTTAGTTGTTTGAGCAGCCCAGGAAACTAAAACAGTGTCTTTAAAAAAAACTGTTAATTTTGAAATTCAAACTCATAGGGCAGTTGCAAAAATAATACAAAACCCATACAGAGAAATCCAACGTACCCAGATGCCCAGATACAATAACTTTTAACACCTTACCACATTTGCCATATCATTCTCTCTCCCTCCCCCTCCCCTCTCCCTCTCTCTTTCCTGTCCACTGTGTGGATTCTGCACTGCCCTCCCACATTCCAGCCGGCTTGGCGGGCATTGCTCAGACCTGCCCCCAGAGTAACTGGGAAATGTTTCTTCACTGGGTCAGCAGGGATGAGGCTGGGCCCAGGAAGTGCCCAGACTGGCCCTGGGTGAGGGAAGAGATCCCTGCGGATGTGAGATCGGCGTTCAGATGGAGGAGGTTGGAATCCCAGGAAATGTTTGTGGTCGTGGGCAATCTCATGGTCGCAAATACGAGGTTAAAGATCAGTCCACAAAGCACTGAGTCGGTGGGTGGCTGGATGTTGCGGTGCTGCAGCTGTGCAGCCCTAGCGGGGAAGCCCCCGCAGGGAAGACAGCTTTGGCACAGGGCAGGATTGGTGCCACCAGCCCTCATTGCCTCTCACACAGAGATGGCGACATCCTCTACCCGGTCTCATGAGTGCCCAGCTCCTAGCTCCACCCTCACCTCACTCCATCCCTCATGCAGCCACTGGGGACCCACCTAGCCAGACTTCTCAGACTTAAAGGTGCCTGCACATCACCTGGTGTCTTAGCTTCCTGGGACTGCCTACCTAAGTGCCACAAACTGGGTGGCTTAAAACAGAAATTTAATGTCTCAGTTCTGGAGGCCAGAAGTACAAAATCAAGGTGTCAGCTGGCCAATCTCCCTCCGAATCCTTCCCTGCCTCTTCCAGCTTCCAAGGTGTTTGTGGGCCATCCTTGGTGTTCTTTGGCCTGTGGTGGCAGCACTTGAATCTCTGCCTCAGTTGTCAGGGTGTCTTCCCTGTGTCTGTGTCCCACTCCCCTTCCTATAAGGACCAAGTCATATGGATTAAGGGTCCACTCTACTCCACTATGACCTCATCTGAACTAATTCCTTCTGCAATGGCCCTATTTCCAGATAAGTTTCCATTCTAAGGGACTGGGGGTTAGAACTTCAACATACGTTTTTGGGGGATCAATTCAACCCATAATACCTGGGGATTGAGTTGAAATGCAGATTCTGACTCAGTGAGCCTGGGATGGGCCTGACATTTGGCGTTTCTGACAGGCTCCCAGATGAGGCTAATGCAGCTGGTCAGTAGAAAGAGCAGGGACTTCTGCCCAGCTGCAGGGTTTACAGCGTGGAGTCTGGAGCTAGATTGTTTGGGTTTGATCCGGGCTTACCAGCAGTGTGACCTTTGGAAAGTCCCTCCATCCCTTTCTGCCCACTTCCTTCTCTGGAAGTGGGGCTGTGGCAAGGAGTACGTGGCTCAGTCGATGAAATATGCCCACGGCAGTACCTCGCACAGGTGGGTGAGTGGGAGGCAGTGGTGACGTCACTCCTCTGTGGTGACCCCTCAGGGTACCCACTGCCTGCAGGATCGAATGTGAACTCCTGACCTGGCCACCCTCATGCTCTGCCTCCCAACTCAAACCCCTACACTCTGCTTTTCCCCTGGTCTTGACTGCTCTTCTCTCGTTGATCCACCCTACAAGTCCCCCTCATTGTTCCAGACACCATGATCCCAGAGCCTGCCTCCAGGGGGACTCAGTTTACCTGGCGGAAGTAGCCCCTGGACCATGAGCTCTGGGCAGGGAGGAAGTGATTTGTGATTTCACCCTTTTGTATTCCCAGTCTGGTATAACTCTTGACACATAGTAGGTTTCAATAAAGGAGGAATGAATGAATGGATGGATGAATGAATGGATGGATGGATGGATGAATGAATGAATGAACAAATGAGTGAATGAATGAATGAGTGAATGAATGAGACAACAGATACTTCAGCTCCTTCTATAATTTCTGCAAAACACTGTGCTCCAGTAAAGAAGCTCAACCAGTATTTCTGAAGTGTGACTGCCCGTCACAGCTGTCCAGGGAGCTTTTTAAGACATAGAAATGTCTGGCTCTCACTCCAGGCCTAGTGAAGCAGCATTTCAGGCAGTGAATCCCTAGAGTGGGATTGTTCTGTCAGTTTATTTTTTAGCAAGAACATTTTTTTTTTTTTACTTACTTTATTTAGTTAGTTATATCAGTATGGGTTTGTGAATTCTGATGTTGTTCAATGACTTGTAATTGGTTACTATCACTGTTTATTTTGATGCTCAGATTGTCCCAGATTTAGCCTTCAAGCTGGCTCCTTTTCTTTTGACATGTCCCCACCATTTTGCTTTCCTGTGCAAAAAGATTCCAGATTCATTTTGTGCTAGGTGAATTTTTTTAAAAGTACAATAGGTGATTGTGATGCACGCTGGAGTCTGAAAGCCATTAGTTCAATGAGTAGCCTCAAATCACCAACAGATGGTTCCAGAGCCAGAACCAATAGCAAAAGAAAGAGGAAGATTCTTAGGCAGGAGCTGGCCGGAGGGAATTGAATGCTCCGTAAGCCTTCTGGAAGCATCCATGAGGACAGCTGGCTCACCAGGTGCTGGGGCTGGTGGCCCTGCAGAGGCACAGATGACTTAGGTAGGCTGCCTGGCAAAGGTTCCCGGATGCCACCTGGCCAGCCAGATACAGGTGGCAAAATCTGGAAGTGCCCAAGGCAGCAGCTGAGGGAGGAGGTGACATAGCAGGACTTTCTGGAGTCTAATACATTTCCCAAGAGGTTGAGAGAAGTTGTATTAACTTTGCCTGTCTGTACAGGACAATAAATGGTCGTGAGATGTGGGCCCTGTCCCCTGCAGAATCAGCCCCAGGAACTTCCCTGGGCAGGAAGAAGCCGTTGGCTCCCATAGACCTTGGGAGGCCAGTGGCTTCGTAGAGGCCTCGTGCTAAATGGCAACTTTCTTCCAAAGAATACAAAGCACGTTCACAAAAAGCCCATCTGTTTTCAAATGTTTTTTAATGTGAAAACATTTGTACAATCTGAACTTGGGATGGAAAAAAAAAACAGTTTAAAACAGACTCACAACTCTCAGTACTATCTTTGCAACTTTTCTGTAAATCTAAAATTATTCCAAAATTAAGTGTTTTTTTTAAAGATTCACCATTTACAACATTGATGGTCAACAGAATAATGCCCCCACCCAAAAGACAGCCATGTGCTAATCCCCAGAATCTGTAAACATATGACTTTATCTGATGTCTTGGTTTCCTAGGGCTGCCATAACAAAGTATCACAAGTTGGGTGGCTTAAAGCAATAGGAATGTATTGTCTTGGTTCTGAAGGTTAAAAGTGCAAACTCAAGGTGTCAGCATAGCCCTGCTCCCTCTGAAAGCTGTGGGGATATTCTGGTTTGCTAATGCTGCCATTAAGCAAAATACCAGAAATGGATTAGCTTTTATAAAAGGGGGTTTATTTGGTTATACAGTTACAGTCTTAAGGCCATAAAGTGTCCAAGGTAACACATCAGCAATTGGGTACCTTCACTGGAGGCTGGCCAATGGCATCTGGAAAACCTCTGTTTGCTGGGGAGGCACGTGGCTGGCATCTGCTCCAAGTTCTGGTTTCAAAATGGCTTTCTCCCAGGATGTTCCTCTCTAGGCTACAGCTTCTCTCCAAAATGTCACTCTCAGTTGCTCTTGGGGCATTTGTCCTCTCTTAGCTTCTCCAGAGCAAAAGTCTGCTTTCAAAGGCCATATCCAAAATGTCTCTGTAAGCTGCGGCTCCTCTCTCAACTCGTGTGCATTCTTCAAAGTGTCCCTCTTGGCTGTAGCAAGCTCGCTCCTCCTGTCTCAGCTTTTATAGGGCTCCAGTGAACCAATCAAGGCCCATGCTGAATGGGCAGGGCCACACCTCCATGGAAATAATCTCATCAGAGTTATCACACAGTTGGGTGGGGCACATCTCCATGGAAACACTCAAAGAATTGCAATCTAATCAACACCAATAGGTCTGCCCACACAAGATTGCATCAAAGATAATGGTGTTTTGTGGGACATAATACATTCAGACTGGCACAGGGGGAGACTCCTCCCTTGCTGCTTCTGGTTTCTGGTGTTTGCCGGAAATCCTTGGTATTCCCTGGCCTGCAGATGCATCACTGCACTCTCAGCCTCTACCTCACAGGGCCATTTCCCCTCTTGTCTCCATGTGTATCAGTGTTCAAATTTCCTCTTCTTGTAAGGACACCAGTCATATTGGATTAAGGCCCACCCTACTCCAGTTTGGCCTCCTATTAACTAATCACATTTTCAAAGATCCTATTTCCAAATAAGTTCACCTTCACAGGAATCAGGACTTGAATATGTCTTTTGGGGGAACATAATCGAACCCAGAACACATGGCCAAAGGGACTTTGCAGATATGTTTAAGTTAATGAATTGGAGATGTTAAGATTATGTTGGATTATCTGGGTAGGCCCAATGTAATCACGAGAGTCCTTATAAGAGAGATGCAAGAGGGTCAGAGTCACCCTCAGAAAGAGATGTGATGATGGAAGCAGAAGTCAAAGAGAGAGACAGACAGATTTGAAGATGCTACACTGCTTGCTTTCAAGATGGAGGAAGGTCATGAGCCAAGGGATGGAGGCAGCATCTACCAACTGGAAAAGGAAAGGAAACACATTATTCCTAGATTCTTCATAAAGAACCCAACTTGGCCAGCACCTGGATTTTAGCCCCCTAAGACCCAGTTTGGACTTTTGACTTCCAGAACTGTAAGATAATAATTTTGTGATTTTTAAGCCACTAAACATGTGGCAACTTGTTATAGCACCAATAGGAGACTAATACAAACATTAATTTAAAAATGTTTCTTTCTTATTTTTCCACATTGCTGTGGTATAAGCCAGTTTGCTTGTCAGTCACATCTGTTCTGGTTTGCTAAAGCTGCTGGAAATGCAACATACCAAAAATAGATTGGCTTTTACAATAGGGGTTTATTAGTTCACAAGTTTACAGTGCTAAGGCCATGAAAGTGTCCAAATTAAGGCATCAAGAGGTAGATACCTTCTCTGGGGAAAAGGCCTATGGCATCCGGAACACCTCTGTCAGCTGGGAAGGTACATGGCTGGTGTCTGCTTGCTCCCAGGTTGTGTTTCAAAATGGCGTTCTCCAAAATGTTCTAAGCATCAGCCAACATCAGGGGTCTGCAACTCCAAGCATCTCTGAGCTAAGCCAGCAAGCATCTGGGCCTATGCCAGCATTTTTAAAGGACTCCAGTAAACTAATCAAGACCCACGCTGAATGGGTGGGGCCACACCGCCACGGAAATATTCTAATCAAACGTATTATCCACAGTTGGGTGGGTCATATCTTCATGGAAACAACCTAATCCAAAGATTCCAACCTAATCTTCACTAATTCATCTATCCCCATAAGACTGCATTAAAGAACATGGCATTTTGGGAGACATAATACATCCAAACCGGCACAGCTGCAAAGCCACGTGGTTGATGTCTGCCGGTCCTTTGCTCACCGGTAGCATTGCTTTCAGCTTCTGATTCCAGTGGCTTTCTCCTTAAGTGTCTGTGGTTTCTCACTTAGCTTCTCTGGGGAAAACTCTGGGCTTCATCTCTTAGTATCTCCAAACATCTTTCTGTTTGCATCTCTAAGCATCTGGGTCTGAGTCAGCCCCTGAACTCTCTTAAGGACTCCAGTAAACTAATTAAGACCCACCTTGAAGGGTGGGGTCACATCTCCATAGAAATAATGTAATCAAAAGTCCCACCCACAAATGGGTAGGTCACATCTTCACGGAAACAAACTAACCAGAAGATCCCACCCACAATACGTCTGCCCCCACAAGACTGGATTAAAAGAACGTGACTTTTCTGGGGGACATAATACATTCAAACCAGCACAACAACCCACTCACTTTTCTAAACCACACTTCATAAACTAGTAACATGAAAATGTGGCTGTAACCAAAAAATTCTGCCTACCAATTCTTTCTCCACCATCTGAGCCTCTATCCACCCACCTTTTTGTTGTGATGGTTGCTGTTGTTTTGCACTAATAAGACTCAGTAGCTTGGGTTTCCTATTCAATGTGAGCTCACACTCTTTCTAATATTCCTGGAACTTTTACCAAGCATCTACCACTACCGCTTTCTCAAATGCTTATACAAGTGGGTATTCATTTTTGCAGGTGCTGTAAATGTTCCCAAATGCAGAATGTCTCTAAGATGTTCCTTCTCAGAGAGAGCACGTATCCCCTTTGCACCTTCCCACACCAAGCTGCCTTCCTCTGCTGTAGCAGATGTTCCAGAAATGAAATGACTGGCTCCACAAAGTTAACCTGGAAAATGATTCATGGCTTAAAATCCACTTCTGTTCACGCCTGGCCATGTACAAGCCACAGTGGTAGTGGTATAATTTGTCATGCCTAACAATGGATTGTTTCTGGAGCAACAGGTCAGCTCTCACTGTTCATGTTGTCTGCATGCTCATGGCAGCCCCAGGTCACCAGATTTCTCACTTACCCATCAGAGACCCAGAGACTTCCCTGCCCAGGGGAGGAATGGGCTTCCTAATTAGGCAAATCTGTATTCAGAACAGCCCTGATTAAATTCCACTCTAGGGGCCAATCCCACGCTACAGAATAAACTATATATATAGCTCGCCATATCATCAACTTCAGCCTGAATGTACCAAGGACAAATAAATATAGAATGTTTCTCCCATATGCCTTTCCAGGTCCATTGCATGGATGGTTGGTGAACCTTAGCCAGACGTGGCTGTGGGAAATGTTTCAACCCTTTCCCGTTGACAGTGTCATCTTTCAGTCTCTATTGATCTTTTGTGCCCACACACTTCCTCGTCGTCCTACAGTCTGCCCTGGAATGGTCACCCCTTTCACGGGAGCTTCTGATCCTATAGCAGAGGGGACTCCTTATCTTTGGCTAAAATCACTCAGAGGTCACACTTCCTGGGCCTCCTGTGTGAGGAGCCCTAGTTCTCCTGGGTGCTTCCTGCTACCACTCAGGTCTGTGCAGATCCTCAGTTACGGGCTCTGCAAAGTCCCACTGAGACAGCCCACACTCTGTGATGTTCCCCCCACCTGACCTCCCCATCTCTGAGTTGTGCTGGGTCCTTGGGGAGAATATTCCTGTCCTAAGATTTGTGTTGGTAAAAGAAAAAAAACAGACAAATGTACAACCTAGAAAAAGCCCGTTGGAGGAGAAATCATTGATTCTGTGCTAGTTCTTGAATTGCTGCAAGCCTGCCTGTTGCAGCAATGTGAGATGTTAATGTTTAACTGTTCCATGCCCAGATCTAAGAAGACTGCACAAAGAGACTTTTAAAAGTTTCAATGAAGTGAACCATACCAGTCTGCTTTTCTTTACCGTTGCATAGGCAGTATATAGGCAATTTATCCCAGGTTGCAGATTAATCCAGAAGCTCTTTGCAATCAAGAGAAGGTTTTAAATACAAACAAACCTGGAGAAATAGAAAACTGGATTTTCCAAAATAAAAGAAATTTAAGGGATTTTCAAGCAGGTAGATCTATTTGAGGGAGTCTTCCCCTGTTGATTTATTCCGAAGGAATTTGTACTTCCTGAGGTGGGGAGGTTAGGGTAAAACGGTTTGGCACATTCACTTCCTGGAGTCTACTAGCAATCATACCACATGGTTTAAGGTTTCTCCAATTCTCCACCTCTGAGGGGATCCTCCGAGGAGCTGGGCATGAGAGGGAAGGCTGGGCCAGGGTCAGACAGACCAGACAAGGCTCCCTTCCCGTCGAAGAAGATGGGGTATTGCCAGGAGGCTGAGACTGGCTGGCATTGGTGGTCATGTCCAGTGCATTCTGGAAATTTCCATTTGCTTTTGATGGACACAGGGGGTCCCCTCTCCAGCACTGTTAACATATGTCATCTGGGTGGATTGTGGCCCAGGGATACTGCTTTATAACATCTTCCCTGGAAAGTTAACCACAGAGATCAGTCTCCCCACTTAAGAACTGGGAGGTGGGGATCCTGCTTTCAGGAATCTCATGGTCTGACAGCCCTTGATGGCCACCAGAGTCCCCCATCTGGCCTAGAAGCTCAGCACCCACACACCGGATGAGCCCCATTTTATCAGGGCTTTAATTTTACCACCCTTTAGTTCTACTGTCTCTGTCAACCAGAGTAGCCGGGAGAGAAAAGGCCCCCAAGAGATGCTCTATCCATGTTTCCCTGACCACCTGAGAGGTGGTTCAGCCTGGGAACTATGCATATGCCCACTCACCATGGATGATGGGGAAAACAGAATGCAGAGTGGGCGGCTGCTCCTGGAACGCTGGGGAGGGCAGCTGTATATCCCAGCTGGGGAGCCCGAGCCAGGCCACTGTCCGGTCAGCCACAGAGCCTGCCGGAAACTCTGAACAGCTGCAGGGATGCCTGGACTTCACTCAGGCAGCCTCAAGCATAGCCACACCATCCTACAACCAAAGCCAGCTGAGCGCAGGTCAAAGAGTGTCCTGGGGTGCAATCACCCAAGCTTTTACCACCAGCTTGCCCCTTCCCACATCATGACACCATTCTGGTGGTAGGGAATATCCCCCAGTGAAACCACACTTTACACCCCGCTTGCAACAAATCCTCAGCCATGGCCACTCAAAATTATCAGTTAAATTCTTTCAACAAATCCTTGCTTTGTTGACCAGTCTCAGACCATATTTGCCTCTTAGTGTTGGAGGGCATTGTCCAAATCTCTACATCTTTGTACCTGCCATCCCCACCCACAGGCTAATAGCCAAACAGAGTATCAGGGCAGCCCCAGAAAAATCTCTATAGAGTTTTAGACATGGCTATGATGAGACTGGTCCACATATAATGGTTCTTTCTGCTCTTCAACCCAAAGCACTCCTTTCACAGAAATTGTTGCTTCTCCCTCCCTAACACCCCAACAAGTATTTGGGAGAACCATGGCCTCTGAGATGTCCACCAGCTTTCCAGGGCCCAAGTGGAAGCTGCAATCTAGTCCTCTTCCAACCACATATGTGCCAATGGCCAGCCTTTAAGTTGGAGGATGGAGAAGTGAAGTCACCCTGAGAGAGAGCTGTTGGTGCCCCCATGGCCTCTGACTTGAATACTTACCCTGTGTGCCTGACTATCTTGTCTTCCACTCTTCCCTGCTATACCCTGCAGCCCTGGACCCATCAGGTAACTAAAGACAGGAGCTAGGGGATGTGGGGCGAGAAGGCCTGGACCTTTAGTGGTAACTCAGTCAGCTTTAAACTGGATCCTTGGGCTTGGAGGAGCTTGGGAGCCTCCCATGTCCAAAATTTGCCTTATTACCATAAGGCCTGGGCCAGGCAAACTGGGGTAGCCCTCACCCCACAACCTCCGGGGCAGTCTCTGCATTGGCTGCACATTAGAATCATCTGTAGAACTTCAATAAAGAAACTAATGCCAAAACCCCATCCCAGACCAATTACATCTGAGTTTCTAGGGGTGGGGGCAGGTGCTGGTATTTTTAAAAAGCCCCCTTAGTGATCTTAAAGAGTAGCCAGACTGAGAAGCACTGGTCTAGTGGCAAGTACTGGGGGGAAGGTGGATGACATCCAGTGGAGGCTGAGGTGGCAGCAGCTCTGCTGTAAAGCTCTGGAAGCAAGGCTCCCTCATCACACTATCCAGTTCCCCCAGGCTCCATCTTTACCGTCTGGGTGAACGCCCTGCTCCAGCTGGTGATTCCTACCACTTTGCTTCCTGCCTCCACATCGGTGACCTGGCTGGAGGGTCTGCCATGTTGATTTCCTTTCTGCTTTGGTTTGAGATACGATTTTTCAGCTTAGTTGCACATCAAGAGCTCGTGCCCAGCCCCACAACCCACCCCAGCCCCCCACCCTACCCATCTCCTCACATTAATCACAGCCTGTGGTTATTGTCTGGGCATCCATCCCTTCCCTTGGGAGGAAGAACTCAGGAGATTATGGGTGGTTTCCTTCAGAACTTCAATGACGTCTTGATGACCCTGCAAGTCCTAGAACATTGGAAGCCCACAAGAAATGTTTGTCGAAGTAGAGAATGAATGGATATTCAAAAGCCTCATTTAAATCATTGATTTTAACTTGTTCACCCAAACTCTTACCAAATCTGCTATCTGAGCTAAAATGATTGATTTGTGCTTCTCAGAGATGGTAGCCAAGGTGGGGATGGGGGGTGCAGAATGAAGAAGAAATGAGGCAGGGTTGGGGGAGCTGACGGCACATAGCAGCTGCTGGCTGATCAGCCAGGCTGCAATCCTTTCTGGATTAAAAGCCAGAAGTTTGAAAACACAGGAGCTCAACGTGGGTTTCTGTCAAGGTCCTGTCTTTCATTCTGGGTGATGGTTGTGTGGAATTGATTATGTTAAATAATAATAATAAAAAAAACCCTAACTAAGGAAATAAGAAGGTCAGGCAGGGACCCACAACAGGGAACGAAGGATGGTGCTTAATCCATAATTCAATTCTCGTACCTGAAGTCCAGGAAATGGAATGCAGGCGTCTACTGTGGTGGTTCAGTATCTGCAGTGGCTGCATCTGGGCCTTTGCTGAGGGGAGAGGAGAGAGGCTGTACAACTCCCTCCCGTTTGACAACACCATGTCAACCAGAAGGGAGGCCAACAGGGAGTCGAGGGGGAGGCTCCTGTTCCTGACAGCCCCAGAGGACATGGATCAGTCTCTGCCAGTGAGAAGCTGGGCAGAGCCAGAGGCATCCGCAGCTGGGGTCCCTTCCCAAGTTTGCCCAAGTTTGCAGAGGTAGTTAGTGGAGGGTGGGGAGTGCCATCAAGATATCAAAATTTCACTGGCTGTCGTCACAGTGGCTTCCACTGGGCCAAGCGTTTACAGATGTCTTCTCATTTTCTCCTCACACCTCCCCCCAGGAGTCAGGGTTTGGGGGCCTGGATTGTATACAATTTGGGAGGCTGTTTTTAGAAAAAGAATACAAATTGAACAATCTGAAATTAGGTGCAAACACAGATATTTATTTAGGAGTGATGGCTAGCAAAGCTTTAGCTCTGGGGGTCTGTATTATCAGCCCCATTTTAAAGGTCACAAAATTGAGGTTCAGTTTGGTGGAGTAATTGGCCCAAGGACAAACAGTGAGGAATCAGTTGAACTAGGGTTTAGAACCCAGGTCAGCCTGACCCAAAATTGTAGTAACATCCAACAACTTCTGGCAGTGGGAAGAAGTAGGTGCCACTGTTCTAGAGGGACTGTTGGTGTAATTTGCACCTTAAAATGTCTTATACCATCAGCCAATCACTTGTATTTATAGAAGGCCTATTTTGTGCCAGGCACTGTGCAAGGGGTCCTTGAAGATAGTAGTAGTCAAGACAAACAGGCCCCATTCGCAAGGAGGTAAATAGAGTATAAATACCACCCCTCCCTGGCCATCTCTGGCTATAACACTGGTAAGGAAACAAGGTAGTAGTACCCTTCCCCCTGCATGGGACCTGACTCCCAGGGGTGTAAATGTCCCTGGTAACATGGGACATGAGTCCTAGGGATGAGCCCGGACCTGGCACCATGGGATTGAGAAAGACTTCCTGACCAAAAGGGGGAAAAGAAATGAAACAAAATAAAGTTGCAGTGGCTGAGAGACCTCAAATGGAGTCGAGAGGTCATTCTGGAGGTTATTCTTATGCATCATATAGATACCCCTTTTTAGTTTTTAGTGTATTGTAGTAGCTAGAAGGAAATACCTGGAACAATTGAACTGTAATCCAGTAGCCTTGATTCTTGATTATGCTTGTATAACAATATAGCTTTTATTGTGTGGCCATGTGATTGTGACCATCTTGTGACTGACACTCTCTTTATCCAGTGTACAGACTGATGAGTAATAAAATAAAGACAAAATATATAAATAATAGGGGGGATAAGGCATATGGGATGTTTTGGGTTTTCTTTTTTACTTTTTCTTTTTTTTTTTTTGAGTAATGAAAAAGTTCTAAAGTTGATTGTGGTGATGAAGTCACAACTATATGATGATACTGTGAGCCATTGATTGTGTTCTTTGGATGGATTATATGCTGTGTGAATATATCTCAATAAAATTGCATTAAAAATAATAATAAGGTAGTAGAGGAAAACAAAACAGCTGGTCACAGAGTCCTAGGGAAGGAACCATGTTTGTTTAGGAAGATACCTTGATAACCCTTTTGGAAGTGGAAGATGAGTGCCTCAGGGCTAGAACTGGAAGAAGACTACAAAGAGATGGCTAATCCACTTTACATTAGAGACAAGTACACTAGTTGGGAGCCCAGAATGGCAGAGAAGAGAGGGGAAGTGGGTGGAAGGAGAGAGAGAGAACAGGGGGTGGAGGTGGGGCAATATGGCTGGGTGTAGAGCCTGAGTGAGCAAAATATCCAAGAGACTGCTAAAAGCAAACCAAGTTGCCTATACTCAGTTTGTACTATTGTGTTTTTATAATGTGACTCTCCTCCATATCCCCAAGGTTCCAATAAAGCTTGAACATACACAAAGGCCTTGAGTGGATGATATGTGTGTGTGTGTGTGGATGTGGATGTGTGTGAGGGTGTGTCTGGGGCTGAGTTCCATGTCTGGGTTAGGGTAAGGATTAGATCAAAAACCTAATCACAGCATGGAGGAAAGTATAATGGAATGGAAAGTGGATGCCCGGTATGTTAGTTTGGATATATTATGTCCCGCCAAAAGCCATATTCTTTGATGCAATCTTGTGGGGGCAGACATATTAGTGTTGATTAGGTTGGAACCTATTGGTTCAGTGTTTCCATGGAGATGTGATTCAATCAATTGTGGGAGAGACCTTTCATTGGATTATTTCCATGGAGGTGTTGCCCCACCCATTCAGGGTAGGTCTTTATTGGATCTTTATTGGAGTACTTTATAAACAGCCACATAGGCCCAGATGCAGAGAAACTGAGAGTGACATTTTGAAGAGGAGCTTCAGCTAAGAGAGGACAAAATGCCCCAAGAGCAACATTTTGGAGAATGTCATTCTGAAATGCAACCTGGGAGCAAGCGGATGCCAGACACGTGCCTTCCAGCTAACAGAGGTTTTCCGGACACCAATGGGCATCCTTCAGTGAAGGTACCCTATTGTTGATGCATTACTTTGGAAACTTTATAGCCTTAAGACTGTAACTTTGTAACCACATAAACCCCCTTTATAAAAGCCAATCCATTTCTGGTATTTTGCATTCTGGCAGCATTAGCAAACTGGAACACCTGCATCTTCATGGAATGCCAAAGAGTGCATTGGACAGGGTGATGGTTGAGATCATCTTCTCTAGATCTTGTAGGGCAGATCAGTCTCATCTGACATTGGTGTGATAAAAGGAAACAACATTTATTAGGCATCCCCTGTGTTCCAAGTTCTCAAGGCTGGGCCATATACACTATCTCATTAATCTTCCCCACCATCGTATGACACAGGTATTTTTATCCCCACTTTGTAGATAAAGAAACCAAGGCTCAGTCAAACAGGTTAAACGACTTGCCAAGAGCAAGTCCCTATTAAGACCTGAGATTTATCTGCTGCCACAGTCCACGCTCCTTCCTCAGCCCCCGATCTTGCTGTGATAGTCCTTGCACTTTAGCCTGTTTCTAGACCCATTTGCTCCAGGTTTCATTGTGAGGACTAAACAGAACATTTGGTGGGGACAAACCCAAGGCCCTGAATGCCTGTTTCCCCACATCCACAATGAGGTGACCCCTTCTGCTCCCTCTCACATCCCTCTTCATTTTCTCTGACCCCCTTTTCCCTGTCAGGTTCCTCAGGAAGCCCCATGGAAAATTACTGACCCTGGCCCTCCTTTCACCTCTTAAATGGGAGAAATTACTCCTCCCTGCTAGCCAGACCTTCCCTGAAATGGGAGGAAGCTGCTTTTAAGTGAAAATGCTAGAGGCAAATACATATTACTTTTTCCCCCTCTCCACAGCAATTAAGAGAAAGACATTTTCACGGAATTGTTCCAATAACTCTTTAAAACCTTGACCGTAGATAAAGTACTGGGTCATGCCAAGTAATTTTAATGTGTTGGCCATTTAACTGCCACCAAGAAACAGCTACTTTGCTGGGGTGTTTTCCTTGGGAAAGCATTAAATAGCTGTCAAGCCAGCTCTCTGGGTGGTAACAAGCATCCAATTATCACTTAGAATGGAGTCTGGTCCCAGAGACCTGCCCGTCCTCTGAGATTCAAGAAGAGCTCTCTGTGCTGGTACAGCAAGACCCACACAGCTCATAAAAACAAATAATACGGAGTGCCTCCTATGTGCCAGCCACTGTGTTGAGCAAGTTACATCCGTAATCTTATCCTATCTGCACGTGAAGGTGGATGTGATTATTATCTGCATTTTACAGGAGAGGGAGTTGATGCCCACTGTCACTAGAAAATAAGTGTGTCTGGTGGTGGTCTTCGGGTTTGTGCACTAGCAATCCTGATCCAGTCCTTCTCCTTCCTGACACAGGGTGGGATTGCACTTCCCTGTCACCTTGATATTAGGAACATGTGTCTGTTCCAGGTGAAAGCAGCTTCCTCATCTGCAAATAGTAGCTACGCCATAGCCTGCAGGAAAGATGAAATGTAATATATAGAGATACATAGCACAGTATCTGGCACATAGTAAGTGCTCAATAAATATTAGCTGTATTATTTTAATGGTAGAGAATCACCTAATGATGGAGAATCTTCAGCAGCTTCCTATTACTTATGAAGTCATGGCTAAACCTCTCATCCAGGCAGCCAGGCTCCACCTCGTCCCTGCTGCTCTGGTGTCTGCGCAGGCAAGCCTGGATGGAAGGTCACCTGGACTGTTCTGGGGAGGATAGGAAGGTGAAGACTGGAGCTTGGATCTGGGGAGTCAGGGGCTGCTTCAAGTGGCCTGGTCTCAGGAGGGGTCCAGTGCCTGTCTCAGCCTATTGCTAAGGTGGCTGGGAAGGTGCAACCCAGCAGGAAAAACACAGCTATTGGAGGTCAAGTGAAAGGCAATCCTGGAAATTAGCATTGGTTCCTGTTGCTTAAGGCCAGGATTCTTAGCTATTCATTGCTATAGGATGTGTGTGTGTGTGTGTGTGTGTGTGTGTGTGTGTGTGTGTGTTCCTGTTCTGGGCGAGATGGAGGAAGTACACTCCACCATGCCTCTCCCACTGAATGCTACTATAAATCCTGGACAGAATGTATGGAGCAACTATCTGAGGACACTAAGAAGTGAGTGGTAGCAGGCGGATTGGGGAAGGAGATCAGAACTTGAAGTGCCACCAAATCTGTGGTACATTTCCCATTTTCTTTTCCCCTCTGGTATCATCTGGCCTGGACTCAAAAGTGGCCTGAAAACCTGGAAGTGCACACCAAATGCAAACAGAAAGAGCTCCAAAGAAATCCTTCTGGACCAAGGAATGTAAAAAGGGACTTGCAAGGGTCATATAGGGTGGGGGAAATTACATTGCTTTTTTTTTTTTTTTTTTTCTATTTCCTCCCCCAAAAGATGCTTAGAATTCAGAAGGAGGGGAATTCTTCCCTCCAATCAGAGAAGCTGCTGTCCTACGTGGGTAGGGAAAAACCCCATTGCTTTGCTCTCTCTCTGTCCTCATTGCTTGGTCCCATTCTCAGATACAGTTAAAGGAAGTGTGCAGCAAAGCAGGAAACATAAAGTCCCAGACAACCACGAGCAAGTTCCCTTTGCAGGAACAGGCTCCTTGGGTTGTCATCTTACTATTGCTTTGTAGGATTTCACTATATATCCTGGATAGGAGTCCTTTGTCATATATATGGAATATATGTGGAATATATATGTATATGTCAAATATATTCCTCCAATCTCAGACTTGTTTTTTAATTTTCTTGTTGTTCTGATGAACATAAATTTTTAATTTTGATGGAGTCCAATTTACTGACTTTTTTTTCTTTTATGGTTAGTGCATTTTTGTCCTGTCTAAGGAAATTTGCCTAATCCCAGGTGGATGATATAGTCTTCTATCTTTTGTTTTAGAAGATTTATAGCTTTTAGCTTTACATTAAGATTTATCATGCATCTCAGATTAATTTTTTGAATGTGTTACAAAGTAAAGATCAATGTTCATTTTTTTCCATGCGGATATCCAGTTGTTCCAGAACTATTTTTTGGAAGACTTTCCTATCCTCATTTAGGTGTGCTGCCACCTTTCTAGTAATTGACTGTATATATATATATATATATGTGTGTGTGTGTATTTCTAGACTCCCTTTCCTCTTCCATTGATCTGCTTGTCTATCTTTATACCCATCCCTCACTGTCCTATTGATCACAGTTTTATAGCCAATCTTGAAGTCAGATATTAAATCCTCCACCTGCGTTTTTCTTGAAGGTTGTCTTGGCAATTCTAGGTCCTTTGTACTTCCACATAAATTTTAGAATCAACATGTCAGTTTCTACAACATGGCTGTTGAGATTTTGATTGGGATTGCATTGAACCTATAGGTCAATTTGGGTGGGCATCAGATGATCAAGGAGAAATCCTTGAGACATCTGGGATAATAGGCTGTGCTGGTTTGGATGTATTATGTCCCCCAAAATGCCATTTTCTTTGATGTAATCTTGTGGGCACAAGATGTACTAGTATTGATTAGGTTGGAATCTTCGGATTAGGTTGTTTCCATGGAGATGTGACCCACCCAACTGTGGGAAATTCCTTCGATTAGATTATTTCCATGGAGGTGTGGCCCCACCCATTCAGCATGGGTCTTGATGTAATCACTGGAGTCCTATAAGAGCTCAGACAGGAGCTCGCTGCTTCAGCCAAGAGAGACATTTTGAAGATGACCATTGAAAGTACACTTTTGCTACTCCAGAGTTTGCCTGGGAGACTAAGAGATGCTTAGAGAGAAACATCCTGGGACAAAGCCATTTTGAAACACAACCTGGAAGCAAAAGAAGACACCAGTCACATGCTTTCCCAGACAACAGAGGGCTACCAGGCGCCATTGGCCATTCTTCTGCAAAGGTACCCTATTGTTGACACCTTAGCTTGGAAACTTTACGGCCTTAAACTATAACTTTGTAACCAAATAAACCCCCTTTATAAAAGCCAATATGGAGGCGGGGCAAGATGGCGGACTGGTGAGCTGTATGTTTTAGTTACTCCTCCAGGAAAGTAGGTAGAAAGCCAGGAACTGCGTGGACTGGACACCACAGAGCAATCGGACTTTGGGCATACTTCATACAACACTCATGAAAACGTGGAACTGCTGAGATCAGCGAAATCTGTAAGTTTTTGCAGCCAGGGGACCCGCGCCCCTCCCTGCCAGGCTCAGTCCAGTGGGAGGAGGGGCTGTCAGCTCCGGGAGGAGAAGGGAGAACTGCAGTGGCAGCCCTTATCAGAAACTCATTCTACTGATCCAAACTCCAACCATAGATAGACTGAGACCAGACACCAGAGAATCTGAGAGCAGCCAGCCCAGCAGAGAGGAGACAGGCATAGAAAAAAAACAACACGAAAAACTCCAAAATAAAAGCGGAGGATTTTTGGAGTTCTGGTGAACATAGAAAGGGAAAGGGCAGAGCTCAGGCCCTGAGGCGCATATGCAAATCCCGAAGAAAAGCTGATCTCTCTGCCCTGTGGACCTTTCCTTAATGGCCCTGGTTGCTTTGTCTCTTAGCATTTCAATAACCAATTAGATCTCTGAGAAGGGCCCCCTTTTTTTTTTGTTTTTTTTTTTTAATCCTTTTTTCTTTTTCTAAAACAATTACTCTAAGAAGCCCAATACAGAAAGCTTCAAAGACTTGCAATTTGGGCAGGTCAAGTCAAGAGCAGAACTAAGAGAGCTCTGAGACAAAAGGCAATAATCCAGTGGCTGAGAAAATTCACTAAACACCAGAACTTCCCAAGAAAACGGGGGTGTCCGCTCACAGCCATCATCCTGGTGGACAGGAAACACTCCTGCCCATCGCCAGCCCCATAGCCCAGAGCTGCCCCAGACAACCCAGTGTGACGGAAGTGCTTCAAATAACAGGCACACACCTCAAAACTGGGCGTGGACATTAGCCTTCCCTGCAACCTCAGCTGATTGTCCCAGAGTTGGGAAGGTGGAGCAGTTTGAATTAACAAAGCCCCATTCAGCCATCATTTCAGCAGACTGGGAGCCTCCCTACACAACCCAGCAGCCCAGAACTGCCCTGGGGGGACGGCACTCACCTGTGACATAGCACAGTCATCCCTCAACAGAGGACCTGGGGTGCACAGCCTGGAAGAGGGGCCCACTTGCAAGTCTCAGGAGCCATACGCCAATACCAAAGATTTGTGGGTCAGTGGCAGAGACAAACTGTGGCAGGACTGAACTGAAGGATTAGACTATTGCAGCAGCTTTAAAACTCTAGGATCACCAGGGAGATTTGATTGTTAGGGCCACCCCCCCTCCCTGACTGCCCAGAAACACGCCCCATATACAGGGCAGGCAACACCAACTACACACGCAAGCTTGGTACACCAATTGGACCCCACAAGACTCACTCCCCCACTCACCAAAAAGGCCAAGCAGGGGAGAACTGGCTTGTGGAGAACAGGTGGCTCGTGGACGCCACCTGCTGGTTAGTTAGAGAAAGTGTACTCCATGAAGCTGTAGATCTGATAAATTAGAGATAAGGACTTCAATTGGTCTACAGATCCTAAAAGAACCCTATCAAGTTCAGCAAATGCCAAGAGGCCAAAAACAACAGAAAATTATAAAGCATATGAAAAAACCAGACGATATGGATAACCCAAGCCCAAGCACCCAAATCAAAAGACCAGAAGAGACACAGCACCTAGAGCAGCTACTCAAAGAACTAAAGATGAACAATGAGACCATAGTACGGGATACAAAGGAAATCAAGAAGACCCTAGAAGAGCATAAAGAAGACATTGCAAGACCAAATAAAAAAATGGATGATCTTATGGAAATTAAAGAAACTGTTGACCAAATTAAAAAGATTCTGGACACTCATAGTACAAGACTAGAGGAAGTTGAACAACGAATCAGTGACCTGGAAGATGACAGAATGGAAAATGAAAGCATAAAAGAAAGAATGGGGAAAAAAATTGAAAAAATCGAAATGGACCTCAGGGATATGATAGATAATATGAAATGTCCGAATATAAGACTCATTGGTGTCCCAGAAGGGGAAGAAAAGGGTAAAGGTCTAGGAAGAGTATTCAAAGCAATTGTTGGGGAAAACTTCCCAAATCTTCTAAACAACATAAATACACAAATCATAAATGCTCAGCGAACTCCAAATAGAATAAATCCAAATAAACCCACTCCGAGACATATACTGATCACACTGTCAAACACAGAAGAGAAGGAGCAAGTTCTGAAAGCAGCAAGAGAAAAGCAATTCACCACATACAAAGGAAACAGCATAAGACTAAGTAGTGACTACTCAGCAGCCACCATGGAGGCGAGAAGGCAGTGTCACGATATATTTAAAATTCTGAGTGAGAAAAATTTCCAGCCAAGAACACTTTATCCAGCAAAGCTCTCCTTCAAATTTGAGGGGGAGCTTAAATTTTTCACAGACAAACAAATGCTGAGAGAATTTGCTAACAAGAGACCTGCCCTACTGGAGATACTCAAGGGAGCCCTACAGACAGAGAAACAAAGAAAGGACAGAGAGACTTGGAGAAAGGTTCAGTACTAAAGAGATTCGGTATGGGTACAATAAAGGATATTAATAGAGAGAGGGGAAAAATATGACAAACATAAACCAAAGGATAAGATGGCTGATTCACGAAATGCCTTCACGGTTATAACATTGAATGTAAATGAATTAAACTTCCCAATTAAAAGATATAGATTCGCAGAATGGATCAAAAAAAATGAACCATCAATATGTTGCATACAAGAGACTCATCTTAGACACAGGGACACAAAGAAACTGAAAGTGAAAGGATGGAAAAAAATATTTCATGCAAGCTACAGCCAAAAGAAAGCAGGTGTAGCAATATTAATCTCAGATAAAATAGACTTCAAATGCAGGGAGGTTTTGAGAGACAAAGAAGGCCACTATATACTAATAAAAGGGGCAATTCAGCAAGAAGAAATAACAATCGTAAATGTCTATGCACCCAATCAAGGTGCCACAAAATACATGAGAGAAACACTGGCAAAACTAAAGGAAGCAATTGATGTTTCCACAATAACTGTGGGAGACTTCAACACATCACTCTCTCCTATAGATAGATTAACCAGACAGAAGACCAATAAGGAAATTGAAAACTTAAACAATCTGATAAATGAATTAGATTTAACAGACATCTACAGGACATTACATCCCAAATCACCAGGATACACATACTTTTCTAGTGCTCACGGAACTTTCTCCAGAATAGATCATATGCTGGGACATAAAACAAGCCTCAATAAATTTAAAAAGATTGAAATTATTCAAAGCACATTCTCTGACCACAATGGAATACAATTAGAATTCAATAACCATCAGAGACTTAGAAAATTCACAAATACCTGGAGGTTAAACAACACACTCCTAAACAATCAGTGGGTTAAAGAAGAAATAGCAAGAGAAATTGCTAAATATATAGAGACGAATGAAAATGAGAACACAACATACCAAAACCTATGGGATGCAGCAAAAGCAGTGCTAAGGGGGAAATTTATAGCACTAAATGCATATATTAAAAAGGAAGAAAGAGCCAAAATCAAAGAACTAATGGATCAACTGAAGAAGCTAGAAAATGAACAGCAAACCAATCCTAAACCAAGTACAAGAAAAGAAATAACAAGGATTAAAGCAGAAATAAATGACATAGAGAACAAAAAAACAATAGAGAGGATAAATATCACCAAAAGTTGGTTCTTTGAGAAGATCAACAAGATTGACAAGCCCCTAGCTAGACTGACAAAATCAAAAAGAGAGAAGACACATATAAGCAAAATAATGAATGAAAAAGGTGACATAACTGCAGATCCTGAAGAAATTAAAAAAATTATAAGAGGATATTATGAACAACTGTATGGCAACAAACTGGATAATGTAGAAGAAATGGACAATTTCCTGCAAACATATGAACAACCTCGACTGACCAGAGAAGAAATAGAAGACCTCAACCAACCCATCACAAGCAAAGAGATCCAATCAGTCATCAAAAAGCATCCCACAAATAAATGCCCAGGGCCAGATGGCTTCACAGGGGAATTCTACCAAACTTTCCAGAAAGAACTGACACCAATCTTACTTAAACTCTTTCAAAACATTGAAGAAAACGGAACACTACCTAACTCATTTTATGAAGCTAACATCAATCTAATACCAAAACCAGGCAAAGATGCTACAAAAAAGGAAAACTACCGGCCAATCTCCCTAATGAATATAGATGCAAAAATCCTCAACAAAATACTTGCAAATCGAATCCAAAGACACATTAAAAAAATCATACACCATGACCAAGTGGGGTTCATTCCAGGTATGCAAGGATGGTTCAACATAAGAAAATCAATCAATGTATTACAACACATTAACAAGTCAAAAGGGAAAAATCAATTGATCATCTCAATAGATGCTGAAAAAGCATTTGACAAAATCCAACATCCTTTTTTGATAAAAACACTTCAAAAGGTAGGAATTGAAGGAAACTTCCTCAATATGATAAAGAGCATATATGAAAAACCCACAGCCAGCATAGTACTCAATGTTGAGAGACTGAAAGCCTTCCTTCTAAGATCAGGAACAAGACAAGGATGCCCGCTGTCACCACTGTTATTGAACATTGTGCTGGAAGTGCTAGCCAGGGCAATCCAGCAAGACAAAGAAATAAAAGGCATCCAAATTGGAAAAGAAGAAGTAAAACTGTCATTGTTTGCAGATGATATGATCTTATATCTAGAAAACCCTGAGAAATCAACGATACAGCTACTAGAGCTAATAAACAAATTTAGCAAAGTAGTGGGATACAAGGTTAATGCACATAAGTCAGTAATGTTTCTATATGCTAGAAATGAACAAACTGAAGAGACACTCAAGAAAAAGATACCATTTTCAATAGCAACTAAAAAAATCAAGTACCTAGGAATCAACTTAACCAAAGATGTAAAAGACCTATACAAAGAAAACTACATAACTCTACTAAAAGAAATAGAAGGGGACCTTAAAAGATGGAAAAATATTCCATGTTCATGGATAGGAAGGCTAAATGTCATTAAGATGTCAATTCTACCCAAACTCATCTACAGATTCAATGCAATCCCAATCAAAATTCCAACAACCTACTTTGCAGACTTGGAAAAGCTAGTTATCAAATTTATTTGGAAAGGGAAGATGCCTCGAATTGCTAAAGACACTCTAAAAAAGAAAAACGAAGTGGGAGGACTTACACTCCCTGACTTTGAAGCTTATTATAAAGCCACAGTTGCCAAAACAGCATGGTACTGGCACAAAGACAGACATATAGATCAATGGAATCGAATTGAGAATTCAGAGATAGACCCTCAGATCTACGGCCGACTGATCTTTGATAAGGCCCCCAAAGTCACTGAACTGAGTCATAATGGTCTTTTCAACAAATGGGGCTGGGAGAGTTGGATATCCATATCCAAAAGAATGAAAGAGGACCCCTACCTCACCCCCTACACAAAAATTAACTCAAAATGGACCAAAGATCTCAATATAAAAGAAAGTACCATAAAAGTCCTAGAAGATAATGTAGGAAAACATCTTCAAGACCTTGTATTAGGCGGCCACTTCCTAGACTTTACACCCAAAGCACAAGCAACAAAAGAGAAAATAGATAAATGGGAACTTCTCAAGCTTAGAAGTTTCTGCACCTCAAAGGAATTTCTCAAAAAGGTAAAGAGGCAGCCAACTCAATGAGAAAAAAGTTTTGGAAACCATGTATCTGACAAAAGACTGATATCTTGCATATATAAAGAAATCCTACAACTCAATGACAATAGTACAGACACCCCAATTATAAAATGGGCAAAAGATGAAAAGACAGTTCTCTGAAGAGCAAATACAAATGGCCAAGAAACACATGAAAAAATGTTCAGCTTCACTAGCTATTAAAGAGATGCAAATTAAGACCACAATGAGATACCATGTAACACCGGTTAGAATGGCTGCCATTAAATAAACAGGAAACTACAAATGCTGGAGGGGATGTGGAGAAATTGGAACTCTTATTCATTGTTGGTGGGACTGTATAATGGTTCAGCCACTCTGGAAGTCAGTCTGGCAGTTCCTTAGAAAACTAGATATAGAGTTACCATTCAATCCAGCGATTGCACTTCTCGGTATATACCCGGAAGGTCGGAAAGCAGTGACACGAACAGATATCTGCACGCCAATGTTCATAGCAGCATTATTCACAATTGCCAAGAGATGGAAACAACCCAAATGTCCTTCAACAGATAAGTGGATAAATAAAATGTGGTATATACACACGATGGAATACTACGCGGCAGTAAGAAGGAACGATCTTGTGAAACATATAACAACATGGATGAACCTTGAAGACATAATGCTGAGCGAAATAAGCCAGGCACAAAAAGAGAAATATTATATGCTACCACTAATGTGAACTTTGAAAAATGTAAAACAAATGGTTTATAATGTAGAATGTAGGGGAAGTAGCAATAGAGAGCAATTAAGGAAGGGGGAACAATAATCCAAGAAGAACAGATAAGCTATTTAACTTTCTGGGGATGCCCAGGAATGACTATGGTCTGTTAATTTCTGATGGATATAGTAGGAACAAGTTCACAGAAATGTTGCTATGTTATGTAACTTTCTTGGGGTAAAGTAGGAACATGTTGGAAGTTAAGCAGTTATCTTAGGTTAGTTGTCTTTTTCTTACTCCCTTGTTATGGTCTCTTTGAAATGTTCTTTTATTGTATGTTTGTTTTCTTTTTAACTTTTTTTTTCATACAGTTGATTTAAAAAAGAAGGTAAAGTTAAAAAAAAAAAAAGGAAAACAAGGAAAAAAAAAAGATGTAGTGCCCCCTTGAGGAGCCTGTGGAGAATGCAGGGGTATTCGCCTACCCCACCTCCATGGTTGCTAACATGACCACAAACATAGGGGACTGGTGGTTTGGTGGGTTGAGCCCTCTACCATAGGTTTTACCCTTGGGAAGACAGTTGCTGCAAAGGAGAGGCTAGGCCTCCCTATGGTTGTGCCTAAGAGCCTCCTCCCGAATGCCTCTTTGTTGCTCAGATGTGGCCCTCTCTCTCTGGCTAAGCCAACTTGAAAGGTGAAATCACTGCCCCCCCCCCCCCACATGGGATCAGACACCCAGGGGAGTGAATCTCCCTGGCAACGTGGAATATGACTCCTGGGGAGGAATGTAGACCCGGCATCGTGGGACGGAGAACATCTTCTTGACCAAAAGGGGGATGTGAAAGGAAATGAAATAAGCTTCAGTGGCAGAGAGATTCCAAAAGGAGCTGAGAGGTCACTCTGGTGGGCACTCTTACGCACACTTTAGACAACCTTTTTTAGGTTCTAAAGAATTGGGGTAGTTGGTGGTGGATACCTGAAACTATCAAACTACAACCCAGAACCCATGAATCTCGAAAACAATTGTATAAAAATGTAGCTTATGAGGGGTGACAATGGGATTGGGAAAGCCATAAGGACCACACTCCACTTTGTCTAGTTTATGGATGGATGAGTAGAAAAACAGGGGAAGGAAACAAACAGACAAAGGTACCCAGTGTTCTTTTTTACTTCAACTGCTCTTTTTCACTCTAATTATTATTCTTGTTATTTTTGTGTGTGTGCTAATGAAGGTGTCAGGGATTGATTTAGGTGATGAATGTACAACTATGTAATGGTACTGTAAACAATCGAAAGTACAATTTGTTTTGTATGACTGCGTGGTATGTGAATATATCTCAATAAAATGAAGATAAAAAAAAAAGCCAAAAAAAAAAAAAAGCCAATATATATCTGGTATTTTGCATAATGGCAGCATTAGCAAAGCGGAACACAGGCAGAGGGGAATCCTGGCTTCAGAAAGGAGTGGCAGAGACTGGCGGCCTTCCAGGAGGGAGAGCCGATTTACATATCAGCATTTACCAGCTCCTCTCCTCAAACGCCCTTTGTTGTGACTCACGGAGCCACAGTTGCATGTTCCTCTGTGCACCTTCAGCCCAGACATGAACACACCTCTGTGCAGACACATTCACACACCCAGGACATTGAACCCTTTTATGGTCGGCAGAGCCAGCTGAAGGAGAATGGAGTTTGGGTCCTCCCAAATCGATCACACTAATGGGTCCTTTCTGTTCTGCAGGCAGAAACCTCATTTTATGGTTGCAGAGCTAGGCAGGACACATTCCAGAGACCCATGGCACCATTTCCAGTGCTGGGTAAGTGCATGGCTGGGTGGTGCATATAAGTTGCTGTCACTCAGACGCGCAGCCTTCCATGAGTTTTGCCAACATAAAATCCTCCCCCACAGTTTCTCCCTTTACCTCATGTTCTCCCTGGGGCCTGAAACCTGCTAGTTTCCTACCAGCCTCCTTCTCCCAGGTGAGGCTCCTGCACATTTTCTCCCAAATTCAAATTTCTCAGGGATAAAATTAGATCATAGATCTAGTGTTGCCGGAAAGCCACCTAGAGAGTGGGTGGCTGCAGGCCATTAACAGTGAGGGTAAGTGAAAATAACACCAATAAAACTGATGTTGAATGTGGGAAGTAGAGGCCTTCACACCAATTATCCTAAGACCCCATTACGTCTTTCTCCAGCCTGGGTCTGTTGTCTGTTTTCCTAGTTGATTCAGGGCTCAAAATGACATCTGTTCACACCAAATTCTCATTTTTTCCCTTGGATAAACCTTGCCCTTCTTCCTCTACTCCTGATAAACGATGCTTCACCCTGGGAGACTTTGCTGAAATTCACTGCCTCTGCAGAGCCTTCCCTGCTGCCCCCTAAGCCCAGTCAGCTCCTCCTACCTCCTGCTCCGGCAGGACGCAGATGAGCTTCTCTGTACTGTGCCTCCACCCCTCAACTTGCTTCTGTTTCAGTCGGTCACCACTCCAAGAAGGCATCTTTTGTGTGTATTTGGCCCTGACGAAAAGCCTGGACTGGTTTTCATTAAGAAGCTCTCTCCATGGGTGCTGTTAGTCCCAAGCAGCTTTAACGGAGGACTGTGTTTCTATTTTCTGGTGCCATTAGTTTCCATGATTACAAACTTCCATTTTTAATGTAGCATGATTCACAGCAATGCTTGGTTTAAAATTTTTTTTCCAGGAGAACCTCTTTTCTGGCACAAATTATAAGACACATCTAAATGAGGGTAGGAAACAATCATTTCTAAAAAAAAGAAAAGAAAAAGAAATACTGATTAGACTTTATTTACTTCAAAACTAGCCCACCAGGCCAACTGTTATCATTCGATTTCTCCACTTAGTTCTGAATATTTTACTGTTGTTTTTTTTCTCTCCCTCTGTCTGCTCTCCACATAACCACCAGCTCTTTCAAAGCAATTAGGGAGCTATGTGTATGGTGAAAAAGCTAGGGAAGTTGCGAGGAGAGAAGCCAGAGGCTGCTGTCAGTACATTTTGTACATTTTAACTATTTCTAAATGTACAGTTCACTAGCATTGGTTACATTTACAATGTTGTGCAACCATTCACCACCATCTATTACCAGAACTTTTTCATCACCCAAAAACTAAACTCTGTCCCAATAAGCAATAATTAAATAATTATACCCCACCCCCAGCTGCTCATAACCTCAAATCTACTTTCTGTCTCTATGATTTTGCTTATTCTAGATATTTCAGTTGAGTCACACCTGGTTCACTCCTCAGGTGGGAGCCACCTTCCCCAGGCGTCTGACACAGGCACAAGTACCGCCTGGCCTCTTATCCATGGGGAACCCAGCTATGGGCTATGAGAGAAGCAGAGGGGTGGGGGCTTCCCAGGGGCCCGCTAAAGACTATGAAGGCCAACTTCTGTCCACGTGGAATGACTATGAGAGCCAATGTTTGTGGCATGGTAACCATGTGATGGGCAGTGTGACAAATTCTCAGCAAACCTGAGGATGGTGTGTTATTCCTATTTAACAGATGATGAAGCTGAAGCACAGAGTGGTTAGGGAAGTTGACCAAGGTCACACAGCTAGTAAAAGGGCGGAGCCTGAATAAGAACCCAGACAGTCTGGCTCTGGAGTCCACACTTTTAATCACTACCCAGACTGCCTCAAGATGACACATCCAAAATCCCCTGGCACAATTATACCAAGGGTTGGGAAGGGAATGGAGAAACCAGAACACCTATGCACTGCAGGTAAGAGTAGAAATTGGTGGAATCATGCTACTATTTGGCAGTTTTTATAAAGTTAAATATGCATATGCCATACGACCCAGGAATTCCTCTTCTAGTTACATACCCGGGAGAAGTGAGTGACTATGTCTGCCGAAAGACACATCCAAGAATGTGTTCATTGCACTATTTGTAACAGCCAACCACTGAAGACAACCCAAATGCCCACCAACAGTAGAATGAACAAGTAAATTATGGTGTATTTACTATGCAGCAATGAGAATGAACAAACCACACACGACAATAAGGAAGAACCTCACAAACGTAGTGCTGAGAGAGAGAAAAGCCAGACACCAAAGAATACATATTATATGCCCATTTATTTAAACTTCAGAACACTCAAAACTGCTCTATGCTATTGTAGGCGAGAGTAGTGGTTGCCTTTGAGGAAAGTGCATAGAAGGGGCCACAAGGAAGGCTTCTTGGGGAGCTGGTTATATTCTGCTTCTGGCTTTAGGCACTGGTTACATGAGTGTTCTGTCTTTGTGAAAATTTGTTGGTATTATTCATAAAAAGGAATGAAGTTTCTGATACATGCTACAACATGGATGAACCTTGAAAACATTAAGCTAAGTGAAATAAGCCAGGTATAAAAGGTCACACTGTATGATTCTGCTTATATGAAATATCTAGAATAAGCAAATTCATAGAGACAGAAAGTAGATTCAAGGTTACGAGCAGCTGGGGGTGGGGTATAATTATTTAATTATTGCTTATTGGGACAGAGTTTTGTTTTTGGGTGATGAAAAAGTTTTGGTAATAGATGGTGGTGACTGGTTGCACAACATTGTAAATGTAATCAATGCTAGCAGACTGTACATTTAGAAATAGTTAAAATGGCAAATTTTATGTTATGTATATGCTACCACAATAAAATTTTTAAAATTATCAGGTGCACACTTATGAAATGTACACTTTTCTGCATGTAGGGTTTTACTTGAATAAAAAGTTTTGCTTTTAAGATAAAATGTCTAGCATAACACTAGAACAGAAGTTAAGCCCAAGGTGAGTTTCCATGCCTCTCTTTGCCTGCTGGGGGTATCAGGATGCACCTGGCTGATTCGTCTTCCCAGGCACTGGCCTTCAGTGATGTTTCATGGTCACCGTGGGATGCTGAGAGTCTAAGACCTGGGGTATAGAGGTTCCCATCCAGGCCAAGGCCGGGTGGAAACCTATTCCCTCATGTTCACGAGATGCTGCTCCCTCCCCGCCCCTGCAGGTGTGAGTGAGCTGGCTGCAGAGTAGTGGGCAGAGTTCTGGACCCAGGAGAGTACGGTTCAAATTTAAGCTCTGCTGGCAACTTACTCTGCCACTGGGCAAGTCACTTAGTATGACTGAGCTCCCACTTGCTCATCACAAACCTACCAAGGCCTACACAGATAGAAGTAAAGTTTGTGCTGCAAAGTGTGATGCAAATATGGGCCTCATTAATAACGATGGAGTCAGAGCACAGAGAAAGAAATCCAGCAGAACCAGAACAGCATAGTATCTCCCACTTACCCCACTCAGAGTTTCATGCCCCTGGCTCTGGTCGATAAAGACTTAGGCTTAACTGTCTCTGCCAGTGTCCCAGCAAAGAAGGTGGCATTGGGATCCAGATACATCGGAATTGGGGCTTATTGCAAGCCCTGCTGATGAATGCCACCTCCCAGAAGTCACTGAATCTAAAAGCAGCACCAGCTAGTTGGTTTCATCGGCAGTAATGTTCCCTGCCTTTGTGAGATATCGGAGACTTCACTTGGAAGGGGTCTCAGGGAACATGGCTAACCAAGTCTTTTCTGCAGCAGCTATCCCATCCATCATACCCCCTAGGAAACACTTGCCCCACCTCTGAAAAGCTGCAGTGACAGTGAACTTGCTATTTCCCACATACACCTTTCTGCAGGAAGATCTTGAAGATTCACAAATATGAGGCTGTGTCATGATATTTAGAGAAGGAGGCACTGGGAGGAATTGGCTTGAGATGAACAGAGCGTGGAGCTCAGCCCCTGATAGAAAACAACGTGTGACCCATTCAGAAGGGCAGGTGTCCTCACAGCCTCTCTGACACGTGGGGCCAAGGTCCCCAGAAGGCACCACAGCCAAGGGTGCCTGACTTGGGATGGGGGTTTAGAAGAGGCTGGATAGAGGTACCAGTGGGGCTCACAAGCTCTTGTTTTCATCACAGCCATGGCACAAAGAAGTCCAAGCTGCAGGGCAGGTACACAGGAAGGTGATAACTGCCTAGTGCAGCAGTTCTGAAACCTCAGGATCTCAGGGCTCCTCTCTGCTATTAACAGTTATTGAGGACCATAAAGAGCATTCGTGGCTTATATCTACTGATATTAAAAATTAAAACTAAAAATGTTCTTAAAGTTATTTTAAAATAACAAAAAGAAACCTATTGTATTTTCCAACTCAAAAACATTGAGTAAGAAGCATGGTGTCATTTTATGTTTTTGCAAATTTCCTTAATGTAAGGCTTACTAGACGACAGCTCAAGTCTCATACTGGCCCCTGCATTCAATCTGTTATACTATCACGTGCCACGTAGCTTCTGGAAAACTCCACTGTACACTCATGAGCAAATGAGAAGCTAAAGATGTCTTAGTATTATTATGAAAATAATTTTGACTTAGTGGACTCCTTGGAAAGGTTTTAGAAACACCTAGGCCACACTTGGAGGCCCTCTGGCCCACTTATGAATGTATTTTGGTGTCAGATTGCCTATATTTGAATTCCACTTCTTCCACTTAGTAAATGCTCAATAAATATCAGCTACTGTTATGACTATGTTCATAGCATGTACTGGATTGGTTTTATTTCTAAAGCACAAGTGCTGGGACCTCACACAGTAGAATTCCCGTAAGTGCCTTAATTTTAGCAATGAGTACTATAGTTTCATATTATTGTTGCATAAATGTGTGCCACTGTGGTTTTAGTTTTACAAGTGGGATTAGTATAGAATGAATCCTAATAACAGAATGGAAACTTGCTATAGAGTTATTGACTTCTTGGCCAGAGGACAAATGTCCCTCATTGTTGTGAGAACTTGGGCCAGTCATTTAATCTCTCTGAGCTTCAGTTTGCCTTTTCTATAAAATGAGCTTAATAATAGTAGCTGCTCTATAGGTTTGCTGTGAGAATTAAATAAGATAAGGTATGAATGCACTTAGCTTGGCACCTGGCACATAGCACTTGATACATGTTACCTATTATTACTTTTAACCAAAGGTTTTCCATGGCATGTTTGAGTGGCACCATCTGGGGCTCAGCTATCTATAATTACCATAAGGGTGTTTGCTGTTGGCACAAAACTAGCTCCCTGGATTAGCCAATTTGCAGGATTTTCAACCAGAATTTTTGGATTGGATTTCTAGAATTTTCTTTAGGTGCCTGTGTCCTCAGAGCAAAGCACACAAATGATCAGGTTCACAGGCCTTTTTCGGGAGTGCCCTGCTCTTTGGAGGGTGGCCATTTGGCCGTCTCTCCAGGTTCCCCACAGGCTGAGTCATGCACTGAGTGGCTCTGCCAGAGAATAAACACGTCGTTCTTGCCTGCAAACCTGAAGATTATGTTGGGCTCTGGCCGTATTTTAAAATGTAGAAAGTTCTGGGGCCTCATCATAGCATGGTATGTGGAGTCCTTCTAGCTGTGGATAGTAATAGCTTCTGGACCAAGAATGATGAATTAAGAGCAAAGATGTAAACTTTCATTCTTAGCAACAGCCATGACTTTATGGTCAAAATCCTTCCTGAGAGCTATTTTATGTCTATTTTTCCTTTTCTGAGAATGATTAATAGATCAATCAATCATTTAAATATACTTTTCAGCCAGATCCAAGAATTCTTTTTCCTGTCACAGCTCTGTGACCCTCCATTGTACGGCTGGCTACTATGTGTCATGTGTTGAGTCATTGTTATTCAACCGTGTTACAAGCATTTATTGGACTCCACCTGTTTGCCAAACATTGCAAGCAGATAAAGGGTGAAAGTGTGGGCCACGTCTAGTTCCTGGCACGCAGAGCTCGGTCTTAGAGTTATGGAGACAGCTGCACAAACAGATGCCCCTGGTGCAGAGGGATTCGTGCAGTGGCACCTGGAAAGCCTGCAGGGAAGAGGGGGATCGAGCTAGCAAGGACAAGATCCCTCATTGTGTCCCCCATGGCACCTCGCCTTGGTCTCTTCCCCTGCGACCCCTGCCCGGCTGGCTCCTCTGCCATCAGGTTTCATTTCAGGTGTTACCTCTGCAGAGAGATGGTCCTATCTACCCTGCAGGAACCCCTTTGTTCCAGCACTCTCCATCACGTTGGTCTGATTTATCATTATTCACAGCACTGGTCGTTATTCAAGCATTTTATTTGCTTATGCGTCATCTGTTGCCCTCACCCAGTTGAGACCCAATGAGCATTTATTGAATGACTCACCAGCTCTCTGAATGAAATGAATGAACAGCATGTTTAGAAGATGCTGGTTGAATTAAATCAATCTAAATCACATGGAAAAAATGTGTGGAAAAGTTAAAAATGGCTCGTGTGATAATATGCAATTACTGTCTTCAATATATCAGAATTTTTTCATGAGAATATTAGTCAAGGGTCTTCTATGATTCAGAATAAAGTGGACTAAAGTGAACATGAGAGAGATTTTTGTGACAAGGCCCTACGAATCAGAAAAGTACATCCAAGCCAAGACTATATCTACAGATGTTGAGAAAAAATGACCATTAGTTTTGATGGTTTATCCCTTCACCTGCCTGAAGGCAGAAGGCTGTATCACATGTAGTATACTCAGCCAGCCTTGCCCCAGAGAATATATAGATACATGTGTACATAATATATGTATATTTGTATGTAAATATATACACACATATTTGTATATGTACACATACATACTTACGTATGTACATCCACACAAACACATACACATGCACACATGCACAGATGGGAATGGTAGAAATATGGGGAGCTTATTCAGCCACTCCAACTTGAGCTGCACAAGTACCCCCGACAGGTCAGCTATCTCCTGTGTCCCACTTTTCCAGCACACACTGTGATGATACATTCTAGAACATTCTTGGCACTAATGATAATGGGTTCATTAGCAGGCAAAGGTGTCATGGACATCTGGAGCATTTTTGCATCTTTTCACATTTTTGGAGGTTTGTTCATCCAGTCAACATAAGAGGCCTGATACAGTGTCAGTCCCATGGCAGGGAACCAGGCATGCAGAGAATATAGACTAATCATGGAGACAGGAAGCCATAGCTGGCCACCACTCAGGGTGATAAGTGCAAATGCTGAAGTACACACAGGCCACTAGGGGAGAAAGGGAGGGAGTTAGTGATGATAGCCTGGGGGTTCTCGACAGCCTTTATGAAGGAGGTTCCATAAGCCAAAATCTGAAGGCTAAAAAAGAACTTGCTGCACATAGAGTAGGTGTGGGTGGGGTTCAGGGAGTGAGGATGGCCTGCCAGGCAGAGGGAACCGTGTGTGCAGAGGCAAGGAGAGAAAAAGCCTGCAGAGGGTGCTTGGAGGCAGCAGTAGCACAGATGGGGCTGCAGAGGTAAGCAGGGGCCCCACTGCAGAGGTCCTGTGTGTGAAGCCAGGGAGTTTGAATGGTGTCCTGCAAAGTAAGGGGGATCCCTAAAGGATGACTGCAGATCTATCTTCTAGAAAGAAGCCCTCAGCAGCTGTGGAGAGCCCTGGATGTGGAGAGCACTGGATGGGGGCTTTTAGCGATAGTTCCAGGGAGCAGTAAGCGAGCAGAGGAAGTGGATATGAGAGAGAGTAAAATGGGAAACGCTGCAGGACTTGGAGACTGATGAGCCACGATGGAGTGGTCGAGAGGGAGGGAGGAGTTGCTTGGGATGAGAGTGGCTGTGCACAGGCCCTGCTCTGGCATGGGTGGCAGGGCCCACAGTGAATAGAGCAGACTCACAGACCTGTGCTTCTGGCACTGGTCAGTAGCAGAAGAGCCAGGCAGAAACAAACAAGCGAGTCTGCAAGTTACGTAAGTCCTTAGGAGAACTCTAAAGCAGGGGAGGGAAATAGACAATGCTGGCAAAGGGGATGGGCAGCTTGGACTTTTAGAGGGGGGCCTTTCAGTGAAAACCTGCAGGGTGTAAGAAGCACATTCCAGGAGGAGCAAAGAGCAAGTGCAAAGACCCTGAGGCAGAGGGCGCCTAGTGTGCGCCAGAAACATCAAAGGGGCCAGTGTGGCCGGAAGGAGCTGGGAGGAGGACAGTCAAAGAGATGGGAGAGCTGGGGGTGTGGAGTGGGGGACAGATGAGGGCAGATGCAAGGAAACCTGTCAGCCTGTTTAGGAAGCTATTCCAACAATCCAGGCGGGATATGAAAGAGGCAGCAGTGGAGATATGAAAGTGCTCAGATTTGGGATTTATTTTAACAGTGGAGCCACCAGTCACTGCTGATAGATTAGATGTGACTGGAAAGAAAGGAGCCAAGGTTGACTTCAAGATTTTTGACCCGAGCAACTGGCAGAATGGAATTTCTGGCTCCCCAGGTTGGGAAGGCTGGAGGTGGAGCTGGTTTCCAGGTAGGGATAGGGGCAGTTTTTGGTTTAGTTTGGGACAGGTGAAGTTTGAGAAGCCAGGTGGAGATGGCCCAATTAACAGGGAATTATAGTGGTCTGGGGCTCCGCTGGCCTTCAGATGGAACAGTGGGACAGGGCAGATGGAAGGCCACAGTGGCAGCCCCCTGCATGGTGTAATGATAAGACCTTCCCAGCTCTTACAGGGTCTGAAATCCCATCTTCAGTGTCATGGTTCCTAGTGGACCTATGCACGATAATCACCAGTTGAAGACTTTCAAGGTACAGATTCCTGGGTCTCACCTCAAACCTACTAAAAAGGAATCTCAGAGGAGGGACCCAAACATAATCAATTTTTCAAAAACCTCCTCAGGTGATTGTGAGGGACACCACTGGATAAACTTCGCCACAGTGAAGGGAACTTTCCTTCAGCTTTATTGCTGTTCTAAAAGTAAGATGGTAGAAGTGTATTGGCGGAGGACCAGAAAATAAACACAGTGATTTAACTCACTCTAAAGGGTCTAAATGACTTACTGAATGTCATTTGATTAAAAAAAAAAAACCTATTGTGCCAGTCACTTTGCAGGTTCTAGCAATGGGCTAGTAAACACAGAGGTGTAAACCCTGCCCTTGTGGAGCTTACATTCTAGAAAGTCCGCTTGAAAAGCATGGAGAGGGGAGGGGAAAAGGTGAGGGCTGGAAACCATGCCTCAGTCTGCCTCCCCACTCCTTCCACCTGAAGGGAGGCCCTGGGTGACATGCCAGGGTAAGACCCTGGAGGACAGGCTCCTTGTCCCCTGCTTTCTCCGACCTCAGTTGATTGCTCAGCGTTTTAGCCGCAGACAGCCTTGTTTCTTCCTACACCCCTTCAGAGACCAAAGGGGGAAGGGACCCCCAAACCCAGCAGAGCAATAGCCCTGGGAAGGTGCCCTCGGGGATCAGACCCAGGGGGCGAGATGACCCAGAAGTCTCCATCACATGGGCCGTCTGTCAGGACCTAAGAGGTCTGAACCCTGCACACCCTGAGAAACGCTCAGAGCTTGGTTTCCAAAGTTGGTTCCTCGATGTCAAGGGCAACTTCCAGAGGGGCAAAGGGGAGAAAGCAGAACTCCTGTCCTGCTGTATAGCATGGAGAATGCTCTCTTTGCAGTGGGCAGGGTTGGGGATAGCAGTTCTCAGCTGCATGTTAAGCTGAGAAAAAGAACAATGATGACCACTTCAGAAGACAATGCCTCTACTTACAGTTAGGCTCTTTTGGTCACCAAGACTAGAGCCCCTCTTGGGCTAGCTCAAGTAAGGGAGACTGCTCAGAAATCTAACCCCAGGAGCAGAGATGCAGCTGGGCCTCCCAGAACCTGAATGGAACAGGGGTCTTTGGGAATCTGAGGTCACCCTCTTCTCCACAGCCTATCTGGTGGACTCTCTGCTCCTGTGTTCTGCTCTGGCTTGTGCATAAAGCTGAGGAGCACTTGCTCTACCTCCTGTTCTCTCCTCACACATTCTTTCATCTTCAGCAAACGCTGCTCACTGCCCCCTTTGCTCTAGCTCCCAGTTCAGATTTTGAAGGAATTGGATTGACTGCCTCAGTTTTGGGGAAGAGGCACATTAAGTATGTGGCAAGCTTGTGCGCTGGCTGCCCTTGGTTTAGGAGAAAGCTTGGTCAGGTTGTCAGGCGGCCTGCTGAGGCAGCCTGGGCAGCAGGGCTCTGGCTGATGGTGGTTCTCTTCAGTAGAGGCAGTGGGTGGAACTTACTAGAACACCATCACCCTAGCCTGAAACCTTAAGACTGGCTGGTTCTGTGTTCATCTCAAGCCTGCAATTCTCTTCTGCTCTTCTCTAAACCCATAACTTTCTTTCCACTGTTTGTTACTTTGTTACTCATTTACTCTAGAGAGATAGCAAATTCCACGGAAGGCAAGGCCTACATTATTTGTTATTGTCTTTTCCCCATCACCGCATGGTAGCACTCAAATAGAGTGCTACTCGATTTGGAATTTGAAGGCGTAAGTCTGAATCACACAAGGTCCCTTCTGTCTGTGTGACCTATTCTGAGCCCCAGCCTCAAATTTTGCAAAATGAATATATCAGTACAGTACTCTAAGGCATGTCCTACTGCATCCCCCTGATGGGCATTTTACTGCAGAATTTCTCAGCCTTTAATATGCGAATGGAACATTATGAACCTCTCAGAGGGAGAGTAAAGTAGAGAACATTTCCCACATTCACTTGTACAGAGAATCCATTATACATGGAACATCCCATGGGGCTTTGGTTGGGAAAGATGGAATCCCTATTGGGGGTACACATTATCTCTAAGGGCTGCTTTAGTTCCAAAGCATCTCTAAGTATATTTGAGTCTATTTGGTGCTTCCTGTTTACTTGTCCAGAATAAATTGCTTTGGATTTTAGGTTTAAAATGATCCTTGGCTACCTTTGGTCGTTTCCTATCTATATTACATTCATGGTTGTCTGAGAGTCATTTCCCTCTGATTATCTGTGGCCTGACATGTAACCAAAGCCACTGAGTCGGATTCTACAAAGTTGCTTCTCTTCATCTCGGAGAATAATATGGTACCTCCTGTCATCAAGAAAGATAAGACAGTTATTCTGCTGCTGACCAGGCATGACAAGGCATATGTGTGGGCAGCTGTTATCTGAGAAGTTCCCCTGAGTTGTCATTTCACTGCCCGATTAATATCTCACCAGTGTGATTAGTGGGAGGTGCAATCTGACTTGCAGGTTTATTGCAGGAAAATTAAATATCTTTCATTACTTTGATGAATGGCCAGATATTATAACTGACTGGGGAACAAGGAGCAGGGAAACTGTCAAATGCAGAAATATGGGGGTGTTCCCCCTTTTGTCAAGGTAAAGCACAGCTGTGGGCAGCATGTTGTACTCAGCCCTCTGAGCCCTGTCTGTGAACAAAAAGGATCTAATCTCTCTTTTGAGGCCTATTCTTGGTTTTCAGAGAGGTGAGTCCAGGCACATTTAGCACAAAAGACAAAGGTTTCTGAGGCTTTATTTGCAGATGAGAGTACATTCTGGATTCACAATAATGTGAGATTTGGGGCCAGCTGGAGTCTAATTTGCATCCTGCCTCCACCACTTGGAGACTTTAAGCAAGCCCCTTAACCACTCTGAACCTTGTTTTCCTCATAGGTAAATGGAAACCACACCTGCCCTATTGCAGTGGTTGTCAACTAGGGGAGATTTTGTCCCCAGGGAGATCTGGAGACCATTTTTGGTCATCACAATTGAGGAGGGGGATGTTGCTATCAGCTTCTAGAGGGTAGATGAGGCAAGGATGCTGCTAAGCATCCTACAATGCACAGGACAGCCTCCCACAATAAAGAATTATCTGGCGCCAAATGTCAATAGTGCTGAGGTTGGGAAACTCTGCCCCATCTTTACAGGGTTGATAATAAACTTTGGAAATGAGGCCATGCAGGGAGCTTGGTATGTACTTGACATGGAGTCAGCCCAATAAATAGTAGTTCTACAGCAGAGAGTTTGTGACAATCCCATACACATATTTGAACTCACTTGAATCTTCAAAGTATGAAGAGGAACAAATCCTCTCAAACCCAGTGCAGTCCCTGCTAAATTATGAATGCCTGAGAAACATAAAGAATTTAAAAATATGATTTACTAAAGCAGATAGTGAGGAGTAAAGGAGAGATATAAATATGAATGGAATGCTTGTTAGGTCACATGGCTGCCACTTTTACCTATATCATCTCATCTAATCCTTTCAACAACACTGTGAAGTAAGAATTTTATTTCCATTTTATAGGTGAAGAAACTCAAGGTTTATAAGAGTTTAGTATCTTGTCCCTGGGTTATGTATCTATAAGCTGTGGAGTTGATGATTGAACCCAGGTCTGTCTGTCACCAGAGCCCATGGTTCTCTGTTGCTCTACCCTGATTCAAATGTAATCACAGCAACTGCCAAATTTATTAGTCATGAACCCAATAGTGAAGATGCTGAGGGATATAGATAAGGAGACCGTTAGGAGAAGTAGGAATCTACAAGGATTCTAAGAGATGCCAAAGGGATTTCCACCATTCCAGGGTATCCTCTCCATTCCGCTTCCCTGTCTACAAGTCCAGGGCCTTTTTGATGCTCTCTCTGGTCTCCCAACAATTGGACCAGGCCTGCCCTCCAGCAATATTGTAAAATGCTAAAACTTAATCTATTTACTTTCCCTCCTTTGACCTCCTATCTCTAGTCCTACTCTCTTGGGGTAATAGAGCACCAGTACACTGCCAAGAGGAAAGCAACTAATTTAACCATAGATATTTATGGGACTTCTGCTTCTAATCAAGATGGAGTAACTGGGACTGGATTTTTTCCCTCTGCCTAAAGCTACTAAAAATTTGACACAATATATTAAACAGTGGTTTTCATGACATTGGACATCACACCATGAAAAAACTGTGATCCCCAAGAGATGGGAAACAAATGAGGTGAACCCTACTATTGCTCCAGCTTTCTACCTTGACAGAGTTCCCAGGCTGTGGAAGAAGGGGGGAAAACCTAGGCAGAGGCTGGCAAACTCCTGAGTTGAGGAGACATTGCTGAAAGACCAGGAAATCAAGGTGGCTAGAATCCACAAGAGAGAGCACTGAAAAGGAGGATGCTGTTAGAGAAAGAGCTCCAAGGATCTGCACAGGGTCCCTGCAACTGTTCGGTTGAACACTGACAGGTGCATATGTGTGAGGAAACTACACAAGGCCAGGTAAAGAACCACCCCAAAAAATTACAGGAAAAAGAACTAGAGCTCACACAGGACTGGGTATAGTGCCTTTGCCCACCAACCAGGCTAGAAAACCTCATAATTCTCAGGCATTGCATAAAGTACTCAGTCTTGTGTCAGTAATAGGGAATATTACTAACTACTACATTAAACATTGTTCTGGTCCCACCTAACAAGCCCGAACTGTTTCAAATAACTTAATTGACTCTCAAAACAAAATTCAAGAAATTTTAGGGATTCAAAAATCCCAGCACTCAACCAGGTACAATCCACAGTATTTGGCATTAAAAAATTTCTAGGCATGCAAAGAAGCAGAAAAATTTAGCCTATAATGAGGGAGAAAAGTCAATCACTCAAAAATCAATCCAGAACTTACACAGATGTTATAATTGGAAGATGAAGACATTAAAGCAATCATTATAACTGTATTCCATTTGTTAAAAACAAACAAACAAACAAACAAACAAAAAAAAACAGCTAGAGGAAAGACTTAACATATTAAATAGAGACATGGAAGATATTTTAAAAGACACAAATCAAACTTCTAGAGATGAAAACTGAAATGTCTGAGATGAAAAATAAATGCAGATATAGATGAGACATTGCAGATAAAAAGATTAGTGAGCTAGAAGACAGAGCAATGGAAACTGTCCAAAATATAAAGAGACAAAAGACTAAAGAAGGAGAAGGAAGAGGAGAAGAAGGTGGAGGAAGAGAAGGAGGAGGAGGAGGAGGGGAACAGAGTATCCATGGCTATAGGACAACTCCAAGCAGTGTAATCTATGTGTAATTAGAGTCCATACAGAAGAGGAGAGAGAGAGAGGGATTAAAAAAGTATTCAAAGAAATAATGACCAAAATCTTACCAAATTTCATGATAACTGTAAATCCACAAATACAAGAAGCTCAATCAATCCCAAGCACAAAAATATGAAGAAAACCATACAAAGACACATCGTAATTAAATTGCTTAAAACCAGTGATAAAGAGAAAATCTTAAAAGCACAAAGAGAAAAAAGACACTTTATATTCAAAGGAACAAAGATACGGATAACAACAGATTTTTCTTTGGAAACAATGAAAGCAATGGACAGCAGAGTGATATCTTTAAAGTACTGAAAGAAAACACTGTCCACCTAGAATTCTATACCTAGGAACAGTATTTTTCAAAAATGATAATGAAATAGACTTTTATGAACAACTAGAAAAACATCACCAGCAGATCCACACTGTTAAAATATACAGAAGAAAGACCTTTAGGCAAAGGAATATGATAGATGGTAACAAGAATCTATACAAAAAGAATGAAGAGCACTGGAAATGGTAATTATGTGAGTAAATATATGAGTTTTTTATTATTTAAATATCTTTAAAAGATAATTGTCTAAACAAAAATAATAACAATGTAGGGTGGGGTTTATAACATCTATAAAGTGAAATATATGACAACGATAGCACAAAAGCCAGGAGTGGAGAAATGAAAATATACTCTTGTAAGTGTCTTGAACGATACATGAAGTGGTATAATATCATTTGAAGGTGGGCTGTGATGAGTTAGGATATATACTATAAACCGTAAAGCAATTATTAAAATAACAATGTAAGAGTTACAGCTAATAAGCCAATGAAGTAGATAAAACGGAATCATAAAATAGAATCTGTCCACCAAAGAAGATACACAAATGGCCATTAAACACATAAAAAAGATGATCAACATCATTAGTCATCAGGGAATGCAAATAAAAACCACAGTGAGATACCATTTTATACCCACTAGGATGGCTAGAATTAAAAGTCAGATAATAACAAGTGTTGGAAAGGATGGTGGAGAAATCACAGCCCTCATACACTGCTAATGGGAATGTAAAATTGTGCAGCTGCTGGAAAAACAGTCTGGCAGCTCCTCAAAAGGTTAAACATAGAATCCAGCAATTTTGCTCCCAGGTATATACCCAAGAGAAATGAAAACACATATACACACAAAATTTACACACAATTACAGCAGCATAGCCAAGAGGTGGGGAAAAAAAAACAAATGTCCGTCAACTGAAGAATGGATAAATCAATGTGATATATCCATAGAATGAAATATTATTTGGACATAGAAAGGAATGAAGTACTGATACACGCTAAAATACAGAAGAACCTTGAAAACAGCATGCAAAGAGTATATATTATATGATTCCATTTATAGTACATGTTCAGAATAGGCAAATATATAGAGATAGAAAGTAGATTAGTGTTTGTTTAGGGCTGGGACACGTGGGGAGACTGGGGGGTGATAGCTAAAGAGTGTACGGTTTCTTTTTGAGTTGATGAAAATATTCTACTATTGACTGTTGTAATGGTTGAACATACCTGTGAATATACTAAAAATCATTAAATTGTATGCTTTAAGTAAGTGAATTATATGATATGTGAATTATATTTCAATAAAGCTGTTACCAAAAAAAGAGTAATCAGTCCAAAAGAAGGCAGAAAAAAGAGGAAAAGAGGAACAAGAAACAAATGTGACAAATAGAAAACAAAGAGGAAGATGCTCAATTTAAACCTAACCATAACAATAATCATATTAAATTTAAATGGTCTAAAGCCTCAATTAAAAGGCAGAGATTGAGAGACTAGATTAAAAAAAGCAAGAACTCTACAAGAAACCCATTTTAATTATAAAGACACAAATAGGTCAAAAGTAAAATGATGGGAAAAGATGTATCATGCTGTGGTGGTTTGAGGCTGTTACATACCCCAGAAAAGGCCATGCTCTTTTAATGCATTCCCACGGGTGCAGACCTACTGTGGGTGGGACCTTTTGATTAGGTTATTTCAATTAAGATGTTGCCCACCCCATTCAATGTGGGTCTTAATCCCCTTACTAGAGTCCTTTATAGGAGGATAAAGGACACACAGAAAAAGCCAAGAGAGCTCAGAGAAACCCCAGAAAAGCTAAAAGATGAAATTCAGAGAAACACCCAGAGAAGTTTAGAGAAAAAGCTACAGATGGAGAAACCAGAAGCTGAAGCCATGAGACCTGGGAGAGAAGGACCAGCAGACATGGCTATGGGCCTTGCTTTCTGACCGAGGAACCCAAGTTCACCAGTAACCAGTCTTCAGAGATGGCGTCGTCCTGTTGGTGCCTTAATTGGGGACATTTTCATGGCCTCAGAACTGTAAATTTGTAAGCTAATAAATCCCCATTGTAAAAGCCAATCCATTTCTGGTATATTGCATTCTGGCTGCTTTAGCAAACTGAAATACATGCTAACCATAATAATAATAACAATAAGCTGGGTGGGTATATTTAATATCAGACAAAGTACATTTCAGAGCAGAGAATGTTATCAAGGACAAAGGTCATTTCACAATGATAAAATGGTCATTTCATCAAGAGGATACATAGCAATCTTAAATATTTATGGGCCTGATAACAGAGTTTCAAAATACATGAAGCAGAGATGGATAGAACTGCAAGGAGAAATAGGAAAATCCACAGTTATATCAGATATTTTACTAACCAACCATTCTACAACAACTGAAGAGGATATCTGGAGGTTGTCTGATCCAGTCCACTCATTTCACCACAGGAGAAAAATGGGGCCCAGGGAAGTCAATTGATTTGCCCAAGGTCACAGAGATAATTAGCGCCAGAGCTTGCACATTAGCCCAACGGTCACCAGGGGTACTTTGTTCTGTCCCGACAGCATGCAGACTCCCAAATGTAGCCTAAAGGTGTAGTAAGAGGCTTTCAGTTCTGAACAGGAGAACCACGAGATTCAGACATGGGTACTTGTACATTAAGGGAATATCCATTCAGTTCTTTTCACAAATAGTTCAGTTCTTTTCACAAATACAAATCATTGTTGGAGGAGCTGGGGATACAGCAGTGAAGTCAAAGTCCCTCCCATCAAGGAGATTATATTTTAGCGGGGAAGAGATAGGCAATAAGTAAACATATGTGGCAGATTCTATTAAAAAAAATAAAGCGGGGTGTATTAGTCTGTGTTCTCCAGAGAAATAGAACTGACCAGAGAAATATATGCGAGTGTGTCCATGTGTATATTTATATAATGCTTATTTATTATAGATTATTAGATTTATTATAGGAATTGGCTCACGTGACCCTGGGGATTCGCAAGTCCAAATTCTGTAGTGCAGGCTGCAAGCTGGAAACTCTGATAAAGAGAAAGTTGAATTTCCCAGAAGCTGGCTGGCTGAAGTAGAGGCAGAAATTCTGTCTGTCTCCAGAAATCCTCAATTCTGGCTTTAAAACCTCTGATTGTTTAAATGAGGAGACTCCCCTCATTGCTGAGGGTGATCTCTTTTGTTGATTGTAGATGCAATCAACTGACTATAGATGCAAATACCCTCACAGTAACAATCAGGCCAGTCCTTGCTTGACTAAACAACTGGACACCATAACCTAGCTGAATAGACACATGAAATTAATTGTCACATAAAGTAAGAGGGATAGATAGTGGGCCAGAGCTTTAGGAATTTATGTCCACTTCACCTAGAGTCTTTTTTTTAAGAAAGGCTAGTCCTGTGAACTATTCCACATAAAAAGGTAAATAAGGACTGCATACACTGTTCTCCTCCTGGTGCTTCCCTATACCTACTGGCGAATCAAAGGCCCTGAGAAGTCCTGCAGTGATGAAATTCATTTCCATTTGTTTAATCCAGCACTTTTAACCACGAAACTTACTTTGGCAAATATGTCCCCGGTGCCTCCTGGGCTCCCTACATCTTTCCTACACACCTTCAGCATCTAGTTGAAGAGCCAAACTTCCAACTTTGGTTTTTGAGCTTATTCCTCAAAAGGAATGCATTTTCTTCCAGAATCAATTTGCAATTGAGGCTATTATATCCCCCAGAGAGGCAGCAAGGTGTCGGGGAGGAGGCCTGCCCTGGACTCCTAGAGAGTGACAAGTTTTTCAGCCTTTTTAGGCTCAGTTTCTTCATGAATTAAATGAGGGTCTGGACTCTCAGTGCCCTGAGACTCCCTACAGCTCTGCAATTCCATAATTCTCTAAACTGAGATTTTAAGATGGTGGCTAGCCTTGGCCATTAGAATATCCATGCTCCCAGAGCTGATCCTGCTGCTTTGGTGTGGCGGAAATGCTCCGTCTCAAGCTGACTTGAGATGGCTCAGACTCGAGATTGCTTGAAATCAGCAGTTCTCATGCTTGCTCACACACTGGAGTCATCTGAAGAGCTTTAACAAACGCTGATACTCAGGTCCCAGTCCCAGGCTGTCTGACATAATTGGTCTGGGGACAGGCTAGGGACTGGGGATTTTACAAGTGTCCCAGGTGATCCTAGTGTGCTGCCAATGTTAAGAATCTGTTTGCAAGACAGTTTTCAGACCATAATCATTCTTGTACACTGTCATGGTTTATTGCTCTGTCTGAGCACCATCTGAACATGGGAATATATGACTGGATATGGAAATTCAGGATCACGTGCCATAAAAATAAACCCAAGCCAAAGAAAATAATACAATTAAATTCAACCTAGATACTGTTACCTGCCAACACTCTGAGCCTGAGGCCAGCATTTTCTCTTTTTGAGAGAAATTAACAAATTTTAGCCGGCGAGATGCCTACAGTGGCCCCAAACTCAGAGCCTCTCCTGGGCACCATTCAAGTGACTGAGAGAGAAACAAAAAACAGAGTTTGTCGATTGAATGGTTCAATCTTATAGAATGCTGAGGCTGATGTCTCCTAAATTCCTTTTCCTTACCACCATCATGTCACTCTTTGGGGGACACTGCTTTAAGGCCTGTAAAGGTATTTCTTAAGGGGCCCTATGGGTCAGGCACCAGCCTCACTGTGCCTTTCGTTTTCCAACACTTAGGAGAAATACAGTTAAAAATGAACACCAATGGTGATGTTGGAAGAGAGAGGGTGGAATCAGAAAGGAGCATCCTGAGATTGAATGGAGGAAAGTGTTGGTGGGGAATTAGGTTGTCACTGTGGCTGCCAGCTGAGAACTCAGCCTGATGGTCTGCACAGGAGAGCCTTTCCCTCAAGTCCCAGCAGTAGCATCTCTGTTCTGGTTTGCTAATGCTGCCTTTTTGCAAAATACCAGAAATGGATTGGCTTTTATAAAAGGGGGGTTATTTGGTTACACAGTTACAGTCTTAAGGCTGTAAAGTGTCCAAGGTAATGCATGAACAATCCAGTACCTTCACTGGAGAATGGCCATTGGTGTCCGGAAAACCTCTGTTAGCTGGGAAAGCACATGGCTGGCATCTGTTTCGGAGTTCTGATTTCAAAATGGCTTTCTCCCAGGATGTTTCTCTCTAGGCTACAGCTTCTCTCCAAAATGTCACTCTCAGTTGCTCTTGGGGCATTTGTCCTCTTAGCTTCTCTGGAGCAAAAGTCTGCTTTCAAAGGCCGTCTCCAAAAGTCTCTGTAAACTGCAGCTCCTCTTTCAGCTCCTGTGCATTCTTCAAGTGTCCCTCTTGACTGTAGCAAGCTCGCTCCTTCTGTCTGAGCTTATATAGTGCTCCAGTGAACCAATCAAGGCCCATGCTGAATGGGCGGGGCCACACTGCCATGGAAACTATTCAATCGAGTTATCACCTGCAGTTGGGTGGGTCACATCTCCATGGAAACAATCAAAGAATTACAATCTAATCAACACTATTACGTCTGCCCACAGAAGATTGCATCAAAGATAACAGCGTTCAGGGGAACACAATGCATCCAAACCGGCACAGTCTCCTTCCTCTGCCCTCCTCGTTTACTTCCCAAGGCATTGTTCTCCGCTGCCTGGCAGAAGGAGCTGCTTATTCCACCCCACTCCCAAAAAGTTCAGGGTCCAGGGGCCTGATTCGTCAGAAAGTAAGACTAGTTGCTTCACACCCTCTTCCACCAATGGATTACTTTGTGCTAAAAGAAGTCTCCTAATAAGACATCCAGAAGCCAAAGTAGGAATCTACCAAAAAGAATATTTCATAAACCCTCAAATTAAATAAACGAGGAAGAATAAACTGTTCTGTGAAAAGATGGAGGTCTGAAACTAACTGGAAATGTTGCTTTGTAGAGGAAATGAATAAAGTAAATGGAAGCTATACTTCCGAAGTATGATCATAATAATTGCATCAGCTTGAATGATTAATGAATATTATTTTCTATAATAATAACTGTGGAGAGGGGGCAACACAGTGGCCTCTGATTGCACTTGTTCTTCATTTCTGTACTGTTTTGTTGGGGCTTTGCCACAATGATCTCCAGCCAAATGCACCATAAGAAATAAAATGCCAATTAGAAAATGCATTTTAGAAGATGGGGATATGGCAAAGGCCTTAAATTGTCAGCTATGAAATGAAGCAATATGTTAGTCAATAGATTTTGAGTTTAAAGGAAGAATTTGATGCAAAGAAACAGACAGGAACCACTAAAGCTTCATCCTTGTCTTTGAATCTACTTCCCTGGAGGACAGCCAACTTGACTGAAAGAAGAAATAACACCTCTGGGTTGCAGGAAGTTGTAAATGGAAGTGCCTGTTCCTAACTGGTATTGAGCTGTGTTACGGGGGGCTTATGCTAAGCCATTTAGTAAAACCCAAACAGGTGCAGGTTTGCATGTAAGAATGACTGGAAGCTGTTTCTGACAAGAAGAAATAGGTTTCTCCATTTCTATCGACAGACAGTGACCCCTTGGCAAACAAGCTGGCACACCTGCAAATACGCAGATGGAAGCTAAGTGGGGAAAATGTTTTCATGATTCTTTTTATTTAGTTACAAAGTTATTCACTTTAGCATCACACTGTTGGCAGCAACCTAAATATCCAACAATAGGGGGTTGTTAAAATATATTATAGCACATTCATCCGATGCAATACGATGCAGTCATTTAAAATCAGGTTGCAGGAAAACTTTATTGTCATGGAAACAAGGTTAAGATAGAATGTTATAAAAGTGTGTTAATGTAGCATATATCATGTCACAGGAAAGGCCTGCTGAAATTAACATCAAGATGTTAACCAGAGTTGTCTGGAGAGGGAGGAACTGATTAAATTACCTATATTGTTATGTTGATCTTTATGCTGATCTAAATTTTATCTGATTTTTTAATTAGTAGGTATTGATAATTTGGTTTTCAAAAAACTTCACTTTGCAAGAAAAAGGCATTAAAAATATTTGCTTATTTATTGTGCTTAAATACAATAGTTAAAAAACAACAGCATCCCTGCTTTATTGCCACAGTTGGCACAAGGCACTTATCTACAGCTTTGCAAGGGGAGGGCCCTGAATCCTTCAAAATTCTCTTGTGACCCCATTGAAAAAAAAAAACAACCAAAACAACAACCACCACCACCAAACACTTCCCTCAATGGAAACCAAAGCCTGAGGAGACCATCCTAAGAATGGGACAAATATCAGTGAATTGTTTAGGGACTCTATTTAGGAGCTGGCACTGGTTTTCCTTACTGGGAAAACAAGGCCTGAGAGTCATATCTGTAAGATAAATACTGCTGGGAAACCACCACTCCTATATTTAGAAGCTTGAAACAACAACTTATGACCCCACACTATTCTGTGGTTGGTTGGGTTCAGCCGGGCGGTTTCTCGCCTCCTTGTGGTCTCTGTTGGGTTTGCTCCTATGGATGCATCTGGCTGATGCCCGTGTTGGGCTGCCACAGTTCTTCTCCATGTGGCCTCTCTCACACGATGGGATGGCTAGAATTCCCTACAGCATGATACCTGGGTTCCAAGAGGTAGCAATCTAAGAGGACAAGCCCCAGTGGGCAAGTGCTTACCAAACCTCTGCTTGTCTTCCTCTTGTTAATGGCCCTTTGGCCAAAGCAAGTCCCAATAGCCAAGCCTAGCATCTACATGGAAAGGAATTACACAGGACAAGAATATCCTGAGACATGATTCACTGGGGGCTGCTGATGTACTAGTCCACCACATACTGCTGTGTGTCTCATTTAGAGAACCAGATGAAAACGCTCCTGATGGTGGGATTCATGGCTGAGCGTTTGCACCCAGGAACAGAGGAAAAAGTGGAATTCTACAATTGAGCATGGAAGCTGAGGATACAGCCATTACCATGGTCACCCTGTGCCATCTAGGCCACAACTCCCAGTGAGGCAGGGTCTGATTCAGAATTTTCTAGTGTACTGCCAATGCCTGGTATTTTTTCAGGTTGAGGACACCATTTTGAGTTCACCACTAATAGAAGATGTTGCTTCCTGCAATACTGTTTGTCACACTGATATTCAGGACAGCATTCAGCTTGGCTGATGGGCAGCTGTTGGTGCCGAGGTAGCTGTCAGTAGCCTGGCTGAACTCCATTGACTGGGAAAATGGGGGTTACTTTCACGGACTGGGAGTTGGCCATCATTGACCAGTAGTATTCATTAAAATTTCATCTTAACCCCCACTTTCCAGGGAAGTGCCCCAAACTAAGTTATTTTAAATTCACATCTGTATTCCCTCTCCTGCTTTTTAAAGAAATACACACTGCTCTGAATGTCTGCAGGCCTATCTGGGAATAGAGGAATCATATATCTTGCTCAGCCTCGTATCTCCAGTTGCACAATGGGCTGCAGAAATTGAAAATCAAAAACTACTTTCCTTATCTTCTACCACCTCTGCCTTTTCCTGAATCACTGTTTACCTTTGGAACTGCTGAGTATGAAGCAAAGGTCAATGACCGCAGTCCTCCCTGATCGAGGCCCCAAGTGAGAAATATGTTGTAAGGAGCAGTGGCCATAGGATGCTGTGCTTGGTGGGATGATGTAACTGCCTGCTCTTTGACATACTCTTGTAACTCAGATGTCAGTCGGGGGCCCTCATGCCCTTTGAGAATCCAACAGAATTGGCTCAAATCCCCATCCCCTATAAAATGGGACCCTAGCAAGCTTCCCAATCTCAATGGGGATTCTTGAAAGTCAAGTATTTTACTGGGTCACCTCAGATTCTGATTTTCTGCTTCCAGTGAATCCCGGATCTTTCTTCCACCTCGTATATTTCAGCTGTTCCCTTCTCACTACCCTTCACTACCTACACAGAGAGATTCAGCTCCTTTATCTTATTTCCCCTAAACAGCACCTGTATAAGCCCATTACATTTTTTATTAAAGATTCAGAATGGGGTTCACATTAAAGAATAGCATGGCAGATAAAGATAGAGATCAATAGTCTTATAGACATCCAATACCCTCTCTCCTGGGGATCCTAACTAACTGGGGAATGTTCTTTGGTCCTTTCTTCTATTAGCTCCAGACTCAACCTCATCTTGGGCCCCTTTGCTCCCATTTAACCTCTTCCTTCCCACCCTGGCTTACTTACTCCAACTCCCCCCAAACTGCTGTAGGTTTTTAATTTTTATTTATTTTTTATTTTTTTTATTCTAGTAACATATATACAACCTAAAATTTCCCCCTTTAACCACATTTAAATATATAGTTCAGTGCTGTTGATCATATTAACAAAGTTGTGCTACCACCACATTATTTTTTTGAGTCTAAAGAGCATTCCTTTTTATTTTTTTGAAGATTACTTCCAACTTTATTGATGTATAATTGAAGTACATTAAACTGCCTGTATTTGAAGTGTACAATTTGATCAATTTTGACATATGTATGCACCTAGGGAATTATCACCTCCCAAAGTTTCCTCATCCCATTTTTAATCTATTCCTCCCTCCACGCCCATCCCCAAGCAACCGCTGATATGCTTTCTCTCAAAATACTTTGTATTTTCTAGAGTTTTATATAGATGGAGACAAACCAATATGTACTTTTTCTTTTTTTTTTTTTGGCCTAGCATCTTTCACTCAGTATAATGACTTTGAATGGAATAGCTGGGTGGTATGATTGGTGTACGTGTACATTTAACTTTTTAAGAAACTGCTAAACTCACTTACAAAGCAACAGTATCATCTTATATTCCCACCTGCAATGTATGAGAGTTTCAGTTGCTCTGTTTTCACTGACATTGGATATGGTCAGTCATTTTAAATTTAGCCATCTCATTGTGGTCCTGCTATATTTTGTTTTGTTTATTTACGCACAAGCGATTTAGCTGTCTCTTAGTTTCATTTTCACTGAGGGGGGAGCATATGCTTAGGCTTCTAGGGAACAATACCAGATTATGCCTGTTGTCCCAGTGAATTTATTAATAACGCCCTCTCCTACCAATCAAAGTGGCTTGATTTGGATCATAAAATATGTGGTTCCTCTGGAACAAATGGCCATGGCCCTAGGCTTCCTTCCACAGCCAACGATCCAACTAGCTCTTCTGCTCGTCAACGACTTTTCTTGCCTCTAAAGGAATTTCCCTGCTTTTCTTCAACAGTTTTCCCCCTTACCACAGCAGGATTACAAAAGGAATGAAGCCAAAAGAGAGGAAACGGATGGAGGGCATCAAAATTGTGTCCCGATGACATCATTTGAGCTCCTGGATGTAATGTGCCTCATAGATCTATTCCTTAACTTTTCCACTGGGGAACCAGGAAATCCCCTCTTGTTTAAGCTAGTTTTGACTTGGACTTCCATCACTTGCAATCAAGAGGGTCCTATTACACACAGCAGGGGAACCTGCCTCAGAAAGGCAATAATTTTCTTCCCTAGTCTTGGCTGCCCCTCATTTCAGCTTGGATGTACCCTCTGCCTTCCCTGGGAGTTACTGTTTCTGTTGACCCAGCCCCCCCGGACTTAAAGCAGAAGCATGGGTCAAATTGGTTGGGGATGAAACTTCACAGAACACTAAAAGCCCAGGGTCAAAGTATCCAAAGGGAGCACCGCACAGGTTCCGCACAGTTTACTTAACAGAACGCTCTAGCTCAGTGTATCTACTGTAATGCAACAGGCTTGGTAAACTTTAACTAAATTGTCATTTAGCAATGTGATCCATAATAGTTTTGGGGAGCAGGCTTCATTTCCAATTAGCATTGCCTTCCTTTTTAAATGAATAGATTCAATACTTATAGAAAAGCATCCACATTTACTCGGCGAGCTAAAAGTGCAAATGAGCACCACTGTAAATATATATGTGTGTAGATCTATATAAGCGATGGTGCGTGCCTTCCAATAGCTGCTGGCGTTTTTGAGGACATCTCTGTGTCGGCAGAGCTACGGTAATGCGCTCTGGAAAAAAAGAGGAGGCCTGCAGTGAAGGGTAGAAATTAAGAAGGTCCCATTCGGTCCCTTCTCACCACGCGCGACACTACGCAGCTTCTATCCACACGGTCAGCCCTCCCCCGCCCGCAACCCGGGCTCGGGAGCAGCAGACCAGAGGACAACCTCCCCGCCCGCCGCGGCGTCTGCTCCGCCCCCAGCCTTCCCCCGCATTCCCGCCTTCCGCCTCCTACTCTCCGGCCGACTCCCTAGCGCTCCTGGGTCTCGCCTCGCGCTCTGCCCGCCACCCTACGCTCCAGGCACCGCCCTCGCGTTCTCAACCGGATACCCCTGTCCCGGTCCCGCTATTCACTCCCCACGCGCCGAGCCTCCATCTCAGCGACCCATGGCCCCGCCTCTCGCCTTCCTGGCCACGCCTCCTCCCCGCCCCGCCCGTAGCCCCGCCCCCGAGCTCCCCGAGCCCTCCTCCGCACTCCCGGGTCCTGCTCTCCACCCCAACGCGCCCGGGCCCCGCCTCTCGCGTTCCCAGGCTCCGCCCCCACGTGCCCCCAGAGCTGGGGGAGGAGTTGCCGCGCAGGGGGAGGCGTGGCCGCGGGGGAGGCGGAGGCGCGGGCTGCGCCGCCCGGTCTTGGGCTTTGACACCGACCGCGAGCGGGAGCCGTGGCCCTGGTGCTGGGGACTGGACGCGGCGCTGCGGGATCCCGCGCCGGAGTTGGGCGCAGGACTTTTTGCCTGGGTGAACGCAACTGCGGCGACGTCGCAAGTCTTGGTGCAGCCGCGGTGTCCAGATTTCGCCGCCGCTACCGCCGCCCCCGGGAAGCCTTGCTCCCTCTGCCCGCCCTGAGAGGGCGACGCTGAGAGTTGCTGCTACAGAAAGAGCCGGGACGCGCCGCCCGAGGCGGCTTGGGACGGGGCCCGGGGCCCGGCCACCGACCCACACCCGCGCAGGTGGGGTCTGAGGCACCGGCCCGCGCGATCTCAGGCCAGACTGGGGCTTCGGAACCGCAGGTGGACGCGGGGTCCGCCGGCGAGTCGGTGGGTCAGTGGGAGTCGGTAAACCCAGTGCCCGCACCAGCGAGGACTGAGTTCCCAAGTTGCAGGTGGCGCTGTCAGACGCGAAGGCGGGGTGCTTCTTCCCTTCAGCCCAAGCCCGGATTGGGGCGACTGGAGGGTTAGATGGTCCCAGCACTGCCAGAGTTAAGAGAGGCGGGGAGGAGAGGCTGGGGTGATGGGGATGTCTCTTCTCAAGAGAAGCGACTCATAGCCTTTTTGGACCCCAAGGTGATAAAAACCGTACAAAACCCAGATCTCTCCAGATCAAAATCCACATATGTCCATCTCGTGTGTGCATTTCAGGGGTTCCTGGACGACCACGAGCCCGGGACTCCTGGTTAAGAATTCCAGCTGCAGATAGGGAGTGCTAATGCCAATTGATTAATTCAATCGATTTGTGTATTTATTAATTTTTTTTCCAGGTGGCCAAGTGGAAAATACTTTTGGCTCTTGGGGCATGGAAGATTTGGCCCCTGCCTGTGGTAACGGCTTCAGCCCCTGATTCCTGTATCTTCCATTCTTCTATGCGTGTACGATCCATCAAGCTTCCTCCCTAGCCAGAGAGTTCTTCAGCCGTGGTGAGAACCTCGTGGGCTTCTGATCCTGGCCAGCCATGGGGAGCACCCTGGGTTGCCACCGCTCCATCCCCAGGGACCCCTCAGACCTGTCTCATAGCCGCAAGTTCAGCGCCGCCTGCAACTTCAGCAACATCTTGGTGAATCAAGAGCGGCTCAACATCAACACGGCCACGGAGGAGGAGCTGATGACCCTCCCTGGGGTGACGAGGACTGTGGCACGCAGCATCGTGGAGTATCGCGAGTACATCGGCGGTTTCAAGAAGGTGGAGGATCTGGCACTGGTCAGCGGTGTGGGGGCCACCAAGCTGGAGCAGGTCAAGTTTGAGATCTGTGTGAGCAGTAAGGGCAGCTCTGCACAGCATTCTCCCAGCTCCCTGCGGCGGGACCTGCTGGCTGAGCAGCAGCCTCACCACCTGGCCACCTCGGTGCCCCTCACCCCTCGCGTCAACATCAACACGGCCACCTCAGCCCAGCTCATGAGCGTGCGCGGCCTCACGGAGAAGATGGCCCTGGGCATCGTGGACTACCGGCGCGAACATGGGCCCTTTCGCAGCGTGGAGGACCTGGTGAGGATGGATGGTATTAATGCCACCTTCCTGGACAAGATACGGCACCAGGTGTTTGCCGAGCGGTCCAGGCCCCCATCTACCCACACCAACGGGGGCCTGACCTTTACAGCCAAGCCTCACCCCAGCCCCACCTCCCTGAGCCTGCAGAGTGAGGATCTGGACCTGCCTCCAGGGGGTCCCACCCAGATCATCTCCACGCGGCCTTCGGTGGAGGCCTTTGGAGGCACCAGGGACGGGCGGTCTGTGCTGAGGCTGGCCACATGGAACTTGCAGGGCTGCTCCATGGAGAAGGCTAACAACCCAGGGGTGCGAGAGGTGGTGTGCATGACGCTTCTGGAGAACAGGTGAGCACAAGAATCACGAAGGGCGCTGGGTGTGAAGGTGCCTCTTGCATGGCTTACTTTTATCTGTGGATGCAAATGAGTGGACTTCTTTTGGGGATGGGAGAAGCAAGAGTATTTAATCAGTGTTTCTGAGGCCCCAGACAATTTTGTCACCTGAAGCTGGGTGCTTCTGCTCCATGATTTTCTGAAGGCAGCTCTCTGGGCTCATGGCCCATGTCTTGAATGTGGTATACCTGAGATCGATTCATAATTTTGGGGTAAATGGAGATTGTGTACATGCTATTGCTTTGGAGAATGTTGTATGACTCACAAGACCTGATGGAGTTTACACCAGATCAGGAACTCAGAGCCGGAGAACCATTGGACGGTTTTGCATGTAAGGAAGAGCTATTTGGATTTTTTTAATGGAAAAGAAAAATCACATTTGTTCTATCAAATATGCATGTTTGTATGCACAAAACTATCTTAAAGACTGGGTATTTGCAAACACATGCTCTGTGTAAGTTTACTAAAATGCTGTGAATGAGTCACTCTTCATTCTTTTTCCTTATTTAACCTGAAGTTGGTTTTAAGTTGCACAGTTGCCATCCAACATGTGTGTAACCTCTCCTGTCCCTTGACCACAAGAGGTCAAACTGATGAGTATGTGAGCGTTGGCCAGATTTTCCCATTTGAACCAAAAGAGAAGAGAATTGTAGGATAGGCTATCTCAGATTGTTTCCATTATTCAAAACACTGCTCTCTGTTGGAACTTCTGTTAACCCCCCATAAAACAGAACAATATTATTTTAGCTATTATTTAACTCCTGCTGTTGGTAAAATAGTGTACTGTATAATGTAATCAGCTTTGAGAAGGAAAGTAATATTTTTAATGGAGTCTTCTGTGTCAGAAATGTCTTGATCCTAGACTTGAGGGATTTTACCCTGCCACCCACTGGAGGTGCAGTTTGTGGGTGACCAGTCTCTGCTTTGCTTTGTATTGAGTTGTTGGTGAGGCAGCAGTTTGGTGATGAGAAGTGAGCTCTCGGCAGGGAATCACCATGCATTGTGGCAGAGCGTTCGGATAAATGAGCAAGGAGAAAAGCAGATCAGAATGGTTCCCTGCACTGTCCCAGTTGCCTGCTCTTGTCACTGAGGAGAAAGGGGACATGCACTGGCCGAGAATTGGACCTGTCGAGCTTTGGAGCACTTCTCCTGCTCTGCTGTGTCCTCTGTTTTGCTCCATAATGCATTCCTTTTGCAAAATCATCTTTTATGCCAGCAAGAGCTGGACTCAGTTCTGGGAGATATTTATCAGGAGTGGCTTGATAATTGTTCTTGTCCATCATTAGCACCATGGGTATATGAACGGGCAAAGGAGAGGCAGAGAAAGGGAGAGTCTGCTAATTCCTACCATGAGTTTTCCTGGGGTGGGGGGGGCAGGGGAGATGAGGGACTGGGGCTGGTGGTGGCATTGGTGGTAGAATGAAATACTGTAGTTGCACCTGTAGTGAGGGCATGAGTGAATCAGGATCTGAAGCTGCCCCAGTGGTCATGACTGAACTTGGCAGCCTTGCCCATTTACTATGACCGTGGTTCTCAAAGTGCAGTCCCTGGGCCAGCAGCACCAACTACTGACTCGGAAATTCTGGGTTTCTGTGTTTTAACACTCTCTGCAGGCGATTCTGATCCACACTGAAGTTTGAGGCTATTTATACTTTGTGGTGGGGCAATCAGTTGTCAGACTGGGTTTCTCTTAAAAATCCCTTCCCCTGTGCTGGCTTTTCTGAAAAGCTCAATGAATTCATGTAGCACTTTCCAGGTGCCTTTTTTTTTCTTTCTTTCCTTCCCTTTCACTGTTCTATCACTGCAGTCATTTAACACTGTGATGCTTTTTCTGGCCAAGGTTTGTGGGGCTTATCATCTTCTAGGACATAGGAATATGAAGGGTTGAAATGGGAGAATGAGCAAAAGACAGCCAGCCTCAACATCTGCTCCATTCCCCAGCTTGGGGACAGGGTGCCTAGGGACTTGCCGAGGAAGACGGCGAGCAATGCTTGTCCAGCGTGGAGTGTTAGGATTTGTTCTGTTTTTTTTTTTTTTTTCTCCTTTGGACTTCCTAGAAGAATGATGATATGAGCAGAAGACATTGAACTGCTGTCCTCAGGCAAGGGTGCGGGAAGAACTCACCCAAACCCAGTAAGGTGTGAAGCTGACCCGTGCCCCCCTTGCATTTATCAAACCAGGTGACATCTGCTGTCCTGCAGGTTGGTGGCTCTTTTTGCCTGGCCCCGTCGTGTTCAGTGCTCTAGACACCTCTAGCACATTGCTAGTGTCCGGTAAACACAAAGCCTCAGGGAGGACAGCACAAAGGTAGATAACCATGCGGTCACCAGGCTCCCTCACGACGTCACCCTGAACACAGAACTGGCGGGTTTCTTCAGTTTCCTTTGCCAAATCTCAATCTCGGGCAATGTTTTCCCTTGTTTGGTATTTATGGAGCAAGACCAAAAAAGGAATGCTTCTGCTAAATATCCTTGCAAGATTTTGGTCACAGTCCACATAAGGAATGAAAAGTGTTTTGATTTTTATTTTTCATTTTGGGCTGAGAAGTTGTTCTATTTTGAAGAGTCCCGTTGGTTACTGAAAGTACAAGCCCTGGGGGAGCTGATAATCTCCAAAAGAAATAGGGAGATTAGCATCCCAGTTGCTCATTTTCCCCCATGGGAAACTTGAATGTCAAAGTCTTCAGCCTTACAATGATTTAAAGCAGTTTTCTTGCCATATGTCTAGAGTATCACAGCACAAGGTGGATTAGTGCCTGTCACTGATTGTGAAAAGAGAGAATTCATTTTATTTGACTTGATTAGAATTTCATTTTATTTGACTTGATTTGACATAACCTCTCTTGTCATTTCATTCATTCATTGAAAACTATGTATTGAATGCCTGCTATGTATGTGCATAAGCTAAAACCAGCAATCAGCTTGGCCCTATTACTTAACAGTTAAGTAAATGTGGATCAGCTTGTATGGTTCAGCATCAAAACAGTCTGGTAACCCCAGATTTTTTGGGTAAGTCACTGAACATGATTGATACCTGGTTCTATTTTTCCCATATGAATTATAGGCTCATTGTGGGGATTGAAGGCAATTGGGGTGGATGGATGGCACCAGAAGTAACATCTGGGGGCAAATGCCCTGCAATCTCCTTAAAGTAGAAATTGTGAAATCCATTTTGACAGCTGTAGAAACTGAGGCTCAGATAGATTAAATCGAATCCATATGACCTTCAGAAATGTAAATATAGCAGTCAGGATTTGAAGCCCGGCAGCTCTTTCCGATTTCAAAGCTGGGGAAGGCTGTCTTTTCTTAACTGCGTGTGTAGTTCCCATTGCCCCCTGAGGCCCGCCTGTGCTTTCCTCCCTGTCTTGGGTGTTAGATGGCCCCGCATCAATGTCTTGGGGGGAGCTGGGCTGGGACAGGCCTCTGCTCCCTTCCTGTTTTTGTTTCTCTGAAGGACGGGGCTCCTGGCCAGAGGTGAGCAAACCCACAGGGCGTTGGAGCCCCTCCACCCAGCCCCTCAAATGCGAGTCTGTGACCTTGGGACCGACTCCAAGGTGGAGTTCTAGTTTTTGGAACCAAGGAGGTCTGGATCGTTTCCAGAGAGAAAGGTGGTTGTTAATAGAACTGCCGTGGGTTAATTAGAGAAGACAAGGTGAGTGGAGGGAAGTCCCAGTTTGGTCGGTAAAATTCCATGCTTTGTCTCCCTGGGATTTTGGCTTTCAAGTAATACTGAGCCTGTTTGGGTCCAATTTCAAGGCTCTTTGGGGATTTGATAATATTGATCTCCCAGGACATGCTCATTCTTTTATCATTCATTCACTCATCCATTGAACAGATATTTTTTGAGCTCTCCTTAGATACCAGGTTCTGCTTGAGGCCCTGGTAATGAAGTGGAAAAGAAGACAATGATCTTGTGGAGCTTTCTGGAAAGTGAGTAGGGTGGACAAACCAGGCAATAAATAGATAAATAAGGACAGATAGTGGTGAATGCTGAGAAGGATGATGGAGGTGAGTTGAAGAGAAGCCTGTTTAGATAGCTGGGCTGGGGGGGTGGAAACCAAGGAAGGCCTCAGATGAAGGCTGATGGATGAGAAGGAGCCCAGCATGGAAAACCTGGGGGAAAAGACAGTTCCACCAGAGGGACCTGCAAGTGCAAAGGCCCTGTGGGGCAGAGAGCTTATTCCTAAGATGGACAGGAGCTGCCAGAGCTCTGGATGTGGCAGGTGGATGGGGTTGCAGAGAAAGGCAGGACTAGATGGGGTGGGGACTCGGAGGCTTTTATTTTTTAACAATATAGGGAGGTCACAGAGGATTATAAGCAGAAGCTGATGAAATGCCCTCTTACCCAGGTTGTTCTGACTGCTGGGGACTGCATGGAGTGAGGTCCTGGGAGTTAAGGAAATAGACTGTCAGCAGGGTCTAAGCTAGAGAGACCAGGAGCTAAGGAGCCAGGTAGGGATGGGAGATCCTTTCTAGGTAAAAACTGGAGGCTTGTCTACAATGTGGCTATTGTGAGAACTGTTTGAAATGCTGTGAGAGTCCTAGAAGACAGGCTCAGAGGCATTTAAGAAATCCTTGGGCTGACTGGCTGCCTCTGTATTGTGTCATCGTGATGCACTTTGCTGAGCTCACCCTGCACTGTGCTATTGCTGAGTCTGCACAGGTGTGGGATCTGGTTCCATAGTGGATGGAGTAAGAGACGGTGGCCCATCCTCTGGGCAGACAGGGCATTTGATGAAGTCACATTGGCTTTTCGAACAAGGGCGTATTTTGGGGATTTCAGGTATTTCTATCAAATGACATTGACACAAATTTAATTCCACATTTATTGATCACTTGCTCTGTGCTCACTATCTGACGAGGTCGGGGGCTCAGGTCTGTCGTCAGGGAGCTTGCAGTCTCACAGAGAAGACACCTGTTCAGCTGGTGAGTTATGTTATGAAGGAGAAGTAAAGCTCCCTAAGGGACCCAAGAGGGCATGGGTTTGTGACGCCTGTCTGCTTTGCTGTGGAGGTATATAGAAACCTCAGCGTCAGGAGAAAGATGAGGAGCGAGGATGAAGTCAGGTGGTTGGGAAGGAGCTGGTCTGGAGGGGAGAGTGGAGTCTAGGAGGACACACAGGTGAAAGGCCGCAGCTCCCCAAACCACCCCCACCAAGTCGAGTCAGGCTTATGATCTGAAATACTCAAGCAGAGAACACAGCAGCCTCCAACACAAGGCATCTTGCAGTCAGAGAATCTGGGATTCAAAGGTGTCACTTAGGAAGCAGTGAGGTTCATAGTGTGTTGTTTTTATTTCAAAATCACCCTACCTTACAAACAATTTCACCCTAAGATTCCTTAATAATCATTTTCCTGGATACAATTAAAATGATGCATTCCACTAAAATTTGATTTGCTCTTCACAAACACCCTCATCTGTGTGTGGCAATAGACAGCTACGTGGAAATGCCACACTGGTGACTCTCTGACATGAAGACATCCAGGAGATGCTGCCAAAATGCCCCTTGCTACCTGACAATCCTCCAAGACCTGAACAAATATTTGGGAACCTTAGAAGCTTCCTGATGACTGTACACAGACCTGACTTGAGACAGCAGTTCTTGTTTTGATTTGACAGTTGTCGACAGAGCTGAATTCCACTGGACGGAAACCCTGGGGCCATGTGCTCAGAGTAAATGTCTCATTGTAAAGAAATGTCTTGAATCCTTCTATCGAACAATTAGATGAAGAACTCCTGGATTTTCTTTACTGGGCGGAGTTCCTCAGTGTTTTTGTTGTCTTTTTCTAATGAGCCCTTCCTTGTTTCCTGTGAATTCTATTTTGGTTCAGCCACCACCTGATTAAGCTGTTAAGCTGGGCCTTCAATTGTTTTATCCAGAGGCCACTGCAAATCCTGAGCTGAAGTGCTTTGGCCAAGGGAATGTTGTTCACCCTTGACACACTTAAAGTTGCATGTGTTTTAGGTGTGGGTTTCTCGTGTTCTAGAGATCAGCTATCTTGCTCAGCCGAAAGCTGAAGGGAAAAATTAGAATTTTTTCTTTCTCAGCTTATGCTAGAAGCATGGTGTCTTTTAAAGTGGGAAATCTCTAGTGGTTTTTGGTTTTTGAAATATTGACCCAATACCCCAATAAAAGAAAAATACAACTGTTCTAAAATGTATTTTCAGCTAAGCAAATACAATCTGACTCTTAAAATTTTCAGTAGGCTATTAAAAGGGGAAAAGGTAAAAATTCTGATGGATTCAATGTACTGACAGTCTTGAATTCAGCTGCCAGTAGACCCAGGGGTCCTTCCTTCCTTTCTTGGTGGGTGGCTTCTGATCATTTTATCAGTCAGTTCTTTACAAAGCAATTTTCCAACCTTTCAATTTGAGGACTCATTTTATTGTATTATTTTTAGTTGGATTTTTTTTTATTTTTTAATTCAGTTTTATTGAGACATATTCACATATAATACAGTCATCCACAGTGTACAATCAGTTGTTCACAGTACCAACATATAGTTGTGCATTCATTACCACAATCGATTTTTGAACATTTTCATTACTCCAAAAAAAAAAAAAAATACAAATAAGAATAAAAATAAAAGTAAAAAAAAAACCCCAAATCCCAAACATCCCATCCCCCCATTCCCCCCTATTATTCATTTATTTTTTGTCCCCATTTTTCTACTCATCTGGGAGGACTCATTTTAAATAGCAGAATACTTCCTGCCCTCCCCTTGTCTGATGGCAATTGGTCTTGCAGTGTCCACTTGATAGTAGTTTACTAATAGCAACAACAATGATAATTAACAATGACAACTACTGTGGGTGGGACCTGGGGCTGAGTGACTTCACGTGTGGGTATCATGATTCTCCTGTTTGACAGATGCGGAAATGATGGCTCAGGCAGGCTAAGTCATTTTACCCAAGGTCACACAGCTCTCAAGAGGTAGAGCCTGGGTTAGAACCCAAGCAGCTGGACTCCAAAGCTTGACAATAAAAAACTAGTCTGAGTTCGGTAATACTTTTCCATGTATTTGTATTTTACTCATCATTCCAGCCTACTTACTAGACCAGACACTCTCTTATCTAACTTGGTTTGAGTTCTGTGGGTCATGATCTCTAATAAAATGTGACATCGTAAGTATATACATCATAAGTATAGTGTGATATGTGAAATATTGTGTGAACATGTGTATACATGTGTGTATATATATATATGTGTGTGTGTATGCATATATCCATATCTGTGTCTATGTCCATGTCCATATTCATATCCATATCCATATCTAGATCCATGTATGTCTCCAGTGTTTGTTCAAATTAGGGCAGGGAGTTAACGATATTTGCAAAGCAGTCTGAGTGCAGGTTGCTATATCTTTGACTTTTTCAGTCTTTTGCAATTGTCTTTCCCATACCTATCTTGACAGCAATTTCTTTAAGCAACCTGCCTTGATAGGATCTTTCTAAGCATTTTTCTTAGTTTTCTTAGAAACTACTTCCCTTTCTGCTAATACTCATATTTCCTCAGTTGATGTCACATTTTAGATGACCATGATAATATGTATGACTGGCATGAACAAGCTGACTCTAGGTAAGCAGCCTGATGCCACTGTAAGAGTGGAAATAACCAGCCAGGAGTACCCCATGTGCCATGGCTGTCCCTCAGTGGGTTTTACAAAGGAAACGGGGACAGTCTGTGAGTCCCTTGAGTAGAGGTTGTTTAGGAAAACGTCTGTTGTGTTTTAAACATACTAGTACCTGTGCCCAAGTCATATTATTTATTTAGTCTAAATTTAGTCTAGGAATAGAAGAGTCAATTCTTATAACTCACCATAGTTATGTTCTATCAAGTTGCTGCAAACACTGAATTAGTGAGGACTGAGCTGTTGATCTAGGGGAGACATTTTCATTAAAGGATAAGTACATAACCTTGTTTTGTGTGTGTTCTGTTTAAAGACACCTTATTTAATATATGTTTTTGACTCACTAACATTGAATTCACAGCCAAGAGCGCTGTAACTTATACCTGAATGAAGCTTATCTAACACACACCGTATGGCACATCGCTGCCTTCTCGTGCTTATGAAGTAGACAGCACTTCAACATTATGCTTGGGAACCATTTTAAACAAGAAATCACCCACAAAAAGCACAGGAAAATGAAAAAAAAAAAAACATGACACTAAATATATCGTGCATAGGACACTTATTTATTGTCTGAGAGCTGAAACAAGAAGGCAGAGTGTGGCCTTGTTCAACCTCAGCTGGGAATGTGTATCTCAGGTGACTCCAGACTTTCACCTCCCTGTGCCTGTCCGTGAATGACCAGGAAAATGCCGTGGGTATTGATTTGGGTGAGCCAGAAAATTCGCAAATAGGAAAACGCAAGTAATGAAGAGCCACTGCATTTGGGGTGTATATTTGTTGCAGACACACCATTGTTTTCTCTAGAAGATTGACTCAAAATGGAGCTAGTTAAAAGTCAAGAGTTTATTGATACGGTGCCCCAGTTTCCCCAAAAGTCTCTTAGAACTTTTAGAAATGAGAATGATGAAGTAGTAATGGGCCTTTCTTTTGACTCAAGACCAATACTAGTCATTATTTTCTTCTGTGACATAGGGGGCTGCTTATGAAAGCCTTGGATAGCTACCTGTAAGCTGGGTGGAATTCAAGCAGATGGCGTGGGTGGGGTGGCCTGGACCTCCCAAGGTTGTGGCTGTGCACTGCCTTTTCTAAAGATTCTGAATGGAATTTTTAGTTCATTTTTAAAAAAACTACATTTTCACAAGTGAAATTATACTAGAAACCATAGTATTAGAATATGCATGAACCAAACCCAGTTAAAGGGCAGGCAAGACTGTTTAGGATTGATTTGTAATCTTGTATTATGTTAATTTTTAATGCTTCCAGCATTTATAATAAAAATGCAAGTAGTTGTTAGGTATTGTTAGAGATGAAATTTAGAAATAAAAGTTGGCCCTATCTGCTAAGCTTTGGGGTACATTTAATTGAAGAGCACTTGAGATTACAGGGTGGTTTTTAAAAACCATTGCCATTTGCAACCACTTTTTTCTGAAAATTGGGAATTTCTTGTCACTGATCTATTACAGCAAGGTATAGAAATCAACTGGATGATGAGTGAGATGTAAGACTGGAAGATCACCCATAAACCCTGATTTCAAATACAGTGCATTCATCAAAACAACTACAGTATTTTTTTATTGATTGGTTGTATTGGTAAATGTATTTTAAATGCAAACTTTTTATTTTTTTTCATCACAAAAGTCCTTCCAACCCTGAGGTTTTTTCTTTCCCCACAGAGAGGGAAAATGATCACTTTCTGCCAAATGCTCTTCAATTCCTAGAAGGAAAAGTGGTTGTTCTTATAGATGAGCTGGTTTAAGAAAAATTGCTCCAGGGCTTTCTTCTTGGTTGATTACAAGGAACCTGGCTCCTCTGAGTTTTTCCTGAATGGGTGGTGATTGCAAGGTACTTGTTTCACAATATAAAATCTGTATTAAAGTGACCAGAGGACAGTCTCCTCTGATAAGAGGACAAGCTTGGGGGCTGGGATTTGTTCCCTTGCACTTCCATCCTTCAAACTTGCCAGTCCTGGTTCCTTCCTGGCACTACAGCAGTGACCCGAAACCTTCTACACCCTAAGGCAGCAGAGGGGCCAGTTTGCCAGGTTCCTTGCATGTCCTTGGCTACAGGTCATGTTGACGCATGAGTTTGCTAAACCGTCTGCACCGATTTCCACCCCTTTGGAATTGGCACAGAAAGGTGAGACTCAGGTGGAGCCAATTTGCTGTGGCCTTCCCTTGTCTCTGTTGCTAAGCTCTCCAGCCGAGGGTTCCCCTAGGCCCCTATCGATGTGATTTTCCCTTCTCTAGGTCACTCCCTTGTAATTACATGTGTGATGCCATCTGCCTCCAAGACAGAAGATTTCATAAGGGCAGGAGCATGTACCTTATGTGCATAGTTTGGCACAGTAGCACTCAGGAGCTTGTGGAAAGAATAAGTCGCTGCTAACATTTATGGAATATTTATTTTGCCCCAAGTGCTATCGCTGAACGCTTTACATTCATTAATTTAATTTATGATTAAATTTAACTACTTTAATGCCCACGCTTTCACAGTGAGGCGGGTAAAATAACCCATTTCTTACATAAGGAAACTCATCTACGACAGGTTAAGTAAATGTGCCCAAAGTCACATGGTTGGTGAGGGTGGAGTGGAAATTCAAAGCCAGGCAGAAGTACCCAGCACTCAGACGTTATTTCAGAGTCAGATGCAGAGAAATCCATAAATCTGGGGACGGGGTCAGGAGGTTGGGCAAGGGGACATTTGTTTCCTAGGCTTTATCCATCTAGAAATTATGAGGCTAGACTAGTTGAATTGGGAGTGAGGGGTGAGGAGAACACCCTGTCCTCTTACCTGGGGTTACTGTCCTGCCCCGGTTTGGATCTGGCCCCTGAGGATGTCATACGTCACCCCATTCTGTCATCCTGTCGGGTTAAGGATGCTGGTTTTTTTTTTTTTTTTCCAATTGAGATATAATTCACATACCATAAAATTCACCCTTTGAAATGTACAATTCATTAGTTTTTAGTATATTCACAAGGTGTTGTAACCATCATCACTATCTAATTACAGAACATTTGCATCACCCAAGAAGCAAACCCCAAAACCATCAGGCAGTCACTCCCCATTCTTCGCTCCACTCAGGCTCTGGCAACCACTGGTCTATTGTCTGTTCCTATGGATTTGCCTGTTCTGGGCATTTCATATAAATGGAATCATACTCTGTGTCCTTTTGTGTCTGGCTTGTTTCAAGTACTGTAACACTGTCAAAGTTTATCCATGTTATATTGCATGAATCAGTATTTCATTCCTTTTTTTTTATGGCTGAAAAATACTCCATTGTATTATTTACTACATTTTCTTTCTCCATTCATCAGTTGATGGGCATTTGGGTTGTTTCCACTTTTTTTGGCTCTTATATGAACACTTGTTTATAAGATTTGGTGTGGGCACCTTTTTATTCCTTCCAAGTATCTATCTAGGGGTGGAATTGCTGGGTCATGGGGTAACTCTGTGTTGAACATTTTGAGGAACTGCAAGACTATTTTCCAAAGTGGCTACAGCACTTTGCATTCCCACCAACAGTGTAAGAGGGGCCCCCTTCCTCCACATTCTGGCCAATGCTTGTTATTGTCAGTTTGGTCACAGCCATCCTAGTGGATGTGTAGTGGTATCTCCTTGTGGTGTTGATTGCATTTCACTGATGGCTAATGAGGTTTATTATTTTTTCATGTGCTTAATGGACATTTGTATATCCTCTGTGGATAGAGGTCTATTCATATTAGGATTGCCTATTTTTTCAATCTGTTTCCAAGCTGATAAAATACAAGGTATCCATGCACTGACTCCTTGCTTCCTTGCCCCTTAGTCTTAGGGTCATTACACTGAAACATAATCTAGAATAATTGCTTTATAATAGGAAAACGTGCCTGACTTCCTACAGAAACAAAACTCTCACCTGAGAAGGAACTTAGAGAATTGCATTTGGCATGCTTTATGATTTTGGCTGGAGCACTCTAAAATGGACTTTTACAGGTGTCTTTCTGAAGTACTTGGTGTACTCTGATTTTTCACATTTAAATTATGTATTTTGGATGGAAATTTAGCTCTTTTTATCTAAAGCCAAATTTTACTAACAATATGCCCTGATTTGCAATGAGAGGTGAGCTTCGGAAATTTCATCACCTCATCTGCAAATCGCAGGACTCTGGATCAGGAAAGAACCTTCAAAAAGCACCTGCTACAGGATACTGCCTCAGTCATCACAGACAAATGAAATTTTGCATGTGTGTGTGTATATATATATATATATATATATATATATATATATGAATATGTATGTATGTATGTTTATTTGCTTATTCTTTTGACCCAAACTTAACACCATGTATAATGTTGAATCATTATACTCTTCAGTTTACATCAGCTGCCACAAGTCAATGCAAGGCCCCACTTGTGTTTGGTTTTATTAAAAAATCCTTTTCTTCTCCATCCCCTGCCCCCATTCTTTCCCCCACCATAGACTCCAAGAATAAAGTGTTAAATATATGTACTTAGACATATCCTTGAAAAATATAGTATTTTAATCTACAAAGACAGTACTATACTCCAGCCTCATTCAGCGTTTTGTTTTTAAGGTTTCTAGCTGGTTCTTTTCTTCTGATTGCACTTAGTAGTTCATCACGTGCATCTATTTCCCCAGATAATAGATACCCAGGCCTTCTCGAATTCCCTGCTACCAGTGAGACTGAGCACCCCCTTCAGATACTTGTCAGCCATTTGGAGTTCCCCTTTGGGGCACTGCTTTTCTCATATCTTTGACCTATTTTTAAAAATAGCTTTTTTTTTTTTTTTGGTTATTGGTTTTAAGGTGTTCATATATATTCTAGATGTCAATCCCTTTTTGGTCTCAGAGGTTACAAAGATCTTCTAGTCTGTCACCTTCTATTAACTTGTTATATGAGTCCTTCACAGAGCAGAAATCATTAATTTTGATGTGGTCAGTTCTATCCATTTTCCTTTTGGATGTTGTTAAAGAAATCCACCTCACCCCAAGTTCCTGAAGCTATTCTTTTATGATTGCCTCTCTGAGTTTTATAGTTTTATCTTACACATTTAAGTTTTTACTCTATCTGGAGTTTACCTTTGTATATGATGTGAGGTAGGGATCCAATTTATATTTTTCAATTTTTCCAATACCGTCCAAAAGCAACTTATCCTTTCCCCACTGATTTGGGATACCACTTTTATCATATGTATACATCAAATTTAGTTGTGTATTTGTGTGTTCCTGTGCATTTACCACACCGTTTTTAATACCATGGTATCTAGTATGTTGAGTCCACTTTCTGGTTCCTCTTAAAAATTTTCCTAACTGTATAAATTTTAGTATCAGTTTGAGTTCCTCAAACATCCTGTTGGAATTTTGACTGGAATTTCACTGACTCAATAGATAAAATTTTAGAAGATGTGACATCTTTGCAACATTAAATCACTCTATCCTTGAACATTTTTACTTCGTCATTTATTTCAAGTCTTCTTCTGGCTCTTTTAATAGAGCTTAACAATATTCTCTGTGAAGATCTTGTACATTCTCTGTTAGACTAAGTCCTGGATACTTCTATTCTCTATTTTTAAAGATTTCCAGAGAATAAAGTTCCACAGTTTTGCTTAGGTACTCATTCCAATGTTTAAACATCCTTATTACCACTTATTTCCTTCCACTTATTGTACATCCTTTATTTGTAATTGTAATTTAGTTTCATTTTTCTAAATCTTTCCTTAGTAGGAGTAAAAACCAGCCAGTCACAATCTCTTTGTGAGGCTCTTTCTGTATATTTGGAGACCTAGGTTAAATCTCCTTCCACCTAATGCTCTTACCTTGGATATTTTTAGTTCATTTTACCTTCCTCCATGATTCCTATCTTTCAAGCATAAATCAAGTCTCTGGCTGTACTCTGAACCCCAGATTTGCCATATATATATATATTCTTGCATGAGTTCATTTATAAATATGAGTGGACCCAGAAGAAAAGCCAAAACAGATGCTACTGGCTTAAAACAAACAAATACGGTCATCCCAAAATATAAATGTTTATGTTTAAAATTAATTTTATTTTTACACAACAACTCTAGCAGTGAGTCAGACTTTATTGTAGGTCAAATTTGAGATCGAAGACCTTGGAATTATCTTTTGTAGTTCGAGCATCATTTATTGAGTCTTGTTTTTATAAATCTCTTTTGCTTCTCACGTGTCCCAGGACTTGTATGTGTCTGACCACAGACATACGTCTGTGCATGCCTCCACCCCCAGAGTTTCTCGGTATGCATGAGATATAAATATGCCCATCTTTAAAAATAGATATGTATCTTTACTGTTAATTACATCTTCGCTTCTTTCACTTTCTCAGTGAGTACATATTTTTGAGAAGATCTGTGTGCAGCTGAACATACACTGCCTTCTATCCAATGATTCGTCTCTCTCTTTAGTTAGTTTAAGCCAAGTCCAGTGGAACCTCATACCTGATTGAATTTAAAAGGGGTGCAAGTGAAAATTAGAAATTTCTTTTTCTATAACCAGTTTTCCAAATGGCCTGGTGACTGGTAAAGTCAGAGCCAGCTGCCATGACTTGGATCTTTTGCATGGTTCAAGGCTAAGCTTGTCTTTTGTGCCCAAAAAGGGCCCTTATTATTATTTTTTATGTACTGATTAAAACATACAAAAATTATAAATGATACTTGGGCCCTTTTTCCCCTTTCCTTTCAGTGTTTTAAATTTTCTTAGAGATCTGGTGTTCTCCTATTGCCCTGGAATAGATGTTTGTTATTCTTTAGATTCCCCATCCCCACCCTTTCTGTGTTTGGGAAATTTCATTCCTAATGAGGCTTGGTGGGCAGCAGAATCCACCACCCCTTGGGGAAGCTAACGATGCAAAGGCTCACCTTTCCAGTAGGCTTTGCAGCTGGGGCCTGTGTTCTGTGGGCTGGGTCATTGGTCCTAATCTCTGATTTAGGAGCCAGGGGCCCCAACTGTGCAGGGGCTATGGAGAGCTCCCCTGGCCATGGGGACAGGTTCCATAAGATTGAGTCTCTAGGGCGGTGACAGTGTGGCCTGTGGCAGCCAGTGCTGTCCTGGGCTGGCATTGTCAGCCACACAAGCTGCAGCATCGGGAGTTTGCCAGTGCAGGCAGTGGGCTCCTTCCCAGACCAGTTCTGAGGCGTGCTTGGCTTGTGCTCCTTCATAACCTTTTTAATGAAGCACTTTTCTGCTTAAATCAGCCAGTGTTAGCTCCTGTTTCTTGCAATTATGAATACTGACTGATTCATCCAGTCAAGCCACTGTACCCCAGGCTCTTGACCAGCAGTTGTTAAACTCTTTTAGCCATGGAAACCTTTCCTTAAGTGAAATCTTTTGGGGGACACAACATGTAAAGCAGATGAAAGGGGAACTGCTCTGGGTTAGGGGCTTAGGAGGGGCCTCTGTGACACAGGGCACACATGCAATCCACTGCTCTGGGCCTTTTCTGACTTGGCATAAATTCCTGCCTCCCTGCCCATGCTTCTCAGGCTCTGATCTGTGCCAGCAGGGGTGGCGTTTGCTGCCAGCTTTTCATTGGTTTGGGTTTGCAGGGCACTTTACATGCTAGTGCTTTCCTTCAAGACCTGCCCTTCTGATAGCTTTCATTAGATGAGTGGTTACTTACTTGGCCTGGGTCAAGACCCTGAGCAACTATGGATACCTGGACCAAAGAACTTTTATTACATGCCCCTGTTAGAGTCTTCTACAAATCCTTTTATTTTTAAAAATTATAACATTTATTTATAAAACCTAAAATTTGCCACTTGAACCATTTTTAAGTGTACTACTGAGAGGCATTAGATACATTTACAATGTTGTGCTACCATCCCACCACCCATCACCACCTTTTTTATCACCATTAACAAAAACTCTGTACCCATTAAGCAATAATTCCCCATTCCTACCCCCCCCTCCACAGCCCCTGGTAACCTCTAATCTACTTCTGGTCTCTCTGAATTTGCTTATTCTAGATATTTCATATAAGTGGAATCATACTTTGTCTGTCTTTTTGTGTCTGGCTTATTTCATTCAGCATTATGTTGTCAAAGTTCATCCATGTTGTAGCATGTATCAGAGCTTCATTCCTTTTTATTGCTGAGTAATATTCCATTGTATGGTTTTACGCTTCATTTTTTTATCCATTCATCTGTTGATGGACAACTAGGCTGTTTCTATCTTTTGGCTATTGTGAGTAATGCTGCAGTGAACATTGGTTTGCAGATATTTGACAAATCCATTTTTAAAATAAAAAGCTTAACAACTATCTAATCAACAAGGGCTGGTTTTCACCCTCGCATCTAAAGAAAAAGGTGCTTTAGAGCATGGTCACTCAACCTTGGCACTGTTGACTTTTTTTTTTTTTTAACTATTTACCTTGAGATTATTGTAGATTCACATTCTAGTCATGTTTTGGACTGAACAATTCTTTGCCATGGGGGTCAGCCTGTGGGATGTTTAGTGGCATCCCTGGCCTCTACCCCAGATGCCAGTAGCATCCCCTGCCCCTCACCTCCAAGTTGTGACAATCAAAGATGTTTTCAGACATTGACAAATAAATGTCCCCGTCTGGGCTGGGAACCTCTGCTCCAGAGCAGTTCCTAAGGACAATGCAAGGCATGGTGGGTCCACTCTGGTGACCCATGCTTAGCTAACTTTGATTTTCTTTGGCTACATGTGGAAGTGCTGGACCCTGGGGCCTGGGCTGGATGGAAGTGGAGCCAGAGGGGCTGAGAGAGAGAGAAAGAGGGGGTCAAGAGGCTCCTTGGCCCTGGCAAGGTGGAGAATAAGCATGGGTGGGCTTCTCCCAGTTGAGAGCTAGAAGGAGGGCAGGCCGTGGAGGAGAAGGTCTCAGTGGGCTCCGAGTCAGCGAAGAGAGCAGGGCACTGGAGTTGAGGCCTGGGGAACCCTCTACTGCCTCCTGCCCCTGGCTGGCACTTACTGAGTAAAGGTAGAACATGAGAACCACAGACCAACCCAGGCACTGGTGTCAGAGTGAGCTCAAGATGGGGTGGCAGGAGGGGCCTGGAGGGCAGTGAAGCTACAGAAGGCCCCAACTGAGGGACGTATCCTACTGAGGATAAACAAGGCCTTCTGGGAGGTCCGTGCCTTTGCTAGGAGCAGCCAGCAGGTAAGCCTCTCCCTCACGCCCTCAGGAACAGAGCAGGAATTCCAAAGGAAAGATGGGGTAGGATTTCTTATACCTATGCCTCATTTTAGGGTAGAAAAATTGGGTCTCACAGGAGCCCGGTGAATTCAGCAAGTTCTCTTATGTGATGGATATCGGAATAAAATTATTTCAGACTGCATGCTATGAGGTACCGCTATTATAGTTGTGAAACTGTACAGAAAGTATTAGCAGGGTTTAAGAAACACGAATGTTCTTAAATGTGTATGTAACATGTGCATTAGATATTAGCAGGGTTTGAGATTCACAAGTACTTCCATGGGGGATATTGTTTTTTACTTAGTAATGACCCCCATAAAATAAAAATGAATGTTGAGTTGGCATAAAGTGTTATTGTTTTGTGTCCAAAACTAACAAAACACTGACATCCAAAGAGATACTGTATTTGACTTTAGATCATGTTGACTTGATATGTGTTGGACTCTCTTGTAAATACTATTCTAAATAAATCATGGATGCCAAAAAGCAGAATAAATCATTGTCAATGAGGAAAACAGGTGGGAGGGAAATAGCATATAGTATAAAGTAAGTGCAAGCTAAAAATATAACTGCCTGGTTCTCCTCAAGTAACACTTAGGTACTTTTGACTGTCTTCAGTGGATGAAAAAATAGTAAATCCAAAATGATTAAAATAAATTTTTACTTAAAATGTGATTGCATACTTCTTAAGACAGCAACTCAGTGGTGGTCTCGGGTTGACGATGGGAGCAGAGATCGACTGCAGATGGGCACGAGAAAGTTTTTGGTGTGATTGAAATGTTCTAAAACTGAATGGTGGCAATGGTTGCACAACTAATAATCATTGAATCGTATGTTTGCAGTGAATGAATTTTATGGTATGTAAATTTTACCTCAGTAAAGCTATAAAAGAGTTATTGCTGTCTAAGTGAAATCGTATTTGATTTATTAGCGGTTTTTATGTCTCGTGGCATTTGTTTCATCATTCCTTTACTTGTTCCACTTCAACAAGTGGCTGACTTAAGGCAAGTGGTTGAATCCCTTCTTCTCTTGGAAAGTGGGAATGATAATGGACCTACTCAGAGGGTTGTTGTCAGAATTAACTGAATTGATAAGTGTATTTAACAGCACCTGGTACCCGGCATTATCACCATCGTGCTCTTTTCTTCATTCCCTGGCCCTCTAGCCCAGGCTGCTGCAGGGCCTCCCATCCACCTGCTGCAGTTGGAGTGGGACTTCTTTCTGAAATGCTTGATTCTGACCGCGCTCTAGATAGAGTTCAGCTCCCCATCTAACAGGGAGGCTCTCCCTCTGCACTGTTTTGGCCTCATCTCGAGCCTCTGCAGCCATCCGTCTGTCCTCGATGCCCCTACCGGTCGAAAATTCCTCCAGTTCCCCATCAGGGCTCTGTCTGGTGTGGTCTTCCCTGCTGTTCTTCCGCTAATGCCTGCTGGTCCTCTCTGTGCCAGCGCCACGTGGCTCCTGGGAAGCCAGCCCCCAGCCCACATTCAGCCCTTCTGATTCCGTGCCCCACTCCAACACCTCTGGGATTACAATTACCGTAATTTCTCATGCGCCCACTGTGCTCCCCAGGGGTAGGGAGCACTCTCCTGTGCCAGCTGATGGTCGCATGCCTGTCGGCATCAGTCCGCATCTGTTACACGAAGGCGCCTACAAGATAAATGTTGTCTCTGCAGGGTTGAGTTGCCTTCCTGTTTTAATTGCCCCCGGCAAATAACTTGATCCAAAAGCCTTAAGTCTAGGACCCTTTCTCTCCTTGGGTCTTGGTTCCAGAGAAAATTCCTTTCTGTTTTCCAGAGGTTTGACTTAAACTAAAAAGAGATTGTGATTATGGCCTTAGCATTAGGCGGGATGGTGTTTTTCTAAGGGGAAGATTCTTGATCTGTCTGATCTCCAAGCCCTCAGGTTAGAAATGCCCTATTTCCTTGGAATAAGAGATTACCTGTTAACCATCTGTTAACACTCAAGCCGTCTTTTGCTTATGGCGATCTTCTTTACTTTTCCCACACATGCATTTTAAACATATATTGAAATGAAGCAGGGTTCCAGTTTTAATCTGAGAGATTCAGTGGTCTCCCTCCTATCCCAGTAAATACTTTTCCCTCCCCCACCACTGCTGGGCCAGCGGGGGTTGGTGATTTCCCCAAACTTCTATTTATGTCTATTTTATCTCATCCTTTTCACCTTTCTGTTTTGGCTGTATTTTATAATGTGCATAATATCACAATAGTACCTATTTATGATTTATCAATAAATAATGTGTGCATATTTGGGGTATACCTGCTCAAAAATACTTTGTTGATAGTGCTGCAAGGGTGGTTGTGGTAACGATGCATTATTTTAAAATTAGGAACAGGGTACTGATTATATAAAAACTTATCCACATGCGGTGGTTTATAGACTGTAAACCAGCGGAAACCTCTCCTAGAAGGAAATGGTAGGTAGAACTCCACTATACACACAGTATACACACCGAAGTCTAAGTGCTTGGGAACAAGGCACTGGGGGGCCTGGAGTCTCAGCCTCCCCTGGCCGTGATGCTCAGTCCTCTTTGTGCTTCACAACTACCTGAGGAGCTTTTAAGAACCCCAGCCCCCAAGATGCCACCCCGAGATGAGGTGGGGCCAGGTCAGGTTGAGCTCCGCCCAAGCAGAGTGAACTGTGGCTCCAAAATGCACCAGTCTAAGGGATTTGGATGCAGGAACTATAAAGCAATAGGAAAGATCCTATGAAGATGTTTTCCCACCAAAAATAAATTAGTAACAAAAGGAATTAGGTATTGGGCAGGGCCTGGGATATTTGGAACATTGGTTCATCACCTGGAGGAACCTGTGTTTGTTAACTCTCCACTTGGGCAGTGGGCGTCTCAGTTGCCTCTCTGATTCCTCATTTGTCTTTGGCAGTGCCAGATGTCACATTGCATTGTACCCTGAGTGGGGTTGGGAGAGGAAGGTCAAGGTGACGCGGCAACAGCTATTTTCTTCCTTCTCTCCTGCAGACCTTGATCACTCTCACATTCTGTGTTCTGGAGTAGCAAAGGAAAAGTGTCCCCCAGATCCCCACCACAAACCAGGGCCACTGTACCTTGCCTTGGCATTGCTCTTGGAATATTGGGGAGTCCATAGCTGTAGCTTGTCCTAGACAAGGGAGGTAGACAGGAGACACTTGATTAGCACACTCCAGACACACACAGGTGTGTGTGTTGGGGGCAGTGCTTGCAGCTCTCAGGGCGGCACCAGGAGTTTTGGGGATACACACACACAGGCCTTGGAACACTTGACTGTGTATTTCAGAACCCACACATGTCTACTGGCTGACTCACTGATACCAGCTCACCCTTCAGATCCCAATTCAAAATCACTTCTCTGGGAAGCTGTCCTTCCTGGCTCTGTGTGCCTCTGGACACTGGGTTTGCATTGGTCCTAAGTCTAGCCAGTTCCACCACAGGTCTGTCTCCTGCTCTGCAAGCCCACGTCCCAGGCCCTCATCATTGCACTCCTGGACCCCAGCCCCTATGGCCTCTTGTCTCCACTCACCTTGCAGGCTCCCCAGTGACCTCTGACACAGTCAGGGCTGCATCAATCCAGGTACTCCATACCTCCACTGCCCTCAACAGCCTTCCCTAAAGTTGGGCTTGGATAATCTGCAGAAGAATTACCTGGGGTGCTTCCTGGGGGTGGATTCCTGAGCTCCATCTGAGATCTCCATGAGTGAGGCCTGGGGAATCGGCATTGGACCAGCTCCCTGGTGATGCTGGTGCAGGCTGAAGTTTGAGGACCACTGGCCTTGGGGAGACCATGTAGATTCTGTAGGAGCATCCACCAGGTGGCTAATGAGCTCCTATCTACCTGCCATCTTCATCTTGCAACCCTTTCCCCACTCCCTCACACCCTACTGCCTTTCTTTCCCCTGGCATACCTCTGCTCCTTTTCATCCTCGGAGCAGTTAGTGCACACAAGTGCACATCAGGCAGCTCCTTGGCTGCCTCCACTCCCTCCTCGTGCCCTGTACCCCCATGCATGTTTCAGTAACTGTTGAATTGAACTATCCCTTCCAGGGTCAACTTTGCATGGGCTTCTCACGGTCAGTTGATCATGTCTTTACACTCCTAACATCTAGCACAGACTGGCATGTGAGAGGCATGAAAAGAAGTTTTCAGTTGAATTTGCAAGTTGAGGGGGGCTAAGTTGAGAAGCACCTTGCCTTTGACCTCTATCCAGTGGATCTCCCATGTTCTTCACCCCTGTTCTAGTTTGCTAATGCTGCTGGAATGCAAAACACCAGAAATGGATTGGCTTTTATAAAGGGGGTTTATTTGGTTACACAGTTACAGTCTTAAGTCCATAAAGTGTCCAAGGTAACACATCAGTAATCGGGTACCTTCACTGGAGGATGGCCAGTGGTGTCCGGAAAACCTCTGTTAGCTGGGAAGGCACATGGCTGGCGTCTGCTCCAAAGTTCTGGTTTCAAAATGACTTTCTCCCAGGACGTTCCTCTCTAGGCTGCAGTCACTCTTAGTTGCACTTGGGGTGTTTGTCCCCTCTTAGCTTCTCTGGAGCAAGATTCTGCTTTCAATAGCCGTCTTCAAACTGTCTCTCATCTGCAGCTCCTGTGCTTTCTTCTAAGTGTCCCTCTTGGCTATAGCTCCTCTTAAAAACATAACTCTCAACTGCATTGAGTTCCCTCTGTTTGTCAGCTCATTTATATGGTTCCACTGATCAAGGCCCACCCTGAATGGGTGGGGCCACACCTCCATGGAAATAGCTCATCATTTATCACCTACAGTTGGGTGGGGCACATTTCCATGCAAACAACCTAATCCAAACATTCCAACTTAATCCCCACTAATATGTCTGCCCCACAAGATTGCATCAAAGAATATGGCTTTTTCTGGGGGACATAATACATTCAAACTGGCACAACCCCCCTTGACTCCATATCCCACCTCATTTTAGAGGGAATGTAGGTCAATGCTTAAATAAATCTGTAGGGGATAAATAAATATGACAACAGAGTTAAGAAATGCCTGGATTTTCTCTTAGTAACCCCAAGACCTCAGTACCATGGACCTGTGTGTTAAAGGAGCTGGAGGCTTCCTTGTTCATCTGTTTGTTAAACACACTTATTTTCAGGTTCTTTATGCTCAGTCTTCCTTTCTTACCTCTTTATCAGTGTTAATAAGGGGGAGAGGAGAAAGGGCAGGGCGATGATACTGCCTTGCCCCAGTGTGTCGTTCATCTCTAGTATTGCTAACGAAACAAGGACTCCCTAGACTTTGGCTGTCCCCGTTCCTATCTCTCACGTTTCTCAGCGTTGACTGAAACCATTGACAAAAATAAAGGTGATGTATGAAATAGTAGCATGGGGGAAAATGAAAACTTATGATGTGCCTATGGAAATTTATCTTGCAAAGCAGCCTGCACACATTCAAGTGGCACATGGGCAAGGTTGCACCTTGCATGGTTGTCTGTAATAGCAAAGACTGGAAACAGCCTAAGTTTCCACGATAATCCTGTGGTGCCTCCATCCAGTGGAACACTCTGCACACGTAACACAGGACCAGGAAGGCCCTTTGGAAAGATCTCCATTCTACATTACTAAGGGGGAAAAGTAAGGTACAGAACAATATATGTCACATATACATTTTTCTGTAAGAAAAGAAGAAAAGAAGAATATACATTTACATTTACTTGTAAAGGCGTTGAGACACTAGATGGACACCAAAGAACCAATCAAATGATAATCTGTGGTGGGAGGGCTTGCAGGAGGGGAGGGACAGAGGGTGCGAGCCACATTTCTCAATATCTCTCTTTTCATAGCATCTTGATTTTTTTGAATCAGGTAAAATATATTACCCTTCAAGAAATTATATACAAATAAAAAATAGTATCCGTAATGTGGTTTTTCAAGTCAAAGTTTCATAAATGGACTGATGCTTCTTTTGTAATTGAAACCAAACTGATTGACAGCTGTTATCCCTGCCTAGCTCCGTGGAGTTTCCAGGCACCTTCCATTTAGTGTTTACAAGATGGTTGTGGACTCATGCAGGGACTCGTAGCAGGAAAGTGGCTAAGTCAAGATCAGAACTCCTGATCCCAAACTTGGGGCTCGGTCCACGCTGTCATAAAATGGAAGCAGTGAATGTTGGACCTTTAGCAGATGGATGTAAGGTCAATACACAGATGTAGAAGACTAAAATGGCACCCTGAAGTTAAATCCAGAATCCAGAATCTCATAACTTTTTGCCCTTTTAAAGTTTTGCTTGCTTAGCTTGGACTTTGTATGTGTCATTAGATGCCCTTTTGGTATCCACATCCAATTACACTTGACTGTTGATGCCATGGTGACATCTGACCCCTTTTCCTCTGTGGATAGCTGTAGCCACAGCAACCTGAAGGCTCTGGGGTCAGCTGTGTAGGAGTCAGGTAGACAGGAGTCAGGCAGGCTGCAGAGAGGAGGGTCCAGAGAGGTTGCTAATCCTGGGGTCTTAAGCTCCCTGATTCCGAGCCAGCTCACATGCCAATTTGTTATAACTATTCACCCACCACATCCGAGCAGCTGACTGTGGGCTGTTCCTAAGTATCTTTGGGTGTGCAGATGGCACACACATAGCATCTTGTTCTCCACGGGGACAGAAACCTTGCTTGCTTGGCACAGATTTTGTACTTGGCTGGCACGTGATTTAATTCAGCTCCTAGGAGAAGATGATGAAGACCAAATAAGCCTGAGCATGGGTTTCTTTTCAATAAAATCTGACCACATCTATCTCCCGGACCAGCCTGAGAGTGGGCATCACATTTGAATCCCTGGACTCTGCGAATTGCCTTTTTTCAAGTTGCATTTGAGGTTCACACACTTGGCTTCTGTCAGAGGAAGCCCCAAAGCCTGTTACTGCTCTCACTGTGGGAATGTTGTCAAGACGTGCCCAGTGGGTGGACCCAGCCACTGTCACTGAAGAGATGTTTAGCATCAGCTTCACACCTGACAGGAGAGTGAGCAGCCTTCTTCCCCAGTAACTATTATTTTTGTTTGCTTTTCTCAGGCTGTGGATTGTTTTTCCCCAATCATGAACCTTTCTGCTTTGGGTGCTCAAAACACAGCTTTTATTCTTGTATTGGTAATTGTGCTGACTCTTACCCTCTGTAGGCCTGACTTCCTGTTCTAGCCACATCATCCCTGGCTCTGGCTTTTTATTTATATTGTATTTTATGATAGATTCTCACAAGCAGCCACAAGTTCTTTGTGGGATGAAGTTCCATATAAGCAAAGAAGCAAATTCTGTGTCTTAATTTCTTCTGTACTTGACCCGATTTTTTTTTCCCCAAATTTTTCTCTAGTGCAAGGGTTGGCAAACACTTTCTGTAAAGGATTGGGTAGTAAATATTTTAGGCTTTCTGGGCTAGGTGGTCTCTTTTGCAACTACCTAATTCTGCTGCTGTATAGCAAAAGCAGCCATGGATACTATGTAAATGAATGAATGTGGTTGTTTTCCAATAAAACTTGATGGATGCTGACATTTGGAATTCATATAATTTTCACGTTACAAAATATTATTCTTCTTTTGACATTTTTCAACCATTTAAAAATGTAAAAACCATTCTCAGCTTACAGGCTGTACAAAAACAGGTGGTGAGCTGGATGTGGCCTGGGGGCCACAGTTTTCCAACCCCTGCCCCAGGGCACTGCTGTGTTTTGATCACTTCTTAGAAAGATGTGGCGTTAGAATTGGCAGACCACGGTGTTCCATCCTGAGTCTATCTTTTCCAAAAGATGTCCGACATCGGGTGCACCGTGGGAATATCAGACATGAGACTACGTGAGGACGGGAGAAAGCTCTGGAACAACAAATCTGCATCTCTTCCTTCCCCTGAAGAGCTGCAATCCCTTCAATTTGTGG